>NC_081373.1:48246065-49546065 GCF_030684315.1 Stegostoma tigrinum
CCTCCCCTTGAAATCCCTATACCTGGTATAGCCCCAGTGGCTACAACAGAGCTAGTAGTCGCTTGCTAACATTCATAACAGATGACCCTGCAAGATGGTCGATGGTAGCTCTGAACCTGGAACATTAGGCTTTGAACTGTCCTACCTCAGGAAAGGCAACAGCAGACTGGTTGGAAAGCCAATGCAAAAGCACAGCTGGAATGATGGTACTGGGTGGACAACTAGTGAGAGATAGCAGCAGTTTTGTGTTCTACAGAACCACTGACATTCCACTGGGACATTGACTCAGCAATCCTTGTCATCTGCTGAAGGAGAGATTGCTGTACCGCTGAGGGGACCTGCAAGTCCTTTTAAACACTGGTTCCACAGCTACGGTAACAGCAGTCTAAGCCTACAAGGCAACAAAAAATTAGATTTCACAGCCTAAATTTGAGTTCCATTATGGCATGCAGGCATTGAATAATGTCTCCTTGTTCTGCAATGGAATGTTCAGACATTGCGCATCATGTGCTCTTTCATGGTTTGACACTGGAAAGGCTCAGCCCTGCATAAGGAGCTGTGAAAGTGTGCAGTCAGATTCCTCCTGGATAGTAACTGTGCACTTTCTGGCCTGGCTACCAAAGCACCAAGCATGTCCATCAGGCTTTTCATGAATGTCACCCCATTGAAATCCTTACTTAAGGCCTATACAGAAAGACCAGTATGTCATCATCATGGAAAATGACATCAATACTCTTCTTTCCCGATGTCCTAGATGCAACTGACTTGTGCAAGTGCAAACTAAGCCTCGACGCTACCTTCCAGAGCAAATGTGGCATCAGTATCTGAACTGGTGGCAGGGAGTGAGATCAAATCATGGTGTTTATCATCACTCTCCTGTTCCCCTGATGGACAGGGTGCCAATCAAGTGGTTGCTTTGGCCTTAATGATGTCCAAGCTTCTTGAGTGTTGTTGATGCTGTACTTATCCAGGTAAGAGGGCAGCATTCCATCATATGCCTTACTCATGCCTTGTAGATGATGGGTAAAATTTGTGGAGTCAGAAGGTGAGTTACATGCTGCAGGATTTCTATCCTCTGATCTAACCTTGTAGGCACAGTATGTATATAGCTGATCCAGTTCAGCTTCCACATCAAACATATAGCCCAGCAGTTTTACCTCCACGGGTCCTTGTTGGGAAAATTAGACCTTCCCAGGTATCCCATGTCCATTGAATTCAATCCTTTTCAGTGTCATATCCTCTTTTAATCCTCAGCAGTAACAACTTGTTCTCTAATTTTAGCCTCTCAAACCCAATGCCCAATCTTCTCACTCACCTCAATGCTAGCCAGGCTTCAAAGCTTCCCTGGGTTAACCTATAGTCCAGCATTTAAAAATGGTCCTGGCTAACACTGTATCTACCGCTGCTGGGATTATACAGCCGTCAGCCGGTTGATGGGATGGCAGGTCTATCAAATGGGAATTCCGCTCCAGAAAGTGGCAAAGTAGATTATTAATGTCCAGTGAACATTAAATGGCTACGGGGAAACCAATTCCAAAAGCGTCAATATCCTCACACACTCTTTGGGTAGTGAGCTGAGATCCTTAACCTGGAAAAGCCCTGCTCCAAGCGTTTTTGCAATGCTGTAGTTCATAGATAAACATTTAATTTTGTTTAAATCATTCAACAGTATGTAGTTTTTAATTTTTTTCACAAATTAAAGCCTGTAACTCACCTTCTGACTCCCCAAATTTTACCCACCATCTACAAGACATTTTACGTCAGCTACACCACAAGAATGAAGGTTTGCGGCATGGAAAGTTCGATGAAGGATGGGTGGGAGGACGGTTTTTCTTTCCCCCAGGTTCCTGCATTTGACACCCAATTTGTTGTTGCACGAGAAGCAGGTAAATCAGTAACTGATAATATATAACTATCAGCTTTATCAGCATTGCAAGTACTGCTTGTTTCAGTGTAGGAAAGTTTGCTGGACGTGCAACAATGTGTTGAGATGTGTAGATAATTTCTAAACAACTTGTTCAGAGATTTTATTATATGCCTCTGGAGCAGATGAGACTTGAACCTGGGACTCCTGGCCTGTAGACTACCACTGTAGCGTGAGGGCCCTAATGAAGTGTGTGCTGTATAAAAACTGAGGTAACTGTGGATGCTGGAAATCAGAAATAAAGATAGACATTGCTCATCAGGCCTGTCAGCATCTATGAAGGGAAATCAAACTTAAAGTTTTGGATCCAGTGACCCTTCCTCAGAACTGATGGTAGCAAGAAGCTCAGTAGTTACAAGGCATAGGCTGCGTAAATCATAAATAAGTAATTCCTAATTAATTAACACAAATTAGAGGTAGGTGGACAGGGGAAGTGCTGCATTTACAGAATATGGGCGCTCCTGGATGCTGGTGCAATCCAGGACAAACATAATATTCCATAAATGTTTCAGGCTGCAGGAACTTCAATTTATTGAAATGAGGCCCAAACAGCAGACTTTGTGGCACATCAGAGAAGGGGTAAGTTCCCTGGATACTTTATTCCAGAAGATGGTCACACCCCTTAGAACAGGGTCTTCTGATTTGGTTAGCGGTCAGGGACAAATAAGTGCGACTATAAGTGAAATAAGTAAGGTGGCTTAGACGGCAGGAGCTCAAGTGCCTCCGCATTTGCAAATGTACAACAGGTTTGAGGTTTTCTCAGCTTGTTTGGAAGAGAGGGAGTGTGGCAGGGTGGACAAACTAGCTGGTTCTGGCACTATGCTACAGAAAGCAAGAATTTAGTGTGAGTAAGTGACAGTGTAGTGAGGGCAATTGACATCGTTCTCTGCAGCAAACAGTTAGAGTCCACACTGCATGTTGTCTGCCTAGTGCCACAGTCCATTCTGCCCAGTGGGCAGAAGTGGAACTTCCAGTGGGAAGGGGAGACTCTCGTGGTCAAGGTACCAATGACCTGAGTACACCCAGGAAAGCGGTTCTATAAATGGAGTGCGAGAATTTAGATGCCAAGTTAGAAAGCAGAACCTCAAAGGTAATAACGTCTGGAGTACAATTTGAGCCACATGCAAATGGTTGTAGGATGAATGAAACGAGAGAAGCAAAGGTGAGGCTCAGAGATTGACGTGGGAGATAAAGCTTCCAGTTTATGAACCACTGACACCTGTAGCAGGAAAAGTAGGAATAGTCTATGTTACACTGTGAAGATATTCAAACAGAATTCAAGTTCACATTTTTATGTGAGGTTTATTTCAGTTTAGCCACACTCAATAAAACTTACACTCCACTAATTCCAAGCTTCCTGTACTTATAAATATTTTCTAATCAACGTGTTCAGATATGTTATGACTCATGTCAGGAGCAAATGGGACTTGGAATCAGGCCCTCTAGACCAGAGGTAGGAACACTAACACTGCACAAGAACTGTCGCAAGTCATATTTGTACAACTAATTCAAAGTAATCAACTCTCTGTAGTATATCCGTCACCTGTTCCTTCATTCCCTTCAGTCCTAGGCATTCCTTCAGTACATAAGATATGATTACAGTCTGCACCTGAACTATGCTGGGGCTCGTTCTCACAAGCCACATAATTAGTGCTGTAGAGAAGATTATAAACTAAACACAAGGTGATGGATAGAGCTTGGGTAAGTATAATAAGGGATAAAGTTGAGGGATGAACATCAGATAATGTGGGAAGTGAAGGTGGAAGAATGGCAGGAAGTGACAGAGAGAAAAAGTCCTCATGTTCCAAAGGGAACAAAAAAAGGCTCTGTGGCTGAATGCATGTAACAAAGTAAGTGAATTGATCGTGCGCATTGAGGTGAATTATTATAATCTGATGGCCGTCACATCTCATTATCTCTGCCGCTCATGCTCTCACTCTTGGTGTAACTGCAGGATCACAAGGATTTGGGTCTGAATGGGATACATGACATTCAGGAGTGCTGAGTAGGTAGGTAGCACTCCTACATAGAACATAGAACATTACTGTGTAGTACAGGCCCTTTCGCCCTTGATGTTGTGCCAACCTGTGAAACCAATCTGAAGCCCATCTAACCTACACTATTCCATTATCATCCATATGTTTATCCAATGGCCATTTAAATGCCCTTAAAGTTGGTGAGTCTACTACTGTTGCAGGCAGGGCATTCTACGCCCTTACTACTGAGTAAAGAACCTACCTTTGACATCTGTCCTATATCTATCACCCCTCAATTTAAAGCTATGTCCCCTTGTGCTAGCCATCACAATCCAAGGAAAAAGGCTCTCACTGACCACCCTATTTAATCCTCTGATCATCTTGTATGTCTCTATTAAGTCAACTCTTAACCTTCTCTCTAATGAAAACAACCTCAACCTTCCATCCATATCAGGCAACATCCTGGTAAATCTCCTCTGCACCCTTTCCAATGCTTCCACATCCTTACTATAATGCGGTGACTAGAACTGGACACAATACTCCATGTGCGGCCGCACCAGAGTTTTGTACAGCTGCAACATGACCTCATGGCTCCGAAACTCAATCCCTCTACCAATAAAACCTAACACACTGTACGCCTTCGTAACAACCCTATCAACCTGGGTGGCAACTTTCAGGGATCTATGCACATGGACACCAAGATCTCTCTGCTCATCCACACTACCAAGAATCTTACCATTTGCCCTGTATTCTGTATTCCTGTTACTACTTCCAAAATGAATCACCTCAAACTTTTCTGCATTAAATTCCACTTGCCACATCTCAGCCCAGTTCTGCAGCTTATCTATGTCCCTCTGTCACTTGCAACATTCTCCCGTACTATCCACATCTCCACTGACTTTAGTGTCATCCAGAAATTTACTAACCCATCCTTCTACGCCCTCATCTAGTCATTTATAAAAATGACAAACAGCAGTGGCCCCTAAACAGATCCTTGCAGTACACCACGAGTAACTGAACTCCAGGATGAATATTTCCCATCAACCACCACCCTCTGCCTTCTTACATCTACCCAATTTCTGATCCAAACTGCTAAATCACTCTCAATCCCATGTCTCCATATTTTCTATAATAGCCTACCATGAGGAGATCTAATAAAAGTCCTAATCAAAGACAGTATAGGTACAATATTTAGAGATGACTTTGCTTCAGAAGATCAGGATATAGAATCAATTTGGCAGGAGATAAGCAATAGGAGTGGAAAGAAATCACGAGGGCAGTGATCCACAGGCCCCTGAATAATATCCACAATGTAGGATGAAGTATACATAAGGAGATATTAGGTGCTTCTGATAAAGGGACGACAATAATTATGGGTGATTTTAACTTCCATACAAACCAGAGGAATTGCATCAATAATAGTAGCCTAAACAAGGACTTTGTGGTATGCTATGAAAATAATTTCTTACAGCCAATTTCTGGAACCAACCAGACAACAGACTACACTGGACGTGGATTGCGAAACATCACGGTATTAATGCATGTCCTTGGAACAAAGCTACTTCTGGATAGTAGCAATCACAATATGATTGACATCCAGCTTAAAAGGGAGAAGAGCATGTCTGAGATTAATATTTCATTTTAAATAAGGGAAACTATATGGGCATGAAAGCCGGGCTAGCTGAAGTCAACTGGGGATTTTAGGCTTGGAAATAGGTTAGTAAAGAAGCAGAGGTAGACAGTTCAAGGGATATTTCATAATCAGTACATTCCTACTGTAAAATAAAAATTCCAAAATGAGGTGCAAATGTCTGTGGTAACTAAGAGAGTTAAGGAGAACGTCAAACTAAAGGAAATAATTATAATTGTACAAGGGTGAGTGGCAGGTCAGATGACCAATCAGAATTTTGATCACCACTCTGCCTCCTTACATTTCAATTCCTCCATTCCACTGTTCTCCCTCTCTCCATATCCCTTCCTCCCACCTATCCTCTACTCAACTTTTCTCAATTTCTCTCTACGAGTCCAACTACCAGCATTTCTGAGCCGTTTGACCTTAAAGCTGTTGATAACCTGTGTACAATAGCCTGAGAGATTGACAAGTATCCGCAATAAAAATCTGATAGCTTCTCTGTGCCTAAAACATGCAAGTTATTTTTGAGACTGACCAACATTATGCATGGTTTGTTATGATCATCAGCACAGCTGGCCATCCAAGCTTTCCTGCAAATCTTCGCACCTCATACCAGTCTGCTGTACACATTATTAAATGCTGCAGTTCAGTGAAGAAATGCAAATTAAAATCAAAGGCTTTTTTTTTGATTGCCTCAGTTGGTGTATTTTCCATTAATATTTAGAAATTGTGGGCTTACAAAAATAAATGAACCAATTAGTGAATTTCCAAAAGTTCTTCAAGATTATCCAGGTTGAGTCAGAGCTATCAGCAAGCAATATTTTTAAATAAGGTTCTCTAAAACAATGAAGTGTACAAATACAATTGTAGCCACATTAAGATAACGTTCTTTACGAGCGCTCACACCACCAACCCATTTAATAATATTGTTACCATATGATATATGGAAAAGACAAAGAAAACAATGGCTTGGCAGTTATGTGGGTCAGTAGTAATGAAAAAGTCAAATAAACTTTACCAAAGGTACAAGCCATTAACCAAGAATGTTCAACCAGTCTCCCATGTCATAATTCCCAAAAAATGCCTACAGACTCTTAAAACTAAGTAAGCAAATAATAAATGATAGAGAAAAACTTACATTTTTATCATTTTAAAATATATATTCGTTGATCATAGCTCCCTATGTTGTTGGTTCCCATCTATACTTCTTTATGAAACCAGTGACTTTAAACAAACACTTGTGTCTAAGTTAAATATTAATGTGATCTTGACATATACTAAGAGAAGTACAGGATGCATGTGTACTAGGGATCAGAATTTACACATAGCTGAAGTGTTAATATAGTAAAACTGCTCTGCGTTAAAATAGGTTGAGTTTTGCAGTTAGCAAATAAGCAACAGTTCCTCCTGCTAACCCCAAAGAAAGTAGACACAAAAATATAGCAAATGCTGTCACATAGATTGCCTATTTCACAATTTTATTTTGATTCAGATGACACGTCAACAAGATCCCAATAAAAGTGTTGCTGTCATTCAACTGAACAGCTAATCACGTTGAAAAATTTGTGAAAACAGCAACTAGTAGGTTAGAGGCATTATCATTGTACATTTTATAGAATTTACAGACAGGAAAATTATGGCACACAAAGGAACAAGATAGAAGCTGAATTATCGAGAAAGTATGAAACAATTCAATTTATTATTTTAAATCAAAGGAATACGTCATCCTGTAGATGTTTGACAGTATTCTACAAAGCATAAAACCGATTTTCAAGGCTGGGGAGAAATTAAAGATTGGTAACAAATGCTGGTCTTGTGAGTGACATTCCCAACCCGTGGAAGAATAAAAATAAACAGTTGTGTTGTTGGACACCACTGAAAACCTTGTTACACCTCATTTTACAGGGTATCATCTTTTCAGGGTATTTTTTTCAAGTCGCTGGTTCTATGCTGTAAAAGGGATGTTTCATGCCAGTTCAACTAATTCATAATGGTCGCTAGGTGGGTAGTTTAAATGCACAACCATTAGAGGAACTGAAGATCACTGGCATTGTGAAATTGTGAAAGCCAGAAAGTACTGTCAGTTTCACATTTCTGATGACAGTGAATGCCTTTAACAATGTTGACAAAATTGAACAGTGGCAGTTTTGCCACCATTTTACCCACAAAACATGGGTAATTTCTTGCTTAGACTTTGTTCAGCATTAAAATCATTAACTTCAAAATATCTTCTGAAAAGAAACAATGACAGAGACAGAGCCTTGTCAGTCTGTGAAAACTACATTCATTTATGATCATTCTTTCTTGAAAAAACATTTGATGAGGGCACATTTGAGAAATGACTTTCCCGGCTGACGAATAGCTACAGCTAAAAGATCCAGCACAGGATATATTCAACCTAGCCATGATGACCCATGATGAATTTGGAGCAAGTTCACTGCATCTCATTTAAACGCAGCTGCAGAAAGAAGTGTACAATATAGATCAAGAACCTGTACAAATCAAGGCATACATAGATTGTAATGACATGATCTCTAAGACTGGAATATAATTCTGTTTCCTTTCCTGACATCTTTTGCTAAGTTAACACTGATATTGAATCATCGGTATAAAGTTTATCAATTGCTACCCTTCTGTTATTTTCAACAGCTGTTTAAATAGCCATGTGTGATCCGGGAGCAAAAATGATTGGTTTGGTGAGACCCCATCTGACCAAAATACTGAATAATTTCCTAGTTTTGTGACATTTATAGAGTTTAAAAAAATATGCCATCGGCAGCCAATGAATTTCAAATCCTCTGTACAAAATGATCCAACAAAACGTTCACTGCTTTAAACAACAGAGAAAAATAAGTGGCTTAGAAACATATACTTGCCCTCAAATTCAGTAAAGTTGCCCCTGTTCTCATAGCTTCACTCACTTCAACATTGTACAGCATTTGTGGAAACCTTGGAGGACTCTGGTTGTTAGGAGGAAGAACCTCAATATAAACAGTAGTAATTGAGCTTCTGCCAAAAAAAAACAGAATTGCAGCATCAAAAACTGCATGATGTACATATCCAATATTTTGAAATACTCTACAGGAAGTCTGAGTAAATGAACTAAGGCAAAATAAAATTTTGCATTGATGTTGTGACAAAATTGCTTTGTTTGAATTTGGAGGACTATAAAATTAACAATTCAGTTCCAGAAAATGGCAAAAAAAACATAACATTAATCTGTCATACAATCCTCTTAAAATACAATAGCTGCATTGACAAACAGCTCAAAAAATCATAGAAGAGATCACTTGGTGTGTCAAAGCTCCTTCTTCAGCAGATTTTCTGCATTTATGACTTTAAAGACGTATTCACACCTATGACAATGCCATGGCTTTAAGTGGTATATTTTGTCCTGGTTTATTTAAGGGAGAGATTGAACAACAAGTGAAAAGCAGTCTGTGGTAATGTAAACAGTTTGAGAGGCCTTGGGTATTTTTTTAAAGTTGGAACAATAGAAGCAGCCTGGCTGGATGTAGTCAATTCTCACAGACTGGGTTTTCAAGATTTTTAAGCTTCTAGATTCAGCAGAAGCTGCTGGAGTCTTGAAGAAGTAGAAGCTATTTTCCCCCTCTCTCAGTTACAGCTAAAAGCTGGGGTTTCTCTTCCTACTGTGGGCATTGTTTGTGAAAAAAATCTGTTTTCTGGATTTGCCTTTGTGCCAAGGGGTGTATTTATTAGGATGTTACTATGTTGGAACAGTTAATTTGAAATTGGTACTGTATCTATATTATGCTATCAAGTTTTCTGATAGAGTTAAGTCATTCGAAATTCTTCTTTCTTTTGTTGCATTTTATCTATCGTGTTTTGAAAAAATTGTTTTTGCTTAATGTTGAGTAGTTTGACCAATTGAATTGCATCTGAAACACAGAACTTTACATTTACCTTTAAAATAAGAAAGGCTAGGGCTTAGGCTACCCTCTTACAATATTTCGAGAGGGTCCGGCCTGGTCTGTAACATACCATAATGTGAATGAGTTGTGGTTTTATGCTGTATTGGCGTCACAGTTACAATGCAAATTTAGCTTCAATCTCGAGACAGAGCCTGACTTGAAACTGGAGGAGACGAGTCAAACAAGCCCTGGAGTCAAGTTATGCTTTCACTTGTGAATAATATATCACAAGTTGAACATCTGTGCAAAGTCAAAACAGCTATCTCCTACAATGATGTTTGAAAGTGCCTTCCTTGCTAAATTAATACAAGTATATGTCATCTTGGAGTATGGGCGATTCTACCGTCAACTTTATTTTCCTTTCCAAAGTTCACCCCACACTAAACGATTACTGCAGAAGGCATCCAGAAGTGCATAATAAACAGTGATGTTCCGTGTGAGATGGCTACTGAGGGGGAGTTTTCACACCATTATGTCAACAGAGGTCAAAGATTAAGCTATTCTGCAGCAAAAAACATCACTGAAATGGTCTCTTACAATAAAGATCAATATCATCCATGCATTTAATATGATATTTCACAACTTTTATTGAAGAAAAACTTTATTGAGAAAGAAAGACTCTATAAGAAGGATAAATTATTTGTGGCCAACCAAGGAAATTAAGGATGGTACAAAAATGAAATAAAAGATAAACAAATGTCCTGAAGATTGTGGAAGGCTTGAAGCAGATGAGTCATTGTGGAATTTGTATACTGAACCACAGTGATGACATGAATCAGTGCTGGAGCTTCAACTATTTATAATATACAGTGTAAAAGTCGACTAATTATTTCACCTGACAAAGTAGCAGCACTTCAAAGCTTATGATTTCAAATAAGCCTGTTGGACTATAGCTTGGTATTATGTGACTCCTGACCTTATTTACAATACATGTTTTGAATGAAAGGACAAAGTATACTTTTGTCAAACATTCTAATAAAACACATTAATGTGGGAAACAAGTCAAAAGCAGGATAAAATATGTCTGCCATAGGATATGGATAAGTTAAGGCAAAAATGTGGCAGATGGAAAATAATGAGAGAACATGTGAGTAATCCATTTTCACAGAACAAAACATTAAAGCATTGTTTAAATTCAAAGAGACTATAAGAGCATGTGATATAGAAGGATCTGGATATCCTCATACATGAATCACAGTAAGTTGGATGCAGATACTGCATATAATTAGGAAGGCAAATTGATGATTGACATTTATTGTCAGTTGTAACATATATCAATGTAGAAAGTCTTGCTGGAAGTGTACAAGGTATTACAGTCTCATGGCTATTGTCTACAGTTTTTGGTCTTCTTATTTAAAGAGGACATAGATGCGCTGGAAGTACTTCAGAGAAGCCTAGATAACAAAGTGTGAAGCTGGATGAACACAGCAGGCCAAGCAGCATCTCAGGAGCTTTTTCAGAGAAGCCTCACTAGATTGGTTCTTGAAGAGGGACAGGTTGAGCCTATATACATTGTGGTTTAACAGAGTCACAGATAATCTTATTGGTTCTGTGTTTGCAAGGTGGATGCTGAGAGGATGTTTCAGCAAAATTTAGCAAGGGCCGAGGGGTGACTGTTTGAGAATAAAGGGTCACTTATTTAAGCCAGGTGAAGAGAAAAGTCTTCTTTCAGAGCATTCTGAGTCTATGGAATATTCTTAAGAAGAGCTGTGAGGATTAAGTAATTGAACGTATTCAAGGTATGTGAACACATTTTTGAATGTTAGGGAAGTTAAGCGGTAACAGAGAGAAAAGTGGAGTTCAGGTCAAGATGAAATCAGACATGATCATTCAATTTGGTGCAGCATGCTCAAGGGAGTATGTGGCTTTCTCCTGCTACCACTCCTTCTGTTCCTACATTACAGGTAATTTGTTTTTGTAACACGTACCTCCTTTCAGCCAGCCTGGCGTTATCTGTTGCTTTGACAGTAAGGGCATAAATCCGACCAACATTTAAACTAACTCCAGGAGCAATGGTAATCAATCCACTGCTGTTACTTATTACAAAGTCACCATCATCACCAGTCACAATTTCATAAATTATTTGTCCATTCTTCTCTTCATCAGCATCAGATGCAGTAAGCTGAAACGCAGTCAAATCAAACAGAATATTAATATACTGATAAACTTTAGCGCTACAAAAAAATTGCCTGAGTACAAATTCAAAAACCGACAATATTGTTCTGTCAGCAAATTAATATTAAGACAGGTCAAATTTTAACATGATTACAAATTTGCTCAAAAAATTACTCAAGATCTATCATGGTCATTATTTCTTAATCCAAGTGGAGGGAAGAGTTTAATCCAGGTGTTGGGGATTGCCTACCAGCTGGAAAACTGGGAAGGCTCCGTGTCACATCCTCAGAGGATGATGTACCTGTCCGTCAATTCAGTGGCCTTTAGTGGATCATGTACAGGATCATGGACCCAAGGGCACAAATCCCAACACCATTATTGCTGCCAGTCAGCCAGAGGGTGGTTGTTCCTCATTCCTGTCAGCTGCAATGGTAGGTGGGTGGCAGTTGCCATCAACACCCCAGAGTCCAAGGCTCAGTGAAGGATCCAGATTTCAGGTTAGTGAGGGTGCTACTGGGGTAATGGGTATGATGAAGGAGTCACTGGCTGAGATGGTGAAGGGGAGTTGGCAGAAAGACCAGAGACCTGTTTGAACAGCTGACTACAAGGACACTCCCAAGAGCTGTTCACAGACCACAGGGGTTTATTTTTCGGGTATTCTGTATAGGAATGGCTCCACCCATTTCTAATTGAACACCAATTATGCAAGAAAAAGCTTTTAAATAGACATGAATTGCTCACTTCAGCGCCTCAATTAGTGGCAAGATGCAAAAACTGTCAATACATGGAACAGAGTTGTAGAATTGTTTACAGTCCAGAAGAAGGCTATTCGACCCACTGCCCCTACACTGGAGCTTCAAATGGGCATCATTACCTGATGCCAATCTCCTGCTTCTTCTCCCCCTTACACTTGCACATTATTTCCATCCAAATAATACTCCAATACCTGCTCAAATGCCTTAATGAACCTGCCACCACTGCATTTCCAGCTAATTATTTCTATATCGTAACCACTGATTGAGTGAAAATGTTTTTCTTGTCCTGGGCTTGGACCTAATTGAGACAGAGGCAGGAAGATGGCAGAATATGCATCTGACATCTTCCTGCGCACTTTGCCCTCAAACTCACTTCACAGGAGAGCAATAGAATCTGCCTCTAGGCTTGTAGTTCTCGGATATAGGTTCAAATCTAGATGAAGAGGTCTGAATTCAGTGGAATTGAGAATTGAAAGCAAACATAATGGCAACTGTGTAACTACTCGTAATAGTCATAAAATTGTCGAAGACAGTAATGTCCTTTAGAAAAGAAATTTCTGGTTCTGACCACAGATCCATGGCAGTGGTTTTGACTCTTAACTGCCCTCAGGGCAATAAGGGATGGGCAATAGATGCTGGGAAATGATCAGAAAGGTGTAAACAAGTATCCGTGTTAAACTGTACACTCACAATAACACACCAGTAAACCCTAAAGATTTGTTGCTGTCTCATTCAAATTGTAGATTTCAGACAAGTCAACATTTTATCCACAAAGGAAATGCTGCAAAAACAAAGTTTTAAATGTTTATTGTTGTACTTAATGACACTTCTTAACCAACATTCCAAGCTTTATTCCTTGATAGTTGCTTAATCAGAAAGACTCAATGATGGTAAAACATTGATGTGGTATACATGAATTCCCAGGAAGTGTTTCATACAGTATGGCACTACAGACAGTTTTTTTTTAAAATTTACTTGAGGGACACTGGCTAAGTTAGCATTTATTGCCCATCCTTAGTTGCCCTTGAGAAAGTGGTGGTGATCTATCTTCTTGAACCACTGCAGTCCATGTGTTGTAGACTAATCCACAATGCCTCAGGGACGGAATGCCATGGTTTCGACCCAGTGACAGTGAAGGAACGACGATATATTTCCAAGTCAGGATGGTGAGTCACTTTGGAGGGGAACTTGCACATGGTAGTTTTCCCATATATCTGCTGGCCTTGTCCTTTTAGATGGAAGTGGTCATGGGTTTGGAAGGTGCTAAGGATGAATTTCTAAAGTGCATATTATCGATGGTACACACTGCTGCTACTGGGCATCAGTGGTGGTGGGAATGGATACATGTGGATGTAATGCCAATCAAGTTGTGGCGTCAGTCCATTTCTGGTCTAACGCTGCTGTGATTCTGTAATCGGGCTAAACTTAATGTTATTGTGTATAGCTTTGAAATAATCTTCAACTGACATCGTAAACCAAAACTGAATAATTTCATATCCATAACATTACCTAATTCCTACCTTACCAGCTTTGCCATTCAAACTCCACAACTTTAATCTCCTGCAAGCTCAATTTACTTAAGTTCACCTGCCCAAGCTCCATCAGAACAATGGAGAAGATTTCAAGAAATATTGCCTTACTTGATGTTGAAACTACCAGTACAGAGATAATGATTTGAACAAGGCTTTTGACAAAGGCTCGGTGGTCAATTAGCGAGATTCCAGCCTTAGATTTCAAGGAAAACTGAGTAAATTTGATCCAGAATTGGTTTTGCTTTTAATAATTGGATGATTTATGTGAGTTTTTGCAGGTCTCTGCTTGGTGCCCTGCTTTTCCTGGTATAATGCACTGATTTGGATATTAAATGCAGATAGCATGATCAAAACGTTTGCAGATTATATAAAAATTGGGTGCAGGTTGATTGTGATGAAGGAAGCTGAGGATTTCAGAACCCATGAATGGACCGATCAGGTGGACAGAAAAAATTGTAACTAGAGTTCAAAATAGAAAATATGAGCTAATTAATTTGGGAACAACAAACAAGGCAAGGGAAATGCAACAAAAAGTCCAGAACATTGAGAAGTTTAGAACTTTGGAGTGGCTGTTAAACATCTCTGAAGTAGACGTGACATAAATAACATACCTTTATTAGTGTAGACATAAGACAAGGGGTATTATTTTAGAACTGTATAAACAGTTGTACAAGCCACTTGATACAGTCCTAGTCACTGACAAAAAGACCTAATCACATTGGAGAGATGACAGAAGGATATTGATAGAACTGCAGAATTTGGCTATAAGGAAAAAAAAATGAGTAAAACAGTATTGTTTTAAAATAGATGAAGTTGACAGAGCTTCAACTGAGGTGTGTAAGATTATGGCAAGTTGGGAAACAGTAGCTGGGAAGGATCTATTTCCCAGAGCAAGGTGGTTACAGGCAAGATGGTTTTAAAATAATTGGTCAGGGAATCAGAGAGTAGATAAGGGGCAATTATTTCATTGAGTGGGTTATGAAAATCACATTTAAAATATACTTAGCTATGCGCTTAAAGCACCATAACCTATAAGATTATAGACTGAGGAATCTGAGATTAAATTGAATAAATTTTGTTTGTCATCGCAGACAGCATGGAATAAATGACCTCCCATCTATGCAAATGTGTTCTGAGGAAGGGTCACTGAACCCGAAACATTAACTCTGATTTGTCTCCACAAATGATGCCGGACCTGCTGAGCTTCTCCAGCAATTTATATTTTCGTTCCTACTAATGCTATCTGTTTCCAGGGTTCTTCCATCAACATTATGTAGACTGATTTTATTTCCAAGTATCAAAGTGGAGAAAGTTGAGCTAATGCTCATTGAAAACAGCGCCCATCATGGTCAGTACAGTATAATGCATGACTAATATCACAGCAGTAAAGAGGCACAAGAAAATATTGCTGACTGAAGAAGACATCACCTTCAATTATTTATTCATGAAAAGAAATGCAGCACACCTTGTAGCTAGGACGCACAGCCTTGTCGATAGTGGACAAGCTTTGGGGAGTCAGGGGGAACAAAGAACAAAGAAAATTACAGCACAACAACAGGCCCTTTGGCCCTCCAAGCCTGCACTGATCCTGATCCTCTATCTAAACCTGTCGCCTATTTTGCAAGGATCTGTATCCTTCTGCTCCCTGCCCATTCATGTATCTGGTCTAGATGCTATCGTGCCTGCCTCTACCACCTAGCTGGCAACGTGTTCCAGGCACCCACCACCTTCTGTGTAAAGAACTTTCCATGCATATCTCCCTTAAACTTTTCCCCTCTCACCTTGAAATTGTGGCCCCTAGCAATTGAGTCCCCCACTCTGGGAAAAAGGCTTCTTGCTATCCACCCTGTCTATACCTCTCATGATTTTTTAGACTTCAATCGGGTCCCCCTCAACCTCCGTCTTTCTAATGTAAATAATTTTAATCTACTCAACATCTCTTCATAGCTAGCACCTTCCATACCAGGCAACATCCTGGTGAACCCCCTCTGCAGAGAAGTGTTACCTGGTTGCTGGATTCCTAGACTTTGATGTGCATTTGTAGCTACAGTTTTGGTATGTGTACTTCAGTCAGTTTCTTGTCAATAGTGACCCCCAAGATGTTGGCAACAGGGCATTCAGTGATGGTAACATCAAGGGGTAATGTTAAGACTCTTACTTGGTGCAGACGGCTGGTGCCTGGCACTGTGTGACATAAATGCAATATGCCAACTATCACCCCAAGTGTGGATATTGTCTAGGTCTTGCTGCATTTAGATACGGACTGCTTCAGTATATGATGACTTCCAAACAGTGCTGAACTTTGTGCAGTCATCAATGAACATCCCTGCTTCTGACTTTATATTAGAAAGAAGGTCAGAGATGAAGGAGCTGATGATTGTTGGACCTACGGCACTACGCTGACGAACTCTAACGGAGATGCCCTTGAGTTGAGATGTCTAGCCTCCAAAAATGATAACCGTGTTCCTCTGTGTTAGACTTAATTCAAATCAGCAGAGAGTTTTCACCCCAGGTTCTCACTGACTCTAGTTTTGCTGGGACTCCTTGATGTCACATTTGGTCAAATGCGACCCCAATATTTAAGGCAGTCACTCTCACTTCCCTGCGGAAGTGAAATTTCCAGTGGAATTTCGCTCTTCTGCTCATGTTTAAATCTAGACTTGTATTTAGGTCAGTAATTGAGTGGCCCTGGAAGAGCCTAAACTGAGTGTTGGAGAACAGGTCAGTCCACTGCAAATGCTGCTTAATAACACAGTTGACAGCATCTTCTATCATTTTAATGATGATTGAATACAGAGTGACGGTGGTTACTGGCCAGATTGGATTTGTCTTACCTTTGTTTACAGGACGAACTCGGACAAATTTGCACATTGCCAAATAAAAACCAAAAGAACTGTGGATGCTGTAAATCAGGAACAAAAACAAGGTTGCTGGAAAAGCTCAGCAGGTTTGGCCGCATCTGTGGAGGAGAAAACAGAGTTAATGTTTCGGGTCCAGTGACCCTTCCTCAGTTCTTCCTCAGTTGCTTTTCCAGCAACTTTGTTTTTGTTTCCACATTGCCAAGTAGATTCCAGTGTTGTAGATGTGCTGGAACAGCTTGGCTAGGGGGTGCAAAAGCTCTGAGCACAAGTCTTCAGCACTATTGTTGAACTGCTGTCAGAAGTTAAGGCTTTTACAGTATTCCTTCAATCCATTCTTGATATTACATGGAGTGCACTGAATTAGCAGAAGACTGGCATCAGTCATGTGACATTTGGACGAGGCCAAGATGGATCACCTGTTTGGGCACTTCGGGCTGAAGATTGTTCCAAATTCTTCATCCTTTTTTTTGCATTGATGTGCTTGACTAACACGTTGTGGAGGATGAGGAACTTTATGAGAGTCTCCTGCTCTACGGAATTGCTTACCTGTACATAATCATTCAAAACTGGATGTGCCAGGACTGCAAAGTTTAAATCTGACTTGTTGATTATGGGGGACCCTGGTTTTGCCCATCACTTGCTGCTGATGCTGTCTGGTACATGGTAGTCCTGTTTTGTAGCTTCACCGGGGTGACCCCTCATTGTAGGTATAGGTGCTGCTCCTAGCATGCCCTCCTGCACTCTTTATTGAGGCAGGATTGACCCCCTTGCTTGATTATAATGGTAGAGTGAAGGATTTGTTGAGTCATGAGGTTACAGATTGCGTTCCAGTACAATTATGCTGCTGCTGATGATTGACAGCACCTTATGAATGTTCATTCTGGAGTCGTTAGATTTGTTTAACGTCTATCCTGTTTAGCAGGGTGGTAGCCGTACAACATGATGGAGGGGATTCTCAACACAAAGATGGGACTTCATCTCCAGTGGGCACTCCTACTGATATTGTCATGGGCAAATGCAAACAGATTGGTCAGGATGAAATCAAGCATGTTTTTCCATCACTACCTGCCACAGAAATAAGTGTGGCAGCTGTGTCTTTTAGGACTCAACTAGGAACCCTGCAGCCAAGCCACGTTTGGTGGTGGCCATTGACATCGGAGTGAGAATGCATTTTGCACCCTTGCCACCCTCAGCACTTCCTCCAAACGATGTTCAACTTGGAGGCGTACTAATTCATCAACTGAGGCAGGGGCAGTAAACAGCAGCAGGTTTCTTTGCCCAAACAGGTCAAGGAGGTGGGCATGAAGCCAGTAAAGGTGAGTGAAGGTAGGGAGTTGAGATGGAGGCTGGTCAGTGGGGGGGAGGGGTGGGTAGTGCCCACCTTCCATCGTCACCTCCCCATCTCTCTATTTATTTCTGAGGCCCCTTCCCCTCCCCCATTCCTGAAAAAGGGTCCAGATGCGAAACGTCAGCTTTCCTGCTCCTCTGATGCTGCCTGGCCTGCTGCGTTCATCCAGCTCTACACTTTGTTATCTCAGACAATTATACTTAAGTTTTAGACTGAAAGCACATCAATATTTATTGGCCTAGGTGACACCAAAGCTGTAGTTCTGAAGACTATGTTTGTAGACTAGTTACATTTTGAGCCATTCCAGTATAGCTATAACAGTATCATCTACCCAGCAAAGTAGAAATTTTCCCAGGAATCTCCTATCTATGAAAATCAGGACAAATCCAACTCACCCAACTACTGTCTCATCAGTCTTCTGTCAGTTAGAAGCCAAGTGATGGAAACTGCCATCTACAATAATCTTTATCAGCATTTACTCACCCAATACCTGCTTCCATATTCTTATCGGGTTTCACCTGGACAATTCAACTCCTGATCATATTATAACCTTGATCCAAAGATAGCCAAAACAGCTGAACTTCTCATCTATTGACATTATTCTTAGCTGATTCTGGAATTTTAGTAGGTATTTCACATGTTACCCTTTCAAGCCTAATGTTGAACTCAATCATGCAATGTTTGACAGATGATCATGGGCCATTGGGCAGTTAAATAAATCTGGCCCCTTATTTAACCTTTAACTTCCAGGCAACTTAGTATCTTTTTGACATGTGCTAGTGTGCCCATCCTTATCGATACAAATGTTAAAATTCTGCAGTAAAACCACTTTGCTTTCACTACGTGCTTGACTAACCTTAGCAAGTTACTATGTCACAGTTGCTACCACAGGGTCTAATAAATAATTCCCACTACAATCTTAAATCCTTATCTTTCTTTATTTGATCCATGCCTCTTACCTCTTGTAAATCGTCTCATCATTGAAGGGATTTTATTCCTAATCATTCAGGCTACTCCATCCCTCCACAATTTCTCCTATCTTTCCTGTGAACATTACAACTTGGTATTTTTACTACTTGGTCCTGAAAATTTTTCAGCCTTAGTAATCAAAGATATATTTGTGACTGCAATTCATTCCATGTATCCCTTATACTCGGGCGTGTTCATACTAAGAATGATTTTGAGCCATAAGCCACAATGTATCTTTCTACTCCAATGTTTTACTCTCACATTTACTGTTTCTCCCTATCAGTTTAATTCTTTTCAATCTTTCAGTTTTCTCTTCATCTGCAGTGCCTGAAGCACCATTTCTGACTGTTGTTCCCGTCTTTCACCTTGTTCTGAAACTATTATCTACATTTTCCATCTGAGTCTTCCTAAAGTACCACCAACACCCCTAATTTACTAGTTTAATTTTCTATTACCATTCTTCTATGAACCTCGTCCCAGCCCAATTGAGGTTCAGCACATCCTAACAGTATAGTTCCTTCCTGTTTCAATATTGTTGCCAGTGTCCCATGAAATCAAACTCATCTTTCCCAAGCATTCCTTTAGACACATGTTCATTTCTTTGATTTGCTTATCATGGCCCCAGTTTGAACAAGATTTGAGTGATAATCCAGAGATAACAATCCTTAAAGTCCCTATCATTTAATCTTGCTTCCAGTTCCCAATACTTCTTAAAGGGGACTTCTTCCCTAATGCTGCAATCCAAATTGTGCACTGAACAACCAAATTAATGCAGAAAATGCTGAAGAAACTCTGCAAGTCTGGCAGCATCTGTAGGCTGAAAGTAGAATTAACAATTTCAGGTCAATTGACCCTTCATCATTGCTGACTATCTAGCAACCACATTTCTCTGTTTTATTACAACAAAATTAATGCTTTGGGTCCAAATGTGAAATAAATTTCTTTCAGACGGGCACACATGGCATATGCAATGTGCTGATTGGATGCCATCAGTTTCTGAGGTGCTTCATTTTCTATTCCACTGGTTCCTCTTTGTCTACAAACTGTGTTACACCAACCCCATTCTGAAGCTGTGCCTCTCGATAAAGCTGTGACTGAAGCATGAAGAAAACTGTGTACAAACTGCTACCTCTCCCTATGCACTGGAGTGTCTCCAACTCACCCTCCATCTCAATGACTCAGAGCTGCAGAGTTTTGTGATAGAGACATCAAAAGAAATTGAATTCAATTGGGACAGTCGCACTGTCCTACACACTTTCATTGAGACATGCAACTTGCTCATTCATTTATTTTATATGTATATCCAGCTTGTAGTTTGTTTCTTTCTACACATTAATTTTCACTAAACAATGGATAAAATAATCTAAATACTGCCTCAGAGTTACACATGCAATGGCAATTATGGTGATAAAAGGAAAAAGAACCCAAAAGCAGCAACTGATTTGCTCTCTGTGCAGAATTCTTACTCGGACAAAATTCCAGTTACAGTACTCTGGTAATAGCGTGCTATTTTCACAGTAAAACATGATCGGTTTATGTACTTCATTTATTTTTGTTATTTTAATCTTCAGTAGGCTATGGGCATCACTGGTTGAGCCTACATTTATTGCCCATCTCTCACTTGCCTTGAGAAGGTGGTGGTGGTGAGCTGCCTTCTTCAGTCACTGGCAGTCCATCTGATGTAAGTATATTCCGATGTCATTAGGGAGGGAAATCCAAGACTTTCACCCACTGACACCGAAGGATCGGCAATATATTTCCAAGGAAGGATGGCAAGTGGCATGGCGGTGAATTTGCAGTATTCTCATGTAACTGCTACCTGTGTCATTTGAGATGGTAGTGGTCATGGGTTTGGAAGGTGCTGTTTAAGAAACCTTAGTGAATCTCTGCAGTCCATCTTCTAGATGGTGCATGCTGCTAGACTGCATCATTGATGGAGGGAATAAATGGTTGCAGATGTAGTGCCAGTCAAATGAGCTGCTACGTATCCTGTTAATTATTTGCTTACAATGTGTATATCTACTTTGCTGAAAACATTTGTGTGAATCTTGGATGTGAATTAAACCATGATCGAAAAGGTAACATGACAGTACAGTACAGAATTTTATTTCAAGATCGTAATAACTTATCCAGAATTGGAGTCCACAATCACTGAGTACTCAAAAAATTGAGAGTATCAAAACAAAACAGAGAGCAAATGTTGCTTCTTTTAACAGTAAACACTGATAGTTGACAAATTAAACATGAAAGCATGTCAAAACTGAGGAGGTGGAATCAATTCAGGGCTCATATAAGGTGGAAATTATTACTAATCAACTTATTTGATAAAACTAAATTCATTATCATATGATATGTTCAACACAATAGTGGAATTATGTGGCAAATTATCCTTGAGATTCAACTGTGCACAGTTTGTCTGTCAGGTGTTAAATGACTTCCTATGCCAGGAAAAATGAGTGTGTTCATTATAAGCTATCACAGGTAAAAATAAACAGGGCATCCAGACTCATGTAGGCTATAACCCTGTTGCTAATTCAACTATAGCAACAAGTCAACCACAACAGTACAAGTCAGTTTTGTTGACCTTGATGATCACTTATTTGAAGCACCCTCTATGAAATTGGGTTCCCCTGTTCGAAGGTGGCACCCTGTGAACTAAAAGCAGTCCTTTAAGGAACGAATATATGCTGCAACTGAGAAAGTTAGCGTTTAAAATACTATTACCTGATTTCATAGAATCCATGTAGTGCAGAAAGAGGCCATTTGGCTTATCAAATCTATGCCACCCCTCAAAGACCATCCCAACAAGATCCAGCCCCCATCCTATTCCATTCATCTAATGGCTAACCCACCTAGCCTGTACATCCCTGGACACCATGGGGCAATTTAGCATGACTAACCCACCTAACCTGTGCATCTTTGGGATGTGGGAGGAAACCGGAGCACCTTAGGGAAACCCATGCAGACACAAGGAGCGTATGCAAACTGCACACAGGCAGTTGCCCAAGGCTGGAATCAAACCCAGATTCCCAGCGCTATGAGACAGCAGTACTTCTTTTTTCCTTTATTCATTCATGCGGTGAGGACATTGTTGACCAGGCAGCAAATATTGCCTGTCCCTAATTGCCTAGAGGGGAGTTAAGGGTCAACCACATTGCTGTAGCTCTGGAGTCACATGGAGGCCCGAGCAGGTAAGGATGGCAGTTTCCTTCCCTGAAGGACATTAGAGAACCAGATGGATTTTTAACTAACCACTGACCCACTGTGCCGCACCTGAAAGTGGAGTTGGCAGGTTCCTGCAGACCTTATATTCCTGCAGACCTTAGAGGCACACAGGACTTCTGTTGCACACGACCTTGGACCCAGTCCTCTGCATGATCACATAGTTCAACCCTCACCCACCATCCTCCCCCAACCCACAATAACCAAAACCATTTCAACTCTTTTTGATGCTGCCCACGTCCTACCAAATAACTGTTAATGCCCCTGCCAGGAATCTACAACCCAACAGCTCAATGAATCAGGCAACTTGGGCCCATCCTTTTAGATGCTGAGATTATTCCCCATGCAGCTATATTTCTCAGGCTTATAGATTTTTTCCTTAAAATATAGCACCAAAGAAGAAAATGTGGTCAAGCTCAACTGCAGTAAACATCAGCATGATTTCTTTTTACATCTGACAGCAGAAGCAAGTGAATAAATTTATCTGCAAGTTAAAGGTAATAGACTACAGCTAGTTGGACACCTGTCTTTTTTAATGCATAAGTCCAAATCACATTCTTCTTGGCCAAATAACCCAATAAACTGGAAGGATTATTGCTCAATGTTTCCTAACCCAGAAAAAAAGCTGATAAATCTAGGAAGCAGTCTTGTACCCAAAGATACTGCAAAGCTAATGGCTGCAGAATGACTGACCTGTGGCTGACATGTACACCTGAAACAACATAAGCTGCTCCTTTGCATATGCTGGAGAGCTCCTGACACACAGTGGTAGAAGTTATTGGGCATCAGCTGTTCCTAGAGGACTACAGCTCTCCTTAAACTCTGCTTTGTGGAAGATAAGAACGACAAATTAGACACTTGCACGCAGGATGGTCCTTTGGAAATAATGTCAGAGCATTCTCTTCGAGAGAATAGTACAAGAGAAGCTATACTGGGAGTAGCAAATTATGAATAATTTGTGTCAGACCCAAAGCCAGATTTTGGGAAAAAAAGTGCTAGACTTCAAAATAATTTTACAACAATACTTCACACAGCATCTCAATATTTCTTCATTGTATGATTGATGGACCATTACAAAGTGACAACACGCATCATTGAATCCACACAGTGTGGAAGCAGGCCATTCAGCCCATTAAGTTCACACCAACCCTCTGAAGAGCATCCCACCCAGATCCACCCCCTGAATCTATCCCTATAACCATGGATAACTCCTCTAGCCTGCACATCCCTGGGCAATTTAGCACAGCTTTGGAGTATGGGAGGAATCTACAGCACCTGGAGGAAACTCACATAGACACAGGAACAACACGTAAACTCCAAACAGGCAGGGGAGGCTGGGATCAAACCCGGAGTCCCTGGTGTTGTGAGGCAGCAATGCTAAACAATGAGCCACCATACTGTCTTGTGCCATGATGATCTATTACAAAACAAAAACCTCTTCATACAGAGAGGAAGATAGGACTTAGAAACAGTAGACAACTGAGCCTGCTTCATCATTTAATAAGACCATGGCTGATCTACTTGTCATGTCAGATCAATTTCCCCATCTGCTTCCGAAGCACTTGCTTTGCTTATCTACCAAAAATCCAACTCAGCCTTGAATAAATTTGAAGTCCCAGCCTACATTACTAACTGGATAAGAGAATTCCACACTCCAATAACCTTCCAAGAGGAAATAAAAATTCTCCTCATCTCAGTTTAAGAGGTCTCACTTTTAAAACAACATCCCTTCATTGTTGTCTCTCCAACAAGGGGAACCATTCTTTGGGTAGCAACCCTATCCAATGCCTCAAGAATTTTATGCTTCAGTAAGATCACTGCTTGTTTTGCTAAGCCCTAATTGATATAGGCCTAACTTGTTCAACTATTCTTTATAAGATAGGCCCTCTATTCCAGGAAATAGTCAGGTGAACCTTCTCTGAAACATTTCTAATCATTCATTTAAACTCACTGAGCTAGCTTAATGGTGGTTCAGGAATTTTCCAAAACTCTGCAATTAGACACTATTTCTTCCCCTATCTTAGACTCTTGTTGCATGTTTTAATTTTGTTCACTTTTTTTTGTTTATTTCTGTTTTGTTGCAAGCATAGAACAGGAAAGGAAGTGGGTGGTGTTGCCGAACAGTGGGTCCTAGGGGTTCAGGTACTTTATTCTTTGAAGTTTGCATCACATACAGAGAGAGTCACTAAAAAGGCCTTTTTAACATGCGTTTGCATTCATTGGTTAGTCCTTTGAGTACAGGAGTTGAGAAGTCATGTTGAAATTGTACAGGATATTGGTGAGGACTCTTCAAGAACACTGAGTCCAGTTCTGGCCACCCAGTTATAGGAAAGATATTATTAAGCTTGAGAGGATTCAGAAGAGTTTTGCCAGCATGTTGCCAGGCATAGAAGGTTTAAGTCATAAAGAAAGGCTGGATAGGCTGGGATTTGTTTCATTGCAGTGTAGGAGGTTGAGAAGTTTATAAAATCATGAGGAGTATAAATAAAGTTAATGGCAATTGTCTTTACCCTAGGATGGGAGATTTCAAGACGAGGGGGCACATTTTTAAGGTGAGGGGAGAAAGATTTAAAAAGGACACAAGAGGCAAAATTTTTTACACAGAGGGTGGTTTGCAGTGGAAATGACTTCCTGAAGAAGTGGTGGATGTAGTTACAATTACAACATTGAAAAGTCTTTTGGATAAGTTCATGAATAGGAAAGGTTTGGAGGGATATGGGCTAGCAGCAGGCAGGTGGAACTACATTAGTTTGGAATAATGTTTGGCACAGACTGGTTGGACTGAAGGGTCTGTTTCTGACCTGTATGACTCTACAATTCTGTGAAGGCATTTTAAGTTCCAAATGAAAGTCAGAAACAAAAAAAATGAAACACACACATATCATGAATTGACCCAAAGATTTGCTACAGCTTCATGAGAGAGATGAGATGTAAACTTTCCAGGCAATTCAGGGAAAGCACCATTGACTTAAAGTGCAAAAATCTTGTTGTGAAATAATTAAGTACACAAAAAATGTAAGAGGTACAAGCAGGCAAGAATCAAACAGCCGGTTGAAACTGCTCCACCAGTCAAAATAATCATTGTCCATCTTAAGCATCAACTCTACTTTCCATTGCCTTGATCTCCTGAGAGACCAGATGTCTAACTATCAACTATGAACCACCAAGAAAGCAGAGATGTAGTCAGCGCTGCAATTATTCCATTCAGTATGCCCAAATTGAATATTTACATTGACATTGCTGTCATGAATGTAGAACAAAAGGATCAAAAGTAAAAACGAGATAGGATGTGAAGTATACACAAATTGCACTTGCTCAAAATAACCTGGCATTGATTTGAACAATGGCTGTATATTGTATTAAATGAACTTCATTTCGCAATACAGCGGTTTCGGATTGATTACCTGTATGACAGATTCTCCAGGCTTCATGTCAGTGTAAACATTTACTTTGTAAGAAATGTTTTGAAAAATTGGAGTGTTGTCATTTGCATCAATCACGAAGACATTGACAGTGACTGAAGTACTTTCTTGAACTCCATCAGAAGCCGTCATCTTCAAGAAATAAAGAAAGAAAGTTTTTAGATGAGCATTCTACTATTTTTGGCGGCGGGGGGGGGGGGGAAGCCTACAAAGTGTTTCTTTTCAAATAAGCTGTCACTTTATGTGCATGAATGTAACACAACAGCAGTCACTAAAATCCAGTGAATACTATCAAAGTGAATACAATCAAAGCCAAATTACCATTTGATTAGATGAAAAGAAACAAAAAATCACAGCACCTAGTCTTCACTGACTATTTTGATTAGCTGTCTGTCCAATCACTTTTGGCATGGTCTGAGCTAAGGGCCAATGCAAAGTGGAGACTAGGTGCCAGAGTGGTCTGGATTGGAAGGTCTGTTATTCTGAACTTTTTATTTCTTTATTTTTCAAACTCATTTATTACTGTATACGTGATGCTGGACTTTTTATATGTTTATTTTCTGATGTTTTTCTTCCTTAAGAGTTTGTACTTAGGGATCTTACCCCTGGTACCTTTATATCTAAGATGGTGACGTGAACGTCAACTTGTAAACTTTTCACTGCACTCATTTATGTACTGATGACAATAAAGCTAATTCTAATTCGAATTTCCATTCAAGGTGCTTATTGTATGGTATGATGTGTCTGCAGAGAAGCATGCAGTATACCGTAAAAGTGTAATTCTGCTGACGTTCCCGGTCAACTGGCTCACGTAAAGTCAGATAGCGGGTTATTCCGAAAGGAGTTACGGTAAATGCTGTAACAAAATCGCTCAGCGAAATTCGCAGCTTTGGGTCTTTCGTCTGGAGAGAAGCAAAAGTGAATGAGAATTAAAGTGAGCATCGGAAATGTTATTTCTCTTAGAAAGCTTTGCGTTCTGATTACTACCGTTGGAATGTACAACATTAACTGTGAATATTTTATTAACACAGCTAATGGTGTGTTACTTTGCACCTCTGTGCAGCTTGCTGTGCAGCAATGAATCTTCAGCTATTATTATCTGGTTTGTATCTTTCTGGTGCAATTCTTTAATATGGGTATTTTACCCTGATAAAGCAAACATAATGAGCAATAACATGGGACGGAAAGACTTGAATTATTTCAGTGTAGCTGTTTCCATAAAATGTAGTCATTCCCATTCAATCAGTTGCAAGTGACTGATTGTAAAATTAAACAAGCCATCGCCAACAACAAACTGATCAGAATAAATAAGCAGATTTAACACTCGTGGGGTAATTTTCTAGGTTTCGATAGTCAATGACCAAGGTACACAGACTTAGAACATTCCAGTGTTCCTCCTTGGCTGAGTTAGTCACTGAAGGCACCACAGTGGGAGATACCACCTTGGGTTAGGCAAAATAACACTCAGTCAGAGATCTGATTCTGACTGTTACTTGAAATGGAAATGTGGATAAACAGAAGTCTGGTAAGGGCAGGATTTGTCTTCAGTGTGAATGCTGTTTGGTCAACTGATGACGAGCAAGGCTGACATATGAATGAAGGTCAATAAAAAGGCAGCAGAGAACAGTTAGTGCCTACAGGCTATCAAGTGAACAAGACTTTTAAAAGAAGGAGGATTAGCAGGAAATGGGCCCTTAGAAAAATAAGACTTTCAACAAAAACCGGTGATTTACTGGAATTTGCAGAAGTAGCAAAATGCATTTCATCTCTTTAAAGTACCTGGACACTCTTTATCCAGTAGCTGCTCAGTTACAAATACTGTTTAAGAGCCAGGCATGGAAAGTAATAATTCTAATCTAAATGATTCTTACAAACAAGCATTATTACTTTAAGAGTGTACAGGCAGGAATATCAATAACTTTTCCATGAAAAAGCTGCTCATTAACTGGTTACAGAGTTCTGGAAATCCTTCGAAAAGAGACCAGAATATTTTTTCTGAAAGAAAGATACTACATAATGGGATGAAAAGAATTGGACTCTATAAATCAGAACTGGTTATACATCCTGAATAAATGTTCAGAGCAAACATGACTGAGTCAAATGCGCAGCACTTGAAAGCACATCAAGCACTCAACCATTTTAACAACTATAAACATCACTCCAATTATCTGCCTTTTCACTTCTACTGAAGACAGTGTTTCACCTTAGGGAACAATTCCTTGACCATTCTCAACTGGTAAGCAACCAGTTCTTGTGTGTCAGTTTAAACAGCACCTGTCAACGGGGATCTCAATCATCAAAAGTGTAAAAGCGTGTCTGATTCTATCTTCATCTGATATCTGCAAATGTCAAGAACCACTGACTCGCAATGTACAGAAGAAACTATATTTTACTTTTTCCTTGCTTCTCCTGAAGCTGAAAGACACTATTGCTATTTCGGTTCACCACAATTCAGGAGTATACACCTCTCCCTCTAGTGGTGCTCAAGACATTATCTAGGTAGTTTGATATCCATGACTTACAACAAATTCACTCATCCAATATTTAAGGAAGCTAATATTCGAAAGGAACTATTCAATTCCCATGAAGTGAGTTGTACTCTTGCTTCATGTTACATAACTTCACATTTAGTTTCTTGTTGAAATTTCTCACCTTGCACCCATGAGGACAATGCAGAAGAAATACCATTTCAAAGGGAAGCCCAAAAATGATATTGCATGGAAGGACAGAGCTGATTGGTTGACAAATAGACTGTCATTGGTCGAGGCATTGCCATGGAGAGTATACACATTAATAAACTGAGCCCAACACAACGAGCAGCATGAGAAATGAGTCCATACAGTGTGGAGCTAGAGGAACACAGCAGGTCGGGCAGCATCAGACTAGCAGGAGAGTCGATGTTTCAGGCCTAAACCCTTTGTCAGGACTATGGAGGGGGAAGGGAGCCGGGAAATAAATGGAGCAAAG
The DNA here is from genome assembly GCF_030684315.1 of Stegostoma tigrinum. Classification (NCBI taxonomy): domain Eukaryota; kingdom Metazoa; phylum Chordata; class Chondrichthyes; order Orectolobiformes; family Stegostomatidae; genus Stegostoma; species Stegostoma tigrinum. The sequence continues at coordinate 48,274,722 of NC_081373.1, forward strand.
AGAGGTGCGGTTGGGGGAAGAAGGTGGGATAGCAATAGATAGACATTGGTGGGGGTAATGGGGATTGATCAGTGGGAAGGGTGGGGTAGATAAGTGGGAGAGAAGATAGGCAGGTAGTGACAGGTCAAGAGCCGGGGATGAGAAGTGGGGTTGGACATGGGATGAGGCTGGGGATGGGGAGATTTTAAGACTGGTGAATTCTATGTTCAGGCCATGCGCTGTAGGCTCCCGAGGTGGAATATGAGGTGTTGGTCCTCCAGTTTGCGCCTGGTGTCATTATGACACTGCAGGAGGTCCAGGATGGACATGTCACCCAGGGAGTGGGAGGGGGAGTTAAAACAGTTTGGAACTGGAAGCCGTTGTTGACTATAGCATAAGGAGAGCAGATGCTTCACAGATTGGTCATTGAGTCTGTGCTTGGTCTCACCGATGTAGAGGAGGCCACATCGGAAGCAACGGAAACAGTATACCAGGTTGGAGGATGCACAGGTAAACCCAATTATAGTGCACAAGTTCACATTTATATCCACCAACTTGGTATACTACATCCTCTGTGGCATCCTCTGCATCGGTGAGGCCAAACACAGATTCAATGACCGATTTGCGGAGCATCTGCGCTCTGTACATGATAATCAACACCACCTTTCAGTTGCTAAGCATTTTAACTCCCCTTCCCACTCCCTGGGTGACATGTGCATCCTGGGCCACAACGAGGCCGCACATAATCTGGAGGAGCAGCACCTCATATTTCATCTCGGGAGCTTACAACCTGATGGCCTGGACACAGTATTCACCAGTTTTAAAATCTCCCCATCCCTGGCCTCATCCCAAATCCAATGCTCCACCTCATCCCTGCCTCCTTGACCAGACACAGCCTGCCCATCTCCTTCCCCACCTATCTGCCCTACTCTTCCCACTGACCAATCTCCACTATCCCTACCTGCATCCACCTATCGCCGTCCCAACAACCTTCCCCCAGCCCCACCTCACTTTCCTCTATTTATTTCCCAGCTCCCTACCCCTTCCCCAGTACTGATGAAGGTCTAGGCCCAAAACCTCAACTCCCCTGCTCCTCCGATGCTGCCTAGCCTGCTGTGTTCCTCCAATTCCAAACTGTACCGATTCTGGCTCCAGCATCTGCAGTTCTTGCTATCTCTGAACATTAGGAATGAGTCACTTTGCATGAAATGTCACAGGATTCCCACCGGTCCCCTGGAGGTACATGCTGCCAGTTCCGGGGAGAAGCCACCAAATCACACGCCAATCAGAAGGGTGAGGTGGCTGACACTCTTCTCTGAAATCAAAACAGGCCTGTGCCTGAAGACCTGCTGACCAATCAGACAAAGCTGTGGCTGCTAACTGAAGATTCACCTCTTGTGCCAGAGGGAAGCAAGGATGGAGGTAAGTAATGAGTGTGTGGATAATTCAGAAGCAACGGACAACAAGCCTTTGGATTAGACACTGTTTGCCTTTGACTGTGGAAACGCCCCAGCAGTTCCCTACTCCCAGTCAAAGTAAGAAGCTTCACACAGTGTAGTAGCTATTGGGAAGACTGTACGATTGTAGCTGGGTCAATTCCATTGGGGCTCCTCATTGGCTACTTAAGGGCTTCAAAGGGTTGGTAGCATATTGGTAACATTAAGAAATACAGGCAAATATTCTGGGAACATTGTTTCAAATCCCACTATGCCAGATAGAGAAGTCTGAATTCAAAATGATCTGGAATAAAACAAGCCTAAATAAACTAGCCTCAATGGCAAGCATCATTGTTGAAAAACAAAAATCACGAATGTCCCTTAGGGCAGGAAATTTGCTATCCTTACCTAGTCTGGCCTACATGTGACTCAACAACAACGTGGTTGAATCTTGACTGCGCCATGGACAAGAACCATGTTGCATTAACAAATGGAGAAGAAAACTGTGGTGAGACAGTAATTAAGTTTTGTGAAGGGTAGGTTGTGCCTCACAAACCTTATTGAGTTCTTTCAGAAGGTGACCAAACAGGTAGATGAGAGTAAACCAGTTGATGTGGTGTATATGGATTTCAGCAAGGCGTTCGATAAGGTTCCCCACAGTAGGCTATTGTACAAAACGCGGAGGAATGGAATTGTGGGAGATTTAGCAGTTTGGATCGGAAATTGGCTTGCAGAAAGAAGACAGAGGGTGCTGGTTGATGGGAAATGTTCATCCTGGAGACCAGTTACTAGTGGTGTACCGCAAGGGTCGGTGTTGGGTCCACTGCTGTTTGTCATTTTTATAAATGACCTGGATGAGGGCGTAGAAGGATGGGTTAGTAAATTTGCAGACGACACTAAGGTCGGTGGAGTTGTGGATAGTGACGAAGGATGCTGTAGGTTTCAGAGAGACATAGATAAGCTGCAGAGCTGTGTTGAGAGGTGGCAAATGGAGGTTAATGCAGACAAGTGTGAGGTGATGCACTTTGGTAGGAGTAACTGGAAGGCGAAGTACAGGGCTAATGGTAAGATTCTTAGCAGTGTAGATGAGCAGACAGATCTCGGTGTCCATGTGCACAGATCTTTGAAAGTTGCCATCCAGGTTGACAGGGCTGTTAAGAAGGCATACAGAGTTTTAGCTTTTATTAATAGAGGGATCGAGTTTCGGAACCAAGAGGTTATGCTGCAGCTGTACAAAACTCTGGTGAGGCCGCACTTGGAGTATTGCGTACAGTTCTGGTCACTGCATTATAAGAAGGATGTGGAAGCTTTGGAAAGGGTGCAGAGGAGATTTACTAGCATGTTGCCTGGTATGGAGGCAAGGTCTTATGAGGAAAGGCTGAGGGACTTGAGGCTGTTTTCGTTAGAGTGAAGAAGGTTGAGAGGTGACTTAATTGAAACATATAAAATAATCAGAGGGTTAGATAGGGTGGATAGGGAGAGCCTTTTTCCTAGGATGGTGACGGCGAGCATGAGGGGGCATAGCTTTAAAGTGAGGGGTGAAAGATATAGGACTGATGTCAGAGGTAGTTTCTTTAATCAGAGAGTAGTAAAGGAATGCCTGCAACGGTAGTAAATTCACCAACTTTAGGTACATTTAAGTAGTCATTGGATGAGCATATGGACATACATGGAATAGAGTAGGTTAAATGGGCTTCAGATCGGTATGACAGGTTGGCACAACATCGAGGGTCGAAGGGCCTGTGCTGTGCTGTAATGTTCTACATGTTCTATATGTTCTAAGTTCCAATCTACCTCCAAGCTTGCCACCTTCAGAACTAATTACAGAATATTCTGTCTCTAACAAAACTATTATAGCAACCGTACTTGTGCTTTGCCTGAAAATAACAATTTCTTGAAGTTCTTCATCTTTCATCGTTGTCCTGATGAGTGCAACATAAAAGGTTTCAACAAAATACTTTTTTTTTCAGTAATAGTCAAGTTCTAGCAAACCACTATTTGCACAGCAACAGTCTTTAATAATATTTTCAAATCCCTTAAAAAGATAGTTAACAAAACATACTAACGTGATAAATAAAGACACAGAAAATCATAGCAGAAGGTATAAGGTTGGCATTTGATGTAAATGGGACCAGACAGCTCCTGCATCACTGCACACATTTCAGCTACGCACCATTCTTATTCCAGTAGAAGAGATAATGGGAACTGCAGATGCTGGAGAATCCAAAATAATAAAATGTGAGGCTGGATGAACACAGCAGGCCAAGCACAAAAGCTGACGTTTTGGGCCTAGACCCTTCATCAGAGAGGCCCAAAACGTCAGCTTTTGCGCTCCTGAGATGCTGCTTGGCCTGCTGTGTTCATCCAGCCTCACATTTTATTATCTCTTATTCCAGTAGAAATTGCTTTGTCTATTTTCATCTCTGAAGAGGTGTGAAGTGCGAGGAAGAAGAGGGTGAGAATGATGAAGAGGGTAACGGCCGAAGAATAGGACAAGAGGAAAGAAGATATCACCATTGAGAAATATATTTTCTAAATTCTTCCTAGAGCTTGAGTGTTGTTGGCAGGCCCAGCATTTCTTGCCAATCTCTAACAACCCTTGAAAAAATACAAGAATACCACCTTCTTGAAACATTTCAGTGGTGTTCCAAGAAGTACTCCCATAGTGCTTTTATGATTCTCCTGGAGTTTGACACAGAAATGGTAAAGGATTATCAATTCATTTCCAATGGTGAGGACGGTGTGTGCCTGTTGCCCTTGTTCTTTAAGGGGTACAAGCCTTGGGTTTGGAAAGTGCTGTAGCAGAAACACTGGCAAATTGTTGCTGTTCATCTTGTAGCATCCATAGTGTGCCAACGATTGCAACAATGAAGGAAATTGTTTCATCTTGGATGGTGATGGGATTTTTAAGCATTGTTTGGGGTTGTACTCACTCAGGAAAGCATGGAATTACATGAGGTTTATAAAGGGCTAGAAGGCTTTGGACAGTCACAAAGTACCCAACTCCAATCTATGATTTTAGCTACAGCATTGATGTGCCTGCTTCAGTTCAGTTTAGTTTCAGGTCAATGCTAATTTGCAGAATGTCAATAGTAAGGATTTCAGCTCAAGATGTTGTGTGGTGTCAATGTTACGTACCGCTGAGTGAATTGCTGGCTAAGTGTGTGCCCATTTAGACTGAGCCATAAATGGTTAGTGAATTTAGTGGTATATTTGTGCTCTAATGGTTTAAGTTCAAAAGCTTACTCTGCATGAGAATTTGAAGAGTAGATTAAAAATGCTTTAAAATTGATTTTTTGATACCAAGCAATAACACTGAGCATTGATTATTGAAGTATACAGCACTAGTCAATTTATTATATTAGATAAACTGCTTTATATTTTGTGATAGACATTGTTCATGGGCCTTCCCAGCAACTTCCCAGAGAATCTTAACTCTAGTTCAAGTCTAGCTTCTTGCAGGCACAGACTTCTCCAATCATTATTTAAGGAGTTGTGAATTGAATGAAATACAGTGCAATCACCAGTGAAAGTCCTACTTCTGGTCTTCTCATTGGAGAGAAGATCAATGAGGAGGCAGGAAAAGATGTCTGAGTCTCAGTCACTATCCTGAGGAACTTAATTCTGCTTTGGCATCCTAGAGCTGGGGTGACTGGCCTCCTACAACCATAGCCATATTCCTTTCTGTGTCTCTTTCAGTCTTAAGAAGAGGGCCAGTATTTATTTTACTTTTGCTCATAATATTCAAGTGTTTCCACTGGGACCCACTTGCATCCTTCTAGAGATGAGAACAGCCGTTCTGACTCAGTCTAACTGCCTCTTAACTTACACTGGTACCCACTTTGGACACTTAGAACTGGAAAATGCCAAATATAGTGCATTCTGAACTTTTGACCTCATCCTACCTATACAGTTGGTAGATAGACAGTCTGGCAGGAATACATGGATTAACCTGGGTACCTGCTTGATTCCAAGATGTTCTGCTCAATTCCTGCCTGAGTTAACAACAGCAATCTGCCATTAATGGAAAGCTCAACCTCTACACATGTGATAAACCCCACAAGGCCCATGGGAATTATTAATTAATCTCTTCATGCAGCTCCTTGAGTATGAGTTCCTTGGAAATGGGCTGCCTCGCTAGAACTCATATGAGGCCTTTATAAGGCAGACGGGGGGCTTCTTATGGTGTAGTGATAGTGTTTGTACCCCCGGACTAGGAGACCTGGGTTCAAGACCTACCTGCTGCACAGGTGTGTAATGACATCTCTGAACCAACTGGTCAGAAAAAAAAAGGTCAATACAAAAACAAGCTTGAGGTTTCTGAGAAGGGAGTCTCTTGTGATGCAGTGGTAGTGCCCCTACCCTTGGACAGGGGGGCCTGGGTTCAGGGGTATGTAATTATGTAATTATGTTTCTGAACAGGCTGATTAGTAACATAGGTTATTATTAAAAAAAAGCAAAGATACAGTAGACCCAGTAGGGCTCTTGTGGTACAGTGAAAGTGTCTCAGTCTTTGGGCAAGAAAACCTGGGTTCAACCCCTACCTGCTCCAGAAATGTGTAGCATATTGTCTCTGAGCAAGTTGAATAGCAGGAGGTATACTCTCTCATCAGAGAGAGGGACAATTTTATTTTATTTATTATTGTCACATATACCAAGGTATCGTGAAAAGTATTGTTTTGTGTGCTTTCCAGGCAAATCATACCTGACGTAAGTTCATCAGGGTAACAGAAGAGAATGCAGAATATAGTGTTACACCTACAGAGATGGTACAGAGAAAGATTAATTCTAATATTTGAGAGGTTCGTTTACAAGTCTGATAACAGCGAGGAAGAAGTAGTTCTTGAATCTGTTGGTATGTGTTTTCAACATTTATATCTTCTGCGTGATGGAAGAGGGCGGAGAAGTGTATAACTGGGGTGGGAGGAGTCTTTGATTACGTTAACTGCTTTCTGAGGCAGAGAGAAGTGCAGACTGATTCAATGGAAGAAAAGTTGCTTTACATGATGGCTGTGTTCACAACTCTAATTTCTTGCAGTCTGGGTCACAACAGTTGCCATATCAAGTTGTGATGCATGGGATAGGATGACTTCCATGGTGTGTCAATAAAAATTGATAAGAGTCATTGTGGGCATGCTGAACTTCCTTCGCCTCCTGAGGAAGTAGAGCCGTTGATGTGCTTTCTTGACAGCTGAGGGACATCACCCCTCAGATGAAGGACAGGGTTATGAAAGTGAATCCTCTATAGTGACCTCAGCCAGGGCACTATGGATAGCAGTGTATGTCTCATGTAGCAAGTCAAATGGCAATGTGCATTTTCAAAATCAGAGCCTCATTTCACAAGTTCAATGAATGAATCAAAGGGAGTCATTGTACTTTCATTCCAGTGTACTAGTTGCATCTGAGTTATCCATGCGTCACTACTGGGCAAGAACAGCGAACTGTAATCACATTGTCAATGACTCATAGCCAGAACCTCACAGCATGCTTTCAATGAAAGCTGTATTGCTCCACAGAATGTGTCACAACAACTCGTTGGTGTGCAGAAATAATGTCTCTACTTTGCAGCTGTCCTGTACTAAGCAGCAGAGCATGTCGCAAATAAAGTGGTCTGCATCATGCTAATTTCACCTTCATGAAAGAACTGCAAATGTCACCATTGTGAGGAATAGCCCGGGGATAGGAAGATGGGGAAGTTGAGCAGGTGAAGGAAAAGGAAGGTGTTACAGTCAGTTTATTTCTGACTGGACTGTCCACAAAGAAACCCTCCAAATTTTATTACACAGACCAATTATGCATGTCACATTTTACCTTTACTCTGTTATTGACCATCACATTTGCTTGGTCTGAATGCAAAAATTAAAGCCACTTCAAAATAAATATTCCAAACTGAATAAATAAATCAAGCCATTCCCTGTTGCAGAGAATATTCAACCATCCTTGTGCATTCCTCAGTGATTGTCTTTTGTGTGCCTTTCAGCTTGCTTAGTTGTGCTCACGACTGTAGCCGAGATGGTGGAAGCCTGCTGATTTTTAATGGAGGAGCTGTTGAATAGCCTTGGTGGATGATTAGGAGCAACTTTGGGCATAGATGGCCTGGCATTGGTTTGCATGACTGACTGATGTGGCTGTCATGGTCAAATAGCTGGCAGCTGCAAAAACTGCAGGACATGGGTGTGAGGTTTGCAACATTTACTAAATGTGTGAGGCACAGTATATGAATGTGTGATTTGAGTCCTGAGTAATAGAGACTGTTGGTAAACGATGAGAAAGTGGTGAACTGAGGCTCGTGATAAGATCTGTAGGATACGGCATTTTAACTATGAATTCACTGATCTTAAGCATTCAGGTGAGGTCCTTCAACTGCTTGTGACACTGCACCTAAGATTTTGGGGCTTCTTTTGATTTCTCTTGGTCACCGTTCCCATTGCCTTTTTTAAGTATGTGTCTGGAGGGCCTCCAGGCGACAGTGGACATCTCTCCTCTTTTACACCTTCCCATCAAGACCTCTGGTGCAACACTGCAAATTCTTGAAACCCGTTCTCTAGCTGAGATGTCATGTTTTTGCCTTTTCTGGGTCAATTTTTTTGAAGAAGTAACAAAGAGGATTGATGAGGACAAATCGTGATCTACGTGAACTTCAGTAAGATGTCCAACAAGGTTCCTCATGGTAGACCAGTTAGCAAGGTTAGATTACTTGGATACTGAGAGATCTAGCCACTCAGATACAGAACTGGCTCATGGGTAGAATAGCAAGGATGGTAATGGACGGCTGCGTTTCAGGCTGGAGGCCTGTGACCAGCAGTGTGCTGGGTCCACTGCTTTTCTTTATTTATATAAATGATTTGGATGTGAACATAGGAGGTACAGTCAGTAAGTTTGCCGATTATACCGATATCGGAGGTGTGGAGGACAGTGAAGAAGGTGACCTCAGACTACAACGGAATCTTGATCAGATGGGCCAATAGGCCGAGGAGTGGCAGATGGACTTTAATTTAGATAAATGTGAGGTGCTGCATTTTTGGAAGGCAGATCAGAGCTGGACTTATACAATTAATGATAAAGTCCTGGGGAATGTTGCTTGACAAAGGAACCTTAGAGTGCAGGTTCATAGTTCCTTGAAAGTTAAGTCGCAGGTAGATAGGATAGTGAAGAAGGCATTTGGTGTGCTTGCCTTTACGGGTCAGTGCATTGAGTACAGTGGTTGGGAGGTCATGTTGCAGCTGTACAGGACATTGGGTAGGCCACTTTTGGAATGCTGCATGCAATCCTGCTATAGGAAGGATGTTGTGAAACTTGAAAGAGTTCAGAAACAATTTACAAGGATGTTGCCAGGATTAGAGGGTTTGAGCTATAGGGAGGGGCTGAATAGGCTGGGGTTATTTTCTCTGGAGAGTCAGAGGCTGAAAGGTGACCTTATAAAGGTTTATAAAATCATGGGGGGCATGGTTAGGGTAAATAGGCTAAGTCTTTTCCCCAGGGTGGGGGAGTCAAAAACTGGAGAGTGCAGTTTTAAGGTGAGAGGGGCAAGATTTAAAAAGGACCTGAGGGGCAATATTTTCATGCAGAGGGTGGTGCATGTATAGAATGAGCTGCCAGAGGAAATGGTGGAGGCCTGTACAATTATAACATTAAAAAGGTGGAGGCTGAGTATCTGAACAGGAAGGGTTACAATGATGTGGGCCAAATGTTGGCAAATGGGACAAGATTAATGTAGTAATTTGGGGTGGCACGGTGGCTCAATGGTTAGCACTGCAGCCTCACAGCGCCAGGGACCCGGGTTCAATTCCAGCCTCAGGCGACTGTCTGTGTGGAGTTTGCACATTCTCCCTGTGTCTGCGTGGGTTTTCAAACAGTGTTCCGGTTTCCTCCCACAGTCCAAAGATGTGCAGGCTAGGTGGATTGGCCATGCTAAATTGCCCGCAGTGTTCCGGGGTGAGTGGGTTTAGGGGGAAGGGTCTGGGTGGGATTCTTCAAGGGGCAGTGTGGACTTGTTGGGCCAAAGGGCCTGTTTCCACACTGTAGGGAATCTAGTCTAGCATATCTGGTAAGCACGGACAATTTGGTCCAAAGGTTCTGTTTCCATACCATACATTTCTATGACTTGATGAGATTTCGCTCCTAAAATACCTGCTTCAAGCAAAATGCCTTTAAAAAGGAACATGCCAGTTTTGTAGCAGCACAAGCTAACTTTTCTTTTGGTCCACCACTTAAAACCCCTGCTCATATTTCAATCAACTAGTAGAATAATTTGTACTGGTTGGACAGGGCAAATGTAAAACAGTAGGAAACACAGATATCACATTCATCCTGCACTGCACTAAACAGGCACAGAGTCACTGCATTTAACAACCCTTGTGCCTGACTTTGGGGGCTATCCTTTTTTTCTCCCCGCTAATGTTCACATCATTTGAACTAAACTAGGTAGGAGTACATTTAAGAATGCTGCTGTAGGGAGGAAATGATTTCTGGATAAGTTCAGCATTCTAGTTGGCAAATATATAAAATAGGTCAACTATGCATCAGGATTTGTTAAAAAGACATTCGTGAAAGCCAGACTCTCCGAACAAGAATCCAGATCATTCTTTTAGTTTAATTTGTGGCCATTTTCACAGGCAATTAGGACAGCCAGTTAGTCTCTATCAATAATAACACTTCATTATCTGTTAAAATATGCAGCATGCATTTTCTGAATCAGTCATGATTATCTTCAATTGAGCTACCAGAAAATTTTCTACCTATTAGAAAGCAGGATTTTGAAAAATGTGATTGAACAATACCTGAAATTACAATCAAATACTGAAAGGCAACAATTACCATCCGTCATGACCCGGGGAAAAAGGTGAACTGAAAAACCTGACCAGACATCTCATTTGTCAAATTACGTCGCCTGTCCTTAGTTGGTCATCCATTATTACTTAATTAAAAAGCAAGGTCTTACAATGTCAGCAATTTACCAGGACAGATATATACATATGTACCATAAAGATTCGTGCAGGGAAGGTGAAGCAATGCATGCAACACAGCAGCATCTTCTGAGGAGAAGGTTTGGTATTGGACACAATTTAGACTCAACATGACCTTTAAAACTGCAAAACCAATCACTTAGCTATTAGAGAAGTAATAAGAAGCATTGACTTGACAAGAAGCAAAAGCATGCAACAGATAAAATATTTGATACACAGCACACAGATAAAAACAACAATAAATACATACAGGAGTAGCACCTGATGGTACCTAAAAATAAATAGAAAAGAAGATTCACACAAATGGAAGACAGATTCCATGAAGATGAAATTTAAGTATGTATCCTCAACATCATCTCATCTTGATGTGTTATAAATGGAATAGGTTCTGCAGTCTTTGGAAGCTAGAAAGGCAGTTCACCTTTTAATATTTTATCAACAACATTATACAATGCAACAAAAACAAAGTTGCTGGAAAAGCACAGTAGGTCTGGCAGTATCTGTGAAGGAGAAAACAGAGTTAATGCTTGATCTGTTTTGTCCTTCACAGATGCTGCCAGACCTACTGAGCTTTTCCAGCAACTTTGTTTTTGTTCCTGATTTACAGCATCCACAGTTCTTTCGGTTTTTATAGAATGCAACATTTTGTTGGGTTTGCGCAGGTTTGGTAAAAGTTAGCATTAAAAAAATAGATTTCTCACTTTTTTCCAAGTCATACATATGGGATATGTGTTTAAAAACAACCACAGTACTCACCTCCTCCACATCGTTATCCATAGCTACTATTCTTAAAGGTATTGTTAAATTTCGACTGTCCGAAAGCGTTGTTCCGACTGGAGCAGATTCAATGATAAAGCCCTGGTAAGTAGTTTGTTCAAAGTAAGGAGCTTGGTTATTTTCATCGAGAACCTCTATGTGCAAATTGGCAAAAGCTGGCAGTGGGTGCCTGTTGTCTTGTTCTGCCTAGTTGGAAAAAAGTAGAAAATCACATCCAATTAGTGATGTCCAGGGACTGACTGATCAGTAAATTAGGCTTTAACAGAATCCAGCTTTCCACAGTGCTAAAGTGCCTTAAAACTGTAGCAAAAGTAGTTTTGCATTCTAGCTGGCAGCTGAGTTTAAAATGTGATTCACATTAGAGGTTTTTAAAAACAACAGTGACAAAATCCTGCAGATTAATGGAAATTTTGTTTAGAACAGTAAATTGAGCAACATTTCACCCTAAGGAAAAAAAACCTGTGAGCTGTCACATTGTTTAAAATTCACTTATTATAGAAACAATTAATTCATTCAACTAATAGTAATACTGGAGCTGACCTTGCTGCATATAATCAATGTGTATATATTAACTACTTACATTGATGTGACTCAGAGATCTATAAATTGAGCTCGTTCAAAATACTGTTGTTTGTACTCTTAAGTCCTATTCACCTACCATCACTGTTGACTGTTAACTGAGACTCCCTGTTCACCAGGATATGTGAAGCCTCAGTTTAACATCTCATTCAAAATATGCCACCTCAAAGTGTACTCCCTCTTAACTGTATTGGAGTTACAGCCTGGTCAATTTGTTCAAGTCTCTAAATAGCAGAAATAGAATGGCTTTAACATGCACTACTGATGTCCTGTTTCTCATGTGAGCCACATTTTGAGCAACTACACTGTGCAAAAATCCTGTACTATCATACAACGACATTTCCATAGCAACTGCAAAATATCTTCACAAGCTTCAAAAACATCAGTCATCCTTGCAAAAGTGATGTTCTGAACACAAAAGGTTCCTTTCTGAAATATGAGAAACTGTTTGTCAATGCACAAAGCACATCTTAGTAATGGTTTCTGTATTTTGCATTCAGTTCACACTAAACATTTCTATTTCTGTACTTTCTCTCCACAGAAGATTTTCCTGTCGTGACAAAGATTTTGTATGCATTCGTTATAAGAAAACTCATTTAGAATGATAAAACTCTCAAACAGAACTCCCAGAAGCTTCAGCACTGGCACCTTGGAGTCACATATTTGACTCTCAGCTCTGACAATTATTCAATTTTACCTACTTCCACAGAATATATGCAATCAATTTTGAACAGTTTGGTAATTAAAATATTACATTACAGTGGCTTACTCCACTTTAGATGAGGGCAGAACAAGATAAACAACGTAGCATGAAAGGAAATATTGCATTTTCATAGCCCAGCATAAAACATTCCACAGTAATAGTCAACATACTCGGCAAAGTGAATAAAAAATATCAAAAACATGTCATCTGGCTATTAATTTGCTGTCTATAAGATATAATTATGCACAAATTGGCGATTGTATTTGCCTGAATAACAACTGTGACTGTTCTTCAAAGGGTAAATTAGCTGACTGTGAAACACTTTGTGATGCTCTGAAGATGTCAAAGGCACTATCAACATTTATTCCCTTAGTCTTGTGCCAAAGAAATATGGTAATCTACAGCGATAGGCTGTGCTGAAGCTCACATCCCAGATAGCCTTCCTTTGTATGGAGTGCATGAAAATAGTAGAACTGCAGATATTTTGGTGAAAGCTGTTTTTTTTTCAAACCACTGCAATCTTCAACCTTTACTGGATTCCATTTGCAATTCTGTTCCATTCCAGACGTTCACTCACTCCAAAAAATTCACACTAGGGTTAAAACAATGCACTAGTATATTTTTGACTGTGTTGGTCATAACAGTCGAGAGTGGATTCTCATATTTTAAATCAATGGAAATTAGGAAAATCATTGAATATTGATGACAGAATATTCAGTCATGGACTGAAATGGTATTCCACATAATGCACAAATGGTGTGCTGATAACGGTTTCCCCACATCTACCTTACTTCTCACACAAACCGAATTAGCCCATCTCTTCTTAAAACTGGTCGTCTTCAGCAACATTTCTTTAATAAACGACAACTACTCTCTTGATTCAACTTTAATCGACATCCAACTATTTTAACAGAATCAATCAGACTGAGCAGCATTTTCAGGTGCAGAGATGATTTAAGTAGTGGCTCCCCAATTTAAAAATTTACACATCATCAATTTATCATACATATAATTTTATAACCACAAAGGTCTTAGGCAGACTGTTAAAAATGTATACAATTTCAACAGGACTGGAGTGGAGTTGGGAAGACCATGAAGCCTGAGAGGATTCACAGTGAGAAGTTTAGGAGATAGACGAGTAAGTTTATGAAAGGTTTATAATGTACAAATGAATATGACAACAGGTGGAAATCAGCAAGTTGAGTGATTTTGTGACTGCTTTTCATTCAATGGCTGGTTTTTGATGGATCAGTTTATGTTCAGCAGGAAATTGAATACAGCAGCATGGTTTTCAGATGAGATGAAAAGGTGTGGAACAGAATTGAATTGTGGCATTCCTGAATATGTGACCTTCACAATCAATAACTACAAATATGGGAAACTGGCAGCCAAATTTTCATTTGTCAACATTGAAAAGGCTTCCAACAGAAGATTTATGAGGCCGCATTTTTTTTTGATATTCAAGGCTGTATTTTTAAATTTCACTCTGATTCCAGATGCTTGCCATTTCGTCAAAGTGAATTATGACATTCCTTTAGAATAACATCAGGTGAGCTATTTAAATGTCTGCCCCAAAATAGAATTATTGTTATATTTGTGTGGGTGGGTGGTTCCTCTCAGCTTTGGGATGCACATTAGATGATGGAATTCATAGGGAATGATGATGAAATTTTCAGCAAGCTTTAACGTGAAGTTGTTGTTTTTTAAACTGGGTCAAAAGTTACATGACAGTAGGTTATAGCCCAATGGGTTTATTTGAAAACACTAACTTTCGCAGCTTTGCTCCTTCCTCAGGCATAGTAAGAGAGAAGGTATCAAGTGTACAAAATTTATAAGTAAAAGATCAAACGATTGGACAACTGATGTGAATGTACAGAATAAACCTAAAATGGCTGGCTGATGCTCTCCTGTTAAATTTTTAATCAGTTAGACAGAAGATGCAGGTTTTGACTGATTAAAATGCAAATCCCAAGATTTCTTTCAAGTCACTGCCCTGAGATATCTAAAGATTTTAACACTGTATACAAGAGGTGACATCTCAGGTCAGACAATGTATTTTAGATGTGAGGCTTTGTTTAGAATCTGTCTGTGTTTTAACCTGGAGACTGGCTGTATTTCCAAAGCAGGAATTTACAAAATGTCCTGTTAAATGGCTATGTCTACAAAATGCTTTCTGAACAAAATCCTACAACGCATCCAATTTATCCTCAATAACAACGTCCTGACTTTTGACAACCAGTCCTTCATCCAGACGCACAAAACAGCAATGGGGATCAGACTAGCACCCCCATATGCTAACATTTTCATACACAAGTTCAAACAAGAGTTCTTTGCTGTGCAGGACCTCCAACCAACGCTATACAGCAGATACACTGACAACATTTTCTTCCTTTGAGGAATCGCTGAAACAACTACATAGTGATGCCAACAAATTTCATCTCTTTATTAGACTTACCATGGACTACTCTTTAGAATCAGTCTCATTCTTGGGTACACACATCTCCATCAAGGACGGTCACCTCAGTACCTCATTCTAACACAAGCCTATGGATAACCTCATGATGCTGCACTTCTCTAGCTTCCACCCTAAACATATTAAAATAGCCATCCCCTATGGACAAGCCCTATGCATACACAGGATCTGCTCATTTGAGGACCAACACGACGGACACCTGAAAGTATTGAAGGATGCCCTCATAAGAACAGGATACGATGCTCAACTCATTGATCACCAGTTCTGACATGCCACAGCAAAAAACTGTAATGACCTTTTCAGAAGACAGACATGGGATACGACTGATACCCTCCATTGTCCAGTGCATCCCCACAGCAGAGAAATTATGCCAAGTTCTTCACAGACTTCAACACATTGTCAATGATGATAAGTATCTCACCAAGATCATACCCATCCCATCACTTCATCAAAACTTAAACTGCCAAATCTTAAACAGACTATAGTTTGAAGCAAACTACCCAGTCTTCAGGATAACATTAGCCAAAGCACCACACATGCCATGGAAATCTCTGCAAGACTTTTCAGAACTTTGACATGGGCACTACTATCTCACGTGGGCACATGACATAGCACGTGCATGGAGGTACTCATGATTCTCAGCCATATTGGTGAAACCATGCAGATGCCTACAACAGACGAATGAACACCACACAACAATTGCCAAACAGGGGCGTTCCTTCTCAGTGAGGGAACACTTCAGCAGTCAAGGATATTCGGCCTCAGATCTTGGGGTAAACATCCTCCAAGGCGGACTTCGGGATACACAACACACAAAGTCGCTGAGTAAACTAAGGGGAAGTGGTGGCCCAGTGGTATTACTGCAGGACTGTTAATCCAGAGACCCAGATAATGTTCTGGAGGCCTGGGTTCAAATTCCACAATGGCAGATGGTGGAATTTGAATCAACAAAATATTTGGAATTAAAAATTTAATGATGACTGTGAATCAATTGTCGATTGTTGGAAAAACCTATCTGGTTCACTAATGTCCTATAGGGAAGGAGACTGCCATCTATATCTGGTCTGGCCTACATGTGACTCCCAGCAATGTGGCTGACCCTTAACTGCCCTCTGGGCAATTAGGAATGGGCAATAAATGCTGCCTAGCCAGCGATGCCCTTATCCCTTGAATGAATAATAAAATGCAGAGGCTGATAGCCAAATTCAGTACTCATGAGGATGGCCTCAACTGGGATCTTGAGTTCATGTCGCAAAATAGGTGATCCCTACCCCACTGTACACTCGCGCATGCACACACAGTCACGCGCATACACACACGCACACACAGAAACATACATATAAATCCATGCGGTGAATTTGCATTTGCAGATCTGTAATTGCAGACACATTCTATTTTGATCAAAAAGCATACAATTTGTAGACACAGTCAGTTACTGGGACCTTTTATAAGTTCCTGCTTTGGAAATAAAACCAATCTGACTCCAGATTAAAATAGTGACAGATTCTAAACAAGGCCTCACACCTAAAATACATTGTCTGACTTGATATGTCACCTCTTGAATCCATTGATAAAATCTCTAGTTATCTCATGGCAGTGACTTGAAAGGAATTCTGGGATTTGCATTTTAATCAATCAAAACCTGCATCTCCTTGCTAACTGATTGAAGATTTAACAGGAGGGAATCAGCCAACCATTTTAGGTTTATTCAGTACATTCACGTGTTGTACAATCATTTGATTATTTTACTTATAAATTCTGTGCCTTGATATCTCCTCTCTCACTATACCTGAGGAAGGAGCGACACTCAGAAAGCTAGTGTTTAAAATTAAACCTGTTGGACTATAACCTGGTGTTGTGTGATTTTTGACTTTGTCCAACCTCGTCCAACAACGGCACCTCCACATTATTTTTAAATTGATTTAATTTCCTGTTACCAGCTGTGCCTTTGAAGCATGATTCCAGTGTATACCTGGTATAGAACCATACAGCTAGATAATAGTAATAGATTTAAAAAAAACTCAATAGAAATTTTGAAGAAAATTCACCTTCTTGTGAAGTGGTCAATTAAACAAAGCCAGTAAAACCCTCACAGAAGAAACCTTAATGTAGTTGAAATCAACACGTATGCATTGAGAAAAAAAACATTTCAAAGAATTTTCGAATTCCTGCAAGAAAGGAGCTTTTCAAAGTATCTCCCAAGGTATATGCGACAACAAGTCATTTATTCAGATAATAAAGCAGCTGATCAGATAAAGCTACCAGTCCTCTTTCCATCTTTGGAAACAAACCACCAATGAATTGAGTCCAATAGTTAATTTTGAGGCTTAGGAAAGCATTGATATTGAGACCACCTGGCAAAATAGACGTCTGAATATCTTTTAGGCTTGTTTCTGTTGATATAATTGCCAAGTTGATGCAGCTTTATTAAATTCATTTGCATTTCAAAGACTTGCCAGTATTTGACTCATTGATTCTGTACTT
This sequence comes from Stegostoma tigrinum, assembly GCF_030684315.1. Lineage (NCBI taxonomy): Eukaryota > Metazoa > Chordata > Chondrichthyes > Orectolobiformes > Stegostomatidae > Stegostoma > Stegostoma tigrinum. The sequence continues at coordinate 48,292,119 of NC_081373.1, forward strand.
AGTGGAATCTGGGTTAATGGGGATGGAGAATGCATGGGAGCAGGGAGCGGGGCATTGGATATTGGACAAGGGGCATTGAAGCCATGAGGCGTTATTAGGGAAATGGGTGGCTGGGGATGTGAGTGTGCATAAGGAGTGAGGGTGGAAGTCTTAAGCAACCATGAATTGAACTGGGCTCAAATCATATCAAATGGAACATGCCTTCTAGCCTGCCAGGTCTGCCATATGGCTGCCAATATTGCCACCTCATAGCTGCCTGCAGGAGATGGTTGAGGCTGCTCTCAAGAGGTGGTGTCAATGCCAGCCTGTACCCAACGTGCAGAGACCAATAAACTGTGTAAGTGGCTGAACAGAAACGCTGGGACCTCTGTGTTTAAAAATGGCTCAACTCTCAGTTCCCAAAATGAGCATAAAAATTCCAACTATAGAGCTCAGATGTTTGAAACTTAAGCGCTACACAATTAGCTCTACAATTTCATATGAAGGAAGTGCAGTGGAGTGGCATTCTCTATAGTTTGAAGGCCAAGATGACGTTAACCTGGTCCCAAACTGTGCCAGGGTGAATCTGTTTTTAACCATTAGGGCAGCCACAAATTCTAAAGTGCCAATCTGGAGACACCTTCTCGTCACTAGCTCTCTTCCTGAGCATCTCACTTCTTGAAGTCTTTTAAATCTCTAAACAGTGAATTGAGACCAATCTCCAAATACAGTGGATTCAAATGTATTTCATTCCAAAATGCACTTTAGAGTGAAATATACAACATGAAGACAGATTTCTCTTAGATACAAGGACCGTCACAACATTGTATTAGTGTAATGGAATGTTACAAGAACATGACAGAAAACACTTAAACATCTAAGAATTTAATTTAATGTTAACCCATGTGGCAAAATATCTACTGAACCACACAAATCAAATAGCATGCTGGTATATATTTAGAAAATAATTAGTCCCAAATAACATCATTAAACAATGCATGTAAAAAGAGGAAAATGTAAAAAAACCTACAATAGTTCGAGATGGCTGAGCAGGAAATGAGAAAATGATTATTGATGGCCAAGATTACTAACTAATCTAACTACAAGCTGAAACAATGAGAGGCAGATTTGTTGATCGGTCTTGCATTATATTAGCATCTGTTTTAAAGTTAATTAACTACATAGGTTCAGGTAGCTGTGCCATTTGTTAATAAATGACTATGTATGGAAGCATCACAAGACAGCCTCAAAATTATTCTTTTTCTATTTGTGTTTTCATTACCATTGTACATAAGAATACCAATCCAGTTATTTTAACCAATGCTAAAAATGTGACATTATTTTCAACTTTACATCAGCATTTATTTGATTATATAGCATGTAAAAACATCAGATCTTCTTTATTTGATCCTAATGAAATATCAAAGGTATACCAAGTTAAATTATAGTTTTTCCTATTATTGCCCTTGAAAATACAATCGGCTGGACTTTCTCATGAGCTGTAATCTCAAATAGATTACTACTCTTGCCCTACTATTTTTTTGGGAAAGGGAGCTCCACATTTCTGACAGAAGAGATTGCTCAGGTCTCCCTCAGAGACGTAGAGCTGTAACTCCATTCTGACAGTTCTTTTATAGCAAAGATCTAACAGAGGTAGGCAAATCATGTCCTACTTCACAGCAGTAAGCTGCTATATTCTGAAGTTTAATGATTGTGACAGCAACTCTGATGCTACTGTTGAAGGGTAAGTGCATAAGCTAAGAATGATGTTAGGGTGTTGGGATGGTAGCATGCCAAATGGGTCAGGGTATAGGGTGCCAGGTAAGTAGATTGTCAAGTGCATGAGGCACCAAGGTGCAAGTTGGCAAGGTAAGTGATGGCTTTAGATAGGTTGAAGTTAGACCATGAATTTAATAGTCCAAATTTTCTTCAGTAACTGTTTTACATAATTTCATTAGAAGGGCCTGTAAGTTTCCAATTTAAGTGGATAGTTTTGGAAGGCTCCAGTTATACAGGAATTCCCCAATGGAAAACTCAGTTTCCCAAGCAACCCCTCGGAGTGTTCTACAATTTGGATCCTGCAAGATCCTACTCCGCAACTCCTATTGATGCTGGTATAATGACTGTCTGGACAGTGGACAACCTGGGCCTCACTGTCACTCTTACAGTTTTTGGCTTCCATCATGCCGGCTCTACAACTCAATATTCTTCAACAGTTTTTTAAATGTCCTGTTTTCCTGCATACCACGGTTCTTTTGTGTACTCTTTACAAGCTCTGTTCAATTTGGGGATTTTCGTTCTTACTTTTTTTCTTCCCTTCACAAGATGATGGCTCCATTGCCCACACTTTCCATTCCACCCACCATCACCTCCTACAGATCTCCTTTAGCCATCTCTACGATCTTTAACTTGATCCAAACCTATCTTTCCTTCACTTTCCCATTGTCCATTCTAGATGAGACAGGAGGAACTGCCGATGCTGGAGTCTGAGATAATAAGGTGTAGAGCTGGATGAACGCAGCAGACCAGACAGCATCAGAGGAGCAGGAAAACTGAAGAAGGGACCAGACCTGAAACATCAGCTTTCCTGCTGCCTGGCTTGCTGTGTTCATTCAGCTCTACACCTTGTTATCTCCATTCTAGATGATTGTTTTCAATCATTCTTTAGGGTATGAGCATGGCTAACAGGGTCAGCATTTATTTCTCATTCTCAACTTTCCTTGAGGAGACATTGGTGAGCAGCATACAATTGAATGGCACGTTAGACAATTTCAAATGGCAGTTAACTCCTAACCATATTTCTCTTCGTCTGGAGCCATGTGTAGCGCAGAACAGTTGAGGACAAGTCTTCTCCTTGAAGGAAAAGAGTGAACTAGATGGATTTATATGACAAACAATGGCTTCATGATCATTCTTAATTTTATTCGTGATTAGTTCATTAATTGAATTTAAATTCCTCTAGCTGTTATGATGGAATGTGAACCTTTATTTCTAAAACTTTAATCTAACTCTGAATTAACCATTCTTAAGACTATTCTTAATCATGCCCTTCTCTCCTTCATTATCACCTCTACAATATGAATTGCATTCCCAAATGGATGTTCTTGGATGTGGAATGAACATCTGTGTTTTAAAAATGAACGTATTCAGTAGAACAATGTTTTTAATTGCTCATGGGATGTATTCATAGAATTTATTACATATTCTTAATTTATCTTAAGAAGGTGGTGAGCAGTCCTCATCAACTGCTCCAGTACATGAAGTACATGTATACAGTTTGGTTAGGTGGGAAACTCCAGCTTTTGACCAAATAAGGGCAAAGGAATTAGAATGTAGCTTCAAGTCAGGTTACAGTGTGAATGTGAGGGTAATTTATAGATTGTGGTGCTAATTTACAAGGTCCTTTTGAAAAAGTGCTGCCAACTTGTTGCAGTACTTCTTGTAGATGTTCCACACTGTTGCCATAAATAATATTGATGACGGGAGTGAATATTTAAGGTCAGGGATAGGGTGCCAATCAAGCAGGCTGCTTTGGTTGGACAGTGTCAAAATCAGAGATAATCTTCGACTAATTACAGAATCTAATGAGGCAGGCAATGAACTGCAGAAAGACTTGGGCAAAAATTGTAAGAAGAGCAATGATGCATGAAATTTATTGAGGATAATTTAACGGATGGAAAAATCAAAGACAAATCTGTTCATGAAAGTGAGATGAACCAAAAATGGAAGTGTTTGAAAGAGACTTGAGAGTAATAATAGATTAAGTCATTTAGAGCCTTGATCTACAGTCAAAGGGTTGAGTTATGTTGGAGCACAGTAGTCTTGTACTATCAAGTGGGTTTTGACAGGCTCCAAAGTGAAGATTGCATAAGCCTCAGTCATTAAGAACCTATAAACTCATGCAAGAACAACAAGCAGTAAGAGATTGGCCTTCAGTTCTAAACAGACTAAGTTATCAAGAATAAAAAACAGAAAAAATAGCATTCTTCAATATATGATACTAAGTAAAACTAAAAGATCCATCTGAAATCCTATTGTAGATTAAACAACACTGCGAGCTGAAAAGATTAGAGATGGAAGCTGTTGACTGATTGTTGGATACATTTGTTTTTGTAAGCAATTATTAATATTGAGAATCATTTCTCAACAAAGAAGGAGATATTTAAAAAAGTCTTCCTTTAATCAAATTTAATCATTTCTGTGAATTTGAGTTTGAACAATTAGGGAGACAACTGGACTGTTCTATATTTTTAAAAAAAAGCTCAACGAAAAGGCAATGAATGTTCTTTCAACATGACATTTCATGGAAGATGTGTATAACTGATTAATTAGACTTGGTTGCTTGAAGTCATGCCAGGGAAACTAGTTCACTTGACTTGAAATGTTAACTCTAATTTCTCTCCACGGATGCTGCCAAATTTACTGAGCTTTTCTGGCAACTTCTTTTTCTGTGTCAAGGAGAAAATCTGACTGTTCCTACAGTTGGGTTTTATGATTATTTTAAGTGAACAGTGATTTATCACCTGGCGGTTGTTTTTGGTTTTGCAGTTGCAGGAAATCTTCCTGGAAGAAAGAGTTTGCCAGTTTAGCTCTCCTATTTCTGAAAAGATCTTTGGTGTGAAATTGATGAGAAACTTGTTTGCCATCTCAAAGAATGCCCTGACGAATCCTTGATTTTGTGTTTCCTGAGTAAGCTACGTTTGCAAAGGTCCCAGAGATATCTGCTGATCAAGAACTAAAACCTGACAGCCAAAGTGTATTTTTCTTTTCTCTAAGTAAATCTCTGGAGATAGAAGTCCATTCCCGCCCCCCACTTTCCTATTATGAATGGGTGCATATTTGCATATGTGTGTTTTGAACAAAAAACAGAAATTGCAGGGGAAACTCAGCAGGTCTGGCAGCATCTGTTGAGAGAAGGCAAAGTTAATGATTCAAGTTATTGAATCATCGAATCTACTGTCTCTTCTTCAGTACTGAAGAATCTTTAAAAAGGGTCACTCGACTCAAAACGCTAACTCTGCCTTTTCTCAACATATGCCACCAGAGCTACTGAGTTTCTCCAGCAACGTCTGTTTTGGTTTCAGATTTCGAGCATCCACTGTTTGTTTTATTTTTGTGTGTTTGTAGTTATTTTAGAGGGGCAATCTATTATATTTTTATATCAAAAACTGTGTGTGCTCACTAATTCTACATTTTGATGGAGTGAGTTTTGTTTCATAATGAATCAATTATTTTGTAATATTAAAGAGATTTCATTGATTATTTTTTCCCCAGTCTAATCGAAAACTTTCAATTGGCTACACCAAGAAATGGACAACATAAATTAAACTTATGCTTTGACTCAAAGAGTAGAGAGACTAAAGAAAGACTTTAGTCTTCTCTCTCTTGTCTTAGGCAGTCCCTCAGGATTGAGGATGACTTTTTCCCACTCTGGTGTTAGGGGTGCAAAGATGACTTGGTACTCTGATACTGAACCTGCAAAACCTATAACAGGTGGGAAGTTTGCTGATGCAGGTCTGTAGGTAGCTCGGGTTTTCACATGCCCTTTGTGTTGTTTGTGCTTGTCATCTATCTGATCTGTTAGAGACTCTCAAAACAGTTAAGGAGCTAGAGATTCCCATGAATCAATGGCGATACTCCACTTTTTTTCACTGAGGCTTTAAGGAAGTGACTACAGATTCGTAATTCTTTCTTCACATCTCAGAAATGAGAGACCTCTATTGTAACCCTTCTCTGCACTGTCTCAAGCACTGGATCATAGCATCCCATAGTGTGGAAGCAGGCCCTTTCCTTTCCTGTAACCCTGCATTTCCATAGCTAATCCACCTAGCGTACATATCCCTGGACACAATGGGCAATTTAGCATGGCCAATCCACCTAACCTGCTCATCTTTAGACTGTGGGAGGAAACCGGATGTTAGTCTTGTTTCTCAATTATCTGAAATGAACACAGTATTCAAGATGCGGTCTAAGCTGTTCTGTTTAATCATGTAAAACTGACTGGCTTATATCCTACTCTTTCGCTATTTACATCAACATTCCATTGATTTTGTTGGCCAAGGGTGGACATGCTGAGTGTCAAATGTAATAAGGCTGCATGGTCTCTTTCAACTTCATTCTTATCAATTTTAGCATTATTCACTTAGTATGGATGATACCTGATTATTACCATTCTGCAAAACATATCAAGGATTCACTGCAATCTAATTACTGGAGTGTTGATCTGCCAAACGTTAGAGTTGAAGCTTTTGAAGTTGAACATTCTTGATCAAAGAATTTCAGATACATTACTGGCATTGCACTTATTTCTATGCTTTGAGAAACAACACACAATTGGCTGACTTTTAACTTAACCGGCTCTTCAAAATCCTTCACTTATTTGGGTCTTGAATGATTGTTGCTGCTTTCATTCGAAGATATTTACTTCTTTTTTCATCTTAAGAACATACCCTAAGGATACTGAAAGAGCAACATTAATTTTATTGAGATCTGAAACCACCAGTGAAAGAAGAATGATCTAAATATGCAGAATACATACATAATGGAAATGGTTAACACTAAATTCTTAAGGCACAACCTGCTTCTGTAGTGTACAGCACTCACTTCTTTGTATCTATAATCTCTGTTAAGAGAGATATTTTTATAGTGGAATGGATACCATTCCACTATATGCCAATATTGTTGTACATAAATGCCACACCACATAAAACAACAATTAATTTGAATTTACCTTAATAACCAAATCAAATTTCTGATGAAAATCCCTGTTTATTGGCCTTAGGAGATAGAGTTCAGCAGTGATATTATTCAGGGAAAAGTACTTAGCATAGTCCTCTGGTGTACCTTAAACAAAACAGTACAGTTGTCAAAGATTAATTTCTTGAATATGATTGGCATAGCGTTTGATACGATCAAAAAATTTATTGGGTAAATATACTGCAATGATTAAACAGCTTCTAATATTATAAGCCAATGTTTCAATGTTTGAAATTATAATTACAGATAATAAATCATCACAATACAAAGTTACCAACCAACAAGAATACTGTAGACAATTCCTGGTTGATCATCAGTTGGTTTAATGTTTATATCTTGGTCAACAGCTAGAATTCGAGGTGTAACATTCACCGGGTTTATCCTTGCCTGAAAGAAGACAGCAAAATACAAATTAACCTTCATTTTCCCAACAAATATCTTAAAATTTAACAATGCTTTTACCTTACTGTTACAGTTAATAATTGTTTATTCATCTTCATTTATATTTTTTTCTTTAGATGTATCATCAACGCTATCAAATCTTTCATCAAAGCACTCTTGATAAATCATAGGATGGTGGTGAAAGAATAATTTGTAACTCAATAAATGTCAAGCAAATATGTTTCTTCATTGACTATCAAGTCAAAAATATAAAACGGTGTTGGAGTCTCTCCTGGATCTCTTTTAAGGTCATTTTCTAATGTTAAAAATTGTACCAAACTTGGTCCGAACCCCTAAAGAACCCCATGAAAATGAGGCAACTAATTACGTTTACTAATGTGTATGTGTGTGTTTTGAGATTGCTGTAAATGCTTCTTTCCTTGGCTCTTGCACTAGGCAAACACCATTTTGCTTTATCGTAGAATTATACAGCACAGAACAGGCCTAATGGCCCATTAAGTTTTTACCAACAAAATAAACTGCCACCCATGCTTGTCCCACTTTCCTGTATTAGGCCTATTTCATTGAATGCTATGAAATTCCAAGTGCTCATCCAAGTACTTTTCAAAGGTTGTGAGATTACCCACCTTTACAAACCCTCCCAGGCCATTTCAGGCCCCACCACCTCTGGTTTTCCCTCAACCCCCTCTAAACCTTCTACTATTCACTTTAAAATTATGCCCACATGTTACCCACTCTTCCACTAAAGGGAATAGCCGCTTTCTATTCAACCTGTCTCTGCCCCTCATAACCTTACGCACTTCTATCAGCACTCCCAATTGCTGCTCTAAAGAAAATAACTCAAATTTATCCACCCTTTCTTGACAGCTGAAATGTTCCATCCCAGGCAACATCCTGGTAAATCTCCTCTGCACACAGTCCGGTGAAATCACATCAGCTTATAGTGTGGTGACTAAATTGCATATAGTATTTTAGCTGCAGCCTAACTAAAGTTCTGTACCACTCCAGAATGCTCTCCTACCTCTTACAATGTATGCCATGACTGATAAGACAAACACCCCATTGGCTTCCTTACTCCCCCACCAACCTGTCCTGCCACCTTCACAAATGGGTGGACAGGTTGCCAAAAATCCCTATAAGCTTCCTCGTGTCTTGCCAGTCAGTGATTGTCTTGTTCCTTCTTCCATAGTGCATCACCTCAAATTTATCGGATTAAATGTCATCTGTCACTGACCTACCCATTTGGCCAATCCGTGTATATCCTTCTGCAACTTAACAGCTTTTCTCTCAGTGTTAACCAACTGGGCAAATTTAGTGCCCTGCACAAACTTACTTATGATCCACACTCTTCAACAACAACCCCGCAATGCAACCCCACCAAACTACATGATTTATGAATGCCACAAACAATGAGGGACACGGCATCAATCCCTGTGGTACATCACTGCACACCAGGCTCCAGTCACAGAAACAGCCTTCTACCTCCATCCTCTGTCGCCTGTCACTAAGCACTATAGCTGGTGAAAGTCTCTTTTATCCTGAATAGCAGTGCCAAAGGGGAATAATTACCCATTTTGAAAAGTGAATTCAAAAAACACTTTTGTACTCATTACTTGATTATCAGCTCATTGCTCCCACTTTAACTGCAAGAGTAAACAGACCAAAGTTCTAGGTCTGGTCTCACCGATGTCCTGGACAGTTGTATGTAAAGATCCCTTTAATACTTCACGCCTCGCAATAAAGGTCAACATTTGCCTTTAATTTTGCCATACCAAGATAAGTTTTGTGATTCATGTACAGGAACACCCAGATCCATGTGCAGTCTGCCTCTGTTTAACTAACAGCCTACTTTTCCATTGTTCCCACCGAACTTTTTCCCACATTATAGTCCATCTCTGTCAAGTTTCTCACCTACTCACATAACCTATCCATATCACTTTGCAAACCTTGTACTCTCCTCACTTGCTTTTGGACCTTTGGAATGTCAGAAAAATAGGTTACAACCCATTTAGTAACCTCACCCTAATAAATGGTGAAGGTTGCAGACTGTTGTGTTCCTAATGATCACTGTAGCACACCACAAATTTATAAATGTGAAGGTACTCCATTTATTCCAACCGTTATTTAATTAGACATTCCTCTACCCAGGCTTTTATACTAACCCCAACACTGTGAGCTCTTTTCTTGAATGCTAACAATTTCAGAGAAAGCTTGTCGAAGGACTTTTGAAAATCCAAACACATGACAACAACTGGTTTGCTTCTATCCACACTAATTATTACACCCTTAAAGAACTCAAATGTTTGCAAGGTCATAAAGAAGATTAAAATTGCTGAAGAGACTGGTTTTGTCTGACACTCATCAGGACAAATGTAAGAATGCTAAATTTCAAACTACACAATAACTTATACCATAGAAAACAGGCTACTGATTGAGTGGTAAGTGAAGTCCTACTGAACACACATTTCTCTCTGGCAATATTCCAATAAATTTGGAACATTCAACTCCCCTTCCATACACCATGTTGACTCTGCTTAACCATGTTATGATTTTCTAAGTTCCATGCCTTTATTTTTAATGGATTTGAGCATTTTCCCAATGGCAGACTAAGCTGAGAAGCCTATAGCTTCCTGTGTCATGACTCCCTCTTTTCTGAAGAAGTCTGACATTTTATTCATTCATCGGATGTAGGCATCACTGTCAAGACCAGCATTTATTGCCCATCTCTAATCTCTGTGGAGTCTCTAGATTAACAATCCAGTGATAATACCACGAGGCCATCGTTCTCCCCCAATCTGCTCTTTTCCTCTCCACATGATCTTTTGAGAGTTTAAGGAAGGTTGCAACATTATAACCAATGCAACCACTTTATTTAAGACCACAAAATTGTTCATGTCGGAAATAAAAAGCTAAAGAGCTGAATAAAGTTAGAAATAACTGCAGAAATTCAAGCTTAGCAAGTTTAACTTTGATTCAAACGAGGCATCGGCATAGCAGAATTCTTTTCTCCATGTCTGAAAATTAAAGAAGAAGATATTAGAAGAAGGTATTAGAAATCCTTCAGAGGGTGAAGATAGATAAGTCCCTGGGCCGGATGGGATTTATCCTTGGATCCTCTGGGAAGCCAGGGAGGAGATTGCCGAGGCTTTGGCATTGATCTTTAACTCGTCATTGTCTACAGGAATAGTGCCAGATGACTGGAGGATAGCAAATGTGGTTCCCTTGTTCAAGAAGGGGAGTAGAGACAACCCTGGTAATTACAGACCAGTGAGCCTTACCTCAGTTGTTGGTAAAGTGTTGGAAAAGGTTTTAAGGGATAGGATTTATAATCATCTAGAAAAGAATAACTTGATTAGGGATAGTCAGCACGGTTTTGTGAAGAGAAGGTTGTGCCTCACAAACCTTATTGAGTTCTTTGAGAAGGTGACCAAATAGGTAGATGAGAGTAAACCGGTTGATGTGGTGTATATGGATTTCAGCAAGGCGTTCGATAAGGTTCCCCACAATAGGTTATTGTACAAAATGCGGAGGAATGGAATTGTGAGAGATATAGCAGTTTGGATCGGAAATTGGCTTGCTGAAAGAAGACAGAGGGTGGTAGTTAATGGGAAATGTTCATCCTGGAGACCAGTTGCTAGTAGTGTACCGCAAGGGTCGGTGTTGGGGCCACTGCTGTTTGTCATTTTTATAAATGACCTGGATGAGGGCGTAGAAGGATGGGTTAGTAAATTTGCAGACGACACTAAGGTCGGTAGAGTTGCGGATAGTGACAAAGGATGCTGTAGGTTGCAGACAGACATAGATAAGCCGCAGAGCTGGGCTGAAAGGTGGCAAATGGAGTTTAATGCAGACAAGTGTGAGGTGATGCACTTTGGTAGGAGTAACCAGAAGGCAAAGTACAGGGCTAATGGTAAGATTCTTGGTAGTGTAGATGAGCAGACAGATCTCGGTGTCCATGTACACAGATCCTTGAAAGTTGCCATCCAGGTTGACAGGGCTGTTAAGAAGGCATACAGAGTTTTAGCTTTTATTAATAGAAGGATCGAGTTCCAGAACGAAGAGGTTATGGTGAAGCTGTACAAAACTCTGGTGCGGCTGCATTTGGAGTATTGTGTACAGTTCTGGTCACTGCATTATAAGAAGGATGTGGAAACTTTGGAAAGGGTGCAGAGGAGATTTACTAGGATGTTGCCTGGTATGGAGGGAAGGTCTTACGAGGAAAGGCTGAGGGACTTGAGGCTGTTTTAGTTAGAGAGAAGAAGGTTGAGAGGTGACTTAATTGAAACATGTAAAATAATCAGAGGGTTAGATAGGGTGGATAGGGAGAGCCTTTTTCCAAGGATGGTGATGGCGAGCATGAGGGGGCATAGCTTTAAATTGAGGGGTGAAAGATATAGGACAGATGTCAGAGGTAGTTTCTTTACTCAGAGAGTAGTAAGAGAATGGAATGCTTTGCCTGCAACAGTAGTAGATTCGCCAACTTTAGGTACATTTAAGTCGTCATTGGATAAGCATATGGGCGGACATGGAATAGCGTAGGTTGAGATCGGTATGACAGGTCGGCACAACATCAAGGGCCGAAGGGCCTGTACTGTGCTGTAATGTTCTATGTTTTATGTTTTATGTTCTAAGATCTTCCATTTGTATAGTCATGTTTCAGACCACAGAATGGGCCAAAGTGCTTTGCAGTCAGCTAAATATTTCTGAAGTGTGAGCAATATGCTCACCTCAGAACACAGCAACCAATTTGCAGACAGCCAACATCACAAACAGTAATGTTAATGATGTCTGGATAATTGGTTATTGTGATGATGACTGAGGAATAAATCTTGGTCAGGATATCAGGGATATATTTCCTGCTCTTAGAGTCATAGAACAGTACAACATGGAAACAAACCCTTCGGTCCAACTTGCCCATGCCGACCAGATATCCGAAATCAATCTTGTCCCATTTGCCAACATTTGGCCCCTATCCCTCTAATCCCTTTCTATTCGTGAAACCATCCAGATGCCTTTTAAGTGCTGTAATTGTACCAAATTCCACCACTTCCTCGGTAGTTCATTCCATACACGCACCATGTTCTTCATGAAGAAGTTGCCCCTCAGGTCCCATTTATATCTTTCCCCTCTCACTTTAAACCTATGTCCTCTAGTTCTGAACTCCCCTATCCTGGGAAAAAGACCTTGTCTATTCACCCTATCCATATCCCTCATGATTTTATAAACCTCTATAAGGTCATCTCTCAGCCTGCGAGGTTCCAAGGAAAATAGCCCCAGTCTGTCTGTTCATCATCCCCTAATGCTCAACCCTCAAACCCTAGTATCATCTTTGTAAATCTTTTCTCCACCATTTCAAGTTTCACAATGTCTTTCCTATAGCAGGGAAACCCGAACTGAATGCACTATTCCACTTTTCTTCATAATATTATTGCCATGATGCCATTTTTAAAAAAATGATGTTTCCTCTGTGTGTAAATATTTAGTATAACTTGAGAAAACTTATGGATAACTAGTCTCAAATTTCTTGGCTTTCCACATTAACTTTTTTAAATAGCACAGTAGTGAATGCAATTTTCCAATATAACGGAACTGATTCACAATTGAGGGAACTTTAAAATGATTGTAGCTTGGAAATCTACACTCTTCTCATCTAATCATTCCAAAGGGGTTGATATTTGAATTATATTATCTCCACCCATTCTACTGATGTCAGCCGCAATATGAAGGTGAAACACTGAATTTGTTTTGTCAAATGAGATTCACATCTGCTGGTCTACCCGAGATAATGGGAACTGCAGATGCTGGAGATTCCAAGATAATAAAATGCGAGGCTGGATGAACACAGCAGGCCAAGCAGCATCTCAGGAGCACAAAAGCTGACGTTTCGGGCCTAGACCCTTCATCAGAGAGGGGGATGGGGGGAGGGAACTGGAATAAATAGGGAGAGAGGGGGAGGCGGACCGAAGATGGAGAGTAAAGAAGATAGGTGGAGAGGGTGTAGGTGGGGAGGTAGGGAGGGGATAGGTCAGTCCAGGGAAGATGGACAGGTCAAGGAGGTGGGATGAGGTTAGTAGGTAGCGGGGGGTGCGGCTTGGGGTGGGAGGAAGGGATGGGTGAGAGGAAGAACCGGTTAGGGAGGCAGAGACAGGTTGGACTGGTTTTGGGATGTGGTGGGTGACATGTCCATCACGGGCCTCCTGCACTGCCACAATGATGCCACCCGAAGGTTGCATGAACAGCAACTCATATTCCGCCTGGGAACCCTGCAGCCATATGGTATCAATGTGGACTTCACCAGTTTCAAAATCTCCCCTTCCCCTACTGCATCCCTAAACCAGCCCAGTTCATCCCCTCCCCCCACTGCACCACACAACCAGCCCAGCTCTTCCCCCCCACCCACCACATCCCAAAACCAGTCCAACCTGTCTCTGCCACCCTAACCGGTTCTTCCTCTCACCCATCCCTTCCTCCCACCCCAAGCCGCACCCCCCGCTACCTACTAACCTCATCCCACCTCCTTGACCTGTCCGTCTTCCCTGGACTGACCTATCCCCTCCCTACCTCCCCACCTACACTCTCTCCACCTATCTTCTTTACTCTCCATCTTCGGTCCGCCTCCCCCTCTCTCCCTATTTATTCCAGTTCCCTCCCCCCATCCCCCTCTCTGATGAAGGGTCTAGGCCCGAAACGTCAGCTTTTGTGCTCCTGAGATGCTGCTCGGCCTGCTGTGTTCATCCAGCCTCGCATTTTATTATGCTGGTCTACCCTGGTTTGTTGTCTCATACAATTTTCTGCTCTTCACCTAACTAATGTTTGTATAACTTTCTCAAGGAATCAGTGAGGGCAGTAGGGCTCATCACATCTCAAGTTCACACTGCTTTAGCGTCATATTTGAAACTCAACTTTGTGTCACTTCAGCTGCTTCAAGTGAGGATCTGGCCCTCACACTGTACAGCATCAGCCTCTGTGTTCATTACATGGTCATGAGGAAAGGAAAGTTCCCTCCTCATTTCATTGACAAGGAATTTGAGTTGTTGGTGGATGGGGAATGGGAGGTAGACCATTTTCCAATTGACTGCTACTGGAGACCACAACCCTAGCCTGGACAGAAATTGGAGCCTGGTTAGTGCTGGGTCATGGGTGAAGTGGCCTCTCACCAACACTTATTACTGCAACTGCAGAAAAATAAATGGCCCAACCTAGGGTGATGTCTAAACAGCCTGTCCTGAGGAAGGGTCTCGGAACATTAATACTGGTTTCTCTCCACAGGTGCTGCCGGAGCTGTTGAGCTTTTCCAGCACTTTCTGGTTATGACTCAACAGCACAATGGCTGACCTGTAAGGAATCTCTACACTGTCTGTACTGGGCTTACAGGACTGACCAGGACCCGATCCCCAACTGCAGGGACTCCGATCCCTGGGTAGGAAGGACCAAGTGCCTGTCCAACCATGGCCAATCCCTTTGAATGACTGTGGTACGTCTTGACCCACTATAGGTCTCCTGACCCACTGTGGATTATTCCCTTCGAGTTTCACAGAGACCATTTGCTTGAAACACATGTAGTATATTTGCCATGTAAGCTGCTGGCACATGCTCCCGCTGCGACTTCAACTGTTCTTCTCACCATGACATGCTGCCTGCTTCTCCATCTCTGTTTACAAACAAACAATGCAGGCCAAAGAGTCTGGCAGGCTGTAACTGAGCATGAGACCATGTGAGCTAGGAAAGAAATGTGAGGCACACAGAGGCTGGCAGTCACTGGTGTACTGCTGACATTAGTGAGCACTAAGAAAGCAAAAGACGGGAGGTGGCAGCCTCCAGGGAAGGCATGAAGGGTGAGGGGCTGAATATCAGGCAGTGCACCTCTTGTCTTGGCTCTTTATGCCTTGGAATGAGAGACAGGGAAGGACTGAGAGAGATGAAAGGGGGTGGCACACCTGTTAATGTAATTATATAGATTATATATAGAATCCCTACAGTGTGGAAACAGGCCCTTCTGTCCAACAAGTCTACACCGACCCTCAGAGCAACCCACCCAGACCCATCCCTCTATAAAGCTACCTAACCTACATATCCCTGAACATTACGGGCAATTTAGCATGGCCAATCCACCCAGCCTACACATCTTTGGACTGTGGGAGGAAAGCGGAGCACCCAGAGAAAACCCACACAGACATGGGGAGAATGTGAAAACTCCATATAGGCAGTTATCCAAGGCTGGAATCAAACCCAGGCCCCTGACACTGTGAGGCAGCAGTGCTAACTACTGAGCCACTGTGCTGTAATTGGGGGGGGGGGGCGCGGAATATAACAAAAGACTGAGTGAGTTGGCAATGTGGAAGGCATGGAGGGTTTGTGATGTCAGTTGGTGAGGTGGGTGGCAGAGTGAGGAAGGATGCTGCCTGTTGTAGTGACAATGATGGAGCATGAGTCTTGGTGAGAGGTTTGTGCAGTGGCAGAGATGGAGTGAGTGTGAGGTCGCAGAGAGAAGATGGTAGCACTTATCAGGGAGGAATGGTAAAGGTCATTGACCTTCTTCCCAGGCAGCTAGCAATTCCTCCAGACAGCTATAGCCACACTGGCCCAGGTGGCAGCTTTAGACCAGACTGACACGGATGATGTTGTGGCCTCTTCTGCCAAACCTGAGGAAGAAAATGACAATCCTCTGCCTCACCACATCTAACAGGCCCTCTAGGTTCTTGTCCACAAGTGTTGATTTCATTTAATCTGTCGTGCCTGGGACAAAGGTCAGTCACTATGCAAGGCAGCTCTGGACTGATTGTGTTTGTCTGGGTGCACAACAGCCTTTAAAAGATGTCACCAGTACCAGAGACGATGGTCTGCTCTGGATATCCTGGAAATGATGTTTGTCCGAATGGAAAACATAGCAAATGGTAGAATTGTGTTAGCATCGGATGAGAGCACCATTATCGGGGTAAGTTGGGCAGCTATTGATGTGCGCTTGGGTGGGAAATCTCACTGGGTACAGCAGACAGAAACCCTACAGGAAAGCCAAAACAATTGACTCAGGCAAAATATGATTAGATTCTGCCCTATATGTACATCACTGTTTAAAAAGATCTGAATGCAACGGTGGCATAATAGGTAATGATGACATTAGGCTTAATCTGCGAGATACAAATGGTGAGAGTCTGATGGTCTACATCATCACTCAACTCCAACAGGGTCAGGGGCACATGCTAATTGAATAAAATCTCCAAAATACCATATGCACTCAGCAAATAAAACACCTGTAACTCGAGTCAACTTCGAAATACATCTCATTCATCACGATAATATAATTATTTTGTGCAGCCTTCCAGTATGACGAATTTTAAAGTAATTTTATTAGTAGAATTGTGATAAGTTCTAGATCTGATATACGGTAATATTTTCTGACATTAACAAAAAGAAAATCCACATCTGACGACGGAACATGGCATGAAGATAGTCAAAATATGACAGAAAATGTCATATACATCAAAGGCCAGCTGAGAGCCGTCACAGCCGAATTCTAGGAGATATCACCACACTCATCACAACTGTGGAGCAGGTCACACAGAACCTGGTGTCAAGCTGTGGTTAAACCTGGAACACCATGTTGGTGTTTCCCACCCTCCCTCCTCCTCTGACCAAAAGATAAAGGACTGTATGAGGCGGATGACCGGCAAGGTAAAAGTGAGCAAGGGAGTAGCCATTAAGAGAGTGGGCTCTTCTGGGGCAGTGGTGACCTGTACAAGAGAGATGGGTTACGCTTGAACTGGAGGGTTCCAATATCCTCAAGGGGAGATTAGCTAATGTTACCTGGGAGGATTTAAACTAGCTTAGCGGCAGGGGTGGGGCCATCAAGAAGTCAGGGGGAAAATACATTAGCCATCGAGAGCAAGTTTATTATTCAGGATAGCCAGGGGCACAGTAAAGGGAGGGAAAAGACTTCCGGTTTAAAGTGCATGCATTTCAAAACACGAGGCGTGGCTAGTAAGGTAGATGAGCTCAGAGCATAGATTGGTTCTGAGGACAGGGATATAATAGCCATAACAGGAGCATGGCTGAGAGAGGGAAAGACTGGGAGTTCATTGTTCCAGGATACAGGAGCTACAGGCGTGACAGAAGTACAAGTAAGTGAGGAGAGGAAGTTGCCCTTTTGATAACGGATGACATAACAACAATGCTTAAACACGATATTCTTAAGGGGTCATCAAATGAATTGATATGGTTAGGACTTAGAAACAAGCACAGGATGGTCACTCTGTTGGGACTGTATTATAGGCATCCAAATAGCCAGCGGGTACCAGAGCAGCAGATGTGTAGAGAGATTGCAGATACCTGCAGGAATAACAGAGTAGCACTGGTTGGAGATTGTTAATTTCCCTTGTATTGACTGGGCCACCCTGACAGCAAAAGGCGCAGATGGGGTGGAATTTGTCAAATGTGTCCAAGAAAGTTTCCTAAATCAATAGGTAGAGGGCACTACTTGGGAGGATGCAACACTGGATGTCCTCTTCAGAAACAAGTGACTGAAGTGTCAGTCGGAGAGCACTTTGAGTCCAGTGGCCATAGCTCTCTTAGTTTTAACATAGTTATGGAAAAAGGCAGGACAGGTCCACCGGTTAAGATGCTACACCGGAGAGGGCCAAATTTGTGGTTATTAGGTAAAGTCTAGCAGACGTCGATTGTTGAGTCGTTTGAAGGCAAAGGAACAACTGGAGAATGGGAGACTTTTAAAAGTGTGACATCAAGAGTCCAGGGAAAGTATGTCCCTGTTAGGTTGAAGGGAGAAGCTGGCAGGTTTAGGGATCCTTGGCTGACAAGGAATATTTTCTAAGAAAGCAACATTTCTAACGTCAGTTTAATCTTACAAGTCCTAATTGAAGGATATACATTGATCTGTAACTGCAGATTTCACTGTAAACGTTATTGCATGATACTGATTTTCATTTGCCAGTTACTTAAAATTTTACTTAAGAACTATGGAGAGTAGCAAGAAAAAAATCAAATTAAGCAGGTATAAAATAATTGATGAGTTCTGACAATAATTTGCCAATAATACTGGAGACAAATGCTCCAGAACCTTCCACTCCCCTAGCCATGCTGTTCCAGTACAGTTACAACACTGGCACATACCTGACAATATGGAATATTGTTAGATTACAGATTATGGAATTTATCTTGTACACAAAATGTAGGACAAATCTAACCTAGCCAATTACTGCCCCATCATTCTACTCTCGATCATCAGTAAAGTGATGGAAGATGTCATCAAAAACAATGCTATCAAGCAGCACCTACTCAACAAAAACCTGCTCACAACACCCAGTTTGGGCTCTGCCAAGTGCCACTCAGCCCTTGACCTCATTACAGCATTGTTTCAAGATTGAAAAGTGAGCTGAATTCCACAAGCGAGGTGCAAGTAACTACCTTTGAGGTCAAGGCTGCATTTGACCAAACAAGGTGTCAAGTAATCCTGGCATTGTCAGAGTTAATAATAATCTAGGGAAAACTCTTTACTGGTTGGAGTCACACCTAACACAAAGGAAAGTTGTGGTTGTTGAAGCATGTCAGCTTCAGGAATATCTCTGCAGGAGTTCTTCAGGGTAATGTCATAGGCCCAACCATCATCAGCTACTTCATCAAGAACTTTTGATCCCTTAGACAGTCAGAAACTGGGTCATTAACTCGTTGTTGCACAAGGTTCAGCACTCTTCCTGCCACATCAGATACTGAAACAGTCTATGTTTAAGTGCAGCAAGACATGAACAATATCGAGATTGACACAAAGGGTGATCTTGGTTATTGAAATAGAAAAAAAAATGTTACAATAAAGCTGAATAAATCTCAGGCAGTTTAGTATTTGTATCAAGTAATGTAGCTTGTGAAATATAGTTGAATTATCTGCAATAAGGTTATGTGATAGTCAGACATGTGAGCAGAACAGACAGGGATAGAAGAAAGGAGTAAGGGTTAAAATAAATGGTCATATCCTCGAGTTACAAAGAATCACATAGGACAATGAAATGATAACATGCCCGTGTAACAAAAAGTTTGGCCCAGAGAAAATGGCTCATTTTCCATTAGAAGATGGTCAGATATGTTACGCTAGGATATTAAGCCATTGTACTGGAGAAATAAACACATATGAAGTTCCAATAAGAAAGAGTAAGTGTCTCATCAAAACAGGGTTATCGACACAGCAATAAAATAAAGCTCAAAACGTTAATTCTGTTTCCTCTCCACTGATGCTGCCAGACCTGCTGAGTTTCTCCAGCAAATTCTGTTTCTTTGTTTGTCAGCAAAATAGCAGTTAGCGATCTGCTAATCTCCTTCCGGCGTGAATATCCTAGTGTTATTCAAATGTCAAATGGAATTTGACTGTGATCAGATGAATGGACTCATGAATTGGTATATTCAAATAATGTAAAGCCCACGTAAAGATATTATGAAAATTAATGTCCCATAACAGCTCGGGGAATATCCTTTTCTTGCCAGTGAAGCTTCCAAATGTCTTAGTTTGTTTTTTTTTGCCATGGGTCAAGGTAACTTACACACACATTCTTCCCCTTACAGTGACAGTACTCAGTGGAGTCACACAGGTATTATACCAGGTATTAAATGCTGTAAAATTTCCAGGGTAAGAATGGAGAGAGGTATGCTATCACCTCTTTGTAAGTGTAAACTTCCTGATAAATTTCTGCATCTGTCCAGCACCAGGACTTCTGCAGGATTCTGATGTGCATCTCCCAACCCTCATCCCATCTTCAATAATCTGGAGAATAGAAGATGTAGGCCATTGTCTTTTATTGCTTTCTATATGGATTCAAGAGGCAAGGCTCCCAGAATCGGGGACCTTACATGAGAGAGACTATACCTTCTTCTGGGAGGGGAAAGGCATAGACGAGACCAGAGAGCATGTTGTCAGCTTTGCTGTGAACAGCTCATTGTTGAAGTTGGTGCAACCCAGCAAAGATGGATCAGAGCGGATCCACTCACTTCGACTGCACACCTTCGATGGGCCTGTCGACCTTATCGGTGCTTATGCCCCAACCCTCTATTTCACACAAGATGCAAAGGATGAGTCTTACAACCAGCTTTCAAGAAAAATACAGGCGATCCCGAATCAGGAGCAGTTGCTGCTGTTTGGCAACTTCAACGCCAGAGTGGGTGCCGACCATGACTCCTGGCCAGGCTGTCTGGGATGGTATGGGATCAGCAACATGAATGACAATGGACAACCACTGCTCGAGCTTTGCATGCTCCACAAACTATGTGTCACCAATACCTACTTTCAGGCCAAAGCTCAGCACAAAGTCTCATGGCGACATCCCCGCTCCAAACACTGGCATCAGCTAGACCTAATCCTCACAAGATGCAGCCACCTGAGAAACATGCTTATGACTCGGTCCTTTCAGAGTGCCAACTGTGACATGGATCACTCCCTGGTTTGCTGCAAACTCAAGACTCCAACCAAAGAAGATGCACTATGCCAAGCCTGCAGGCAAGCAGCGTGTCAATGCTACTACGACCCAACATTCAGACAAAGCGGCAGTATTCGTCAAGTCACTGGAGGACGCCCTCCTTGCAGACCCACCAGAAGGAGCTGCTCAGCAGAGATGGGACTCTCTAAGGGGCACTATCCACAGCACTGCATTGAAGACCTTCGGGAAGAAGCAGAGCAAGACACAGGACTGGTTCGAAGCAAACGCCAATGAGCTCAAAGCGGCCATTGAGGCGAAGTGTGCTGCACTGTTGAAACACAACACCAACCTACCCAGATAACACTGCAAGTGCTGAGGACAGCAAGAAGCAACACACAGAAGACAGCCAGATGCTGTGCAAGTGACTACTGGTTACAACTATGTGAAAACATCCAGTTATCATTTGACACAGGCAATATACGTGGAATGTATGAGGGGATCAAGAAAGCCATCGGTCCAACCCAGAGCAAGACAGCTCCACTAAAATCCAGGACAGGCGAGATAATCAAAGACAAAAGCAAGCAGATGGAAAGATGGGTGGAGCATTACTCCGAACTCTACTCCAGGGAAAACGACATCTTGGACAATGCGTTAGACACCGTGGAATGCCTGCCGGTCATGGAGGAGCTGGACACACTGCCGACTGCTGACAAGCTGAGCAGAGCCATCGACAGCTTACCCACTGGGAAGTCACCAGGGTTGGATGGCATCACACCAGAGGTCATCAAGTGTGCAAAGTGAGTTCTGCTTAGCCACCTGCTGGAACTACTGTGCCAGTGCTGGGAGGAGGGAACGGTGCCATGAGAGACTGCAACATTGTCACTCTTTATAAGAACAAAGGGGACAGAAGCGACTGTAACAACGACAGAGGAATCTCACTGCTGGGCATCGTTGGGAAGGTCTTCGCCCGCGTGGTCCTGAACAGACTACAGAAAATCGTCGAAAGAGTATACCCTGAATCCCAGTGCAGTTTCAGGTCAGAACACTCCACAATCGACATGATCTTCTCCCTCTGACAGCTAAGCTACAAGAGAAATGACGAGAGCAAAGACAACCACTCTCTATCGCTTTCATTGACCTCACGAAGGCATTTGACCTTGTGAGCAGAGACTGCCTTTTC
This sequence comes from Stegostoma tigrinum, assembly GCF_030684315.1. NCBI lineage: Eukaryota > Metazoa > Chordata > Chondrichthyes > Orectolobiformes > Stegostomatidae > Stegostoma > Stegostoma tigrinum. Next base: position 48,313,848 of record NC_081373.1, read on the forward strand.
ATAATCCTCGATAACAAAGTGTGAAGCTGGATGAACACAGCAGGCCAAGCAGCATCTCAGGAGCACAAAAACTTTTGTGCTCCTGAGATGCTGCTTGGCCTGCTGTGTTCATCCAGATTCACACTTTGTCATCTTGGGTTTCCAGCATTTGCAGTTCCGATTATCTTTGTTCATAATCCTCGCCAGGATTGGTTGTCCTCCGAGACTCCTCAGAATAGTCCAATCGTTTCACGCGGACATGAAAAGCGTTGTTCAATTTGACGGCTCTTCTTCAGAGGCTTTCAACATCCGCAGCAGTGTGAAGCAGGGCTGTGTGCTTTCCCCCACCCTGTTCGGTATCTTCTTCGCAGTCATGCTGAAACACGCGTTTGGAACACCAACTGATGGTGTCTACCTCCACATCAGATCGGACGGAAGGCTGTTTAGTCAGTCCCGGCTGAGGGCAAAATCCAAGGTTCATGAGGTACTCATTAGAGACATGTTGTTTGCAGACGACGCAGCGTTGGCAGCATGCTCTGAAGAGTAACTGCAGCACCTCACAGACAACCTCTCAACAGCCTGCCAGGAATTCAGCATGATCACTAGCCTGAAGAAGCCCAATGTGCTGGGTCAAGGCATTGGCCACCCCGCTGTCATCACCATCAACAACTACGAGCTGGAGGTAGTCCACAAATTCACATACCTCGGCTCCACCATCACAGACAGCCTCTACCTGGACACCGAGATCAACAGGCAGATTAGACGAGCAGCCTCCACATTTGCCAGGCTGACCGAGAGAGTCTGGGAGAACAAACAGCTGACTATGAACACCAAGATTGCAGTATACAGGGTGTGCATCCTCAGCACACTGCTTTACAGCAGCGACACCTGGAGCCTCTACTCCAGACAAAAGCAGCGTCTCAACGCTTTCCACCTTTGCAGCCTGAGACGCATTCTGGACATCAAATGGACCGACTGAGTCACCAACAATGAAGTTCCTCACCCACGCCCAGGTACTCAGCCTCTTCACCCTACTCCAAAAACGCCACCTCCTCTGGTTGGGTCACGTACATCGTATGCCGGATGGGAGGATCCCGAAAGATGTGCCGTACAGGGAATTGGCCATCGGCAAGAGAGCACGAGGATGACCTCACCTTCGTTTCAAGGACGTCTGCAAAAGGGACATGAAGTCAATGGACCTGGACGTCGAGAGATGGGAAGACGTCGCAAACGATCGCTCACGCTGGAGACGGGAACTACGCAGAGGGCTGGAGCGAGGAGAGGAGAAACTGAGGCTTGCCGCTGAGGAAAAACACGCTCGATGGAAAGACAGCAACACGGCAACACTGGAGGACAGTGTCTTCAAATACAGCCACTGCAACTGAGACTGTCTCTCCCGTGTGGGCCTGAACAGCGACAACAGACGCTGTGATTCACCAGCAGCTGAGTCAAAACTCTCCAAGTGCAGATCCATGGTCTCTCGAGACTGACGGATGCCACACACACAGATTCTATTTTTGTCTTGCAGATTGCTGTATCCATTACTCCCTTCCACCGTTATGTTATCCTGACTAATTTCAGTTACTCTCACTCTGCTTTACCACTCCATGTTTTTGCAAATATGCTTTTTTCTGCATTATTCAATTCCTAGTCTTGACTGTTCTGTAGACATGTCCCAATAAACCGCCAGTGTTACATTAATCCCAATGCATGTCTGCCTCCAGTTCCTCTTTCTTTTAAAATCGACATGGGCCTAAATCTTCCAATTTCCAGAGCAGGGAAACTTTATTCCCATGTCAGAAGTCCCAGTACACACACATACACACTGAAGTTACCCAGGAAATTTAAACTTCTGAGGGGTTGATGTGCACATCCTGGGATGCTCCATAAATGTGTCCAATGCTTACTTCAGGTTTGGATACTCGTGCCAGAAATCCTACAAATGCTACCAACCTTCTAAGTTGTTGCTTCCCAAATGCTGATTTCTCACTTCACCTGGGAGGACAGAATGATCTTAACTAAGAATGTCATCATCTTTCTGCACTGCTCAGTGACTTGCATAAAACAGGATGATTGCTGCTATGTAGTAGTTTCTCGTTCAGAGACATCAACATTTTTAATTTATTGGCTTTATGAGAACTAGTGAAATGCACTTAAGTTGAATGTTACTCTGATCAGCAAATCTATACAATATGACTATATACTATGATGTACCTTTTCTTTCTCTGAGTGACTGCATAAAAAATATGAATGCTTAATGCCTATTTTTGGTGAACAGGAAGGGTAAAAATCAAGGTTTCCTCTCGGTGATTTCAAACAATATCTGTAAATTAAACCTCAACTCAATTATGTGTTTGGTAAGTTCCATAAATTCAACAACAAATCTGTTGAAGGCCCAAAGTTTAAGCATACAAATTTACTGCTGTGTGACATAAATAATGAACTATATTCTCAAATTCAGAAAGTATCTCTGTTTCATAAATTATGGGATAATGATAGGATTTCTATTACATGCATTATTATTATGCACAATTTATTACATTATTAATAGGTATTTTGATACTTGTATTATTCATAGCAATTACTTGGCATAACTGTGAACAGTAAGTAGACAAATCTGTGAACCATAGGTGTATTAAGGAAATGCCTTCGGCTACATGAGGGAATTAATCCATTCAATTGCTTAACAGTGAAGCCACAGATGCTTACTCTTGATCTTTGAGTGAATTCTACGGTGAAACCCTGTAGGGGCTGGATCAACGTGGGATAGAGAGTGAAAGGTGGCAGAGTCTCATGACAAGTCCAGCAAGGCCTGTCTTCACACCAGGAGGAAACTGGTGCACCTTCTAACTAAATTCCAGGCATCGAGATAAAATTCTCATTTGGTAATGGTGAGTTATTTATCAAGGGACAATAGGCGCCATGGTGGCTCCGTGGTTAGCACTGCTGCCTCACAGTGCCAGGGGCCCAGGTACGATTCCAACCTCAGGAAACAGTCTTTGTGGAGTTTGCACATTCTACCTGTGTCTACCTTGGTTTCCTCTGAGTGAACAAGGTGTGGAACTAGGTGAACACAGCAGGCCAAGTAGCATCTTAGGAGCAGGAAAGCTGATGTTTCGGGCCAAGACCCTTCTTCAGAAATGGGGAGGGCAAGAGGATTCTGAAATAAGAAGAGAGGCCGAGGCAGTTCAAAGATGGATAGAGGAGAAGATAGGTGGAGAAGAGACAGACAAGTTAAAGGGGCGAGGATGAAGACAGTAGAGGTGAGTGTAGGTGGGGAGGTAGGGAAGGGATAGGTCAGTCCAGGGAGGACGGACAGATCAAGGGGGCGGGATGAGGTTAGTAGGTAGGAAATGGGGGTGCAGCTTGAAGTGGGAGGAGGGGATAAGTGAGAGGAAGAATGGGTTAGGGAGGTGGAGACAAACCGCAGGGAGTGCTACACCTCCTCCCTCACCCTCGTCCCAGGCCCCAAGATGACTTCCCACATCAAACAGATGTTCACCTGCACATCTGCTAATGTGGTATACTGCATCCACTGTACCTGTTGTGGCCTCCTCTACACCGGGGAAACCAAGCAGAGGCTTGGAGGCCGCTTTGCAGAACACCTCCGCTTGGTTCACAATAAACAACTGCATCTCCCAGTCGCGAACCATTTCAACTCCCCCCCCCCCCCATTCCTTAGATGATATGTCCATCCTGGGCCTCCTGCAGTGCCAAAATGATGCCACCCGAAGGTTGCAGGAACAGCAACTCATATTCCACTTGGGAGCCCTGCAGCCCAATGGTATCAATGTGTATTTCACAACCTTCAAAATCTCCCCTCCCCCTACCAGATCCCAAAACCAGTCCAGCTCGTCCCCGCCTCCCTAACCTGTTCTTTGTCTAACCTATCCCCTCTTCCCACCTCAAGCCGCACCCCCATTTCCGATCTACTAACCTCAGCCTACCCCCTTGACCTGTCTGTTCTCCTTGGAATGACCTCTCCCCTCCCTACCTCCCTACCTACACTCACCTTTACTGGCTCCATCCCCACCTCTCTAACTTGCCTGTCTCCTCTACCCATCTTCGATCCGCTTCCCCCTCTCTCCCTATTTATTTCAGAACCTTCTTCCTCGCCCCCATTTCTGATGAAGAATCTAGGCCCGAAACATCAGCTTTCCTGCTCCTAAGATGCTGCTTGGCCTGCTGTGCTCATCCAGCTCCACACCTTGTTTTCTCGGATTCTCCAGCATCTGCAGTTCCTATTATCTCTTCGCTAAGTGCTCTGGTTTCCTCCCACAATCCAAAGACGTGCAGGCTAGGTGAACTGGCCATGCTAAATTGCCCATAGTGACCAACAATGTGCAGATTAGGGGGATGATTCTGGGTGGGAGCCTCTCAGAGTCGATGTGGATGTGTTGGGCCGAAGGACCTGTTTCCATACTGCAGGGATGCTAAGAGTTACGTTTCAGAATCTTGAAGCTTGTCAACAATACTTGGACTTTAGTAAAGCCTGGTAATCTAATTAGTACAGTTAGATCCCTTGGGTTGCAGGGTGAGCTTGTCAATTGGATACAAATTGGCTTTATGTTAGGAGACAAAGGGTGGTGGTGAAGTGTTGTTTCTAGGATGGGAAGCCTGAGACCAGCAGTGTTCCACAGGGATCAGTAGTGGGTTCACTTTTGTTTGTCATTTCTGTAAATGATTTGGATGAGAACATAGGAGGCATGGTTAGTAAGTTTGCAGATGACACCAAAATTGGTGGTATAGTGGGCAGTGAAGAAGGTTATCTAAGAAATACAGAGAGATTTTGATCGAGTGGGTCAATGGGCTGAAGAGCTTCAGATGGAATTTAATTTGGATCAATGTGAGTTGTTGCATTTTGGGAAGACAAACAAAGAAAGGACTTATACAATTAATGGTAGAGCCTTGGACAGTGCTGTAGCAAAGAGAGACCATGGGGGTTCAGGTGGAATGGGTGGTTAAGGAGGTATTAGACATATTTGCCTGCACTGCTCAGATCTTTAAGTATTGGAGTTGGGACTGCACAGAATGTTGGTGAGGCATCTTCTGGAGTATTGTGTGCAGTTCCAGTTGCCCTTCTATAGGAAAAGGTTCAGAAAGATTTACTGGGATGTTGCTGGGAATGCAGGGTTTGAGATATTAAAATAGATTGGAAAGACTGGGGTTTTTTCACTGAAGTGCAGGAGATTGAGTGGTGACCTTGTTAAGATGTATGAAATCATGACAGGCAGAGGCAAGGTGTTTGATAAGAGTCTTTTCCCTGGAATGGGGGAGTTCAAGACTGGGAAGCATATTTTAAGGTGAGAGCAGAAAGATTTAAAGAGGACATGAGGACTGACTTTTTTTAAAAAACACAAAGTGGTTCATGTGTGGAATGAGCTGACAGAGAAAGTGGTGGATGTGGCAACAGTTATAATGTTTAAAAGGCATTTGGATAAAGACATAAATAGGAAAGGTTTGGAGGAATATGGGCCAACTCCAGACAGGTGAGACTGGTTTAATTTGGGAACATGACCTGGCATGGACTGCTTGGATTCAAGGGTCTGCTTCAATGCTATATGACTCTCTGGCTTAATGAGGCACATCATGCCTTATTGATATAAAGCTTCCTATCATACCGTACATCATGAATAAAATATATACCAAGAATACTCGACAATTTGGTTCCAGAACCAGATGTGTGTGGCAGAGGTTCTCCATTTTCAATGCCAACCAGCACAAATTTATGCCTTTCACCAAACCTTTTATATCTGTTTCTTTGCCCCAAAATCACAGCCATTGTCCTTGTTATCAATATGTTCCATGATTCTGTTTGGGTATTCTTCTTCAGAGCAGCATATGAGCATGAATTCTCCACTCCATGAATTAGGTATTTATTCATCACCAAGTTCATTTGACCACCAGTATCCTGCTTCTGAACTTCCTTCTGAAATTATCCCATCTTGCTAATTCCCTTCTTGCTCCTTAAAGACCAATGTTTTGAATGGATCTTTGATGGCTTTTGTAAATTACTTCCTGCTCACTATCTATCTATCTCTTGTAAGTTTTTTTTTGCCATTTTATATAAGGCGAACCAAGTAATTGGCATTTTTGGAGGTATTCAGAAGTTGTATGTGATTCTAACATTTAATCTGCATTGAAAAGCAAGTTGTTGAGGATCATCTTCAATTTATGCCATCAGTGTGCTTTTCATAGCAAGTCCCATGACAGTTTGGAGTACCATCTCCTTCAAGACTTTGGTAATTCAATCAAAGAGACTCAAATCCCAATTCCTTGGATCAACTTAGTGAATCTCTTCTGATCCCTTTCTATGAATGTGACATCCTCTCAAAGTAAGATGTTGAATGATAAATACAATAGTCTAAAGGTGACTTTTTCACTGATTCATATCAATTATATATAGGAAGGATGTTGTGAAACTTGAAAGGATTCAGAAAAGATTTACAAGGATCTTACTAGGGTTGGAGGGTTTGACCTACAAGGAGATGCTGAATAGGCTGTGGCTACTTTCCTGGGAATGTCAGAGGTGGAGCGGTGACTTTATAGAAGTTTATAAAATCATGAGGGGCATTGATAGAGTGAATAGACAAGGTCTTTACTCCAAGGTGGAGGAGTCCAGAACTAGACAGCATAGGTTTAAGGTGAGAGGGGAAAGATTTAAAAGGGACCTAACGGTCAACCTTTTCACTCAGAGGGTAGTGTGTGTATGGAATGGGATGCCAGAGGAACTGGTGGAGGTAGAACATAGAACATAGAACAGAACAGCACAGTACAGGCCCTTCGGCCCACGATGTTGTGCTGAACTTTTACCCTAATTCTAAGGTCTATCTAACCTCCAACCCTATCTTATACTATCATCCATATGCCTATCTAATAGCTGTTTAAATGCCCCGATGAGTCCAACTCCACTACCCTCTCCGACAATGCATTCCACGCCCTGACCACTCTCTGAGTAAAGAACCTAGCTCTGACGTCTCCCCTATATCTACCTCCACTCACTTTAAAACTATGCCCCTTCATAATACCTACCTCCACCTTAGGAAAAAGTCTCTCGCTGTCTACTCTTTTTATACCCTCTGATCATTTTGTAGACCTCTGTCAAGTCATCTCCCATCCTTCGTCATTCTGAAGAGAAAAGCCCTAGCTCTCTCAACCCTTCCTTCCACTCCAGGCGACATCCTGGTAAATCTCCTCTCCACCTTTTCCAATACATCCACATCTAATTGTAGGCACAATTACAACATTTGAAAGACAACTGGATGGGTATATGAATAGGAAGGGTTAAGAGAGATATGGCCTAAATGCTGGCAAATGGGTCTAGATTAATTTAGGATAGCTGGTCAGCTCTGTGACTCTAATTAGCCTTCCAATTTTGCTTTGCACGTCACAACCAACTGTATAGCTCAGGAGCCCATTTTCTCCTTTTTAAAAATCTGACAAATTTTCCTGCTGCTGTAATTTTTTTTAAAATCTGAGCTTCGACACGCTTATGAAATGTTATTCTTTATTCACAGAAGATTCAAAGATTTATGTTTGAATATCTGAAGAATTAGGCCCCCGTTATCCTTGTGGCATAGTTGAATTGACTCTATTGCATATATGTAACCTTCGCAAAATCCATGAGGTCCCGGTTAAAAAGATGTTCAAGGCTTTCGATCTGGTTTAGGTATATATTGTTAATCAACTTAGTTTCCATGGGTTACCAATTCAGTACTTGATGTGAATAATTTAATACATAATAAAATCAAGACAAATTACCAAAACAGCTGAATAAAGATTTTTTGAAAATAAATGAGAAACAAATTCCTTTTGTATGTGATTACGATCTAAATATGTAAGTTTATGTGTCTTTAGTGTTATTGTTGGGTTACAACTGAGCAAAAACTGGCTCAGATTTTTCAGTCCGTAGGCCCTGTTTTGATAGTTGTTTTTGCATGCTTTTATGGTTGAATTTTCTATTGTTATTTATCTGATCCATTGAGCACTGTCAATAAAGGCTTAGCTGTGTCTGGAAGCATGGTAAGGAACAATGATCTCTTTAATTGGAACTAACAATTTTCACTGAGACATGCAGAATGTCAGCTAGGAATTATAAATTATACACAAAAAGTAAAAGAAAGATGGATAAGAGTGTACAGTTGGAGTTAAGAAAGAGAGATAAATGAGATCTATAGCAATAATTAAATTTTGTGATATTAAAGTTTCATGTCAAGCAGATTCGTTTGACAGCACCTGGTGAAGTACATTTAATTAAAAGTTGACCTCAGCCTGAATGTACCAGCTCTAACAGTTTTCTGTCATGTTCAAAGAGTAACTATGGGTGGATATCACAATTTCACATCTCTATTTATATTATAATGCAAAGTCTGTTGGCAAGGTACATCCATGGAAGAGCAGGATAGCTCAGATCACAAGATCTGGATTTCTGCCTTGAACTGCACACTTGCAGTCCCCAGAAGTTCCTGTCCAATTAACCCTGTGATAATGGTGAGTACGAATACTCTCATCTTTATTCTCAATGTAAACTCAGGATTTATGAGTGACTGTTCCTGTAGATTAAATCAAAAAGAACTCTCGTGCCTAGGTAAGAAAATAATTATTTTTACGGGAATAAAGCATATGTGAAAATAAGATTCATGCTTTATTATAATAATTAATTGTAAAATTTGTTCTGCATAATAAGTTTCCATCTGTACACATAAAACCCAGGTATTTGAGATGTGTGTATCACATTTTAACCTTCGTAAGTGTGAAACTAGATAAGTCCCCTGGGCCGGACGGGACGTAGCCTAGGATTCCCTGGTAAACTAGGGAGGATATTGTAGAGCCTTTGGCTTTGATCTTTATGTTGTCATTGTCTACAGGAATAGTGTCAGAAGACTGGAGGATAGCAAATGTTGTCCCCTTGCTCAGGAAGGGGAGTGGAGACAACACTGGTAATTAAGGACCAGTGAGCCTTACTTCATTTGTGGGTAAAGTGTTCGAAAGGATTATAAGGGATAGGATTTATAATCGTCTAGAAAGGAATAATTTGATTGGGGTTGGTCAACACGGTTTTGTGATGGGTAGGTCGAGCCTCACAAACCTTATTGAGTTCTTTGAGAAGGTGACCAAACAGGTGGATGAGGGTAAAGCGGTTGATGTGGTGTATATGGATTTCAGTAAAGTGTGTTATAAAGGTTCCCCATGGTAGCTATTGCAGAAAATACGGAGGCATGGGATTGAGGGTGATTTAGTGGTTCGGATCAGGAATTGGCTAGCTGTAAGAAGACAGAAGGTGTTGGTTGATGGGAAATGTTCAACCTGGAGTTCAGTTACTAGTGGTGTACCACAAGGATCTGTTTTGGGGCCACTGCTGTTTGTCATTTTTATAAATGACCTGGATGAGGGCGTAGAAGGATGGGTTAGTAAATTTGTGGATGACACTAAAGTCGGTGGAGTTGTGGATAGTGTGCAAGGATGCTGCAGGTTACGGAGGGACATGGATAAGCTGCAGAGATGGGCTGAGAGATGGCAAATGGAGTTTAATGCGGACAAGTGTGAGGTGATTCACTTTGGAAGGAGTAACAGGAATACAGAGTACTGGGCTAATGGTAAGATACTTGGTAGTGTGGATGAGCAGAGAGATCTCAGTGTCCATGTGCATAGATCCCTGAAAGTTGCCATCCAGGTTGATAGGATTGTTAAGAGGCATACAGTGTGTTAGGCTTTATTGGTAGGGGGAGTGAGTTTCGGAGCCATGAGGTCATGTTGCAGCTGTACAAAACTCTGGTGCGGCCGCACATGGAGTATTGTGTACTGTTCTGGTCACCACATTATAGAAAGGATGTGGAAGCATTGGAATGGGTGCAGAGGAGATTTACCAGGATGTTGCCTGGTATGCAGGAAAGGTCTTATGAGGAAAGGCTGAGGGACTCGAATCTGTTTTCGTTAGAGAGAAGAAGGTTAAGACGTGACTTAATAGAGACATACAAGATGATCAGAGGATTAGATAGGGTAGACTGTGAGAACCTCTTTCCTCGGATGGTGATGGCTAGCATGAGGGGACATAGCTTTAAATTGAGGGGTGAAAGATGTAGGACAGATGTCAAAGGTAGTTTCTTTACTCAGAGAGTATTAAGGGTGTGGAATGCCCTGCCTGCAACAGTAGTAGACTCGCCAACTTTAAGGGCTCTTAAATGGTCATTGGATAAACATATGGATGATAATAGAATAGTGTAGGTTAGATGGGCTTCAGATTGGCTTCACAGGTTGGTGTAACATCCAGGGCCAAAGGACCTGTACTGCACTGTAATATTCTATGTTCTAAGGTATAAAACTTTAAAGTACAATCTTAGAGTATCTCTTCTTCCAAATGTCAAGTACATAAAACAAAAAAGGATGTTAATGTTTAAAGTATCTCCTTGTCTTTTAAGTTACCAAAAAATGTCCAATTTCCCAAAAGGAGGACTGGAGGGTGGCTAATTTTGTGCCTTAATTATGTCAGAAATGGCTAAAGAGAAGCCTGTGAACATTGTGAGTCTGACATCAGTGGTGGTTAAGTTCTCAGGAGGAGTCTGACAGATAGGATTTACTTGCATTTGGAGGGGCAAGGACTGATTGGGGACAGTCAGCAAGAGAAACTGTGTCTCACAAATTGATTGATTTTCTTCATGGCGTAACCAAAAAGATTGATGAGGGCAGAGTGGTAGATATTGTCTACGTGGACTTCAGTAAAGTCTTTGACAAAGTTCCGCATGGTAGACTAATTGCTAAAGTTAGATCAGATGGGAATTGGGGAGAGCTTGCCAGCTGGGCACAAAATTGACTTAATGGTAGGAGACAGAGGGTGGCGATGGAGGGGGGGTTTTTCAGACTGGAGGCCTCTGACCAGCGGTATTCTGCAGGGATCAGTATTAGGTTTTGTTTGTCATTTATAGAAACAATTTGGATGAGTACTTAGGAGGCATGGTTAGTAAGTTTGCAAATAACACCAAAATTGTTGGTTTCATGGATAGTGAAGAAGGTTACCTAAGATAACAAAGAGATCTTAATCAACTGGACCAATGAACTGTATGGCAGATGGAGTTTAATTGAGAGGTAGTATATTTTAGTAAAACAAACAAAGGCAGAGCCTCTACAGCTGATAGCAGATTCCTGGGTAATGCTGTTGAACTAAGTACCCTACAGGTTCAGGTACATAGTTCTTTGAAAGTTGCATCACAGGTACACAGGGTGATTAGGGTGCCATAAAGCAAGTTTGCCTTCATTGCTCAGACCAGTGAGTAGGAGTTGGGACGTCATGGTGAGGCCACTTTTGAAGTACTGTGTACAGCCTCGCTATAGGAAGGATAGCATTAATTTGGAGAGGGTTCAAGATGTTGCCAGGAATGAATGGTTTGAGGTATAAAAATAAGCTGGGTAGGCTGAGACTTTTCTCACTGGAGCTTGCGAGGTTGAATGGTGACCTTATGGAGGTTACAAAATCTTGAAGGACATAGATAAAATCAATAATAAAGGTCTTGTGTCTAAGGTCAGCGAGTTCAAACTAGGGGAAATATTTTTAAGGTGACAGCAGAAAGATTTAAAACGGACATGATTGGCAACATTTTTGATATATATAGAGTGTGGTTTGTATGTGGAATGAACATCCAGAGATGTTGAATGTAGGTACCGTTACAACATTTAAAAGGCATTTGGTTATAGACATTAATCGGGAAGCTTTGAAGGGACATGGGCCAAATGCAGGCAAGAGAGGCTAATTTAATTTGGGAAACTTTGTCAGCATGGATGAGTTGGGCTGTGCTGTATGCATCTATATGAATGATTTAACAAGTAACAGAGAACATCAAGAGGAAATGTCCAGGTGGCTGAAAACTGAGTCATCTGATCTAATGCTTCTTGTTTTTCAAAGCTACTGTTCAGAAATACAAAGAATGAATTTTCTCAAATAATTGTTTGTTTGTTGATTGTATTAGAATGGTAAACTTTATACGATTATAATGTGTTAAGACTACATTTTCGATTCATAAACAGAATACGTTTGGAAAGTGTATCTTTACATTTAGGATAAATGCAAGAAATCATAACAACTGCGCTGGTATCTAGCTGACTGCAGAACTGAATGGTAGTCAGTAAGAGTCAAAGCAAGATGCTAACTGTGTTACTGAAAGTGAGTTGAGCGGGATTTACGTTTGAGGACAATCACAGCAATTGCTACGTCCACAATCAGAAGGCTTTAAGAGATCAAGGGAACTCTTGAGATGGAAGTGAACATTGTGTCACATACTCTGCCTGGAATCAGTGAGGCAGGACCAGAATGTGACAAAGATGAGATGTTCAGGTGATACTTACTTGAAGGTTCAATACTGGTAAACCAATAGATTTAGGAAAAAAAACAGGAAATAAACCTTGCAAATATAACAGTTAAAATAAAAATGCAATCATGCAATTATAGTCAGGAAGACATGGTATGGAGTCAATGCCTTGAATTCCACGCTGGCAGATAGTGAAATTTTAATTCACTTAGTAAACCCAATGAACAGTCTAATGGTGACCGTGAAACCATTGTAGATTATCACTAAAGAAATATCTGATTCACGAATTTCCTCTGGGGAAAGAAAATTTGCATCCTCACCTGGTCTGGCCTACAAATGTCTCCATGAGTGGCAGATTCTTACCTGCCTCCTGAAATGGCCTTGTGAGCTGCTCAGGTATATCTTCTGCTACAAAAGACTATAGAAAGGGTTCAATTGGACAGCTGACCCAGCATCGAGCAAGGCTTTGGAAACAATAGCAGCACAAGCCACTCTGTCAATGCTGAGAAGTTCTCCTTATTAACATTTGGGGTTGGTGCCAAAGTTAGGAAAGTTGGCTGAGGAAGGTCTACTGATGTCCCTATCCTTAATGATGTCAAGCCACGTGATATCAAGAAATGGATGTTTGAAGGCACTGGATATTGCAAAACAACGGCCTCTGGCAACGTTCTAGCAAAAGTATGAAGACATGAACTCCAGAACTAGGTGCATCTCTGACCAAGCTGTTCTCAGTTAGAACAAGAGCATCTATCTGATAGCGAGGAAAATTGCCCAGGTATTTCCTGTACCCAAACGATAAAATAAAATTCCAACCCATAGCCAATTACTACCTATTAGTCTACTCCCACTCTTCAGTCAAGTGACAGAAGAGTTGGAAATCTGGATATGATATGGCATGTGCAAATGAATAACCTGTTCACTGATGCTCAGGTTGTGGATCTCATTACAGTCTTGGGCAAAACAAGAAGAAAAAGAGCCTAACAATAAGGCATCATTTGACTGAATTTGAAATCAAGATGGCTCAGCAAAACTGCAGTCAATGGGAGTCAGGAGGAAAATTCTCCAGCGGTAGGGGCTCTCCCTGGCACATAGGAAGAGTTTTGTGCTGGCTGGAGGTCAGCCATCTCAGTTTCACATTATCATAGCAGAAGTTCATTACAGTAGTGTCCTAAGACTAATCATGTTCAACTCTTTCATCAATGACCTTCCTTTCTTCAATCATGACATTAGAAATGATTGCATAATATTCAGCACCATTCACAACTCCTTAGGTAATGAAGAAACTCATGCCCGTATGTAGCAAGACCTGGACAGCATCCTGGCTTAGGTTAAAAAGTGGAAAGTAACATTCACACCACATAAGCACCAGGCAATGACCAGCAAAAGAGAATTGAATCATTGCTCTTTGACATTCAACAGCATTGCCATCACTGAGTCTCCCACTATTAATATCCTGGGGTTCCACTGACCAGATACAGAACTGGATCAAAAATATAAATTCTGTGACCACAACAGTAGATCAGAGGCTTGGAACACTATGACCATTATCTCACCTCCTGTCTCTCAATTGTATCATGAGTGTAGTTTCAACAATCCTCAAGAACCTTGTCGTCACCCATTTCAACAAAATCAAGCATTGACACCTCATCCACCACATTTAACGTTCATTCTTTTCATTGATATGTGTACCATCGACGTTGGAGTAACACATTAAAATTCCTTCAGTGACACCTGCTAAGCCTGCAACCTTTTCTTCCTATCAGAACAAGAGAACAGACACACTGGAACACCATAAGCTGCAAATTCCACTCCACCCACAAACCATCCTACACTGAAACAGTGCCCTACTTTTCCACTGCTTCTGGGTCAAGATCCTGGAACATCATTTCAAACAGTACAGTGGGTATCTCTAAACCTCCAATGTCTGAAGTGTTTCAACAGTCAGTTTATTAGCCACTTCAACAGGCCAATGTAGGGATGAGCATGATGGCTGGCATGGCCAGTGACACCCATATCCTGGACATGACTAAAATTAACTCACTGAAAAAAAACAAAGCATCCTGGAAATCTTAAACACTCAGAATAAAACTCCGAAAGAGGGATAGCAATCAAAGTTATTTAGCCCAAAACAAGATTTGTAATGTGATAAATAATAACAGAAAATCTTCTTTCTCTTATGTGATGTGTGACTTCAGTTCAATTTCTAGAACAGGCTCTAAGACCCCCCGAGTCCCCTTGTCCACATAGCCATGCACAGCAACAGCTGAAAGGAAATGATTTACCTTCTCACCTTTAGATTCCCTGATAGGCCACCAGTGACAATATTGAGGACCCTGAATCTGCTGGTATCTGATTAGCAGGCACCTTCAGGCAACACTGGACTTTAATATGAGGTCTGTGATTCACCAAACAGCTTTTAAACAAGTTATAATAGAGAACATAAAACAGTAGAGCATGTGAACAAGTCCTTTGGCCCACCATGATGCCATTCTAAACAAATCCTGTCTGCCTACACATGGTCCACATCCCCTTATTCATGTCTGCTCATGCGTCTGTCTAAATGCCTCCTAAACATTGCTATCATATTTGTGTCTACCATCCACCATATCAGCAATCTACCATTCTCTGTGGAAAACATCTGCCTCACACATCTCCTTCAAACTTTCTCCCTTTCACCTTAAACCTGTGTACCCCTAGTATTTGTTAATTCTACCCTGGAAAAGAGATTCCAATGCTCCACCCTCTCCAGGCCTCTCTTACTTTTATATAGTTCTATCAGGTCACCTCTCAGTGTCCAATGCTTTAGCATAAACAATCCAAATTTGTCCAACCTCTCCTTATAGCTAATATACTCCAATCTAGACAACATCCTGACAAACCCCTTTTGCACACTCTCCAAAGCTTCCAAATGCTTCCTATGGAATGGCGACCACAATAATCCATAACTGCAACATGACATTCCAACTTTTAATCTCAATGCCCTGACCAACGAAGGTCAGCATGCTGCATTGCCTACTTCACCACCTTATCCATTTGTACTGCCACTTTCAGGAAAATGTGGACTTGCAGCCTAAGATCCCTCTGTTTATCAATATTTCTAAGGATCCTGCCATTGACTGTACACTACCTCTTGCATGTGACCTCCCAAAATGCATTACCTTACACCTGTCCGGGTTAAACTCCGTCTGCCATTTTTCCGCCTAGCTTTCCAACTGATCTATACCCTGCTGTGTCCTTTGACAATCTTCCCCACTATCCACAACTCCACCAATTTTCTCATCATCTGCAAACCTAGTAATTGACCACCTAAATTTTAATCCAAAACATTGATATCTTATACAAACTACAGAGGTCCCAGTATTGATATTTGTGGAACAGCATTGATCACAGAACTCCAGTCAGAAAAACATCCCTGACAGCTATCTCTGTCTTCCATGACCAAGCCAATTTTGCATCCAACTTGTCAACTCAGTGTGGATACCATGTGACTTAATCTTCTGGACAAGCCTACTGTGGCAAATGTTTTAGTAAGGTCCTTGTTAACAACATTCATTGTACTACCCTCTTTAATCATCGTCATCGCTTCTTCAAAGCAAAAACTCAAACAAATTTGATTGTCTGAAAGTTTATTGGAGCTCTTGTAATGGGTGAACAGCCAGTCACCAATGAACAAGTTTAAACTGGTGTTTGGGCAGTAAACTCTCCATCACTGTTTCATATTGTAGACAGATTTATTAAAGTTCTATTTTGCCTCTTGAAACTCTTTCCCTCTCTTCATGGCTTTACTCTACACACATTTTTTTGTTTAATGTGAAGTACTACAACAACTTGAATTACTTTGACTGCTACAAAGATAAGTTATGTCATTCAATTGAAGGTGAAATAGAATTTGAATCATACTAATGTATATGTTACTTATTATTTTGATGTAAGCAAAATATATGCTGTGACTTATATTTAAATAACACATCTAACTTATTGAACAATCCCAAGATATTTAATAGGAGTACTATAAAACAAATTATGATCCAAAGCCAGATGAGGAAGAATTATATCAGATAATCGATTGCTTGGCCAAAATAATAGGCTTGAAGGAGATTGTTCAAGGAGGAAAGTGAGGAAGGAAGGCAGTAAGGTATAGGGATGGAATTCAACAGCTTAGGACATCAGCAGCTGAAAACAAATCAATGTTGCAGAAAAGGCCAGAATGAGAAGAACATACATATCTGTGAGGTTTGTAAGGCTTGAGGAGATTACAGAGACAAGCAGGGGGCAACTCTGCAGACAGATTTAAAAATAAGGATGAGAATTTTAAAATCAAGGCATCACTTGACAGCGAGCTAGTACAGTTCAGAAAACCCAGTGGTAATAGGAGTACATGACTTACTGCATGTTAACACATGGGCAGCAGAACCTTGGATGATCTCTACAGAGAGTAGAACAGGGAGACAATCATGAGTGTGTTCGAATAGTTGAATACAGAGACAACAAAGGCATAAGCTTAAATAAGAGACATAAAACATAACAAGATGATATAAAAATCAGCAGCAGGTGAGTTAAGAAGAAAGTGATGGGAATAGGTAGTCTTAATGCAAGCAAGTACATTTGAAACAAGTTTATTCCTGTTGTCAGATTACATAATTATTTGCAATAGGTGAAGCTCATAGGTTTTCAGTGCTCTTAGTTTATAATTACCGCTGAAGTATAGTCTCCCTGAAGCTGAAAAAATTACTGAATGTTTATGGAATGTCAAATCATCTATTTCAAATTTAAACAACTTTAAAGCAAGAGCTTTTTTTCGAATTTGTTTTATGATATTGGATATAAATTCCCTTGTATATGTCAAACTTCAACTCATTCTGAAGAAGGGTCTAGACCTGAAGCATCAGCTTTCCTGCTCCTCTGATGCTGCTTGGCCTGTTGTGTTCATCCACCTCTCCACCTTGTTAACTCATATCATTACCTGTTTCACTGTTAAATGTGAGAACACTTCAGTGTGATCAGCTGGTTACCAGCTGATTTCAATGCTGATAGACATTGAAGAACTTATTAACTTTGTAACAGATTTGATCTGCTAATGGGAAACAGAAATCCACACTGAGATCTGTCAAGGTGGTGGCATTGTGGTATTGTAGTAATGTCACTGGGCAAGAAATCCCGATCCTCAGATCATTATTCTGGAGACATGAGTTTGAATTCCACAATGACTTGAATTCAGTAAAAGTTTAGAATTAAAAGCGAGCCTAACAGTAACCATGCTGGTTGTTGTGAAAACCCATCTTGTTCACTAATGACCTTGAGAGAAGGAAATCTGCTGTCCTTCCTTAGTCTGGCCTACATATGACTCCAGACCTACAGCTATGTGGCTAACTCCCTCTGAAATGATCCTAGCAAGTACAAACGGCCCAGTCAAACGACATCCATGTCCCATGAACAAATAAATCACTTTCATGGGCAGCCTTCTTCTCTGCTAACAGCAGAGAGCTTAACGCTTCATTGTTTCCCTGAGTAATAGAAATTCAATTTGACTGGAGAATCTGTACAATGATGGAACATTCAAAACTTGCTTTGATTCTTTTATCCATTCTAAAGGTACTGACGACTGCTGGGAAACAGTTCCAAGTTGAAGACTGACTATGATAACTCAACCTAATTAGTGATTTTTCCGTGAGTTTGCACATTGAAAGTCAGCAGGGTATTTTAGATTCGAGTAGCAGTCCACTGCTAAGCAAAATCCTGTCACTTCCTTACATCCATTCACTTGTAATTTCCAAATACTGCTCACCCACAGCAGATCAGGTCAGCTGAGAAACCTGCATACTTTCTTAACTAAGGAACTGCAGGGCTGTATTCAAGGTCTTTATGTAAAGATTAGGTTAGTTCGTAAATAATAAATAGATAACATTTCAAAAAACCATTCAAAGGACCATGGTGATATAGATGCATCTCAATAGGATATAGCATGCGCACTATGCATTTTATTCTACATTTGAAGACAGAAATAACCAGTATAATAGCCCACACAGACATAATGAGGTGCTTCATCACATTTAGCATCTTGCACATTCTTCTGAAAGAAAAATCCCTCAACCTGAAATCAGCAAACTGTTTGAGATTAACTGAGTGTTTTTTTTCCTCAAATGATAAAAAGGCAAGAGGAGCAAATATATTGAAGAAATAAATCAACTTAGAATTTATGCTCATTGACATTCAGAGAAGGGAAATGGCTTTGGCTAGTAAACAAATTTCTCTGTTTGGTCAGATTAGAGCAATGACATGCAAAGCTATCAGAAAATAATTTAAGCCTTAATTAATCCAGCTTTAAATAAATTTCAAAAAACCATTTCAAAGGTTTTGTGACAAAATTACTATCTTAGTTATTAAGATAAATGATCCCCACAAATTTCAACATTGAAAAAGGGAGAATCAAAAGGATGAGTTGAGTGGGACATAGCTGATCTGATACAACTTGTCTCATTCTCACATAGAAGTTAAGGTTCTTTCTGACATTTCCACTGCAAACGAGAATGTTATCAATGTTTAATTCTGATTTCGTAACTGTGAAAATCCACATTTGGATGGAGGATATATTTTACAAAATGAAGACCACATATCCTGTACATGTCATACAATGTAATTGCCATAACCAGCCACTCTGGAAAATCATCGGGAACAGACAAGCCATTGGTTGATCAATCTGGGAATAGATTAATATTACACTAAATTTCAACATTTTTCTCAATTCCTACAGCACAATTTTATCTTCTAATTTAATAAACCTTCCTGGAAACATTTTTTCCCCCAAAACTCAACCCTTATTGAAAACTTTACATCTGATTTGGGGAGATTCTTACTCCTAATCCTCTTATTTTGAATAATGTGCCCTGGTACTTCATTGCATTTGTATAGTAAGATATTTTGTGAAGACATTTGACAATGTTGAAAATTTCAATAATCAATGTTTGCTCTTAAACTGTGCCTTAAATTGAAGGAATTTATTTCTGAACAATATTCTTCTGAAATAAAGTATATGTGCTGTTAATGTTATTAATATTTTGAATCTCTCATCACATGCCATCTTCAATTTGATTTTTAAGAAGATACAGTCACTTTATGTCAAAAGTATATGGCCCAAAACAGATCAATTACCATCAAAGTATCAATTATATTCTAAAATAGTGTTGGTTATAATAGTTGATTAATAAAAAAATTCTGATTGCCTAAAAGAGGTGGCAATGTCATGAGCATGGATCCTAACTCCACACGAGTGATGGACATATTGCACATTTAATTGTAGATGGAAAGAAGGCAATATAGGCAAAAGATGTCCGCAGATGAAATTCTGACATGTCACAACTCTACAGTCAGGGACTCTTCAAACAGAAAGTATAAGGAAGAGATAACAATAGGCACTGGATTTTGCAAAGACTGTTGGCCTTGATGACATTCTGGCAATGTTAATGACGACGAGCTCCAGGCTTGCCATATCCCTAGCCGAGCAGTTCCAGTGTAGCTACAATACTGGCATCTACCTGACAATATGGAAAACTGTCCAAGGATGCCCTGTACACAAAAATCAGTACAATTCCAACAAAGGTAATTATCACCTAAATTGTCATCTTTGTCATCTCTTCACCATCAGTAAAACGGTGGAAGATATCATTCACAGCGCTAGCTCAGCAATAATCTGCTCAGTGATGCCCAGTTTGGGTTCTGTCAGGACAACTCAACTCCTGACCTCATTTGCATCTTGGCTCAAACATGGACAAAAGAGCTGAATTCCAGAGAGGGATTGAGAATGACAGCCTTTGGCATCAAGACTGCATTTGATGGAATGTGGCATTAAGAAGTCCTAACTGGAGTCAATAGAAATTAAGGGTAACACTCTCGGCAGGTAGGAAATGGTTGTGGTTGCTAAACATCAGTCATCTCAGCTCCAGGGCACCTTTGCAGGAGTCCCTCAGGGCAGAGTTCTAGATCCAACCAAGTTCAGCTGCTTTACCAACAATTTTCCCTCCATCGTAAGGTCAGAATTGGGGATGGTCGCCAAACATTGCACAATGTTCAAGACTATGCATGACTCTACAGACAATGATGCAGCCCAAGTCCAAATGCAGTAAGACCTGGACAATATCCAGTTTTGCATTGAAAAGTGGCAAGTCACATTCACACAACATAAATACCAGGCAATGGCTATCTCCAAATATAACCAACCTATCCCACCACCCCTTGACATTCAATGGTATTACCATAATTGAATCCACGGCTATCAACATTCTTGAGGTTACCATTGATCAGAAACTAAACTGGACTGGTCATATAAATAAAGTGGCTACAACAGCAAGGTAGAGGCTGGCAATACTGCAACAAGAGACTCACCTGCTCATTCCCCAAAGCCTATCTACAAGTAATACACCTCACTTGCCTGGATGATCGCAGCTCTAACAACACTCAAGAAGTTTGACACAGTCCAAGTCAAAGCAGCCTGCCTGATTGGCACCATGTCCACAAACATTCAGTAATGCCACCAGGCCACTCAGAAGGACCAAATGTATTGCAGAATTTTACGAAGATTCTTCAACAGCACCTTCCCCCCAACTCCACAGCCACCACCATCTGGAAGGACAACAACAGCAAATACACAGTAACAATTCCAACTGCAAGTTCCCCTCAAAGCCATTCATCATCCTAACTTGGAAACATA
Source organism: Stegostoma tigrinum (assembly GCF_030684315.1). Classification (NCBI taxonomy): domain Eukaryota; kingdom Metazoa; phylum Chordata; class Chondrichthyes; order Orectolobiformes; family Stegostomatidae; genus Stegostoma; species Stegostoma tigrinum. Next base: position 48,334,830 of record NC_081373.1, read on the forward strand.
TTGCCATTCCTTTACTTCTACTGGGCAAAAATTGACAGGGGCAGGAGTGTTGGTGGGCACACCAGCACCGAAACTGTGTCTACTGAACTGAAAGTACACAGGGAGCTTTAATGTTATATGAGCCACTTCAGAATTCCGAGAATACTGGTGGAAAAAATATTTCAATTATTTTAGAACACCATGGACATAAAACTTTCAACCAACACATAACATCTTTTCTGAGCAAGTTTAAAAATTTCCCAGAAGGTAAAAGATCAGTCAACACTTCATAAGCCAGCAACGGGGCATTTATATGAGTCAAACCCAGATTCTGTGACAGAGCATATTCCAGCATCATGCTCACTCTCTCCGTCAGCTCTGGGATCGGGTTGGGCTCACATTCCAGGAAAGTTCTCATCCTCCCTGTTTTTAAAGCTGATATTTAGCCTGAAAACGTGAACAGCAGCTGCAGATTTACTTTTTTTGGATTCTCGCCACATGATCACACCAGTAATGTAATTGCTTATCACTGAGCTAGGAGGGACAAATGTATTAAAACTACCTGAATCTGCTGTTGAAACCTCAATGTAAATGCAAAGTGAATTGATTAGCACAGAGAGCAACCAGCTGGGGTGAAAGATTACATTGAAAATCTCTGAGGCACTGATTGTTGTGCATTTCAAGTGATTTAAAAATTGTGCATAAATATCAATTCTAAGATTAGCTTTCAGAAGCTCTGCGCAGAGGTTTTTCAGTAAGCCACTTGATTTGTGAAATGTCGTTTTCAAATACAGAAGAAAGCAATAGGACCTGAGAACAGGGCGGACAGGGGCAGTTGCCCCAATAAGATTGAGTGACACTGATGAAAGCTATATATATGATCTTGCTTTACCAACGTGTATTTTCTCCAGTTTATCAGCTTGACAGAGAACCAATTCTAATTGAGGTTCTGAAGGTGATTCTTTTTGGAAAAAAGAACAATTAATTCATTTGGTACGGTGGAACACCTAATTTACAAGTAAAATAATTACAGAAAAATTTCTAAAGCTTGCAGCTATGTTAAATTGCAATATGTTTTTGGTAATTTTGAATTTTTTTTCCAACTCATTTGTGGGATGTGGGCGTGGCTGGCTGGCCAGCATTTCTTGCCCGTCCTTAGTTGTCCCTTGAGAAGGTGGTGGTGAGCTGCCTTCTTGAACCACTGCAGTCCTCCTGCTGTGGGTTGATCAACAATGCTATTAGGGAGGGAATTCCAGGATTTTGACCCAGTGACAGTGAAGGAACAACCATATATTTCTAAGTCAGGATGGTGAGTGCAAGAAGGGGAACTTGCAGACGGCGGTGTTCCCATATATCTGATGCCCTTGTCCGAGGTGAAAGTGGTCGTGGGTTTGGAAGGTGCTGCCTGAGGATCTTTTGTGAATTTCTGCAGTGCACCTTGTAGACAGTACACACTCTTGCTACTGAGTGTCGGTGGTGGCGGGAGTGAATGCTTGCTGATGTAATGCAATCAAGTGGGCTGCTTTGTCCTGGATGGTGTCAAGTTTCTTGAGTGTTGTTGGGCCTGCACTTGTCCAGGCAAGTGGGGAGTATTCACTTTGCAGGCTTATACTGCAAGAGAGATTCTCCACTGATAGTGCCAATAGTTAATCAGAAATGCCACTATTTCATTCAAACAGAATGCTACTGGGTGACCTTGTGGTAACGTGAGTGTTCACGTCTTGTGAGAACTGAGAGACCATGAGCAGTACTGAGGGAACATGGCACTGCACTTGTAACATTGGGAGGTCAAGACCACAGAGACAGGAGGCCACAAGTTACAAATGCTCAAGAGACTGGCAACTTTCAGTGGTTAGGTACATTTTACTGTGCTCGTTTGCAAAGGTTGGAAGGGTGGTGTTAGGCCGAAGGTGGGATGCCAAATATCTTGCATCAGTCCTGAGACTCATCAATGTCTCGTACAGTTGTAGCAAGACTTCCTTACATTTATCTTTGATTCCCCATGCAGTAATAATCAACCTTCAATTTGCCTTCCGATTACTTGCTAATTTTGTGCTTTCTACACAAGGGCATACAGATCCCTCTGCAGCTTCTCTCCATTTAAATATTTAGCTTTTCTACTTTTTCTGCTGAAGTGGACAACTTCACATTTTCACACATCCACTCCACCTGCCATTTTTCTTCCAACACACATTTAACCTGTCAATATCCCTTTCCAAACTCTTAGTATCCACCTTGCAACTTGAAACCATAAGAAGTCGGAGCAGAATTAGGCCATAAGTCACTGAGTCTGTTCCACCATTCAATGAGATCATGGCTGATTTGATAATCCTATAACTCCACTTATCTGCCTATTCCTCATAACCATTGGTTCCTTACTGATTAAAAATCTGTCTTTCTCAGTTTTGAAAATGCTTAATGACATATTCTCGACTGCCTTTGCAGTAAATAATTCCACAGATTCACTACCATCTGACAGAAGAAATTCTCCTAACATTTGTTTTAAATTGCTGGTCCTTTTTCTGAGATTAAGCTCTCCAATCCTAGGCTCTCCTACAAAGGAAATGAACCCCTCAACATCTACCTTGTCAAGCCTCCTCTGAAACTTAAATGTTTCACTAATGTCTCTTCTCAATCTCCTGAACTCCAGTGAGTACAAGGCCAACTTCGCCACTTAGAAAACCTCTTCATACTCAGGACAAAGCTAGTAAACCTTCTCTGGACTGCCTCTAACATCAGTATTCCCTTTGTCAGATATTACAACCAAAACTATTCACACTATTTTCTCCAATGCCTTATATAGTTTTAGCAAGATTTGGCTATTTTTATACTCCATTTGTGACAATAAAGCTGATTGATTCATTTATTCCCTTCTAAATAAAGGTGAACATTCCATTATCCTTCTCTTTTACGTGCTGAATTTAGATACCAGCTTTGTGCAATTTATGCATGTGGACCATCAAACTCTTCTGCTCTACATCTTTGTTCGGTCTTTTTTCTATTTCAATAATATTCAACTCCTCTATTCTTCCTGCCAATGTGCATGACCTCTCATTTTCCCAAGTTATATTCCATCTGTCAGATTATTTTCTACCTACTTAAACTATTTTTTTCAAATTCATTCATAGGATGAGGGTATCGCTGGCTAGGCTAACATTTACTTCCCATCCCAGAGGGCAGTTAGGAGTCAATCACATTGCTGTGAGCCTGGAATCGCATTTGGTCAATGCCAGGGAAGGATGGCAGTTTCCTTTGCTAAAGGATATTGGTGAACCAGATGGGTTTTTCTGATAATTGATGATGGTTTCATGGTCACTATTAGACTATTAATTCCAGACTTTTTGAAATTGAATTCAAATTTCACTATTTGCCAATGGCAGGATTCAAACCTGGTTCCCCAAATCTATAATCTCTCTTTGACTCAGATTTTTTGTAAGCCAAATGGTCGGCATTCTGGTGTAGATGGGAGTTGAGCCAAGGGATCCCGCAGAACTTTCATGGAAATTGAAGATCCACTGGACAACTCATCTACAGCCGGAACCATCCAAAGGTATCAACTCAACTGAGAGATTTTGGTAAGATTCAATTTATCCCCCAATTCACTGGTCACTGGACATGAACCAACACCCCTTCTCTCTCTGCCTGACGTGCTCCCCCATCAATTGCTCCTCATCTGAACCCACACCACCATGCCAAGACTGATTCACCCCACGCCCGAACATAGCAAGCCTGAGCCTTCTGCAGCTGAACCAGAGCCCCCGGACCTGACACGCATTTTCTTTGCCCTCTGCCACACCCAGTTTCTCCCATCTACCCTGACATGCTCTAAACATTGCATCATTTACTTGACTGCCTTGTTACCTTGTACCTTGGCACTATACCCATTTTCACCCTGCCCATCTTCTCACTTAGTTACTTACCCAGCTTGCACCCTACTTACCTGGCAACCCACACCCATCTCATCTGGCATCCTGGCCCCTCCCCAGCTGGCATCTTCCTGAAACAATACACTGTTTAGCTAGCACACTGGCCTCTATCTTTCTGGTACCCTACCCCCTAGCACCCACCAAAAATAAGGTGTCACCTTACTTACTAGGAATCCTGGCACACTACCAAGCAGCCCAATATTAAGCTTACAGAATGTACTTACTGTTTGACAACAGATGTCGAACTGGCAGTCAGGACCTTTAAATTTCAAACCATGGCAGCTGACTGCTGTAAAAACGGAGCACAGTTTGTTTTCCCTTGAAGGCTCTGCACCATGAAAGAAAGGTCAGAATGGAAATAAAATTTTGCATTTCTGAAGGAGTCCTGATTGGAATCTGCTCTCAGAAACGTGGAGCTTTTTCTGTTCACATAAAGAAGGCTGCAGTGGCAATCCACAAGTGTATTCTACTTATTTTTGTGTCATTCACAAACTTGACGATCGTGGGTAACTTTTGCCATCCAAGTCATTAATATATTTTGTAAAACACTGTAACACAACACTGATGTCTGTGGCACTCAACTAGTTACAGGTTGCCATCCTGAAAATGCGCACTTTATCCCAATGCTCTGTCTTCTTTTAGTTAGCCAATCTTCTGCCATCTGTCCATGCTACTGCTTTATCTCCTAGACCATGAGCTCTTGTCTACTTTGTTAGCTTTATGTACGCTACCTCATTGCAAGCCTTCTGGAAATCCAAATATATTATGTTATTGCTTTCCATTCATCTGTCCTGTTTGCATCTCCTCAAAGGAATTCTAATAATTCTTCCAGGCATGATTTCCCCTGTATGAAACCTATGTTTCTTTTCTGAACCCCCACCCCCAGCGCCACTTTTGAATAAGGGTGTTACATGTGTACGTTTCCAGTTATCTGGGACTTTTGCAGAATCTAAAGAAGCTTGAAAGAGTACTACTGATGCATTCATTGTCTCTCTAACTTGTTACCCTAATTATTTTTATATGAACCTTCTGAACTGGCACTCTCGATAAACCAGCAAAAATTACATACCTCAAATACCTCGAAGTTAACTATATTATACTGTCCAATTATTATAGGTTTTTCATTTACATGTAAATATACTTGCTGATTAATCAAATGGTTGCATAAAATATCAATAGTTAATTCAATTTCAAGACAATTTCTCCTCAATGACCATGATCTACTGCAATGTCTGCATAGTCAATTGAGGGTATGAGTGAGAACGCTCTGCTGGTAAGTTTATTGAAGGCAAACTTACATTATAATTTCAGTGATTTTTGCTTGAAATCAAGTATAACAGTGATGTGTATATCCCCCCTGCATTATATTTCTGTTACTTAATGTATGGTTTTACAGTGATTAACGTGAATCTCTTGGTTATCTGAAATATTTGTTCAACCAGCACATTCCTGGTCCCATAGGTGCCAGTCAATAACTGGTTTGTTGTGATCGCTAACATCAGAGGAGAATTATCAAACACCTTGGAGAAACTACAGGTCTAAGAGGAGACGAATGGTGAATTTAAGCATGAGGAGAGTCAAACGATTCAGTTAGCCATAACTTTATTATTCAACTTTAACAATTATGATGGAGGAACACATGTATAACAATTACTGCATAAGCATCTGCACCAAAGCTTCAGGGGAAGATTGTGTGACAAATCACTTATAACATTTATGGAGGTACAGTTGAACAGATGTTGCATTTCCCCACATCATAATCAAAGACTCTTGATCTGTTATCAAATGACTCAAAATCTCAAAACGAAATCTGAAAATTTATATAGCTGTGGTCATGACCTCGGAACACCTCAAAGCTTTTACACTCAATGAAACATCTTTGAAGTTCAGTCACTGTTTTCATTAAACTTGCCTGCAGACTATTTTCACAGTTCCAGCACCCAGAAAGAGAAACATGACAATAATATTGATTGAAGGATAATAATTGGTAGGACATCTCCTGTAGTGGATAGCTCACCAACTGTTCTTCAAAATAAAAGCATGGGGTATTTAGTTGGATAGGGTCAATAATACGGCATCTGAAAGTCCTTCTGTCATTGCAGTGCCTCTTTAAAGCTGCCTGCCTGGACTTTGTGCTCAAGAATTTTAATAGATTATTACCAGTGTATCCACTATCTCTGTAACTTGTTTTCCTAATTATCTTTATATCATCAGTAAATTTGACAACAATAAGCTGTGTCGCTTCATCCAATTCATTAATAAATATTGTTATGGTTGAAGGCTGTATCCTGGGGCAAATGTGATGGATGCACACCAATGCAGGGAACAATTTAATGATCTCCTGCACTCCGCAAGAGTGTCATCCTATTCTCTCTGTTTCTTCACACTGACAAAACCACCAGTCACTCTTAGTTTGCCACTATATACTAAGTTCAACAAAATTCATTGGCAATAACTCTCAATATCGTACGCAGCATCTCAACAGCGCTCACCTACTGTATCCATCAAAACTATAAGGTTTTCTGTGCTTCTTCCTCACTTACTGGAGGCACATTAGTAGGTCTCCTCCTTATACACCATCATTAACTGCTATTCCATCCACCTGCATCATGCAACATCCCTCTCTTTGTCTCGTTGCAGGAGAAACTGGTCACACGCCGCATGCTGTAGGTATGATGTTAATGTAGCACAGTGCCAGGGAGCAACATGTCCACCTGCTTACTGTTCAGTGCTCTGAAACAAGCTACTTGCCCCTTCCTCTGTGCTAAAAAGCAGTGCTTGACATAAAGGCTGGCAGCCCCTAGGTAAGTGAAAAGTGAGTGAATGCTTAGAAATCAAGTTAAGTGCCATTGGTGCATCCCATGTAAATGAAATCCAGTGTACCCAAACCAACTTGGCAAAAGTATGCAAGTCATAAATGTCTCTGAGCAGGTGAAAAAGGTGGCACAGCTGAAAAAGTTTAATACATCACTCTCAGTTTCTGCATTAATGTTCCTAATGTTTGACAGTCTGCCTATGGAGGTGATAAATGTATCCTGGCATGATTCGCCAGCATTTCTTGGTCATGGACAAGGTTCCATGGATGGAGGTCTGTGCAGAGAGCTTACTGCACCATCTGGGAGGAAGGGGGCAATGTGCACACATGGCATTGGATCATGGTGATACTTTCGCCCCTCATTGTTAATGTTTGCCTCCATTTGTGTAAAGGTGTAGATGTGACAGAGTTATCCAGCAGTAGCTGTGTCAGGGATGGTCAGCGAGTAGGCTGCGTGCTGTACACTGTATAGAATCCCCACAGTGTGCAACTAGACCCTTCGGCCCAACAGGTCCACACCGACCCTTGCAGCATCCTACCCAGACCCATTCCCCTATAGCCCATACATCCCTGAACACTACGGGCAATTTAACATGGCCAATCCACCTAGCTGGCACATCTTTGGACTGTGGGAGAAACCGGAGGAAACTCATGCAGACAGGGGGAGAATGTGCAAACTCCACACAGACAGTCGCCCGAGGCTGGAATTGAACCCAGGTCCCTGGTGCTGAGGCTGCAGTGCTAACCACTGAGCCACCATGCCGCCCTAAATGCATGGGCCCTTGACCATTTTTTTTCCCTTTAAAAGCCCTATCTTTGGTGTTTGCAGCCCTTTCTCACAATTTGAGTCATGAACCCCACCAGCTCCAAACTTAGGATCAGCTATTTTCTTCCCCATAATGCACCTCTGATATCCAACATGATGGAAGGTGACAGTGAGTGTTCCTCAGCCTCAGTCTGCTCATGCCCAGTGAGCCCTCTTACACCCACATCAGCTTCCTGGTGGTCCATCCCGTCAACCCCACAGCTCCGCAAGATCAAACCCAACTGCTTTACATCCACCTACCTACCTTTCCCATCCAGCCCCTGGAATGTGAAGTGTCCAGGCCTGCAACCTTTCCTTGAATCTATGGTGGTCCTGGCCATTGATGTCTCCTATTACACATTACACCCTTTCCAGCTTAACCGTTTTACCCATTTACAAACGCTGCTACCCTCTTCACAATTGCGTGGAGGTGCTGGTGTTGGACTGGGGTGGACAAAGTCAGAAGTCACAAAATACAGGGTTATAGTCCAACAGATTTATCTGAAATCACAAGCTTTCGGAGCACTACTCGTTCATCGTGACCTGGTGTGTGTGACTTCTAATTCTTTACAATTGTATTTGTAATTGAAGTCCTCAGGAACGACTGGCCAATTTACTTCCAAGGTAATGGTTATACTTGCCCTCGCACTACAACCCCCTCCGCTTCCTTGGCTCCTGTGGACAGACCTGACGTACTTAATGTGACAGTTCCCTTGACTAGACTGCTCTGAGCAAGATGTGCTCAGACAGTTTACTGATGCCTATACATCTCCTTGAACACATTAGCCCTACCTTTCCAGACCTGCTGCTACAGACTAATGGACTGACTATGACCCATTCGCTGGACCATAGAGTCATAGGCTGCTTTATCAAGAATACCCTGACCAAATGCATGACTGTGACTTGTTCCCTCGACTGATATGGGTGGCTGTCTTCGGTTTACTATGCCAGAATCTCCTGCCTGATATGTGTTGCCATAGGCTTCAGTGAGAATTACTCCTCTAAGGTCTCCAAACATGGCTACCTGCTTGCTGTGAAAGCAGTGTGTTTGCTGGCACATGTTGTGATTTGCAGAGCACACTGCCATACAGTAAGGTGTGTGCCTCCTAGACTGAGGGTGCCTAGCAGAAAGGCAAGCATGGTCAATTAAAACACAGCAGAAATTTTGTGAGCAAGGAGGTAAGTGTTAAGTGAGCGTGCTAAGGGAGAAAACAAGCATCCACAAGATGCAACCTTGCCCCGTCTTCAAGGTGGGTTTCAGTCCTTCTGCATGGAGTGTCCACACTGCAGCCTTTCAATGCATGTTACTGGTGTTCCACTGCAAGTACATTGCCTCCAGAGCACAACGCCAGGGTGTAGTGGGTGTGTCAGTATAGTAGTGTTGGGCTGGCAGGGACTGAATGCCAATGTCCGTGGGGGAAAGATTCATGCACCCGTTGCCTGTCCATCACATATCACAGGCTGCAGTTTGGTTAGAGGCAACATGGAGGTTATTCGGAGCAAGTTGTGAGCTGAATCCACAGTTACATGGTCAGATTTCCTTGTTGAGTTTCCAGGCATCCAGCTTGCTTGAGGAGTTTGTTAGGATGGGAGGCATTATATTGGTGACATGAGTTGTGATGTTAGCAATGTGTTTAACAAACATTAATTCAATGGCAATTCATATCTTGCCACTGCCTAATGAGAATTGCACTTGTGAAAAGTATAAAAGATGGAACAAGATGATCTGAATATCAAAATGAGTTTTTATAGCTTTCTGATCTGATTCTCTTACACATGGTGCCATAGTCCCTGTTGCTCAAATCCCTGTAAGTTTCCATTCAGTATAACTAAGTTAATTATTGCATTTCTTGCAAATTTATATAATCAAACCCATATCCTTCAAATGACGAGCTCCTCTCCCTAATGTGTGTAAAATATCATGGAGCACTTTACTTTTGGCTAGGAGGGCAGAGGATACATGAGAGAGAGTCTAAAACATTTGCATTCTTTGGAATTGATTGCAATTTTCTAATAGCACAGAAGTTTTGTGGATGATTGTGGAGAAAATACAAAAAACTTTGTTTTAACTTATGAACCAGCAAACTCGGTAAACCAGCAAAATTTATATGCTTCCAATACCCCAAAGTTTACTGTATTATTCTGTCCAATTATTATAGTTCTTTAATTTATTTACCCACAATGTAAATATATTTGATGTTCAATTGAATGGCTCGGTGAAATATCAACAGCTAATTCAATTTTGAGTCAGTTTTGCCTCAAATATTGCAAACTACTACGATTTCCAAGAAGTCAGTTGAGGGTGCGAGTGAGAAAGCTTGGCCAATAAGTTTTACTTAAGGCAAACTTGCCTTATTATTTAAGTGATTTGTGCTATAAATAAAGGACACTGGTGATGTGTATAACCCCTGCACTACTGTTCTACTAATTAATGTGTGTGTTTACTTTGATAATGTGAACATCTTGATTATCTGGAATATTCGATCAACCGACAAACTCCTGGTCCCATAGGTGCTGCTTAATAAAAGGTTTGCTGTATTAGCTAGCATTAGAGGTGAATTATCAAACACCAACGAGAAATTACAGGTCTGAAAGGAGATACATGGTATCTCTGAATATAAGGAGAATCAAATGAGTCAGTTAGCCATAACTTTATTATTTAACTTTAACAATTATGATGGAGGAGCACATGTATAACAATTACTGCATAAGCATCAGCACCAAAGCTTCAGGGGAAGATTGCGCGACAAATCATTTAGAACATCTGTGGAGGTACAGTTGAACAGATGTTTCATCTCTCCACAACAAACTCAAAGTCTTTAGATCTGTTACCAGATAAATTGAAATCACAAAAAGAAATCCAACATTTATATAGCTGTGGTCATGACCTCAGAACACCTCAAAGCTTTAACACTCAATGAAGCATCTTTGAAGTTGTCACTGTTTTTATTAAACTTGCCTGCAGACAATTTTCACAGTTCCAGCACGCACAATGAGAAATGTGACAATGTTGCTTTAGTGATATTGATCGAAGGATAATAATTGGCAAGATATCTGGTATAGGGGATAGCTGTTCTTCAAAATAAAGGCATGAACTCATTAATTGGATAGCATAGATAACATGGCATCTGAGAGACAGTACTTCTGTCATTGTAGTGTCCCCATAAAACTGCACTAAAATGCCTGTCTAGACTTTGTGATCAAGGGCTTTGGAATGGAACTTGAACATACAATTTCCTATCCCTCTAACTTCAGCTGAAAGTCAGGATTCAACATCAGCAATACAATTAAATATAGAAATGGCTAATGGTTAGGAAACAGAAGGCACTAACTGGTTTGTTGTAACAGGTAGGGGAGCTATTGTTTCTTAGCTAAGTTAGAGTCTCAAACCAACAAGCTTGCCAATTTTGTAGATGGCTTCAGTTGCAGTGCTGCAATGCAGTTGGGGCCATCGATACAAATAAACAGACAGATGACATTGTACAAAATTAAGAAGAACTTAAATACAAAACAAATGGAATGGAGTTATAATGTGGAGGTGCCGGTGTTGGACTGGAGTGGACAAAATCAGAAGTCACACAAAATCAGGTTATAGTCCAATGGGTTTATTTGAAATCACAAAATTTTGGAGCGCTGCTCCTTCATCAGGCGTAGGAGGTGTGGATGGACACCTGAAAACATAAATTGACTCATCTTTGAATGTATAGGACTAGGTATTGTGGTCAGACAATTATAAAAGCTAATTAAATGGTCAACTGGAAGGCTATATTTAATGAAATTACAGAAAATTGGAGTGTTGGCATTAATTTGTCAATCTTGGCTCCCAACAATTAAGGCTTTGTATCTGTTATGTCCTATAGTTATACTCTTAAACCTTCAACAGGTATTAATTAAGATCCTGATACTAACATTAAAATTCTAGATGTCTAGTCTTGGGCATTTTCTCAGGCTCAATACTCAGCATATTCAACTTTTGTATTCTTTATGATCAGTTGTGCACTTTTGCAAATAATTAGTTAAATAACTGTCTAGTTTGAGGATCATCACGATAAATGCTTTGCATGTTCTAGATACTGTATTTTTGTACGTGGCATAATGTGTGGGTTTTTCCAATGAATCCTCAAGATTTAGGAGTAAGTATCATAATGTTCAGGATATCCCCACCACCACAAAGAAAGCCTGAATGAATAAAATACTTATCAGACAAGTGGTCACCTTTGAAGCAACTAATTAGTCACCAGTCAGTTCAATCTAACCCTTCATGGGGTATGGAGTGACGACACCGACCCACTGACCAATCAGAAGCAAGAATCTCCAGAACTGTTTCAGGTATACCCCTGCCCAGACCCCTAGTTGGAGGATCAGGGGCAAGCCAGTTAAGTGGTATTTGGGTGGAGGTGTGGTTTCTTGGCTTGTGCTTGCCGGGAGAGAGAGAGCCAGGGGATTTGACAGCAAGGGAGGAAGTTGTTCTCTGAGGCTACACCTTACCCCAAGACATTGAATTGGGACAACTGAATGCAAATCAAGGGAGCTCTCCTCCCCGACACTGACAACCTACCCGACACTGACAACCTACCCACAGTGATTCACAAATTAAATAGGCTTACTCTTTCTCACCTGGATAATGCCTGCTTAATTAGTGGTGAATTAGGATGGTCTTTCCGCCAAGTATTTCATATCTGCTAAGATAGGAAGAAGCTGGGTATCTCCATGGTATTAACTCCCTGGATTACTTGGCCTCTTTGTCACCTTCTTCGAAGGGGAAAATCCGAGTACTCATCTCTCAAACCAAAAAATTATATGAAATGTAGGCATAAATGAAATATAGTCTTCAAGTGAGAAACATTCATTTGCTAATGCTACTCATAACTTAAAATTCTGCTCGTAAGATTATATTTTATCACCAATATAAGTGAGAGGAGATTAGCAGTGAAAAGTATTGGGAGAAAAATCTGCATCTCATTGTTGCTATATCCTATTCTCATTGATTGCAGCAACTCGACCATTTAACGGCTGGAGGCAGCTAGCCAATTAATCCAATTTACTGGGGTATTTTATGTCCCACCAGCCTGTTACCAACGCAGTGATGTTATGTAATGAGACCACCAATTACTTCAGGGCAAGCTACAGCGTTGGGATGATAATTCTCAGGGACTCCATGTTCTGAGACCTCCCCATAGCAAATGAGGTCCTGATGGCTCTGACATCACTGTGGGAGAGTTCACTCTTCTGATCATCAGGCCTGTCTGCCTACCCGGGCACACAATGGAAAATTTCTTACCTGCCATGTCATTCAGTGACACTTCAATGTGGAGGCACCTCTCCCTTTTGCTGAATTGGCTGCGGCCAACTGTATCGATGTTGTTGCCAAGACTGCAGAATTGGTGCCCTTCTGACTAGGGCAGGACGGGCTATCTTCCTTAATTAGACAGCTTATCTTGGTGGCAGCTTCTTTATCAGCTGCCAGTAGTAAAATCTACAGTTCACTCATGCAACGTCCTGGTGGCAGAACTTGTTACATCAGCTGATATAATCCTTCTATCGTTCTGGGTGTAAACCCAGTTGCAGGTTAACTTTCTTGACCAGGATGTTTTTCCTAAGCTGGGCAATTTCAAGACTAGGGGGCACATTTTTAAGGTGATAAGGCAGAGATCTAGAAAAGACATAAGAGACAATTTTTTCTTACACAGAAGGGGTTCACGTGTGGATTGAGCTTCCTGAGGGAGTGGTAGGAGTGGGTACAATTACAACGTTTAAAAGACATTTGGGTGGATATCTGGACAGGAAAGGTTTGGAGGACTTGGGGCAAGTGCAGTCAGGTGGGACTAGTTTGGTTCGGGATTATGTTTGGCATGGACCGGTTGGACTGAAGGGTCTGTTTCCATGTTATATGACTCGATGACTCTACGGTACCAAATTTTAGTTTTAAGCAGCATAGGTCTACTTTCCACTGTTCATCCAAAAATGTCTTGCTGACTGATTCATATGACTGTGCACTCACATGGGGTTGGGAGTGAGGTGGAGGGAGAAAACAAATATTAATATAAGATAATAAAATGTGAGGCTGGATGAACACAGCAGGCCAAGCAGCATCTCAGGAGCACAAAAGCTGACGTTTCGGGCCTAGACCCTTCATCAGAGAGGGGGATGGGGTGAGGGTTCTGGAATAAATAGGGAGAGAGAGGGAGGTGGACCGAAGATGGAGAGAAAAGAAGATAGGTGGAGAGGAGAGTATAGGTGGGGAGGTAGGGAGGGGATAGGTCAGTCCAGGGAAGACGGACAGGTCAAGGAGGTGGGATGAGGTTAGTAGGTAGGAGATGGAGGTGCGGCTTGGGGTGGGAGGAAGGGATGGGTGAGAGGAAGAACCGGTTAGGGAGGCAGAGACAGGTTGGACTGGTTTTGGGATGCAGTGGGTGGGGGGGAAGAGCTGGGCTGGTTGTGTGGTGCAGTGGGGGGAGGGGACGAACTGGGCTGGTTTAGGGATGCTGTAGGGGAAGGGGAGATTTTGAAACTGGTGAAGTCCACATTGATACCATTAGGCTGCAGGGTTCCCAGGCGGAATATGAGTTGCTGTTCCCGCAACCTTCGGGTGGCATCATTGTGGCAGTGCAGGAGGCCCATGATGGACATGTCATCTAGAGAATGGGAGGGGGAGTGGAAATGGTTTGCGACTGAGAGGTGCAGTTGTTTGTTGCAAACTGAGCGGAGGTGTTCTGCAAAGCGGTCTCCAAGCCTCCACTTGGTTTCCCCAATGTAGAGGAAGCCACACCGGGTACAGTGGATGCAGTATACCACATTAGCAGATGTGCAGGTGAACCTCTGCTTACTGGTTGGGACCCTTCTTCAGAAATGGTGGAGGGGGGGAATGGAGATCTGAAATAAATCAGGGGAGGAGGGGTGGGGCTGGGGAAAGTAGGTGGGATTGATCTCAGGGTCATTTATTTTTATTTCTTCACTGTCTGTTAAACTTTGTAGTATGCAAATTGGCTACCATGAATGATAATGACTTTACTTCAAAAATATTTCCTTGGTTGTGAAGTTTTGTTTGAAGGGCATCCTGAAGTCACAACTAGCATGATATCAAGGCTTTTATTTTCCCTTCTTTTACTTGGTTAACACTTTCAAGCTGTCAGAAATGTTTTTGGTCTCATGTGGTTTTTGAAATGTTGCTGTATTCAAATCTGCTATCACATCTTCCCAAATAACAGTCATTGTTCTTGAAAAGAACATAGAACATAGACCATTACAGCACAGTACAGACCCTTCGGCCCTCGATGTTGTGCCAACCTGTCATACCGATCTCAAGCCCATCTAACCTACACTATTCCATGTACGTCCATTATAATTAATTAAAGACATAATTCCATTCTTAAGCACTCACAAAGGCGACAGTGTGTTTATATGGTGCATCTATCAAGAGGTCTAGCTAAAACAATACTGTCCTAAATTCTCCAGACTCAGTTTTTTTATGATTGCACCTTATTAATTCTTATACAAGTGCACTGAGATACATCACATTCTGAAAAGTGGCAAGGCACTTGAATGAATATGACTTTTTATTTGTGAAGAGAAATCAGAGTTAACGTTTCAATCAATTGTCCCTTCCTCAGAACTGATGGTAGCTACTATCAGTTCAGTATCAGTTCTGAGAAAGGGTCTCTCAACCCAAAACGTTCAGTCTGATTTCTCTCCACAGATGCTGCCATATCAGCTGAGCATTCCGAGCAATTTCTGTTTCTGTTTCTGATTTACAACATCCGCAGTTCTTTTGTTTTTTATGAATTTTTATTTCATTCTACGAAACTCTCTCCAAAATCTACTTTCCTCACTGCAAGGACTGTTTTGCTTAAAGATGTGCCATATTATTATTTCCCAATTATGATTTTGTATCTGTCCAGCCCCTTAAATGTCATGGATTTTTTGCTAATTGCTTAACATTTTTTCCCACACTCAGATGTTTACTGTGCTATCTTAAAAAAATATAATATATGCAACCTGATATTTGACCTAACAGAAGAATCCAACAGTTTTATGTGGAATTGCTTAATGGTTCTGCTGTTAAGGGAAGGGTGTGATTTGGAATGTTAAGATGTTAGGATAAGGCAATGCTGCGCGGCAAGGATATGGTATTGATAACAAAAGTGAGAGGGTGGCACAGAATGTAGAAACATAAGGGTCAAAGTATGCACAGATGGTAGAATTAAAAGAGAGAATTAGGAAGGCAAACAGATCTCAGGAGTGAATATCCCATACAGTAAGTGCTGCTGGCCAACCAGTGGCTGTGTTAGCTCTTTTTCTCAGTTGTGCCATAGAGGAGGCCAGTGGCTGCTGATATCTCTCTCACACACACACACACACACACACACACACACACACGTATACACATACACACACGGAATTCCAACCCTCTTGCTCCTCAAAAAACAGCCGCCCACTCTGGATTCCAGCATAAACTCAGGACAGTTGTCAGTGACTTGTTATGGGGGTTGGAGATTTCTCCTCTCGGGACCTGTGGAGAGGCAGACTGGTCAAGCCTGGTTGCCAGTGGGCGCTCCTGTGTCCTACAACAGGTCCATCAATCAGGCACTGAGTGTCTTTGATTGAGGGACCACCTTCTACCTTTGACCCATCTTGGAGGAGACAGTGCAATGGTGGCGAGAAGTCCTTAAGTGGCCCTTCCTTATGCATTGAAAAATCTCACTTAGGGGCAGGCAAAAGGTCAACTATGTGCCCTCCATGCAGAAGTAAATTCTGATGTAGTGGGAATGCAACTTTGGTATTCTGATGCCCCATCCTCTGAAGTGTCCTTCCTACCTCCAATCTTTCAGAAGAATCCAAGCTACATTTGCAATTTAAAAAATACAGCTCTAAAGTGTTTTAAAATGAATTTCAAACCAAGATCAGTGGGTTATTCAATTCACTTTATAAATGTTATTTTCGGCATATTCCAAATGGGTTTTGTGTTGGTGTACACTTTCTTTCTGAACCGACATTTACATTTCTACTGCTCACTGCATCCATTAATCAATGTCAGCACGTTCAGTGTTGGAATCGCTGTTCTGGAACTAACAACTTGTAAATTTAAAACTTCATGATTTTTGTACTTAGCATACAAACACTGTCATCTTCCTTTTTTCAAAATATTAAAGGCTTCATAAAGGCAGTGCTTTTTTTTGCCAATGACAGGGAGAGGATTACAATGCATCTTAGGGTCTGCAATGTTAAAGACTGGTTACATAAATTATACCCAGTGAAAGCCAGGTCCTTGCAACTCAAGCGCTACAAAATGACTAATTTTATGGCTTTTGAGTTTTAACTGATGATAGTAAAGTTTAACTGTGATCACCATCACATGGAAAGGTAAATTGGAAATCAAACTATTTCCACTCTAGTTACGTTATGTAAACCAGAACAAGAGCTTACCACAACAGAAAATGAGTGAAAGAGAAATTGTTAATGGCACAAGTTAATTAAATTTTCACCAGACTAATATTGACCTGACATTGCTCATTCAACATTAAAGTCTTTCAATTAAATACTTACAATATGAAGGATATTACCTGTAAGTGTAAATACAACCTAAGCCTGATTGACTTGAATGTAATAGATTTGCCTCTGTTCTGTTAAAAAGTGTTCTATTCCCTGAAAATTAAGTATGCAGTTTGCTGGATTGCTCTGCAATAAGTTGCTCAAAGTCTGTATATACTGTTTTAATAATCTTCGTCCTCCAGTGAGAAAATCCACTTAAGATCACCGAGGGTTGAGCTATATGACATGTATTCCCTTTAAGTATAGTTCCCCAGTGCGGAGGATTGACCAATTTCCTTTAATATCCAGATAAAAGGGCAGAACTTATACTATTTTGCTGCTGGCACTAGGTTTGGTTCACCAGGAATGCATATCAGAAATTTGGAAATTCTAGGCCTTGCACAATTTTCTATCTATCAAAATTAAATTAAAGAAAATCCTGTGGGCTTGGCTGGCCTCTGGGCCTGATGATTAAACCTGGCAGAATTCTGCATCAGGAATACAAATTCATAAAATCCTCCTGACATACAGAAGTAACACATTCTCATACATTAGTTCATCACATCATCAGGAAAAAATGCAAAATAGTGAGAAAGAAATGGGAGGCAGTAACTGATCCTTGTCTTGAAATTATGCATTTCTTAACATTCAGAAATGGTGATGAGTAAAATGGAAGAGAACATCAAACTAAAAACGGATAGCAGATTGAATACTGCAACAAAATTAATCTGTGTAGGCAACGCTGATCAATAGAAAAATATTAGTATATAGAATCATAGAGCTGTACAGCACAGAAACAGATCCTTTGGTCCAACTCATCCATGCTTACCAAATAACCTAAATTATTCTGGATTCATTTGCCTTTTCTTGGCCTCTAAATCCTTCTTATTCATGTACCCATCCTGATGCCTTTTAAATGTTGTAAATATGCCTTCATCACCTCCTCCGGCAGCTCGTCCCATACTCTTTCTCCAAATGGTACTGCTTGTGTAACGAGTAACAAAAATTATGCTGCACATTACTAGAGATGTGCAAGAAACAGAAAACAACCACACTGCTGGAGAAACTCAACAGATTTGGAAGCATTTGTGAAGGAAAAACAGAGTTAATGTTGCAAGTCCAGTGACCATCAGTTCATACGAAAGGTCACTGCACTCAAAACATTAACTCTTTTTCTCTCCACAGATGTTGCCAGATCTGCCGAGTTTCTCTAGCACTTTTTGATTTTATTGATCTAGTTAGCCATTAGTTTGGTTTCCAATTATCTTGGTGATCGAGAAGACACTGTTAGTCACCTGAAACAAAACCTTCTGGCAGGTAAAGGTCAGATGAGGATGAAATCTCAGTCACCTACATAATGCCCCGGGACCTTTGCACTGCAGAAAGCCATGTCAGTAAATGAGGAAATTTTCCACCCAAAATAGATAGGAGAC
This sequence comes from Stegostoma tigrinum, assembly GCF_030684315.1. Taxonomy (NCBI): domain Eukaryota; kingdom Metazoa; phylum Chordata; class Chondrichthyes; order Orectolobiformes; family Stegostomatidae; genus Stegostoma; species Stegostoma tigrinum. Next base: position 48,353,316 of record NC_081373.1, read on the forward strand.
TGCTTATGAATAACGACTTACTGTCCTTGCTTGTGGTAGGACAGATTTCGAGTGATCTGGTGATGGAGAACATAGACACATTTGTTTTTGCTGCAGTGATTCACATGTTGAACTAAAGATTGGCAAATTAAAGGTTTAAGGCTGATTTGTAGAACAAGTGTGGCTATTGCATTATAAACCGGAATGCTCATTTTACATTGAAGTGGAACATAAATCATATCACGGTAGTGCAACAGTCAGTACAAAAGTACCAAATATCATCATATTAAGCAGCAGAACCAGGCGAAACAGGGAAGCTGAGCATTACCAGCAGAAGATAAACTACTGAGGCACACAATTCAACAACAGTAAACATTCAGAAGAAAATAGAGGATTGTATAAATTATGAATGGTAGCTGTCTTCTACACTATGCCACATGGGTGTAAATTGCTATCACTAGATTCAGATAAGTTTCAAACCTTATAAACTTTATTTTCACGAGTTGTGATAAGATCTCAGCCTTTAACTATATTTCAATTCCATAAAACCTTATCTCAACAATACCCTTATAATACTCTCCAATGTTGCACTAGTCAGCTGAGACATGAAATCCTTTAGCTTAAATCATTCAACTAAGTGGGATCAATAAGGCAGGTGGTGTTTTCCATTAATGAAATGAGCTACATTTTGCAGTAAATCACAACAGTATGTTTTTAAAATAATGTTTTACATAATGTGAGGAAGGAGCTGCACTGAAAATTTCGGACTGAACTGCAATTTGCTCATGAACCAAAGCAAAATACTGAAATTGAAAAGTGCTAATAATCTGCAGCTGGTAATACAGTAATTATTGGGAGGAAGACAAAGCTAACATTTCAGTTTCTGGGAAGGTGATGGCTGAGTGACATTGCCACCAAACTAGTAATCTAGAGACGTATGTTCTTAGGACCCTGGTTCAAATCCCACCATGGTAGATAATGAAGTTCAAATTCAATTTTAAAAAAAATCTGAAATTAAAAGTCCAATGATGACCACGAAATCACTGACAATGGTTGAAAAAAAACCATTTGGTTCAATCATGTCCTTTAGGGAGGGAAACTAACATCGTTACCTGATCTGGCCTACATGTGACTCCAGGCCCACAGCAATGGGGTTGACTCTAACTTCAATGGCAAGCCACTCAGTTATACCAACAGTTAGAAAGGGAATTTTTAAAAAAAACAATGTAACTAAACAAACCACCTAGCAGCAACTAAGGCACCAGAAATGATGACGTCAAACACAGCTCTGATGACCCTACAAAATTTTCCTTGCTAATATGTGGGGTCTTGTGCCAACATTGGAAGAACTGTTTCGTGGACTAATCAAGCAACAGCCTGAAACAGTCACACACTCAAAATCAGACATTGCACACAATGTCCCAGACAAGGCCATCACCACCCCTCGATATGTCCTGTTTCACCACCAGGACAGACTCAGCAGTGGTGGTAAGACGGTTGTATGCAGTCAGAAGCGAGTTGTCCTGAGAGTCCTCAACATTGACCTTGGACCCCATGAAATCTCATGGCACAGGGTCAGGGAAATATGGTCAGGGAAACTTCATGCTGATTACCACATCCTTCCCATCCCCAACCAGCCACCCCACCACTGCTACCACACCACCACAGCAGCCCCTCAGCCGATGAATCAGAACTCCTCTGTGTTGAACAGCACTTGAAAGAAGCAGCGAGGATGGCCAGGGCACAGAAAGTATTTTGGGTGGGGGACTTCAATGCCCACTACCAAAAGTGGCATAGCAGTATTACGACTGACTGAGTTGGTCAAGCCTTAAAGGATGGAACAGTGAGACTGGGTCTGTAACAGTTAGGAGGAATCAACAAAATGGAACCTCACAGTTGACCTCATCCTTACTGATCTGTGATGCATCTTTTGATGCTAATGTTGGTAAAAATGACCTCTGCACAGTCCTTGTGAGGGCAAAGCCCATCAAGTTATGTAGCACTACCACTGTGCAAAACAGAACAGGCCTTTCAACAAGTCTAGTAACTGAAAACTGGGTATCATGAGGTACTGTGAGCCATCAGCAACAATCAAATTGCACTTCACTAAGTACAACCTTATGGTCCAGCATATCTCCCATTCTACCAAGACCAACAAGTTAAGTGATCAACCTGGTTCAATGGTGAGTGCCGAACAGTGTGCCAGGAGCAGCAGACAGGCCTAAAAATGAGGTGCCGACCTGAAGAGAAACAGGGCTACTTGCATACCAAACAGAATAAGCAGCATGTGATAGACAGTTGAGCAATTCCATAGCTAATGAATCAGAGTTAATCTTCACAGTCCTTTCAGCAAGATGGTGGCAGAGTAAAACACTCTCACTGGATCTCCTCTGCTCTGCCTGTTCCTTTTCTTTTCTCCCTTTTTTTCTCCTTTCTTTTTCTCTCCCCTTAGCCCCCGAGGTGAATCTGACAGCAGTGGCAAGTACTGGGAGCGAGTCCCTGAGAAGCACAGGCAGCGAATCCCGGAGAAAAGCACAGGCAGAGAGTCCTGGGTGAAGACCAACTCAAGGGGAGCAATCCTCAAACTTAACTTGGAGTAGCTGAGTGCTGGTTTTGAGCAGGCTGGAGGCTTGGAGTGGAATGGGAAAGCCAATTGGATTGTGGTCTAGCGCAGATGGTAAGATCACTTGCAGAGGCCCTGCACTGAACTGCTACAATATAATGTTTATTTGAAATGTTTTTACCTGGCTGCAATGTCAACACCTTAACAATGTCTGATTTCTAGCTTATTTTTTAAACTCTGTAAAGCAATGCAACTACTTTTTATTCCTCTTTTGTATCCGAGATTTGTATCTAGATGAGATGGCGCCAAAAGAGGCAGACATTGTAAAAACTTTTCAATATACTTCTACAATGGAGTATACGTGTCAACAAAGGATACGCTATCACGTTTTGAAATGGTGAACAATTAAATTTGTTGCAACAGGGAGCTCCACAAACATCCCAATTCTCAACAATGAGGTAACCCAGCAAACAACACACTGATGCATTGCCAACAATCTTTAGCCAGAAGCGGATGGTCCAACTCAGTTTTCTCCAGAGGTCCCCAGCATCACAAATGCGAGTTTTTAGCCAATTTGATTCACTCTATATGACATCAAGAAACAGCAGGAGGCACTGAATACTGCGAAGGCTATGATAACAAAGTGTGGGGCTGGATGAACACAGCAGGCCAAGCAGCATCTTAGGAGCTGTTTGGCCTGCTGTGTTCATCTAGCTCCACACTTTGTTATCTTGGATTCTCCAGCATCTACAGTTCCCATTATCTGACTGCAAAGGCTACGGGCCCTGATAAGATTCCAGCGATGACATTGAAGACTTGTGCTCCAGAGTTTGCTGCACCCTAGCCAAACTATTCCAATACAGCTACAAAACAGGCATCTACCCAACCAGGTGGAAAATTTCCCAGGTATGTCTGCTTTCAATCAACAATTAAGTGATGGCCGATGTCAGCAAGAGTGTTCTCAAGCAATGACCTGCTCATCAATAACCTGCTCATTCTGAGTTCCACTCAGCTCCTGAGCTCATTACAACCTTGGTTCAAATATGAACAAAAAAATAATAATTCCAGAGATGAGGCAAGAGTGACGTCAAGGCCAGATTTGATCAAGTGTGGCATCAAGAATCTCGACTAAAATTGGAGTCACCATAAATCTGAGGGAAAACTCTCTACCGGTTGGACTCATTCCTGGCCAAAAGGAAGATTGTTGTAGTGGTTGGAGATCAATTGTCTCAGCTGCAGGGCATCTGTGTGGGAATTACTCAGTGGAGTGTTCTAGGCCTAACCATCTTGCTTCATCAAGTACCTTCCCTCCATCAAAAAGTCAGAAGTGGGAATAATTGCTGATAAGTGCACAATATAAGTACTAAAGCAGTCCATGCTGCAATGCAACAAAATCTGGACAAGATCCAGGTTTGGAATGACAGGTTGGCACATTACCTGTGTGCCATACAAGTGCCAGACAATGACCAGTTATCAGAAGACTGAATCTAACCATCACCTTTGACATTCAACATCACTGAATGCTCTATTATCAACATCCTGGGGATTAACATTGAACAGAAACTGAACTGGGCTATTCATATAATATTGTGGTTACAAGAGCAGGTCACAGGCTATGAATCCTGCAGCAAGTAACTCACTTTCTGATTCACCAAGATAGGGATAAAGAGAAGTAACTTTGTGAATTTTAAGTTTGCATTAAAAACAAAAAAAATCTCAAGCTTGGAACAATTAAAAAGACTAACAAGATTATGTTGTATTCACTTCCCTGTATAGACCACAAACCTGGAAAGTAAGTAAGGATCTGTAGAAGAAATTAGAGACCTTTGAAATATAGTTATGAAGACGTATGCTCAAACTTTCATTCAGACCACAACAAGAGGTGCTTGAAATTGCAAGAGCTAAAAGCAACTCTAAGGATCTTCACAAACTTTGAAGAACATGGGGTTTGATGAGTCATTTGGGTAAATATGGAGAAATCTGAAATATGAGATCATTGACATCCAGAAAAAAGTCAGTTTTTGCAATAAAGTTTTAGATAATGAGATGAAAATCTCTCTAATAATTGGCAAAAGGTGTTATATCTAGGTTTAGATGCACTAACATCTCATGACAACCTAAAAGAGAACAAGGAATGCAGATACTGGAGATCTGAAGCAAACAGAGAAAAAACAGAAACTCGGCAGGTTTGGCGACATTTGTGGAGAGAAAACAGTTAACGTTTTAAGTTCTGTGACCTTTTTCTGAGCTAGAGACAGCAAGGAAAAGGTAGATTTATTCTGTAGCTTGAGGGAGGAGTAAGCAGATAGGTGGAGAGGGAGCTTAGAGAGAGAAAATAAACTTTTCATGTGGGCACAGGCATCCAACTCAAGGGTGGGTCAAGGATGCATCTCTGGGTTCCTCACTTGCTCTCACAGATTACTCGCTTTGCATCTCCTCAACACTGAACACACCTCTGTCTTGCATTATCGTTTTGTATTTTGCCCCTTCAGCCAGAAATAAAAGTGTCACAGTCTTTCCATCATGCCTTGCCTTTCAGCGCAGGCGCAAAACCAGTAACAGTTGTCAAGACTTTTCCTTTAAAGGGGCTGTTAGTTAATGGCACAGCATTATATCACTGTTACATTCACACCATATGCCAGCAGCAGAGGTGTCAAACCAACTGCATGTATATTAACCAGATGTCATGCCTCAAAGTCTAAGAGGAGCAGGCTTTGGTCAAGTAAAGGGAGAGACAGCCTTTAATCAGGAGTTCCTGGGACAGTAAAGCAAGGGCACTTTCAGTTATCAGTCCAGAGGTGATCAGGAGGTCCATATCATTACAGTCTGGGAAGTGGGCTAAGATCAGTCCTGTAGGTACAGTGTAACCAATTTAGGAATTTATGGCAAGTCAGAAGGGGAGCAGCATAGAGACCAGTCGAGTATCTAGTCACTCTGTAGGCAGAACAATCCATCTTAATTGGACCGCCCCACAGTCAATCCTGGGGCTAACTCAATGAAAGTCAAGGGAGATATCAAGGGCCACTGGATGCTGTGAGGAAAATGCAAAACCCCTTTGTGAAGATTTGGTCAGGATTAGTAAACGAGCAAGAACACAAAACTGTGAGGTCATCCACTTGGATAGGAGGAACACATGAGCAGAATATTTCATAAATGTTAAAGAGTTGAAAAGTGCAGATTTACAAAATAACTTGGGTATCCTCTCAATAAATCTCTGAATGCTAACACACACCTGCAGCATTCTATTAGGAAGACTGATGGAATGTTAGCCTTTATCACAAGAGGATTTGTGTACAGGAGTAGTGAAGTCTTGTTTCAATTGCATTGGGCAATAAATGCTGGCCCGGCCAGAGATGTTCACGTTCCATGAGTGAATTGTAAGAAAACATAGGAACCTGCATGCGAAACCCATGCAATATCTAGCTGTTTGGGGCACAAATCTTAGTTAGAAGCAGTCTTGACCACACCACTGGTTTTTACAGATTGATCATGTTTTCTTTTTGAAACAGACATAACCACAAGTGACTTGACAAGACTCGGCTCACAAAGATGGTCCAAGGTCTCATTGGCTGTAGAAGGGCATTTTGTTTCAGCATGTTTATTCATCAACACAGCCATTCTCGGGTATGTGAGGGGTGGGAGCATAAGGTATCAGTAATCATAAAACACTCTCTGATGAAGGATCTAGGCCCGAAACGTCAGCTTTTGTGCTCCTGAGATGCTGCTTGGCCTGCTGTGTTCACCCAGCCCCACACTCTGTTATCTACAATCAAAGGGTCACCAGATCCAAAAAGTTAACTCTATTTTTTCTTTTACAGGTGGTTTGTGTTGTGTTCATTGGAACACTATGAACATGCAAAGGTATTCATGGCCCACCCTATCAGAGTCTTCCATGTCCTACTCTATTGAGGGCTATGTTAAACCATCATTGGCAAGTAATGCTGACTGATCACAATGTTAGAGATCTGTTCTATTTCTGATATTCCACACACAGGTTCTTTAGAACTGTGATCAATAGATTCAGCCATAGAAATGGTGGGGCAGATAAATGGCAGATGGAGTTCAATCCGGGCAAATGCAAGGTGATGCATTTTGGAAGATCAAATTCAAGGGCGAACTATACAGTAAATGGAAAAGTCCTAGGGAAAATTGATGAACAGAGAGATCTGGGTGTTCAGGTCCATTGTTCCCTGAAGGTGACCACGCAGGTCAATAGGGTGGTCAAGAAGGCATATGGCATGCTTTCCTTCATTGGATGGGATATTGAGTACAAGAGTTGGCAGGTCATGTTGCAGTTGTATAGGACTTTGGTTCGGCCACATTTGGAGTACTGTGTACAGTTCTGGTCGCCACATTACCAAAAGGATGTGGATGCTTTGGAGAGGGTGCAGAGGAGGTTCACCAGGATGTTGCCTGTTATGGACGGTGCTAGCTATGAAGAGAGGTTGAGTAGATTAGGATTATTTTCATTAGAAAGACTGAGATTGAGGGGGTCCTGATTGAGGTCTACAAAATCATGAGGGGTATAGGCAGGGTGAATAGCTAAAGGGTGGGGGACTGTATTAGTAGGGGTCATGAGTTCAAAGTGAGAGGAGGAAGGTTTAGGGGAGATATGCGTGGAAAGTTCTTTACACAGAGCGTGGTGGGTGCCTGGAACGCGTTGCCAGCGGAGGTGGTAGACGCAGACACGTTAGCGTCTTTTAAGATATATTTGGACAGGTACATGGATGGGCAGGGAGCAAATGGACACAGACCGTTAGAAAATAGATGACAGGTTAGACAGAGGATCTTGATCGCTGCAGGCATGAAGGGCCGAAGGGCCTGTTCCTGTGCTGAAATTTTCTTTGTTACTATTGCTGTGGTGTAACAATGTGCGAAGAAATTGAGGAGAAACAGATGCACCAGCAAATCCAGCTGCCAAAGATGATCCACATGAACAGGCTGCAGCTCAAGGTCCTCTCAGGGTGTGGAGGAGATACATGGAGCACCAAATCTATTGTCATCGATATCAGTTCCTCCAGTTGAGTGAGGTACAGCAGAACAGCAAACTGAGGATGTCCGAAGGCACCAAAGTTGGTGAACGGAAAGAGACGGTGCCCATCCTATCCCAGTGGCCAACAAGATAACAGTCACACTGAACATTTAGACAACTGGCTGCCTTCAAGGATTCACTGGAGACCAGTGTGGGATCTCACAAAGGTATCACGACTGCTACCAATGCAATTTGTGTCCAATTACAATCCTTCAATTCATTCCCCTGTGATGAAGTCAGCGTTGCAGCCTGGGCAAAAGGCTTTTTACCATAGTTGACTTTTCTCAGATGAAGGCTGCTACACGCTTTATCCACATCATATTGAGAGTACCACAATATAATGCAGCTAATTTCATCAACAGAAATGATTTCCATTCCATTATTGCACATATCAGTGATCACTAGCACCACAACTTAATCTGTGCTGTGCAGCCAGGGAGCGCCATAAGTCTATATCTTTAAGAACTCCCACATCTGTATTTTGTTTCAAGGGCTGCATATCTTACAAAGATGGATACTGAGAGACATGGACTACCCTCTGTGGCCATGGCTGATGACTATTATGCCACCTCCTGAGTGAGGCTGAGCATAGATGCATTGCTGCCAATACTTTGACCAGGGCCACTGTGGAGCAGGTGAGGGGCCTCTAGAAGATTAGATTCTGGCATTTGGATTGGTCTGGAGGGACTCTTTAGTACAGAATCCAGCTTCCTGTGCTCTGGGGCAGGCAAATAGGAGATGTGATAACAAGGTGTGGAGCTGGATGAACATAGCAGGCCATACAGCATCAGAGGAGCAGGAAGGCTGACGTTTCGGGCCTAGACCCTTCTTCAGAAAAGAATCTAGGCCCGAAACGACAGCCTTCCTGCTCATCTTATGCTGCTTGGCCTGCTGTGCTCATCCAGCGCCACACCTCATTATCTCGGATTCTCCAGCATCTGCAGCTCCTGCTATCTCTGAAACAATTTTAACTCCACTGTGAAGCCTCTTCTCAGCATCCCTACCCTGAAGAAGTTACCCTCCTCCCTCCAGAAAAACCTCAATGGATCTCTCTCCCACTGCAACTCTCTCATAATCTCTTCGGCCTTGAAACTGCTCGACCACGTCCTGAAGCAAACCAGGTACTACAGCCACATCACCTTCCTCAGCAACGGCCTGCGGAACCAGATCATCCCCAATGGACTACAGTCCACATTCAAGCCTTCCTAATTTGGCCCCAACTGTGACAATGTCTACATTCAGAACATTGAGTTCGTTCAGAAGCATTTCTCTCTGCAACTCCTGAAACACACACTCGCAGCAATGTGCTGGCATCTCCTGGCACTACAATCAAACCTACCCAGGCTCAGAGCCTCCCTTTCCCAAACCTGCAAAGGACCTCTCCTGTTTTTAATTCTTCGTAGGATCCACATCTGAGCTCACAATTCTACTCAGCTTTACTGGACACTAGAAGCCGTAAGTACAGTAATGATGGTGCCTACCATCAAAAATGGGCTCCCTCCACCTCCCTAATCCCCAATCCTACCCAGGGCCTCCCCCACAATATGCCACCATTGGCCATGTGGCCACTGTTGGAGCACCCATAGATGAATTTCTGAAGAAGGGTCTAGGCCCAAAATGTCAGCCTTCCTGCTCCTCTGATGCTGCTTGGCCTGTTGTGTTCATTCAGCTCCGCACCTTGTTATCTCAGATTCTCCAGCATCTGCAGTTCTTACTATCTCTGAACCAAATAGGAGATGTGATTGACTCTGAAGAGCTGATAGAGAAACAGCAGTCTTCTGAACAGCAAGATAAGGACATTGAGGAATGAATCTTCTGCTAACAGGATGCTTTAGTGTCAGTCACAACTTTCCACACAGGACTTAATTGATACAAATCCAATAGATTTGAGCTGGAAGCATTGATAACTCATTGGCTGTACATTTATTGCTGATCAAAAGGCAAGCAGCCCTTGTCTGCTCCCAGAAACAAATGCAGCCTTGCTTTTTCTGTCTCACTCTTGCTACAGATCAAAAGTAAATGTCTTCAGCTATTTGAAGGCTCTCCGTTATGTGGTGCTCTCACAACGAACAATGAGAAAATGTTATGCTGTGCTGGGAATTAAGAAATGAGTAGCATTACCTGTGACAAGGTTCTAAGATGGGATGAGGCTAAGGAGAGGTAACTTGCGTAGCTTAGTTCAGACACAGTGATACGTTTATGAATGTGCAGTTGTATATGCGATGAAATGCCAGCTGTGCTGTCAGCAGCATTTGTTCTTTATTCCCTTCCAACTATTTGCACCAGGAAGGGCAAATTCTGGCTTGCAGCACATAACCAGATGTAAAGCTGTACTTTAAAAATAGGTGCGGGCACAAGAAATCTAGGGTGCTCCCAGGAATAGTGACAATTCCTGCAATTGTTGCGTTGTCAATAGTTTGAACAGGGCACCATAGACAGATGGTGCAGAGACAACAAGGTGAGCTGAGGAGAACAGCATGAGGAAACACACCAGAGAAACCTTTTAGTGATTCAAATAGAAAAATCCCCCATGAAACTCACCAAAATTGACACGAGGTTGATTTCTGGTAAAATTTAGCCGAACACCCATAAAAGTAAATATTTATGTTTTGGCCATTTGATCAGAACTGAAAAGGTACAGAACTCATCTCCAGAGGACAAAGTGAAGGGCAGCAGTAAGAGGTTGAGCTAGGTGTTTTTTTTTTGTTGAATGATGAACATTACAATGTATTACAAGTGAGATACAGTGGATGTGTAAGGTCGACACTAGACTGAACAGCATGCCATACCATGGTAATAAAGTGTGAAGCTGGATGAACACAGCAGGCCAAGCAGCATCTCAGGAGCACAAAAGCTGACGTTTCTGGCCCGAAACGTCAGCTTTTGTGCTCCTGAGATGCTGCTTGGCCTGCTGTGTTCATCCAGCTTCACGCTTTGTTATCTTGGATTCTCCAGCATCTGCAGTTCCCATTATCACACGCGTGCCATACCATGACTGTACCTCTCTTACAGGAACAGCTACAAGCAGCAGCAGCTGCAACTTAGATAAGAGACTGATAATATTTCATTTAATTTGGTTTCAGCTGCACTTTATTTGACTAGTCTATGGTGTACAGCTGCAATTTTCACTTTTTAAATGTATTTCACACAAGTGTTCTCCATCGTAATCACGCCCCATTCAATTTCTCCACCATACAAAAGTCCATAAAGAATAAATGTAACATGCCTAATATAAATTTTATCTGCAATTTAAACACAAAACAGTGTTGTCTGAAACTGATGATTCTGACAGTAATCATACATAATTACAGATTGCAACAGTCATCACAGAATAAAGTACAGTGAATAATCATACAGTTTGCATTTGAAGCCAAAAAATCAGTGGTATAAGGATCAAGTAATCAATAGCAATTTGTACTCATTTGTATTTTTGGCTAATGTTGTGGACTATCACTGTTTCCAATTACCACGGGTATCACTGTGACTGACAAAGGGGTTTCAAGGCATTAAAATACTAATAATTGCTCTTTCTTCAGTTTTGTGAATGTTTTCTTCAAAACAAAACTTGTGCTATGATCTTTTTCTCTGTAGCATGTGGCTAATTTATTTTTAAACCTCCCAAATACTGGTTAATCTTTCATCCTATTAGGCTTCATTCTATTCTTTAAAGTCATCCTGGTCTATCTGTTCTGATAAAGCTAACCTTGATATTTGCACTTCAAATATGTTGTGCTTTCTCATCAACCAAGAATTCCCTTCCGTTTTGGTTTGCGGGGCCCTCAACCTTGCTTACTCCATTTCTCACACTTCCAGTGTTGCTCCTTATCACTCTCCTTCCATCTCACAACCATCATGTGGTTCTCTCGTCTTTATCTTCCATTCCAGAAGGTTTGATATTCAACAGGTCATCCTTGGTCACAACTACATACCTTTCCCTTCCTGCCCCGTCTCCTTTCAACCTTCCAAAACAACCGCTCCTTCTGTGACATCCTAGCTCACTCTTCAATCATCCACCACATCTCCTCCCCTTGCAATGTTTTTCCTGTTACAGCACAGGAGAGGCAACCTGTTATAGGAAAGATGTGGTGAAACTAGAAAGTGTTTAGAAAAGATTTACAAGGATGTTTTTGGTTAGAGGGAGGGGCTGAATAGGCTTGGGCTATTTTCTCTGGAGCATTTGAGGCTGAGGGGTGACCTTTTAGAGGTTTATAAAATCATGAGGTATGTATTTAGGCTAAATAGACAAGACCTTTTCCCTGGGGTGTGGAGTCCAAAATTAAAGAGCATAGGTTTAAGGTGAAGAGGGAAGATTTAAAAGGGACCAAGGGACAACTTTTCATGCAGAGGGTGGTGCGTGTATGGAATGAGCTGCCAACTGAAGTGGTGGAGGCTGGTACAATAACAACATTTAAAAGGCATCTGGATGGGTATATGAACAGGAAGGGTTTAGAGGAATATGGGGCAAACACAGGCAAATGGTACTACATTAGTTTAGGATATGCTTTTTTATCACTTCCTGACCACCATCTGGGGCCTCAAACAAACCATCATGGTGAGACTACAATTTACTTATTTATGCTTAGTTGTAACACATTTTATTTTGGATATGATAATACTGCTCAAATGCAGTCTACTTTATAATGAGAAGACTGAACACAGATGGTAACTGGTTCCTACAACACCTCAATTCAGTCTGCAATGGCCATCTGTCATTGTAACACATTCTTTCACCCTCTCCCAATGCATCTCATTCAAACTTCTTTTACCTATGTTCTTCTAATGAAGCAGAACCTGAACTTGAGGAACAACACCTTGTAGTTCAATTAGACATTTTATAATCTTCCAGTCTCAAAATTAAACTCAAAAATTTTGAACCATAATCATTGCCCCCATTTTTCCAGTCTCTCATTATTGACTAGAATCATGCTGTGTTTTATTACCTTTTTTTGTCTTTTGTCATTATTCTTTTTGTCTTTTAGCCTCTCCTGTTTTCCACATTATCACAGATCCTAATATTTTTTTCAAAACTCTCCTTTCCGCTTTTACTAGCAGTCCACTGGCTTAAAGTCTATTACCACTTATCTTTTCCAATTCTGACAAAAAGGTCAATGACAAGATATCATTTGACCTGCTGAGTATTTCCAGCATTTCTGTTGTCCTAACCTTTTCATTCTTAGATTGAACTGCAACTCAGTTGGTGAGAACGACAGACAGTGAAAAAGGAATTATTTCTAGGTCCTGCACAATGATGCACAGCATGACTACTTTGAACAAAATATACCCAGAGACAGCCAGACATTTTACCACTCACATTCTAACATTGGAAATAATGAGTAACATTCCTAGTTTAATCCAAAGGCCTTTGAGGAGTTCAACATAAAAATAAGTGTTAAAGTTTTTTAAAAGACCAAAATTAGCTACTACCAAGAGATGTGTGCTTATTTTCCAAATAATACCCAGTACAAATACAGCTGGAAATAGCATATCTGATTTATCCACATCCATACCACTCTCATGAACCAAGGAGAGGCATAGTCTAATGTACAACATCCTCCAAAGTAATGTTTTAACAGTTTATACCAGAGATGTCAGCAATTTGAAAAAAAGTCACCGAAAGTAGTGCACACTGGGCATTCAAACAACCATAAATTTAACAATAATACAGGTCACATGTCTTTTCCTAATGGACTGTCTGACATAAATACATAGAAGTCAAAAGTGGATAGTTTATCTCGTATTTCAGACCAAAGTGATTTTGAATTCTAAAGTCATCCACCTAAGAAATTTGAAATAGTTATCAAACCAGAAGGAAAGATTACTGGAAAGCGTAACAATTTTGAGAGGATTTGTAGCTCAGGTTGAGGTTTTGGATGTGAGTTTGCTCGCTGAGCTGTAAGGTTTGTTTTTAGACATTTCGTCACCATTCAAGGTAACATCATCAGTGAGTCTCCGACGAAGCGCTGGCGTTATGTCCCGCTTTCTATTTATCTGGTTAGGTTTCCTTGGGTTGATGTCATTTCCTGCGTTGGTGATGTCATTTCCTGTTCTTTTTCTCAGGGGATGGTAGATTGGCTCCAAATCAATGTGTTTGTTGATGGAGTTCCGGTTGGAATGCCATGATTCTAGGAATTCTCATGCGTGTCTCTGTTTGGCTTGTCCTAGGATGGATGTGTTGTCCCAATCAAAGTGGTGTCCTTCCTCATCTGTATGTAAGGATACTAGTGATAGTGGGTCATGCCGTTTTGTGGCTAGTTGATGTTCATGTATCCTGGTGGCTAGCTTCCTGCCAGTTTGTCCAATGTAGTGTTTGTCACAGTTCTTGCAAGGTATTTTGTAGATGACGTTCGTTTTATTTGTTGTCTGTATAGGGTCTGTTAAGTTCATTAGCTGCTGTTTTAGTGTGTTGGTGGGTTTGTGGGCTACCCTGATGCTCTGCATAGTTCCTCTGTGCTGCAGTGTGTGGTGGCTCATTGGAATAATGTTCTAATGCAGCTTCGTTTGTGGGTGTTGGGATGGTTGCTCCTGTAGTTCAGTATTTGGTCCGTATGTGTTGTTTTCCTGTAGACGCTGGTTTGAAGTTCCCCATTGGCTGTTCGCTCTACTGTGACATCTAGGAATGGCAGTTTGTTGTTGTTTTCTTCCTCTTTTGTGAATGTTATGCCAGTAAGGGTATTATTGACGGTCTTGAATATTTCCTCTAATTTATTTTGTTTAGTGATTACAAAGGTGTCATCCACATAGCGGACCCAAAGTTTGGGTTGGATGATTGGCAGAGCTGTTTGTTCGAGTCTCTGCATTACTGCCTCTGCTAAGAACCCTGATATCAGAGATCCCATGGGTGTACCGTTGGTTTGTCTGTAGGTTTTGTTATTGAAAGTGAAGTGGGTGGTGAGGCATAGGTCCACTAGCTTGTTGATGTTGTCCTTGCTGATGAGGTTGGTGGTGTCAGGTGTATGTGTCTTCTGTTCTTCTAATAGTGTCATCAGTGCTTCTTTGGCCAGGTTGATGTTGATGGATGTGAACAGGGCTGTTACGTCAAAGGAGACCGTTATTTCATCCTCTTCTATCTTGGTGTCTTTGATGGTGTTCAGGAATTCTTGGGTGGAGCAAATGGAGCGGTGGGAGTCTTCTACTAGGTGTTTTAGTCTTTGGTGTAGTTCCTTGGCTAATCTGTAGGTTGGTGTTCCAGGGAGCGACACTATGGGCCTGAGGGTGGCTTCTGGTTTGTGAATTTTTGGTAGTCCGTAGAAGCGTGGTGTGTTGGATCCATCAGATTTCATTTTTTGGAAGTCTCTCTTGTTTAATTCTCCAGATTTTTGAAGTTTACTCAAAAAACAGGAGCAACCATCCCAACACCCACAAACGAAGCTGCATTAGAACATTATTCCAACGAGCCACCACACACTGCAGCACAGAGGAACTATGCAGAGCAGAGGAAAATCACCTATAACAGCGTATTCAAAAAGAATGGGTACCCTATGAACACAGTCCGCCGATTCCTCAGCAATAAACCCAAACAAACAGACAAAATGGGCTCAGAAACCATAACCACTCTCCCCTACATCAAAGACATTTCCGAAATGACTGCCAGGCTACTCGGACCTCTTGGCATCAGGGTAGCCCACAAACCCACCAACACACTAAAACAGCAGCTAATGAACTTAAAAGTCTCTATACAGACAACAAATAAAACGAACGTCATCTACAAAATACCTTGCAAGAACTGTGACAAACACTACATTGGAAAAACTGGCAGAAAGCTAGCCACCAGGATACATGAATATCAACTAGCCACAAAACGACATGACCCACTATCTCTCGTATCCTTTCAGACAGATAAGGAAGGACACCACTTTGATTGGGACAACACATCCATCCTAGGACAAGCCAAACAGAGACATGCACGAGAATTCCTAGAATCATGGCATTCCAACTGGAACTCCATCAACAAACACATTGATTTGGAGCCAATCTACCATCCCCTGAGAAAAAAAACAGGAAATGACATCACCAACGCAGGAAATGACATCACCAACCCAAGGAAACCTAACCAGATAAATAAAAAGCGGGACATAACGCCAGCGCTTCGTCGGAGACTCACTGATGATGTTACCTCGAATGGTGACGAAACGTCTAAAAACGAACCTTCCAGCTCAGGAGCAAACTCACATCCAGCTGTAACAATATTGTTACTTCTTCTACTCCTTCTTCATTCTGAACAATGTAGGTATTTAGATTCCAGGCTCTAGTTGGAAGTCCAAAGTCAGAGAGATCAAATGAAGAAATATACTGACAAAAAAAGCAGCATAGGAATAGTTAATCCCAAATTTCATGATCATAATGTAGAAATTTCCCCTTAATTTGAAACATTTTAACTTGCAGATTTTAGTGTGAGCCCTCTTCCTTTCACAGATAATCAAATTTTCTACTGCAGTTGTTTATAATGCATGAAGAAACCCTACAGAGGGGAATTGCACATTCTCTGTCCATGAATTTCTAATTCTTATGCTGAAAAATCCTTGCTATGCAACAGGGCTTTGAAGCAGAAAATATCAACAAACATCTCTTCAGTGGAACAACTGTGCATCGAATATTGAATTATTGGCTTTTAAGAAATACCATGATACAGTCAATAGTAGATTATTGCTTTTTTTCATTCCCACATTATGACTTAAAGATAATACAATATAGGTTATCTTCATCAAAAACATTACATTTTCATAGCTAAATCATTGGCAGCAGATATTTCTATAGAAGTAAACTTTGCTAAAAACTTTAAAGTTTATTTTACTTCTATTGTGAGAGCATGAGTGACTGATTAAAGTAAGCATACAACATCTTGATAATTCATTGACATTAAAGTGCTCAAATCAGTTCTCTTAATTTTACCATAGTATCACTTGCAGTAGAAAAATGGACAAGGTGAAACCAGGTATATAGGCTTACCGGGTCTGTGAGCTCAGGCAAACTGGCCTTGTATGTGAGGGGACGGCAATCCCTTGTATTGTTGACCAGTTCACATGGAAGGAATTTTGGGCCAAGATCATCTCCATCAAGTACATCAACTGTCAACGTAGTTGTGCTGGTTCTTCTATTATTTGGATTTGGAGCTCGGTCCTGTGAATTAAAGAAAAACACCAGAATGTGTTACACTGAATGAACAACACAGAAAAAAAATGCCACTCATTACACTGGTATATGCTGGTTATAATACATCATGTAACACTGTCAAGCGCATCTCACTATTCCACCTTCCCTCCTCCACTTACGTAAATTCTCCTTTGATAGATCTCTGCAATAGGCTTCAAGTATTTACTCTGGTTGCATGTTTTATATTGGCATTTGTTTTTATTTTTGATACAGCATTATTGTCCCTAATTATCACCTAGCAGAGCTGTAGCAAATGCTGAAAATTGGGTGGCATAAACATTTATCTATGTGGGAGTACCTGCATCATTGCATGCTGCTCAACTTCACCTGGCTATTGTGTGTTTCATGTGTCTATAATTTTCTCTTTCTGATGAGTTAATTGTAGTCTTTTTTTTATCTGCTTCATACCCTGCTTGTCAGTTTGCACAAAAAAATGACCAAAACATGATGAGATGTTACGATGTGAAATGAACCAAACATACATTATATATCTTATAGTTGCCATCACAGCCCTCACCTAACAATATCTAACACCATCTGCATTGTACATTGTAATTATGAAAGAGCCATATGTGCAGTGCAAATGTTTCTTTTCTCTTTCCTGAGCATCTATAAGTTACATTCTTAAATAGTATCTAACTTCAAACTGATGGCCAAAATTTAGCTCCAATCTCAAAATCTGGATTTGAAATCTCTTTCTGACTCCCTCATCAAACTTCCAAAGATCTACAACTTTCCTTGGTCTCCACATTGACCCAGAGAACTGAAAACCACAAAAATAATATGATGCACTTTTGAATGTCATTCTAAACTTAATTTTCATTGCTGACTCAGTTGAATATGCCGTGGTATCCTGTCTTCAGCATTTTGCCCCTACCACTATTTTAATGGACCATAGGAAGAGAAACAGACCATTCAGATCTTGAGATAATGGGAACTGCAGATGCTGGAGAATTCAAGACAACAAAGTGTGAAGCTCGATGAACACAGTAGGCCAAGCAGCATCTCGGGAGCACAAAAGCTCTCCCTATTTATTCCAGAACCCTCTCCCCAAACCCCTCTCTGATGAAGGGTCTAGGCCCAAAACGTCAGCTTGTGTGCTGCCAAGATGCTGCTTGGCCTGCTGTGTTCATCCAGCTTCACAGATTCAGTTCTTGAGCCTGTTCTGCCAATCAATGAGATCCTGACTGATCTGCAGCCTAACTCCATTTCCCTGCTTGAGGCTCATATCTCTTTAAAGATTTGCTTCACAAAAATTAATCTACCTCAGATTTAAAATGCTTTTAAAAGTGATCGAGCATCCCACTGCCATATGTGGAAGAGTGTGTCAAACATGTCCCACCCTTTGTGTGTCAAAGTACTTCCTAACATCTCTCCTGAATAACCTGGCTAATTCTCAGACTGCATCCCTAGGTCTAGAATACCGAGCCAGTGGAAGTATTTTACCTTCAGCTAATTTGTCATTTCCTGTTAATATCTAGAAATGGTCATCTCAGTATTCAAAATTGTCACTTAACATTGCTTAAATTATTGGTTTTAATTCTGCAAGCAAACAAAATATTTTACATATTGAAGGAAGAAACTGCATTTAGTTTGATGAACAAGATAAGGATGTATCTAACAGTAGATCCAGGAGAACACATTGGTACACAAACCTCAAACAGGCTGATCCACTCTCAGCACCTACATCACTTTGGGTCATATAGCAGGAGAAATGTTTGTTGAATTTTTAGCATGTCTAGAGATAGCAGTAAGAGCATAGATCTTTTTCTGGACAATTGTGAGTGTGTGAAGAATGGGACTGACAGCCAATTTAGGATTGTCAATAGGAGTCACAGTGTGGCACACTTTTGTGAACTTCATGGTATATATATTAACACACAGGACTGTGTACTTTGTAGACAGAAGAACATGCACCAGTATCCACCCATTGTCAGCATTCTGCTACCCCATCACGCCCCCCCCTCCCCCCTCACCGCCCCTGCTTTATCTGCAGCTCCCCCAACATCCCACGTCCTTCCTGAAGGAGGGTAATATCCGAAACATTGACTTCTCCTTTCCGCCAAATGCTGCCGGGCTTGCTGTGTTCTTCTGGCCTCTTGTTTGTTTCCCTCGGATTCCAGCAGCTGCCGTCCTTTTTGTCTCTAACATGTACAAGCACCAGGCTGCATTCAACTTAACAAAATAGGCAACACCCACTTGCTGGTTCATTTCCCTGACCAATTCGTATCATCCAGCATGGTTTAAAATATTATTAAAATAATAGTAAAATACAACCAAATGACTACTTAATTTAAGCACAGCAAGATGAATCTTCCAAGCCATCCACTGACTATTTGTATGAAACTTGCATATTGAATTAGGGACAAAAGAATTTTGACTGACATTTAAAGAACCAGAAACCCAACACAGAGTGAAATACATCAAGGAAAATGCCTTAACCAGGTATTAGAAGGAGTAGCTAGTGTGATAGTTGATGCGTTAGTTTTAATTTTCCAAAACTTGTTAGTTTCAGGGAAGATTCCTTTACAACTGAAAATAGCTATTGCAATTCCTTTCTTCAAAGAGGGAAGGAAGCAGAAAACAAGAAGCTACAGATCAGTTAATTTAAGATCTGTCAGAGGGAAAACATTAGAAGTTATTCTTAAAATGGTGATAAGTGGACACTCTGGTAAATTCCAGGTAATCAGTTACAGCCAGCACGGTTTTGTCAAAGTTAAACTAAACTTATTTATCAGAGTTTTTTGAAGAAGTAACTTGAGCTGTAGATTAAAGGGAACCAGTGGATGTTTTGTACTTAGACATTTGATATGGTGTCAAATCAAAGGTTATTGTAGAAAATGAAAGCTCATGGTGTTGGGGAAACATATTGGTATGTATAGAACATTGGCTGGTTAACAGGAAGGAGAAAGTAGAAATAAATTGGTCTTTTTCAGGCTGGCAGGGAATCATAAGTTACCACAGGGGTCAGTGCTGGGGCCCAAAATCTTTACAATTTAGGCAAGAGATTTGAATGAAGGAATCAAAGATATGGTAGCTGAATTTGCTGATTGCATAAAGATAAGATTAAAAAGTGAGTTGTAAGGAGAACATAACAATGGGTTAAATGAGGGGAAAAACACCTTGCAGATGGAATACAATGGTGATGTGTGCGAAATTGTCAATTTTGGCAGAAAGGGAAAAAAAAATGTATTACCTAAATGGTGAGAGCTAGCAGAGACTTAATTTGAGAGCGACCTGTGTGTGCTATTGCATGAACCACATTTTGTTAGTGTGTAAGAAGAACAATGAATTGGGAAAGCTAATCTTATGTTCTGCGTGCCATCTTGAACTATAAGAAATTCACACAATAACCATGACATTTAAAATGACGGGGATGGAATCATGTTATATCCAATACAGGTAGGGAAAGTTTGCGTTCTACAACCAGCATTCCATAATTCATCAATTGCATTAAAGCCAATTGGCATTGAAGAAGCATGCATTATATCAAAACCAATTGTACTGTGAGGGGACTGAACACAACAGTAGAGAGGTCATGCTTCAGGACATTAATGAGACCACATCTGGAGCACTGTGTATAATACTGGTCACCAAACTTACAGAAGAATACTAATGCATTGAAAAGAGTTTAGAGAAGTTTTACTCAATGAATGCCTGTATTGAGTAGATTGCCTTATGAGAAAAAGCTGGAGAGATTGGACTTGTCTTGTCTGGACTTTAAAACAGTCAGAGGTGACTTAATTGAAACATATAAGATCCTGAGGGCACATGACTAGGCAGATGTTTCATCTCGTGGAAGTATCAAAAACTAGGGGTCATAGATTAAAAATAAGAGCAGCCTATTTAAGACATGGATAAGGAAAAAAAAATCTCTCAAAAGTTTGAGTGCCTTTGAATTCCCTTCATCAAAGGCAGGGAATGCAGAATCTTTAAGTATTTTTAAGGCAGAGGTGGATAAATCCTTGATTGTCAAGGACATGAAAGATTATCAGGGAGATGAAGGAATGTAGAGCTGAGGTTAAAAACAGATCATCCGTAATATTATTGAATAGGCTCAAAGTACCAAGTGGCCGACTCTTATTCCTTGTTCATATGTTTGTATTGCGAGGAGACTGAACACAACAGGGGAGAGGTCATGCTTCAGGAGATTAACGAGACCACATCTGGAGCATTGTGTGTAATACTGGTCACCAAATAATACTGTATCACAGCAAAAGCCAAGAAATAGCTGCACGAGTTGTGATAAATCAAGAAGAGTATTCTCTTCTCAAGGTGGGTAACTCAAAGAAACAATGATTTTATTTTCCACAATATAAGTTGGTTTCTCCAGTCAAGGGAGCTCCTTTAGCAATGAGGCTGATCTGACACACAACAATGACCACCGTGATGAATACATTTGAGTGCAGGTAACAGTAAAGCTAATTCAATTCAATCCTTCCCTTTTGTTGGTCATAATTACATAAGGAGGGGTGGCACAGTGGCTCAGCAGTTAGCACAGCTGCCTCACACTGCTAGTGATCTAGGTTTGATTCCACCCTGGGATGGCTGTCTGTATGGGGTTTCCACATTCTCCTCGTGTCTGTGTCCGGTTTAATCCCGTAGTCCAAAGATGTGCAGGTTAAGTGGATTGGTGATACTAAAATGCCCAGTGTCTCAGGATGGGTAGGTTAGGTAGATTAGCCATGCGAAATACATAGTTACAGGAATACGACGGGTTTGGGTGAGATGCTCTTTGGAGGGTCAGCGTGCATTCGATGGCCTGAATGGCCTGCTTCACACACTAGGGATTCTATTCATTTCAATTATGTCTTGCAGCAAGGTGACAGAATTGAGAATAGAGGAGTTAGGAGCTTCCCATAAAATGATTACATGGGATTTACCAGTTGCTAAAGAACGGTTAGCAAAAAAGGGGGCAATTGAAAATGGGAGATTCAGGAATACAAGGGAGGGTTCTTGAGGTGGATCCATGCTAGCTGCTACTTAATGTTTCAATCAAATTCTGAGGAAGACTTTATGGTAACAGAGTCTTAAACAATCAAATTGTTCAGCCTCGTAACTAATCCATCCGTCCACAATCTGTAAACCTTCCAACTTATGTTTACTCTGTCTACTCAGCTTACGTGAGACATTTTAAACTGTCATTTCTTAAAAAAAAAATGCCTTAAACTTTCAGTAATGTCTCAAACTTTCTGCTTATTCTGTGACCTTTTGATAAATCTTGCCTTTGTCGGACAGAGAGGGACAATCTGAAGGGAAAAAATGACTAATGATGCTGGTTAACATGGACACCAGGACAGAATGATGGATGGTCAGTAGAAGGAATAATGTCAAGGCAACAGAGGGGTTTCGGGGAAAAGAAGGTTTGGGTGGGGTAGATTAATGCACAGAAAGGGTTCAGAGAGGACATAAGGAGACAAAATGGAACCATAGAAAATTGAATTGGAGTTCAGGTCTAGTGAAGGGGCAGATCAGAGAAATTTTGAAATAAAAACAGAAAGTGCTACAGAAACTCTGCAGGTGTGCCAGCATCATGGGGAAAGAAACAAAATTAAAATATTGGGTCCATTATGAATCTTGTTCGAGACACTTTTTTTATTTCAGGTTTTCAACATCTATATTTTACTTTTATAAGATTGAGATTGACCTAGCTGGCTGGAGGAAGCGAAAGTGATTGCATGTTCTCAATCCTAGTGACAAAGATGTTCATGTGCTCTTCATGCTTGGGAAGGTCAGGAACACACCAATAATATTACAGAGCGTTATCATTTATAAACATACCATTATTATCATTCCTTTTTCAAACCTGTGACTGTTTATAGTTCAATGACATTTTAAGATAATAACAATGTCAAAACCTAGATGAATTACACACTTGAAAATCAATGTTATTTTTAGGAGAGTTTTTAATATAAATGAAAACTAAAGTAGTGACAGAAAAAAAGTTATGCTGTTTTAAAAATTGTATTTGAAATTTGTAATCACGTCAACTGGATGCATGAATTATATTACAAAGCACAATATGCTCAAATAAATTTGTGTCAGTTAAAAGTGTTCCAGAAAAAAATTGTAAGGACTTCAAGAATTCTATTCACTGCTGTATTTATTTTCTGCCATTGGAAATTGCTTTATTACTTCTTACAGTTACCTACCAAAGCACGTTTTGCCAAAAGTGAATAACTCTGAAACTATTAGGCAACAATTTAACATTAATTGTTGTTGTCATACTAACTGAAGTATATACACAAAAGTAATATCACTTGTCAGAGCATCCAATTTATTAAATAGTACGTAATTGTTACGGTGAGTATATGCTGAATAATTGAAATTCAAATAAATCACTTACATTGGCTTGAACAATGACATAGTAACGTGTTTTTTCTTCATAATTTAACCTTCTTCTTAAAACCACAGCTCCCGACAATGTGAGTGGGATGTCAAATGTCTGACTAGATTCCTGTGAACACAAGACAAAATAGCTCAATGTTTTTAGTTTTCCTCTAATAAATATAATTAATATAATCTTAACAAAAGGTTAGTTCAATATAATTGGCAGAAAGAATGAAAGAGAAGCATGTTATCTAAATGGTGAAAGATTGCAGAGCTCTAAAATACAGAGGGATTTCGAAGTTCTACTTCCTGAATTGCAAAAACCTTGTTTGCAGATACTGAAAGTAATTAGGAAAGCTAATAGAACGTTATCATTTATTGTGATGGGAATACAAAAGTGGGGAGGTTAAACTTCAGTTATACCTTTTTCTCCAAGTTCAGATGGCTCTATATTTTACCCTAAGCTTTTGTAAAATATAATTGCATCTCTTCATAGCATAAGGTAACAAAAGTACTGCCTACTACCATTTAATTGGACATTAAGTGACTCTAAAATATAACATAATATCATAGGCACTGCTGAGAACACATCGGAGCGCTGGACACAATATTCATCACCTTATCGAAGGAACTGAGTAATTGTGTTCAGAAGCAATTAAGAATAGATTGACTGGACTAAAACCTTATGAACGGCCTTATGAAACAATGTCTGAGTTTAGAAGAGGAAAAGGCGACGACTGAAACATAAGATCATGAAGATAGACACGGTGTCATTGTTTAAAAATCAAGAGCGGCCCATTTAAAACACAAATGAGGCAATTTGTTTTCTCACAGACGGTTCTGAGACTTGGAGAGCTCTTCCTGAACACGTGGTCAGGAGGAACACTTGAATATTTTTAAAGGCAGAGTGTAGATATATTATTGGTAAGCACGAGGAAGATGAAATGTCAGGATAGGTGCAAATGAGGATTTGAGGTTATAATCTGGTCAGGCGTGGTCTTTTTGAATGGCAGGGCAAGCCCAAGAGGCTTTTGCTCCTTGGTTGTATGTCTCCATTTTAACTTAACCTTTTGAAAAATATTTTAAAAATCCATCTCTTCATAGTATAAGATAACAAAATTATTTTTCTGTTGTCACTTAATTACACAATATACAATTGTTAAGTACATCTATCTACATAGTGTCAAGAGTATTTTTTTTTATAAACTATTGCCTTGCTTAACTGCCTGAACAGCAACCTTCCAAATGGAAAACAGACATTTACCACAATTAACTCATTGAAGGTATCGCTTAAAACGTCAAGAGTTATACTTAAAATCAAGGTACAGAAGATATTACATTGCAATGACTGAATATTGGGATAAACTGCAGCCAGATTTAAGATGATTGATGCTTAAAATGAGTGCATGCACCAACATCCTAAAAGCTGGCTTACATTTAAATTCTGAAAATAAATAGACAGCTGCCAGATTTTAAGTCTGTGATGCTGGTTCTTTGACAAGAACACCATTAACTGGGATAACAAAACAAACAGCTGCAAATTCTGGAGACCTGAAACACACAAAAACAGAAAATGCTGGAGAAAGTCAGCAGGTTTGGCAGCATCTGTGGACAGAAAACACAGTTAATGTTTCAAATCTAATGACCCTTCTTCAGGAAGGTCCCTTTTATCTCTTCTGCTAATTATCATAAACCTCCATCAGCTCTCCCGCCATTGGAAATCATTTTTCTCAATCAACCCCATTAAAAGTATTTCTCACTTTAAATGCCTCTATCAAATTTTCCCTTGCCTTTTTATGGCCTGAGGAGAGCAATCCCAGTTTCCCCCTGTCTTCACACAACTGAAGTCAGCAACCTCAAAGACCCTTTTATCACTAGATGCATTGCAGTAATTTATAAGGACTTCTCTAACAGCACCTTCCAAACCTGTGAGCCCTACCTGCTGGAGGAATAAATGTGGCGGTGTAAGGTAACACCATTGTTGTGGATTTCCCTCAAAATTGCACACCGTCCTGATAAGGAACTATATTGTTACTGCTTCACTGTCACTGGGTCAAAAATGTGCTTCAGCACAACTACAGAAGCAGGAGATTTTTGGCTGCAGGTAGAAATGTTGGTGGACATCTCTGCTGGAGAAGCCAATACCCTGCTCTGTCTACTCTTACCTCTGCCTCAGATTGTGCAACATTGATCTGCCCTGGATTCATCTCGTCCACCTGATGCATAGGAGACCATTATGCCTCAAGTCAATCGGTAGACTTGAAAGTACACAGGTCTCTGCAAAGCTGAAGATCCAGCAATTCATCATGTAAGCAGATCTCACCCTCAAATCTATCTTATGTACATCAATGGTCTTAATGGATGGATAGAGGTTCTGCCTTTTCTAAAGTCTCACTGGAAACTCCAATTTGTGTCCAAGATGCATGCAAATATGTCTCCAATTTTATGTTGCTCAATTTCTGGTCAGAGATCTAACTTCATCTGATGGCATTATTTTAGGAGGAAAGAAATAAAATGCAATTTGATACCTACTGGGTCATTTGGATTGTATTGAATAACATATTCAATCTGCCCATTAGGACCGTCATCTATGTCAGTTGCTCCATTTCTTCCTGAGAAGCCAGTAAAGATTGTCGTCCCAACTGGTGTCAACTAGAATTAGAAGGGAGAAAAAAAAACATTGTGACATGAACATTCAAATTAAAATGAAATGTATCATGTCAATCACTTTCTGGTAAAACAAAATATGAACAGGGATATGTCTGAAGAACATTGCGAGGCAAGAACACACTCAGTAGACTTATTTTTTTCTCTTGCAGACAAAGTGTTTTGTCAAGTGACATTTACGGTACTGAGTCCATTATGGATTTGAGTAACATTTCTCACACAATCTTCCACATCTTCATCAGTATAGCTATGCATCAGGCTGTTGATGCTCTTCCTAGGAATTCTAGAGACCACAGAAGAGAAATTGCTTGCTACTGCCGAGGCCTCTGGGCTTTTAGGCCTCTGGTATTTAAGCTCAGCTGCACACAGCTTCAGATGCTTCAGATCAGGATCCACACCTCACATTGTACTGTCCAAGTCTCAACGATCAAGACACGGCAGAAAGGAAAGGTGAACTCACTTTCAGCTTTGTGGATAGGTACCTGGAGATATTGGTGGATGGCTATCCATTTTCCAAACAACCATCAGAGGAGACAACCCTACCAGAATCAACCAACCTGGTAAAGAATTGTACACTGGAATTGTGTAATGCCTCAGGTGATAAGAAAAGCCCAGCAGTGCAGAATTAAGGTCAATCATCCATGTTGTCTGCAAGGCTTGGTGCTATCATCTTCTCACTACTACCTCTCCCCATCAGGGTCAGCGCTCACTGTAACTCTGTAACTGGGCAGGCATTTCACCAAACCTCATGGGCTACAACTCTCACTATCGTATGCATCATGTCCATTCTACGCCTGTGACACAACTCATCTAGGGACGGAAATCTGCCATCCTTTCCTGGTCCAGTCTACATATGAATCCGTACCCACAGCAACATGGTTGACTCTGAACAACAAATGCTGGTCGAACCAGTGACTTCCGTGACCCATGAATAATTTTGTATCTTTTTTTCCCAAATTCCTAACACTTCCTGTGTTGAGTGCTTCTTAGTCACTCTCTGGGGTCACCTCACCACCTGCCTGCTCTTGTTTCACTAGTAAGTTGCTCTTTCATACATTTCCATTACATTTAATCGCTCCGTCTGTCTCAGTTCAGGAAACATTGATCAATGATTGGGCCTCTCAGACCAACAC
This sequence comes from Stegostoma tigrinum, assembly GCF_030684315.1. NCBI lineage: Eukaryota > Metazoa > Chordata > Chondrichthyes > Orectolobiformes > Stegostomatidae > Stegostoma > Stegostoma tigrinum. Next base: position 48,380,170 of record NC_081373.1, read on the forward strand.
CATTACGGATTGTGAGGCAATTGGGTGTTGGGATGTCAGGACGTCGAAGGTTTATAGGAATGGACATCAGGTAAGGATAACATATTCAATCTTGCTGGAAAAAAAATGGGCATTTAAATGGTGACAGGGAGAACTCAATGGCCAGCCAAACCATAAAGTGTTGCTGTGTTTCGTTGTTTGCGCCAGGATTCTAAATCTGCACAAGCTTTTATGCATCTTCTGCAAACAAGCAAACAAACTAGTGGCACCCAGCAAACTTTCACCAGGGAGAGACCCACACTTCAGTGCCTCAGCTCCAGCTCCACCTTTGAGAAGGGGTCTATTGAACCCTCACAGGAAGCAGTGACAGCTTTCACCGATGTTCTCCACAGGTTTAGGCTTATCGCTCAGCGGGTATTCTTTCTAGATCACACATGGGAGCACAGCCTTGTGAGCACATCACTGACTCCTCCACAGCTGGCTGAAGAAATGCCCCAGGTCGTTGGCACTCAAGAGCACCAGCCCAGCTCCAGGAAGGTGGTCAGTGCCTGCCCCCAGGCCTGGTTTTGTTAAACAGCAAACACATGCACAAAAGCATCAGGGATATCTGTCAGTGGCTATCAGTAAGTTGAATCGAAGAATGGAGAAGTCCACCCAATTTATCAGTGCTTTGTTTACTCTGGTTGCCTCTGTGGACCACCAACACGCGCAGTGTCTGCCAGAATGCACACAAACCTCCACTCCATCCCTTTACCCATTGGTGCTCAGCAACTATGACAAGGAGGAAGGGAGACAAAACATCTCAAATTCACTCAGGGCCCCCCTTCCTCTCAGGGAGACCTGTTGGTGCCAGCAAGTACCCATAAGGGCATGAGTGACAGACAGGCTACCTCAAAGCTTCTTCTCAGAGCACTCCAGAAGTACCTGTCTTTAGCCTGTGATCCCAAAGCCTACAGCAGTATAATCCAAGAAGGTGAACCTTCATCTGGGAACACACCAATTTCTTCAATCTATTTTCATAACTGAAGTTTCTCTTCCCTGGATCGATTATTGTAAAGCATTTTTCAATTCACTTCAACATTTTCACCTCCTCCCTATTAGGTAGCACCCACAACCATACACAATAATCCGGGTGGGATCTAACAAGTGTTTTATACAAGTTCTTTGCATTTGTATTCTATACCTGTCTGACAAAGCTGAAGATACTACATGCTTTACTTCTCTCCTCACCTGGTTTGCACCTGCAGTAACCTGTGCACATATAAACCCAGGTCCCGCTGCTCCTGTTGCCCACTTGAGAGATGTGCATCCTTTTTATCTTGTCTTTCAACTTTCTTCCTACCAAAATGTGTCAACTTGCACTGCTCTCATTGAAGGTCATCTGCCACTATTCACTCAATCCATCCATTTGTGTGTCCTTTCGCTCACAGTTTACAAATCTTGTAAATTTGATGTCACCTGTTGAAATTCATGTTGAAATTCTTTCTGCACATCAAGAACCAAATCATGAACCCAGAATAGGGAAAAATGCTGATTTTGACCCCAGCGGAAGTCCATTACAAACCTTTCTCCAGCCCAAAAAATATCCATTGACCACGAATCTGTATTTCCTCTCACCCAGCCAATTTTGTATCCGTGTTGCAGTGGACCTTTTTATTCCACAACCTGTAACTTTTCTCACAAGTCTGTTGTGTGGCACTGTATCGAGTGCCTTTGAAAGCCCATGCCTCCACCACATGAACAGTATTACCCTCACCAAACTCTTCTATTACCTTTTGAAAAACCTACACTGAGCCAGTTAAATATGAGAAGACTGTTGTCTTTCCTGGGGTTCTATGCATTGGGTACACATTCCACTTTGTGGCTTGTTTGGAGTGTGAGAGATGTTGTATCTTTGCTTTTGGTTCGTCTGAGATGTTCATAAAAGGTGTCATGAACCAGTAGGGGATACACCTCTTCTCCCAGCAGCTACCCCTATATGGTACAAGGACCTTAGAAGAAGGCAGGAACCTGACAGCACTCTAGTATCTATGGCAGCTCCCATGATATCTGGTTCAGGCCTCCAGAAATGCGGCATTGAAGGTGGCATATAATTTGGACATTGAATTGATGTGTTTTTGCCGGTAACCTCCGCAGGTTAGTATTGGGAACTCTCAAAGTAATCTGGGTGTAGTCAGTACAGCCCTGCACTTAGCATAAGTGGATGATGGTGCACATTTTCACTGCCCAAGCTGCTTGACATTCCCACTCATGGACTGATAATAGAAAGAGCTGTGCACTGAAGAAAACGGCATCGGTAATGTCCTGAATGCAACTGATTGGAAGATGATACACAGGTTCCCAGTTTTCCCTTTGAAACAAGCCACTGACAATAATAGTCAGCTCTGACATTGCTGGCTGCTTGGATAGGAATGACCACCTGACTCTTCCGAGTGCAAGTGCTCTTCGAGCAGATGATACAGTCCAAAATCATAAGGAGTAACATTCGTAATTGGTTCCTGCATTATCTCTTAGGTCATTGAGGAGATAGCAGTGAGGCCCATAGATAGGAGGTCTCATCCTTTCCCACCTCTTCCTGGGTGGATCTCCAGCCTCCCTCTGGAGGTGGTGTGAAAGTTGCTGGAAGCTGCTGCTTTTGTTTGTGAAGTTATAGTTGCTTTCTCATTCTTTGTTGCCTTTGGAGCAGCATTCAGTCCGCAGTGTTTCAGTGATGGCTTTCACCATTTGAGGTCAGTGAGCAGATAATCTGTGGGAATTTAAGAAAGACACAGGATTCTGCTGAAGGAATTACCGAGTTCTCCCGTCCATCATGGAGAAGCCTCATGTTATGCCCTCACACAGTGCAGCGTGAAGCTCCACAAGGAAGTCACAGTCATGAATCCAGAAGGAGATCTGAGGTATCCAAATGAACATTGCTCAAGCAAAGTTTTTGTGTTACATCTGAAGTGGAATTTTGCCAACAAGTCACTATGACATTTCCTCTCACCAGCCAGTATCATGATACCTTCCCTCAAAGAAAAGCCTTATTTCCTCAAAATAGACCCTGTCATTGCATATTTTCATATCAGTATGTCAATATGGCAACTGGAAAGCATTGGTCTCCAGTGGGTGCTGTAAATGCGGATGTGAAATTAGTTTCTTGTTCTCATTACAGTTGTTAATTAGACATGACGAGGAGTCAATCGATGCGCACAATGTAATGGTTTTAATTGACTGAGGTCATTATTTTGATCTGCCACTTTGGACAATGGATGGCCTCGTACGAAATGCAAGTCGAAGCCATATCAGTGGCATTACTGAGTCAATGGAGGCACGATTACTCCAACTAATCCTAGCAGGACTTCAAATTCCAGAAGTTTTATTCCAATCCTGAAGAACAACAATTAGTTACTCCATACACTCTGCATGTGTTGACAGCCACTTTGTGTCAACATTTTTCACTCTGTTTTAAAATCAATATGGCTAGGTTTGAATATTTTTTCTAGTCTGAGTTACATTCAGGCCTTGACTGCGATGCACAAATTCCACAAGCTCCTGACCCTTCCCTTCATGCTCCATTTTATGTTGCTGTCGTGATGACCCTAATGATGTTTCAATCTGCCTCCTTTCTGCTGAGAGCTTTTACGTAACCATTAATCTCATTACTTTACCTCAAAGGGCAAGACCTTTGGAAATAACCATGCCCTTGGTGGTCCTAAGTCGAACCCTCACCTCGTCAAGGTCAGAGTTACCATAACCTGTCCACTCCATTTAAATTTAAGTTTGTTATTTCCCACTTTCACTGCTACCATTCTTTCAGTGGACCAGTAAAATGAAGCCCGTCCCCAAATTCAAGTTGTCTGCTTCCCTTGGGATGCCATGCATTGTTTTCTAGTGATGACTAACCAAGGATTGTATTTTGGACTGACTTCGCCGGACAGTTTTGACTGATCACACCACATCCTAGTCTAATTCAAAAGCTCACCAACTGAACATGACTGTAATCCCTGGATTGCTTGCACTTGACCAAAATGACTGAGCATGGCCCGATTCCTGGAATGCATGGACACAGGTCCCTGGATTTGGCCAGACCAAGTGCCTGATGAACTCTCGCCAACCCCTGAACTGGAATAGGTCTAGCTCCTTAACTGACTGCAGTAGTAACTCCATGACTGACCACAGCTCCCCTCCGCCCCACTAAACTTTTAATCCCGTTTGGCATTCACACATGGTCTTTGCTTGAAGCTCAATTCAACGTGTTTGCAGCCTAAACTGAAACCACAAGCTGTGATGTTGCACAATGACATTTCTACTCCTTTCTGACTGATACATTAACTGTTCAGTGCTCCACAGTGTCACAAGCTGTCTCTGAGCTGAAAAAATTAAACAACACCAGCAAGTGTTCAACTGAGCACTGATGATCCTGTGCTCTGAGAAAGCATTACAAATCACATGGAGGCTGTAAGTCAGGGCTGGAGTCAGCGGGAGTGCACTAAGAAAGCAATATGAAGTGGATACATGCTGGCAACCTCAAAGGAAACATTTAAGTGAATGAGCACTAAGCTGAAGGTGCATAAGCAGACATGTGTCCATGTGAGTTCAAAAGCATCCAGTATAGATGCATATCTATCCCTGCATACAAAACAACCTGGCTGAAAGATGCAAGTTATACATGCCCCCAAGTTCCAAAGTAAGAACTGAAGTTGCACCTGAGTTGTTCCATGAACAAGCATGAAGGTATGATGAGGCTGCTGTTTTGCTATTTCAGACTGTTAGGGGTGAAGTTTTAAGGAGGATGCTTACTATGCAGCTAAAAGAGATGATGCTGTGAAGAATCTGAGATAACAGGGTGTGAAGCTGGATGAACACAGCAGGCCAAGCAGCAACTAGAGGAAAGGACTAGTCACGGTTGTGGGTATTACCCTTCTTCAGAACTGGATATGGGGGGGTAGAGGGAGTGCAGATAAAGAGAGGAGGGGGGAGAAAGGGGTAGAGATTGAATGGTGGTGATAAGTGGGTACTGGAGGTAGGCGCAACCTGGTTGGTTGATGGAAGGTTTGAAACCAATTGGTAGATAGAAGGCAGGGTCAGAAGGTGGAATGGAAGGAAGGAGGTGGGCCTGGAAGGGGAGGCAGGGGATGGATGGCAAGGTTATTTGAAATTGGTGAACTCAATGTTAAGTCCTCTGGGCTGTAGGGTGCCAGGTGGAAAATAAGGTGTTGTCCTTCAAACTTAATGTTCCGGATGCAAGTATACAGTAAATGTCAGAACCCTTAGAAGCATTAACATACAGAGGAACCTCGATGTACAGGCCCACATATGCCTGAAGTTGGCAACACAAGTAGATGAAGTGGTCATCATGCTTGTCTTCATTGGTCAGGGCACAGAGTATAAAAATTGGCAAGTTATGTTGCAGCTGTATAGAACGTTAATTTGGCCATGTTTGGAATATTGTGTACAGTTCTGATCATGCCCTATCAGAAGGATGTAGAGGATTTTGAGAGGGCACAGAAAAGGTTTACCAGGATGTTGCCTAGTTTGGAGGGATTTAGCTATGAGCAGAGATAGGATAAACTTTTTTTTCCACCTGAACGTCAGTGGCCGAGGGCTGGCCTAATAGAAATTTACAAATTATGAGAGTTATGTATAGAAAGAGCAGTTGGAGTCTTTTTCTCAGAACAGAAACGTTACTTACTCAGGGACATAGCTTTAAGGTAAAAGGGGAAAGTTTGAAGCAGATATAAGGGGCAAGTTTATGTTAGCAGTCGGTCTTAAGTGTCTGGAATGTATTGTCAGAGGAGGTGGTAGATACAGATACATTGTTAATGTTTAAGAGACATTTTGACAGATCAATGAATTGGCAAGAACATAGAGGGATATGGGCTGCGTGGAGGCAAGAGTTCTGAAGAAAGGTTACTGGCTCCGAAACATTAAATTTTATTTCTTTTCACAGATACTTACCGATCTGCTGAACCTTTCCAGCAATTTCTGTTGTTTTAGAGGCAAAAGGTTTTTAGTTTAGAAATGCATCACGAGTTGACAGTCTTGGTGGGCCAAAAGGCCTTTCCCTGCGCTGTCCTGTTCTTCGTTCGTTACGATATGTCAGAAGTGAGATGAAGAAATCAAAATCGGGATAGTAATGGCAAATAACGTGTTCTCTGATAATCGAGAATTTCTCGGCATAAGAATGAAAGGAGATCCTTGAGAAAAGAATGAACAAGATTGTGAGTTTGAACATCTTGTGTGTGGCTGTATGATGCATCTTGAGTAACTAGACATGCAAAACCTTCAATGTCATGAAATGTGGTTCTGGAGAAGAATCAAGTTGGTCAATTGGAGAGCACTCAAGAGGTTTAAGGAAATTGGAAAGATTGGGAGTGAATGCCATCAAGAAAATGCAACAAGGTTGGATTGGCCATATTCAAAGCCATGAGATCTGTAGGGGTATGGAAAGAAGTTTACAGTGATATAGACCAAGAAGGAAAATGATAATATTTGATAAGTTGAAATTGCCAATATAAAGTTTGGAGAAAAGACATGAGGACCAACCTGAATGCTGATACCACTGTGGCTGATGATATATGTGAAATTCATAATTCTATTGAAAAACAAGCTGCATCATCTGAAAGTCAATACATTTAATGATTCAACACTGCTTCAAAACTGCATTGAAGTGTCAGCCGAGATTATATATTAAAGTGTTCTGGGCATTAAATCCAGGACTTTTTGATGGAGTAGCAAGAAAACAACCACTGAGGCAAGGCTAACAGTGAAGTATGAGGAAGACGAAAAAATTGAAATCGTAACAGATCTTGAGGAGAAGGCAAGGGAATATGGAATGAGGAGAAGAATGAGGATCAGGATAGTTATATTAATTACAGCAGCAGCTCATTAAGGAGGCAGCACAGGGATATTTGGCGGCATATGGGTATAACACTCAGCCCTTCAAAGCTGCTCTGCCATGCAATAAGATCATGACTGAGATCCTACCCCTGGACAATCTTTCATCCCCTTGGCAATCCAGAATATATCTACCTCAGCCTTGAAAAGAAAAACAATGAAAGACTCTGTATCCCCTGCTTTTTGAGGAAGGTAAGTCCAAAGACTTCTAATTCTCAGAGAGAAAAAAAACTTCCCATCTTTTAGAATTAGAATTAGAATTAGGTTTTATTGTCACATGTACTCAAGTACAGTGGTCATGAGTACAGTGAAAAGTGTTCAAAGTTGCCATTTCTGGTGCCATCTTATGTACAAAAGGTGCTGAGGTACAAAATCATAGATATAAATTCGAAAAATAGAGAAGTAAAGTTCAGCATTACAGTTCTTCTAAAGACGCCTCATTCTAGATTGTCCCACAGGAGGAAACATCCTTTCCACATTCACCAGGCCAAGTCCCCTCAAGGTCTTTTATGTTTTAATTAAGTGACCTCTGCCTTTTCTAAACTCCAGAGGATATAGGCCCAGCCTGTCTAACCGTTCCTCATAAGCCAACCAGCTCATTCCAGGTACTAGTCTCATATATAAGGTAATAAAATGTGAGGCTAAATGAACACAGCAGGCCAAGCAGCATCTCAGGAGCACAAAAGCTGACGTTTTGGGCCTAGACCCTTCATCAGAGAGGGGGATGGGGTGAGGGTTCTGGAATAAATAGGGAGAGAGGGGGAGGTGGACCGAAGATGGAGAGAAAAGAAGATAGGTGGAGAGGAGAGTATAGGTGCGGAGGTAGGGAGGGGATAGGTCAGTCCAGGGAAGACGGACAGGTCAAGGAGGTGGGATGAGGTTAGTAGTTAGGAGATGGAGGTGCGGCTTGGGGTGGGAGGAAGGGATGGGTGAGAGGAAGAACAGGTTAGGGAGGCAGAGACAGGTTGGACTGGTTTTGGGATGCAGTGGGTGGAGGGGAAGAGCTGGGCTGGTTGTGTGGTGCAGTGGGGGGAGGGGACGAACTGGGCTGGTTTAGGGATGCGGTGGGGCAAGGGGAGATTTTGAAGCTGGTGAAGTCCACATTGATACCATTGGGCTGCAGGGTTCCTAAGCGGAATATGAGTTGCTGTTCCTGCAACCTTCGGGTGGCATCATTGTGGCACTGCAGGAGGCCCATGATGGACATGTCATCTAAAGAATGGGAGGGGGAGTGGAAATGGTTTGCGACTGGGAGGTGCAGTTGTTTATTGCGAACTGAGCAGAGGTGTTCTGCAAAGCGGTCTCCAAGCCTCCGCTTGGTTTCCCCAATGTAGAGGAAGCCACACCGGGTACAATGGATGCAGTATACCACATTGGCAGATGTGCAGGTGAACCTCTGCTTAATATGGAATGTCATCTTGGGGCCTGGGATGGGGTGATGGAGGAGGTGTGGGGGTAAGTGTAGCATTTCCTGCGGTTGCAGGGGAAGGTGCCGGGTGTGGTGGGGTTGGAGGGCAGTATGGAGCGAACAAGGGAGTCACAGAGAGAGTGGTCTCTCCGGAAAGCAGACAAGGGTGGGGATGGAAAAATGTCTTGGGTGGTGGGGTCGGATTGTAGACGGCGGAAGTGTCGGAGGATGATGCGTTGTATCTGGAGGTTGGTGGGGTGGTGTGTGAGAATGAGGGGGATCCTCTTTGGGCGGTTGTGGCGGGGTCGGGGTGTGAGGGATGTGTTGCGGGAAATGCGGGAGACGCGGTCAAGGGCGTTCTCGACCACTGTTGGGGGAAAGTTGCAGTCCTTGAAGAACTTGGACATCTGGGATGTGCGGGAGTGGAATGCCTCATCGTGGGAGCAGATGCGGCAGAGGCGGAGGAATTGGGAATGGGGATGGAATTTTTGCAGGAGGGTGGGTGGGAGGAGGTGTATTCTAGGTAGCTGTGGGAGTCGGTGGGCTTGAAATGGACATCAGTTACAAGCTGGTTGCCTGAGATGGAGACTGAGAGGTCCAGGAAGGTGAGGGATGTGCTGGAGATGGCCCAGGTGAACTGAAGGTTGGGGTGGAAGGTGTTGGTGAAGTGGATGAACTGTTCGAGCTCCTCTGGGGAGCAAGAGGCGGCGCCGATACAGTCATCAAAGTAACGGAGGAAGAGGTGGGGTTTGGGGCCTGTGTAGGTGCGGAAGATGGACTGTTCCACGTAACCTACAAAGAGGCAGGCATAGCTGGGACCCATGCGGGTGCCAATGGCCACCCCCTTAGTCTGTAGGAAGTGGGAGGAATTGAAAGAGAAGTTGTTGAGGGTGAGGACGAGTTCGGCTAGGCGGATGAGGGTGTCGGTAGAGGGGGACTGGTCAGACCTGCGGGACAGGAAGAAGCAGAGGGCCTTGAGGCCATCTGCATGCAGAATACAGGTGTATAGGGACTGGACGTCCATGGTGAAAATGAGGTGTTGGGGGCCAGGGAATTGGAAGTCCTGGAGGAGGTGGAGGGCGTGGGTGGTGTCACGGACGTAGGTAGGGAGTTCCTGGACCAAAGGGGAGAAAATGTAGTCCAGATAGGTGGAGATGAGTTCGGTGGGGCTGGAACAGGCTGAGACGATGGGTCGACCAGGGCAGGCAGGTTTGTGGATTTTGGGAAGGAGATACAAACGGGCTGTGCGGGGCTGGGGAACAATGAGGTTGGAGGCTGTGGGTGGGAGGTTCCCTGAGGTGATGAGGTCATGAATGGTGTTGGAGATGACGGTTTGGTGCTCGGGTGTGGGGTCATGATCGAGGGGGCGGTAGGAGGTGGTGTCGGAGAGTTGGCGTTTAGCCTCGGCAATGTAGAGGTCAGTGCGCCATGCTAACACTGCGCCGCCCTTGTCTGCGGGTTTGATGGTGAGATTGGGGTTGGAGCGGAGGAAGCGGAGGGCTGCCCGTTCTGCAGGGGAGAGGTTGGAGTGGGTGAGAGGGGTGGAGAGGTTGAGGCGGTTAAGGTCTCGACGGCAGTTTGAGATGAAGAGGTCGAGGGAAGGTAGGAGGCCTGGGGGTGGTGTCCAGGAGGAGGACTTGTGTTGGAAGCGGGAGAACGGGTCAGTGGAGGGAGGGTTAGGTTCCCGGTTGAAGAAGTAGGCATGGAGGCGAAGGCGGCGGAAAAACCGTTCTATGTCCAACCGTGACTGGTGTTCGTTGATGTGTGGTTGTAGGGGTTTGACTGACCTATCCCCTCCCTACCTCCCCACCTATACTCTCCTCTCCACCTATCTTCTTTTCTCTCCATCTTCGGTCCGCTTCCCCCTCTCTCCCTATTTATTCCAGAACCCTCACCCCATCCCCCTCTCTGATGAAGGGTCTAGGCTCGAAACGTCAGCTTTTGTGCTCCTGAGATGCTGCTGGGCCTGCTGTGTTCATCCAGCCTCACAGTTTATTGTCTTGAATTCTCCCGCATCTGCAGTTCCCATTATCACTAGTCTCATGTATCTTCTTCAAGCTGCTTCCAATGCATTAACATCCTTCCACAAGTCTGATGCCTAGTACTGTTCACAGTACTCCAGGTACAGTTTTATCAGTGCATTGCACGACAGAAGAATAATCTTGCCGCTGTTGCATTCAATTCCCTTTACAATAAGACATAACATTCTATTAGATTTCCTGGTTACTTGTTGTATCTGCAGACTAACCTTATGCAATTCATTCATGTGGACAAGCAGATCTCTTACATCTCAGAACTTTGCAATCTCTGACCTTGGAGTTTTTTTTATTCTTTCCACCAAAATGGATGAATTCACACATCACAGTCCATTTTCTAGATTTTACCCACGGACTTAATCTATCTATAGCTGTTTGTAGGCTCCTTCTGCCCTCTTTAGAACTCACTTTCTTACCTACCATTGTGTCAACAGCAAATTTAGCTCCCATTCTTTCAGTCCCTTCATCCAAATAATTTACATAAATTGTAATTGTGGCACACCACAATTGTATCCTGCTCCCGTTGAAAATGATCCATTTATTCCTACTTTCTACTGGCTTTTAACATTTTTGTTATGATGGGGCTTAAGCTAACCAGCCTGTGGTTCCTTGATTTCTCTCTCCTTCCCTTTTTGAATGAGAGTTATGTTAGTTACTTCCCTATCTGAAGAAACTTTCCTGAATCCAATGAGAATCTAATTCTATATACATGCATGTATGAATACTGTCATTCTGTTCACTGGATGGGAGATAGCCCAAGGCTAAAGGATTGTGTAGCAGGAAAAGATAATGCACTGGGCTTGAAAAAGAAAGTAGGAACTGTAGATGCTGGAGAATCTGAGATAACGAGGTGTAGAGCTGGATGAACACAGCAGGCCAAGCAGCATCAGAGGAGCAGGAAGAAAGGTCTACGCCTGAAATGTCTGCCTTTCTGCTCCTCTGATGCTGCTTCACCTGCTGTGTTCATCCAGCTCCACACCTTGTTATCTATGAAAGAAGATCAGCCTTGACAAACATTTTTCCCAGAACTGCTTTGTAATCAAAACAATATGAGGAGGCTAATCAGTATGTAAATGCCAAAAACTAAGGCTAGGAAACAATTGTGACAACTTCACTGTAACAAAGATGTAATCCTGACGGGAAAATTTTAATTATCATGCTAAAATCTTGGAAACTGTCATTTACGAGAAGAAATCTAATATCTGAATTTGATACACAGTGCTTACAGGCAAACCTAGAAAATCAATGCTGATTCTCTTTAAATATTGTGTGTGCGTTTTCCCTGACATTTTTGTTGTTCTAAGTATTTTCAATTTTTAATGCTGTTAGATCTACAGACAGGTCTTCAACCACTGTGGGTGTTTCACATTGGCAATACAAGCAATAAATACCAATCACAAATTTACATAAAAATAATGGCTTTCAAAATCAATTAGCAAAAAAGCACAATGTGAAATGGGGGAACAAATCTGTAGAGTATCCCTGCAGGTGTTGGCTGGTATCATAATATTCTGGTCTTCAATGTTATTTTCTGACTCAGACACAAAGGTATGTATTTGGTTTGTAAACAATAATGGTGCAAGTACAAAATGTTGTATTGGGTGGAATCTGAGGTAATTGGCTTGCATGCAGCATTGAGATGCTCGCAGTGATGCTTAGAAGGAAGGTCCATCATACTTTCTTAACATCAGGCACTAAAATGGACATCAGCAGGCCCCTCCTCCTCACTGAGAACCCTCTGCCTGCTGGAGCTACAGATCCATCAGTGTGGTACAGTAGCTCCACAATCCAGAGAATGATCAGCAACCTGGGAAGAAGTAAGTTGTTGTTGCAAAATAGACATCCCATGGGCCGTGTAGATGGGGACCCTGAGGGTGAGAAACCAGTGCATGAGTGTGCCTGTCATGGGCTACTACCTACATCAATTTCAGGCCCTCTCATCATGCACAAATTAGAGCAGATCGAAGGACTCCCTGATATGCAGTCTGCACAGGCTTACCTGTCAGATCAGACACATTTCACTTGTCCTGCCTGGAGCTGAGAAAATTTGATCCTTTACGTGGCCCTGACATGATTGCTAATTGAAAGGCCTTAAGATCAGGCAAGGGTAGAACAGTGGTGAGTGGGCCTTCCTGATCTAAATCTACATGCGTGGAGGTGGGAAAATATTAGGTATTGGTCCTGACAACAACACACCTCATGTCCTAGATCTCCTACATCTTCTGGGGCTCTGGAAGCTCTGTCCATTGAGATAACATTACATGAAAACATACGCTTGACTTGGGCAGAATGAGTAAGTTCACATCAGAAGATAATGCGGCACAAGCAATTGGATAGCTACAAACAGACCTGAGATACTGTTGAGCTGTTAAATGAGATGCAGCAGGATACAGAATTAATTCAAGTGACATTGATAAAGTGTTTTAGTGACACAAGGAGCAGCACCCTGTTCAACAAAGGTCTTATCTAGTTCCTGGCTGCAGCATTTGGGGATTCAGTCTTCATAGGCTGTGTTTGCAAGAAGATCCTGTGCTTTGATCAGGATTACCTAAATAAATCATTTGACATTGCAAAACACATGTTGTAATTTCAGGGGACATACCTGCCACCCTAACCAATGCAGTCATTAACACCTTCTCTGCACCACCATCTGTCATCGATTGCACGTCAAAACCATTTTCCACTAAAGATTGTACATACTATTATTTTTCTGCTTCAGGAAATCAGAAACTGAAATATCATGCAAACAAAATGCTGCAAAATAGAAAAGGACATAATTGGATAGTAACTATTACGGTATATCTTTTATGAGCCAGGGCTATTCAGAAATTCAGCCTGCCACACAAATCTACTTCCTCCTTGTCTTGCGGACCTGGTTCCTTGTTCTTGCTTTTGGGCTCCTGCTCTGCCATAACTTGTGTTTGATACTTATTATCTTGCATGGTGAGATTTCCCCACACGGCAATGGATTGAAGCATGCAGTATAGGATGATTATTTGGGAGATCTTCCAGAGATATTCTGGAAGTAATACTGCTGCATTAGGATCCCAGATGCACACTGATGATAGATATTAAACTGGCGTTAGTCTTAATGTACCTGTGCTGTTCTGTTGCATATTTGTGGAGCAAATTGTCCAGGACAATCTTGCAACCCTCTTTATTTGAATAATATTAGTACAGCTATTTTGCTTCAAACAAAGATACACAAACTTCTGGAATACCTGCATTCATATGTTGACAAACGTGTTTGAACAGGCTGTTTACAGTAAAAATTCCTTCATTTATGTAGCATATTGCGCATTTACTAAGACATTAACCACCAATATATTAATAACTGCCTGTACTCTTTGAAAGGTGGCAGCACAGCAAATGTTTGTTGTACTCCAGAAATGATACCTGGACTTCAGCGACAAAGCTATGAGGAGATTAGGCCTGCTTTCTCTAGAAACTAGAAAGTTAAGGGATGATCTGATCAAAGTCTTTAGGATGCTAACAGGAAAAGACAGGGCAAATAAAGATGGTCTATTCCACTGGTTGGGGATTGTAGAACAAGGGGGTGCACTCTGAGAAGTAGGGCCAAACCATTCAAGAGAGACATTAGGAAGCACTTTGACACAAAGAGGGTAATGGGATGTTTGGAACTGTCTTCCACAAATGGTTGTGAATGCAGGATTTATTTTAAATCTGAGATAGATACATTTTTGTTAAGCAAAAGTACTAAAGGGATATGAACCGGAGGCAGGTATACAGATTTAGTCCACAGATCAGCCATGGTCTCATTGAAAGGTGGAGTAGGTGCTAGGAGTAGGTGCTACTCCCATCCCTAAATTCTTAAAGCCATGTCTTGAAGGATATGGATTTCTTCTTTTGCTGTCTTTACATTTATTTACAGAGTGAAACTTTATAACTCAACAATCTTCCTAGTTTCTGAGATCCTCTCATGACATGCACACATTTCCTCACTCAGCTACCACCCAACTTCAGTGTCACGTTTTATCGGCTTAAGAATATTTTTAATTAATCTGTTCAGAAATGTTATCATGCACCTCTAGAGCAGGTGGAACTTTACCAGGTTTTCTGACCCAGAGTTAAGGACACTACCTCTGTGCCTCAAGAGCCCTGCTATCTGCTCACAAATACTGTCTGATCAACTTGTTCATTACATACCTCCGAAACAGGTGGAACATAAATCCAAATCTCAAGAGGTAGGGATGCTACCATTGCTTGACAAAAGTACCCCAAGTACTTTATGATTAGACAGTTCAGAGATGGTATTATATACTATTAGACCAGGAACAATCTGAATTCAGACCTCCTAATTCAGAGATAGGGACGCTACCACAAGAGCCCTTAGTATCTGCTCAAGTGAAACCTCAATCAATGCCTCCCACCTGATGAACTGATTAAACACAATGTCTCTCAACTGATTAAACACAACTGATGAACAACTAAAAGAAGGAGCTCTCTTGTAGTACGATGGTGGTGTCCTTCCTCCAGACCAGAAGGCACAGGTTCAAATCCTAGCTGTTCCAGACATACAGAATAACATCGCTGAACAGGTTGATTAGAAAAATAGGTTCAATTAACAAAAAAACACTTAAAAGAATCTGCTTCCTGAATACTTACAGTCCTGTTATATGACAAGTATGACCTCTGATGCAAGGCAAGCTTTAAATGAATATTCTGAGTACATTCAAGGGAGAAAGTGAGAGGCTTCAAATACTGTCTGCAATGCATTTAAATGGCAAATCATGGAAAGGCTCAACACAGCATACACACCAGCTCAAGTTACAATAATCAGCAAATGCTTCAAACAAGGAGCTGGTAACTTATGACTAATGAAGGGAAACCCACTGTTGTACTATGAAGTTGGATAAAGCTTGTGTCTGTTTAACAGTTTTCCCAATCTCAGGAAAGTTCTAAATCTTTTCACTCACAATTAAGAATATGGTCAATATGCATTGTATGACTAACACAGCGATCAATTTTAACAGAGAATCTCACAACAGGTAGGACATACACAACCAAGCAATATCTTTTGGTTGAGAAGTAAATATAAACCAGAGAGTACAGGCCCCTCGCTCTGTTCAAAATATCTGATGGAATCCAGTAAGTACATCCCAAAATGGCAGATACCTTGTCCAGGAGATAGCAAGAAATCTCCCTCGACCTCTTCATTTCCAATTGCGATCGCAACATCAATCGCCTTAATCTCTCCACCCCTCTCACTCACTCCCTCCCTCCCTCCCTCTCCCCCACAGAACGTGCAGGCCTCTGCTCCCTCTGCACTAACCTTAACCTTGTCATAAAAGCCGTGGATGGGATGGGGGGG
Source organism: Stegostoma tigrinum (assembly GCF_030684315.1). NCBI lineage: Eukaryota > Metazoa > Chordata > Chondrichthyes > Orectolobiformes > Stegostomatidae > Stegostoma > Stegostoma tigrinum. The sequence continues at coordinate 48,395,804 of NC_081373.1, forward strand.
CGGGGGGGGTGGTGGGGTGCAGTAGTGGTATGGCATTCTGACCTCTACATTACTGAGGCCAGGCGCCTGACACTTCTCTGGCACTTCCTCCTACTGCCTCCTCGATTATGACCTCATCCCTGACCACTAAAACATCATCCCTCAAACCATTCATAACCTCATCAATTCAGTTGACTTCCTTCCCACAGCCTCCAATCTCATTGTTCCCCAAACCTGCAACACCTGTTTCTAACTCCTTCCCAAAATCCATAAACCCAACTGCCCCAGCTGACCAATTTTCTCTGCCTGCTCCTTCCCCACTGAACTTATCTCTGCTTACCTTGACTCTGTATTTTCCCCCATGGTGCAGGAACTCCCTATCAAATCCAGGACACCACTCATGCCTTCCATCTCCTCCAAGACATCCATTTTCCTGTGCTCTCCACCACCCAACACCCCATCTTCACTATAGACACCCAATCCATGTACACTTCCATCCCCCATGTGGATGAATTAAAAGTCCTCTCCTTCTTCCTCTCCCTCAGCCCAGCCAGTCCCCCTCTGCCAACACCCTCATTCACTTAACAGAACTTGTCCTTACCCTGAACAACTCCTCCTTTAACTTCTCTTACTTCCCACAAATGAAGGGGGTGGCCATGGGCAAGCACATGAGTCTGAGCTATGTCTGCCCCTTCGTAGGATATGTGGAACAGACCCTTTTCTGCTGTTACATGGCACTATGCCCCACCTCTTCCTCCGCTGCATTGATGACTGCATTGGTGAGCCGTTATTCTCCCGCAAGGAGCTTCAACAGGTCATCAACTTTATTAACACCTTTCACCCAGCTCCAAATTCACCTGGACCAACTCTGATACCTCCCTCCCCTTTCTGGATCTCTCCATCTCAATCTCTAGTAACCGCCTCAACACTGACAACTATTTCAAGCCCAGCGACTCCCACAGCTACACCTCTTCTCACCCATCTTCCTGCAAGACTGAGATCCCTTACTCCCAATATCTCAACGTCCATCGCATCTGCTCCCAAATTGGAGTGTTCCACTTTCAGACATTCTAGATGTCCTCTTATTTCAAGGACCACAAATTTGCCCCTCTAGTGATCAAAAAAGCTCTCAACCGCATCTCTTGCTTTTCTTATTCTTCTGCCCTCAAATCCCCTCCCCCAACAAAAATAAAGACAGAATCCCCTTATCCTCACGTCACCCCACCAACCTCCACATCCAGCATATCATTCATCCCCACTTCCACCACCTACAATCCAACTCCACAACCAAAGTTATACTTCCCCTCCCACCTCCATCTGCCTTTCGGAAGGACCACTCACCCTGCAAATCCCATGTCTGATCCACACTGTCCACTAACCCCACCGCCCCCAGCACCTTTCCCTGTAACCACAGAAAGTGCTACATCTGCCCCCACACCTCCCCCCTCACCTTCATTAAAGACAGAAAACAAACTTTCCAAATTAGATAGAGGTCAACTTGATCTTCGCCATCCGCTGCACCCTATGTGGCCTCCCCTACATCATTGAGACCAAGCGTAGACTCGGAGATCATTTCGTAGAGCATCAGCACTCTGTATGCGACAAATGACTGCAACTTCTGGTCGACAACTATTTTAACTCCCCCTCCCACTGCCTGGGTGACATGCCCATCCTGGGCGTCCTCCAGTGTCACAATGATGCCACACGTAAACCTCATATTCCGCCTTGGGAGCCTACAGCCCTATACATAGAATTCACCAGTTTTAAAATCTCCTCACCCCCAGCCTCATCCCATGTCCAATCGTCCCTCTCATCCCCGCCTCCTTGACCAAACACTACCTGTTCATCATCTTCCCCACCTATCTGCCTGACACTTCCCACTGACCAATCCCCATTTACCTCCTACATGCATCCTACCTATCAACACCCCAATCACCCTTTCTCAGCTTCACCCATCCTCCCTTTTGCCTCCTTGACCTGACACAACCTGTCCATCTTTTCTCCCACCTATCCACCTGTACCATCCCACTGACCAATCCTCACCACTGATTACCTGCACTCACTTATCACGCTCCCACCTACCTTCCCCCGTCACACCCCTCCTCTCTCTACCTATTTCCCAGCTCCCTTCCCCACCCCATTTCTGAAGAAGGGTCCTGACCTGAAACATTAACTTTCCTGCTTCTCTGATGCTGCCTGACCTGCCATGTTCCTCCAGTTCCACGCTGTCTTGTCTCAAACACCTTGTCTGGAATGTGGCACCTCTAGCAGTGCCGTACTTCTTCAGCAATGCATCAAAGCACAATCCAGGTGCATGTTTGACCGACAAACATCAGTCAGTATGAACACTCTGAGGGATAGTGAACAGCTTATGAAAATAGTTGTAATAAATGATGCATATGTTAATTAGTGCCCAGAAATAACTGAGGTTTACAGTAAGTTTTAGATGTTGTCTGTTGCTATGTAAGTACAATTTGTGTTACTGCAGTCCTTTTGTCTGACTTGTTAATTTTCTGTTTTCAAGGCTGGCATTGCTTTATCACATCACGGAAGTTGAATTTTTATACATTAATGCAGGGCAAGAAAAGATTTCATGCCAGAGACCTTAATTATATTGCAATGCCAAAAATTGTCAGATGTGATAACATCAGTTTTTTTGTGTTTTTTAAACAAACCACATTTTAGATCTAAAAGCATTGAATGTAATTTCAAAGGAGAGACACAACATCTTTTGCCTGAACTATGCATCTTGACTCATTCTGATTACAATTACAATTTTTCATTGTCTTTCTCGACACAGGCATGTTTTCATTAAAAATAATATTGTTACATAACTGCAAAATTTGTTGTTTGATTATTTTTTGGTTGAAGGCTTCAAAGCTGAACAGTTCTACTCTCAATCTTAAACTGCAGTAAATATTCACCATGCTGGGTACATTTCAATCCTACTTTTACAGGGGGGAAATCACATTAGCTTTGTGGGGGTGATCAGTCTTCTGATTCAAAAAGTTTGCATTGTTCAGTTAAACCGCATTTAAGATTTTTACTTTAAAGGAATATGTTGCTAAAGTGAAGGACTTGCTCCATAAAATCTTCGCAAGGAAACTACAGAAAGTGCCTCTTCGTGGGGACTTCAACCTGAACCATATCCTTGGTTCACATTTGAGAGCTGGGATTAAATGCTCACGGTTGGGATAATATTGTCTCAGAGATAATTGGAACTGCAGATGCTGGAGGATCCAAGATAACAAAGTGTGGAGCTGGATGAACACAGCAGGCCAAGCAGCATCTTAGGAGCACAAAATCAAGGGTCTAGGCCTGAAATGTCAGCTTTTGTGCTCCTAAGATGCTGCTTGGCCTGCTGTGTTCATCCAGCTCCACACTTTGTTATCTGGGATAATACTGTTATCCACTTGTCGAGCTTGACCACTTTGTTTAATAACGGCTGGATACAGATAGAGTAGGAAAAGGTCTGTTTGGAGAAATGCAATTATATGGCGAGAACTGACTACCTTATTGTAGTCAAGCAAGCTCTATCTCTGGGGCAGTGTTTTCAGTTTAGTATGTTGTAACCAATAAAAAAAACAGGACACTGTCTTGTGTGACACTGAGATTGAATGAAGTTTCAGATTTGCACCAGAACCAGCCACTGTTCTGTTTCATGGTGGCTGCAGATGCCAATGAAGACCTGCCATGGATATCTCAGCCTTTTTGAGATACCGATGTTCAGGCGCGCTGACAGAAGTGATCCTCTACCTGTGCATCCTTTGTTAGGGATCTCACCTCCCTCAAACTGGATCTATGTGACAACCCCCTGTCCTGTAGCAGCAGCCTACAATTAGGATTAGATGTCATTGCCACATGTCCTGAAGTACAGAAGTACAGTGAAAAGTGCACAATGTCACCATTCTTGGTACCACCTTTTGTGCAAAGGTAGCTAGGTACAAAATCTTAGGTACAAAGCAGAAAAATAAAGAAACAAAGTTAAAAGTTAAACGTTAGTCTATTTTAGTATAAAAACAAATAAGTAAAGTTTCAAAGTACAACAGTCTTTCTTAGCCATGGTGGGCTCTCAGTCCCTACAAGTGCTCTCTCTCCTCCACTTGGCCCACTGTCAGGGAGACCTCAGGCTGCCTGCTCTTGAGGACAAAGTCAGAAGTCAGTTGACACCAGGTTATAATCCAACAGGTTTATTTGAAATCAAAAGCTTTCGGAATACTGCTCCTTCACCAAGAGATGAGAGAACAACGCTCCAAAAGCTTGTGATTTCAAAAAAATCTGTTGGTCTACAAGCTGGTATCGTCTTACTTCTGGCTTTGCCCACTGCAGCTGTGCATCAAGCTCTTGAAGAGACAGTTCTTGTTGGTGATATTGCTCCTCTTTATTTTCTCGAGTTGCAAGCAAGAACCACATAATCTGCTACCAACAGAGAGCTGGAGCAGCAGGAAAGATCAGTGCAAGCATCAGATGGGCAAAATGCCATTCAAGATGTTGGCATTCAGCTGCCAAACAATGATTGCACTCCCTGTGAGAGGAGTTGCTGCAAGCAGCAGCCTCTCCACATTGCTGGAGCTCTTCAGTTTCACTTATCAAAGGCTGCTTTGTCAATTTCGCCAAAGAAGCACACGCCAGTGTGCACTCATCTGGTTCTCTTGTTTGGCTGCTGACAGCTCAAGAAATATGTTAAATGGCTGTCCGAGCAAGAATACCGACACTCTTTGCAAAATCTAAATACCTTTCCAACAGGATCCAAGGTGTTTCTCACTAGCTTTCAAACCCACACAGGAGATACCAGTAACAGAGCCAATTACGAGGGGCTCTCAACCTAATCTTGCTTACAAAGGTTTTATTTTGCTTCAAATCCACCTCCTTTGAACATTTCAATCCACCGTCTCTTGTTTGTGAAAATTTACTCCAGTGAGAGATATATTTGGATCTTCCACAGAGGGTCTAACACATGCGGAATTTCTAGGCCTTTGTGGATTGGAGAAGTTGTGCACATTTAATTATTTTATTCTTTTATGGGACTTGACATCACTGGCAAGGCACATCACTCGTCCATTCTAATTTCCTTGAGCTTGCTAGGCTCATGTTAAAGGCTGTTAAAAATCAACTGCATTGCCTGGAGTCACATGTAGGCCAGACCATATAAGGAAATCAGATTTCCTTCCCTAAAGAGTGTTTAGTGAACCAAATGGGTTTTTACCGATCAATGGTAGTCTCGTGTTCACCATCACCGAGACTATGCTTATTCATTTAGTTTGAATTTCAACAGATGCCATTGAATTCATGCCCCCAGATGATTAGCCTGATATTCTGAATTACCAGTAAAGTGACATTACTACCATTGTTAGAGTAAGGATATTATTAAACTAGAGAGGGTTCCGAAAAGATTTACCAGGATGTTGCTGGGAATGGACGGTTTGTGGTATAAAAAGAGACTGGAAAGGCTAGGACTTTTTCCACTGGAGTGTGGGAGATTGAGGGGTAACATTTTTGAGGTTTGTAAAATCATGAGGGGCAAAGATAAGGTGAATGACAACTGTCTTTTCCTTAGAGTAGGGGAGTTCAAAACGAGGGGGCATGTTTTTAAGGTGAGAGGAGAAAGATTTAAAAAGGACATGAGGGGCAACGTTTTTAGACAGTGGTCTATTTGTGGAATGAACTGCCAGAGGAAGCGGTGAATGCAGGTGCAGTCACAACATTTAAAAGGCATTTGAATAAGTTCTTGAATAGGAAAAGGATTGGAGGGATATGCCAAGTGCAGGCAGGTCGGACTACTTTAGTTTGGGATTATGATCAGATTGGACTGAAGGACCTATGGACATGCTGGATGATACCACAAACATTTCCAAGGAATGGAGAAAGTTGCAATAACAATAGCACTAACTTCAGATCTCAATTTAATTTTCAAATATTTGAGATGGAATTACTTTAAGAGTTTAGAAATTTAAATCATTGATCATAGACTATATCATTACTTATGCAAACCAAAGGCTCAACATAAAATCACCCCTCACTAGATCATGATAGGTGGGAAGCCAAATCATGTGACCAGCTTTACATTGAGAATGCCATTTTATGATATGTGTATTATAAACTGATGGAGTGGAAGTGAGTTGCGGGGAGAAGATCCTCAGCTCAATACTTAATTTGCTAACCTAGTTATTACTGCAGCTGCACAAGGCTACTTTTATTTCAGCCTGTTTTGAATCAATACCAATACATTATCTTTGATACCCACTGATATTAGTTTGCTAAATTAATACTCGAGAGGAGAATTTATAATGTCAGTTTTGAAGGCAAACTTACTCACAATAGAAACACAGAAATTTTACTGAACAGAGACAGGCCAAACAACTCAATATACTATGAGTGATAATGGGAACTACAGATGTTGGAGAATCCAAGGTAACAAAGTGTGGAGCTGGATGAACACAGCAGGCCAAGCAGCATCTCAGGAGAACAGAAGCTGACGTTTCGGGCCTAGACCCTTCATCAGAGAGGGGGCTGATGAAGGGTCGAGACCCGAAACGTCAGCTTTTGTGCTCCTGAGATGTTGCTTGGCCTGCTGTGTTCATCCAGCTCCACACTTTGTTATCTCAATACACTATATCTGTACTTATGCTTCGCATAAGCCTCCTCCTCGCTCACCCTCAGCTATCTCACTTAATCCCATCCTTGTGCTTCATTCTCCTTCACATATATTAAGGAACTTCTGTATTGCATCTTTCTATTTATCCCCGGGCGGTAGAAAGGCAAAACTATAAGATTTGTCCCAACAACTCTGTTCTGTCATTCAGTGTGATCTTGGCTGATCTGATAGTTCTCAATTCCATTTTACTGCCTTTTCTTGATTCCTTTACTGATTACAGTTGTCTGTCTCAGCCTTTAAGTAAATGACATCCCGGTCTCAACAGTCATTTGTGGCAAAGAATTCAACAGGGTCACCATCCTCTGAGAGAAAAAAAATCCTCATGTCTGTTCCACATTCTAAACACGTTGCTGGTGAAGAAGATTTTTCTCAAAATTCCAAATGTAATTAGTAGTATTGTCTTGTCCTTATATGCTCTAATTTGGTGTCTCCTAGAAGTAAGAATAAAGTATTATTATTGACCCTATCAAACATTTCCAGAATTTTATATTAAGCCCAGTATTACACCTGCAAATCTCTTTTGCACCTTCACCAATGCTTCCATCCACTGTTTGCAACATAGAGAACCCAAATATGCTCACCACTGTGTGTAAAATATCTTCCAAACTCCCAGTGTTTCAAATGTCACCTTATTTGATAAAATGTCCAATAATGGTCAAGCAGGAACATACCTTCCAAAGTCATGAAGACCATCAGTTATTGTTCCATGCTCATTCAGTACAATGTTACCTAATTTTTGCATTTAGGGGCAATGGCCCAGTGGTATTGTTGCTAAATCTAGAGACACAGAATGTTCTGGGGACCCAGGTTCAAATCCCATCATGGCAGATGGTGGAATTTGAATTCACTAGAAAAAAATCTGAAATGGAGAGTCTAAATGATGACCATGAATCCATTGTCAATTGTTGTAAAAAGCCATCTGGTTCACTAATGTCCTTTAGGGAAGGAAACAGGAATCTATATCTGGTCTGGCCTACATGTAACTCCAGACACACAACAATCTGGTTGAATCTTAACTGCCCTCCTGGCAATTAGGGATGGGCAATAAATGCTGGACTAGCAGTGATGTCCATATCCCATGAAGGAGCTAAAAATGCAGTGTCTCATGTCTGCGGTCACCTGACGACAGCAAGAAAACCAGGAAGTACTTTAGATAGAAACTGTACTAAGCATTTACAACTTGACAGATACTCTTTCATTATGTACTTAATTACAGCTTTTTGACTATTGAGGCAAGACTAATGGCCTTTAGTTTGCCAGTAGCTCTGATGCTGTTCCTTAGTACAAGAAATGTTACTGGCTGGTTTCCATTTTGTTAATCGAAGGAAGAATGTTCAGAACCTGGAGATGGGGAGGCTATTTAATTAAACATGATGGTATTGTGCCAGAATCTGTACCTTCTAACCTCCATTGGAATAAATCCTGGGTAGGAAGGACCAAGCCAGAGTTTACAACCTTTTTACCAGTTGTAGCCCTTAATGATCAACAATGTGTGTGCTTTAGGGGTTTCACTTCTTCATAGTATCCATGTCAGTGAGTATTAAAATAAACATCTTGAATACTGTTTTCATGCAGAACAAAACAAAAGAATGACACATTTCTTTCTCAGTGAGAAATTTTCAGAGACTAAGGGCTGGATCTTCCCTTTCTGCATCAGGATAGATGGGGAAAAGAAATGGTGTTGGTCACCTACACGTCAATTTTACACCCCAATTCCCAACTCTGTTGGTTTTCCAGATTTTGGGTGAGGAGTGGGGAGGCAGTGGTGGCAAGTACCTGAATTGCCCAAGTCTCCTAAGTAGACTGAAGTCATCAAACTGCCCATTAAGATCTCATCTTCTGATCTACGATTTCAAAGCTTATCACCTCAAACGTTGTGTGATAGGGATGAAAGCACAGACATTATTTTCCTTTTTGCAAAACTTGCATAAGTTTTGACTAAAATGTACCGAACTGTATTAAAGTTTTAGTTAGCAGTGCGTCCCTAAACTAATCCAAGTCTTTATTAGTCTTTGCCATCCTAAAAATGAAAATGCCCTTTTTTTAAGGCACACAGTCAACTTTGGCCAGAATATGCCCATTTCCCTGTTAACTTGCCTTCTTTGGAGGCATCCCTTCTCCTCAGCTTCCCAAACCACTCAGTGGGCAGAGAACCCCTCTCTAGTCTCGCTAAAACACTTTGAAAATGAAAGTCATGCTTCATCGCAGACCAGTGACAGGCATTCAAACCAAACTACAACCTTCAAAGGAAAAATCCAGCCCACAAAGTCCACATAACAGCTAGGGAAGGTTTTGAGAATAGTAGGATTTCAGATGGGTGGCTTTCCTGCAAGTTGTACATTTTAAAGAACCCTCCCACCAGCTTCCTGGAAACCTGATTAAAATGAATGGAAACCTTTTTGGCAGCAAATATCACAATTGAGTTGGGTGCTCACTACTCCATTAATACTGGAAGTCAAGATAACAAAGTGTGAAGCTGGGAAGTCAGTTGGCACCTTAAGGAAAAGAAATCACACCCAACTCCAACCTCTTTTTTGGGTCGTTGGAAAGTCCACCCCCACCTCCTGCCGCCAACAAACATCTGTCAAGAAGAAAATTAGCCTCAGAATAGAACAAAGCAAGTTTGATGTAGAGAAGAGAGAATTTCCATGTGAAACCAGAAGCTGAACAAACTGGAACATGGGCTATTGTTTGAAAGAAGCTTTGGTGTTTCAGTCTGAGTGACTGTTGCATGTAGTCTATCTGGTTACTAAACCTTCAAAATTTATCACTAATATAGATCTTTGCAGCACCGCTAACTGAACATTATGTTTAGAATTTGCTGAGACAAAAGTTTTGTACTTATTCACTGTAAGACAGGCAAGCACATCATTTGATTGTATTCTGAGAATACAATTTTACGACTCAAAAACACACTCCCAAATGACAGGTTACATTAGATGGCAGGGATTAGACTTAAAGCTTCTATATCTCTTCTCATTCATCAGCATACACAACAATAGTTTCTCTCATTCCAGTTTCCATCAATAATATTTCCACCTTAGTTCACATTTACTGTTCTTTAACTCAATAACATAACTTAAGGTATCTTTAACATTAAATGTTGTGTGTACTTCAAAACAAACTAAAGATACTTCAAAAAATTGTCAGTATTTCATTTCTTACAAAGTTCTCCTTATTTCTAAACTGTTGGTCCCTATGAGGTTGTTGAGTTGGCTTGTTTTCATTCAGAAGTTTTGTCATCATGCTAGGTTGGTCCCTATGTTTGATTGTCGTTTCCTTCAGATCAGCAAATGCCATTTTATTCAGACTTCAGGTAGGCATCTTCAATTTCCGTATTTTTGTTATGGAATTGAATCACAAATTTGAATTTGTTCAAAACCAGACTCTATTTGTTTTCTTCTCATCCAATTTCTACAGCTCCATAAAACTCTGACTCAGTCCAAATGAGGAAGACCCACCATCAGCGTCCAATGAGCTCTGGTATTATATATGTTTGACTCAGCAGTGATTCAATCCTGCAGTAATTTTTCAAATCCACAACCTCCTAACATTCAGCATTAGCCCTTCTCCGACTACTGCGCAAAAAATTTACTTCTTATACTCTGCTGATAGTTTTGACTGGGAGAGTTGGACAGTATGTTGACTCATCTTTTATGAAATGACAACAGGGTGGGGCTTAATAAGACACTTTGCGAGTTTCATAATATATAATTCCTGTTGTAATATATGCGTTTTAAGGATTGATGTCAAATACTATGTTAATAACACCTACCGGACTGGTGATATGAGATAACACGTAACTGAAAAACTTGGAAGGGAGAATGATAATGATTTCGTCACTGTAGGATCCAATCATGCTGAACTGTAAACAGCTCCTTAATAATATAATAACCTAGGTATTGCTTGAACACACCACGACTCAATCTATTCGATGCTAAGTTAAATAAGACAATAACATTTATCACTCTCATTATTTGAGAAGAAAACCTACAAAGAGCCTCTCAAAAACAAATATTTCCTGATTCTGATAGTCACTGGACAGTCAAGGGAAAAGCTGACAGATGGGAATTCAAGATAATAAAGTAAATCAGTTCAACTGAAAAGAATGAAGCTCGATTAAATTTGAATTCTAATTTAATAGAGAAATATACTGTTTAAAGTGTATTGTGTAATTTTGCTGGGTCATTCTGAGCAGACTACTGTCTCTGTATATTTATACCTGATTACAGAATGTTACTGATCAGTGTTAGCCAACATTTACAGTAATTGCTTCAACTCTTCACCATCCACTTAAGATTACATCCACGTCAAACTGAAGAGTGCCAGTCCACTGAAAAACAATTGCAACAATTAGAAAGGATTTGAACACCAACTGGCCCTATATATTTTGTGGCAACAAGTACTACTTTTGTCAATCTGAATAAAGTGATTATAAAATGAACATTATGTTGCACCAATATATGAACACTTAGAACATTTGTTTTTACATATATTTTGCCGTTACAATCACTCAGCACTTGGAAGAACTACTGGGTACAATGGAGAGTCATATAGATAAGAAAATCCTAGATGGAATTTCTCACATTTACTGAGTTAGCTGCACTCAGCTGCGCTTATCATAAAAGCTTCTATGCCCTTTGTCAAAGGCAATGAAAATTAGCCAGCTATCTAGTTCTAATTGTGATACTTGATAGACAATACTTAGGGTGGGGGATAAGATCAGGTGAGGACAACATTGGGCTTAGCTGTAATAATTTCTAGAATTGAATTAGCCCATTACAATTATATCAGTTGAATCCCTTAGTTAAGGCGCCATAAGACTTCTGTATTTTTATAACTGACTATCTTTGTTGGTGAATATATTCAGGAGAGAGGAGGAAAAGAAGGAACATATTCACGTTCGTGTAGTGCCATTTCATAACCTCTTAATGTCCCAAAACACTTCAATCCAATGAAGCAATTTTAAAGTCTAATCTCTTGGTGAATTGCAGAGAAACAGTAGATTTGAGAAAATCATGACAGTGCTGGAGGATGGAATGATAAGCTCACGGTGTGGGTGAGGGTGGCTTTTAGAAGGTTAGAACAGAAACAGAAACAAAATCCATAGAGCCATTAAACTTCCTGTAATGTACTATTCAGTTTCTTTATAAAGCTAGGGAATAGCAAACAGCTCTGTACATTTTTGAATGAAAAGATTACTGGTGTCTTTATTTTGTACTACTTGAAGGAAATCTTTGTCACTCGAAATCTGTGTCACAAAGCAAACACTTATCAAAGTAACATTGCAGACTTAATTTGACTGCAATCTTTTATGAAACACACTACTTGTAGATCTTTTGACCTGCTAATCATAAGAGGATAAACTGATTTACTCAAAAAACTATGCTTTTGTACAGCTTTAACAAGGGTACAGAATTGAAATGGTTGCAGAAAAATTAAAGTGCTTATAGAAAACAATGACAGATTTGACAAATTGAGACAAGAGGAAAAAAAAATTTTAAAAAAGGAAGTGAGTTTATCACCCCACTGATTAAAAATGTTGAGGGTCATGGAGAGAGAAAGAAAGAACTGCAACCAATTAGTTGAGCATCAGTACTGGGGAAAATGGTGTAGACTATTGCAAAAGGTGCAACAACAGAACATTTGAAAAGCATTAACAGAATTAGACAAAACCAGGATTTATGAAAGATAAATCATACTTAACAAATCCAATGGAGTCTTTTGAAAATGTAACTATAGCGTTGATAATGGAGAACTCTTGGATGTGGTGTGCTTTGATTCACTAATGCATTTGATAAAATCCCTCAAGTGGGAAGTAGGCAAAGTTAAGGTGTAGAAAAAGTTTACCAGGATGTTGCCTGGGTATGGGGGATTTTAACTATGTAGAAAGGTTGGATAGATTTAGTTTTTCTCTCGAATGCAGAAGGTTGAGGAGCAACCTGATAGAAGATTATAAAATAGAGAATGGCATGGATAGAGTGCAATGCATGAGGCTTCCTCCACGGTACAGAGGTCAATTACTGGGGGACACAGGTTCATGGAGTGGGGGTGGGTGGTAGTTTGAAACAGATGCGCAAGGTAAATTTTTCATACAAAGGGTGGTGAGTACCTGCAACATGCTGGTGGTGGAAACAGACACATTAGCAGCATTCAAGAAGCACCTGGACAAATACATGAATAGGAAGGCAATAGAGGGATATGGATCCTGTAAGTGAAGACAGTTTTAATACAGAAGGGCAAAATGTGTCAGCACAGGCTTGCAGAGCTGAGGGGCCTCTTCCTGTTCGGTATTGTTCTTTGTTCACATGATAGGGTTAATATATTTGGCATGGATCCATAATTGGCTGGCAGTCAGGAAACAGAGTGGGAACAAATGGGTCTGTTGCTAAGTGGCAAGCAGTGACAGTGGAGAACCACAAGGACCAGTGTTTGTATCACAGCTTTTCACAGCATATATAAATGTCCAGGATGAGGGAACCAAATACAACATGTCCAGTTCTGCCGATAACACAAAACTGTGTGGGATCGTGACTTGTTAGGACAGCACAAGGAGGCTTCAAACTGATTTAGACAAGTTGAGTGAGTGTGTGTACACATGCAGAGACTGTTTGGTTAAAACAAAGTTATATAGTCTGATTGGAACAAAAGAAAATATTGTTTAAATGGTGATATCTTTGGAAGTGTGTATGCACAAAGGGATCTGGGAATCATGTGTCTACCAGTCAATGAAAGTTGTCAAGTAGAATAGGTACAGCAAGCAATGAGAAAAGCAAAAGGGACATTGGCCATTATTGCAAATGGTTCTGACTTACGCAGGGTCTTGGTGAGACCACACCTGCAGTATTGCATGTGGTTTTGGTTTCCTTACCCAAGAATATATTTGACATAGAGGGAGTGCATCGGAGGTTCTCTCTGCTGATTCCAGGGATGGCAAGGTTGTACAATGTGGACCTGCACTGTTTGGACTTTACAAAGATGAGAAGAGATCTGATTCAAACATATAAAATCTAACAGGGCTGGACAGCCTCAATGCAAGGATGGTACTTTTCTTGGTTGGAAGGTTTAGAATCACAGGACATAGTCTCAGGGTACAAGTAGGTTACTGAGGACTAAGATGTGAAAGTGCCAGTGTTGAACTGAGGTAGTAAGAGGCAGAAGTCAAATGACACCTGGTTATAGTCCAGGAGGTTTATTTGAAATCCCAAGCGTTCAGAGCTCTGTTTCTTCATCACATCACCTGATGAAGGTGCAGTGCTTCAAAAGTTCATGATTTCAAATAACCTGTTGGACTATAACCAGGTGTCATGTGACTTCTGCCTTAGAACTAAGATGAGTAAAGATTTCTTCACTTAAAGTGTGGTAAATCTGTGAAATTTTGCAATAGAAGGCTGTGGAGGCCATTTCACTGAATATTTTCAAGATAGAAGATAACTTTTTTCTATATTTTAAAAGTGTCATGTTGTATGGGAACAAAGCCGAATTTCAGCATTGAGACAGAGATAGCACCCCTTCAGAAAGTTGTCTATCTTTTGCTTTTTCCTGTACTTTCCCATTTTTTGAAGGCCCTAGTCGTCAATTTTCCATGGAAAGGTATTTATACTTGGCTGGCACACCTTATCCCATGTCAAAACCTAGATTTTTGTAACTATAACACAAGTGCTTCGAGCTGACTTAAAATTTCCACTATTTTCCAGGATGACATTTATTTTGTTTCCTCAGCATGGTGAAGCTTTCTTTAGAAATATAACAGCTCAAGCCTTTTCCTCAGTCCAGGTTACTTTTTCCGGTTGTTTCTTTGCTACCTTTCCATCGTGGTAGTTCTCAATTTGTTATAGTCTTGGCTGTAGTGATGCTTGATCCAAGCAGGGGTATAATATGATGACCAGACACAACAGCATGTTTTAGCAAGTTTGCTCAAAGTTCATTACTTGAAAGCAAAATGTACAGACATTAAATCGAAAGGATACAAGGAAAATCCATCCTTGATCTGGGTATAAAAATAACATTTGTGATGAGATCTGATAATTGTCTATTATCTAAGAAAGGAAATTTTCTTCACAGCTACCACAATCTGAACCGTCAGGCTGTCAAAATGCTACTTTTTAGAATTAGAATTAGGATTAGAATTAGCTTTCTTGTCACTAGTACTCAAATGAAAAGTTTACAAGTTGCCACTTATGGCGCCATCTTATGTACAAAAGTACCAATGTGCAGATTCTTAAGTACAAAGTTTTAGGGGGAAAAAGTTAGAAAAATAAACAAATGAAATGAATAAACTAGTAATACAGAACATAAGAATTAAATCAAAAATTTTTGTTTGGAAAAATGTCTCCAATGTTTTTCTCTGTTGAGGTGTTTAGTAAATTCTTGTTCATGGCTAGCTTTGGAATCTGGAATTTCATATTTCTCCTGTTCAACTTGGTCCGACATTTTTCCAATCACTCAAGAGAGCTACATTAGCTCTGGTGACATTCAAAGTATTTTTGCAGAACTGCCCGGAAACAAACAAGCAAGAGAAACCATGCTAGATAACTTTCATTTTGTGATATTACCACATCTCTTATGCCTGCTAAGCTACATGCAACTGTGCCCTTCAGGAACCGAATCACTGAAGTTAATTGCTTTGGGCATGCTCTGAAACATCAATGCAAGTTCAATAGAAACCCATTTATGTTGATAGATAAGGTACTTACTGAAGCTGCAGTTATCAATCAGAAGAACCACAGAGCAAATTCCAACAACTTTTTAAAATATATATGTATCATTGAAGGAATGTGTGCATCCCTGGTGCAGTGTTTATTATCAATATCCAATTTCCATTCAAAATATGGTGATGGTAAGCCACTTTCTTAAATACAATTGAAGGCATGTTAGATCAGAGGGCAGTTAATAGTCAACCACTTTACAATAAGTCTGGTGTTACGTGTAGGCCAAAGCAGGTAAGAATGGCACAAGTCCTTCCCTAAACGAGACAGCAAACCAGCTGGGTTTTTACAATAGGATAGTTTCCTGTTGATCAATATTGATATTACCTTTATCTTTCAGATTTTAATTGAGTTAAATTTAAATTTCACAGCTACAATGATGGAATTTGAACTGATATCACTGGATCATTAGTCTAAGTGTCTAACCACTAACATAAACTTGCATCATCAAACTGAATGGTGAAGCAGGTTTGAAGGGCTAACAGAACTTCTCTTGCTCCTGTATTCTGTTTTTTTTATATGTTCACTCTGCAATCTATTGTCTGCATGTTCAATCACAAATCATTCACCTTTGGGTCCACAGAATGGATCACTGATAATCTGACCCCATTTATTTTCCACTAGATTTACTGTCATAATGAAACAGGGGCCATTTAACAATTGTGCGTTAAGTAAAACAGGACAGACACAGACTAGGAGCATGTCTCAATTCAGGAGCAAATGATAACTTAAAGAATTTGAATCCTTCATGATTTGTTTCCAAAGTAACTTCAGCAATTCATCAATTGTTCACATTTTCTGCTATATCAGTACTTTATGTTACAGCTTGTTTAAAGGTCTTATATAACATGTTATGACACAGCTGAAGCATTTTCAATAATTTTCAAGGACTGAGTTCATTTATTTACAATCATACATACATTTATTCATGACTTATTTTCGTGGGACAATTCATTGGTCTTGTAGTTATGCTTTTTTAAAAGGAATATTAAACAGCTTGTTCTAGTTTGCACCACAAATACATCTAAACATTCAGAATGGCATTTGTACCAATTCCTACAAATATTAACTTCATGGATATTTAAACTAACTTCAAGGATGTAATGTTTCAAAGCTGCATGCTAGTTATCAATTGTCTTTATTGGCACACTAACCTCATTGATTTCCACATGGTATCGTGACTGTTGAAAAGACGGAGAGTTGTCATTCCGATCCCTTACTATAATTCGCACCTCATGCTTGATGACACTTCCGACTCGTAAGTTTAGGCAATCGAGCACAACAACAATAGACTGGATATTTGATGGAGGCTATTAATGATAAAATAAAGAGAAAATTTCAGAATCAAGGCTATTTAAGAGATATTCCACTGGCACAAATCTCTTTGAAAAATTCTGATTTGCCATGCAAAATTGTCATGCCCATCACTGCAAATTTATACTACGAACTTTGTCAATGCTTTTCAAAAAAATATATAAACAAACTGTTAAGATGGGATGTCATGTTGCAACTGTACAGGGCAATGGTTCAGCCATTTTTGGAAGACTGTGTTCAGTTCGGGTCTCCCTGCTGTCGGTAAGATGTTGCTAAACTTGAAAGGGTGCAGAGAAAATTTGCAGGGATGTTTCTCGTATCGGAGGGTTTGAGTTACGGGAGAGGCTGAATAGACTGGGGCTATCTTCCTGTGGGGTTGAGGGGTGACCTTATTGAGGTTTATAAAATCATGAGGGGCATGGATATGGTCCCCACCCTATCCCTGTAACCCTGGATTGCCCATGAATAATCCACCTAGCCTGCGCAGCCTTGGACGCTACAGGCAAATTAGAATGACCAATCCACCTAACCTGTACATCTTTGCATGTAATGGGTTCAGTATATATGACAGTGTGCTTTATAACTATTATTTTTGCAGTAGCATTCTGGAAAACTAGTTCAGAAGCATGTGGAAGACACATTATGGCATCATGTTGCTGGAGAACTGTTAAAAAAGAATTGAAAACCCCTTCACTCCTGTCAGGATTTGTGGTGAGAGCAACAGAATTTGCATTTTTGTCCAAAACATTCTTATTGAGAACTGAATGAGTTGGAAAAATGATTGCTTCTATGCTGTTGACAAACGGGAAGGAGTTGTGAGTTAAACAGAAAGTGAGGGTGCCCAGAGGAAAAGACAAAGGGGGAACCAACTGTTGTAGAGTAGTCACCTATATCAAAAAAAAGATGTTAATAGTAGATGTGAATAGCAGAAAACAGATCTGCTTTACTCAGAAAACTTGTGAAAACAAGACATGGGGAAGGGGCACCTAATTAAAATGGAGGACAATTTTCATGCTCTGACGTTGTTGAACTCAATAGTGAGTCCTGAAGACTGTAAAGTGTGAAATATGGAAAATGAGGTGCTGTGTTGGAGTTTGTTGGAGTATTTCAGCAGACTTAGGAGAGAGATATCAGCGTGAGAGCAAGATGGTGTATTGAACTAACAAGCTAGTGACGGGATGATAAGTCATGATGGTCTATCGAAATGACAAGCTGTTGATCGGAAGATAAATAAAGCTGATAGTAGCAAGATTCAACTAATTTGAAATCTGAGTTCTAAACATAGCTTAAACCATCAGAATTATGATCAAAAACGTACAGGTAGTAATAATTTACTGGCATCCAATCTAAACTAGTTAAAAGACCGAAGTGACAAATAAATACACAATAACGAACTCCACACAGATTTATAATTTAGCGTGCATCCGATACTTGATAAATTCTTCTATGCTTTCCCCTCATGATCTTTGTTCATCCTTGAACTAATTGGTTAGGCTGTCCATAATAACAGACAATGTGATAAGAAAATCAAAGTGGAATTGTTGTATAATGCATATTATGCATCAAATAAGCAAAAAAATCTTAAACAATCTTGCAGTTCAAATAATGTCAGCAAGGTCAAATTCCTTGCTCCTCTTAGTCTTTCCTGACAGGTGATGTTGGATCCCCAATATTGTTAATTACTCAATCCCAAGAAGTACACAAGAAGAAACAATATTACACGCGTACAAATATCGTTGCATTCTTTCCTTCTCATTGCATTTCACACTTAAAACAGAGCCAGAATTGAGGATTAATGTCTCACCTCATTAAGTGCTTCATATTTGGTGCTGCATTAATTACTCTCAAAGCTGATTAGGTTAATTAAGTTTTTGTTTCTTTTGCTGCGCTTTTTAACATGTAGTGATTTTTTAGTGTTTGAATTCAGTATGTCTTATCTTTCCTAAAACATTTCATAAATATCTTAATGTTGAAGCTATTAAAGAAGCAAAAAAAACGACATCTGCTAGAATATAGTTGCCTGATGTCCCCAGTTAACTGATTTTATCCTTGCCTGCCTGTGTCCTACCTTTGATAAATAGGTATAAAAGCAGAAATTGCTGGGGAAATGTTTGCAGGGTCTGTGGAGAGAAAATAGAAGGATGGTCACTGGACTAGGAAGGTTAATTCTGTGTCTCTTTCCAGGACCCGATTCCAGCCTTGGGTGACTATCTGCGTGAAGTTTGCATATTCTCCCCGTGTCTACGTGAATTTTCACCGGGTGCTCCGGTTTCCTCACACAGTACAAAGATGTGTAGATCAAGTGGATTGGCCATGCTATATTGCCTTATTGTCCAGGGTTGTGTAACATAGATCGGTTAGCCATGAAAAATACAGGGTTACAGAGACAGGGTCTGGGTGGGTCTGGGTGGGATGCTCACCAAACGGTTGATCTGGACCTGATGGGCTGAATAGCCTCCTTATACACTGCAGGGATTCTACAATCCAGCACTTTCTAGTTTTCTTTCAAATCTTCAGCATCTGCAGTTCTTTGTTTTATTTGAGATCCTCATGTCTGTTCTGTTAAATGGGTCAGTTGTTCCACACATCCTGAAATATAGGCCAAGGTGTTCCCATTTCTTTCTAAGTGTGGGCCGAGGATGTTAGGTAGACAGTCACTGCTCCCACTGGTGAGGCAGCACACCAGACGGCCTGTCAATGACAGTGGACAGGCAGTATACGGGTGAGCATCGTGCCTTGTTGGGCACCTCGCCATCGGTGAGCCAAAAACTGTTGGCCGCTCAGAAGCTGGCAGCTTCAGGATCCAAAGGACTGTCGGTTCAGGCCTGATTGGGAGGGCATCTAGTGGCAAGAGGCTAGTTTCTTTTAATTTTCCTCTTGTGGCGTGGGGGCCGTGGGGAGATAGATGCAAGAGTCTTTACCCAACTGTCTAAAACTGTCATTACCCAGACTGGACAAAGAGCTTATTGTGGTTTCTAGTCTTTCTTGCTGAACAAGGAGGCAGGTGATCTGGGGAGGTGGCAGGTTGAGGCCCTGAAGTGGCCATCAATTGAATGTTTATGAGCATTAATACCTGGTGCATGATAAAACTTCCGCATGGACATTCTCACCCACTGTTTAACAGCAAAGGTGGCACGAGGGAGAAGACTGTCTCCAGAGCAAACTCTAAGTCATTTCTCCTTCTTGCCATCTCCATGGAGGTGAAAATTCCACTGTACCTCCAAACCCAGTCTGGTGGAGTGTCAACAACCAAATCATTCCCTGCTCAAGTGATACCAACAAATTCAATCTGTTTCCCCACTGCTAGCATCAGATCGCCATTGTTAATCCCTTCTCTGTTATCATCTCCAATCAGACAATCCTCCTAATAATAAGATAATTCCAAAGCAAAGGCAACACAACTCAAGCAATGGTTAGGGAATAAAACTGTCACTTGATTTTGCACATTTCATCAATTCCAGATGAGTTATTGAATTTCACAAATACAAAGGAACTTCAATTATCCACCATAATGAAAGGGGACACTCAAGTAGATAATTGAAATTGACACAGTTACGACTTCCCAAATTTTGGACTTGCTCCGACGGTACAGAAATATGCTAGGTACCGCAATGACAAGTAGTACGCAAACAAAAACAGATTTTAATCTTTTTAAAACAGAGTTATTTTGGACAGAAGGTTGATGTCAGTAAGTCATGTAATAATTCAATTCTTTGTACAAGGTGTAAATGTCATGGATGCCACAGAAACTAATTCCACAGCTTTTCTTTACATAATTATGAATCATTGTAACTCATCCTGGCAAATATCACAAATACCAACATCTTCTTGCTTGAACCTCTATCGCTACTCACTATCAGCCACTTCCTGCATTCAACCCCCTCAACAGGTAGTAAATTTGGCACAACAGACAAATCAGACTGGGCAAAAGCAGCAGCAGGTGGCACAGTGGTCAGCACTGCTGCCTCACAGCGCCAGGGACCCAGGTTTGATTCCATCCTGGAGTGACTATCTGTGTGGAGTTTGCTCATTCTCCCTGTGTCTGCGTGGGTTTCCTCTAGGTGCTCCAGTTTCCTCGCACGTTCGAAAGAGGTGGCTTGACCATGCTAAATGCCCTGTGGTGACTTGGGATGTGTGGGTTAGACATGGGAAATGCACTGTTACGGGGATGGGATAGGAGGCTGGGTCTGGTGGGATACCCATCAGAGGGCTTGTGTGGACCCAATAGGTCGAATGGTCTCTTCCCACACTGTAGGGATTCTGTGAAGAATGGTAGTTTAAAACAGCAAGTTTTAAAGTCATTCTTGTCATTTTTCATGACACTAAGACAGTTTGTATTCAGAATATAACTTGCATTTGCATAGCATTTTATCAGACCCTCAGGACATTCTGAAGTAATTTACAATCCTTGCATTACTTTTGAAATAGGCAGTTATGTAGACAAAAGTCACTGACAAATTCCACTCAGCCAGGTCCCATAAATAGCAAATTAATGGTGACCAGTCAATCTGTTTTGATTTATTTGGTCATGGGAAGTGTGTTATCCAGAAAATCAGGAGAATTGGCAACTTTTCTTCAAAGTGCCTTGGGATCTTTCACATCCAATAACTCATCTGAAAATAGGTATTTCAGACAGTCCCTCAGTACTTCACTGAAGTGTCAGCCAAGATTAAGTGTTCAAATCCGTAATGGGACTTGAATTCACAATTGTCTAACCTAGAGGTGAGAATACTGACACTTTCATCTGCAGAATTCGTTAGCTGAACCAAAGGCATAATGCAGAATGCAGGCATGCCAAATTGTCTATAGAGGTGAAATTTACATTTATATGTAACTTCTTTCATGCCAAATATGTTGCATCAAATGTGTGCATTTGAAAGAAAATTTCCAAATCATATTGTTTCAGAGAGAATCGTTATAGTCTCCACTGAAAAATAAACACAAATATTCTGGTATAATTTAATTCTGCTTCATAGTGTTTAATGACCATCAAGAGAGGACATAGGTTTAAGATGAGAGGGGAAAGATCTAAAAAGGACCAAAGGGGTAATGTTTTCTTGCAGAAGGTGGGGCGTGTATGGAACTAGCTGCCAGAAGTAGTGGTAAAGGCTGGTGCAATTACAACATTTAATCGACATCTAGATGGGTATATAAATAGGGAGGACTTAGAAGGATATGGGTTAAATGCTGGCAAATGGGACTGGGTCATATTGGGATGACTGGTTGGCGATGAGTTGGATCAAAGGGTCTGTTCCTGTGCTGTAAGGCTCTATGACTGTAATGCAATATGTTTAACCTGAATAGTCTGGAGACATTTAAGTAAATGAACTAGGCCACCTGGAAAAGTTTTGAGTTTAGGAAAGGAATTTCAGAACAAGAGGAATAGGCACTTGCTGTCACTAATGGTTGCATGGAGGAAAGATGGGAAGCACAAAAGTGAAAGCATTTTGAATCTGACAAAAAAACTTCTTTCCACACTTTGGATATTAAGGTATTTCCTTAATTGCTTTTGGCATTGCTAACAATGGGATTGTCACCTTCTCATTCACTCCGGCTCCATTTGTCCCTCAGGACATCAAGTGATTAGTGTTGAATAAATATTCTGAGAAATCATTGCGACAGTAAAGCTCTGTATAAGTTAATCCTTTACCTGAGTTGTAAAATTCATGTAAATATATATTTCTTGTGATGTGGATGCTGCTGATCAATTCAACACTTGTTGCCTATTCAGACATACCCTTGAGAAAGGACTTATGGACCTTTGTAAATGTACTCTAACATTACTTGCAAGTTCCTGAAATGTTCTCCAACAACAAGGAAGAAAAGATGATTAAGTACATTTGTAAGTAAACTGTCCCAATAGTTGTGACAATAGCGTATTTTGTAGCTGCTTAACTCATCCATAACTTCAGAATCCCATTCAGAGTTGAGACCATGAGGTGTAGGAGCAGATTATTTATTTTCTTTCTTTTCTACTTAAAACTAAGAAGGTCTGCAATGTGTAACTTTTAACCTTGTTTCATTTGGTTTACGCTATACAGTTTGTTCTGATATAACGCGTGTTTCTTCAATGCAAATTGAGTTTAATGCGACGGGAGAGTTATAGAACTCAAACTTGCCCTGCTTGTTTTGGCTATAGCATAATTCCATCTCCATCACTTTAAATGTAGCAGTTATTGCGGGATTTTCTTATAACACAAGAATGGAACTATCGCATTATATCAGAACTGACTATACTATAATCACTACTTTTTACTTTGTTCCTTATATCTAGTCCGTTCTTAACATTCTGTACCTACATACTTGTACCTAGGACGGTACCTTCTGTGGCAACGTTATCCACTTTTCACTGTGCTCCAGTACTTTTATACTTGATAATGTGTGGCAACAAAATCAAAATCAAATTTTAAATAAAATCAGAAGTAAGCCATTAGTTCATCCAGTCTCTTCCAACGTTCAATTAGATCAGGGCTGAGCTGCCAATCCTCAACTTTACTTTTCTTTTTCCCTGTAACCCTTAATTCTCTGATTAAAAACGCCCATTTCAACCTCTAATGTAACTTAATCACCCAGCCTCAACAACCCTCTATTGTAAAGTATTCCACAGATTTACATCCCCTTGAGAGAAGAAATTCCTCCTCATCTCGCTCTCAAATGTGTGATAGAAAGCAAGCGAACATTGGGCCTGAACTATCAACCAAGATTCTCTTTTTAAAGGGAGCACAGCAAGTGTCACAGTGATTGTAAAGAAAGCTGCTCCCTGGAAGATAATGAAAGCAGGAACACAGAAGTAAGATGCAGGAAGATTGCCATCCTCGTTTTCTGACTCTGCCTGGGAGTTATATCAGAGGTGGTAAGGGTCACAAAGATGGTGTTCTTTCCAGTCAACAGGAGGAAGAGTCTAACCATCCAAATGGAAGATGTGGCTGAACACAGGATGGGTGTGGTGCACAGGATCTGAATTCAGCATCGGAAAGCTTTAGTGGCCACATCAGGTCATACGATAAGCATCATACTACTTTCAGATCACTATGTGACGTCGCGTTCTCTTGACGTCACAACTTACTGAAATGTAATGATATGTGCCATGTTGAGTTTGCACCTTTTCCTTTGTCACTAATTCATGCACTTGACCTCTCAGAGGCCTTTCAAAGGTGTATGAACGTACAAAATAGGAGAAATAGACCATTCAGTGCATGATCTGTTTGTGTTTCAAATTCTACATTTCTCACCTATCTACCAGTAATCCATGATTCTCCTCCATAATAGGATTCTGTCTTAAAAATATTTAATAATCTGTTGACGCTGCCTTCTAGGTGGAGAAAGTCACATAACCCACTGAGAAAGAGAAAAAAAATACTCATTTTTTTTAGAAATGGTAATCACAAAATGATCTAAAAGGGAGTATATTGAGGAGCCCATAGTAGGTGGGTACTCTGAGGATGCGTTCTCACATTGTCCATAATCTGGTTCTACACCTGTTCATATGCCTCAGTTGCTTGTACATGAGAGATAGTCAGGTTATCACATGAGCAGAAGCAAGCATTGGAAAGAGGGACAGCAGCAAAATGTCCACATCACAGAACATAAGCTCCACACACACAATATGATGGGAGAATGATTTAATGTGAAGATGTGGCTTAGTCTCCTCAAGGTTTGTGCAGTGACACTCGTACCAGTACTGGAATGGATAAATGTATTGCTGGCTGGCTGACAGGCAGATTAATGAAGACACGGTCAAACAGGTTTGTACCTCTTGTTGGATCTCTACTATCTGACTACCACAGACTCAGCTAGCAACTGAGCCAATATCACGCATGTTGGGGCTGCCAAACCACTGATGGACATTAAAGACTCCCAACTCAAAAATATTATGCATCGCTTATTATCACCTCCAGTGTTCAGCACTGTTATACTTCTTTGTTTAACCTCCTGCCTTTTATCCTGTCATAGATCTTCACTTTTGTTCCACCCCTTGCCTCCTTTCCTGGCTTGTGTAAAACTCATTGCATCTCAAACATTTGAGTTCCAATGAAAGGTCAACTACCTAAACAGTTGACTCTCTGTAAATTACCTGATTGCCTGACCTACTCAGCATTGCCTGCAATTACTGCTTCTATTGTGGTACAAACTAATTTAGGAGTTCTATACTGTCTGGAAGTTCCATTTGAAGTGTTATAGCCAACAACTGCACTTTTTTGTGAATGTATTTTCTTTCAATGGAAGTACATTAGGTATGCAGCTTCTTTTTCTGATTCCTTGCAGATCACTCAAATTGTTCAGTGCATTGTCACTGCAGCATATCTTGTAAAGTCAGAAACAGTGGCAACAACATTTTTTCCATTGATGAGAGAAAGGGAATTGAAGATTTGATAGCTGAACGGAAAAAGCACATAGTTCGCGATTCTCAAAAGGGCAATATCCCAGAGTTACAATTCCTCCATGAACATAAAAAAAATCATATTCATCTGACAGGAATGAAGATTAAAAGGCAAAGAAAGAATACTTAATTAGCCCCAGAGATTTAAGCCCTAAACTTTTCACACACAAATGAGTCAACATAAATACGAGACAAATGGTAATAAACTAGAAAATAAAGCAACTGGTAAAAATAAACAAAAGAAGCCAATATATTATTTTACAAAGTACATCCTGATAAATAAAACAGTTCACTCTCTTTCACATGAAAATTAATATACTTTTGTAAGGAGCAAATAATCCAGAAAGTTATAGGCATCAGGCTTCAGTATTGAAGATTTTTAGTACTTCAACACCAGGAGGGATAAACAATCACAGTTGAATAAACTCACAGTTGACTAATGAAACACCAAGACAACAATTTGAAAAAACAATCAATCTATAACAAAGTGCTTAACAGCTTTTCAAAGCACACATAAAATTGCACATAGATTATATGTAAGGAGAAATGGGTCAATGTTTAGTTTTAGCATGCACGTGTGTGCGTGAGTAAAAGGGACACACAAATGTACTTCTACAAGCAGTTCACTTTGGAAGAATTATCATTGAACATGAACAAAGGTGGAAGTATAACAATAAAGAGCCTTGCAAAGTTACCCCAAAGTGAACACTACAATATGTCTTCTTCCCAAATTTGAAACATTAAGGATAGCATTGCTAGTACAACTTACATCTCGGTCGAGAACTCGGCCAGTACTGTTCAAATACAATCGCTGATTGACAGCATCCAGAAGGACCCAATAGTCATTGTTGCCTTTCAACGATAAAGCAATTGTAGGATTTGAGCCTCCTGCATGACCTGTAATTTGCAAGTTGTCCACCAGAAGTGTTCCTATTTTACACAAAAAGAAATTTTAAGAAGTGGTAAAAATAGAATCTGATGACATAAGATTAAACTCATTTCTCGCTCTTTGTTTCAGACAGAATGGCTAACTATGCAATTGCTAAAGGGGAATTTGGGGAGAATAATATTTTGGATTTGCTGTACTTGTGTGGAGTCTCATTTAACAGGAAAGTAGATTGAACTATCAATACAGGAATTATGTTTCCCATATTAAAATCAATAATTGAGAACTGGAAGAGTCATGAAACAGATCTCATAACCTCCATGTACAATTGTCTGGTCTGCCTTTCTCTCTGCTGAGTTGGAATTCTAACAGGGGAGTTTTATCACCATCTTATTAATCATGCTTTTTACCTCTGGGCTTCCTAATAAAAGGAAAGCAAGCAAGTAGCATAGAATTTATATAAGCCACACAATAAAGTCAATTACTTGGTAGTAACAGACAGATTCTTTGGGGTTATATACAGATTTTTAATATGTTTAACCCAAGCACAACATTTAGTTAGACTAAAAGTTCTTCACAATCAAGACTTGCCATCAAAATTACAAACATACGATCCTGCAAAAAAACCTTACGATCGTTGCTCATTTTCACACTATTTCAAAAATTCTGAAATAATCTTAGTTTTAATGTTGTCATGAATATTAATAAAAATTGAATCTGCCATTTTCTAACAACTTTTTTGTAAAAAAAATCATTGGAAATACTTGGGTGATAGCACTAAAATGCAAACTTTTACACATGAATTGTAGCGTCATATCAATAATCTGTGTATACTCCTATAAATATAATAAATAGAACATTTAAAGTTAAATTTGACATACAGTTATTCTATCACAGAAAGTTATATAACCAAAATTAAAAATGAATTATTTGAAAATTTACTGAGTGTCACCATTCTCATTACAAAAGCACCAAGGCAAGGTGATTCTCACCGTTTGATAGGTTATCCATTTTTGCTATGTAAAATCAAACAATTGGATGAATTATTTACCCAAAGCCTCATATTGAATCTAACAAAATGGATAAAGTGCAACTTGCTACAATATTTCTCCATTTGGCATCTACGGCCAATAGACCATATTTCTTGCTTTTCTAGAGACTACAAGGCTTAGGAGCAGAAGTAGGCCATACAGCCTATCATCTCTACTCCATCATCCAACAAGATCATGATATGTTAACCCTCAATTCCATGTTCTTTCTTTTTCCACATAATCTTCAATTCCTTCACTGATTGATTAAAAATCTGTCTTCCTCACCTTGGAATATACTTAATGATGTAATCTCAATAATCTTCTGTGCTGATTCATTATCCTCAGAAGAAATTCCTCCTCTTTGGTTTAAATAGGCAACCCCTTACTCTGTGATTATGTCCTCTGGTTCTGGACTCTCCCATGGGGGAAATCAATCTCTCAGCATCAACCCGATCTTCTATGTTTCAATAAAGACTCATTAAATTCTTTTAAACTCCAATAAGTACATTCTCAACCTACTCAATCACTGTTTATATGGAAATCCATCTATAGCTGGAGTGAATCTAGCGAACTTTCTCTGGACTGCTTCTAATGCCAGTATATCTTTCCTTAGAGGAGGAGATGCAAAATTTTGCAGCTGTGATATGACTTGTGCCTTATAGCTTTTGCAAGACCTGCTTTGATAATATTTGCTTTCAAAATAAAAACCAGCATTCCATTTGGCTTCTCCGTTACCTGCTGAATGTTGTATGCTAGCCTTTTGACTTCTAAACTTCTAAAGACTTCTAAAACCCCGTGGTGACATGGGTTGCTGCAGTCTTTCTCCATTTAAATAATAATCAGTTCCTTCATAATTCCTGCTGCCAAGTTTTTACCCACTCATGTAATCTATCTATATCTCTCTGTAGCTTCTTTGTATCATATTTGTTTTGAGTCTTCAACTATTTTTGTTTAAATGTCTGCCATTGTACATTGCCAGATAGTACCTGGATAAGATACTTTCTCTCATCAACACCACTTGGTTCATGATATTTAGACTCAAATAAAATCATGCTTGTTCTTATGCTGAAATGTCAATCTTCATCGTGTCTCGCATTGTCTAGACCAGTCAAAATGTGGAATTCATTTGTCAGGGTGATATATGGGATTGGCTTCAGTTCTTGATATAAAAGGGGGGACAGATGGTTTCATTCCATGATTAGGTAAACATTTCAGGCAAATGTAACAGGTTCAATATGGGAGGGGGTAAAAGATAGTGCAGAAGCTGAGGACACAACAAGGACTTTCTTTTTAAAAGAGAGGTTAATGGGATGTTGGCATCACGAGCTCGAGTCAGTGTTCATTGCCCATCCAGAATTGCCCAGCATGGGTTGTGGAGTTATATTCGAGTCAGACTTGGTAAGAATATCAGATTTATTTTCTTAAAGGATAGCAGTAAAGTAGATTTTTTTAAGAATAATCGGCAATGGTTGCATGGTTGCCATTGGACAAGTTTTTAGTTCATTTCATTGAATTCGAATTTCACCATATGCTATGATAGGATTCAAACCCATATTCAAATTATGCAATTTTAGTGAATTTGCCGTCAAATCTCCAACAAAGAAAGGGGTTGTGAACCTTTCTTTGGGGGTGGTGCTGGCGTTTCTCATCTCACATAGAAAATCACAGACTGTTTGAAACAAGTAAATATTAAACAATTCAAAGTTAGTAGGTTTGGAGTCAAATACAGATAATGAAGCATAACTGAAGTTGCTTTTGAAGTGTGGTACTGTCTGAGCTGCATATGACTTTGTGAACAGTTTTTGGGCATCAGATCTGAATAAGGGTATATCACTCTTTGAATGAGTGCCGCGTATTGTCATCAGGATGATATTAGAACCACAGGGATTAAGTTACAGAGAGGTTTTACAAATTGGATCATATTTCTGGAATGAATGAGGATAAGGGTTGATTTCATTACGAGTTCAGAAGGTATTAATGAAACAGTTGGTGGATATAGTAAAACTATTGCTGCTAAAAAATGGAGCAAGGCAATTTTGGGGTATAATTAGTAAGCAGTTCTATTGACAAGGTTACTAAAATTTTTTAAGTCCATAGTGCAAACAATATGTTATGTTAATTCAATTGTTAATTCTAAATTTGGGTTTGATAGATAACATTCCATTGGACAAGTATGAATTGCTATTGTGTGATAATCAGCAGTTGCAATTCCTATCCATTTCTACAGCCCTTCCGGTTTATCATGATTTCACACCCCAGCGGATTTATCCAAAGATAAAAAGAGAGTTAGGGTAAATGAAAGTACAGGTTGGTGGAGTTAGATTGCAAAAATTAGACAAATCAGATCTAGCTGAATGGTGAAACAAGCTTGATGGGCTACATAACGCCTACTCTTGCTTCCAATGTGGAACATTCTAGATTCTGCACTAAACTAAAAATGATGCAGCAAAAAAGCATAATCAATGTTTTCAGAAGCAGCTTTAAAAGGATATATTTATGACAATCTGGAATAGACACAATTGTGTTAAGCAACACACAACCAGCCCAGCTCTTCCCCCCCACCCACTGCATCCCAAAACCACTCCAACCTGTCTCTGCCTCCCTAATCTGTTCTTCCTCTCACCCATCCCTTCCTCCCACCCCAAGCCGCACCCCCATCTACCTACTAACCTCATCCCACCTCCTTGACCTGTCCGTCTTCCCTGGACTGACCTATCCCCTCCCTACCTCCCCACCTATACTCTCTCCACCTATCTTCTTTACTCTCCATCTTCGGTCCGCCTCCCCCTCTCTCCCTATTTATTCCAGTTCCCTCTCCCCATCCCCCTCTCTGATGAAGGGTCTAGGCCCGAAACGTCAGCTTGTGTGCTCCTGAGATGCTGCTTGGCCTGCTGTGTTCATCCAGCCTCACATTTTATTATCGGTGTTAAGCAATTGGTATTTTTTTATTTTAAGTGGAAACAGAGCATCTCTAAGAGAGTGCAACTACACAAAACAGAACGTTGCTCTTACTATACATGCTTCTTTAAAACTCCGTCACCAATTATTTCCCCAGACTGCCTGCAAAAGTTGATCCGACAAAAACCAGGCTATAGAGAAATTGGGGATCAGACCTGACGGATCTGAACAGTGGAACTGTATTACTATAAGTGGTGCCAGGATGTGCTTTAATGGGGTGATGTCACATCAGCAGCAGTTAAATACACAATTGCTTTGCAGTTTTACTGAATGTATGCAAGTGTTAAGTGACAGGTTGTTTCAAATTACTACACTGCACAACCTACATTTCTCTACTTCGCTGTCTTGTCATGCTTCTAGCCAGTGAGTTCCTGTTTCAATTTAGAAAGTATGGTCACCTCAATCTAGTGGGTTCTTTTTTTAAGGCAAAATTTAAATCATACGACCCTGCTGAAAGGTTCCTAGTAGAGACTTACTTTCTTTTGTATTGTGTGTACAGTCACCTGAGATCTCACATGGTTGAAGACTGTCCTCTATGTAACATAGACTACCAGATTTTCTCTATTCAGATCATCCTATCTACTTCAGGAAAATTAGGGAAAAATCTGATTACACTTAAAATAAAAGAAATAGACCCACAACTCTGGCTTCCAACTCACATTTTTCTTCATTGAGGGTCTTGTGAATGAAAAATTATCCATTTCCCAAAGATCAGAAGGTAGTTTCATACCACGTCTATAAGAAATGGTGCACAAAGTGAAAAATTCAGGTCTGAATTTTTGGTCCTGAATACAGTGTGGAGACAGCAAGGACCAATTGAGTGCATGTGGGGGTGAGCTGTCTGACAGCTGGCCTCAGTGCTCTAGCACATTATCCCAACTGTAAAAGAATGATAACAAACAGTAGGCCTTTAGCCTTTAACTCCACTCTCTTCCCCATCCCTGACAACCCATGTCCCTACCCATCACACTATCCTGCACATTCTTCAATGACTACCAATGTCTCTATATCTATCTCATATTGTTCGTTTAGGCCTCTGTGCCAGTGAGAGTGAACTCAAGTCAAATCCATGCCCATAGCTGCCACCTTTGTCCTTATGTCGTCCACTGACTTATCCAGTATCCATCATGTACAGACCTCAGGGCCCATACTGAGATTAAATAAAATAAATTCTATGGGTTGTGGGTTAAAATTGTATCAGAGATAATGGGAACTGCAGATGCTGGAGAATCCAAGATAACCAAGTGTGAAGCTGAATGAACACAGCAGGCCAAGCAGCATCTCAGGAGCACAAAAGCTGACATTTCGAGCCTAGACCCTTCATCAGAGATGATGAAGGATCTAGGCCCGAAATGTCAGCTTTTGTGCTCCTGAGATGCTGCTTGGCCTGCTGTGTTCATCCAGCTTCACACTTTGTTATCTAAAATTCCATGGGCTGCTTTTTTTGTCTTAAGTCTGTGTTGCATCAAGTATTTTGCAGGGTAATCAACATTAGGGCTAACTTAAAAAAAAA
Source organism: Stegostoma tigrinum (assembly GCF_030684315.1). Taxonomy (NCBI): domain Eukaryota; kingdom Metazoa; phylum Chordata; class Chondrichthyes; order Orectolobiformes; family Stegostomatidae; genus Stegostoma; species Stegostoma tigrinum. The sequence continues at coordinate 48,427,228 of NC_081373.1, forward strand.
ACTCCCGAAAGAACTGTCAATGTTGTAAATCAGAAACAAAAACAGAAGTTGCTGGAAATGCTCAGCAGGTCTGGCAGCATCTGTGAAGAAAAAAAATCAGACTTAACGTTTCGGTTCCTGTGATACTTCCTCAGTAAGGACTGAGGCTCCAAAAGCTTGTGTTTTCAAATAAACCTGTTGGACGATAACCTGGCGTTGAGAGATTTTTGGCCTCTCCACTTTGTCAGCAGAAGTACAACCATCTTCACTCTGATACCTCAAACTCACCATATTTCTGTCACTGCATCAACTTCCCACTGATGCTCTTGTTCCACCTTTCTCTCTGTTGCCTGCAACATCACCTCTCACTCGTTGTCACCTGCCTGAAACCTGACACCAATGACTCTGCATATCCTTTGCACTGCCTACTTGTTCAACTCCAATGCTCCCTGAGATCTCTCCCTACAAGTCTTTGTCTCTCTATCTCACATCTTCTTTTACAAGGGTCCTTAAAACTTCCTTCCATGAACAAACCATTGTTATGGATAATCCATCCTGGTATTACCACATATCACTGGAGCTCAAATTGTTGCTTTATAATGAAGAACTTGGAGCAATTTGGATACATTGGAGATGCTATTTTAATAAATATTTTTCTGGTATTGATTGATTGATTTCTACTGGTTCATGTTGTGTTTGTGCAAACCTTTTCTGGTCTAAGTTGTTTGCGACTCAAGTCTACAGCATGTGATTTGACTTCATGACAACAAAAATGTGACAATGTAGGAAATGCTGTGGATGAAGAATGAAAGGGATGGGAGGGGGAATGGAATTGCCCTCAGCAAGAGGCTATATTCACTGAGGCTGTCAAGGAGAAATTCTCCTGCCTAAACGTCAGCTTCATTATGGACATCCTTGCTAAATCAGCTGCAACGGCACATGCATAATGAGGGCAGCTGTGCCATTGGCAACTTTACTGCAGCCATGAAAGATTAGGCTTCTGGCTCCTTCCAGGTTTGAACAGCTAATCAGTACAACACCTCCTGGTCTGTCACTTATTGCTATTGTGTGAGGGAAGTCAAGGAAGTTCTGTATTCCAAAAGAGCTGAACACTGTTTCATTCTCTCTTGGTAAAGGGAAACATCCAGGACATGCATATAACCTTCCTAATGGAGTCAGGTGCCTTTGTCATGGTGGTGTTACATGCCAACTCTGAGATGTGCCTCAAGTGAAACCGATTCCAATCCTGAAATTTTCAACTGTTGTTTGACCTTAAGCCTCAAAGGACATGGGGTAGTGTTCGATGTTCTGGCAGCAATCATGATGCCTTCAATCCATGACAGTTTCCTGTGCCATCTGCAGTGGAGGCAATATAGCAAACTAAGGGCTGGCTACTAGGATTTCTGCACTAATCTTACAAAGTGTAATCCTGACACTGTAGATCACTGTTGGAATACTGCATTCAGTTCTGGGCCCCTGCTATAGGAAGGATGTTGTGAAACTTGAAACGGTCATAAAAGGATGTTGCCAATGTTAGAGAGTTTGAGGGGCAGGGAGGGGCTGAATAGACTGGGGCTCTTTTCGCTGGAGTGTCAGAGGCTGAGGGGGGATCTTATAGAAGTTTATAAAATCATGAGGGGCATGGATAGGGTGAATAGTCAAAGTCTTTTCCCCAGGGTGGAGGAGTACAAAACTAGTGGGCATAGGTTTAAGGTGAGAGGGGAAAGATTTCAAAGGGACCTAAGGGGCAACATTTTCACACAGAGGGTGGTGCATGTATGGGACAAGTGGCCAGAGGAAGTGGTGGAGGCTGGTGCAATTACAACATTAAATAGGCATCTGGATGGGTATATGAAAAGGATGCGTTTGGAAGGATTTGGCCAACTGTTTGCAAATGGGACTAGATTAATTTAGGATATCTGGTCAGCATGGATGGGTTGGACCAAAGGGCAGTTCATCTATATTTTTCTATGAGTCTAACTTGCATTCCAACAAAATCACACTGTCATGCAAATATAGTAGAAGGGGCCATGAAGGTCTAAAACAATATTTCAGCTATGAGAATCACTCTGGAGGAACCCTGCAGCACTAGCACATTGGCTGTTAATATTTCTGGTGCTCTTCTGTACGTTACATTGTCACTTTATCATCCTTACTCTCAAGTATGGGTGAGCTGCAGAGGAGAAGCAGGGGAAGAAAAAATAAATCAAATGGCATTCTTTACTCAGGCTGTCCATTATTGCATCACCAGCATCATGTAACCTCAGCATTCAATCCCAATTCCCCAATAAACAATGCCTTCATGTCTACATTAGCTCTGCTGGTCACCATTACAGAGCTAAATTGGCCACGTTGCAAGAACAAAAAGTCAAACAATATTTATAAAGGCAGCCATATCATATTTAATATCCAAAGCATGGTGGCTCAGTGGTTAGCGCTGCTGTCTCACAACATCAGGGAACTAGGTTCAGTTCCACTCGTGTGTGTGACTGTCTGTGTGGAGTTTGCACATTCTCCAAGTGTCTACGTGGGTTTCCTCTGGGTGCTCTGGTTACCCCGCCCAAGCCTAAATATGTGCAGGTTGGGTGGACTGGCCATGCTAAATTTTCCCCTTAGTGTGCAGTTTAAGGGTATTAGCCATGGGAAATTCAAGGTTCTGGGGATAGGGTGGGAGGCTGGATCTGGGTGGGATATCCTTCAGTGGGTCGGTGAAAAAAGCAATGGGCTGAATCACCTCTTTCTGTCTGATTCTATAAAACATCTTCTAATCAAGCACATGTATTCCCTCAGTTCTGAGTTTCCATGAACATTTATTTATCCCATTCTTTCTGCACAATACAATTTGAGCAAAGCTACTTGAAGGATATTGATATTCAGTGAGTGCAACTGCAGACAGCTGTGCAGTGTGACCTCAAGCAGCTCAGGCCCCTAGAAGGTCCTTTTTTTGACTGCACCAGCTCTGTGCGGGTATATCCCAAACAGATCCAGCCTCCCGCTCTATCCTCACAACATTGCATTTCCCATGGCTAATGCCCTTAACTTGCACACTAAGGGGCAAATTTAGCATGGCCAATCTACCCAACCTGCCCATATTTGGATTGTGGGGGCAAATAGACACAACCAGGGAAAACCCATGTAGACACTCAGAGAATGTGCAAACTCCACAACAGACAGTCTAACACAGCTGACAGGCATAGCTGGGGCACTGGCAGAAAGATAGTTGTAGTAGCACAAATGATGACACTTGACAAAAGGACAGACGGTTTGTGCTCCATGGAACCACTGTCCTTCTCATACAACACTCTCACTACAACCTGATTTTTCAGGGCCTCGCTGAGTTTCCACAGCAGCATTCAAATGTCAAACATGTTCTTTATCACTTGCATCGCAATGGAAGCTGAGACATTGGCTATCAGTCGTTGTAGCATTGAGAGGGCCACCCATGCTCATGTGGAACTAGCCACTACTTCCGCAGAAAATGATGCACATCATTCTCTGCAATATGCCCTTGTTACATTAGAGCCAGATTCTTCCACATTTAAGTGAAAACATGGTCTGGGAGATCTGCCATTGCACCATTGTATGCCTACCCATCAGCCTTTTACGACATGTGCATAATCATACATATCATCGGAGTTTCCCAAAATAGAATTTGTAATGTGACCTCACCCTTCAGTGAAATGGCATACAGAGTATTTCATTCCCAGTAGCCAAACTACATGCTGTCCTGTCACATACTATATTTACACCAACATTTGCTCAAAGGGCAGCAAAGATGGCTCCACATGGTAATCAGCTCACTGCTGCCGCTAATGTTTGCACAGTATCGGTATTTGAGGTGGTGGCCGAGGTCGTGAGATTGTGACAGTGTTATGTCTTCTTCATTCTGTTTATTGTTCCAATGGATTTCAACGTCACATTATTGCCTGGCCATATGGTAACTCTTGTGTGACTGTATGCATAACAGCACAAAGGTAAAGGTGGTGAGAGGGAGAGGCATGTAATGTATACTTACATGCTAAAGCTTGTACTACATAACAAATTATAGGATATGAGCGGATTGCAATGTGTGAGGTGAATTGGGTCAGAATGTAACATCATCCATGCTTTCAGAGTTTTGGTGGGCAGGACATCATTTGTAGCTCCATTAATAATGTCTGGGTCTATGTGGTCAAGGTTTGCTGCTGTACTTACTTAATCACCAGATAGTTATTGCTACTTCTGATTATGTGCCACCATAACCTGTTTGACATCAAGGCAACAGATGATCTTTTGCAGCATGAAAGACTGCTAAAAAGAAAACCTGAGTCAATGGGATAAAACAAAAAAAAGCTAGAAGAACTCAGCAAGTCTGGAATCAACTCTTCTACAGAAGTCATTAGAATCAAAATTGTAACTGTTCTCCAGCACTTGTTTTTATTTCAGATCTCCAGCATTTGCATTTTTTAAAGTATACTAGAGCCAACAGGAATTAGTGGAAAACACCAGTGGTTGGGGTGATACCTAGCACAAGATGTTTGTTGTTGTTGGATATTAGTCATCTTAGTCACAGGACATGACTGCGGGCATCCCTGAGGGTACAGTCCTAGATCAAACTGTCTTCAGCTGCTTCATCAATAATGTTCCATAAGCAATGTTCAACACCATTACCTTCCATAGGATTCACCTGCAAAACTCATGCACTGGAATACAATATTCATACGGTACAAGAAATGATTTCCTTTCAGTCGTATCACAAGACGTTTTCAAAAAGGACCAATTTGAACTTCTTAAATTGCAGCTCTTAATCACTTGAATGGATTTCAGATAAGCATTGCCCCAAATTAATATACATATAATTCATGATATAAATAAAACTAAATCTGAAGATATGGTGCCAGATCAGATACATATTATTGACAGTATGATAATGCATTTTGAGCGTTGAAGATTTAAATGCAATTTTGAGAATATAGAACAACGATTTGGGGGCATAAGGACAGTATAAATACAAGACACAGTGAGCCTTTGGCATAATATTGACCTTTCTTGGTACTAATTGGAACACTCACTGGGAGTGAGCAGGCTGACTGGAATGGTGCACTAGTATTTTTATAAAATTGAGCTGTAATCACTTTAGGTTAGAGCAGAAGAATATTGTTGTCACATCAGGCTGTGCTTTAACTAAGCTGGCAGTGGGATGTTGATGCATTAGGTTGATAAGCACAAATCTAATGTTAAAAATGCATCTAGGAAATTTCATTGGTCATAATTACCAATATTTTAATGAAACAAAAATGCTAACCCATTTGAGCAATTAGAAAATGCATTACAACATTTTGTACACAGGTTAAAAATCTCTGAACACATGATTTAAATATTTAGACAATCATATATCATTCTGCTGAATTTTGTACTATTTTCATGGCTATGTTTTTCAGTAAACCGTACATAAAAAATTTCATTGCTCTTCCTTTAACATTATTACTTCTAACTTACTGATTCAGTTGTTTTCCTATACAGTCACATTGCCATTCCACCTATTAATCATTCAATTTCATCTGCCTTTCAGCTTCACGTTTCCTTTACAAGTCTATATCTCAACATTATGCTATTCTGTACTTATTTGAGAAAGCCTCATTCCCAATATTCACTTTCTATTTCATTAGTAAATTTTATAACAGCTTGGAAGTAAACATCACTGCTGTTAAGAAAACATATAATGACAATACTGGCCATTTACATAACTTACACATTTCAGCAATGTTGACCTAAAAAGTCTCATGGGAAACTAACCTGGACATTATTTATCCTCTGTCTCTGTCAGAGTTCCTTTGACTTGTATTGCAGTTCCACTTCTCTCAATTCCCTCCAAGTTTGAAACAGTATATTCCCAGAGTGTGGGATGTGGGATTGGAGGTGAGCGGGGGGGAGCAGGGGTGTGGTGTGAGGTTATTTGGAGGAGTAATGTCCAGCCGAAGTAATAAAGAAACGTTGATTTTTTTCAGAGAGAGTAGGAACTGCCGATGCTGGAGAATCAGCGATAACAAGGTGTAGAGCTGGATGAACACAGCAGGCCAAGAAGCATCAGAAGAGCAGGAAAGATGACGTTTCAGGTCTGGACCCTTCTTCAGAAGAAATGGCTCTTGTGAAGAAAAATTTTTCTTTTCTGAAGAAGGGTCTAGGCCCAAAGCGTCAGCTTTCCTTCCTCTGACGCTGCTCAGCCTGCTATGTTCATCCAGCTCTACACCTTGTTATTGCTAAATTGTTTCATTGTTTACTTGTTCCTGGCCGATGTTTGCTGACTGAAAGATCATTTTAATTTATTTGAAAATTGATTTAATGTCCTAAAGATGCAAAACACCTTTTTTTCACTCTTGCTCTATGATGTTTTGAGATGTGAAAACTGAACCTCAACTATCTCCAGCATGGCACTTGTATGTGATACAGCAATCCTTATATTAACATGGTGTTGAAACAGTCATTAGTGATTTCTTAGAGCTCCTAACATTTATAAATATTGTAATGGAGTCAGAGATGCTTCAGCATCTGAGCTAATGTTTTGTAATTATGTCGGATTGAATATAGCTAAAAAAATCCCCGAAGAATTCAGCCCCAAGTGCCAGTTTTGTCAAGTTTTTTGGAGTGTCATTCACTTTATCAGGCCAAACTTGCCATAATAACTACCCACCCCAGATCTGTCATCCTTCATGTCTGATCCCATCCTTCTCTTACCATACATTGTTTCCGTCAGTCAGCCTTCTTATATACCTTCCTAGCAACTAGCATTCCTTGTACCTGTGCCATGTTTGAAAGTCAGCACCTAGACAGGAACTGGCAAGCTAGTGTTGTCCCTCACCAGCAGCATAATAGCACAGCAATCACAAAACCACACTGTCCATGGCACATAGTTGGTCTTCTTCACACATGCAACTGTATTATTTTAGTTCAGTTGCTGTTTAACTACTATGCCAGCCAGTTTACATCCCATCTAAACACCATCTCTAAATCACACAGTCACAAATGCTGAACTCATAACCAGTACCTCTTCTCTATCAATCATTCAGCTTCAGCCTCTGCATTTGCCTTCACCAACTTGGTGAATGTGCCGCATTGGCTGAGCGACCAACACATTACAACAAAGAGGGAGTGGCTGCTGCGCTTGACCCCCTTCCCATATGACACCCACATCAATCGTTCATGTTTTCACTGCATTTAGCAGAGACCATCATTTACCTTGTAATACTGTTGATAAAGTTATGGTCTCCACTTCTCACAGCAGCACCACTAGAAGTATCAGCACGCTAACTAGCAAGGAACATTATAGCAAGGCAAAGCCAGATGTGAATGCTACAGGCATGTAAATACACACAAAACGAGTCAGCACTAGGATAGCAAGTGAACAGTCTGGTCTAATCCAAGAGTTGAGTGCCTGCCATTGTGTGCAACATATCCTTGCAAGAGCCTGCATGCTTTATTTGCTGAATTTCATATAAGTTCTATTTCAAATTAATCTTTCTTCCAGGCATTTCTGGCGGGGGGGCAGAAACTGCAATAGTGAAATCCAAAAATGGAGAACAAAGCAGAAGAGGAGATTTTATTTTTATTGGCACGTTGGAATTTGGACCAGGACCCAGTACAAGTAGGATTCTGCCACATGTGAGAAAATTTGCAGTCTACTGAGAGAAAGTCACATATAAAGTCCTTGTAAGAGTTTTAATAGAGAACTTGCCCAATAGGAATTGGTAAGAGTACTACTGAGCTACTTTAATAGGTCTTGATGTGCTCAACCTGTTGTTCAATGGCCGAGAACTGACTAATCTCCTGTTCTTAATGTCCTGTCATTTTGGATTCTGCCATGGCAAGTTCTAGCCTACCTGCTCATTATCACAGGGACGCAGTGGCTCCGTGGTTAGCACTGTTACCTCAGTACCAGGGACCTGGGTTCGATTCCACTCTCAAGCAACTATCTGTTTGGAGTTCGCACATTCTCCCAATGACTGCTTTGGTTTTCTCCCACAGCCCAAAGATGTGCATTGCAGGTGGATACAAAACTTCCCATCGTGTCCAAGCATGTCTATGTGGATTAACCATGGGGTCTGGGTCTGGACGGGATGGTCCTTCAGAGGGTTGCGGTGAACTCAATGAACCAAATTGCCTGCTTCAACACTGTAGGGAGTCTGTGATCACATTTTCCTACTCCCAATAATTCTTTATCCATTTGCTTATTCATGCATCCACTCAGACCATGTTTTTTTTCCAGCTGGCATTTCCAACTCACTTGTCCATCCTGAGTGTTTCCTGATATTTATATATATTATTGAAATCACCTGAACGCTGTCCAATCTTGACAACCAAACTAACTCCTTGCCAGCCAGCTCTACTCTGCAGGACGTCCTTGTAGGCTTCAAGGCTTGTTTACTTAACCTCTTCCCCTTGCATTCCAACCCAATCCCTGACTGTTTCTCCACCTGTCACTTACCCATCGCCTGCTCAAGACCATTCTGAATCCCTTATCATAATTTACGGGCCAAAATAGAGGTGAGGATCGGGACAATGCAAGTGACCAGGAAAGAAAAGTAAACTGATACAGGAGGAGAGTAGGAAAAGACAGCAATAAGTGACAAGAGTGATGGGATGAAAAATTGAGAGATGGGGCAAGAAGATTGGACCTCCATGGTGACGATTGTTACCTCGTACCTTGCAACCCCAATATGTCAGGTCATGATCACACAGTTCTGAACCACACATTGAGAAGCCTTGACATATTGAATTATTGACCTGCGTCTGATCCGTTCACATTTCAATACGAGACCAGCAAGTGCTTATTTAAGCAAATCAGGAGTGATCACTTTTCTGAAATGTTCTATGAAAGTTCTAGCATCCTCAAAGTGCACTTCTGAACCTATATTCCCAGCAGTAAAGTCTTTGAAAAACATATGATGTACGTGTACTGGGCAAATACTTTTAATGTCCTAGATGTAACATCAAACTTTAGAAGCAAGAGAGACTGTTATAATTCCTGGTATATTGACAGGGATTGACAAAAAGCATCACATCCAAGTTGTTTGTGGAGTATTCTCACACTTCAAGTCTGTTTTATCACAACACATGCCTTACAGCAAAGTCATTGTTCTAAATGTTGTAACTGACATAAATCCCTGCACTTCACAGAAATCTAAGCTTGTGGAGACCAGTCAATTCCTACTGAACTTCAGGACTTATTTTCCCACTCCGTCTTGCTTCATGACAGTCCTCATAAGAACAACGTAACAGAACTCTAAGAAACTGCAGATGATCTCCTTGGCAAAATCACATACGGTCTGTGTCTATGCTTCTGATGTGCCTGGCCTCCAGCCAAAGGCAGAAAATGTCATTAATGTAACAAAGTGTGAGAGGCCATTTTAAAACCATCAATGACACCTTTTATTCATTCACAGGATGAACATCATTGGCAAAGGCGAGCATTTATTGTGCATCCTTAAATGTCTTTGGAAAGGTGTTATTGAGTCACCTCCTTCAATTGCTGCTGTCTCTACGGTGAAAAATGTATACACAGACAAGACAGGCGAGGGGAAAACAAAGAGATGATGAAGGTAAAGTGTTAGAAATCAAACTCAGGATGGCTTGAAGATAGTGGTTTTTCTAAGTGCGTATTGTTCTTCTCTGTCTAATGTTGTAAAGGTTGCAGGTTATGTTGGGTGCCGTTAGAGAAGTCTTTGAGAGTTGCTACAGTACATTTTTATTTGATGCACACTGCAGATTTAGGGGACCATAATAGTTAAGATGATGGATGGGGTGGTGATCAAGAGGGCTGCAATATGTTGAGTTTCTAGATAGTGTCTGGACCTGAACTCATCCAGGCAAATGGGCAGCATCCTATCGCACTTCTGTCTTGTGCCATCCCCATGGCGGAAAGACTTTGAGGAGTCAGGAAGCAAGTCAAATCCCAGAGAATACTTAACATCTGACCTGCTCTTGTATAACACAACATATATCTGGATGAGCAAGTTGTTGTTCAACAGTGTTTATTGTGGGGGAATTTGGCAATTACAATGTTGTAGAAAACTAATAATTCAATCCAAAATATGTTTAAAATTTTAAATAATGGAGGAGTAAATATATTTCATGACGAACTAAGTAATTACTGATCAAGAAAAGTCTGGAAGAATTCAGTCAGACAATTGAAAGTCTGATTTAGAACCCCAATTTTCATAAAATTGTAACAAATTGACACTATCACAGCATTAAGGCTTGTGAGCCATATGACAATATAATGCAACATATATGTGGCTGATCAAGTTATTGGTCAATGGTGACCCTGAGATGTTTATTGTGGGGAATTGTCAATTACAATGCTGCAGATTATTAAAAATTTAATATCTTTCTGCAACACTGTGGAATTGTGCCTCATTTATAACCCTTTAATATATTTTAAAAATATGTTATTTCAAAGGTATGTTGTCTTTTTAATGTGAAAATTAAAAGCAATTGTGCGAATTAAAATGCATGCAACTAATGCTTTAAAAGTTTATTGAAATGTTTTAATGTGAAAAATTAAGTTGCACACCATCGTAGGCATTTGATCTTGTTGTTTCATGCACTGAGCCTTATGATAGAAATTTATATCAGTGAATAGTTAAAGCAACAAATAATAAGGGAAGGGAAATTTCATAAATTGTTCCTTTAAGAAATGTTTATGGAGATTGATCGAATTAATTACCATAAAAAAATAAACAATATAACTGTCGAACCTTACATTATTCAAGATGAAAGAAGAAAGCAATTGGAGAAGATTCAGCTGAAAATGCAAGCATCTTTAAGCAGGCATTAAACTGAATCAATCTTGAGGATAAAATCGTATTAGTGTCGTAAACTCGAGTAGTAATTAAAATACTTTTGCTTACTTTTACAAAACTTAGACAAAGATAATAATGACTTAACTAAAATTTATGCACTTGTTTATTCTCGAGATAGAATCTTAAAACTTCTCATTACATTAAACAACAAGATCAAATGCCTTTGGTGGTTTGCTACTTGAGTTTTCAAACTAATACACTTCAATAAACTTTTACAATATAAGATGTAAACAGTGTAACCCTCAAAATTGCTTTTGATTATTACAGTGAAAAGACAACAAACATTTGAAAATGTATATATTACAAATATATTAAGGATTGTTGATGAGGCACAATTTTACACTGTTGCAGAAAGATTGCAAAGATTAAAAACAATGGATTGAAGCTCACGCTGCCAAAACCATGGAGGAAATGGAAAATTGTCATTCTATTTTGAATGGTGCTCTGTTAAGTCCATGAAGCAGAAATAAAATTACCTCAAACCAGTACAGATAAGATGACACCATAGCGGACCATCTGTTCACAAAAAAAACAAATAGCCTAAACACAAAAACGCTTTGCAATATTTTCTGCATGAATATGACTGTTTATAGTACAGCAGGGAAATGCAAACCAATTAACATTCACTCAAGCAACAATGAGGGATGCACAATGGGGTTTGATCATACAACTGACAACTACTTCAAGGCAGATAGAATCTCCTGTTTTAAAACTCATTGGGTTTCATGTCCATTTATTAACATAAGGATTTGGTTAGCTCAGTTGGCTGGATTTGCAATGCAGATTGATGCCATTAGCATGGGTTCAATTCCAACACCAACTGAGGGTATCATGAAGGACTCTTCTTCTCAATCACTTCCCTTGCGTGAGGTGTGGTGACCCTCCTTAGATTGAACAACCACCAGCCAATATCTCTCTAACAAGAGTGCAGCCCTTGGTCTGATAAGACTATGGCTTTTATTATTTTAATAAAATATTAAAATAAAAAAAATAGGTTAACAATTATCCAACATTTTTAATCTAAATTACTCTGTCTAAACAATTCACAGAACAAGAATAACAAACTAGATATAGAACCAGCTTGGAATAGAACAGATTAGGCAACAGAAGCCAGTTACAGATGGTTCCCAACATGGAATCAGAGAAACGTGGGGAGGAAGTTTAATGTGCATGCTCCCCAGCTGAGGAAGTCAGTAAGGAGAGGAAAAAAGTATTACTGAGGACATTAAATACATCTTCAGTTGCACTTATGTTGTCTGCTCTATTATTTTATTCACTCTTAGACCTAGTGAAGTTGCAGCTGAGTGAGCAATGAGAAGCCTCTTCAGACATCCCAGATATGAAAGAGCTTGTAATGGCCAAGCATTTTGGATATCCTGCTGAAAGAGTACAAACTCAAGCCAAACTGGTAATGTGACTGATTCAGTAAAAGCACAATTACTGCAATTGCCCCGAGCAGGGCTGCCAATTCCTGCAGCTTTACTCTGCAACCAATTTTTTTTTAAATTAGCTTATTCTATTCACTTTGCTCACAGCTTTAGCCATTTCATGTAGTTATTGCATGGCTGAGAAGACAAAATTTGATCTTCGTGTTCTTGTAAGTGACTTGCAGGCTCTTCGTGTGATGCAAGTTTCTTCCCTCATCCTTCATGTTCCTTTTTGTATTTGCTGTCTTTGTGGTTCCAATCAGGGGCTATGGCTCAGTTGAGCACCATCATTTAACATGCCCACTTTATCATCAGACAGCATGGTTTCAAGAATTTCCATCTTCTTCTTGACACTACAGCACTCCATGTAGAGACCAGAGTGACTGTGATCTGTAAGAACCCTCCTTCCTGGTGTCCTCCTACTCTCTCTGAGGCTACATGCTTCTATTTAAAATTGTGCCCATTACTTTGATCATTCCCTCAGTGTCACAATGCAATGTGCACTTTCCCCCGACTTGAGTTGCTTGCTTTCCCTAAGACCACATGGACTGCTCCCCGATTAGCCCTGTAACCACTGTTGATTAAAATGGAAGGATTTATCATGGCCTAGCCGTGGTACTGATGTCTCTTCATCATTCTCACTGGCCTACTTATAATTCCTGGACTGGTGGCACATCACTTGCAGGACTGACAGTGACCCAGTTCCTCGACTGGAAGGAAATTGTTCTCTGAACACTAATAGAATCAAATGACCAATTGACCAATGGTTCAGTTCTTATTTAGAATTGGATAAGCACCTTGACTAACAGTGGTGGCAGCCTGTGATTGACTGTCATCCCAAGTAACCCCACTGAGGACTGCTTGCCTTTGACTTTCACAGAGAGCCATTTGCATGAAACACATATAAACTGCTGCACACAAGTTGCAGAATTGATGTTGATGTGGCATAGGGCAAACAGTGACAAGTCCACCTCCCTGGTTGTTCAGTGCTCCCAAGTGTGACAGACTGCCTGCACTCAAAAGACCATTGCAAACCACAGAACCTGGTGACCTGCAATTGCACACTGAGGGCCTTGCACACTCAAAAAGCCATGCGAGCCATAGAGGCTAACAGTTTGCAACTGAGCAGTGAAGAACCCTAGCAATAAAAAGTGTGACCCAAACGTGGATTGGCAGCCTATAAGTCAGTACTGAAGTATGTGACTGTGCTTGTGGACAGCAATGAGAAACAGACAGAGCATCCAGGAAAGCACAAAGTGAATGTGTGTTAAAAAAAGGGCCAGCTAACAGCAGTAAGATGCAATCGGTGTAGATTCAAGAAATTTGTCCCAATACAGAAAGTGACCCAACAGATATACGCTAGTTTTAGGTGCCGCTGAAGTTAAATGGGAGAAGTGAGAAAGCATAATAATGTGGTGAGACTGGTGGTTTACCAATGGAGAATTGTGCATACTAGAATTCAAAGGGGATAGTGGCCGTGAAGCATGTATAAAGATTGCACTGAGAACAGAGTAAGACAACGGCTGGGACAAATATTCAGTGAGCAGGTGCCTGCTCTAGTTTAGACGTCAAAAATTTGGGTCATCTAGTTTCTCAGGGAAGGAAAGAATTGAAAGTGGTGCAGAAAGGAGTTTATTTGGGTGTTAATGAGATATAAATGCATGGAAATCAGGTTGTCATGACGACAGCATGGTTTTGAAATTGCCATTTAAGGCTTAAGGCGAAAAAATTGCGAAATGTTCATGTGACATCAAGGTTCTGAATTGGTTTTTCATTCTCAATGTAATTTCACTAGTTTCACACCATTGCTCTTGCACACCCGGAAAGGACCAAGCTAGCACTCAGTTTTCAATCGTTACCTTTAGGCAGTCAATCTCTGCTGCTAAAGTCAATCTGGATCGAAACCAGTGAGAGAGGTGGAAACCTGGACACCTTTCTTTACAGACAGAATTTATTAATAATTCAGTTTTAAATATTTTCAAATCAACCTGCTCAAAGATGTTATTACATACCTCTGGAACAGGTGGGACTTGAACAGAGGTCTCCTGACCCAGAAGTAGGAACATAGCCACTGTGCAATAAGGACCCAACTGTAGAGTTTTATTTTTCTATTAATGACTATCCACCACCAGGAGGCCCTGTTCAATCCCACCTGCACCAGAGATATGTATTAATATCTCTGAACAGACTGATTAGAAAATATCCTCAAGTGATGATCTCATCAAAAGATCACTTGTAACTTAAGGAACAAATGTACTTTCATACGAAGAAACAAAGTTCACTTATTATGTTCAATACTTCTCACTAAATATTTTCAAACAAGAAAAAGGCTAGATTAAAGAATAAAGTGCAACTAAATAAGTAAAAGTCAAGAGAGCACTTGCCTAGTTTTTAGGAAGACTAAGTCTTAAATGATGGTCTACAAATATACATTTTACATTACTATGTTTCCCTTACTTAGTGAATTCTGCAACGTCATTTGATTAATTTTGACAGCAGAAAAATGTTAAATATCAATGAACTTTCCATCACTTAATAAATTACATGCAGATACATACTTTATCTTAATCAATTAATGTAAATAATGGAAAATTGTAGTTATTCAAAATGTCCCTGGCACTAAAACAGTTTGTCAAATTATGCTGAAAAATTCTTTACTTCATTCAACATTCATAAAGCCTTGAGCATATTTCAAAATTGAATTTTGCATCAGTTTTGACTGAAGTCATAAAGATAAACCAAGGATGCGTAGGCTATATATTTCGATAAATTGCATTGCTCTGCTCAGATTATCATCTGTCTGTAGAAATAATCACATTTACAGATTCATTTACACTTGTTTACTTTTTTCTACAAGGTAATTTCTAATTTGACTTTTCATTTTGTAACTCTACAATTGTCTAATTTAGCAGTGAAATCTGTAAGGTCTACAGAAATTCAACAGGTGGAATTTACTCAGGATCTGAGTGATGTGGATGATGTCAGTGAGAATCTGTGGAGATGCTCAGGAGTAACTCCACATTTAATAGTTTCAACAAGTGACATGGTGAGATTCCCACTCGGTCAAGCGAACTGCTAATTAACTGACATTATCTCTTGTTAACTCCTCATTGACTGTGTTACTTGCCCCATTAATATTCTGCTGCCTATCTTATCAAATCTGTCAAGCCAACTACAAGTCAAGAAAACATGAAAAGAAGCCAAAGCGGATACCCAGGTAATTCAGCTACCACTTGCTTAGCACTACACTGCATTGCAGAGCACAATCCACAGGGATAACAAAGTGTGGAGCTGGATGAACACAGCAGGCCAAGCAGCATCTCAGGAGCACAAAAACTGACATTTCGGGCCTAGACCGTTCATCAGAGAGGGGGATGGGGAGAGGGAACTGGAATAATTAGGAAGAGAGGGGGAGGTGGACCAAAGATGGATACAAAGATAGGTAGAGAGGAGAGTATAGATGAGGAGGTAGGGAGAGGATAGGTCAGTCCAGGGAAGACGGACAGGTCAAGGAGGTGGGATGAGGTGGTAGGTAGGAAATGGAGGTGCGGCTTGAGGTGAGAGGAAGGGATGGGTGAGAGGAAGAACAGTTTAGGGAAGTGGAGACAGGCTGGGCTGGTTTGAAGCTTCTGAAGTCCACATTGATACCATTGGGCTGCAGGGTTCCCAAGCGGAATATGAGTTGCTGTTCTTGCAACCTTCGGGTGGCATCATTGTGGCACTGCAGGAGGCCCATGATGGACATGTCGTCTGAGGAATGGGAGTGGGAGTTAAAATGGTTCGCGACTGGGAGGTGCAGTTGTTTGTTGCGAACCGGGCGGAGGTGTTCTGCAAAGCGGTCCCCAAGCCTCCGCTTGGTTTCCCCAATGTAGAGGAAGCCACACCGGGTACAATGGATACAATATACCACATTGGCAGATGTGCAGGTGAACATCTGCTTGATATGGAAAATCACCACAACAATCCACAGAGACCCAACTGCATACAACTCATTAACGGATATTGGCATCTGCAATCTGTCAACCTACCGTAACCATCATGGCATCTCTGTCACACTGGCCAGTAGCTCATGAGACAGAGACTTAATTGCAAGGCACACCAGCAATTAGAACTTAAAAGCTGCAGCAGGGAAACATTGTGTGCAGAGGTAAGCATTGAGATCCCAGGTTGGACCAGGCCACTTCTTAGTGAATGTTAGTGACCAAGCCGTCAATCTTACACCTCCAACATGAATCAGCTGTCGGCGCAGCAAACGTACTGCATGTTCATTCGACAAACAGCCACATCAGAAATTGGTGGGATCTTGGCCTCAGTCCAGTCATAGGGACGGGGTCAAGGAGCAGTAGGTCATGGGTCAACAATCACAAGCACTCTCAATACACACTCCAGGGACTTTGCAAGGGTAGGTATCTGTTCAGGATGCTCATAGTCAGGGAATTTGTCTGATGATAGTTTGGTGAATGTTCAGTGTCAGTGCTGTGGGGCCAGCACAAGTATGTCATCAGTCGGGAAACTACCTAACACACCAGTCTGGTCAGTTATGTCTAGAGGCTGCTTGGAGTCAGTCAGAGATTTATGGCAAATGCAGGTCTGGATGTCCATTTGGTAATCTTTCAGGAGGGTTTGGAGGGGATCATTGTAAGAAGGGGTGAAGGAGTTGATGATAGAACGGGTAGCAAAGGTATTTGTAGAGATGGGAATAAGGAGAGTACATGGGTGGAAAATCAAGCTGAATGGGGATATGAGGAGTAGGATCAGAAGGCATGGTAGGGAGATTACTGACAATGATTACACCATAGCCTCCACATGGGAAGCATAGAGAACCCCTTAAGCTTGCTCTATATTCAACTTAATCATGGCTAATGACAGGGCTTCATCTCTAGCTTTCCTGCCCCTGTTCCCTATATCCCTTGATATTTCATGAGAGTCCCAGAAGAAATTATCTGCGTCAACCATTAACATACTCACTGGTGGAGAATAGATAATGCCCAGAGAATACCATAGGTTTGCAATGGTCTGAATGGAGGAAATTCTCGTCATCTCAGTCCTAAGGCAGGGTAAATTACCTCTCACTGTTTATCCTGTTACTTCAGACTTTTCCATGCTTCACTGAAATCACTGTTCAATCTTTTAAATTCAGGAGAGTACAGATTCTCACAAGACCATAAGGATATAGAAGCAGAGTTTAGGCCATTCAGCTCAGAGTCTACTCTGCCGTTCGATTTTGCTGTTGTTTCTCAATCCCATCTCATGCATGCTCCTCATATCCTTTGATCCCTATTACTAATCAATAACATGTCTATCTCTGTATTAAGTGCACTCATTGACTTGGTCTCCACACCCTACTGCGGCACTGCGTTCCATAGATTAACCACGCACTGGCTGAAGAAATTCCTCCTCATCTCAGCTTAGCTCTAATGGATCATCCTGTCACTCTGACGCTGTACCCTTGAGGCCTCGTTTCTCCTCAGAATGGAAACGTCTTCTCCATATCCACTCCATCCCTTTGGTCCAGGAATTCCCGACCTACATCCATGGCACAATGCACCCCCTCCACCTTTTCCAAAACTTTTCATTCTCCAGTCCCCAACACCTCATCTTCACTCTGGATATACAGTTGCTGTACACCTGTATTCCTCACAGGGTGGGCTTCTGCTTCTTCGTCAGCTGTAAGCCAACCAGTCCCCCTCCACTGACACTTTTATTTGCTTGACTGAACTATTCTTCACTCTCAACAATTTCCCTTTCAATTCCTCCCATTTTTGGCAAATCAAAGGGGTGGCCATGGGCACCCGCATGGGCCTGAGCCACACCTGCCTGTCTGTAGGATTTGTGGAACAGTCCCTCTTCCACAATGACACCGGCACCATCCCTCACCTCCCCCTCTGTTATACTGTGTGGCTCCATGCTCCCATGAGGCGCTCGAGCAGTTCATCAACTTTGTCAACACCTACCACTCAGCCCTCAAATTCACCTGGGCTATTTCTGACACCTCCCTCACCTTCCTGGTCCCTCTCTCTCCATCTCCAGAAGTGGACTCACTACCAGCATCCACTTCGAACCTAACGATTCCCACAATGATCTCAACCATTACTCCTGTCAATCACCCTCCTGCAAAACGCTACCCTATACTCCCAATGCCTCTGCTTCCATCACATCTGCTCCGAAGATGAGATATTCCACTCCAAGACATCCCGGATTGCTTCCTACTTTAGGGACCGTACTTTCCCATTCTCTGTAATTAAGGACACCTTCAACTGCATCTCCACCATTTCCTGCACTTTTGCCCTGTAGCCCCCTTCTCCCAACCACAATAAGGATAGAGTCTCCTTAGTCTTCACATACTATCCCATCAACCACCAGATTCAATGAATCATCCTCTGTCATTTACGCCACCTACCATCAGACGCCACCACCAAAAAGATATTTCCACGCCACCCCACACCCGTCCGCTTTCCACAGGGACTGTTCATTCTGTGACTACCTCGTCACTCTACACTCCCCACCAAATCCTTCATCACACCCGGTACCTTTCCCTGCAACTGGAAGATGTGCAACTCCTGCCCCTACACCTCCCCTCTCACCTCTGTCCAAGGCCCCACACAATCCTTCCAGTTCACCTGCACTTCATCCAACCTGATCTATTGCATCCGTTGCTCCCGATGTGATCTTGTCTATGTCGGGGAAACCAAACGCAGACTCAGGGACCGGTTTGCGGAGGATCTGAGCTTTGCACATCAACCAACCTGACCTTCCAGTTGCCATCCACTTTAACTGCTCTTCCCAATCCCCTGATGGCATGTCCATCCTTGGCCTCCTCCACTGTTAGATTGAGGTCAAATGTAAACTGGAGGAACAGCATCTCATACTTTGCCTTGGAAGCTTGCAGCCCAAGGGCTTTAATATTGACTTCACCAGCTTCAAAATCCCTCCAGCCTCAGCCTTATCCCATGTCCAGTCCTCCCCCTCCTGACTTGGCCTAACCTGTCCATCTTCCCGCTCATCCATCTGCTCCACCCTTCCCATAGACCAATCGCAATAACCCCCTACCTACATCCACCTATTACCATCTTTTCTACCCTTCCCCCAGCCCCACACTCTCCCTCTATTTATGTCTGGGCTCCACTCTCCCTCCACGGTCCTAACAAAGGGTTTTGGCCCAATACATTGAGTTACCTGCTGTCTGACCTGCTGTGCTTTTCTAGCCTCACACCTACAGACTGTCTCAATATTCAGGAAGTTTCAACGAGATCATAATTGACAACCCTCTTATCTCTGGAACCAACCAAATGAACCTTCTCTGTATCACCTCAACCTTTTAATCCAGTTAGCCAACCAAACTTAGGCAGCCTTCCTTTCAGCCCTCACATCATTGGCTTTGTTTATGGTATTTATTTTGGACTTTAACATGTTGCTTTTAAAATTTAAAATACAATTAAACTCCAAATGATCACTTTTTCTCAGAAGAATTTTTACTGTGAATTAGGCTTGCCTCATTTTGCAATACTAGATTTAAAATAGCTTTGTTCCCAGTTAGCTCCACAACATATTGTGCTTGGAAGGTTCATGAAATTATTCTAAAAATTAATTTCCAAATTATTAATTTGTCAATTTAACTTGTCTAGTATACACTAAGTCTAAAGTGGTCCTTGATTGTTTTTGTTAGAATTTCCAATTATTTATTGCTTCCTAAACATCAAAATTTTTAGTTCCAATACTCTAGTCAAAAGTGCATGTTGTTCACTAGGCAAGTTTTGATTCCAGTTATGTGCGTGTCTTCCACTGGTTTGAATATGTGTCTTCTCCCATTGACACAGATTAGTTTGCTTATTAATTCCAATTTCCAGACCATTTACCATTGCAAGTACATTTTTAAGAATTCTTAAAATCATAGAGTCATACAGTATTGAAACAGAACCTTCAGCCCAATTAGTCCGCGTCGACCATGTTCTCAAACTAAACTAATCATACTTGCCTGTGCAGCCAAAAGTCTTTTAAACATTATTAACTGTACCTGCACCTTCCACTTTCTCTGACAGTCCAGTCAAGACACAAACCATGCATTTTGTGAAAACATTGCTCCTCATCCTTAAGAAATCTTTTTCCAATCACCTTAAAATTTGCCCCCAGTCTTGAGCTTCTCCATCCTAGTGAAAAAATACTTGCCATTCACTTTATCTAAGCTGTTCATGATTTTATAAACCTCAATAAAGATCATCTTTCAACCTCCTATGTTCCAGTAAAAGAACAGTCCTAGTCCTTCCAGTATTTTCAAATCTCAAACCCTCCATTCCAGGCAACGTCCTAGTAAATCTTTTCTGAACCCTCTTCAGTTTAATAATATCCTTTCCATGACAGGAATGACTTGAACTGCACACAATGCTCCAGAAGAAGCTGCACCAAAATCCAAGTAAACATCAGCTCTGATGAAGAGTTATCACGACTCAAAATATTAACTTGCTCCCTCTCCATGGATGCTGCCTGGCCCACCGTGATCTTCAGCATTTTTTGTTTGCAGTACAGATTCCAGGATCTGCAGAAATTTGTTCCTCCAAATAAATAACGTCTACCGCCTTACCCTCATCAATCCTTTTGGTTACTTCCTCCAAAAACTCAATCAAGTTTGTGAGACACAATTTCTCTCACGTAAAACTAAGCTGACTATTCCTAATCATTCCATGTCTCTCCAAATGCGTGTAAATCCTATCTTTCAGAATCATGGCTAACAGCCTGGCCACCAACAATGTCAGGCATAGAGATCTATAGTTCCCATGGCGTCTCCTTACAATTTTCCTTAAATAAAGGCACAACAGCAGCTACTTTGCAGTCCTTCACACCTCACCCATGATTATAGATGAGAAAAATATTTCTGTTAGATCCTCTGCAATTTCCTCTCTGATTTGCCACAAAGTCCTGCAATACATTTGCTTCGATCCCAGAACTTACGTGTTTTTATGTTTTCTATGACATCCAGCACTACTACTTCTGCAATGTGAACTGTTTTCAAAACATCAGTATTTACTACCCCAAGTTCTGCAGCCTCCATCTCTTTCTCCACAGTAAAAAACTGATAGAAATATACACTTCATACCTGTCCCGTCTCCTGAGGTTCTTCTGAACGACCACTTTTTAAGATGAAAATGCAATATTTCTCCAGTTATCGGCATAATGAGCCATTACAACAACAGCTTCATAATTCATTCCTGACCTACTTTTGGAGCTTAAATTCTCCTTTGAGTTTTTGCTGCTCACCTCTGCAAAAGTGCATAGTTTCTATTTTGCTCTTAATAATCATGATAAATATAAGATCAAGATATCAAAGTCTATTCTTGCCATGGACACAAACAGCACTTCATGTTAGTCATCGAGAAAAGGTTATCTATCGAAACACTATGAGAAGTGTATGACACAGGGATAACATGCCAGACCAAATGAGGCTCGCTAACACTAGATATTGCAAGACAGTGAAAATGAAATATTCAATGATCCTTAAAGTCGTCCAACTGTTCCTGATTAAACTTGATGAATAACAGATATCGGACACCAGGTTTATAACGTAAACATAAAGTAACCATTTATCGGTAACATTGTAACTTTAGCAGGGCACAGCTAAACAACAAAGTAACCTACTGATATCTACGAGTTAAAACCAACCATCTTTGTTCATAACCCTCACTCTCACACATAGGCAACAGACACAGGTAAGAGGTAAATTGAAATGAAAATATGATTTGTAATTCTTGGATGGATAGAGTGAATAGCCAATGTCTATTTTTCCAAAGGTATGGGTGTCCAAAACTAGAAGGCATAGGTTTAAGGTGAGACTGGAAAAGATATAAAAGGAACCTAAGGGGTAATGTTTTCATGCAGAGAGTAGTACGTAGATGGAATGTTCTACCAGAGGAAGTGGTGGATGTGGGAAGAATTGTAACATTTAAGAGTCATCTGGAAGGGCACATGAATAGAAAGGGTTGAGAGGGATGTGGGTTACATGTTGGAAAATGGGACTGGATTAATTTAGGATATCTGGTCAGTATTGACAAGTTGGACTGAAGTGTTTGTTTTTGTGTTGTACATCTCCATGACTCTATAACTGGCTACTTAAACAGTTGCCAAAAAATGGTTGTTAAGCCTTTGTGCAATCCTTGGGTAACATGTTGTTCACTGAGATAGTACAGCTTGCATAAATTATGAAGTTACTGGTCAATATAAACTATTTCTGCAAAACATTGGAAACTCTTACTTATGTCTTATTCAGAACTTTCAATAATTCACTAACTGGAGGATAACCAAAGAGCAATCAAGATTCCATCCAGCAGATTTCACACCCACATGGTCTTCTGCCCAAAACCCAGTCCAGACCAATTCAATTTAAGGTTTCTCTTTAGTTTCTTCCAATATTATCATTGTTTGAGTGACTGAACCAGTCACCCTTTGATTACTCTTTTAACATCCAAGCAACTGCCAGCCCGAGAGCATTATAAAACTCATGTGCCAAAATGTACCATTCTTAGAACAATATTCAATTAATGTTCCAGGTCAGTTCCCTTAAACAAATACCAGTTTATTGGTTCTTTCCCTTTTTAAAAAAAAACAAGTTGTTGCTCAAAGTCAAAGTTCAACATCCAGTTCCAGCTGTCAGCTGGGCGGCACAGTGCCTCAATGATTAGCACTACAGCCCCACAGCACCAGGGACCCAGGTTCAATTCCAACCTCAGGTGACTGTTTGCACATTCTCCCTGTGTCTGTCTGGGTGCTCTGGTTTCCTCCCACAGTCCAAAGATGTGCAGGCTAGGTGGATTGGCCATGCTAAATTGCCTGTAGTGTTCAGGACCGTGTGGGTTATAGGGGAATGGATCTGGGTGGGATGCTGCAAGGGGCAGTGTGGACTTGTTGGGCCAAAGGGCCTGTTTCCACACTGTAGGGAATCTAATCTAAATTCATACATTCCTGACAGTTCCAAACCAATAGGAAAATTAAAACAAAGTTTGCCCCACCAAAACATTTTGTTGATTTTTTCACTGATAAGCTCAGCCTCTCCTCAAAATGACGCAGGATTCCCATTTATCCCACAGAGATCAGTTATTCAAATTTTAGCAAGCACTTCAACTTGAATAATGAACTTCCAGGACAGGAGTGAAATGAAACTGACAACTTATATTAATCATTAGATGACTCTGTTCTCACTGGGATTCTGGATATTTGTTTTTCATGATGGTGGAAGAACATTGAAAAAGAAATGAAACAAAAAAAGACCTAAAAATACCAGCGTGAAAACAACATCATGTGGTAATACAAATTTCAACAATGCTTCCACCACACTTTCTGCTCCATCATTGTTTCTCAGCTAGTGCTTTCATTATGAAAGGATAAATCTCTCAAAATAAAGCAAATATTCATGAAATTAGGTAATATTGAATCACAAAAAATTCACAATTATCAAAACATACATTTTTTTGTAAGAGTTCATTCTTCAAACACAGTTTGATCTGTGTATCCTGCAGGAGTCAAGATAAATTTTCTTTCCCTTGGACCACTCCCATGACTTTCTTGAGGGTGTATTTTTCATTGTCATCAACATATAGATTAGGTGATACCTACTGTTATCACCTGGTAACAATAGCTTTGTACTTGTGTTGACATATAGGTATTAGGACTTGCACACAATTACAGTTGCTGCAGCCCCAGGCTAAACTGTGGAAAAAAAACATGTAGAAGCTCTAAGGTGTATGAGATGCAAGTGCACCAAAGTGTGGACATGTTCTGGTACCAATCAACCAGGTCTTAGCTATGGATCAAACTGTATCAAATGACTTGTTACATCTACTCAGGAGAGTCAAAAGCTCTCAATTATAACACAACAAATTGTTGACCATCCCTTTAAACGTGTATCTTCTGGCAATTCTTGCAACTGAATAGGTTCAGAAGCCTCTAGGCTTTCTCTCAATTTGATCTATTTGATCAAGAGGACAGGCTAAGTAAGTCTTTGTCTTCAGATCCTGTCCAGGCTAAGTTAAAATCCATATGCTAGTTTGTTTAGGTTTCAATGCCTTTGTTAGTTTATGCTTTCATTGCCACAGTCACTTCTGGATATCATCATTAAATTTAGATATGTGGCTTTCTGTTCCATGATCCAAGTGAAAACAGCAATAAGTTGAGATTCCACGCAGATCACATTACTAAATAAAAACCAAAAGAACTGCGGATGCTGTAAATCAGGAACAAAACAGAAGTTGCCAAAAAAGCTCAGCAGGCCTCAGCAGAACTGTTCTGAGGAAGGGTCACCGGCCCCAAAACGTTAACCCTGATTTTTTTTCTTCACAGATTCTGCCAGACCCGCTGAGCTTTTCCGGCAACTTCTGTTTTTGTTCCAGATCACATTGCGGTTTGTGGAAGGTTGGTAAAGTAAATGGGGTTCCCACCTGCTGCTTCAAAGACATCTCACTAGGAGGCCTGACACAATTACCAGGTAATTAGTAGTTTCTGGCAAGTGTCGGGTCTTCCTTCAGATGAAGTCCTTATTAGGGAAAAATTCTTTTCTCCCAGAGCCACCAGCCAATCAAAGGCCAGCAGATCTCCAGTACAGAGAGAACCATGGGGAAGCAGCACCCTCTATTGGTACCAGGCCCTAGCCTTCACCAGGATCATGACTGGTTCCCTGCCAAGATTCACATTTGGGTACAGTGGAGGTCACAAGACTGGGATCACCAGGAAATTGGGAAAGAGGAATCAGAAACAAATGCAACGGCCGGTTTTTAGTGTGCTTGTGAACGACAGACTGTCACACCTTGAGCAGGCCTTGGGCAAACCCAACATAGCTGGCTGAGTCATCTTCTTGCACAATGTGTCCTCTGCTTATTACAGTGAGATGACGCGATTCCATTCGCACCCTACTGTCTGGTCAAATGACATTTCCCTGCCTCAGGGTCAGGTGGATTATTCTATCCTTGCTGTGTCTACATTGAATAACTGGACGGTTATATTACTGCAGTGATTACACTTCATGGACTTCATTTCATACAAAGTGATACTGATGTGCTGTCATCATAATAGCCCAATATAAGGCACCCATTCTTCATCTTCCAGAGGTCCCATATTGCCTGTAAATTTAGCTTGCTCGGCCCTCCCAAAATTCACGATGGACTTAAATTAGGAGCAAACCTTAGCTCTGACAAATTAATAATCACATAGCCTGTTTTAAAATTCAGATGGAATGATGTTCAATCTATGTTAATTTATATTAGGTTAGTGTTAAACAGTAAGCGGTGCCTCAGGACATAGGATCCCATGGAAGCAAAGTATCCATGCGTGTAACCACCACCGAGGCTGTATACTGTGTCACTCCCACTTTCAATAAGTAAGCAGTAGGCTGGTTAAATACACTGTTGTTTGACTCGATTGTATATTTAATTCTCATTTATGGGCAATTGAACTAATTTATCCCAAGCAAAGCCCGGGGGAAGAAAATCAACAGGACAAAGGATCGCCCATTCTTTTTGGAAGCTTGGCTTCCCACTAGTAACATTAAATTCACCTTATATGTGTGAAAGGGGTAAAACAATATTAATTTAAATCCAATTTTAAACTTAAAATACATAAGCAGGTAAAGATTTAAAACTTACATTGTAATTTACTTGTTGCTTACAAATTCAAAATTAATTCAACAACAAACGCAATGATCTTATAAATATACATATCACGTAATCATTAATCATCTACAGTTGAGATATAGCCATGGCACTAACCCCAGTCATAATGAAATTGTTTCTGTAATTAACTTCTTATGGCTTCAGAATCTCCTAAACTGGTCCATATTCCTTAGTCATCACTTGAATATTTCAGAGCCTATTACTATGAGTGAGTTTTATCAGTATGTTGGACTAACTTCCACAAAGTTGCCCAGCAGAAAACAGAAAAACTATTATTTCTATATGTTATGAGCAGAATAAAGAGAATAACTAAATCAATATTGATTTCCAGAAGCAGTAACAGTCCCTGCCTGAAGAAGGAGTCAAAATAACATAGTAAACCATTCCATTTTGCAATTAAGCTGAAATAATTGGTAGCAAGTTGCTTTGTCACTTTCCATTGTAGCTTTTCCTCTTTTGTTACACCTGACAAGAGAAAAGTAAGGAAAGCAATCTCCCTGTCTCTACTACAGTGCTCTGTGATTTCTTTAGAAGCTGCAACTGAGCAGTTGTCCATTGTAAGCCTGGCTTTAGTATTGAAATAAAATGAGTGGGGAAATCTGTTGCCCTCACTTCTCAACCTCTATGTGTGGTTAAAAAAGCATGGGGACTCCAACATGTTGGATCATGCTAAAAATGAAATTCGATAATTTATGAACCTCACAACTACAGCCTTAGTCCTGCTGTTTGCTGCCTCCTAACTTACATTTGCTTTTGTGTTCCCACTCTACTCGACTCAATGCAAAATTCTGACCAATTGCACACATATGCCAAAGGGCCTCTGGACCAAATCAAGAGCTTAAGGCAGGAAACTCAATTGCTCTATTTTTTGACATCTAGGATATACTGCAATTGTACTGAAGAGGAAAATTGGCCCCAATATTTATTCAGCAGTTTGTCCAATGGCATTTTAATATGCACATATACATTAAACTGTAATGAAATCATTGTGAAAATTACATGTTGAAATCCTGATACAAGAAATAAAGAGTAGAGATGGCTTCATATAACCTTTATTATCTTTTTAGCTACTGGCACTGTAGCAAAAATAATGATTGCAGCAGCCTTACATTTTACAACTAATAATCCTCAAATACCCATGTATTATATATCACATTAGGGAAGTGGAATGTACCTTTATTGAAACTCATGACAAGTACTTACATTACATACCATTCCTAGATATGGTTTTACAATGGGAATTTCTTCGTAAAGGTGAAACACTGTGATACACAGTAACTATTAGTTTGTAGAAGCAGTCCGTCATCCTGTAATTCCACAATCTAGTGATTAGGTTCCCTCAATTCAGTCCATGAATTTTTATTTCTTTTAAACACAATTTTCACAGTGAATAAATCTCCCTTTGTCCAAAATAAAGATTTGTTTTTTAAAAAAAAAATCACATCTCACAGTAACGTTTATCCACAAAATTTCCTTTGTGATTTTAGTGTTTTCTTTGAAGTCTGCTTTTAAATGTAGCAAGATCTTTTCCAATGGAGCTATGACTCTGTGAGCTGAATTCAAATTACATAAATTACAGCACAGAAATAGTTCAACTGAACCAACTGTTTTATTCTTTCTTGTGACGTGTGAATCATGATTAAGGCCAACATCTATTATTCAGCCCAAATTGGTCGCGATAGTGATAGGGAGTTGCCTTCGTTAATTACACATAATGTGATAACACAGTGCTGTAAGTGAGGGAGTTCCAGTATGTTGTGATAAAATCCATTTCTTGTACCTAATTGTACTGGAGGTGCTTATTGGAACAATACTGCTTCTATTTTGTATTCAACAATATATATTAAAGGAATTGCATTACGCACAGAGAATGACCTCATTAAATAAATCAAATCTGAAAAAAAAATGGGATTCTGAATGTTTGAAACTCCCAGACTATTTCTTATACCTGATCTGCTGCATTTGAAAATGTACAAAATATAATCATTCTAATCACAAAACAGGTACACAGTGCTGACAGTAAGCTCTCCACCCTCAATGATGTACCACATAAGACAATAAGATCATCATTGGCATTAGCACTCTTCTAACCACCTCGGTTTCATATCCCTTCATACACTGGATGGGCAAGATCAGGGCTGTTGTGGAGCAGTGGTGGTGCCCTTCCTGTTAGCTGGGAGGGCACGGTTCAAATCGACCTCTCTCAAACGCATCTGAACAGGTTGATTAAAATATCTGAACTAGAAACAAAATGGGATTCTTAGAAGACCCCTGATCAAGTTCCACTAGAAGGGCATCATGGCATGTCTGAACAATGTGATTGAAGTGTCTTGACTAGCAAAATATTTCAAATATGAAATCGGAATTTTTAAACTTTCATATGCTTCTATTGTTTTTAGTGAGTGCTTCATCTTTATATCACCCTTTGAGGGTACAAACCCAAACTGTTGATCACTGGTGCTGTTTCCCTCTCTTGTCTGGAATTGGAAAAGTTCATCGATTTCCCTTCGAATTTCTGCCCTGCCCTCACTTTCACCTGGTCTATCTCCGACTACATTCTTCCTTTTCTGCGATAGACGGCCACAATATCCACTGTAAGCCCACCGATTCCCACAGCTACCTGGACTACACATCCTCACACCCTGCCTCCAACAGAGACTCCATCCCATTCTATCAGTTCCTCCGTCTTCCGTTGCTTATGTTCAGATGAGGCCAACTCTAACAAGGGAACCTCTGAAATGTCCACCTTCTTCCTCAACCAAGGCATCTCCAGCACCGTTGTTGACAGGGCCCTCAAATGAGTCCAACCCATCTCCTGCACGTCTGCCTTCACCCCCTGTCTTCCCTCCTGCTACAGCAATAGGGTTCCCCTTGTCCTTACTTACCATCCTACCAGTATCCACATCCAGAAGATCATCAGGCACCATTTCGGCCATCTCCAGTGAGATGCCACCATTAGACACACTCCCCTCCCTTCCATTGTCCGCCTTACTCAGGAACCATTCCCTTTGGGTCACCCTGGTCCACTATCCTTCATTCCCAACACTCCCTGAAAGCCCAACTGCACCTTGCCCTGAAATCAACGAAAGTGTAACACCATTTACCTTCTTCCTCTCTCGTACTGAAGGGTCCAAACATACCTTTTATGTGAAGCAGCATTTTACCGGCACTTCACACAATCTAGTCTACTGCATTTGCTGCTCACAATGTGGTCTTCTCTACATTAGGAAACGAAGCATAGCCTGCAAATATCTACACCCTCCTCGCAAAAAAGAGCCTGAGATTTCAGTTGAGTACCACTTCAACACACCACCCCGTTCCCTGACCAATATCTCTGTCTCAGGATTACTGCAATGTTCCACTGAAGCTCAGCACAAGCTGGAAGAACATCACCTCATTTTCCACTTTTCCACTCTGCAGCCATTGGACTCAATATTGAGTTCAATAATTTTAGGGTCTAAACTTTCCCATGTCTTACCCCGCAACCCCACACATCAGGCCTTGTTATCACACTACCCATTGTTAGTCACTGACAGTGGAGGCAAGTTACCTTTTTGAACTGCTGCAGTCCACATTCTGTACATATATCCACAATGCTTAGTGAAGGATATTCCAGGATTTGACCCAGAGACAGGGAAGGAATGATGGTATATTTCCAACTCAGAATGGTGAGAGGTTTGGAGGGGAATCTGCATGTGGTTGTGTTCCCAAGTATCTTCTGCACTTATCCTTCCAGATAGAAGTGGTCACAGGTTTGCAAGGTGTTGTGTAAGGATCTTTGGTGAATTTCTGCAGGGCATCTTGGAGATAGTATACACCGCTTCCACTGAGTGCCAGTGGTAGAGGGACTGAATGCTTGTGGGTGTGGCGCCAATCACGCAAGCTGCTTTGTCCTGGATGGTTTCAAGTTTCTTGAGAGTTGTTGTGTGCACCCATCCAGGCAAGTGGGGGGTATTCCATCACATTTGTGAATTATGCCATGTAGATCGTGGACAGGCTTTGGGGAGTCAAGGAGTGACCTATTTGTGCAGTATTCTTAACCTCTGACCTGCTCTTGTAGCCACAATATTTATGTGGCAAGTCCTCTTGAGATTCGAGTTAATGGTAAACCCAAGAGCATTGATAGTAGGGAATTCAATGATGTAATACTGTTGAATGTCAGGGGGCATGGTTAGATTGTCTCTTATTCGAGATGGTCATTGCCTAGCATTTATAGGATGTGAATACTACCTACCACTTGTCAGCACAAGCCTTGACATTGTCTAGATCTTGTTGCTTTTAACATTGAATATTTCAGTGTCTGAGGAATCGTAAATAGTGTTGAACCTTGCGTAATCATCAGCGAACATCCTCACTTCTGACCTTATGATGGTAGGAAAGGCTGTATATCATGTCTGGTCAAACCACAAAGCTATAGCAACCTTTCTTCTCTTTATACCTGATCCCTTGAGATATAAGAGTCAATTTGAACTAACTTTTTTTTATTATTATTCACTGTATTTTAATGATGGACCCATAGCTCACATTGCACCTCAAGTCTTCCTAGTTTTTCATCATGTAAGGGAGCTATTTTCTTTTCGTTACTCCTACATTGAAATCCATTGGTTGCAATTTTGCCCAGTCACTCAATGTCTCTTTGCAATATTATTTTAAGACTGGAAGGCCCCTGACCATTTGATTGTATTGGCTGGACTATTGTTCAAGGACACAAATATATTCTATTGAATCTTCTCATGAGTTTACTGGCAGCACACCACTGTGCAAAAAATGAAGCACAATAATTCATTTAGAAACTCCTGGAGCTATCCATTAAGGTACATTTGAAGCCACTATAATATCTGATTTCAGACATTTTCCCAAATATCACTGAATGTTACAGACAGAGGGATTAGTATTCCAGGACTCAGTAGAGACAGAACAAACAAACAAAGGCCATAATTTTTCATGGTTTTCTTCGCTGGAATGCTATTGGAACCATGAGCTTGGATTAAAAAGGGCTGACTTATTAGGAATTAAAGCGAAGTTGGAAGATTATCCAGCT
Source organism: Stegostoma tigrinum (assembly GCF_030684315.1). Classification (NCBI taxonomy): domain Eukaryota; kingdom Metazoa; phylum Chordata; class Chondrichthyes; order Orectolobiformes; family Stegostomatidae; genus Stegostoma; species Stegostoma tigrinum. The sequence continues at coordinate 48,458,162 of NC_081373.1, forward strand.
TTCACTAGAATTAGAAAGAATTTTAATTAATACTCTTACAATGAAGGACAGTTCTGGAGCTTGAGAAAGGTACAGACACAAATCCTTAGGAGCCCGGAATCATTTCATGCCAGTATCAGAAGAATTGCATAATTTAGTTTAAAGACTTTAGAGTGAACTCCGCAAAGGATGGAAAGACAATGATAATTTCTCCAACTGAGAGAGTGTGGTGGAAGTGGCCAAGGTGTCAGCAGCAGGAATATGCTCCCTCCAACTTGAGACAGTTCCAGAAAAGGCCTTGAGAGGATAGTACCTTAAAAGGGTATTAAGTGAATGGTGTAATATTTTGAAGCAGCAATCCCAACTCTCTGACTTAACAAACATTCTCCTTTACTGCATCTCTCAGGACAACACACATTGAGTTCCACACACTTTTCTCTTTACAGGCACTTCACATCCTACTTTTAGCAACCTATATTCAAACTCAGTTCCAGCCAATTACCCTCTCACACCCCTGCATCACAGTTACCCTCTATCAAACGCTGTCCTTCCCTCCTGTGTATACAAACCAATGATAAACTTCACATCTCTCTGTTTTGTCTTTGGAGAAGAGAATTCACAATGGGTGAAAGAAGATTTGGGATGAGTTAGGGGCTCTCCAAGTGGTGGGCAATTTGTCAGACAATTACAAATAAGTGTTCACTTGCCCCAGTGAGAAGAATGTCTTATTCAAATAGGCTGCAGACATCAATAGCTACCTGCTGTGCAGTCTGAGATACCCAAGGCACTCATACTCTTGGCATGACTGAGTATAAGTATAGCTAATCAAGGTCTTTCGGGTTTGTCAATTTCACTGATGAAACTCTCCCTGCTGTTGAGATACCATTCTAATGTCACATGCTGGAATTTTTACACCCCATTCTTCTCCAACAAACTTGAAGCAACCTAAGAAAATTCTGCTATTTGAATCTGATGGGCTAAGACCCATCTTCTATTCCCAAAAGAATAATATCATTTTCCAAGATAATAAAATGTGAGGCTGGATGAACACAGCAGGCCAAGCAGCATCTCAGGAGCACAAAAGCTGACGTTTCGGGCCTAGACCCTTCATCAGAGAAGGGGATAGGGTGAGGGCTCTGGAATAAATGGGAGAGAGGGGGAGGCAGACCGAAGATGGAGAGAAAAGAAGGTAGGTGGAGAGGAGAGTATAAGTGGGGAGGTAGGGAGGGGATAGGTCAGTCCAGGGAAGACGGACAGGTCAAGGAGGTGGGATGAGGTTAGTAGGTAGGAGATGGAGGTGCGGCTTGGGGTGGGAGGAAGGGATGGGTGAGAGGAAGAACAGGTTAGGGAGGCAGAGACAGGCTAGACTGGTTTTGGGATGCAGTGGGTGGTGGGGATGAGTTGGGCTGGTTGTGTGGTGCAGTCGGGGGAGGGGACGAACTGGGCTGGTTTTGGGATGCGGTGGGGGAAGGGGAGATTGAGGCATTCCACTCCCGCACATCCCAGGTGTCCGAGGTCTTCAAGGACCGCAACTTTCCCCCCACAGTGGTCGAGAACACCCTTGGCCACGTCTCCCACATTTCCCGCAACACATCCCTCACACCCCACCCCCGCCACAACTGCCCAAAGAGGATCCCCCTCGTTCTCACACGCCACACCACCAACCTCTTGATACAACGCATCATCCTCTGACACTTCCGCCATATACAATCCGACCCCACCACCCAAGACATTTTTCCATCCCCACCCCTGTCTGCTTTCCGGAGCGACCACTCTCTCCGCGACTCCCTTGTTCGCTCCACACTGCCCTCCAACATCATCACACCCGGCACCTACCCCTGCAACCGCAGGAAATGCTACACTTACCCCCACACCTCCTCCCTCACCCCTATCCCAGGGCCCAAGATGACTTTCCACATTAAGCAGAGGTTCACCTGCACATCTGCCAATGTGGTATACTGCATCCACTGTACCCGGTGTGGCTTCCTCTACATTGGGGAAACCAAGCGGAGGCTTGGGGACCGCTTTGCAGAACACCTCCCCTCGGTTCACAATAAACAACTGCACCTCCCAGTCGCAAACCATTTCCACTCCCCCTCCCATTCTTTAGATGACATGTCCATCATGGGCCTCCTGCAGTGCCACAATGATGCCACCCGAAGGTTGCAGGAACAGCAACTCATATTCCGCTTGGGAACCCTGCAGCCCAATGGTATCAATGTGGACTTCACCAGCTTCAACATCTCCCCTTACCCCACCGCATCCCAAAACCAGCCCAGTTCGTCCCCTCCCCCGACTGCACCACACAACCAGCCCAACTCATCCCCACCACCCACTGCATCCCAAAACCAGTCTAGCCTGTCTCTGCCTCCCTAACCTGTTCTTCCTCTCACCCATCCCTTCCTCCCACCCCAAGCTGCACCTCCATCTCCTACCTACTAACCTCATCCCACCTCCTTGACCTGTCCGTCTTCCCTGGACTGACCTATCCCCTCCCTACCTCCCCACTTATACTCTCCTCTCCACCTACCTTCTTTTCTCTCCATCTTCGGTCTGCCTCCCCTTCTCTCCCATTTATTCCAGAGCCCTCACCCTATCCCCTTCTCTGATGAAGGGTCTAGGCCCGAAACGTCAGCTTTTGTGCTCCTGAGATGCTGCTTGGCCTGCTGTGTTCATCCAGCCTCACATTTTATTATCTTGGAATCTCCAGCATCTGCAGTTCCCATTATCTCTAATATCATTTTCCACATTTGTGCTAAGTGCCAGCACCTTCCTTCACGCTGATGGCAGACCAGGAGAACACCACCCATTGTGTCAAATCTTTGCAGAGCTATTGCATGACTTTCAAATTCAAAGGTCACCAAATTAATTCTGCTAAAATGTTCCACCATTTATTAATCTGTAAAATTGCAATCTAAGTTTAGGGAACACAGCTAATCCATGGACCCAACTACAATACTGCTGAAGATTACCATGTCCAATTGGTGCGTAGCAGAACCATCTTGTTTTGTATTCCCAGCTTTAAAAATAGCAAGGAATAAAAATAAGAAAGGAAATGAAGGTAGGTGAGTCACTATGTTAGTGTTTGCATAATAACGCAACAAGGTGTGAAATTCAATCCCAAATTCTAGTCGCAGAATCATTTTTTTTATAGTGGGTTTATTCAGTCACTCTAAATTAATGACCCCTAGTGATATCCTTAACTGCTATTTTTGTGAAATAGTAAATATGCTGACACTTCAGGAGCAGTTCTTTAGGAAGTTCTCAAGTTGAAAATATTGCTTCAGGAATTCTGCCCCATAAATTAATCACTTGGTAAGGAATTTATGTACTGAACACCATTATTCATGGCTCCAAGCTGCAACATGCACATAAAAGAGTATGTTGCCATAGCAACTCAGATATCTAAGGGAACAGCCTAGTTCTGTTGATGGGACGACTGGTGTGAATCAGATTGATTCCAACAGCAAAGGACTTGGCCCCTGTTATGGCCAATATAGGTTTAGAACCTACCTCTATGCCCTACCAGTGGATGAGAACATGGTGGTGTGGCTAGGATCTGTCTTTGGGTAGAGACCGCAAAAAATAAGACATTCATAATTAAATACTGAGAATTATGAAGTTTGGTGATTACATCAAAGCATAGCTGAAAAATATGAAGTGCCTTTGTAATAAATAGAAATTTTGACACCTCAAGCATATAACTTCACAGATCCTAAAAATGCACTTCCTCTAAGGCCAAATCCAAACATAAGATCTGCCCTCTTTCATCATCAGAGAATCAGGACGTATTCTTCTCTACAACAGAAAGACTTTCAGGTCTTGTCAATTTCACTGATTAAAGTCTTCCTGCTGTTGAGATACCATTTCAATGTCACATGTTGGAATTTTCACACCCTTTTCTTCTCCAACAAACTTCAGGCACCTAGGAAAATCCTGCTCTTTGAATCTGATGAACTAAGACCCATCTTCTATTCCCAAAAGGGTAATATTCATCTTCCACAACTGTGCTAGCTCCTTCCTTGTCACAAGTAGACAGGATTGTGAAGAAGGCATTTGGTACAGCTTGCCTTGATTGGTTAGAACATTGAGCATAGGAGTTGAAAGGTCGAGTTCTGTTTGTGCAGGACATTAGAGAGGCTACTTTTTGAATACTACATACAACTCTGGCTTCCCTGCTGAAGGAAGAATACTATTAAATTGGAAAGTGTGCAGAAAAGATTTACAAGGACGTTAGCAGGACTGGGGTGCTTGAGCTATAAGAAGAGGCTGGATAGGCTCAGACTTCTTCCCCTGGAGCGTAGAAGGTTGAGGGTGACCTTACTGAAATTTATAAAATCACGAAGGGCATAGCTAAGGTGAATAGCAAACGTCTTTTTCCTGGGACAGGGGAATTCAAAACTAGAGAAGATCGTTTTAAGGTGAGAAGAGAAAGATTTAAAAGGGGCCTGCGGGGCATTTTTTCCACACAGAGGGTGGTTGTACATGGAATGACCTGCCAGGGGAAGTGGTGGATAACGGTACATTTACAGCATTTAAAAGACATTTGGACGTACATGGATAGGAAACGTTTAGAGAGATATGGGCCAAATGCAGGCAAATGGGACTAGTTTAGTTTGGGGAAATCTGATTGACAAGGATGAGTTAGACCAAAAGATCTGTTCCCATACTGCATGACTCTATCATAAAAGTTTACATACTTATCTCCCCAGTGCAGCAGTGCTTTGATCTTTCTCTTTATCCGTCCCCCAACCTGCCACAGTTAACTTATTACCTGAATTTGACATGACAGAGCAATTGGCTTTGTATCTGTGAGTTGTGCTTCACTTCCCATTTGCTTTGTTGCAAGTTTCATTAGCTGGTTAGAAAGTTATGTGTACAAATCCTGGCAGTTACTGTTATTTAGTCAAAAATCAGGTTGCCTGATGGTTTTTCCTCCTGCATCTGTGCTCAAATACCAAAGCTGAACATTTCATAAGTTTGGAACAAAGAAAAGTAACAAACTCTTGTCTCCCTCATCACAGTAATTTAGAAAGGCTTTCTGGTGCATCACTGGCTAAATAATTGAACACATTATGAGCCATCAGTACATTATGAATGATCACAATTTCACTAACTCTGACGTAACGTAGTTTTAAAGTCTATTATTAACGGTCATTAAAAAAGGTTTATTTTGGTTAGTGTTAATTACTGAGAAATTCAATGCCCTTTACAAAAATACATGTCATGACATCCTTGAAAAATAGAGACAGCAATATATGAAGACTGAAGAAAATGAGGACAGTAAAGAACAATCTAATTGTAGATTGAAATAGCTGACAAGTTTGTCCCAATTAATTAGTTCCCTGGGAGCAAACTGGTCTCTGTAATACAAGAATGCAGCTCTGGAAGATATTCAAGCCCATTAAGAAAGATGTTTTCAGCAAGTGGGAGAATGGCAGGAACAGGCATTGGAGCTGTCCTTGTAGAATAAATGATCTGAGGTATAAACATGCTCTGTCTTCCAGGTGGCATCGATAGTTTGTATGTACATGAAATCCGATTATATTTTGACAGGAAAATTTCAAATCTGCCAACATCAGTACATCATAAGGTAGTTCTTCAGATCACTTCTGAGCAGATGCTGGAACGTTGGAGTACAGATAATTGATCAAAATGCAATGAATTGGAATTTCACCACGCAAGAAATATCTCAAATACGGTGTAGATTTTAATGAGATCACAAAATATCCTGACATTCACTTATATTCCTTTAATTAAAGTGCATATTTTGAATTAGTAACTAACACAGTTTACATAAAAAAGGCAGGAAATCATGGAGACAAATTGTCAGCTTTATGATTCATCTAATATTGCATGGAGATCTAGAAAAAAATAAGATGAAAAGTCTAGGGTCTGGGCCTGAAACATCAGCTTTCCTGCTCCGCTGATGCTGCTTGGCCTGCTGTGTTCATCCAGCTCTACACTGTTACCTCTGAAAAGTCTAAATGCTCCATCACCCCTTATCACAGTTACTTCAATGATGGGACCTGAGCTGGAATGTACCTTAATGGGTAGCTCCAGGAAATTGTAAAGGAATTATTGTGTTTCATTTTTTGCACAGTGGTGTGCTGCCAGTAAACTCATGAGAAGATTCAATAGAATATATTCGTGTCCTTGAACAATGGTCCAGCCAATACAATCAGATGGTGATGGTCCTTACAGTCTTAAAGCACTGTAATATTAAGAGAAAAGCTCATAAGATATCCAACTGGGCGATACAAGTGTTTTTTTTCTCCCTTCTAATTTTAATGCTATAATGGACACCAAATTATTCTTGGAAACAGTTCCTCAGGATCACTGTTAGAAGGGTCAAAGCATTTTGATTTACTCGAGTGAGACAGTCAAATCTGAATCGATGTTAAGCTTGTGACAAAAACGTGTCAAAAAGTTCTTGTTTATAATTCAGAAAACTTTATCCATGTTCAAGATGGAGGGCTAAGATGTGATTGTAATTTGTAGCAAAAATATTGAAAATTTCAAAGACCCTGCATTCTGACCTGGTTAATATTTCTGAAGTGGAAGTAAGTGTCATAGCTTGCATAAGTACAAGAAACAAACCATTAAAATGATGCCTTTAAAAAATCTTAGTGTGCTGCCATGAGTAGTCAAAAGTCTCGTGCAAAACAATGGGATTGGAATACTTGAAATTAAGGTGCTACTACAGTAGTCCTATCCTCTGTAGCACCACACAAAATTCTCAAAAACAAGACATCTATCAAATAGCCAATGAGCAAATTCTAAAGCTTGAGAAGACTAGTAAACCAGAACAAGAACATCAATTTTAAAAAATCAATTCCTATGATGAATGGACTTCCTGAATGAACATATGACTGTTGATATGATTACATATATTTTCCAGATAATGCATTCTCCCAAAAAATTAAATTTGTTTGATGTCTGAATTTCCACTGCTTTGGAGCCTAGTAGATTGGGATGGAAGTCTCTAACATTTTACACCAAGTTAAATTTTCCATCATTCCATTCCTACTCCATTCTGAAGACTGCGAAAAACAATGACAGATTCAAATATTGTCCCTTAATAAATTTAAACCAGAGAGCAAATTCATTTTTCCTAAAGTGGCTGGAACTAGTCCTGACAAAAATTTGTCTTCATAAAACCCATCAGTGGGCCATGAATCTAAGAATTCCATTAAGGCAAACTAAGACATTTTAAAAGAGGCATCTTACCAGTTTGTCAGGTAGACCATTAGATTTAGGAAAAGAAGTAGGCCATTCAGCCTATCAGGTCTATTCTGCCATTCTATGAAATTATAACTGGTCTGATAATCCTCAACTCCACTTCCTTGCCCTTTCCCTTTAATCTTTGATTATTTTACTGATTATGTTTCTTAAAACTCAATGCCAGCTTGAGCCAAAATGTAATCTAGGCTCTTCCTAGAGAGGCTCCTTCTCCTTCTGGTCAGGACATGGAGGTGCTGGTGTTAGGCTGGGTTGGACAAAGTTAAAAAACGCACGCCACAAAGTTATCGTCCAACAGGTTGATTTGAAAGCACTAACTTTTGGAGCATTGCTCCTTCCTCAGGTATGGTGAGAAAGGAGGCATCAAGACACAGAATTTATAAGCAAAAGACCAAAGGGTCATACAAGTGATGTGAATGTACTGAATAAACCTAAAATGGCTGGCTGACTCCCTCCTATTAAATCTTTAATCAGTTAGAAATGAGGTGCAAGTTTTGATTGATTAAAATGTAAATTCCAGAATTTCTTTCAAGTCACTCCCCTGAGATAACTAAAGGTTTTAATAGTGTATACAAGAGGTGATATCTCCAGTTAGGCAATGTATTTTAGGTGTGAGGCCTGGTTTAGAATCTGTCTGTCTTTTACATGGAGTCAGACTGGTTTTATTTCCAAAGCAGGAATTTATAAAATACCCCATTGACTGACTGTCTCCAAATTGTGTGCTTTTTAAAACAAAATAGAATGTACCTGCAAATGCAAATTTGTCCCATAGTTTTATATATATTTATATGTGTGTGTGTGTGTGTGTGTGTGTGTGTGTGTGGTGGGGGGGGGTGCAGGCAGGCAGCTGTAAAACTGGATGGTTGCAACCTACGTCATTCAGAAAGTGCTCACTTTGTAATAGCTAACAATCAAGTAAGTGCATTTCTTAGCCCCCAACCTAGGCTAATATCAGAAGTGAATAATCTTAGGTCTTCCAGATCTGGAGCTGAGCTTTCATTCCATACACACAATGTTGCTTCATTCAGCTTGGCCTCGATAGCCAGAGACTTTTCCCCAGGGAGGATTGACTGCCACGAGGGGTCATAGTTTTAAGGTGTTAGGACGAAGGTATAGAGGAGATGTCAGAGGGAGGTTCTTCACCCAGAGAGTTGTGAGCGCATGGAATAGTTTACCAGTGGTAGTCGTGGAAGCAGAGTCATTTGTGACATTTAAGCGATTGCTGGACGTGCACATGGACAGCAGTGAATTGAGGGAAATGTAGGTTAGGTTATTTTAGTTTTGGATTAGGATTATTCCACGGCACAACATCATGGGCCGAAGGGCCTGTACTCTGCTGTACTTTTCTATGTTCTATGTTCTATGTTTTGCTGTACCCCATCTCTACCCTGCATCTCATTTAGAAAGCTGTGGGCCATATTTAGGTGAGAAGTAATTAATTCAAGTACATGAGAACTTAAATCTCTTTTTTCAGAAGCAAGTTGTGATTCATTTTAAATATTCAATACAATTGTAAAATACAATTATAGTAAGCACGCTGTTGACCATAACAAAAATATGCCCGCAATCGTTCTTGTTTGACTTTAACGGCGCTAATTCTTTCCTTTTTTAATTTCTCAATGGCCTCCATAGAACCTAATTCACAGACCTCCTTTTATTGACAAGGAATCAGAACAACCTATGTGCATCCCTTCTTCCCCAACATTAGCCTACTCATCATTCCCGACTTACCTTCCCCTTAAATGAACAGTTTCTCAGCCACTGCAGTAATTTCCACTGAGATTTTCACTTGAATTCCTTCATATTACCATATTCCCAATTTAATTGTGGCGGATTCCTAAAAACCTTTCAAATTGGTCACATTTTTTTCATCCACTACCCTCAAAACCCCATCATGCCAACTTTACTCCCATTGTTCCTTCCTCGAGAAATCATTGGCAAACTTCCACACCTTCCAAGGGCATCTTGTGACATCTTGTAACATCTTGTAAAATGGGGGAATTGGGGGTTTGTGGGGCGGGCACAGTCGCATTATAGAAATTTGGAAGTACATTCAGACTAGTAGATGGATGAATTAGGTATGGGTGGATAGGGTCCAAATGTAGGCAAATGGGACTAGTTTAAATTTTGAAAGCTGGATGGCATGGGCAAGTTGGGACAAAGAGTCTCTATGACACTAAGTTATAATGCTGTTTGAGAAAACATCATTTTTTTACTGAGAAGATTGAAACAGAAGTATTAGTTGAATTCAGAACAATTAGGGTAAATGGCTGATACCCAAGAATATGCGTACAGCAAAAACTCTGATATAACTGAAAGAAATACTAATAAAAATCTAACTAACTCTTAAAATATAAATGAAAAATATAGTAAGTGAAGGGGAAAAATACCTAAATATAGTAGAATTATGTTTTGCATTTTAAAAAATAGCTAAATATTGGATATAAGGATGCACATTAAAAGGGAAACCGGAGGTGAGTATGCACAGTCAGAATTTATTGTTGGGTGCTTGTTTTCAGCAGACACTCAAAATGAAAACATGGAGAAATACAAGCTCAATGTGTGAGTTGCAAAAACAAACCCTAAAAATGTTTTAAATGAGGGTTAACATATCATGGGACAAAATTAGCTATTGCCTCATGTTCTTTAAGCATTTCTGACAGTTATTAAAAATTAATGAATAGTTGCACAGTGAATATTCCTATCAAAGGGCAGCATTATCTCCAAATGTAAGCAGTCACACGGTTTTGCATGTTCTTTCAATGGTACTCAATCTACAGATTTAAAGGGCTGCTTTGATCACCACAATCCAAATACGATTGAAAAAAAATGTTTATCCATATGGAAATCATTAAACAGTGCAATGTCAGACCATCAGCATTGAATTTTTGGTGAAATGTTCATTTTTGTCCCACAAATAAGCCTGTTACTATAGGTCACGTTTATGATAATGACTACATAGGTCACAGTCCAGTCAAGGTCCTGTAGCGTAAGTCCATTTTCACTAAAATGTAAATTGCCCTGGTTCAGCCCTGGATAAAATTACAGCACAGTACTGGTGAAACCAATATTTTGTCTAAAAAAATATGCAGGTTACTTATGTGCCTTTGGGGTATTTAGCTTTCCACTGTACAGTAATATCCACATTCCAACAGGCAAATTTTCTGTTCTGACTAAAAGCTTAGAATAAAGAGACCTACTTCCAGCATGGGAAATAAAATCTTAAACTATCATTTTATTTTGATAAAGATATGGGCTATGAAATAAACATGTGCATAAGCTGACATACTCTGTTTGGGGAATGTTATTATAGCAAACCAGCATTAAAGTACAAATACATAATTCAGACAGTTGCTTTAAATATTTAATAAAACAGTTAATAGAATGTTTTATATATATTTATGGCTGTTTCCAAAAGAAGACTGTCATTATAGCAGCTCAAATAGTTAAATACAGTCTCCAGTAAAGAGGTCACAGGTATTCAATTGTAGATGGTTTCTATTACAATGCACTTCCGAGATCACAATGTGTTGCAGGAAGTATTACATGCTGTCTGAGCTAGCAAGGCTTTTACGAAGCAAAGGATAAAACATGCCAAGGAGCATTAAAAGAAAAGTGGCAGATGAAAAAGAAAACCATTACTGCATCAGATCAAAGCTTTGATCCACGTCATGTTTTGTTTTTGAGAGGGACAGAAGACAACCACCAAAACAAGGCAAGATTTGACCTTGTTGGTTGCAGAGGGCATCGAGAAACTTGTACAAATAGTCATTAGCACATAGTTGGGCAAGTCAGTGATAACCATGGTCTGACAATCCTCATATTGTGTAAAAGATAATAGCAGAGCCTGCAACTACCTCATTGCCACACTTCTTCAGTACAAATTATTGCCAGATGACCAGTATGTCAAGAAACAAATAGCAAGAAATGACAGAGATAATGGGAACTGCAGATGCTGGAGAATTCCGAGATAATAAAATGTGAGGCTGGATGAACACAGCAGGCCAAGCAGCATCTCAGGAGCACAAAAGCTGACGTTTCGGGCCTAGACCCTTCATCAGAGAGGGGGATGGGGAGAGGGAACTGGAATAAATAGGGAGAGAGGGGGAGGTGGACCGAAGATGGAGAGTAAAGAAGATAGGTGGAGAGAGTATAGGTGGGGAGGTAGGGAGGGGATAGGTCAGTCCAGGGAAGACGGACAGGTCAAGGAGGTGGGATGAGGTTAGTAGGTAGATGGGGGTGCGGCTTGGGGTGGGAGGAAGGGATGGGTGAGAGGAAGAACAGGTTAGGGAGGCAGAGACAGGTTGGACTGGTTTTGGGATGCAGTGGGTGGGGGGGAAGAGCTGGGCTGGTTGTGTGGTGCAGTGGGGGCAGGGGACGAACTGGGCTGGTTTAGGGATGCAGTTGGGGAAGGGGAGATTTTGAAACTGGTGAAGTCCACATTGATACCATTAGGCTGCAGGGTTCCCAGGCGGATTATGAGTTGCTGTTCCTGCAACCTTCGGGTGGCATCATTGTGGCACTGCAGGAGGCCCATGATGGACATGTCATCTAAAGAATGGGAGGGGGAGTGGAAATGGTTTGCAACTGGGAGGTGCAGTTGTTTGTTGCGAACTGAGCGGAGGTGTTCTGCAAAGCGGTCTCCAAGCCTCCGCTTGGTTTCCCCAATGTAGAGGAAGCCACACCGGGTACAGTGGATGCAGTATACCACATTGGCAGATGTGCAGGTGAACCTCTGCTTAATGTGGAATGTCATCTTGGGGCCTGGGATAGGGGTGAGGGAGGAGGTGTGGGGGCAAGTGTAGCATTTCCTGCGGTTGCAGGGGAAGGTGCCGGGTGTGGTGGGGTTGGAGGGCAGTGTGGCACTCACACGCAACAACTTCTCTTTTGACTCACCCTCAACAACTTCTCTTTTGACTCACCCTCAACAACTTCTCTTTTGACTCCTCCCACTTCCTACAGACTAAGGGGGTGGCCATGGGCACCCGCATGGGCCCCAGCTATGCCTGCCTCTTTGTAGGTTACGTGGAACAGTCCCTCTTCCGCACCTACACAGGCTCCAAACCCCACCTCTTCCTCCGGTACATTGATGACTGTATCGGCGCCGCCTCTTGCTCCCCAGAGGAGCTCGAACAGTTCATCCACTTCACCAACACCTTCCACCCCAACTTTCAGTTCACCTGGGCCATCTCCAGCACATCCCTCACCTTCCTGGACCTCTCAGTCTCCATTTCAGGCAACCAGCTTGTAACTGATGTCCATTTCAAGCACACCGACTCCCACAGCTACCTAGAATACACCTCCTCCCACCCACCCTCCTGAAAAAATTCCATACCCTATTCCCAATTCCTCCGCCTCCGCCGCATCTGCTCCCACGATAAGACATTCCACTCCCGCACATCCCAGATGCCCAAGTTCTTCAAGGACCGCAACTTTCCCCCCACAGTGATCGAGAACGCCCTTGACCGCGTCTCCCGCATTTCCCGCAACACATCCCTCACACCCCGACCCCGCCACAACCGCCCAAAGAGGATCCCCCTCATTCTCACACACCACCCTACCAACCTCCGGATACAACGCATCATCCTCCGACACTTCCGCCATTTACAATCCGACCCCACCACCCAAGACATTTTTCCATCCCCACACCTGTCTGCTTTCCGGAGAGACCACTCTCTCCGTGACTCCCTTGTTCGCTCCACACATTATATTATCTAGCAAGAAATGACAGCTTGGTTTTGAGCCCACGTAATCTGAAAGGTAAGTTTATGATCTATGTGCATAAACTGACATGCCTATCAACATGCATCATTGCTTTTGTTGGAGAAGACATACCAGGTTAAAAGAAAACTGCAGAAAACTCTTCACTACATTATAAACCAAATTAAGCTTGGAATCTAGACACCTGGATGGATTGTCAGACATAAACAGATGCTTTGTTGCATATCATCAGCAAACACTAATCCCTAAAATACCTTGACTCAGTTGGCCAGACTATTAGACCTAAAGCTACTTATTCAGCATTGACTCTGGCAAGTGGAATGACAGCTTTTCCTGAAGGTTAAATTAATTTCATATAGTGCACATCTTCCATGGACACATTTCACTGCTGCACTGTTTCCTACAAGTATTGTTCCAGACAGACATTTTCCTTATGGGAGTTCAACAGACCAATTCCCATTCCAAAACACATGAATACATTCACTGGACATGATTCCACAATACGTCAAGCAAGCCAGTCAAGCGTAAAATATATTTCAGCAACATCTGGAAAACCTGTATAAATATACACTGATCCCTTTTAGTGGTTTTGGGATAAACAGAATTTGAAGTGTTTTGTAAAAATGATTTTCCTTTTTTCACCAATAAAAATGGGAGTCCTTCAATTATTTGAGTTGACTTCATCAAAATGTTCCACGACCAGGTGAAAATGCAATCTTTTTTTCTAATTTTGATGAGAGAATGAGGTGCTGCATTTTGGTGTGGTAAATCAGGGCAGGGCTTATACACTTAATGGTAAGGTCCTGGGGAGAGTACCAAACGAAGAGGCCCTGGAGTGCAGGTTCATGGTTGCTTGAAAGTGGAGTTGCAGTTACACGAGGTAGTGAAGAAGGCATTTGGTGTACTTGCCTTTATTCGTCAGTGTATTGTGTATAGGAGTTGGGAGGTCATGCTGCAGCTATACAGGACATTGGTAAGACCACTTCTGGGATGCTCAATTTTGGTCTCCCTGCTATAGGGCTGTGAAACTTGAACGAGTCAGAAGAGATTTACAAGGATGTTGCCAGGGTTGGAGGGTTTCAGCAGCAGGGAGGGGTTGAATAGGCTGGGGCTATTTTCCCTGCAGCATAGGAGGCTGAGGGGTAACCATATAGAATTTTACAAAAGAATGAGGGGCATGGATTGGGTGAACATTCCAGTCTTTTCTCCAGTGTAGGGGAGTCCAAAACTAGAGGGCATTGGTTTAAAGATGAGCGGAGAAAGACTTAAAAAAGGGACAACTTTTTCACACAGAGGGTGGTACTGCTATAGAATGAACTGCCAGAGGAAGTGGACGAGGCTGGTATAATTACATTTTAGGTGTAACTGGATAAGTATAAGAAGAGGAAGAGTTTAGAGGGATATGGACTAAACGCTGGAAAAAAGGACTAGATTTATTGAGGGTATCTGATCAGCATGGGTGAGTTGGACAGAAGGGTTTGTTTTTTGTGCTGTACATCTCAATGCACTAAGAGCAGGAGCACCAGAGGTCATGAACATCTGAATTTTCCCATCCTCAGCGTAATTGGGCAGTAATAAATCAGTGGGGAAAATATGACGAGATTGGTGAAATAAGATTCTCAACATTGAGAAAATAAATCCAATTTTCTACCCAAGGTTGCATGCGTTAACATCTCATTAGTACGTATTCCAACCTTATTTATATGTAGTTTGCTATTCTTCCACACAGTGGAGAGAAACTTCGGTCGTGACATTCCAATCATGAAAATCAAAGTGGGTGCATGGTTACTCCATCTCACCATTGGTCCTCCAGGTGTGCTTCTTTGCCAGCAATTCTCAATATCTCAGGGGTACTGTAATCCATGAGCTGTGAACACTTAATTCACACTGCACAGGCACACAGTCCTTGTGTTTTGCTTTGGCATTTTTGCACTGACAAAAAGAAACAGGGCAGCTTTTCACGGTTGTCTGTCATGGGGACGGACATCATCTCTGTATAGTATCTTGTTACATCAAAGTCATGCCAATAGCATGTGACAGCAGCTAATGAGGCAAACATACTGTGTGTGCTTCCGTCAAATGACTAAGTCAAGGGGGGCTGTTGTCCATCAGAGCGTGTCGACAAAATCAGTAAAAAGGCAGTATCTGATCTCAGCCCAAGGCTTGGACATCATCAGCAGGTCACTTCAGGTGGTTAGAAAGTGGGTTCCGTATCATTACAGTGAGAGAAGTGGACCACACTTAGTCCTGCCTGTCCAGTGCAACTAGTCTGGGGATTAGCGATAATTCAGTTGGAGAACTTCGGAGAGATCAGTTAGGGATCTAGTCACTCATCACTCAGAGCAGTCCTTCCAAATCAGTGAGTGAGGTGAGGCATAGGCAGTCCTGAGGGTCTATTCACTGAAAGCCATAGTGGATTATCGAGAGCCAATACTGTGGGCGGCAAGTTTGGGAAGTCAATTGTGGAGTTTGAAACAGCATACTACAATGCAGGGGTGTGATATTGTGATGACACAACTCAGTATATCAGGGTATGAGATGTTAGCACCGCTGAGGGCATGGTTTTCTGCGGGAGAGATGGTCATTGACAGTCACCATCACCCTGTATTTGACAGTGATGGATGGCACAGTGCTGAATGATGGCCAGCATGGATAAGTTGTAGGACTAGAACCCAGGGCTAATGTTGGGAGACAAAGGCTTAAAGAATGAGTTGGGTTGGAACATGTGGAATCTCAGAGCTGCATACCTCAGAATTAGGTCCTCTCTGTCAAAGGCTCATGGACAGTCCTTCATGCCCCACTGTATCAAGGCTAAACGATCATTCATGTGCACTGTGAGTGCTAAGTGCACACATTTCTGAGAAGCTGTTCGGTTTCTGACATTTGCATGCTGGTTCACTGGAACCGTGATTAATGAATCCAGCCTCAGCAGAGGTTATCGTCACAGTGGCTGCAGTGCAACAAAGGCTCAGAGATATTGGGACAGAGCAAGACTAGGACCAGCCGCAACCTCCAGCAGCACCAAATATCTTCCATATGTGGAGTTCACAGCAGACCTCTCCTTGGGATGTGGAGGAGAGATGGAAGGCACAGAATCTTTTGTTCCTTGATGCCATTTTCACGGAAGACTGACAATTGATCCAACTAACAGAGAGCTATACTATCTGCAGGAGCAGGATTTACAAGCTTTACAACCTTGTCCCAGTGACCTTCAAGGTGACAGCTGGGCTTCTTGAAAGGATCCATAAATGGCTTGTATGGGATGATGTAATTTGCCAATCCACAAATGTATCAAAGGCCAATATCGATGCAACTTGTACCAAATCACATCTCTGCATCTTCATTCACCATGATGAAGTCAGTGCTGCAGCCTAGGCAGGTGGCTTTCTTCCCTAAGCTACAGGGGCTATAAACTGCACACTCATTATATTTAGTGCCATATCATAATGCAGCAGACAGCAATGATAGACTATGTTTCCATTCTATCAATATACAAGACATCTGTGATCATAAATACACATATTCTAAGGTTACAACCTGATACGCCGGAAGCTGCATTGAATGCTTGAGGACTCCTATGATACTGCTTCATTTCAAAGGACAGATGCCTTAAAAATTGTTTAATAGGAGACGAGCTCTAGTCTCTGCAACTGGAAGACTTTGTTATGCACCCCACTGCCTCTGGCTAAGGGTAGATACAACGCAGCCCATTCTTTTTCCAGGGCCATAATGGAGCAGATAATAGATGAGTTTCCAAGGTTTTTGCAAGTTTTTCCAAGTCTTTGCAGGGAGAGGTGGGTCACACAGTATAGTCCAGGAAGATGGTGCCATAAAACTAGCATGCAGTGCTCTGCAGAAACAGAGCCGACAAAATGGAGAATGTGGTGGATTTTGAAGAACTGAGAGAGCTGCAACAGTCTCCCAAGGAAGGGAGCACAAGGACCACCACTTTCCACATGATACACTGCTGCAATGTGGGCACAATGTGCTAGGCAGGACTTCGTTGACAAACAGTTCCAATAGATGTGAGCTGGGTGCAGTGATCATTCATTGTCTGGAAATCTGTTATTGCTTGAAAGTCAAGCTGTCCCCATATCGCTCCAAAAGAAAGTTTAGCTCAGTTTGGTTTTTCTTTGATTTTCCTGCTAATTTAACATTTTCAACAGTTGGAAGGCTTCCCAACATGTGTGATTTCCAACAAGAAGATGTTAAACTTGTCTGGGTATTAGGGAAACAGTTGCAATATGTTAGGCAGAGTTCTGACAATGGCATGGTGCTCTAGTTGAGTAAACTGCCCAGCTTAATTGCTTAATTTTTGTAACTACGGTTTCAATGATAGACAACGATGTAAAGGAGCAATATACTTAAGCATGCGATATTCCATTTGCAACTAAATATCAGAACCAGTATATGTCCTGACAAGTTATTCTTTTTCATTTTCCTCCCACTACATGAACTGTGAGGGGCTATTTGTGGCTGGTAGTGATTGGCCTGGCATCCAGCTGGGCTTCAAGATTGGCACTAGCATCAGAAATGATCCGATGTGTGCAGTGGAAAGTACTTCTAACCACTGGTGAGCACACAACAGCACGAGCACAGCATCATAAAAGCACGGTGGTTACATCGTGATGTCAGCAGCAAAGAATTGAGAAAGAGAAATCTGCCATGTAGCTCCTCGAAATCAATGTTGCCAATTTTTGGTAAAATGCAGCTCCTAAGATTGTTCCCAAAGTGCAGTTCAGTTTCATAAATGATCAGGTCATTGTCAAACAAATTCAATGAACATTTGAAAAACAATAGTATTCATTATTCAGACTATTAAGGTATCATGACCACTGGCAATAGTATTATTGGAATGCCATTGTGCTATGGAGTGGCTAAACAATCAATCCTGTTGGAACTATCACCAATCCATTAATTTTGCATCATCACAGTCGCTTGTAATGATTTGAACTGAACAGTTAAATCTCAATTGGAAGTGAATTTCCTCTTCAAGCTCAGTATAGTGATGAAAGTTAAGATTATCATGATAATTTAAAATTAGATCAATAACTGAATGTTCCTAGGGGGAACTTGACTGGCTCCAAACAGATGTAGGACAAAGAACAGAGCTGATGGTGAAGTCCCATTTGTAACCCTCTGATAAAATACCTAACCGCAAACAGCAGTGAACTTATCATTCAAAAGTGTAAAAGAATGGTTGCCTGACCGCAGAGGTGGATCAATTTAGCTCTTTTTCTCTGAACACAGCAGGTTTTATTCCTCAGGCCTAAGTTCCAACCCAAAACATTAACTTTGATTTCTCTTCACAGATGCTGCCGGGCCTGCCAAGCTTTTCCAACAATTTTTGTTTTTGTTTCTGACTTACAGCACCTGCAAGTTCTTTCGTTCTTTATTTAGTTTTTATTCTGTATTGATGGATAATGATTTTAAGTATTTTATTACTTCCTCCCCTTCCCAACCCTCATCATGATTTTTTGCTGGTCAGCACGAAGATCAAAATTTTTGCTGTTCTAATATAGGAAGAGAGGAACCATATTTTTGACGTCACAGCCCCAAATTCCCTCAGGCAAGCTCTCTGCAGAAACATAGAGATATTTACAACACTTTCCCGTCCCTACAGCAAGTTCCTGCCAAAATTTGGAAGAGAGCTCATTTTCTAACATTGGGAGATGGAATACAACTTAAACTAAGCACAAGTGCAGACCTATCAAGTGGCAGCCCATTTGTCTGACAAAAATGGATACTCTTCTTAAAATGACGAATTCCGCTCAGAAATAAAGAATTATTCTGTGTGTTTAAACTGCTACTGAATGCTAAATCACTTTAGAAATGTCCTAAGTTTGAGGAAGACAGTATATAACTAAACAAATGTTTTTCTTTCTTCCAGAAATGCGAAGAACTAAAGTACTCCAATGTTTCATTACAGCAATGATGCATAGCCCATGGTGATCTGACAAGAATGACCAAAGCTTGCATTAAGCAAAGAAAGAAGTTGTTACGGACCAGACCCCCTCAAAATATTTTAAGAAGGTAGCGTAGACCCTAACTTTTTCTTATTTTAAAGATAGATGTGAAGTGCTGGTTCCAGATGCTATACTACTGGTCAAACTACTCAATACTAAGTAATTTAAACACTGTAGTTAAAATAAAAACAAAAGAAAGAGGAATTTAGAATAACAACTACTTGAAAACTTAACTGAATAACAGACACAACACCGATTACAAATTAACTGTTCCAACATTGGAACATCCCACAAACATCCCCCACAATGGCAAAAAACCAAATTCAGACACATATTCCCACAAGCAGTTCTCCAATTCAGAAGGAAAAAGAACATCAAGAGAAGGTACAGAGAGATGAGCAGCTACAATTCATTCATTGAAACTCCAACTCTTCTGAGACTCCATTGGCTTCTGATGTTATTCACCTAAACTAGAAAGTCTGGTCTGTGAGAGCTGGCCGGATCCAGGTGCTTCCATTGCTCCAACTTTAAAAACAATGATCCCACTACCTTCCCCAGCCCCATCCCTCTTCCGTCTATTTATTTCTGAGCTCTCTCCCCGCTCCCCCATTTCTAAGAAGGGTCCCGACCCGAAACATCAATTTTCCTGCTCCTAATACGCTGAGTGGCCTATTGTGTTCCTCCAGCTCCACACTGTGTTATTGCAAAGCCCTACCATTTGTTTATTTGAGTGATGTTCAGTAGTCAGGTCAATACATCTGCCTTACAACCTCTCTTCAAAACAAAATAACCTTTTAAGGTGACAGCATCATCACAAGTGGGTAAAAATTTAAAATCTGCGTTTGAACCCTCAAGCATCCAGATGAGATCTCTGATCTTTTCATACAATTTTTGCTGCACAAGGATTCATTTCCAACAACTTGGAATGTAATCTTCTGTGGCAGACAGTATGGGTGATGGAGGGATGTGAACAAGAGATCTGAGTGGATTGCCAGGAACTCCATCAATGGGGGGCAATGTTGAGGGTGCCCAGCTGGAGCAGTCCAACAGATAATCACAGTAAAAATGGTGTATTTGGTGAAAGGAGGGCTGATGGGAAGAGGGAGCAGATAGAAAAATCATTCTTCAGACCACTGTAACCCATAAGCATTCAATTAACCCATAACCCATGTATGGATTATAAATAAAATCTGAAAAGAACTGCGGATGCTGTAAATCAGGAACAAAAACAAAATTTGGTGGAAGCTCAGCCAGTCTGGCAGCATCTGTGAAGATAAAAATCAGAGGTAATATTTCGGGTCCAGTGACCCTTCCTCAGAACTGGTGGTAGCATGAAAAAGGGATGTTATAAAACAACATTTTCCCAGCTGCCATCAGTGCTGAGGAAGGGTCACTGGACCGAAATGTTAACTCTGATTTTTTTCTTCGCAGATGCTGCCAGATCTGATGGATTATAAACAGTTTCTTTTTATTCCTTATTTTGCCTCCCTGTTTGTAATGGCTTGAAGTCAGTGGAATAAAGAATGCTGCTTCATGATATTTGAGCCTTGTACATGTACAAATCTCATGTTACAAAAAGAAAAGAGCAATGGTTTCACAGTCATCTCAAATATCAATGAAGAAGTTGCACTCTTTTGCCATCAATGCATATATTGTTCAAGGTTAAACTATTCAGAAATTCCGACTGAAATTGATATCCCTAACAGTCTTAGCTTTATCTTTGACTGATATTGACCAGGCAATTCTTGAAAGGTGGTTCCTAATAACGACAACAATTGAAGAAATACATAGATTTAGATAACATGTACAGTGAAGGAACAGGTGATTCTGGCTCATCAGACTCAACTGGTTTTATATACCATTCATGCTTTCAACTCAAACAATAATTCTCTGTTCCTTTATTGTTCTGCTTATTCACCTCCACTTTAAACGCATTAATTCTATTTCCTAATCCACTCCCTGCTGTAATGGTGGGGTAAATTTTATACACCTACCTCCATCCCCACTGGCATGTTTGAAGGTTAGGGCTCTGCGATGGAAGGGAACACATGTAAACAAAATGATATGGTTAGACCCCTGCTTTTGTAGTAATTCCTGGCCTATTTCCATGGCAAAAGAGCTTGGAAAGGCATAAGACTTATCAAAAACTCCCACAATTTTAAAAATATCTATTAGGCTGCTCCGTAGATTTTAATTTTCACGAGTAATTCCTAAATCCTATTCATCCTTTTCTAATTGAGACACCCTCACAGCTCTAACGCACCATACTACAAATGTGGTCAGATATGTGTTTGATACAAGCATCATGTTGGGCATTTATGTAAGTATGGTCATGTGATTAATGACGACATAAGCCATTTTGAGCAGGAAGAAGCTTGATCTAACCTTGACGCATATAAAGTGAACACTTCCATAATAAAGCTCCTGCTATTAAACACTTCAGCCTCTTGGCCCTTCTCACAATGTAACACAGGAAGAAAACTAGCAAAAAGCATAAAACTATTTTTTAAAAAATTGAACTCAGGGAAGAGGAAGTGAACAGTACAAAAGATGCTCACCATTTATCCCACCCAGAACTGAGTAGTGAGTATCCGACACAGAGGGTAAAGTCTTGAGTTGGGGGTGTACACTTGTAAAGAAACAGAAAGCCTCATCAATAACTTATGTTAAATGGGAAGAAATGAGGCAGTGCTAAACCTTTTCCGGTATGTTATACTATGCAAGCCTCATGAAGAGTCCCAACCCGAAACCTCAACCTTCCTGCTCCTTTGGTGCTGCATGGCTTGCTGTCTTGCTCCAGCTCCACACTGTATCAACTCTGACTTTCAGCATCTGCAGTTCTTTCCATCTCCTGTGCCAGCCATTCTAATTTAATTATTACTGACAGGAAACTTTAGTGCACTGGGACTGAACGGTATAAAATACAAAGAGTAGATATCCTACAGAGAGAGATTATATTGCTTTGTTCAAGCTAACAAAATCGAAACAGATATAGTTGTTCTTGTTGGCTCCAAGTATTGTGTGGGTGGGGAGATCTATTATTCTTTCAAGGTATCTGGTATAGCCACAGAAGCTGGGTTCCAAAACTTACTAAGAGGTTATAAGAATCCTACTATTGTGGACCTGACCAAGCCTTTCCTCAAAATATATCAAGAAGATAGCCCAGACCCTATCTTTTATCTTATTTAAAGGCAAGTGTAAGGTATTAAGATTCAGATGCAACTCAATTGGTCAACCTTTAAGCAATACACACTTTATTTTTACACCACAGTTAAAATACAAACAAAAAAAATTGATATATCTTTAATTCTACCAAAATTCTTAAAATTATATATATATTTAACTCTTACTCACTAACTGTTCCATTGTGGCAGCTTCATGTAAACATACCCTTGGCAAAGGCAAATTCAGCCAAAGAGATTCCCTCACTTGTTACCTACTCCAGTCCAGGAGAAAGAAGAAACTAACAGCATAAATCTAGCAGCATAGAAAGAGAGAATTCAAGTTTTTACACAGCAACAGAGAATCCAGCAGCTTCATCCAAACTGCCAACTTCAACAACTGAAAGCAAAAAAAAACCCGAATACCCTTGATCTGGGCGAGCCAGATTTCCACACACTCATGTTTCTTTAAAAAAAACTATTTAAAATAGGAAGGTGTACAGCTGGATGAACACAGCAGGCCAAGCAGCATCAGAGGACCAGGAGAGGTGACGTTTTGGTTCTAGACCCTTCTTCAGAAGCCCTTCTTCAGATTTCTAAAAAAGGGTCAAGACCTGAAACATCCACTTTCCTGCTCCTCTGATGCTGCTTGGCCTGCTGTGTTCATCCAGCTCTACACCTTGTTATCTCAGATTCTCCAGCATCAGCAGTTCCTACTACCATAAAACTATTTACTCTGCTATCAAGGAGCAGACACCTCAACACCAGATTTACAACACCCCTCTTCAAGAGAAAAAAGGTTGAGAAAATTGGTCTTAATGGCACTTTTCTTCACACTATTGACTTATTTTTCACCAAAACCATTGTGGATTGTTGTTAGTATCTCATTCTACAAAAGCAACCAGCATGATAGTTAATCTATCCTCCAGAAAGCAAACTGTAAGAAGAACATCTATACAGAACAAGGGGATGATGAGGGAATCACAGAATTACTCCAAAGAGGAACAGTTGTTAAATAAACTGGTCATTACTGGTGAAACCAATCCATACTAGGATCATTCCCTTACTGTACAGCAAACTAGTTAAGAATGGAGGTGGGCACTGGAGTAGCGTTCTCGTTGACACCTGAAAGCGTGATTCCAAAGTAGCTAAGTCAGTAGGTTGAGCTGCAACTCTCAAAAATTACACTGAGAATGAACGCAGGTAAAATGGTGCCTTTAAGGGACTCTTTCAATGAGAATGCTGAGCTGTCCAGTCAGTCTAAAGATTTGTCTTTATCATTGTCAAAGGAAATTTTCCTGCATTATCAGGAAGAGCATAGATGAAGAAAATCAAATTCTCCTGGACTGAAGTAAATTGCTTGTCAGATTCTAAGTCTGATCTATCACACATTCTAAAGAAACATGCCATTGTTTTCAATGGAAATCTGGGAAGCTAGGGAAAGAGATCTATTTAAATGGAAAACCAAGGATGTGAATCAAGCAAAATTTTGCAAGGATAGATCAGTGCTTTCTAGACAGGCTGGTCAAAAAGGGAGTCCTTGAACCCATAAGCGTGAGGGATGGAACGATACGCATCTGTGGTGATATTAGAGTCACTATCAATCCAGTAATGTGTGCTGAGCAATACC
This sequence comes from Stegostoma tigrinum, assembly GCF_030684315.1. NCBI lineage: Eukaryota > Metazoa > Chordata > Chondrichthyes > Orectolobiformes > Stegostomatidae > Stegostoma > Stegostoma tigrinum. The sequence goes on from NC_081373.1 coordinate 48,481,861, forward strand.
CTTTGTATTTAATTAATGACCTATTTGCTGGAATAGCTGGAGGTCAGCTTTAACGTAAAATTGACCTTGATCAAGCTTATCCCAACATAAATGTTGATCCTGAGTTACAGAAATACCTCACAACTATAACACAAAAGAACGTTCAAATAAAAGAAGCATACATTTGGAATCATATTTGGACTTCTGTTTATTGAAACAAACAACTCCAGAACTGAAGCCATTTGTTATACAGAAGCTAGGACTGTACAAGCAGGATGTGTTTGATGAGAATGAGGGTCATCATCTCCATCAGTGCTAAGGAAACTTGTAAAATCAACCACGTAAAGGTCACAGAAAGCATACTGTTTCGGTACATAATGGCCAACACACACACTAACAGGTTCAAGAATAGCTACTTCCCTGCTGTTATCAGACTGCTGAATGGACTGTCTAACTTCAAATAATGCAGATCTTGTTAATGTGACCTTGCCTAGCGCACACCCTGTGCAGTACAACCTATATGCCTTATTCTGCCCAAGTTTTTTTCTCTTTACACGCTATGATCTTCATGTCCTTGCTTATTATGATCTGCCTATACTGCTTGCAAAACAAAATTTGTCACCGTACTTAGGTACACGTGACAATAAATCAAATAAGTCACTGGGGCATTGCCCGAATGAAAGAGATTGGTGAACACTTTGTCAATGATTTCAATTACTACAAAATTTAGGGGGAGGAGCTGACTTTGTGATAATGTCACTGGACTAGAAACTCAAGGCTAACGTTCTGAGGACATAAATTTAAATGCTCACCGTGGCAGACGGTGAAATTTGAATTCAATAAAATTCTGAAATAACTGCTGTCAACTATTGTAAAAGACACATCTGGTTTACTAATGTCTTTATGAGAAGGAAATCTGCCAACCTTACCTGGTCTGACCTATATGTGACTTCAGTCCCACAGCAATGTGGTTGACTCTTAACTGCCCCCTGGGGAATTAGGAATAGGAAATAAACATTGACTGTGTCAGAAATATCCGCACCACATTAATGAATGAAGAAAAGTTACAAAGTCAGGTTGAAGAAATTGGGTTTGCTTTTCTGGCGGCAAAAAGCTGTTTGGGAGAGAGTTAATCGAGATGTACGAGACTTTCAAGATAATAAAATGTGAGGCTGGATGAACACAGCAGGCCAAGCAGCATCTCAGGAGCACAAAAGCTGATGTTTCGGGCCTAGACCCTTCATCAGAGAAGGGAGATGAAGGGTCTAGGCCCGAAACGCCAGCTTTTGTGCTCCTGAGATGCTGCTTGGCCTGCTGTGTTCATCCAGCCTCACATTTTATTATCTTGGAATTCTCCAGCATCTGCAGTTCCCATTATCTCTGTACGAGATTTTTACAGGTTTAAATAAGGTGGACAAATACAAGTTGTTCTATTAGCTAACTGGACCAAGAACGAGGCAGCACATTCTTAAGGTTTTGAGTGAGAGACAGAGGAGGGGAATGAGAAAGAATCTTTATGCAGCAAGTGGCAATGACATGGAACTGACTGCTTTGAAGGTGGTAGAAACAACAATGATTCCAAAAGGAAGCTGGTTTGGCACAAGGAAAATAAGCTTTCAGGAGTGTAGTGAGGAATAGGATTGACTGGATTTTTCTACACAGAGCCAGCATGAATTGATGGGCTAAATGGCCTCATTTGATGTAGTAATGAGGATGCCTCTCTCACTGGCTGATTACCAGCATTTTCTGATTTGAGTTTCTAACACAATTTCTTGCAGGAACTCATATTCCGCTTGGGAACCCTGCAGTCCAATAGTATCAATGTAGATTTCACGAGCTTCAAAATCTCCCCTCCGGCCCTTAGCATCCCAAAACCAGCCCAGCTTGTCCCCGCCTCCCTAACCTGTTCTTCCTCTCACCTATCCCCTCCTCCCACCTCAAGCCGCACCTTCATTTCCTACCTTCTAACCTCATCCCGCCCTCTTGACCTGTCCGTCCTCCCCGGACTGACCTATCTCCTCCTCACCTACACTCACCTCTACAGGCTCCATCCCTGCCCCTTTAACTTGTCTGTCTCCTCTCCACCTATCTTCTCCTCTATCCATCTTTGATCCGCCTCCCCCTCTCTCCCTATTTATTTCAGAACCCTCTCCCCATCCCCCTTTTCTGGTGAAGGGTTTAGGCCTGAAACGTCAGCCTTTGTGCTCCTCAGATGCTGCTTGGCCTGCTGTATTCATCCAGCTCTACACTGTTACCACTTGACACCTTCCTCTTCCCTGAGTAACTATTTCATTCAACTATTCATTCTTTCTGCTATTTGTCAAAAGACTACGGTTTTGTTGTTACGTGGCTCTAGACAGAGGTCATATTAAAATTGATGTACAGATTCAGAATTTCTCTTATTTTTGTCCTACACAATATTTATTCACAGGATTTAGGTAACACTAGTAAGAACATTTATTTGCCATTTGTGAGTTGCTCTTGAGAAGGTAGTGAACTGTCTTCCTGATAAATGAGTGATTTACTAACCCTTTTCAGACAACAGTTGATAAATTACAAAATTACTACGAATTTGATTCACATAAAACAAAACAGATAAAGATGGCAAACCTCCTGCCTTAAATGATGTCTGTGAACAAGTTACACTTACATGACAGTCAGGAATTTTATGAATGGCATTAACAGAAAGAGACAAAGATTGTTTAGAGTTAAACAGGGCTAACCTGTTAATGATTTTAGGGACAGGAAATCAGTGGGAGGTGTTCAAAAATAATTTAAGCTGACACAGAACTAGTTTATACCCCTAAGGAACAAGTGTTCTACTTGTGAAAACAAAAAGCCAGGAAAGGAAAGAGGTAATTATTGATATAAAATGAAAAGAAACTTGCAAATATAGCATGGATCATTGTTTTATAATCTTTTACTACTCTTTTTACATCTTCTATTATACTCAGAGTAAGAGCTACAAAAAGAAATTATAATTAAAAATTGGAAGATTAGAGAATATTTCGTCAATGATTTCAATTACTGAAAAATTGGGGCGGGTTGTGAGTTGATTTAATGGTAATGTCATTGAACTAGAATCCCCACGCTAATGTTCTAGATTCAAGGCCGCACTATAGTAGATGCTAGTGTAAAGACAGTGGTTACAAGCAATACTGTCCACAAGAAAGTAATAAGGATACACAAATGGAAGTAACAAAGTTGAAAACATGTTAAATAATTATTTTGCATCAATATTCATATAAAATTTGAAAATGATAGCATGATGGACATGTGAAGTGAACCAAAAGTGAATCAAGGTCAAGAACTCATCAAAACTAAAGTAAGCAAATTAACAGGAATGATTAAAAAAAATTAAACAGATTGACAATATTGCTTTCACCACAGGTCTTTTAAAGGAAAGTGGGTGGTAACCTTTCAGATACCTCAAGAAAGATCTTTCAAAAGTATTACAATTCAGAAACCCTTCCTTTAGGACTGGGAGTTTGTCCAAGCCAAAGTGATGTACAATTTTGGAATGAATTTAGACATCATGATATGGTCATGTATTTACAGCACCTCCTCTTGCTGGTGGAAATTGAACGATATGGGACATGTTGCAAAAAAACCTTGTAGAGTTGCTGCATTGTATCCTTTAGATAGTACACACTGCAGCCACTACTGTATATTACAAGAGAAGGGAGGGAGTGGGCTATCAATTAGGTGGACACCTTTTCTCTGAATGGTGCTAAGCTCCTTGAACATTATTGCAGCTCTAGTCTTCCCAAGCACAGTAATATTGAAATCAAAGATATCCCTTCTAATTTAAGGTCTCACATCCAGTATTGATTTAAATTGAATAGATAGACACAGAGGGAAGTGATTTAAGTCAGTAGTAGGAACTCAAATTGAAAGTAGGAGTGAGAGCTGCCACTTTGACATCACAGTATGTGAGAAGTGAAGCAGAACAATAGTTGACAGCAAGATAATAAAATGTGAGGCTGGATGAACACAGCAGGCCCAGCAGCATCTCAGGAGCACAAAAGCTGATGTTTCGGGCCTAGACCCTTCATCAGAGAGGGTCTAGGCCTGAAACTTCAGCTTTTGTGCTCCTGAGATGCTGCTGGGCCTGCTGTGTTCATCCAGCCTCACATTTTATTATCTTGGATTCTCCAGCATATGCAGTTCCCATTATCACTGATACAATAGTTGACAGCAGTTGATATGTTGCTGCATCTTTTCTAAACTGAAAAAGAAACATATTTGTGGATGTTATTGAACATGAAATAAATTTTGTTGGATAGAAGATTGTTATGTTAACTCACAGTTTATAGTTTCATGTGTAGTCCAAGGATGAAAATATTACAACTTTTTGTAAAAAGAATACTTTTTAAAACCAGGAAAACAGCTCTGCAGGTAGCTGGAAATTTGGCAACATAGAGAATGGGAAAGTCCTAAATCTCATGCAAATACCTCATTGATAGGGCTTTGAAATTAACGTGTGAGTTGTGTGAGTGCGCGAGTGAGGGGGCATTCAGTTGCATGGAAAATTATGGAAAGAAAACATTTATGCAAAGAAAAAATAATTATTCCACAATAAGAAATAGGGTGGGCAACAGGGTCCAGAATCTAACTTCTAACATCAGATAAGGGGACAACTATGAGAAGGGGCGCAATCAACGCAAAACTGAAGGTGTTCTATTTAAATGTACACAGTATATGAAATATGGTAAATGAGTTTGCAGTGCAGATTGAAATTGGCAACTACAATGTGGGTACTACAGAAATATGGCTACAGGTAGATCAGAACTGAGAATGAAATATCTAAGGATACTTATCCTATCGAAAGGATAGACAGATGAGCAGAGAGATGGAATTGCCTTGTGAGTAAGAAACAAAATTAAACCAGTAGTTAGAAGTGATATGGCATCAGAAGGTGCAACATCTGTGTGGGGAAAGTTGAGGAACCACAAAGGAAAACAGGCTGCAAGAGGATCATGGCAGAAGACACCAGAAGGATACCAGAGCTTCAAGAGAGTCGGGGCAAAGGTGAGTACAGTAGTCATCAATGAGGAGGTGCTGGGGAAGCTGGAAGGTCTGAAGATGGATAAAACGCCCAGAGTAGATGGACTGCACCCCAGCTTTCTGAAGGAGGAAGCTGAGGAGATTGTGGAAGCATTGGTGGTTAACTTGCACACCGAGTCAGGGTGGGCCCCAGATGTTTGGAAAATGGCTAATGTAATACCCCTGTTTAAGAAGGGAGGGAGGCAGAAGACAGGAAACTATAGTCTAGTTAGCCTAACCTCAGTTGTTGGTAAAATTTTACAGTCCATTATGAAGGTTAAGATTACACAGAACTTGGAAGTGGTCATCAAAATAGGGCTGAGTCAGCACAGCTCCATCAAGGGAAAGTCACGCCTGGCAAATTTGTTAGAATTTTTGAGGAGATAGTGAGCAAGTTAGACAAAGGAGAGTAAGTGGACGTGATCCATTTGTACTTCCAGAACGCTTTTGACAAGTTGTCCCACAATAAGCTGCTAGGTAAGATTACAGCCCATGGTGCTAGTGCAAGGTACTGTCATGGATAGGGGATTTGCTGACTGGCAGAAGGCAGGCAGTTGGGATAATGGGGTCATTTTCAGGATGGAGGTCGGTGACGAGTGGAGGGCTGCAGAGATCAGTGTTAGGCCCACAACTATTCATGTTGTACATTAATGATCTGGACAAAAGAATTGAGGGCATTGTTGCTAAGTTTGCAGATGACACAAAAATAGGTTGAAGGGACAGGTAGTGTTGAGGTTACAGGAAGGCTGCAGACTAATATTGACAGGCTAAGAGAGGGGGCAAATAAGTGGCAGATGGAATACAATGTAGGAAAGTGTGATGTTATGCACTTTGGGAAGAATAGAGGCACCGACTATTTTCCAAACTGGGAAATGCTTGTACATGTGAAGCACAAAGGGAATTGGGAGTCTTTTCAGGATTCCCTTAAGGTTAACATGCATGCTTATTTGGCAATTAGAAGGCAAATGCAATGTTAGCATTCATTTCAAGAAGACTAGGATACAAGGGCAGAGGCTGTAGAAGGCCCTAGTCAGATCACCTTTGGAATACTGTGAACAATTTTGGGGCCCGTATGTAAGGAAGAACATGCTGGCCTGTGAGGTAATGTAGATGACATTTACAAGAATTATCCTGGGGATGAAGGGCTTGTTCAGGACTGTTTAGAAGGATGAGTGGAGGATGTTATTGAAACTTCCAAGACGATGAGAGGCTTGGATAAGGTGGACGTGGAGAAGATGTTTGCACTAGTAAGACAGAATAGGATCCTAGGGCACAGCCTCAGAGTGAAGGCACGAACCTTTGGAACTGAGATGAGGAGGAATTCCTTCTCACTGCCACAGAAGGCTACGGAGGCCAAGTCACTGAGTATATATAAGATAGAGACAGACAGGTTCTTTTTAGTGAAGGATCAAGAGTCACAGAAAGAAGTCAGGGGAGAGTGGGGGTGAACAACATATTAGCCATTATCAAACGTTGGAGGACACTCAATGGGCTGAATAGCCTTACTCAGCTCCTATATCTTATGATCACATAAAATATGAACAATCCCAGCCATTTGTGAAACAAGCACCTTTTCTTTCCAAAAAACAGATCATGTCAGCTGAGATTTTTTCTACTTCAGCCAGTCCATAGAGATATGAAAACTCAAGGTCCTTTCCTGAATGGCATTCAAAGTAGTTAGAATATACCAGGCTACTGGCTGTTTTAATTGTCTCAAAGGACGAAATGCCACAACACAGAATCTGTGTTGAGCCCTCTGAAAACAGGACTACAGAGTCACACTAGGACACATGGTTTAAGCAGCCACAATGGCTATTTACCATTAAAAATATTAACAGGAAGCTGTTCTGATCAGAGAAACACTATGTGAAACATCATCCAGAACACCACCCAAAAAGTCATTGAATGAGCTGCAAACCAATTATGCTGCCAAGGTAAATCCATCTGCTCTAAAGGTGTATGATAAACAGATAAAAGATAAAAGTAGAAGGAAACCATTCAGCCCTTTGAGCCAGCTCTGCTATTTTTCATGATCATGGCTTATTGTCCAACTCAATAGCCTAATCCTAATCCTGCTTTCTCCCCATAACCTTTGATCCCATTCACCCCAAGTGCTACATCCAGCCATCTCTTGAATACATTCAAGGTTTTGGCATCATCTCTCTTCCTGTGGTAAAAAAATCCACAGGCTCATCACGCTTTGGGTGAAGAAATGTCTCCTCATCTCTGTCCTTCATGGTCTACCCTGAATCCGCACACTGTGGCTTCTGGTTCTGGACACACCCACCATTAGCAACATCCTCCTTACATCTACCCTGTCCAGTCCTATCTTCAAACAGGTTCATTAAAAAAAGACTCAGTTAAACCTTGAAAAGTGGGAGAAAGATTCTTCACTCTCCCCAATCCCATCACTGACATATTCCACACTCCAGTCCTGAATGCAATCACAGCAATCAGCGTGGATGCAGGACATTCGGACCATTGGGTTCACAAGGACCCTCCAAAGATCACCCCACTCAGACCCATTCCCTTACCCTCTTCCTGTCACACTGTATTTCCAGACCCTGCACATCCCATCCACCTAACCCATATATCTTTGGGCTGTGGAATGGAACCAGAGCACCCAGAAGGAAACCCATGCAGACATGGGAAGAACATGCAAACACTGCACAAACTAAGGCTGGAATCAAACCTGGGTCCCTAGTGCTGTGAGGCAGTAGTGCTAACCACTGAGTCACCGTGCCACCTAATGACCAATTCTCCTGGTAATTTTACTTGAAGGAACCTTACAGCTTACTCAGATTTTTTAGCATTACTCATAGCATCAATTCAGCTATGAACATAAGATCTGCTGTGAATAAAATTGAAATCATTACAACTTGTAGCATCTGTTCATTTGTTCTTCACTCTTTAACTATTTGTTCAAAGGTCAAGTGCGCAGAGATGGGAGGTCTTCAGATCTGACCTTTAAAAACGGCCATCTTTGTCCCCTGTTTTTGCATCTGGTAGACAAGCTATATTGGTATTTGAGGCAGATGATCCAGAAAGATTAGAGGCAGCTGCTAGGTTCAAAGGCCAGCTGGCAGGATGGTACAGTAGGTCAGGATCCAGCACCAAATTCAAAAGTCAAAATAAATAAATAAAACTTGAAACATTTCTCTAATTTTACCACTCACGCTGATAAACTCCCAAAGCTCATCCATGACAATCCATTCAACTAATGCCCTCTACACATCTTCTACATCACCTCAAATATCTTTGCTCACTCCATCCATATCTCCATAGTTCCTCTCATGCACTGTGCTGCACCATTCCCCTCTACGTGTGCCCCATTGACACTTCAAACCCCTGTTCTAAATTATGCCCCTCACAGCACCTATGCCAAGTTGGGGCCAGCTCGTGTCAACCTGTAGCTCCAACCATCAACTTCTCCCATCCATCAAGCTGAGTTACCTTGTATCTACTAGTACCTAGATACCCTGAAGAAAATTAAAGGCCTATTTTCTTAAAGTTGTGCACTGCAGACCACAATCCACCAAGGAATGCAATCTCATTCATAAAGACACATTTTGGCAGTTTTCGATATATGTAAACTTCTTTGACAGACTTGACATTTGATGGGTTTAAATATCCTATTGTTTAAGAATATTCTTCTCCACTGCTAAAAATCCCAAAGAACAGCTGACTTGACACCCCCTTGTCTCTATGGGCACCTTCCCACCCAACTGAAGCCCCAAAGTGTACTTGTGAGCACCCCAAAGGCATACTCATGGACCATACCTATTGGGGTACCTTACTTCTCCTAAAATTCCACCACATTCAGATGCATTTGCAATGAGCACATTCTACATTTAATTCTACAAGAGATGCCAAAACCCCCCTTTAGTAGAGGCAATCTATGGTTTCAATGAACAATTCCATGAAGGATAGGAGACTTGAAGCTTTAGCTTGCTCTCTCTCCAGGCACGCTGCCTGACCCCCTGTGATTTCCAGTGCTTTTTGTTTTCGGAACAGCTCCATAAAACTCACATGTACAAAACTTGCACTACTGCTCCTGTGAAAATAGAGCAGATGAAGCATGGAGCCCAAACTTGCAACTTTTTTTCTCTTGCCTATCATGGCAAAAATTTGGGTGAATGTATAAATGATACTGAGCTTAAGGAATTGAGTAAAACCTCTGGATACGTGTAAATGTGATAATCACTCATTTTTCGTTTTGAATTGATAAAGCCTGCTACTGGAAGTTACATAAATTGGGACAAGCAACCTTGAGGCTGAGAAAATATACAAACCCCACACACAAAGTAACATTGACACATAATACAACACATAAATCGTCTCCTTGACAACAAGTCAAGATACTTTTAACTCTTAAGCACAAGTTCCCTTAGAGAAGTGAGGTGAACTTTCTACTAACACATTCACATTTGTGTTATAGAATTCTAACTTGCATCCAAAGCCTCTACCAGTTCTCTCCAGATCTCTTACACTCCTCCTGAGAAAACAGTTTTTTTTCCTGTTTATTTGTCTCTTATGCAAAGGAGCTGAGCAAAATAGATGGAGGAATGCAACACATGATCCCAAGATCTGAACATTATTTGTCAGGAATCAGTGTAAAAGGAACAGAACATCATTGTCTCATTGAAATACAGGTCTCGACACTGTGTCCGCTCTCCATTCCAAATTCAGTACTACCTTTCACTGCCCTTCTTTCAGAATGATTTTCTTTCTCTGTGTTGGCTCTGTCTCAGACTTTACAGCAGAAGCATGGATTGAAGTCAGCATTTGGGAGACACGAGTGTACCCCCAAACAATTCGCTGTAGCCAAGTTCCTTCAGCACTTTTGTTTAAGACTTCTATTTTATTTATATTGTGTAAATGCAATAAATTGTTAACTTTGGTATTGGCTGCTGGTGTTGATTGAAAATCAGACAGAGTTCAGCAACGCATGTCAACAAAGCAATATTCAGAAGTTGGCCAATACTGTTTGTCTTATCTAGAATTACATGATCTAAAATGTACTATACAACTCTAAAATACCCGTGTATAATATTCCTGCAAAATTACAAGTCTATTAGTACGGGACTAACATTTTGCTGACTTAGTTGTGTATGCCGATTTTTCCAGGTTGCAGTGTTCAATAAATGCAATATCAGAAGAGAGCTCTGGAGAATACATTTAGGCTAAAAGCAGAACAGCAGCAACAATTCTTCCCTCATAATAATACTCGGTACAATATTAAAATTCTGGGCACTAACATGCATCTGCCATTGTTATTCACTCTGAGTCTCTGTCACCTATAACCTTGCTAATGGGAACAGATATTCATAATTATTACATGCATCAACTAAAGCAAAGAGTAAGGCCTCACAGCTCCTGGGACCTGGGTCCAATTCCAACCTTGGGCGACTGTCTGTCTGGAGCTTGCCTGTTCTCCCCATATCGGTATAGGTTTCCTCCGGGTGCTCTGGTTTCCTCCCACAGTCCAAAGCTGTGCAGGTTCGGTGGATTAGCCAAGTTAAGTTGCTCAAAATGTGCAGGGATATGCAGGCTAGGTAGATTGGCCAATGGGAAATGCAGGATTTCAGGGATAGGGTGGTGAAGGTGTCTGGGCAGGATGGCTTTTGGAGGGTCATTGTCGACTCGATAAACTGAATGGCCTGCTTCCACATTGCAGCGATTCTATGATTCAATGAGGGGCATTGCATTTAAAGAGTATTGGCGTTGTAATGGTGGGGGTGGGGGGAAGAATGTCTTGGTGCTTCAGGCATCAGGTGTGTGGGACAGGCTCGATGGATTAGGAGGTGTGTTCTTGCTTCTCAAATTATTCATTATATTGATTACATCAATGCAAAATGACTTTCAAAATATATTACTTTTAAAATGACAGAAGTTGGGAAGACCACCTTAAGCAATTCAGATTGCAGTCTGAAACTCACCTTCAGGATGTCATCAGAGATAATGGGAACTGTAGATGCTGGAGAATTCAAGGTGACAAAGTGTGAAGCTGGATGAACACAGCAGGCCAAGCAGGGGTGTCTCTGATAAGGGTCTAGGCCCAAAACGTCAGCTTTTGTGCTCCTGAGATGCTGCTTGGCCTGCTGTGTTCATCCAGCTTCACACTTTGTTATTCAGGATGTCATCTCAGTCTGTTTGGGCTTCCGAGGTGTGCACTTTAACTCAATCCTTGAAGTTGCACCAGGGCAAAAGAAACCAAGACAATGATTTTGCGATCTTCTGAAAGCTATATTCCTAATTAAGTGGACACTTCATACATCTTGAAAGGTGCTGTCTGTGATGAGGCCATGCCTTTAAGAGACAAATTTTCTCCCTTTTTTTAATAAAGAAAGTTTGAGACAGAGGTGGTGAGCAGTCTGCTGAAAGCCAATTGAGGGCTTGTGAGGCCTTGGGGCTTTTTTTTAAAAAAAGCTGGAACAGTAGAAACAGCCTGAACGGATGGAGTCACGCTCCCACAGAACCGGGATTTTTAACATAAGCTTTTTGCAGTTGCTGGAGTCTTGAAGCTTAATGTGAAAGTTCTTATTCCTTTCTCTGTCATAGCTGAAAGCTGGGGTTCTCTTCCTGCTGCTAGGATTGCATGTGAGACAATCTATTTAACTGAATTTGCCTTTGCCAAGGATATCTTTATGGGGTTTACTATATTAGAACAGTTAATTAGTTTAAGTTTATTCATATATATGATTCTGTTTGATATTTTCAATAGAGTTACAGTTAAGGAAACTCTTTTTATTTTGTCTTTGTTTTAACTGTAGTGTAAAAAAATGTGTGCTTTGCTTAATGTTGAGTAGTTTGACCAATCAAATTGCATCTGGAACGCAAAGCCTTACACTTACTTTTAAAATGAGAAAACGTTAAGGTCAAAATATATTTTGTGGAGGTTTAGTCTGGTCCATAATACTGTGTCTTTGGAAATTCTTGCTTCTACAGAGAAGGTTTTGTTCAGATATCATTCCAACGTTAAGGAGCTTCTTAGCTAGTTCATACCATCTTATTTTCCCACTCAGATTAAAGCTGTACTTCAACAAGGATACAAGCCACAAGCTATCAGATTCCGAATTTACAATCTATTTCTTTGCTTATCACTGAAATGAAGAGAAAACCAATTTTATCACCAATGCATATCAAAGAAAAGGTTTTACAACTTAGTTCAATTTTATTGAGAATAAACAGATCATGATTATTTTTAAGAGGCTACCACACTCAGAACAAGTGTTTCATTTAACTTGTTACTGCCAGTGTCTATTCCTGTCATCCAGTACAACAATTAAATAGCAATCCTTCACTCCCAATTTATCTTACAGAGTTAAAACAGAAAACAATGCAGGGACAAAATTTTCAACTTAAATGTGAGAATACATGATACAAAGTAATTGGAATGGACCATCAATTTTCATTTAAAGTAGGAGTTTCTTTTTGTTTATATTTAAACTTATACAAAAAAAAATCCGATGGCCCACGTTCAATTTTAACCTCCACTTGGCCATTTTTTTAAAAAATGTGCAATATTGACAGCAAATTATTGTCCAGCAACAAATGGATCTTTGTGCTTATTTCCATCATATGATTTGATGAATGCTGATCTCTAGGCAAAGAATGATTTTGCATGAGCTGAAATGAATTACATGTCACCTGACTGTGAGTTTTTAAAAGTTATGAAGGATTTTAGTGGGTTGAACAATGAAAAATTTCTGACTGGAGTGACATTGACAAGTGACCACCAGATTAAAATTGTCACCAAGAGAATGACGAGAGAAGCTATCATAGAATATTAAAGCAGAGATGGCAGGTATATATCCATTGTGCCCATATCAGATTTATGTAAAGCATTACAGAAAATATTCCTGTTTAGATAAAACTAGTGATTTACAATGATCAAACCGTTTTACTTTATTGAGGTATTCAAAGTCCCTATTTGCAGGAATATGCACGTACACTTCATAAATCTCCTCAACCTATCCTGCCGCCTTCAATGTTTTTTTGAAATTTCAGCATCAATGATGTGAAATATGGGCTGCAGGTATTTAAAGTCCATTGTCACATTCAGTAACTTGGGTTTCATGGACTGAAACAGTTTTAAAAAGAGATTGAAAGCACTGACGTCACCTGAGCCATAGGTTAGCCAAGTTGCATGAAACCAGTGTGGATTAGGTGAGAGACAGTAGGAACTGCCGATGCTGGAGAATCTGAGATAACACAGTATAGCGCGAGCTGAACACAGCAGGCCAAGCAGCATCAGAGGAGCAGGAAAGCTGACATTTCGGGTCGAGACCCTTCTTCAGAAAATCTGAAGAAGGGTCACAACCCGAAACGTCAGTTTTCCTGCTCCTCTGATGTTGCTTGGCCTGCTGTGCTCCATCCAGCTCTGTACTGGATTTGATGAGAAATAGCCTGAGCTGGAACTAACATGATTGCCAATTTGTTCTTCACTCTCACTGGGGTTGTTCCTTCAGTGTTTGGATCATGGATAGTCTTTACTGCACTGAAGAATCTACACAGATGATGACTGTCAACAAGTTGCTGTATATCCTCCCATCTTTCCACCCACTGTAGTGATTGGAACAAAGTCAGTCCGGTAGATTTCACAGAACATGAGTTCCTTAATTGGGTCTGTTAACCTGGTTCTATCAAGGTGCCCTGGCTGACAGATATAAGCAGCAGTGTCAGAGGTTCAGCTCAGTCTAGGAGCTGGCTCTGAGCTAGCTGGGTCAGTGTCATGTACTATGCATGAGTAAATAAAGCGGGACTTGGTGACAGAATACCGGCCTCAGTGGAGTTACTTCACCCACCATCTGGTCAGGTAAGGTTATGACATTGCACTAATGGTCTTCTACAGTTTCCTTGCTGCAACACTCCATCCCATATCCAAGAAACAAGCTCTCTACTCCGAGCTCCATCATGGCAAGCAGAGAAAACGTTTCAAGGATGTCATGTTATTATTATATTTCTGGAATTAGCAAATAAAGAAAACTGCTCCTTATTTCACTCAAAACAATGTTGTAATTTTTCCCTTATTATTTCCTGTGAAAACAGTTAACTACATTAAAATTAAAATTAAAACTGAACAGAACTTAAACCTTTGTTGCAATCAATGCGGAGGTTGAACAGAAGAAAGCTGATTCACCTCTCAACAGATCGTATTAACTTATAAAATTCTTCTGTTTGTGAACATCTCTTGTCAACATAGTACAATCTCTGTTAAATAGTTGTGAAGTGATACATTGCTGAGAGGAATTATCATTTACATTAAGTTGGGTCTGTCATAAGTATGTCCACTGCAACAAGCTATGTCCTCCCAAAGGCTGTTGCTATTTTGCTCAGTAATTGCTACTTTGCCAAATTTTTCATTACCATCAACTTTAAAATTGTGCTCCTGGTAACCAAGTACAGGCCAACTATATAAAATAAGGGAGGCAGTGGTTCTATTATAACCCAAAGGTTATCACTGTATAATTTTCTCTAATCAGTAAAATATCCAGCTCTGTGCTTTGTATGCTTTTACCTACTACACAGCATGAATTACAAATGTTATTTTAAAACCATATGTCCATTTTCTGAATAAGACTGTGATTTAGTCATGTTCCAACAGCTTTCTCAAAGTCCATAAATGAATCTGCTACTCTTCCCTCTATATTAGCCAAACATGATTTGCCTTAACCAATTCATGCTGGCTGTCTCTAATTGACTCATTTTACCTCAAGTGAAAATTAGCCTCTGGCTGTGAAGTTTATTCCTCTCCCCACTGTCAAACAGGAATGCAACATTCGAACTTCTCTATTCCACAGGCCCACTCCAATATCCTTGTTTTAAATGGATTAATGCTTCCTTTTGCTCTTCAACTCTTCAAGATCTCTGCACTCCTTCGATTCTCACCTGTTATGCAACCCAATATTTATCCCTGAATGCCTGAGCCCAAAGTTGAATATTACCCAAACCAATCATTTTGCATTGTCCTCCTCGGTTAAAATACTTGTTTTAAGATGATTAGTCAGCTCTGTTGGCACAGTGGCTCAGTGGTTAGGATTGTTGCCTCACAGCACCAGAGACCCAGGTTTGATTCCATCCTCAGGTGACTGAATATGTGGAGTTTGCACATTCTCCCTGTGTCTGTGTGGGTTTCCTCTGAGTGCTCCAGTTCCCTCCCATATTCCAAAGGTGTGCAGTTAGGTGGATTGGCCATGCTAAATTGCCCATAGTGTTCAGGGATGTGTACGTAAGGTAGGTTATAGAGGGATGAGTCTGGTTGGGATTTTGAGAGTCGGTGTGGACTCGTTGGGCCAAAGGACCTGTTTCTACACTGTAGGGATCTTATTATTGAGTAACAATACACAAAATTTGATGACACTCCTATGAAGTACCTTGCGTGTTCTACTGTACTCAAGGTGCTCTACGAATGAAAGTTGTTGTTGGACTGTCTCCAGCTTCAAAATACACAGTATGCATTTATTGATTTCTTGATCTTTTTTTTCTCTAGTTCATCTGTGCTAATTTTTTTTTCTTAAATCATTGAAATTGATTCTCATTTTCTTTGTTGTTTTCCATAATTACTTTATCACTAATTATATCACAATCAATATGACCGAGATGTTCGTCCAATTAATCATACTCCAGTTGTCCTACTTAATTCACCAGAACAAGATCCAATATTGCTTTATTTCACATAGGAGCAGAAACATAGAAATAGGTCTGAAATGTTCAACAGAGAGGAGTAGTACTGCCATTCGACAAGGTCGTGGATAAACATGAACCTTAACTCCACTTCATAGCTTTCTATAAGATCATCCCTCATTCTTCTGTACTCCAGTTAACATAGTCTAACCAATCCAGTCCCTTTTTATACATCAAGAAGGACAAGCTGTTAATGAGACAAGAGGAAGAGGTGACTCTTGGCTCTCAGCAGGAAACATCATTTGGCATTTTAGTTGACTCCATCGTGAAGTAGCTGCCCCAGAACTCTGCCACATCTTGCACACAAAGCTACAGCCTTAACAGCAAGGATGGATCTGCCAATAGCTGTGAAGGTGGCCATGGTCTAGAATTTCTTTGCACGAGAATTCTATAAGACTGGAGCAGCTGACCCCAGCATCATCTCACAGCTCAAAGCACACTGTTACATCAGATATAACCAAACCCTCTTTATGCCAGGACTGGTACGTTGATAGTATTCTCTCCAAATAGAACGAAGCACAGAGTATTCTGCAAAGGGATCAACTCATCACCTTTATACTTCCCTTTAGTGGTAGCCATGCAGTGAGCTTTGCCTCACCACGTGGTTCCATACATTGTTACCCCAGTGACTGTACCATGGTGAAAGCTTGCTGGAATTGCCATTGGCAAGACTGTAGATGGTTCATGAAAAGCCCTTGAGTGAATCTATGCTTGGGAGGCACACAAATAGCATCACCTAGGACTTGATTGTTGACAGGCCATAACAGGGACATTGAATGTTATCTTGAAAGACCATACAAGCTTGTAGCTTAAGTAACTGCTGACATTCTCCTCAGGGCAATTGGCAATTGAACAATCCATGAATCATACATCACTGGAGAGCTTGAAAGCACTTCTGAACATCAGTATCCACAAACCAGGATCAAAACAGTTGGAATGGCACCAAGGTAGCCTGGCATAGCAAGAAAGTTGAGATTTCAGAACATCAGTCCTGAGTTTCTACTGTGCGTTCAGATATTGGCTGCTTGCTATTTTTCTAAACTGGAAGCTAAGATGTTGAGCAACAGACGCTGCTTTACGGCTGGGCCCGCAAGCGTTCTCACATTCAAAAGGAAAGGTTCCAAGCTCTGTCTGAAGCTCTGAAGCTGGATACCCATTGTGATCCTTGACAGTGACACAGACTTTCTAGCTGGTGGGTCTGCCAATGCACCGAATATTTCAGTATGTATATACTACACAGTGTCAAATAAAAAAAAACTCCTCACTTGATCCTTCTGCAGCAGAATTCATGTGCAACCTCACCCTCTGGAGATGCTAGAGGATGAATTTGGCTAAAATATCTCACCATTCTCTCTGGTTTTCAGTCCTACTGCCATCCACAGCCTAAGCTGTAGATGCTCCAATGGTGGTGTGTAAGAGTAGTCAGTTGCTGCTGCCTCCAATGATGGGGCTGAGAAGGAACTGTGTCAGTGAGAGTGTGCAATGTGCACTAATGTATGTGTCAATGCTGAACGACTGTCAATTTGTGCAAACTGTGATGTGTGAATGTGAGGCAGGCAGCAATGTTAAATTTGAAAGGGTGAGGTATGGCTATGAATGTTCTGTCTGAAACATGCTCTATAGAGCTTATTGATAATGACAACTTTGGTGAATGTGTAAGTGTGTGAGGCTAATGGGCTATTAATAACTTATGGAAATGTATTTACTGATCTTGGTAACTCATGTGAAGTCGGTGAGCTTTTTATGACACTGCAGCAAGGTCATCAGAACAGGATTGCCACTATTGACTCCAATAGTCATTTGCACCATCCCCTTCTCTTTATAATATCTGTCTGGAGTGTTCCAGGACCTCCTAGAGAGTCTCTCCTCCTATCCACCACTTCTACCCAGACATCCATTGCTGCATCAGAAAAGACTGAAACACACTTTAGTATGTAATAACACTCCTTGGATTTAGTGATAAAGGGAACTGCAGATGCTGGAGAATCCAAGACTACAAAGTGTGGAGCTGGATGAACACAGCAGGCCAAGCAGCATCTCAGGAGCACTAAAGCTGACGTTTCGGGCCTAGCTCTGATGAAGGGTCTAGGCCCGAAGCATCAGCTTTTGTGCTCCTGAGATACTCCTTAGATTTAATTAGATTTACTAATGTCACATGCACTGAAATACAGTGAAAAGCATTGTTTGCATGCTAACCAGATAAGTCGTACCTTACATAAATACAGCAGAATGCAGAATATAGTGTTACAGCTATAGTGAAGGTTCTGGCAAAGCTCAACTAAAATATACGTAAGATCCATTCATAAGCCTGGTAACAGCAGGGAAGAAACTGCCTTCAAACTTTTATATCTTCTACTCGGTGGAAGAGGGAGGAAGAGAGTATAACTACATTGGAAGGGTCATTGATTATGTTGGCTGTTTTCCCGAGGAAGCAGGCAGTATAGACAGTGCCAATGGAAGAAGATTGGTTTTTGAGAGGGGCTGGGTTATGGTTCACAACTCTCTGCAGTTTCTGGGTCATCTTGGGCAGAGCAGTTGTCACACCAAGCTGTGATGCATCTGGATAGGATGCTTTCTACGGTGCATCTACAAGAATTAGTAAAAGTCACCGTGGACATGCCAAATTTCCTTAGCTTTCTGAGGAAGTAGAGGCTTTGGTGTGCTTTCTTGACTGTAGCATCAACGTGGATGGGCCGGGACAGATTGTTGGTAACATTAACTCTGAGAAACTTTGAAGTTCTCAACTACCTTCACCTCAGTACTAACGATACAGAAAGGAGCATGTCCTCTACTCCACTTCCTATAGTTGATAACCAGCTTCTTCATTTTGTTGACACTGAAGGAGAGATTGGCGTCTCTACACCATGCCACTAAGCAGACTACTATTTCCTGCATAATAAAATGTGAGGCTGGATGAACACAGCAGGCCAAGCAGCATCTCAGGAGCAAAAAAGCTGACGTTTCGGGCCTAGACCCTTCATCAGAGAGGGGGATGGGGGGAGGGAACTGGAATAAATAGGGAGAGAGGGGGAGGCGGACCGAAGATGGAGAGTAAAGAAGATAGGTGGAGAGGGTGTAGGTGGGGAGGTAGGGAGGGGATAGGTCAGTCCAGGGAAGACGGACAGGTCAAGGAGGTGGGATGAGGTTAGTAGGTAGCTGGGGGTGCAGCTTGGGGTGGGAGGAAGGGATGGGTGAGAGGAAGAACCGGTTAGGGAGGCAGAGACAGGTTGGACTGGTTTTGGGATGCAGTGGGTGGGGGGGAAGAGCTGGGCTGGTTGTGTGGTGCAGTGGGGGGAGGGGATGAACTGGGCTGGTTTAGGGATGCAGTGGGGGAAGGGGAGATTTTGAAACTGGTGAAGTCCACATTGATACCATATGGCTGCAGGGTTCCCAGGCGGAATATGAGTTGCTGTTCCTGCAACCTTCGGGTGGCATCATTGTGGCAGTGCAGGAGGCCCATGATGGACATGTCATCAAGAGAATGGGAGGGGGAGTGGAAATGGTTTGCGACTGGGAGGTGCAGTTGTTTGTTGCGAACTGAGCGGAGGTGTTCTGCAAAGCGGTCCCCAAGCCTCCGCTTGGTTTCCCCAATGTAGAGAAAGCCGCACCGGGTACAGTGGATGCAGTATACCACATTGGCAGATGTGCAGGTGAACCTCTGCTTAATGTGGAATGTCATCTTGGGGCCTGGGATGGGGGTGAGGGAGGAGGTGTGGGGACAAGTGTAGCATTTCCTGCGGTTGCAGGGGAAGGTGCCGGGTGTGGTGGGGTTGGAGGGCAGTGTGGAGCGAACAAGGGAGTCACGGAGAGAGTGGTCTCTCCGGAAAGCAGACAGGGGTGGGGATGGAAAAATGTCTTGGGTGGTGGGGTCGGATTGTAAATGGCGGAAGTGTCGGAGGATAATGCGTTGTATCCGGAGGTTGGTAGGGTGGTGTGTGAGAACGAGGGGGATCCTCTTGGGGCGGTTGTGGCGGGGGCGGGGTGTGAGGGATGTGTCGCGGGAAATGCGGGAGACGCGGTCAAGGGCGTTCTCAATCACCGTGGGGGGGAAGTTGCGGTCCTTAAAGAACTTGGACATCTGGGATGTGCGGGAGTGGAATGTCTTATCGTGGGAGCAGATGCGGCGGAGGCGGAGGAATTGGGAATAGGGGATGGAATTTTTGCAGGAGGGTGGGTGGGAGGAGGTGTATTCTAGGTAGCTGTGGGAGTCGGTGGGCTTGAAATGGACATCAGTTACAAGCTGGTTGCCTGAGATGGAGACTGAGAGGTCCAGGAAGGTGAGGGATGTGCTGGAGATGGCCCAGGTGAACTGAAGGTTATCTCTGATACTATTTCCTGCACTCTGACTCATTGTTGTCTGAGATCTGATCTACTACGGTGGTGACATCAGCTAACTGGTAAATAGAGTTAGAGCTGGATTTGGTCACACAGTTGTGAGTGTAAAAGGAGTACACTAAGGAGCTGAGTGTACAGCCTTATTGGGCACTGGTATTGAGCATTATTGTGAAGGAGATGATATCACCTTTCTCTACTGATTCTAATCCCCCCTTCTGCTCAAATACTCTTCTTTAGCCAATTCCAACACCTTCTGCTGCTCAAAAATAACACCCCTTTAAGACGGACAAACTGTCTTCAAGTAAGGCAAGTTAGTTTTATATGGATCTCAGCAAGTCGCATAGAGTTTGCATGTTGCCTACATGAACTCAGGCAGATTAAATATGCAGCATAAATCAACCTTATGATGTTTTAAAATTTTGCCTCTTCCCGTCAACCCTCTGCTTAGCTCTATCTAAATTACAATAATGTTCTATGGCTGTAATCTTTCTTTTCAAATTTATAACTTTCCCCTCAATCCCCCACCCATGCCATTTTCGAACAGTCTTGCTAATTATTTGATTCACCACTAAGCTAATCATAATGCAGGTTACATTTAGCCATTCCAATGGAGCAACTCCAATCTTTTGCTAGCATGGTGTCAGTGCCCTGTGAATTGAAACTGTTTCCCATATCACTGAGCAACACATTCAACCTTCAGATCTATAAACACTGTACCAAATTGAGCATGCTTCATCTAATACCCTAGAGATTATTAGTTTTGATATTTGGCATGCTATTTGGCTTGCAACAGTCTAGGAATAAGGGGTAAGCAATTCAGCACTGAAATCAGGTAGAACTTCTTCACTCAGCGAGTTGTGAACGTGTGGAATTCTCTCCCTTAGGAAGCTGTTGGGGCCAGTTCATTAGGTCTGTTCAAGAGGGAGATGGATGTGGTCCTTATGGCTAAAGGGATTTGGGGAGAGGGCAGGAATGGGATACTGAAATTGTATGATCAGCTATGATCGTATTGAATTATGGTGCAGGCCTGAAGGGCTGAATGGCCTGCTCCTGCACATTTTTTTTTAATGTTTCAACTGCTCGGACCCTCTCAGCAAAGCCTCATTCTTAAAAATACTTGTGTTATTGTTTCCCATGTGAGCTATAACAAAAGGATCCCCTGCTCACACTCCATGTTCCTCTTCAACTACAAAAAGATGATGCTAACACTTGAGCAGGTACCTAGTTTTGAAAGTGGGAATGGTGCAGTACACATTAACACTATTCTGCTGGACAGGCTTCCACCTAAAATTACAGCCGGAGTGTTCCGATAACATAAATCAAGATCCAATCTGCATTACTAAACAGCTGCACACTTCCTCATTGGCACATTCTGCTTTCTGGCTCCAAACAGCAGTTTAATATTGGAATACAAGGGCAGTGAGACTAGAGCGGGTGAGTCATTCGTTCTCATTTCTTAAATGGTCCACCCCTCCGTAATCACTACGGTGGTTTGGCCAGGTGGAGAGTTAAGTCCTTGTGCTTAAAGGGATTATGAAGTATAACTATCTGTCATTTACTTCAATGGCAATTACTTATTTGTGTAACTTTCTAACAGGTTCTCCAGTACCATGAGACAATTAAGCAGAAAGCAGTATATTAACCCATATGTTCACAATTCAAGTGCAGCCTAATTGTAATACATGTAGCAATCCACAAGTGCATTTAGTAAATTATGTCTTCCAGATAGTAATTCATATGTCTGCCAGCAGTGTGGTATTTCTTCTACCTATGGGAGGCATTTGTTGATTTAAATAACCTGAGAGCCCAATGCTCATTGTTTAGATGAAGTGGTAGTCCTTGCAGTCAAGCAGGCCAAATGCGCTGCAGCCCATGGGGCACCCAATGTTTTAAAATTATCGATATGTTAATATAATTTCACAATGCAGTTGCTTAAATGTTTGTACTGAGTATATAAATTACATTGCTGCTATTCATCTCAAGCCAACATGATTGATAAATATATTTGAAATCATACATTTAATCTTGCATTAAGTGAGTTGCAGCATTTGGTGCTGTTGCAGGACCAAAACAGTTCAAAACTTAACATTAGGTTTCAGCCTTGACTCAATGTTATAACTCTTCACTCAAAGTGGATGTAGTAGGTTCAAGCCCCAGTTTAGAACTTACCAACACATATTTTTAGTTGACACAGAATCACCGAATTGTTAAAGGGCCTTTCGGCACAACATATCTGCACCAGCTCCATTTTGACTTGGTACCAAATTCGCGTCTTTTGCCCATAATCCTGCACACTGGTTGATTGTTTAAGCAGAAACAATGTCCACTTGAACACCTCAATAGCACCTGCCCTGCAACACTTCCAGGCATTGTATTCCAAACATGGACCAATTGCAGAGTAAAGCATTGCAGGAGCATTGAATGGTTTTACAAATGAATTGGTAAATCAAGAGCCCATTTGCCTACTCATACAGATACAAAACATTCCATTACTACATTACGCATTTTTTTTAGGTCCTGATTCATCTAAACCACAAATAACACCAAGCACAGAATAGCTGATCTGTTGGTGTATACAAAATGGATACCATGTTTTCCTACATGACAACAGTGGCGACACTTCAGAAAAAATTAATGGGGTATGATGCGCTTTGCAAAACCATATGCCAAGAATGTAGCTAGATTAAGCACAAATCCTTTCTTTATCACAGAAACTTATGGTTCAGGAAGAGGTCACACTCTCAACTTGAAAGGATTGTCATTTATTTCTCTAATGCTGCTATAATAATCACAATAATATCATAAATCACTACTTGATACAGGTCAACACAATTTCTTTTAAATACTGTACTCCCTTCTTTGCTTTGTTACTTGAATTCCTAATTCAAAATTTTAGTTTACAAATGACTGAAGTTTTGAAAAATGGAAATTTTACTTTTCGTGCCCAGAACTATTTTGGCATCTTCCCTTAGTTAAGTGCATCTGCCAAGGCATTTGCAATTGGCATGTCTTCACTATAATGCAGTATATGCCAAAAGTGACTTACTTGTGACCTGAACTTATTCAAAATAACAAGTGAAATTATGAGCTACGTAATTAACATTTGGTTAATGCCTCTGTTATAATAATTGTCAGATTAATGTCGTTAAAACATCTTAAGTGTTTGTCAGTTATTGTCATTTACAGTGCTTCTGGCCTCAGCTCTCCATATACAATTAACAGAATTAAATTCAAGTTAAGACATTTGAGCTTAGTTCATTCAAAAGCAACATTTATTTTTGAATGTTGCCTTCCACAGTGGTTATTTTCTGTTGCAGATTGTCGAAAATCAAAATTGCAAACAATTTTATTGAATTTAAACATAAAATGCTACTCACCATTTCGACTTTCTTCATCAATTGCTACAATTGTTGCTGGAGGACCTGATCTTGCTAGCTTGCAATCTGTCAGCAACAAAAGACATCATGCACATACACTTTAAGAACTTGTGAAGTAAACTCAACAATTAGCACAATTTTAAAAATGTAAACAAATTTTGTTGTTATTTTTATAGATTTCCTTTTCATACAGAAAAAATACATGAAGAACAAGATTTAGTTAAAGTAGAGGTTAGACATGTTCTGCAACTGCTTTCTCTTTCCCAATCCTTCCTTTATACGCTGTAAATTTTAATTGAACACGTCATTATCTATGAAACTAAACTAGACAGGTTAAATTTTTTATGCTTAAATATTTAGATTAGCCAAGCATTTAAAAACACTAAAAATATGCAACTTCAGTATACACCGTCTTACCGTCAAACTGCCAATCTGGAGTCAAAGTTCAGTGTCACAAGACAGAGGCAGCACAGCATAGTCGAGGAGAAGAAAGGATGACAAATGTTTTGTGGAATAAAATAGAAAATTAGATTTCAAAATAAAGGCAAGAATTGAAAGGTTCAATTAAAAGTGCACCGAAGAAAAAGAAAATTACTCAAGAAGCATCAAATCATATTTCCTAACTGTAAACAGAGCTCCAAAACATACCTTGTGTTCAGCAAAACACAAGGCCAGCCTAAGGCCCAAGTAAAAGAACAGAAAAGGGGGTCGAACTCTGTGATGTTGGTAACCAGAAATGTTATTCCTTTGCTTCTTAACGTATGAGAGCTGCCCTCCTCAATCAAAGTCTGAGACAAAACACTCAACTTAAATGTAAATTTGTTCAAGTTATTAGTACTGAAGGAGGAATAAACAAAAAAAGCCGAATCATGAGTTTGTATGAGTTCAGATATAACAATAAATGTATTTATAATAAAAGTACATAATATCTCTTTTCATGAAGAATGCTTGAAAAAGATCTTGATATATTCAAGATAATTTAATATCTCATTCATTCTCACATGCAATATTTGACACCAACACCATAGTTTTCAGTTCTGCACTTAGTTTGTCCGGGTTTCCAGAACTGCAGTCTTGCTTGGGGGCTTTATATTGTTTGAGTTTAATCAATGAAGTCTGAGCTGGTGCTAACATTGTTTAATCAAGGATCCATCATGGTCACTCCTGTTTCTAATCTGCATCCTGTCTTCCAGTGACATCATCCAAAAACATATTGTCAATTTTCCCTCGGACACTGACAAAACCTAGCTGAACCACACCACTGTCTCGCCAATTCTCCACTGCCACAAAATAATTTCACTGTTTATCAGACAGCCAGCACTGAATAAGGAGGAATTTCCTCCAATTAAACATTGACTTTCTGCCAGAAAGTCAATTCCCTATCTGCTGAAGGCATTGTTGTCTCAGAACATATCAGATAGCTTGCAATATTGATGTGCTATTTGACTAAGATGACCTACCAACCACATACGTGTACCATTGTTAAGACTGTTATACTCTACATAGGGAAAGATGATATTTAAAACTATATGTATATATACAACCTTACATTTACTTTTCATGCATCAAACGCCTAATTCAATCACCCATAATCCATTGAGTGTCTCTTTAAGTTTACTCAGGCAAAATTGCAGTTAATGCCCTTCCCTTGGATATAAATAAAAGCAAATGATGTTCAATTACAAAGACCATATTCATATCCCCATAACATCATCAAAATTGTTCCCATCTCAGGTTAGCTGCTACTGGCAAACTCATCTGTCGCATTGTTAATGCTAGGCTTAACAATTTCTGGTTGGTATCCCACATTATACCCCTGAAATTACCAAAGCCCAATTGCCTGTGTCTTTCCACAATAAAAAGCATCCCAGTGCTAAAGGTAAATTATGTAGCATGCCTCAATGACAACTGTTCTGACCTCCATGATTATGGACTGCTTCAAGAGGTTAGTTATTGCTCACATCAACCCCAGCATCGAAGAGTGCCTTGATCCTTTGCAATTCACCTACTGATGAAACAGGTCCATGGTACACTCATCCCTGGAATATGTGGACAACAAGGATACCTACATCAGACTCCTACAAACTGACTACAGCTTTGCCTTCAACTCCACAATTCCAAACAAACCCATCTCCAGACTCTGGGATATAAGTTTCTGCTCCCCACTATGTAACCAGATTCCTGACTTTTTGACCAACAGACCACAGTCAGTAAGAATAGGTGACGCACTTCATCCATGATAATCCTCAATACTAAAGCCCCGCAAGACTGCTTTTGCAGCTTCATATTATATTCCTTATACACACAAGACTATGTGGCCAAATTCTGCACCAACACCATTTATATGTTTGCTGACAACATCGCCGTTGTAAGTCAGATCTCAAATAACAAGATGGAGTACAGGAATGAGATAGAGTGCTTAGCAGCATGGTGTAAAGTCAACAAACTCTCCATCTGCATCAGTAAAACAAAGGATCTGGTCATTGTTTTCAGTAAGCGGACTGGAGGGCACGCCCCTGTCTGCATCTGTGCTGCTGAGGTGGAGATGGTCAAGAGTGAAAGTTTCTAGGAGTGACGATCATCAACAATCTGTCTTGGTCCACCCACTTCAAGACTACGGTCAAGAAAGCACAACAACGCTATTTCGTTAGGAGCCTAAGGAAATTCAGCATGACCATAAAGACGCTTACAAATTTTTGTAGATGCACCATGGAAAGCATCCTATCTGGATGCATCACAATGTAGTATGGCAACTGTTCTTCTGCAAGAAACTGGAGAGTTGTGAACACAGCTTTGTCCATTACACAAATCAGCCTCTTTCCATAGACCCCATACTTCCTGCTGCATTGGGAAAGCAGCTGACATAATCCAAGATCCCTTCCACCCCAGTTATGGTCTCGTTCACCCTTTTCCATTGGGCAGAAGATATAAAATTTTGAGTGCACGTACAAACAGATTCCAGCACAGCATCTTCCCCGCTGCTATCAGACTTTTGAATGGACCTCTCAAATGTTAATGTTGGTCGCTCTCTGAGCCTTTTCAACAGCTGTAACATTGTATCCTGTACTCTATTGTTACCCAGATGCACTTGTATAGTACCATCTGCCTGTAAAGCACATAAGATAACAGTTTTCACAGTACATCGGTACTCGTGACAATAAGAAATCAAATCAAATCAAAATCACTCATTTAGCCTTGAGCCACTGATTTGCATTGAGCCACTGATTATTTGGGAGCTGATTTCAAAATGGTTGTCCTTGTTTTCAAATCCTTCGAAGGCCTACATCCTTCCTACATCTGTAGTACCTCCCAGTCACACAACCGACCATGCATTCTGCATTCCTCTAACTCTGGCCTGTTGGCCAATCCTAATATTAATTTTTCCACTGTTGATGTCAGTGCCTTCAGTAGTCAAAGCTGTAGGACCCTTTAATGTGTCTTGAGCCATTTCGCCTTAATCTGTCTTCTCCCTCAAAACACCCCATGAAGCCTACCTCTTTAATCAAGCCTTTAACCAAACATCTGAATATCATCTTCATGACTCCATGTCAAAATTTGTTTTATAAAGCTGTTGTGAAGTGCTTTGACACATCATTTCTTGAAAGTAATTATAATAAATTGACAATTCTGTTGTTATTGTACAGAGCAATCAATTAAATTTTCAATGTGCACAAATCAATTGTGGGGAGAAAAACATTAAGCAGTTCCAGGATGGCTCACTGATATTTAACAGTTCCAGTCTAACTCTTCAGGTAGATTTTATCAATGCCTTCTATTAACCATAACCAAAAGATTTTTGTAGACCTCATCAATGCTGATGTATTGATCAGCAGGGTAGGAAGTATATTCGGACCACATAGGAGGAAGTCCTTGGCACCACTTCCATGTTTATATTCCCTCACTTGCTACATGAATATTCAAGTCTAGCAAAGTCATCACAACAGGAAATGTGATAAGCAGATGCCAGTTAGCAGGGCAGCTCCACCAACCCTCAAGAACATTGATATCTTTTCATAGCCAGCACATCCATAAACACCTACTCCCTCCACCACCAATGCTCAGTAGCAACAATGTGCACTATCTAAAAGATACCCTACAGTAATTCACATTGGGTCCCCAGGCAGCACCTTTCAATGGTGTAATTAGTACCTTCAAGCAGCATTAAGGCAGCAGATACACAAGAACACCAGCACCTGAAAATCCCTTCAAGCAACTTATTATCCTGACTTGGAAATATACTGCCACTACTTCAGTGTTGCTCAGTCAAAATGCTGGAACTCCCTCCTGAAGAGCATTTTAGACCTTCTATAAACATTAACTGCAACAGTTCAAGACGGTAGCCCTTCTCAAGGGTAATAAGTGACAGATAATGAATGCTGGCCCAGGTCAGCAATGCCCACAATCCATGAATGAATTATAATTGTCACATTCCTCACTTTGATAATAATATCCTAACATAATTATCTCAGAATAATCTTAAAGGAAATTGATAAGTGAGGTTGTCATCATCGTATAATTTT
Organism: Stegostoma tigrinum; assembly: GCF_030684315.1. NCBI lineage: Eukaryota > Metazoa > Chordata > Chondrichthyes > Orectolobiformes > Stegostomatidae > Stegostoma > Stegostoma tigrinum. The sequence continues at coordinate 48,509,804 of NC_081373.1, forward strand.
GAAAATTAGAAATTGCAAACGAAAACTGAAGTAAGATTTTTTAAGCAGATTATTATTGTTTATTGGAGCAGACGTTTATAGTTGCACATGGTCAGGAAGGAGAAATCACATCCACAGTGAGAATGAGCATACAGCTCAGGGAATCTGGAGGCAATGTGAGAATTCGGTGCAGAAGGGAAAAAGTCTTTTTTACTTGCTTTTTTTCACTTCATAGTTTGCAAGGTCTTTTCACAGGACTAAATGAAAACCAGAACTAGTGGCCTAGCACAAAAGAATGAGTGACATCAAAGCAAGACTGTAAATTAATTGATTTCTACTAACTTTTAATTCAACTATTTATTGCAGGTTATTCTCAGGTTGAAAGTAAATATGAAAAATATTTACAGATTAGAAACTAAAAGATGAGTAAGAATTTTTTAAAACTCAAATTAAGAATGAAGTTTAAAAAAAACAGATGTAGGGCCAGGTGATGTGTTAGATCTGCGTGATGTGGGAGTTATTGGAATTCATTATTGTTCATAGTGACCACATCTGTAGGGTGCTGGAGGAACTCCAGCTCAGAGTTGATGAGTTGGAGTCTGAGCTTTGAACACTGCAACACAGTAGGGAGGAAGACAGTTACTTGAACGCTGGCTTTCAGGAGGCACTCACATCCCTTAGGTCAACTACCTCAAATTCGGTCAGTCGTCAAGAACAGGAGGGTGTGACCAAAAGCAAGGCAAGCGGAGGCAAAGGAGACTCAACCCTTGAGCTTGTCTAACAGGTTTGAGATTCTTGCATCCTGTGTGAATGAGAGCACGGGATATCAACAGGATGAGTAATCTGACCAGAGCATTGTGGTATAAGGAGCCATTCAAGACAGGTGATAAAAGAGAAATATAGTTGCAATCAGGGATAGCACAGACAGGGGAATAGACACTGTTCTCTGTGGTCAGGATTGACAGTCCCGAAGGCTGTGTTACCTGCTGATGCCTGGGTCCAGGATGTTTCATCTGGGAGACAGAAGAACTTGGATAGGAGAGGAAAGATCCAGTTGTCATGATCCACATTGATACCAACCACACACATATAAAGAGGAAAGGGGTTCTACTGAGGGAATATGAGCAGCTGGGTGCTAATTGAAAAAATCAGAACCAGTAAGGGAATAATCTCCAGATTACTACTTGGGGCATGAACGAATTGGGGCCAACGGGTTTAAAGAGGTAAATGGATTGTTCTAAGATTGGCAACAGAGAACACAATCAGTTCAAACAGTTATGCACTTATAAACAATGGTTTGGATATTCTCTTGGATACTAATTGTGTAATAATTCTATTTTGATTAATATTCAAGTTAATGGAATCTATCATATCCATTATGTTAGAACAAGCAATTCAATATTAGATGATGGCACAGGTATTATCGTATGGTTATTAATGTAGAGATTCAGGTAAAGCTCTGGGGTCCTGGGGTTCAAATCCTGTCATGGCAGATGGTAGGATTTGACTTCAGTAATAATCTGGAAATAAGAGTTTAATAATGATGACAAAGCCTTTGTTGATTGTCAAGGAATACCTATCTGATTTACTAATGTCCTTTAGGAGAAGGAAATCTGCCATTCCCGGTAATGACCTCCTACAATCTTTTCAGGTACCGAAGCCTGAACACAAGTACCAGCAGGTTCAGGAACAGCTTCTTCCTGGCCATTATCAGACTGATGAATGGACTGCCTAGCCTCAAATAATGCTGATCTTGCTAACTATGGTCTCGTATTTGGCGCAAGGCTTACAGTGTTGTACTTTGATGCATGCAGTATGCAAAACAAGGTGAATGAGCTTGAAGTGTGGATTGAAATTGGCAGATGCGATGTGGGTATTACAGAGACATTGCTGCTGGGGATCAGGGCTGCGAATTAAATAGACAAATATATACCTCCTGTCAAAAAGATAGGCAGATGGGATGAGGTTGCCTTGTTGATAAGAAATTAAATTAAATTGATAGCAAGAAGTGATATCGAGTCAGGAGATGCAGAATCCATGTGGGTAGAGTTGGGGAACCACAAAGGGGAAAATGTCGTGATGGATGCTGTATGCAGGCCTTCTAGCAGTAGGCAGGATATGTGAAGAAAATAATTTTTTAAAAAAATTTCCAATTTAACTCGTATGGCAGGTCTGAAAACAGTGCATGTTCATAACAAATCTGCCACTGCATCACTTGCAAGTAACCTGGGGAATGCAGTCCAATTGTGATGCTCGACTGCTGGCCTGGCCTGTCCCTTAAAAGGTCAAACAATCCCTCTGACAATCCCACTACCTGGCTACTTGTGAATTGCTGGAAAGAAGTGACTTAGTTTAAATTTTAAACTGATTTTCAACTTCAGGGCTCAGCGAAATCATCAAATTACTTCTTCCTCCAAAAAAATGAAATCCTAGAAATATACATGCTGCAAATTAAAAGGCCAATCCTGGCTCATCCCCTGTAACTTTCCATGTGGTTAATCTTAGAATAAAATACCTGTGCTTATGTCTGACATCCCCATGTTTTTTCTGGGTCTCCTCTTTCCCTCTGACTATCTTAGCTGCTTCTTCACTGCATCTCTCCCTTTCCATTATTTCTCCATTTTTGAATTTTCCCTCTAACCCCTGAATTACACAGGAGATAACGGATAGCAGTTTCCTTCCCGAAAGAACATTTTCTCCCCAGACAATTGGCAATGAATTTTGTCGTCATCATTGTGAGGCTTTGTAGACAGTACAGAAGAGGTCTACAAAGACGTTGCCTGGGTTCGAGGATATGAGCTATAAGGAGAGGCTGGAAAAACTGAGTTGTTTTCTCTGGAGTGGTGGAGGCTAAGGGGAGGACTGATAGAAGTCTGTAAAATTATGAGGTGCATAGATAGGGTTGATGGTCAGAATCTTTTTCCCCTGAGTTAAAATATCTAATATTCATGCATTTAAGATGAGAGAGGGAAAGTTCAAAGGAGATGTGGGGGGAAAAATGCTTACACAGAGTCTGGTAGGATTCTGGAATGTACTGCCAGGGGTGGTGGTGGAGGCAGATGAGATAGGGCTATTTAAGGGATTTTCAGTTAAGCATAATAATGTGCAAGGAAATGGAGGGATATGGCCAAGGAGAGGCAGAAGGGATGAGTTTAATTTGATGTCATGTTTGGCACAACATCGTGGGCCAAAGGGCACATTACTGTGCTGTACAGTTCTATGCTCTTTTGAATTTTAATTCTAGATTGTTATTGAATTCAAACCCATATCCCAGAACATTCCCTGGATCTCTGGATTAACAGTCCTGTGATAATACGACTGGGCTATACTTCCTGTCAGGAAAGGTGAACGAAATGGAGGTAATGAAAACTCACTCAACAGTGTGCTAGGTGGAACAAAAACAAAGTTGCTGGCAAAGCTCAGCAGGTCTGGGAGCAATCTGTGAAGAAAAAATTCAGAATTAACATTTTGGGTCTGGTGACTGTTCTGAGGAAGAGTCACTGGACCCGGCATGTTAACTCTAAATTTCTCTTCACAGATGCTGCCAGACCTGCTGAGCTTTTCCAGCAACTTTGTTTTTGTTCCTGATTTACAAAATATACAGTTCTTTCGGTTTTTATTTGGTATAGCAGGTGGAATTATTCTGATGTATCCTGGAAAATGTAGTGTATAGTACAATCCAAATTGCATGGAGTCACAATTCTAGACATTTAAAACATGCATATGTTTATCTTCTACAAACATTTTGGAGATGAGAAGTTTAGTTACTATGTAAAAAGAAGTGAATGCAAGGAAAACAAGCATACTGAGTGACTTGTACAAACATGATAAACAGTAATGGACAGATTGCATTTCTATCTATCAATGCCAGCTCATGTCACACAGTGTAACACCTTTAACATTGAAACTGATTATCCTGCTATATTGGTGCATATAATGAATCTTCAATAAATGGTATGGCCATGGTTTTGAATATAATGTATAATGTGTATTAATAGACTTCATATAGTGTGCTCCTCATTCATCAAATGATGGATTGTTAAAATGACAAGAATGCCGAAACCATATAATACACAGGGTGTTATTCTTCTGGTAAACCTATCTAAAGGTCATAAAATCTAATTTAGTCATGTAAATGCAGACTCTGTTCAATTAACATTTAACAGTTGTTTGATCAGTTTGTTGTACTAAAACCTGAAGAAATCCATCTAAAGCACATTGTCCACTTCACACCATCTCCCACAATTTTGTACTGCTGCAGATCTTTCCCTGCTTACATTTTAAATTCCGCTACCGTCATTAATTTTGAAAATGCATTCTGTATACTTAAAAACTTGCAGTTAAAGAAAAATCAAATATTTTTACTTTGATTCACCCATGTCTTTTTTCTTTAAAAGTCAGAAAAATATAATGTTCTAAATGGTTTTCTTTGTCAGTACGGTATTTATCACTGACCAAACCAAAGCACAACCCCAAATCCCCAGAGCCCGATAATCCACATCCCAGGGGATTTAAAGAAGTGACCCTAAAAGTGGATGCATTGGTCATCATCTTTAAAGATTCCATAGACTTTGGAACAGTTTCCACAGATTGGAGGCTAACCAATGTAACCCTGTCGCTAAAAAAGGAGGTAGAGAAACAAGAAGTACAGACAAGTTAGTCTGACATTGGTAATGAGAAAATGCTACAGTACAATATAAAAGAGCACTTGGAATACAGTGATAGTAGGAACTGCAGATGCTGGAGAATCTGAGATAACAAGGTGTAGAGCTGGATGAACACAGCAGGCCAACCAGCACCAGAGGAGCAGGAAAGCTGGAATACAGTGACAGGATCAGACAGAGTCTGCATGAAATCATGAAAGAGAAATCATGCTTGGCAAAGCCTTGAAATTTTTCAAGGATCTAAACAGTGGAGTCGCCAAGGGAGAGTCAAACCATCTAATTCACGAATGTCCTTCAGGGAAGGATATCTGCTATCTTTACCTGGTCTGGCCAACATGTGACTCCAGATCCACGGCAATGACGTTGACTATAACTGCCTTAATTAGGGACGGACAGCAAATGTTGGCCTCACCTGTGGCACCCACGTCCCAAGAACGAATTTTTAAAAAATGGTATTTTGTAAGGTTTGCAGCAAGGTCCCACATAAGAGTTAGTACATAAAATTAAAGTGCATAGGATTAGGGATAGAGTCCTGACATCGATTGAGAACTGGTTGGTGGACAGGAAACAAACAGTAGGAGTAAATGGGTTGTTTTCCAAGTGGCAAGCATTGATTGGTGGGGTATAGTGGTGATTAGTGCTTGGGCTCCAGGTATTTGCAATATATATTATTCACTTAGATGCCGGAATTAAATATATAATCTCCAGGTTTGACAATGATACAAAAATGGGTGGAAAGATGAACTGCAAGGAGGATGCAAAGATGCCTCAGTGTGGTTTGGATACATTGAGGGAGTGGGCAAATGCATGGCAGTTGAAGTATAATGTGGATAAATGTGAGGTCATCCATGTTGGTAGCAAAAACAGGAAGGCAGGTAGATGGATAGATTAGGGAAAGGAGATGAACAATGAGACTTGAGTGTCCTTGTACACAACTTGCTGAAAGTAAACAAGCAGGTTCAGCAGAAAATGATCAAGGCAAATGGTATGGTGGCCTTCATTTGAGAAAATGTGAGTACAGGAGCGGGGATGTCTTGTAGGAATTGTAAATGACCTTGGTGAGATCACACCTGAAGTATCTTTGAGTTACTCCATCTAAGGAAGAATGTTCTGACTATGAAAGGAGTGCAATGAAGGATTACCAGCCTGATTCCTTAGATGACAGGAGTGACATAGGAAGAGATACCGTTAGGCCTAAACTCATTGAAGTTAAGAAGAATAAGGGGATTTAGAAACCCTTAAAACTCTAACAGGCATAGATACAGTTATTGCATGGTAGATATTCCCGGTCACTGAGGAGTCCACAACCAGGGGTTATAGTTTAAGGATGTGTGGTAGGCCATTTAGGGCTGAGAGGAGGAGAATTTTCTTTTCAACCAGCATGGTGAGCCTGTAAAATTCTCTGCTACAGAGAGCAACTGAGGCCAAAACATTGCATGTTTTCAAGGAGATGGATATAGTACATGGTGGTAAAGGGGTTAAAGAGGGAAAGTAGAACCGTTATTTCTTCACTGCAACACTTGGATACATGGCAATTGAAGATGTTAAGGGTTTTGTATATGACCCTTTTCACCTAACTACACAAAGATTTCATACCAATAAGAGTTTAACAGTGCACAGTGGTAATCAGACTGTCCATTTCAATTTGCTTTGTGATGTAAACACATGACTTGCATTTTCTTACAAATGTGTTTTTGTCTCTGTCTATTAAGTAGTGTCAACAACACATTGCTCTCGAGAGCCTTTGCCATTCAAAGTGCCGTTGCACATGTACAAGTGTTGTAGCGACATGTTGCCACTCCTACTTTCCGTTATAAATCTGGCCATCCACATAAATTATTGGCTCACAGAAAACTATCGACATGGAGTGCTATGTAAATGAATTCAGCACAGAAATTCAAGTCTAAAACAGGAAGTAGTGATGTATATGCAAAAAAGTAATAGCGATTGGTCATCATGTATCATCACAGTGGCTCAGTGGTTAGCACTGCTGCCTCACAGCATCAGGGACCCAGGTTAGATTCCAGCCTCAGGCAACCATCTGAGTAGAATCCCATCATACAGCCCCTGACAGTGTGGAAACAGGCCCTTTGGCCCAACAAGTCCACGCTGACTCGCAGAGCATTCCACGCAGACCCATCAATCTATAACCCACCTAGTCTACACATCCCTGAATACTATGAGCAATTTAGCATGGCAAATCCGCCGAGCCCGCACATCTTTGGACTGTGGGAGGAAACCAGAGCACTCAGAGGAAACCCACAGAGGCACAGGGAGAATGCGCAAACTCCACACCGACAGTCACCCCAGGGTGGAATCGAATGAGGGTTCCTCGCCCTGTGAAGCAGCAGTGCTAGCCACTGAGCCACTGTGCCACCCAAAGTCTGCATGTTTTCCCATGTCAACATAGGTTTCCTCCAGGTGCTCTGGTTTCCGCCCAAAGTCTGAAGGTGTGCAGGTTGGATGGATTGGCAATGCTATGTTGCCCATAGTGTTCAAGGATGTGCAGGATAGGTGGAAATGTGAGATTATAACAGATAGGGTAGGAGGGTGGGGTGCACTTCAGAAAGTCAGTGCGGCATCAATGGGCTGAATGTAGGATTCTGTGATGCTAAATTGAAATAAAGCTTTGAATGAGGCGAGAACCAAATTCTGCAATGTCACAAACAAGAACTGAAAAATGTGTAAGTAACAATTGAAACTACAAATTAATATCATCTATTTATTATCTTCTTTGATTGTGAAATCTTCTGGCGTCAATAATTGCATTTCTCTGCCACTGTAACTTTCTGTCCATCTAACATCTCCATCTTCTAAAGTTCTATTTCAAATTAACATAAATGTGACTTGTTATCTCACCATGGTTTATTTGTGTCATTAATACGGAGGGGAACTAGAGTCAGTTGAAAATTTACACTACCGCTGTAAACTGAGACTTTGAAGACATGTTTTATACATGGTTTGTACAATTCATTTTAGAACAGAGCCAAACACCATAGCAGCTTTTCAGACATTTCTGGTTCCAAGGTTCGATATCATTTCATTCGATATATCGCTTGGTTCATCGAACAACAAAATTATAGAATTAACTGCTGATTCTATTTTGTCATAAATGCACTTTCATCTAAAAACACAGTTATATTTCAACTTGATGGTATAGTTTCTGACCTGGCTGTAAACTTAGTATTGCGTCAATATATAAGAAAAAAATCAGTGGCTCCTTAACAAGTCACGGCAGCAGAGCCTGAGGAGTAGAGCTGACTAGAAGGCTGACATACAATGCTAACAATCCCATGACAATTCTCTCAACAGGTCTGCTGCTGGCATTTGGAATAAAATCAACTGAAACTCCCCTCTCAAGCTTCAGATGTGTTCAACATTCACCTCATAGACTGAAAGATACAGATGGCTTCAATGTACTTTATAACATAAGCACACATAAAGTTTGCAACAATTTTAACTTTGTTTGCACACTGTTTGAAAATACTTCATTTAAAATATTCATTCCTCATATCGGAGACTGGAATTATATGTATTTTGAACATTTTGGAAAGAACACTTTGCAAAGTGAACCACACTAGTGATAGCAGTAACAATGATACATTTGAAAGGAGCATGCTGATTGGCTCGAGAGGCTAAGACTGCAAAACTTCCAGAGGACAGTCAAATGACACAGAACAAAAACCGAAGTTGCTGGAAAAGCTCAGCAGGTCTGGCAGCATCTGCGAAGAGAAAATCGGAGTTAACATTTTGGGTCCAGTGACTTCCTCAGAACTGAGACTTTGATAGATATAGCATGCAAGAAAAGCAAATTCAGTGAATTATTACTGATCCAGAAGATATCCGAATGACAACTGCTTGTGTGCAAAGTACTTTCAGCTACAGACCAACATGTATCGATGTATGTACACACCTGTGTGGCATGTGTGCATGTCTGTGTGTATGTAGTACATATTTGCACAGTTTAAATCTCTATGTTCGTCATATTTGCACATTGCATGAGGGAGCTTAGTTTACAATAAACTAGTTCTTCACTTGTTATTTAAGGATTGTAGCTGACACATCTAGGTTAGTATTGGAAATTGTGCGGAGTTCACCCCTTCTGACACAGTCATCACAAATATACTCATTTGAACTACGTTTTAACGACAATAATTACAAATTACTTTGAAATGTGATGTTATTTCAATTTTTTTTTTCATTTCATGCTTGCATTTTCAAAAGTCTGTACTCCGGCCAGCAAAGAGTTTGTCAATTATTTAAATGACTCATTACACTTAGGGCCTGAATGTTTAGGTCAGGAAAGTGGCTGTCTATCATGGTTAAAATTGTAGATGAGCCTAGAAATTGCATGTTCTGCCTTGTGGTATTTCTTATTTCCTCAGGGGCAGGAATGGGAATGGGTAAGGGTTTGCGCATGCTCGTTTCACGGAGGTAGTAGGCAACTTAAATCATCAACTGCCTTCACTCCTGTTATTTTGGTCTTCAAGGAATGTGAAACATGTAAGGTGCAGAGAAGACCTTATGACAGCAAATCTGAAGAGTGCACATTTCGTGGAAAGCCAGAGGACCACTTTGGAAATATGAGTTCCCCTTTTGTAAAGAAACACAGGGCATCTTTTGGGGAGGTTAGGAATCCATTTGAATTTGAAATAACATGAAACCTTGAGAGATAAGGTGTCCTTTAAGGTAGGTAAGAACGTCCTTTGGAATAGTCAAAAAAAAGGGTATGATAATGTATACAAAATGCGTGGACTCATTAAAACTGTCAACAGATCTGTCGAAATCAACTGTCAAATATGTCAAAAGCAATTATCAGCAGGGTCTATCAAAAGTATTAAGGCGACCTAAAATAGGCATGGGGAACTGTCAAGCTGTCAAAGCAAAAAGAAAAACCTCCTAGATAATAAAATGTGAGGCTGGATGAACACAGCAGGCCAAGCAGCATCTCAGGAGCACAAAAGCTGACGTTTCGGGCCTAGACCCTTCATCAGAGAGGATGAAAAACCTCCTGCTTCCTTAAGTGTTGAAAAGTACCCGCCATTTTACATTTGATTGACAGCTCCAAGTGATTATAGACACTTTGAAGAGGAACTATAAATTAATTCCAATTCTTGTCACTGTAAGATATTGGGCATTGAATGGAATGTTTGTTCTTACAAAGCATTATGTTACTGAAGGAATGTAAATCTGGTAAAGGGGATTTTATGAGCAATCTCGCAAAGTCTTAGAGCTTTATTTTATTTTGTCTCTACACGAATGCTAAGGTTTGCCCATGATAGGTATCAGGTAAGCTGGCATACAAACTGAAAGAACAGCCAAGGATGGAAATCAGAGACAGAAATTGATGGAAAAACTTAGCAGGTCTGGCAGCATTTGTGGAGAGAAATCAGAGTTAATGTTTCAGGTCCAGTGACTTTTCTTCAGAACCGATGGTAGGAAAATATTGTTTCAGATATAGTAGGAACGGCAGATGCTGGAAAATCTGAGATAACAAGGTGTAGAGCTGGATGAACACAGCGGGCCAAGCAGCATCAGAGGAGCGGGAAGGCTGACGTTTTGGCCTAGACCCCAAAACCTCAGCCTTCCTGCTCCTCTGATGCTGCTTGGCCTGTTGTGTTCACCCAGCTCTATACCTTGTTATGTTGTAGGAATTTTTTTTATATGCAGAAGGTAGGGTGGAGGAAGGGGCTAAGGAGTAAACAATAGGTGGAGATAGAGCCCAAAGAGAGAGAAGAACAGTTGGACAGACAAAGAAGTGGATAATATTCAGACTAGGAGAATGAACAGCTGCTAATGGGGTCTATTTATGAGGCTGATCTAACATAGTGGCACAGCAGGACGTTCCAGTCAGAGATCCCCAGCTTGCCAGGTCCCCTACCTCTTTTTCCCCTCACTTTTTCCATTTCTTCACCATCCAGACCCCCAATCCCTTGGCGAGTAGAGGTGTGGAGCGAGAGGGCCATGACTCATGGTGGGCTGGAGTGAGCAACATGGCCTTGAACTCCAGAGGCCTGAAGGTATGCCCCGTGAGCCCCAGAACACCATGAGCAGTGAGTCCTTGAACAGCACAAGGGCTGCGAGCCTGGAACAGCATGAGGAAGAAGCCCTGCAGCACTGCATGGGAAGCAGCCCCACAGCAATGAGTCCGAAACAGAGACCGGTGTGAGGGACATTCCTTACCTAGGAACACTATAATGTTAACTCCTTAATATACTCCTTAATATATTCCTGTTTGTAACTTAGTTTCAACTTAATGAAGCAACTACTCTTATCTCTCTGTTGTATGCAAGAATTATACCTGGGTACTTATACCTAAAATGTTGCCGTAAGAAGGCAGAGATTGTAGAAGTTTTCATTGTACTCCTACAATGGGGCACACATTACATTAAAAAGGATATTGTACTGTAAGAAAGGATGTTGTATTGTATTAGTGGCCAACAATGGGATGTGTGTAATAACTCACCCTGTGATAACATGGCCTGGTGTGTAGGAGTTGGGATAAGGTCATAGGAGAAGGTCCCTCAAACCCTAAAATTGCTGAACTCGATATTGAGACCAAGAGGGTCCAGCGTTCCCAAGCGGAAGATAAGGTGCTGCTCTTCCAGCTTGTGTTGAGCTTCACTGGAGCACTGCAGCAAGAACAAGACAGAGAGATGTTGGACAGGGAACAAGGTGATGTGTTCAAGTGGTAGACAATTGAAAGCTCAGGGCCCATTTTTGCAGAAAAAATGTGCAAAGCAGTCACACAGTCTACACTTCATTTTCCCAATGTAGAGGAGGCCACATTATAAGCTGTGAATGCAGTAGCCTAAATTGCCGGCATATTAGGTGTAAAGGTAGTGGGTGCCACATTAGTTTGAAACTAAGTTGGAATATGGGCTACAAAGAGCTACAGGGATGGGAAGAGGGGCAAAAGTTGACATGGACAACATGGGATGTTGTGGGGCAGGCAGAGAGGCATAGGTTGGCCTGGGGATTATGTGGCATCTTGGGGGTGGATACAAGACACAAGGTGGCATAGGTTGTGTGTAGGGGTACAAAGATTGGAAGGTTGTTTAATCTTGGCCCATTTTATGCTTTTCTTAAAAAACTTCAAGGTGGTGCTGGTGCTTCAAGGGGCGGGATGTGTACATTGGCTGTCGCTGCACCTGACAACCTCCACTCTTGCTCTAGGGTCCCCAGACCTGAATTCTGATGCAGCCAGTGCCTCCTCTGATCAAAGGTTCCAATGACCAGGAAGCCAGTTTAAAAAAAAACAAAGGCCAAGTTCACACAGCCAGGAATTCTCCTAAGTCTGTCAATTTGCAGACAGAAGTACACAAAAGCTGACTCTGTGGTTGACTCTCAACTGCACTTTGAAACGGCTTAGAAATCTAGTCAGTTGTATGAATCACTACAAACGCTCAACAAAGAAATTAAAGTGAATGGCCCAGCTAACATTGATATGGGCTTCAGAAATGATAATGTTAGAAACAGCCTTGCCAGCGTCCCACCAACAGGATAGACCCAGGAGAGGGGGCGGCACAGTGGTATACAGTTGGCAGGGAGTTGCCCTGAGAATCCTCAATATTGACTCTGGACAGCATGAAGTCTTATGGCTTCAGATTAAACGTGTGCAAAGAAACCTCCTCCTGCGTACCATGTAACGACCTCCCTCAACTAACAAATCAATGCTGTTCCATGTTGAACAACACTTGGAAGAAGTACAGAGGATGGCAAAGGCACAAAATGTACTCTGGATGGGGGATTTCAATGTCCATCATCAAGACTGACTCGGCAGCAGTACTACTGATCGAGCTGGTCAGGTCCTAAAGGACACGGCTGTTGGACTGAGTCTGCAGCAGGTGGTTAGGGAACCAATAAGACAGAAAGAATATAACTGACCTCATCCTTAACCTACCAGCTACAGATGCAGCTATCAATGGCAATATTGGTAAGAGTAACCACTGTACTCCTTGTGGAGACAAAGTCCCACCTTCACATTGAGAATAACCTCCATTGTGTTCTGTGGCACTATCACCCTGCTAAATGGGACAAGACTTTGAACAGATCTGGCAATTCAAGGTTGGATGTCCATGATGTGCTGTGGGCCATCAACAGCAGCAGAACTGTACTCCAGCCACAATCTGTAAACTCATGGCCCAGCATATCTAGCCAAGGGATCAATGGAGAATGCAAGAGGGTATTCCAGGAGCAGCACTGCCTAAAAATGAAGTGTCAACCTAGTGAAATCACCAAACAGGACTACTTACATGACAAACAGTATAATCAGGAAGTGTTAGATGGAGCTCAGCAATCCCACAATTAATGGGTCAGTCCTGCCACATCCAGTTGTGAATGGTAGTGGACAATTAAATAATTCATTAGAGGAGTCGTCTCCACAAATATCCCCATCATTAATGTTAGAAAAGCCCAACACATCAGTGCAAAAGATAGGGCTGAAGCATTCGCAGCAATATTCAGCCATAATTGCTGACTGGATGATCTAAATTGGCCACCTGCAGTGGGCCATAGCAACACAGATACCAGCCTTCAGCCAATTTGATTCACTTCTCAAGAAACAGTTGGAGGCACTGGATCCTGCAAAGACTATTGCCCCTGGCAACATTCCAGCAATAACAATGAATTCATGCTCCAGAACTTGCCACCCCACTAGCCTGCTGTTCTCGGACATTTGCAACACTGGCATTTATCTGACTATGTAGAATATTGCCCAGGTACGTTCTGTACTTGAGACGTAGGAAAAGTCCAACCTGGCCAATTACTGCCCGATCAGTCTACTCTCAATCATCAGTAAAACAATGGAAGTGTCATCATCAGTGCTATTAAGCAGCTCCTGCTCAGCAATAGCCAGCTCACTGATGTTCAGTTTGGATTCTGCCAGTCCCACTCAGCTCTTGACCTGATTGCATCCTTGGTTTCAATGTGGACAAAACAGTTGAATCCCAGAGGTGAGGAGGGAGTTACAGCCCTTGACATTAAGGCTGCATTCACCAAGTGTGGCATTAAAGAACCCGAGCACAACTGGAATCAATGGTGTTTCAGGCAGCAAACTCTTTGCTGGCTGAAGTCATAACTTGCACATAGGAAGATGGTTGCGGTTGTTGGAAGTCACTTATCTCAGCTCCAGAATATCTCTGCAGGAGTTCCTCAGGGTAATGTCTTGGGCCAACCATCTTCAACTGCCTCATCAATGACCTTCCCTCCGCTGTACAGACCAAAATGTGGATGTTCACCACTGACTGCACAATTTTACACACTATTCACAATTGCTCAGCTCATGTTCAAATGCAACAAGATCTGGATAATATCCAAGCTTGTGCAAGTGCAAGTAAAATTCATGCCACACAAATGCCAAGCAATGACCGTCACCAATAAGAGACAACCTAACCACCATCACTGAATCCCCAAGTATCAATATCCTTACAGTTAACATTGACCATTGGTCAACTCAATACATAAACCGTGCCTACAACAGCAAGTCAGAGGCTAGGAATACTGCAGCAGATGAGTCATCTCCTGACTCCCTAAACCCTATCCACCATCGACAAGGCACAAGTCAGGAATACTGGATGGAATACTCCCCAAATGGTACAGCTCCAACAAGACTTAAGCAGTTTGACACCATCCAGGGCAAAGCTGCTCAATTAATTGTCACCACATCCAAAAATATCAGCAGCAGTGTGTATTATCTACAAGATGCACCACAGAAATTCACCAAAGATCCCAAGACAACATCTTCCAAACCCACAAGTACTTGCATCTAGAAGAACAATGGCAACAGACACTTGGTAACACTACCTCTTGCAATATCCCCTGCAAGCCACTCACAAACCTGGCTTGAAAATATATTGTGGCTCCTTCACTATCACTGGGTCAAAATCCTGGAATTCCCTCACAGTATTGTGGGTTAACCCACAGCATGTGAATTCAGTGGTTCAAGAGGCCATTCACCATTATCTTCACAAAGGCAACTAAGGATGGCAATAAAATTGCTGGCCAACCAGTAACACCCGCATCCCACTAACAAGTTAAAAATCTTAAGATCAGTGGGGGAAAGTTTAAAAGAGATAAAGTCATAGAGTCATATAGCACAGAACAGAGCCTTCAGTCCAATTCTTACATGCCAACTAAGTTTCCCAAACTAGAACTAATCCCATTTGCCTTCATTTGGCCCATATCCTTCTCAACCTTTCCGAATCACGTACCTATTCAAATTTTTTTTAATGTTTTATATTAAAATTATCAAATTATAATAAATAAAATTAAAAATTAAAAACCTGCATCTACCATTTCCTCAGGTTTTGTACCAACAGGAAAATTTACAATGTTTCTCCAAAATCTAAGTTCTTTATATAAATTGAAAGAGTAACCGAACCAATACTGACCCAATACATTGAAAATATTCTCCCAATCTGAAAGATATCCATTTGCCGTCCTTCTTTGCTTCACTGAGCCAATTTTGTAAAATGAAAATTGATTTTGTTCTTTGTAATAGTTTCCGATAACTGCCTTATGCTTTCTTGGTTCATATGTTTTCCTGCTTGTTGAATAATGATAAAACATTTACAGCTATCCAGTACTACATCAAAATGCAATGTGGGTTGAAAGATTGTGACCAATATCGCTACTGTTTCTATTTCTTGATATTATGTAAAATATCATTTTTCAGCAAACCAAACTGAATTCTATCAGGATAACTCAGTAGGTTACAATAATGCTGATCTTTTCTTCTCTATCAATAATTGCTTTGCTTGTGATCTCCTTCATCTTGTAGTGAAGGTCTCACATTACCCACTTCTGAAGGAAAGTGCTTACTTAAAACTTGGATCCCATTCTGCAAGAAAATTTCACTTTGGGTCCTTAAGTAATGAAATCTGTATGAAAACGGAAATTTACTGTGCCAAATAACTGGTGTGTGTCATTACCAAGATGCTACCATCTCACTTAAACCTTCACATTGCATTTTATAAATGGGAAACTGTAAAACAATCTCATTCCATCAGAGGCTTTGGATTCCTGCACAGTAGCCCAAAAACATAGAACAGATGTTGATCTGAAGGAGGACGGAGGCTCTGAAAGCTTGTGTTTTCAAATAAACCTGTTAGATTACAACTTGGTGTCGTGTGATTTCTGACCTCATTGCACCAAAGATTGGGCAAGGTTTCCAACATGATGTGATCAGAAACAGCTCATCCTTCAGTTGGCAGTTTACAACCTTCAGGGCTAATATAAGATCAATAATTTCAGAGTGTAATCTTTAGACCCATTTTGTTTCTTGTTTCTTTGAAGGTTTTAATTATCAATAGCCAATGCACTTTGAGGTGTTTTTAAAAATGTATTTTATGTTGGAGTGATGGTCCCTTTAAGAGCTAGACACTAAGTAAAAACACACAACGAACTGCAGATGCTAGAAATCAGAAACAAAATAACCATCTGCTGGAAAACTCAGCAGGTTTATGCAGCATCCATAGACAGAAAGCAGAGCCAATGCCCTAGCTCTGGTGACCAGCCCTCCAACCAGAACTTGAGAATAGTTCTGAAGAAGGGTCACAGATCCAAAATATAAACTCTGCCATCCCTCCACAGATGCGGCCTGACCTACTGAGTCTTTCCAGCAATTTCTGATTTTGTTCCTTTAAGAGCTGAGTTTGTTTGAAAGATCTCTTGTAAAAACGCAACTTGCTTCCATGTGCAAGGGAAGCTTTTTATCATTAGAGGGTGGTAGATACCTGGAATGCGCTGCTGGGGAAGGTGGTAGAAGCAGATAGGTTAGCAAAGTTTAAGAGGTGTTTAGACAGACACATGAATACACAGGGAATGGAGGGATGCAAACCATGTGCAGGCAGATGGGAATACTTTAGAATGGCATAATGGCCAACACAAAAATAGTGGGCTGAATGGTTTGTTCCAGTGCTGCACTGTTCTATGTTCTTTGTTCTCATTGCCCAGCAGCCAATGATCATCTAGTAAGGTAAGAAAAGGTTTGATTGGCTTCTAAATGATATAGGAGGATACTGTGCTGAAGAAAATAGACATGGTGGGTATCTAATGGCAGGCATGTTGGGTGGTGATGTGGTGATGCTTCCAAAAATACCTTTGATCCTATTAAGAAAATGATATCAATGTCCAAATTATAACAAATCCAACAGCTTTGGACTCAAAGCTTAACAGGAATCCATTGCTCACTAATTCTCCAAGTTAGTAAAAATAACTAATATAAAGATGTAACTCACATCAGATCATAATTTCTAACTTCAGAATCAATATTTCCCTCAGTTCAGAATTAAAAACCGGAAAGGCTATCAGAAAATAAAACTCTTAACAACTGCTTTTTTTGTAGCGGCATGGTATGGAGAGGCTGACAACCTGTACAGATCCACTGAAACAAATTGTTTACCCAAAGTTTCATTGCATTACTTCTTCTAAAGATTATTTGTAGACAACTTTAATTAAGATTGTCTGGCACTGCAATAAAAATGATTTGCTTGATCACATCTAAAGTTTCCTTCTGGTGTCCAGAAAGGTCTACTTTGACATTTGAAATACTACGCTCACTCAAACTTTAATCTCTCCCAGGACCCCCTGCATTTATCCTGAAATCAACTTGTCAGCAGTGATCCTGTCAAAGACCAAGTTGCTATGTCTGAGCTTACTGTCGCTTGACCTTGAAACAAAAGTTTGAAGTGAAAGGATTTAAAAGATTGACGTGGAAAGTGATTAATGGACAATTATGGTGGTGCTGTTCCACTGCTGGGCACTTTTTTAGTTCCTAATAGTGAAGGGAAAAATTGTCGATGTTCTTAAGAACACAGGTAGGCAAATTCAAATCATCTTCAGAAAACATGGGTAAACATGACTAAGGGATTAAATATATTAAAATAAGCTTTCCTAGGATTTGTTTGAAGATGGGAACTGTCCAAACTGGAATGTTTTTTTTTGTTGGGCCTGTTGCCAGTTTACTCATTTCAGTCTCAGGAAGTGGTTAATGAGAAGTGCCTTTCCTGGGGAATTAAGCCCTGAACACCCTCAATATTTGCATGCAGCAACTCAGGGAATGCATCATTTTGCATTGTCCAAGCATGCGTAGTCAGAGCAGTTTAAACATACAGGCTTCTACAGATAAAGAACAAGATCTACTGCAATTACTTTGAGGTGCAGCATTTCTTTGAGATTCTCATTAATGGCTGGCAGAATGTGTGATAAGTGGGAGAGATAAATGAGCATTTTTCTTTGTTTTTTTTCTCATAAGGGAATCACTTTCCTGATTTGAAAATGATTTGCAATTTCAGGTTATTAGTATGATCAAAGTCTATTTAATCTTCGTCTCAGACTGAGAACTTGACATGCCTTTTACATTTTCATGCTACACTATTAACTATAGATCTTCCATCTTATATTCTGGCACTTAAGTTATGTACCACCGTTTTCATTGGTGATACATCTAATGGTGTTATTATCACCAAATGGGCAATCTCCCTCCACACCTTTTCATTTTCATCTGACTTTGTCTCAGTGTCATCGTTATGATAGCTCATTGGCAAATGGATGTGTTGTACCAGTCTAATCCATTGTTCTCAGAGGGATACAAAATGTCAGCATCACATTTATGTTCACGTTCTACCAAGTGACTCAAAGGTGAGCCCTTTCAGAAAGCCAAGCTGACTGTAAACTATTGCTATTCTTTTCCCAATTAGAATAACATTTCAATTCTGAAAGGTGGTTAGAAGAATTAATTCCTCAACTTGACCAAAGTTCCTCAGACTCCAGAGACTTTTCTGCACTGAAACAAGCAAAGAATTCTAGTTATTGGTGGCTTTGTCTCTCAAAAGACAATACTCAGTAAGGCAAGTTGTATCATGAGAAGTGCTCAAATAAATCATCAGGTGGCAGTTGGTTGTCCACATATCAATAAGATCCATTGTCTTGTGGAAGAAGTCCTTTACAAACCTCTTGTTCCCTAAGTTCAAGGGCTCAATTGAGAGTGTCAATGAGCCACACATGACCCATGGAATCCAGTATAGGTACACATTCATTTGCTCTCTTGCATGTTCAGCCTCAGATATTGAATCATTGTATATGTCCCAAAATTCAACTTTCCCTACCTTCTGAAGTCTATATAACAGTCTCATCACTGTTAATAGATGCATAGAGTCTGCCGTTATCTAGTATATTGTGAACTTTCAATCAAGAATTTATATTTTTATAAGTTGAGTAAAAAACTACAGAAGATACGCCTCTGTGAGAATCTGACTTCCTTTGTGGATGGAAAACACCCTCAAATGGGAACAAAGTTTACATTGTAGTAGTGGTGTCAATGCACTTTTCAAAAATTAATTCAAAGGATAATTTCAGATTGAAAACATTGTTCAAGCACAAGTATACTGAAAGTTTGATGCAGCCAAAGCACAAAACAGTAGTAAGAGATGATTTGAATCAATAGGCACCTCATGTTTTGTCTGAAAAAAAAAGGACATTGAACTTGCAGAAGTTAATTGATGAGGGAACCATTTTAAAACCAGAAAAAAAAGAATTCCTTGTAGAGATAGAATTCCACTCAAACCATCAAACCAAGTCATCTATAGAACGAGATATACACCAATACTTTGAAATGGGAAGAGAGACATCATCTTCCCATCAGATTTCCCCATCCCACTCTGAACCTGTTCCAATCTCAAATTCACCTGACAAGAAATCACAGCTTATTGCAAATCCTTTCCCCAAACTTTTGTTTCAACTCTAAACATCACCTTCATTTTAAGAAACTACATGCCGGCCATGAACGAGACTAGGAAAACAGTTTCAGCTATATTGTTTTGCTGTTATACAGTTTAAACTGGGTGTCAGGTGTGAGAAATGGTGAATGAGATATTCTACTTTAAAATCCAGGGCATGGATAATAAATGATAACAAAGTGTGGAGCTGAATGAACAGAGCAGGCCAAGCAGCATCTTAGGAGCACAAAAGCTGATGTTTCGGGCCTAGACCCTTCATCAGAAAAGGCTTTTCTGATGAAGGGTATAGGCCCGAAACGTCAGCTTTTGTGCTCCTAAGATGCTGCTGGGCCTGTTGTGTTCATCCAGCTCCACACTTTGTTATCTTGGATTCTCCAGCATCTGCAGTTCCCATTATCTCTGATCATGGATAATAAATAACTGCCTTATTCTACAATTCACAGAAAAAGCTTGCTGCAGGATATTTGTTTGTTCTAAGGGCAAGAAAGCAATATATTTATGTACCAACATACTGATTATGGAAACTAAAAAAAAATGCATCAGTTATGTACTTGATAAATCTATTGTGCTAAGTCACCGGTTATGAATTTTGTTTCACCACCAGCAGCACGAGATCCTCATTTTACTGAAACGGTTTGGGATTTCAGAGTCTGAAAAGCACAATGAGTCACCTGTTTCGTAAAATCGCATTGCAAGATAAAATCATTACATATATTGGGCTGAATCTTACTTTTTTGTCTAATCTGAGTTACATTTAGTTAATTGACGGTACTTGTGCCCATTGGCCCAGTGAGCTAGAGTCAAATAGGTCTACAACATGGAAACAGGCTCTTTGGTCCAACTTTCCCATGCCACCCATGAGTTGTTTCATTATATCTTACCAAATCAACCTCATTAACTGCCTATGCTGCTCCTATGATGTATGCCATGTCTGATTCCAGCTCCACCTTAGCACACACTGTTCCCAAGACAGCTGGTCAATCACTGGATATCCACCAAAAGACTGGGATCCCTTGCGGCCATGACATTAGAAGGTCAATGTGCACTCTGAGGAGCTCTGGCATTCTGAAGTCAGCTTGCATGGGCAAGAATGTTTCCAGAAGATACAAGACAGGGAGAATGGCACCATAGTTCCCCAACCTGGAGGTCCAGCTCTACAGGGTTCTGCACAGGATAGGACTACTCTTCCCAGAGGACCACCAGTGGACACAACAACACCACCAGGCCCTGGCAGCCTGGTCTGAGAGTCAGTTATGTCTCCACGGTCTGGAGGAGTGGGCATAAGCATCGTCAGAAAGTCAATGATTGTCTCTGCTGTGCCAGTGAAAGTCCTACACTCTCCTGCCTGCCACTTCACACTATCTCCGTAGCTGCACCCCCACCTCTGACCAAAGCTCATGTTCTGCCACTCTCACTACTGTCTGCTAAATCTGCCCTCAATCTCTAGTCTTCTTTCTATGCCCTCAGCCCCTAACATCCAACACCTCTAAATCTGCACAGTCTCTGAACTGCATCCTCATTCTCAGAAAAGCTCACCACGTTACACACGGTTGCATCAGGTCTAACTGCCACTTTATCCACCTTTATCTCACTCAATCTCTCTCTTACTTTCACAGAAGGCCACAATAGGGCAGAAAGGCCCAAACAGTTAGAGGGGTACCAGACATTAGGACTTTCAAGCTACATGGAGACAGAAAATCCTACCACTCACAGGAAAAGACTGAGGCTAAGGCTGCTGCTGTGGAGATGCCCAGACATCCATGTTTTGCCAACTAAATAATTAGTATTCATCATTCTACCTCAACTTTCACAGTAACCTTTCTGCGATGGTCATTCATTACACACCACTATAGATCACTAATTGTCATGCCTTCTCTCTCAGATCTTGCAGGTTCCACTGACAGTATTTCAGTGGTGAAATGGCCAGCTCATCCAGAAGCCATCATTTCAATGTCAGAGGTCAACCGTACTGAAATGTCGGAGGATAATTGACAAGGCTATTCCCTGCAGCTCCCATTCATTCAAATATGACCCTAGGTATTAGGGTAGCCCACAAACCAGCAACCATCCTACATCTAACAGCGACTGACGAATGTAAAGGACCCCATACTCACAACCAATAAAATTAATGCAATATATAAAATACCAAGCAAGGGCAGTGAGGAACATTACGCAGGCCAAACTGGAAGAAAACTGACAATAAGAGTACATGAACACCAACTAGCCACCAAAAGGCACAAACAATTCTCACAGGTCTCCGTACACACAGACAAAGGAGGACACGAATTTGACTGGACAACATATCCATAATAGCTCAAGCCAACCAGAGAAATGCCAGGCAATTGCTAGAGGCCAGGCATTCCAATTGGAACTCCATCAACAAACACATTGAACTGGACCTAATATACAAACCACTGAAGAACAGAGCCAGAAGTGATGCCAACCAGCCCAATAAACCAAGGCATATCAATAACAAATGGGACAGAACACCCACGCACTGCTGATGTTACCTAGCAGGGTGACGAAGCATCTGTAATCAAACACACCAGCTCAGTGAGAAAGTCTACAACCTCATCCACAACCCGAGCTACAAATCTTCTCAGAAACTTTATATGACATCTCGTTGGGAACATTATGCTAAGAAAGTGTGGGAGCACAATGTGGTGATTAAAAGTGAATATACATATGAACAAGGAACAAAAGTAAACTATTCAATCCTCAAGTATGATCAACCATTCAATAGAATCACAACAGTTCTGATTTTAGCCTGAACTCTATCATTCCTACACATCCCTGATAATCTTTCTTTCCTTTGGTAATCAAGAATCTATCTCCCTTTGCCTTTTGACTATTTAAAGATTCAGCATCCACTGCCTATTGAAAAAGCGAATTCCAAAGACTCAAAAAAAGTTCCTCATCTCTATTTAAATGAAAGTCCCTTTATTTTTAAACAATGATCCATATTTCTAGATCATCTCATAAGAGTAAATATCCTTTCAACATCCACCTGGTCAAGTCCTCTTGGGATTTTATGCACTTCCGTTTAAGTTACCTTTTAAACTCCAAAGGTTACAGGCCGACACTGATTAGACATTTCTCATGAGGCACTTGTTTAGTAAACCTTCTCTGAACTGCTTCCAATGCATTAGTCTCCTTCCATAATTACAGTGACCAGTACTGCAAACAATGCTCCAGATATGGTCTCACTAATGCCTTGTACAACAAAACCACAACCTGCATCCTTGAGCATTCAATTCCCCTTGCAAAGCACCTTAACATTCGACTAGCTCTCCTGATTATTTGTTGCACGTGCATTCTAACCTTCCATGATTCATGCACTTGGACACATGGTCTCTGCAACCCCTCCCCATTTAGATAACTTTAAAAAAAACTCTTTTTTGCCAAAATCAACAACTTCACATGTTCCCAAATTGTTAGTGTGAACGAGGTGGTCAGCGATGTGTGGGGCTGGGAGGTGCACAGAGTCAATGCGTTAGGATGGACAGTGATTAGGAATCACACAGGTTTTTATCGTGTACAGTGCATGGGTCTATATGCAATGTCCTTTTAACAGCCCTAACATCAGTGAGTCCCGAAATCTTCTCAATCACAGGTCAAGTCACTTACCCCATCCACTCAGTATGTTCTTCCTCACTGACTTCCAGCATGATGGCAGGTGACAGTGAGCATTCTTTGGTCAGTGGCTTCCAGCCTCCACATCAGTGTGCCAGTGAGCCTTCAAATATCTAAATCCCCTTCCTGTAGTGCTTTCCATAAACCACGTAAGCTTTGTATCGCCCCATGTCCCCATCATGTCCTAACCCAACCATTCTACCCGCAGCTGCGGGTATATCTGCCTCCACTTCCCACCAAGACCCACCCTTTTGTCCCCACATCACCCTTTCCCATCATGTGTCTGTGTATGGAGCTGATAGACTGAGTCACAAATCCCACGAGTGGATAGCGCCAGATGATAAGTGCTCAGGCCCCTGACTGGTGGCTGTGCATGGTTTACTACATCCTGGACAAACCATTAAGGGGTCACAAAACTGACTGTGATCTGCTGTCTGAGTTGTAGAGGCATGAGCCCCCTCACTGAGGTAACCCCAGCTGGATGTCTGGCTATGGCCAAGTCCCAGGACTGGCACAAAATGCTGCTCTTGGCCGAGTGCGCCGGCATCTTTTGATGGCCTGGTGACTCCATGCATTTCAGTGAGGGCTCCTCCCCGGAGACAATGAGAGATGGCTGCTTGTTTGTCACAAAAGCTGCTGCCATATGGTGCAGGTGTAAGATTGATGTATGAGATTGCCAGGCAGTATGCCCCCTCAATTGAGGACTGCTGATCAATAAGACAATCGTTGCACTGATTGACATAGCAAGACACGAATGATGATGGCATGCAAGTAGGTGCTAAGTGAGCTGTAAAGAGGAAGCGAGCAGTCCTGAGGTACAGCCTGGTCTAATTCTTCAACAGGCTGCCTGGATTTATGAAGTGTCCCTGCTGCTCCCCCTCAATGCGAATCTGCACTTTCTGCCAGTGAATTGCAGAGTTGCCATGATGGTAGTGAGGAATTGGCAGATGCTGAATGCTAATATCAGTGGATGAGTTTGCCTGCAGATCATGTTCTGTGATGTAGTTTGGTACGTGCAACCTGGAAGTCCTTCAGAGGAAGGAACTAAAGTCACCAGGTTCTCACTCTCACTTCTGTGTCTGGTTTATTCAACATCTAGCCTCTTTGGTGCATTTGGTCAGGTAGAAATCTGAGTGTTAATGATTGTGTCACAATTTCACCACATTCTGCCAGACCCCTATAAGATTCCTCATCAGAACATTAATGCCATTTTTAAAAAATGGAATAAACTTTATTTCAAATGCTTCTATTGTTTAAACCAGGGCCTCCCTTTAATTGGAATGCCTAAGGATCTCAGATCAGACTGAATCCCTGCAGGGCTTATGGAATCTTAGTGCTGTACAGCATGGAACCAAATTCTTTGGTCCAACTCATCCATGCCAACCAGATATTCTAACATGAAAGCTGCCATTTTCAAAACAGAGATTCATTCTTTTTTCTGGCTGGGATGCTGATTTCAGAAATAAATTAATTTAAGTTGCCAACCTTCATATCCATCCATCAAACTCCCTACAAAGAAGGATTTTACATTCCCTGAGAATCACTCTATACATATAATGGGATAATCCAAATGTGCAGTCACTGCTAATAGATAGTTCATACAAATGATTCAACTTGGGGCTCTTAGACAAAAGATGAAATGCATCAAATCCTTCTCTTCTTTTCAGCAGCCAATTCCATTTTAAAACATTAACCCTTTAGAGATCACCAGGCCTACCTATCTGTTTTAACTCCAGAAATCATTTGTAAATTTTTGCAATAAATGAGGATTCAGGTGTCCATTCAACTTAGTTAATTCTACGGTTAATTTCCTTCACGGGGATATGCACATTGCTGGCTAGGCCTGTACTTACGTCCCATCCTTGAAAAAGTGGGTGGTGAGTTGCCTTCTTGAAATGCTGCAATTGATGAAGTGGAGGGACAATCAGAGCATTGTTTGGAAAGGAGGTATAGGGTTCTGGTTGAGTGACAGTGTGGTAAATGATATATTTCCAAGTCAGGATAATGACTTGCATTAGAACTTGCAAGTGGTGGGTTTCTCATCCATCTGTTGCTTTTGTCTTTTTACTTGGTACAGGTTGCTGGTTTGGAGGGAGTTGTCTAAGGCATCTTGGTGAGTTACCGAAGCACAAATCGATTGTAGCTGGACAGCTTGGCTAGCACAGGATAGCTCTGGAGCACAAGTTATCAATTAATAATATTGCTGACATGATGTCATGTCTTTCTGCACTCTGTTGGATCAGGATGTACCTCAGCCATTACTTGATATCACCCAAAGTGAAGTGAATTGTTTAAAGATTGGGCTTCTTCGGGTACTTCAGGATAACGCCAAGATGGATCAACCATTCAGCTTTTACTTTTGATCTATCGCTTAACTGTGTTTACCTGTCTGTCTTTTAGAATGTGGGGGCTAGAATCAAGCAAAATTGGGTTCGCATCATCGATATTAACTAGTTTACCTTGTTGCTTAATTTTGTTCTGCTGAAACTATTGTATTAATAATGCATTGTTAATTATTTTGTTTAAGCTGAAAACTTGATATCTGGTAGCAGTTATCTGCAAAGTCTGATATTGGTTGTTCAAAAAGTCTGATTACGAACCATCAGGATCAATTGTGAGGGTCTTTGAATATTTTAATTTTACTGCGTTCCTGATACAGGGATAGGAAAGCTGATTTGATTTGGCTGTCTATCTTGATCTTGTAACAAATGGATGGCTTTTGCATGATATGTGAGGGTCCCCCATTGAAGATGGGAATCTTGGCGGTCCGTCCACATTTTCTTGGTTAATTCCACTACAGTTCATGATTGGTTGTCTCAGGTCTACAGAGCTTCATCTGATCCAATGACTGATGGAACAGTTAGCCCTGTCTATTGACGGTGCTTATGCTGTTGACATAGAAGTTGTCCTAAGTAGGCGCTTCACCAAGTTAACGTCATTTTTAGGTACAACTGCTACTGTTCCTGTCATGCCTTTCTGCGCTCTAATGGACCAGGTTAGATGCCAGTCACCAGATTCATGGTAATGGTAGAATGGAGGAGATAGCATGCAGATTTCAGATTACAGATGTTATGGTCCAGATCAAACCCCCTCAAAAATATTAAGAAAATAGTCAAACCTTAGCTTTTAGCTGTAACAGAGAGAGGAGTAAGAGCTTCCACATCCAGCTTCAAGACTCCAGCAACTGTTGAAAGCTAAAACTAAAGATCCTGGTTCTGTGGAAGCTTGACACCACCAATTTAAACTGCTTCTATTGTTCCAACTTTAAGAAAAAACCCAAGGCCTCACAAGCTATTTATGTTATTGGCTGCATTTCACCTCCATCTCAACCAGTCTTGCTCAAAAAAAGGACAAAATGCACCTCTTAAAGGCATAGTATTGCCATACAGGTTACAGATTTCAGTTGAATACAATTTTTCTACTGCTGATGACCCACAGTGCCTTTTGTAGCCCACTCTTGAATTGTTTGATTTGTTCAAAGTCTATACCATTTAGCAAAGGTAGTAGAGACACACAAAATAAAGCATTTTCCTAAAGTGAAGCCCAGACTTCAGCTCTAGAAAGATTATGCAGTGGTCACTGCTATTGAACAGATGCATCTAAAACAGGTAATTTGAGAAAGTCAAATAAGTATTTCCTGTTGTTTTCCCCAGCACATGCCACAGACCCAGTTTGGCAGTTATCTCATACAGTGAGAGTCTTTACAGCATAGAATGAGGCCTTTCAGCTCATTATGTCTGTGCAAGCCATCAGACATCTATTTCTTCTGTTCTGATTTTCTTGTACTTGCCACACTGTCTTCTTTGTTATGGATTTCAAATGCTCATCTAAATAGTCCTGAAATGTCTTGAGGGTTGCCATCTCTACCACCCTTTCAGGCAATGAATCAAGATAACCACAACTGTCTGAGTGAGTAAATATTTCCTACAATCCCCTCTAAATATCTGCTCCTTATATATCGGCCCCTGATATTAATCTCCCCATTAAGGGGAACAGTTTATCCCTATCTATCCTGTGTCCCTCAGAACTTTGTATCCCTCAATCAGGCCTGCACTTGGTATTTTCTGCTCTAAGCAAAACAATCTCAGCCTATCGAGTGTCTCTTCATAGCTGAATCACTCCAACCCAGGCAACATGCTGGTGAATCTCTTCTGCCCCCTCAGTGCAAGCACATCCTCCTGTAGTGTGGCAACCAGAACTGCACACCGCCTGCCTTGCTGCTTTCAAGGATCTATGAAAGATGCATACCAATGTCTAATACCAGACGGGATGCATTTAAGATAAGTGGGGGGAAGGTCAAAGGAGAGTGACAGGTGCCTGGGATATGCTGCTATGTGTAGTGGTGGAGGCAGATATGATAGGGGCATGTAAGGGACTTTTAGATAAACACATGAATAGGCAAAGAATGGAGGGATATGGACCACGGGCAGGCAGAAGGGATTAGTTTAACTTGGAGCCATTCTCAACACAACATTGTGGGCTGAAGGGAATTGTTCCTGTGCTGCACTGTTCTATGTTCTAATGCCCATCTGAAACGTTGCTCTTCCTAAGGTCTTACCATTCATTGTGTAGTCCCTTTCCTTATCAGTCCTTCAAAAATGCACCACCTCACACTTTTCAGGATTAAAATCCATTTGCCATTGTTCAGTCCATCTGATAAGCCCAGCTATAAACATTCCGTCGTACAAGGTTTTCCCCCACTTGCTATTTATCACACCACCATATAGTGCCATCTGCAACCTTACTGATCATATTGCTAAATACATGTCTAGATCATTAATGTATACAATAAACAGCAAGGAACCTCAGCACTCAACCCTGTGGTATGCTACTGGACACAGACTTCCAGTCACAGAAACACCCTCTGAGCATTATCCTCTGCTCTTTGCTACTTGGCCAATTTTAAATCCAATTTTTCAAACTGCCATGGATCCCATGGGATCTCAGCTTCTTAACCAGTCTCCTTAGCGAGACCTTGTCAATGGCCTTAGTGATATCTATATTGGCTACATCAACTACACAACACTCATATACACAACCAGTCACCTCCTCAAAAACAAACGTGATCTCTCCTGACGAACAGAAGTGCTGAATATTTTTGATTAATCCTTGTCTTTCTAAGTAGTGATTAATTCTGTTCTTCAAATATTTCCAAAACTTTCCCTACTCCTGATGTTAGACTCACTGTACTTTAGCTTCCTGGTTTATCCCTATCACCTTTCTTGAATAATGGTGCCACTTTAGCTATCCTGCAGTCCTCTGGCACATATCCTGTGGTTGGATATGGTTTGAAAATTAATATCAGAGCTGCTGTAATCTCCTCCTTTGCCTCCCACAGCAACCTAAGATACATCCCTTTTCGGCCTGGGGATTTATCCACTTTCAAGCCAGCTAACACCACTGAAAATTACTCCTTTTGAGGCACACTTGGTAGTGGATACTGAAGTCCGGTGGAAAGTGTACATTCTGGGCTCTTGCCACTCTCGGTGCTTCTTGCACATGCTGTTTAATATGGAGAAACACTGATCCAACTCTATCACCTTATACAACAAACTTGTTATTGATAATTTATTGTGAGCAATCAAAATCGACTTCACTTCTAGTGGAATTTTCATGTACAGATGGTACCAGTGCAATGTAAATGAAGCAGAGATAAGATCAGCTGACATTGAAGGGAATGCATCAAAGATACAATTAGAAGGATTCTTTGATATTCCAAAATCATTAAATAAAGTTATTTAGATCAATATTAATATTTGTTTCAGCATTTGGATTTTGAACTAGAAACATGTGGGTTTTTGTCTATGTGAATGAAGTGGGTTAATAATCCTGGAGCTGTGATCTTGGAACCGGTATGTGAGAGAAAGCTGATCCTGGAATGATATTGGAAATCTGTTTGTATTGAGAGTTTTATAATCAAAAGTAGCAAACATTGAAAGGCATCAGCTTGCTTTTTTGTTTCAAAGAATCAGGATTTTTTTGCTTAGCGGAAATACCCATAGATTAGAAACCACTTAGTTTCAGTTCAAGGATGACCTTAGCACAGGTTAGAAGAAAGAACATTTCTCTTGTAGAAAGGAGACAGTTTAGAACAGCTAGGAAATAGGTTACCTACATATAAGGGCTTTAGTTTGAAACTCCAGGCTAGAGTTGTTTGGTTAGAATCCCGGAGGGGTTGTTCAAGGAAAAAAAATTAAGCTTAGTTGTGTGAATAATCAATGAAATGGTCATCAAATGCTCAAGAACAGGAATTAAATTAAACAGTTAAGTTAAACCTATAGATATATTAGAAAATAAACTTTTTTCTGGCATTTGAGTAGTGTTGGGAATAGTTGGGATTTTTATTTTACCATGTTTTGAAATGTTTGAAATTGTATTGCATGCAAATAGCTTAGTTTGCTCTATTTTATCTTTGTTTTTGCAATAACAAAGCTAAACATCTGATTTATTGTTTAAATTAAATCTGCAGCATTTTGTGCTTGTATTTCAGTGAAGCATCACGTCACTAAGTTTAAAATAATCTAGCCAGATTTAGACTGGGAGCTGGCTTGTCCAGTAGAAAGGTCAGCTGCAATCATTGCAAGTATAACAAGCGAGGGCCAACTTATCGATGAAAACTTCTCCTAAAAAAGGAAAATTACTCCTTTTCAGGCATGACAGAAGCGGATAACCATTCTCAGTGATATTGGTTATCTTTAAATGCTAGTCACAGCAACAATTGTAGCAATACCGCTCAAAATCAGAACAAATACCACAACAAATAGTAAAACACAAGAATGGCAAACACTTAAGGATCACTTATTTGAAGTTTACCTATAGGATAAATTGACAACAATGTAGTGAAGGTCAGAGTCCTTCTGAATTTATAAATCTAGCATGTTGACCTATCAGGAGACAATAACCAAGCACGAGTACAGTCTTGTCCCGGCAGGTCTAGGTCAGTCTGTGGAGGCTGGAGTAATTGAGGGGTGCAACCAAAACTATGCTCAATGCTGAGGAACTTTCAAACAATTCACAGAAGGCAGTAGGGCCAGTAAGACGCTAAAATGAAGCTAGTGAAATTGTAATGAAGTGGAGATATAACCAGTGGAAAGTCAAGGAAGCAGAGATAAAATGAACTGATATTGAAGAGAATTCAGAGGTATAGTTACCAGAGAGATTTATTGAAGTTTCAAATAGGGTTAAGTAAAGTTTCCAAGTCACCAGGCAAAAAGTAAGGGAGATTCTTCACAATGTTTAAATGTAACAGGAGTGGGCAGGAGAAGCTACACAGCCATTAACAAGTCGTAGATTTCCAGAGGTCATAAGGCCGTCAGGGAAAAAGCCTAACACTGGAGTAAAGAATAAAATAACCTAAGGTAATACACCCTTTAAGAAATCAGCGTTTGTGACGCCCACAAAAAATTAAAAGTGCTATAGGTGTGGGTTGATTCTCTCAAGGAATCAAGTGGGCAGGTGCCAAATTCCAAGCTATCCAGATTCAGAAACCACCAAGAAAAAGGGGGACTAGAATCCCGTCACTTTGGAGGGTTTAAAAAAGTTTTTTTTTAACTATCCATCATACAGAAGATAAGAATTTTCAGTTAAATAACTGAGGTGTTTACCGGCACTGCAATTTGCCCGCACCCAGGGAAAAGGCAGTACTGAAAATTTGCCTTCTAAAAGCCTTGGGTCAAAGAAATTGTCTTTCCAGTCACCTGCGAAATCCATTCCTCTCAAAGATCAAAGTATCGAGCCTGACTTATCGCAAAGTCTACCAAAGGCCAATATGTCAAAGGTCAATATGTCTATTCATATTGAAAATGCATGCAGCACTACAACAGAAGGTAGCACAAATATAATAAATTTCATCAACACATAACAGGGTGTTAAAAAGTTTAAAAAAAGGGCACAAAATTTCAGATTTCGAAACAAATCTTTCTTGGTCCAAACTCCACCCCAGAGAAATGTACCTGTGTTTCATCCAAAATGGATGATGAGAAACGTGAAATTAAAATAGGATGGTGACACTTGCACACACATGAGAAATGGCACAGCTACAACTGATATATGGAAGGGTATGCAGGGTGTATATTAGTTTTTTTATGCTTTCCTTCTTTTTTCCATGAAAACAATGTAACCAAAATACTTTTCCCTATGCAGCACAGTTTTGCCATGCCCATGAAAAGTATGTTAAATTCATAACTATTGAATACAAATTATTTGCAATGCAGAATCTCTGAAGTGATATCTTTTCTCCTAAAAATGAATAATGTGCTCTGACAAGATGGCTACCAAGGGTCAAACAGGCTGGCCTGCGTATTCAAGGAAATAAGCTAGAAACTTGTCTCTCTTTCTGGCTTTGTTCCAAAGTTACCGGCAAACATGTACACTTTTCAGGTAGAACTTATTACACATATCCTGAAAAACCATCAGAAGACATTCATGACATAAATGGGCTTTTTGAATAAACTATGAAGTACTTGCTTTAACTTCAAGATAGATGTCTTTTTCAATGGAACGGAAAGTCAGAAACAATCAAATCAGTCTTTGCTCAGCAACGCAAGAACATCGCCATTATCACCAATAAACCATTCTTGTGAAGGGTCACATCGTGAATCTGCCTCATCTATCCTTTTTAATCTTTAAACAAAAAAGAAATGCTGTCTGATGAAAATGAATGACATGGGAACGGCAATGACACCTGTGCCTGAGAAAGTTGTGAAGGTTGTAACTGGATGTGAGTTTGCTCGCTGAGCTGGAAGGTTCGTTTTCAGACGTTTCTTCACCATACTAGGTAACATCATCAGTGAGCCTCCGACAAAGCGCTGCTGTTATGTCCCACTTTCTATTTATCTGGTTAGGTTTCGTTGGGTTGGTGATGTCATTTCCTGTTCTTTTTCTCAGGGGATGATAGATTGGCTCCAAATCAATGTGTTTGTTGATGGAGTTCCGGTTGGAATGCCATGCTTCTAGGAATTCTCGTGCGTGTCTCTGTTTGGCTTGTCCTAGGATGGATGTGTTGACCCAATCAAAGTGGTATCCTTCCTCATCTGTATGTATCTATACGCTACCTGGAACACCAACCTACAGATTAGCCAAGGAACTACACCAAAGACTAAAACACCTAGTAGAAGACTCCCACCACTCCATTCGCTCCACCCAAGAATTCCTGAACACCATCAAAGACACTAAGATAGAAGAGGATGAAATAATGGTCTCCTTTGACGTAACAGCCCTGTTCACATCCATCAACATCAACCTGGCCAAAGAATCACTGATGACACTATTAGAAAAACAGAAGACACATACACCAGACACCACCAACCTCATCAGCAAGGACAACATCAACAAGCTAGTGGACCTATGCCTCACCACCCACTTCACTTTCAATAACAAAACCTACAGACAAACCAACGGTACACCCATGGGATCTCCGATATCAGGGTTCTTAGCAGAGGCAGTAATGCAGAGACTCGAACAAACAGCTCTGCCAATCATCCAACCCAAACTTTGGGTCCGCTACGTGGATGACACCTTTTGTCATCACTAAACAAAACAAATTAGAGGAAACCTTCAAGACCATCAATAATACCCTTTACTGGCATAACATTCACAAAAGAGGAGGAAAATAACAACAATCTGCCATTCCTAGATGTCACAGTAGAGCGAACAGCCAATGGGGAACTTCAAACCAGCGTCTACAGGAAAACAACACATACGGACCAAATACTGAACTACAGGAGCAACCATCCCAACACCCACAAACGAAGCTGCATTAGAACATTATTCCAATGAGCCACCACACACTGCAGCACAGAGGAACTATGCAGAGCAGAGGAAAATCACCTATACAGCGTATTCAAAAAGAATGGATACCCTATGCCAACCCCTCAGCAATAAACCCAAACAAACATACAAAACGGGCTCAGAAACCATAACCACTCTCCCCTACATCAAAGACATTTCCGAAATGACTGCCAGACTACTCGGACCTCTTGGCATCAGGGTAGCCCACAAACCCACCAACACACTAAAACAGCAGCTAATGAACTTAAAAGACCCTATACAGACAACAAGCAAAACGAACGTCATCTACAAAATACCTTGCAAGAACTGTGACAAACACTACATTGGACAAACTGGCAGAAAGCTAGCCACCAGGATACATGAACATCAACTAGCCACAAAACGACATGACCCACTATCACTTGTATCCTTACATACAGATGAGGAAGGACACCACTTTGATTGGGACAACACATCCATCCTAGGACAAGCCAAACAGAGACACGCACGAGAATTCCTAGAAGCATGGCATTCCAACCGGAACTCCATCAACAAACACATTGATTTGGAGCCAATCTGCCACCCCCTGAGAAAAAGAACAGGAAATGACATCACCAACACAGGAAATGACATCACCAACCCAAGGAAACCTAACCAGATAAATAGAAAGCGGGACATAACACCAGCGCTTCATCGGAGGCTCACTGATGATGTTACCTAGTATGGTGACGAAACGTCTGAAAACGAACCTTCCAGCTCAGCGAGCAAACTCACATACAGAACCTCAACCTGCACTACAAATCTTCTCAAAACTCGCTAGCAGGTTGTAACATCATGAGAAATCCATGCCTAAATTTCAGGTCCACCAAAACAGCTTACTGACCCTAGGGCAGTGAGGCCAGAGGAGACAGACTTTGTAACACACAGGAAGTTCATGACTTCATTAAATTCCTGCAAACAATTTCTGAATATGATTAAACCTTACTTTGGAATTGAAGCAGACCTCCCATCAGACCTGCAATGTACTCCTACTAAAACAACACAAACAGCAGAACTGTGGACAATTCCTTTATTGGTAGTAATTGTTGAAGTGCACTTTTCCCTCTCACCTCACCTCCCTTGAATGTGTGGGAATTTACAGTTATATAGTCATTGTTACATGCTATATGAGCTACTGCTCATGATGATGTTTGCTGCCTCCATCTACAGGGTCTGCTCAGTGTAGTGTGGTAGTGGAAAGCAATTCTCAGTCTAACTTGAAAAATTCCTCATGGTTAACAATATTTAGGTTATTACATGTTAGCAACTCGTTACAGATTACATTGATATGACAGACATTACAAAAACTTTTGAGGAAGTGGAAATATTAGGTCTTACTCTTTGAAATCACAAACTGTTCTGCCCATAAGTTCATATGTTATCATCACGTGTGGTACTTATAGCAATCCTTACCATTAACCTTTTCAAATAGATTAGATTCCCTACAGTGTGGAAACAGGCCCTTTGGCCCAACAAGTCCACACCGCTCTTTGAAGCGCCCCATCCAGACCTATCCCCCTATAACCCACACACCCCTGAACACTACGGGCAATTTAGCATGGCCAATCCACCTAGCCTGCACATCTTTGGACTGTGGGAGGAAACCGGAGCACCCGGTGGAAACCCACGCAGACACAGGGAGAATGTGCAAACTCCACACAGACAGGCGCCCGAGGCTGGAATCGAACCTGGGTCCCTGGCACTGTGAGGCTGCAGTGCTAACCACTGAGCCACTGTGCCATTTCAAATCTTTTCATATTTCTTTACTTAATACTATGAAAAACCTACTGCTGGTTATTCAAATCGTCCACTTACTCAGGGGTTACAAAAAAAGTCTCCTTTTCATAAACAAATCCCTGATTACAAATCTTGTGTGAGTCAGCTCCTTCAACACCAAAATGATAAAACCTTCCAGAATTGCCTCCTTCCATTTGGTTAGGCCACAGCTGGAGTACTGTATGCAGTTCTGGTCACCACATCGTAGGAAAGATGTGATTACACTGGAAGGGATGTAGAGGAGAGTCACCAGGATGTTGCCTGGGTCGGTGCAGTCTAGCTACAAAAGAGAGGCTAGATAAGCTTGGGTTGTTTCCTTTGGAACAGAGATAGTCAAGGGGGTACCTGATACAGGTGTATAAGATTGAGGGGACATGGACCAGGTGGACAAAAAGCAGCTGCTCCCTTACTTGAAGGGTCAACGATAAGAGGACACAATAATCAAGGTGAAAGGCAAGAGGAAGAAGGATCTAGACCCAAACTCAGCTTTCTTGCTCCTCTGATGCTGCTTGGCCTGCTGTGTTCATCCAGCTCTACACCTTGTTATCTCAGATTCTCCAGTATCAGTAGATCCTACTATCTCTGTAACAGATTTAGAAGTGATGTGCGGAAAACTTATTTTTCACCCAGAGGATGGAGGGGTCCTTGCCTTATCTCTGTGACCCTGCATTTCCCATCGCCAACCCACCTAGCCTGTGTATCCCTGGACATTGTGGGGTAATTTACTGTGGCCAGTCCACCTTCTCTGTGCATCTTTGGATTGTTCTTTGCATCTGGAATGCATTGCTTGGGACGGTAGGTGAGGTTGGTAACCTCACAAACTCCAAAAAAGTACTGTGATTAGCATTTGAAATATCATTAAATTCAAGGCTATGGGTGAAGTGCTGGAAAGTGAGACAAGGGCAGATTTAATGTAGTTTTGGTGTTACAAACTTGATGGGCCAAAAGAATTTCTCTGAACCGTACAGTTCTGTGAATAAACAATAACATAATTGTTATATCGTTACATAATTGCAACGATTTACAAACTCAATGAATATGGCTTGTTTTACTACGTAGACTACACAGAGCACAACAACTTCATGTCTGATCCCTATCAGTTCCTGCTTTTTCTGCTCCAAGCCCTTGCGACATCACAGTAAATGGTGCCTACTGCAGTTAGTCATAGTATTAACCCCTTCAGACCCGTATATAAGTATTTGGGTTATTTCAGCATTGATTTCTCTTACCCTGTCCATCCATAACAACCATCTGGATTTGCTTTAACACCAAAATAGTGACTGAGTTTCAAAAATTTTACTGGGGACACCATAAAGGAGTTGAATCCGTTCACATATTCCATGAAGCAAATTCTGTGACTTTGCACGATATAAGGTCTGCCGAAAGTGATTGTTTGGGTTTCATTTTTATCTTGGTTGCTGAGTGTCTACACAGTTTTAGATGTTATCATGTATAGGATACACATTTTTCGTTGTACTATTCTATTCTGAGCTGAATTCCTCTCTCATTTGTGTGTTCTAATTTTCTTAACTTATAGATAAGTTGTGCTCCACCCTATTATATTTCATCATGACATAGGACAGTACATCATCCAAAACTGTAAAGTGATCACAGCCTCAGGCCTTCCTTCTGTAGAATTCCTGAAATGTTGTTGGACATAATCATATTCTGTTTGTAGATCTTGTTAAAATTACACCAAAGCCATCCTTTTTTCTTGCAACACCTCCTTTATGTTTGTTAAATAGACATTTAATATATTATTTCTTACAATAAGTGAATCTCCTACTGAAAACTGCATATTCAATAAAAAAACTTATCCCTAACCTTTGTCCAACAATCACACAAAAGTCAAATATTTATAAGTTTTATATAAATAATCATTAAGAAATATTTTTCAGTGTTACATTACACACTAATTATGACTAGATTCACATCAAAATATTAATATTTCAAATTCGCATAACATAACATTGGACTAATTGCCACTTTCACAATCTCCAACAGCAACTGGGAAAAAAAAGAGGAAAACACAACGACCCATTAAGCATATTCTTAATAGTCTTTTACCTAATTAACTTCAATCATTTTTTTCACTTAATTAAGTTTGAAAGTATGGTATAAAGTGAATGCATTATAAAAACCCATGGAACATGATGTATGGCTCACTGTGGTGCTGAGCATAGCACAAAACTTCTGTTAGTCATGAAATCTCAAGTGATTCCAATCACACAATAAATGTCATATCCCCGAGTATCCTTCTAACGGATCACATAAAATTATTGTCTGCTGATTGATTATTGTCTCAGTAAAAAAGCCACTACCTCAATCTAAACAATGGAAGTTTTTTGTGAAAGCGTCCTTGCTGGCGTAGTGGGCTCGCTTGCAGTTTAGGAACCTGATTTACTAATAGGTGGGGATAGCCATTAGCATTAGCTTCCCACCTAATTGAAGGGGCCTTGATTATAAGGACTTAGCAGCAATTGGATTTTTTAAGACTGATGCAACAATAGGAACAGAGGTGATGAAGAGGTCTGCCACTAGCAGTAAACACCAGCCCTCCCCCTACAAAAACCTTTCACAGTTCCCATTCTTACCTGGAGATCCTTGAAGGGGTTCTGAGGACTGTAACAAAGTGATCCTTCCAAAGAGTAGGAGGATGAGGACAGCCACTTCATCCAGAATGGCACACTGGCGCAGTGGTTAGCATTGCTGCCTCATAGCGCCAGGGACCTGGGTTCAATTCTGCCCTTAGACAACTATCAGTGTGGAGTTTGCACATTGTCCCTGTGTCTGCATGGGTTTCCTCCCACAATCCAAAGATGCACAGAGAAGGTGGGCTGGCCACACTAAATTACTCCACAATGTCCAGGGAGACACAGGCTAGGTGGGTTGACCATGGGAAATGCAGGGTTACAGAGATAAGGCAAGGACTTGAGTGTCGGTGGGATGCTCTTTGGAGAGTCAGAGTGGACTTAGTTGACTGAATGGTCTGCTTCCACACTGTAGACATTCAATGCATCAAGTAGGTATGGGTGTAGGTTTCTGAGGAATTCAGTCGACAGCACAAGTGTATCCCCTCCAAACTGGAGACAGTGTCCCAAAGGAACCAGGGCCACTTTCAGGTTCCAAGCCCCCATTTCTTCTTCCTCAGTAGTGAGAATTTTGAATACCCATGTGAGCAGAAAAAACTCTTATTCACCTTCATTAACAGTAATGTACGCTTAAATAGACATCCTACATTAGGGGAATCCTAATTCCAACTTTCTATTTGACATTTTAGAAAAGGATCACAATCGGGAAGAAATTGTTGGGACAGTCGGTGGTGCTACTCATACTTGCAGTGTTTTCCAATGACAAAGCTTACTCCCGCTGCGTCTATTTTCATCTTTTAATAGTTGTAAAGTTTATAGTCTCACAGTAAACAAAGTAATGTCTTGTACAACACAAAATCTTTGCATCAATAGACTCTTCATGAAGTTGCTGGTGAAGACTAGAATTCACGAAGGACAATACAATAGAAATTATAATCAATGCAATTTCAACATACCAAAGCTGTGCAAATAGGAACCCTGAGCTGCAAATCTTTGTGATCTTGGCCAAGCAGCTTATTCGACGCATACTTGCTTGTTACTTTCATTTTGATAACATTTTTGAATTGGAAAGGGATCTTGTTGGTGTTTTTGTCTCACAAATGGATATTTGGATTGTCTGAGAATAGCTTGGAAGAAAAAAAATTAAGCAAAGAAACAATGTCCGTATTTAGCATTTTTTGCAATTAACTATGAAAAGAATGACAAAGGATATAAAACGCTGGCTGTTTAAATGGGTGAGATAGTTGGAGATGGCAGGTCATATAGTCAGTCATGGAGCCACAGAGTCATACAGAACTGAAACAGATGCTTTGGTCCAACCAGTCCATGCTGAACATAATCACAAACTATTTCAGAGACAGTAGGAACTGCAGATGCTGGAAAATCTGAGATAACAAGGTGTAGAGGAGAAAACAGAGTTAACGTTTCGGGTCTGGTGACCCTTCTTCAGAACTCAATTCTGAGGAAGGGTCACTGGACCCGAAACATTAACTCTGTTTTCTCTTCCACAGATGCTGCCAGACTTGCTGGGCTTTTCCAGCAACTTTGTATTTGTTCCTGATTTACAGCATCCGCAGTTCTTTTGGTTTTTAACTAGGTGTAGAGCTGGATGAACACAGCAGGTCAAGCAGGATTGGAGGAGGAGAAAACAGAGTTAACATTTCAGATCCAATGACCCTTCCTCAGAATTCAGTTCTGAAGAAGGGTCTGGGCTCGATACGTCAGCCTTCCTGCTCCTCTGATGCTGCTTGGCCTGCTGTGTTCATCCAGCTTCACACCTTGTTATCTCATAATCACAAACTAAACTAGTTCCACCTGCCTGCTTCTGGCCCTTATCCCTCCAAACCTTTCCTATTCGTGTACTTATCCAAATGTCTTTTAAATGTTGTAATTGTACCCACATCCATCACTTCCTCAGGAAGTTCACTCCACACATGAGCTATCCTCGATGTAAAAAACAATGCCCCTCACATTTTTTTCAAATCTCTCTGCTTTCACCTTAAAATGTGTCCCTGAATGAAACTTCCAGGAGTATGGCCAAATACACCTGGCATTCCTAGTGGGTATATCCTGTCCTAGCACACTAAACTCAGAGATTAAAGTGTAATACATGTGTATAATTAGAAAATTCATTTCTTAAATGTAACCATATACAATTTAATGTAGGCAATAATATAATGATCATATTTGACGACAAGGCACACCATTTCATAATTGTGCATCTTCAGAACAAAAGGACCTTGGACATCTTGCAGTAATTTTTTTTCAGAAGTTTGACAAGTTTCCTGGAATTTTTTTTTGAGGCTGAATGGGTTCCAAGTGCTAACTTCCCAAATTCATTTCATTATACACGAATACCAATGGCACCTCACTTGTCATATTCTCCCACTCGCCCCTGGCAAAGTACTCACAAATACTGGGACATTCCAGTATTCGTGACTCCAGTGTCATATTTAAAATGCAGTTGTGCACCATGGTGTCATGATGGACTAATGATATTAAAGCTAGGCCACTAAACCAGAAACCTAGCCAAAGTACTGGGCACTACAGTGGAATTTGCATTCAATAAAAAAAGTCTGGAATTAACAAGATACTGTAAACCATGAAACCGTTGTCAATTGCTAGAAAAACACATCTGGTTCACGAATGTCCTTCTGCCAAGGAAATCTGCTATCCTCACCTAGCCTGGCCTACAAGTGACTTCAGACCCACAGCAATGGGCCTGACTCTCAAGTGCTATCTAAAATGGCCTAGCAGGCCATTCAGTTATATCAATTGCTGCAAAGTCTCAAAGAAACAGAAGTGGATGGACCACCTGGCGTCGAACAAGGCACCTGAAATGACACCGCAGAAACAGTCCAGTTGACCCTGCAAAGTTCTCCTCACTAACATTGGAGGTAATAATGCTAAAATTGAGACAATTGTCTCACAAATTAGTCAAGCAACAGCCCAAGATAGTCATACTCAGAAATCATATCTTACAATGTCCCACGCACCACCACCATCCCTGGGTATGTCTCATCCCAGCGACAGGATAGACCCAGAACACATGATGGCACAGTCAGATATAATAGTGGTACAATCGTTGTGCTAAATGGGACAAGATTTTGGACAGATTTGTAGCTTGAGATTGGGCATCCTTGAGGTGCTGTGGGCCATCAGCAGCACCAGAACTATATGCCAGCACAAACTGTAACCTCATGGCTTGGCATATCCCCACTCAACTATTACAACCAAACCAGGAGATCAACCCTGGTTCAATGGAAAGTGCAGGAGGGTACGCCAGGAGCAGCACCAGGAATACCTAAAAATGAGGCGACGACCTGGTGAAACTACCAAATAGGACTACTTGTATACCAAACAGCATTAGCAGCAAGTGACAGACCTGAATGACTCAAGGCCATCAGATTAGATCTAAGTTCTGCAGTCCTGCCATATTCAGTCGTGAATGGTGGAAAATTAAACAATTCACTCGATGAACAAGTTCCATAAATATCCCCATCCTCAATGATGGAACAGCCCAGCACATCAGGGTAAGAGATAAGGTTGAAGCATTTGCAGCAATCTTCAGCCAGAAGTGCCAAATCTATGATCCATCGCAGCTTCCTCCAGTGGTCCCCAGCATCATGGATGTTAATCTTCAGTCAATTCAATACACTTTGCGTGATATCAGGAAACAGTTGAAGGCACCGGATATTGCAAAGGCAGCTGGCGCTGACAACATTCCAGCAATAGTATGGAAGACCTGTGCTCCAGAGCGTATCACTCCCTGAGCAAGCTCTTCCAGTACAGTTAAAACACTGGCATCTACCCAACAATGTGGAAAGTTGCCCAGGTATGTCCTGTGCACAAAAAGCTGGACAAATCCAACCTGGCCAATTACTGCAATATTCTTGGTCATTAGGAAAGAGAAGTGTCATCAACCATGCAAACTACTAGCACCTGCTTGTGGAACTCCAGCAGCTGCCAACCCTTCAACTTCCAAACTATGTGCTAGCCACATCCCTGTGGGAGTTCAGACCAAGGAGGGCACAACTGCATTTGTCTTTTCAATTCCTTTTAAATATTTTAAGACAAGAATATGCAGTTATATAGAATTGAAGTTAAAATCAGATCAACCATGACCTTATTGAATAGCAGGCCAGAATGGGTGTCCTACTCTTACTCTTTGCTCATATGTCTCTTTAGACATAAACAGCTCGTCTGGGTGCCCTGACTGTAAAAGGCTTGTAGTCATCAAATCAAAGATCCAAGGCCAACAGGCTCCACTGTAGCACAGGCTCCTCCCCACTACCTGTGGACCCTTGGACTGT
This sequence comes from Stegostoma tigrinum, assembly GCF_030684315.1. NCBI lineage: Eukaryota > Metazoa > Chordata > Chondrichthyes > Orectolobiformes > Stegostomatidae > Stegostoma > Stegostoma tigrinum. Next base: position 48,551,305 of record NC_081373.1, read on the forward strand.
ATTGAAAAAGTAAAAGGAAAACGGAAAAGCCAACCTACTGAGGGCAATTGGATAATATAATTGAAACTTCACTGTAAATATTTGCTCATATTTCTATACAAATGTTCCCTTTTCATTTTCAGCTGTGTTAACTTTTCAGTGAATAACAGATCCTCAGTGAACGATGAGCAGAGTCTTCTCAGTCCCTCAATGATATGGACAAAGGTGAGTCTGTTGGTAAAAACAGTGGCAATGTTGAGGAAATTCTCAATATTAAGAAAGAAATGTCTTCTTTTCCTCCTGCGATTTTAAAATGAGAGCCACACTAGGACGTGGTGAAGCTTATTTCATGCGTTGTTACCTAATCTCACCTCATATGCTGTACATTGTTTGGTATTTTACAAGACAGTGGAGATATGGTGATAATGCCCATTGTGCAAGTCAAAGCAGAGTGTCTTACCACTCCATTTCGCCACTCCTCCAGGTCTCAATTCTGCAACATCTCAGGGAATACTCCACAGGCAGTGCGTGCCCACATCGTTTGTGTATGGAAGTTGGCATGCACCATCTTAATCATATCATATCTCCGAATTGCTTAGAACACAGTTCATCACTTTCAGAGAATCCCTACACTGTAGAAACAGGCCCTTCGGCCCAACAAGTCAACATCGACCCTCACAGCATCCCATCCAGAACCATCATGCATTACCCACCTAATCTACACATCCCTGAACATTACGGGCAATTTAGCCTGGTCAATCCACCCAGACTGCACATTTTTGGACTGTGGGAGGAAACCGGAGCATCTGGGGGAAACCCATGCAAACACGGGGAGAATGTGCAAACTCCACACAGTCACCCAAGGCTGGAATCGAACCCTGGTCCCTGGCACCATGAGGCGGCAGTGCTAACCACTGAGCCACTGCGCTGCTTGTTATTTCCAAGCAACGGGCGTCCATCTCTTTAGAGCCAGAACAAACAGAGTGGTTATCACTGGTTTGTTACCCGTGCCACATGATAGCGAGGCAAAGAACAGGGAGAGATTTCAGCTGAACACGTGGCTGCAGGAATGGTGCAGGAGGAAGGGCTTCAGATACATGGGCAATTGAGGCTTATTCTGGGGAAGGTAGGACCTCTACAAACAGGACGGTCTCCACTTGAACCAGAGGGGCACTAATATCCTGGGTGGGAAATTTGCTAGTGCTATTTGGGTGGAATTTAAACTAGCTCAGAAGGGGGATGGGAAACTGAGGTGTAGTCCTAGTACACAGGAGGATGAGAGTAGGGAGGAGAATGAGAGTAGGGAGGACATGGACAGGGCCTCACTGTCACAGGAGTGTGCTGGCAGACAGCAAGCTGGGTTGAAGTGTGTCTACTTTAACGCAAGGAGTATCTGGAATAAGGCAGGTGAGCTTCAGCTTGGATAGGTACCTGGGGCATTGATGTTGTGGCCGTTTTGGAGACATGGATAGAGCAGGGTAAGGAATGGATGTTGCAGGTTCCAGGGTTTAGATCTTTCATTAAGGTCAGGGAAGGTGGCAAAAGAGGGGGAGGTTTGGCTTTGTTAGTCAAGGACAGTATAACGGTGGCTGAAAGAACTTTTGATGAGGACTCGCCTACTGAGGTTGCCGAGGAAGGTTTGTTGACTGAGTCAGTCTGGGTGGAAGTTGGGAACAGCAAGGGAGCAGTCACCTCATTGGGTGTTTTCTACAGACCCCCAAATAGCAGTAGGGAGATCGAAGAACTCATAGGCCGGCAGATTGTTGAAAAGTGCAAACGCAGCAGGGTTGTTGTCCTGGGTGACTTCAACTTTCCCAATATTGATCGGAACATCCTTAGTGCAGATGGTTTGGATGGAGCCGTTTTTGTCAGGTGTGTTCAGGAGGGTTTCCTTACTCAGTATGTGGACAGGCCAACGAGGGGGGAGGCCATTTTGGATTTGGTGCTCAGCAATGAGCCAGGACAGGTGTCAGATGTCGCAGTGGGAGAATACTTTGGCGACAGTGACCACAACAGCCTCACATTTACCATAGCCACGGAAAGGGAAAGGAGCAGTTACCAGGGGAAGGTATTTAACTGGGGAAAAGGAAACTATGATGCTATCAGGCAGGAGTTGGGAAGTACAGATTGGGAGCAATTGTTCTACAGAAGGGGCACAACAGACATGTGGAGACTGTTTAAGGAGCAGTTGTTGCTAGTGATGCATAAATTTGTTCCTCTGAGACAAGTAAGAAGGGGTAAGATTAAGGAGCCTTGGATGATGGGAACAGAGGTGCTTCTTGTCAAAATGAAAAAGGCAGCCTACGTAAGGTGGAGGAAGCAAGAGTCTAGCACAGCTTTAGAGGTTTACTCGGAAGGAGCTCAAAAGTGGACTGAGGAGGGCCAGGAGGGGGCACGAAAAAGGCTTGGCAGGAAGGATTAGGGAGAACCCGAAGGCATTTTACTCATACGTGAGGAATGAGAGAATGATCAGGGAGAAGGTAGGGCCGATCAGGGATAGCGTAGTGAACTTGTGCGTGGAGTCTCAGCAGATAGGGGAAGCCCTAAATGAGTTTTTTGCTTCTTTTTCACTAAGGAAAGGGACCTTGTTGTGAATGAGAACTTTAAGGAGCAGGAAAACAGGCTTAAACATATCCTAGGTTGCTCCAGGAAGCGAGAAAGGAGGTTGCTAAGCCGCTGGCGAAGATCTTTGCTTCCTCACTCTCCACGGGAGTCATACCGGAAGTTTGGAGGGAGGCAAATGTTGTTCCTCTTTTCAAGAAAGGGAATAGGGAAATCCCTGGAAATTACAGACCGATCAGTCTTACGTCTGTGGTCAGCAAGGTTTTGGAAAGAATTCTGAGGGATAGGATTTATGACTATTTGGAAAAGCATGGCGTGATTAAAGGGAGTCAGCATGGCTTTGTGAGGGGCAGGTCATGCCTCACAAATCTTATTGAGTTCTTTGAGGAGGTCACGAGACAGGTTGACGAGGGTCGAGCAGTGGATGTGGTATACATGGACTTCAGCAAGGCATTTGATGAGGATCCCCACGGCAGGCTCATTCATAAAGTCAGGAGGTATGGGATACAGGGTGATTTGGCTGTCTGGATTCAGAACTGGTTGGCTGACAGGAGGCAGAGAGTGGTTGTAGATGGTAAGTATTTTGCCTGGAGGTCAGTGCTGAGTGGTGTCCCGCAGGGCTCCGTTCTTGGGCCTCTGCTCTTTGTAGGTTTTATAAATGACTTGGATGAGGAGGTTGAGGGGTGGGTTAGTATGTTTGCTGATGACACTAAGGTTGTAGGTGCCGTTGATAGTATCGAGGGCTATTGCAGGCTTCAGCGAGACATTAACAGTATGCAGAGCTGGGCTGAGAAATGGCAGATGGAGTTCAACCTGGAAAAATGCGAAGTGATGCATTTGGAAGGTCAAACATAAATGCTGAATATCAGATTAAAGGCAGGATTCTCGGCAGTGTAGAGGAACAGTGGGATCTTGGAGTTCAAGTGCATAGCTCCCTCAAAGTTGCCACCCAGGTGGATAAGGTTGTTAAGAAAGCATATGACGTTTTGGCTTTCATTAACAGGGGGATCGAGTTTAAGAACCGCGAGGTTATGCTGCAGCTCTACAAAACCCTGGTGAGACCACACTTGGAATATTGTGTCCAGTTCTGGTCGCCCTATTATAGGAAAGATGTGGAGGTTTTGGAGAGGGTGCAAAGGAGGTTTACCAGGATGCTGCCTGGACTGGAGGGCTTGTCTTACGAGGAGAGGTTGACTGAGCTTGGACTTTTCTCTCTGGAGAGGAGGAGGAAGAGAGGTGACCTGATCGAGGTGTACAAGGTAATGAGAGGCATTGATAGAATCGATACCAAGAGACTTTTCCCCAGAGCAGGATTGACTGCCACAAGGGGTCATAGTTTTAAGGTGTTAGGAGGAAGGCATAGAGGAGATGTTAGAGGGAGGTTCTTCCCCCAGAGAGTTGTGAGCTCATGGAATAGTTTACCAGTGGTAGTCGTGGAAGCAGAGTCACTAGTGACATTTAAGCGACTGCTGGACATGCACATGGACAGCAGTGAATTGAGGAGAATGTAGGTCAGGTTATTTTATTTTTGGATTAGGATTATTCCACGTCACAAGATCGTGGGCCGAAGGGCCTGTACTGTGCTGTACTTATCTATGTTCTATGTCTTTTTGAAGCTGGTGCCTAATTAAGAACTTAGAGCCTCATGGTATGTTTGCCTTGCCTAGACATTGAGCACAGACTCAAAGCCAGATGGACTGTCAGGTTTGTCAGCAATAATTACTCAAGATGGGCATTAATGTTGCTGTACAGAATTGTACTATACCAACGTCACACCTGCATTGCCAGCAGGTTATATAGCAAACATATTGCTTCAAACAAACGGCCATGTTTCCAAATTTAAAGGGAGTAGATCCCAGTCAGGAGGGTCCACAACAGTCAGTCAGGAGCAAGGTCCATTATCAGTCCAGGGTATTGAATACAATTCAGTCAGCCATTTGTGATGATCAGTGTCAGTATTCATACATAACGGGGAGTGGGTCACAGTCAGTCTTGAAGGTCTAGTACAACTAGATAAGGAGTAGTGGAAATTTAGTTGGGGACCTGTACAGCTATCAGTCGGGGATCTAGTCACTCGTTAGATGAGGCTGTCCAACCAAGTTTGTCTGTGGTCGGGTGGGGGTGTTCATTGGCAGTCAATTGTGAGGATTGGAGGCATCTTGCTAGGCTGCAGAAGAGGTAAGAACTGTGAGGCAGATAGGGTGGGGCGAGGCACAACTCAACAACAGCAGACTGTGAGAGGTCAATGGGATGTTAACAGTTACCACCGACCTGTGATCAGGAGTACGTGGGCAGCTATACTTGGTGGAACTATGCGGTATGCCGAGGACTTGGGATTGTGGTGGGGGTGTAAAATGGGCAAATAGACAATTACATTCTGGAATTGGGTGGGAATGTGAGAAGATCAAAACTGATGGGGTTAAAAGAGAGCGCGAGGCAGATGAAAATATGAAGGTTGGGTTTGAAGTTGCTTTGATGAATATTCTGAGCCTGCAATGCATTTCAGAGTGGTGAGAATATGTATGCTTTCTACATCTGTGACGGACACTTATGAGCGACTCGAGGGCATTCAAGGGACAGGAAACAGCCACCTATACAGTACAAGTCAGAATCATTTGTATTACTGAATTCTGTATGTGAAATTGATACATTGACTGACTGCCTTAACTAAAGATCTGAGCCACAATCTTGACCATATAATTCAACATTACAAATTGAACATAACAATGGCTGTGAAGCATGAGTAAAGTCAGATGAGCTGTAAAGTTTCACGCAAGTTCCACAATTTGTAATCACCTTCCATGTTGTTATAGCCTGCACAAAAGTTCAGGAGCTGCTCACTTTGCACAGTGGGCTATGAAACACCAACACTGTCATCCCTGTAGGCAATGGTGCCTTTCCTGTTTAACGTGAGAGTTCAGAGTGGGAACAAGTTCTGTTCTTGGTATCACACATGCAATCACTTCCCTTTGTGTGTGTTGGCTGGCTTGACCAGCACATATTCAAATGAGGTCAGCAATGAAAACTCCAGATAAAGGCATCTCATTGCCCTCCCTGGTGGAAACCTCGATACCCCAATATTTTGAGGACACTGTTGAAATTTCATTTGCGTGAACTACGACTGCTGAATGATCATATTACTGCGGAGATGTAATTCAGGCACAGAGGTTGCTACACTGGAGTGTCCACAGCAATGGAGGTGAAATGCAGGAATCTGGAATTCCAGGACCAGCATCAGTGGATGAGGTGCAGATTCCTGATGTGGCGTTTCCAGATAAAGGTGCCTTCATGATGAATCAACCCAGGAGGCCCACATTGTTTATATTCCATGAAATGCTGTGCATATGAGACAGAGACTGTATTTAGGCAAAACAGTCAGAATGCTATGTCATTATGCCTCATGTATCTGCTGTGCAAACCCCTCTTCCAGTAGGTCCAATGAAGAGCATAAGATGTTTTATCAACATCAGGCTCCCGGGTAGATCTGAGCTGAGTGTTTGTTGAAGACAGCAGAGATAGAGGACGCTACTTGGTGCAACTGGAGAGCATAAGGTGATGTGATGGACAATGAGGATCTGTGACAGCCACAGCATTGTGCTGAGTAGGAAAATGAATGCACTCATCAAAAGAAACAGCACCTTCTGGATCTTACAGAGCAACAGCATTGGTCAAAGTAAACCAGGCAGGACTTCTTTGCTGAACTCTTCCAATGGACCTGAGTTGTGTGAGGTTATCTTTCTCTGACTACTAATGTTTTGATGATGCAAGATCAGTAATTCTTATTTAAACCCAATTGCAGATGTAGCTGACCAGTTTGATCTGAATAAATTTCATGAAAACTAAAGGTTGCAAACTAATGGAAACCTTTATAATTTCTCATGGTCCCTCATTCAATTGTGAAAAGTTTCATGTTAGAATGGGCACTATGGAAAGGATTTCTATTGTTTAGACAGGGTTAGAAAATTTTGTGGCACTAAGGATTGCTAGTCTCTTTAGCTTATTTTTTGGAGCTCCAGCTCAAACAACAGTTACTGACAGAATCGATGCTGAAAAGTGAACGTTCACTTAAAAATGTAATAATTTATTTGCAAAGATTTCGAACTGTGCCGCCTATATACCTCCAAAGTTTTCTTTCTCTTTTTCCCTCTGACAACATCTAGATGCAGTCCCACGGTCTGCAGCTACGATGGAGGAAGCTGCCCTACATTGGTGCCTATTTGCCTTGAATTTTTGAATGAAAAACCCCATGGATGTTTGTGGACAGAGCACCCAGACATGTCAAGATCACTAGTCCAATGCACACTCATCCTCTTTGCTTAAACTCACACAGGGTCGCAGATTGCCACTAGGGTGGAAATGGAGTCCTGTGGTCAATGAAGGATCCTCTCCTCACATGTGGAGTGGAGTTGAATGTCAAGCACCCTACCATCTGTCTCAGTATCTTCGGCATTGTTGTGGACGAATTTCACTTGGAATGAGGAAAAGGAAGCGATTGAGTGAGATGGAAGTGGATGGCACAGATGTAAGTATTAGTTCAGATGGGGGAAAGGTGGTGAGGTGTGCCAAATGACTAAGTAGGAAGTGCATGGGGAAGAATAGGTTAACATTCTCATGGAATGGGGCAGGTGACAGCAATTGAAGGAAGGTACTGTATGTAATGATGTAAGTGATACATCATGAGAAGCAGAGTTTGCAAGTGTGAGGTAACAGAGAGTAGACGTTCGCACTTATATTTGCAAAACAGAGAACATCATTACCCTTCTTGAGGCACTGATGCACTCAAGACCACAGACACTGCACTGATTGGTAGCTTCAAGAAGGCTGTAGGGATTTTATGGTTTGGCCTCATTTTCTGATCAACAGAATTGAAGACATCTCAAGCACTCCACCTACCAGGATCTCTGACCACCTGACAGCAAATCAGAGTGCCAGCTCGCTGCTGCTGACCAGCTCCTCTGCAATTCTTCCCACATTGTGCAACTGCAGGGAACTATTCCCAGCTTGCAATAATTGGCCTGGTGCCAGTCCCTGTGATACTTTGAAACATCTCAAGATGCCTCATCGGAGCTTCAAGCTATGACAGCAAACCCATAAAGCATATCATGCTTAAGATAACAAAGTGTGGAGCTGGATGAACACAGCAGGCAAAGCAGCATCTCAGGAGCACAAAAGCTGACGTTTTGGGCCTAGACCCTTCATCAGAGAGGATGAAGGGTCTAGGCCTGAAACGTCAGCTTTTGTGCTCCTGAGATGCTACTTGGCCTGCTGTGTTAATCTAACTCCACACTTTGTTATCTTGGATTCTCCAGCATCTGTAGTTCCCATTATCACAAGCATATCAGGCTTAGTGACCAAAAGCTCGGTCAAAGAGATAAGTTTAAGGAATGAAAGCAAAATACTGAAAATCTGAAACAAAGGCAAAGGCAGAGAATGCCGGATAGACTAAACAGATCTGGCAGTATCTAATACAGAGAGGAATAGGTTTTAAGGGATGTCTTAAAGGAAGTCAGCTAGGCAAAAGCTAAATAGTTGAAGGAGGGTATTCTAGAGCCTAGGGCCTGGCAACTGAAGACATTGCCTCCGACATAAAAGTCATTAATTTGGGGAAGCACAAGAGCCCAGAATTAGAGGGGTGCATGTAGAATTTTTAGTCAACTATTCCTGTTCTTCACATCAGATAAATTAGTCCTTTGTATTACACCAGAAACTGTGCTTTGAATAGAAAACAAAAGTCTACTGGCTGCATCAAAAAATTAGAAGTTCTTCATAAACATTGCTACAATCAATTTTAAAATACTGCTTTGTGACAGGGTGCTTTTTTTGAATAGTTTATTTGGGGAAAAACTGATCATTTTCAGTTTGGTTCTTTAAAAGCCTACCTTTGTTTTGTTTGAATGTAATCCCCAAGAGCAGTACTATTAATATATCAGACAGAATCTCTACTAACTCAAAACTATGGACTTCTCAGCTCCATTAGCTAGAGAGATAAATGACAGACTGAAGCAGAAAATAACTAGTGCAGTATCCCTGAGGTGAGTTTCTGCTTCATGCTGATTAACTTCCATCAACTAGTCTAATTATTTCCCTTAATTGTACAACAGCAGAATCCCATTAAATGTAACATAATACAGTACTGCTGCTCAATGATACACTTGACTAAATGAAATAGCATAAAATGTAACATTATAAAGTGTGATGTAATGTAAATTTCAAAGAAATGAAAAGACCTCGCCAGAAGAGCATGGAATATAATTACTCGTGTTCCATAAGTATTCCTGAAAATAGTTGAAGGTCTTCATTTTTATGCTGTTAAATATACACATCTATATGCCAGTTTTCCAAATTCAAACAGTTTTATCTCAAAAACACGGAAAACTATTTTTAAAAAATAGACATTATTCCGGCCACAAATGTTTGTTATGTCTCCTGAAACATATTTGCAATAGAATACATACTTAAATTCAAAATGTTATATTTACTAGAAAAAGAAATCTTTAATCAAAACCCTATTTTTTTCATTCATTAACAGGAAGACTGCTAAGCTGCATGGTGATGCTGAGCAACATTTCATTTGAAAAGCACTGAAACATTAATAAAATCATTTAAACATCTTCTAAAGCTTTGAACTTACAAACATGGAATTTTTTACCAAACCCTCGGAGAAAGTTTTATTAATATCAATATTCCTGTTGAATTGGCCATGAACAATGGTAAAACAAGAGCTGCATCTTTCTCTTCCTGCAATTATCTTTCCAATTCTTCCTATTGTTCTGCTCATCCACCAATATTTTACTCTCCTCTTCCTTCCAGAGTGATTGTAGTTCCTTTTGTTGGTATCTCTGCACATACTTAAGCATCTGACTTTCATTTTGAGACAGTAAGAACTGCCGATGTTGGAGTCTGAGATAACACGGTGTGGAGCTGGATGAACACAGCAGGCCAGGCAGCATCAGAGGAGCAGGAAAGCTGATCTTTTGGGTCAGGACCCTTCTTCAGAAATGGGGGAGGGCCAGGGGGCTCTGAAATAAGTAGGGAAGGAGGGGCGGTGATAGCAGGTAGATAGTGGACCGGACAGGTGGGAGAGAAGACGGACAGGTCAAGGAGGTGGGGTTGAAGCTAGTAAAGGTGTGTGTAAGTATGTAGTGGTGGGGATTGGTCAGTGAGATGGGAGGAGCAGATACGTGGGAGAGAAGACAGACAGGTCAAAGAGGCAGGGATGAAGCTAGTAAAGGAGATTGTAGGTTGCATTTCAATTTTTTCTTACAATAACACATTCTGTCATAATATAAAACAGGTACTTTAGAATAAGACATCCGTTATACACTACATTCAATCTTCCTCTCCATAAATTACAATGGCGAGTATACTCCAAAACCACTTAATTTTCCAAAAAGCACTTTGGAATGTCTTAAGTTGTGGAAGATATTATATAATGCATAATAGTATACATCCTTTCTGAGTGTGGCTAAACCCACTGGCAAGTTTAAATTTTAGCGAAATATTACAGTTGCTGACTATTTTCCATAACTATCACTGTAAGAATAATGATATAGTTGGTTTCTGAATGGAAAAGGCTATATACAAACCAAACACAGGGTATTTCATTATTTTTCCAACAATTAAAGTAGAAGTTAAACTTATTAACTACAGAGCTGTATGAGGTCAAACAAATTGTATTTTGAAGTTAGAAATAAATTTCTGATCAATAAAATGTATTTTGAAATTACAATTAACTGTTTTAATTTTCCCAATAACTACAGAAGACGCTCCCTCATTGCCCATAGTTCTCATCCTCTCCTCTATACAAACATTTCTCTTATTTTTCTGGCATTCTTAAATCTTCAACAGCATCTTCCAAATCTCTTGCAATTGGAAGGCTAAGCAAATCAGTTCAATGGGAACATCATTTGTAAGCTCCCATTCAAGTCAAGCACCAACCTTTCTGGGTATTATGTCACTGCTCCTTCTTTGTTGCTGACCTAAAATTCAGGACCTCATAATCCTGAAGAACTGTGGGTGCATTGCACACATCAAAGTATCTTACGAAAGGCTTGCATTGAGGGCAATTAGCAACACATGTTACGTCATCAGCAACAACTATGTACCCAAGCATGAATAATATAAATAACAGTTTTAATGTGAAAAGAATGTCAGAAATTCACCTTGTGTTTTCAAGCAATTTTCAAGCTCAAAAGTAACAAGAAGTCTTACCACAAAATGCAAAGTTTATATGTATAATTGCATAATCCAACAAAGACAATTTGGATATACTCGAGAAGTACTGTAATCAGACATATGATCAATTTACAGTTTGTTTGGTAATTGACTTTAAGTGTTTGGAGGAAAGTTATCGCATGGAAACTGAATCACCAAATTTTTGGGGTATAGAAGTTTGTTTCATTGCATAGCTGGCCATGATTAAGACTTTTCCAGCAAAAAACAAATCTATGCATTCTTTACCCTATTGTCATCTGGTCTTTTTGTTGGTCAAGAATGCCCAGCGTGCATTCACTGCCCTCACTGAGATTGGTTTTCCTTATTTTACATTGGGCATGGAAATCGGACAAGCTAATAGGACAGATATTTCAATGATTCCTCTTTAAATGTAGTATCTCGTGCCACTGCAACGGAGCAGGAAGTCATTTGTACTGACATTATTGATGTGCAGCCGGAACAGGAAGTTGGTGCCTCTGTGGTGATAGGGGTGTGACATCACTATGGCACACACAACACCATTCGCTGCTCTGCTCCAGGGCTTGGCTCAGCATAGCTTGTTGCCCTGCCATGAATGAACTGCTACTCCTGAGATCAAAAGGGTTGATCCACCCCAGTGAACTGTAAGTGTTGCTGACAATTTTCTGATGGAGGCTGGTACCCTAACCAGTTCAGCAGAGGGCGGCACATAATTTCTGACTGCTATTTTTCCCCTCTATTTAAAACCTGATTTGAAGATCACAAGTTTAATTTTTGAAGCACAGTGTTGGGAAATTAGTCTCTGACAGAGTCAGGAATTTTGTTAATGATTTGATTTGTCATCTTAATTTTTTATTTGTAGGAATTCTTGAAAGTTCGTTTAGGATTCATTGCTTTTAGAGGCTTAAGCTTTTCTGTTTTGTTGGGCCATTTCCTTTGCTTTTGTGTTTCCTACCTCCCTCTGTTCTTGTGTGTTGCTTTGCTTTGAGCCAATCAAAACTATGCTCCAAGATGCGATGTTAGAAAAATACAAATTATCACTGAAGAGATTGGTTTACATTTAGCCAAAGTCCAAATAGCATGCAAGACTTTTAACATGATAGATTGATCAATTACTAAACTTTACTGGGCATTTATTCCATTGCTACTTCGGCAAAAATATTATCTATGAATATTATTTTGTTGAAATAATGGGTAGAAATGATAATCTAATAGTGGTCAATTTTAAAAGCCATCTAGAAGTCAGAGCAACATTGTTTTCATCAAGTACATGGAGTTCAACTCAGCAAAATACAGGCTAGAAATTCTGGTGCTCCTGAGATGCTGCTTGGCCTGCTGTGTTCATCCAGCTTCACACTTTATTATCTTAGAAATTCCAGTGCCCTGATTTTAGGTGCATTTTAACATCTGTATAAGCACCTCATTGCCCTCTGCTGCCCTGAACTTTATTTTGCATAAGACAATGGGCCAAACAGCATTGTGAAGAAACCATATGTCCCTCCCCCCAATCCCCATAGCCTTCCTCTTTTAGAGGCACAATTCCTACAAAAAGAAGCATCAGCAATATACTGCAGACTATGGATACCACCAATCTTTAACAGTAAGGGAGAGGAGAGGAGAGGATACCCTGCTTTAGTGACACTACCTGGACACATTAGTCACAGGAAAACACCAGGAAGGAAGCCATATTTCTGCCAAGCAACAGGAAGTCTTCAAGTCTGAGCTTCCACAAAGAATGCGTGCATGCAACTTTGTTTGTTTTGTATTGTCATACATAATATTTCATTTTGGGGAAGTGTTAGAAAGATTAGTAGGTTGATTATCTGCTGGCAGAAGTTCTGGGGAGGGACTTGAACTCAAAGCTTCTGACTTAGAGGCATGGGTGTCAGTTCACCTCAACCAGTGTGAGGGCCAAGGCGGTCATTGACCAGACTGAGAGATCAAAATGTGCAACATTGCCAGAAAATGTTTTCATGTCCTTAGGTAATCAAAGTGAGTAAATGTATCTGTCACACTGCTCAATGTATTAAATACCAATCACAGGCTAAGAGCTTGGAAGGGCTGCATCAGGCACAGGAGATTGTATAGAGTTTGGCGGCTATTTCTTCCACTGTGTAAGTTGAGGCCATTGCCTTGACACCATCTTGGCAACTCTACCAGCATAATTTATAATGGAGTTTGTGCTGGATGCTGTCTCAGCTTCAACTACATCATGTGAAGTTCTCTCAATACCTCAACTCTCCATTAGAATCTCAGTCATGGGGCCCGAGATCCCGTTCTGCTGTTGTCCAGCACAGACAGTGGCCATTGTGAATTTTTCAACAGGACATATGCACAATAAGCTAACAATCAGTGCATCCTGTAGGAGTAGTGCAGAGAAATTGTGAAATAATTGGCTAAGTTCTATGGTTATTTACTTTTGAAGCAAATAATTCCTGAGGCACATAGAAATGGTGCTCCGAGAATACTCCTTTAGTGTCAGGTTGGCTTTGCAGAATATTCCTTCTGCATTCACAGTGGAGAGGTTCCTTTTGCTGCATGTCCTGATCAAGTGCTACTGCTCCCATGCCTCTAACTGTGTTATTTCCTTTCCTTCAATAATCATCTCAAAATCTTCTATACCTCTCCATCAGCTAACTACAAAGTTCCCACAAGCATTACTGAATGTCAAAAGCGTTTTGAGTGAACACTTTAGGGTCCAGAGTGGTCCATCATGCTTGTTGTTTTATGAGTAAATAAGGAAAACATTCCCTACATTAGCAGCTATTCATTCTCCCAGGCTGAGCTTTACCCATTCATCAGACTGTTTCACGTTCTGTCTGGGCTTCAGATGGGCAGGTGATGGCCTTGTGGTATTACCACTGGTCTGTTAATCCACAGACCCAGGGATTGGTGGATGGTGGAATTTGAATTCAATTTTTTAAAATTTGGAATTAAGAGTCTAATGATAATTATGAATCCAATGTCAATTGCTGGCAAGCTTATCTGGTTTGCTACTGCCCTTTAGAGAAGGAAACATGCATCCTTACCCAGCGTTGACTACGTGTGGCTAGAGACTGAAAGCAATGTGGTTGACTCTCAATGGCGCTCTGGATAATTAGGCAATAAACGATGGCCCAGCCAGTGATGTCCTCATCCCATGTTTCTTGGGGAGCAGTAGCATTTGATCAGGACATGTCGACAAAGCAGCAAAACGGATCTCTCCACCAAGGGTGCAGAAGGAATACACTGAATGGACAACGAAATCTCCACCTATTGTTTGTTCTTTCCCTCTTCCATCATCCCAACTTCAGCATGTATACCAACATTTTCGTGGCTATTATCATTCTGAAGAAGAGTCACTGGACCTGAAACATTAATACTGCTTTTTCTCCACACATGCTGCCAAATCTGCTGAGCTTCTCCAGCAATTTCTGGTTTTGTTTCTGCTTTCCAGCATTCACATTTCTTTTGTTTTTTTTTAAATTTAGACATTCCGTATATGTTCATGGACCAGTTTTGGGATCCCGTCAGTGCATCAAACCATTGATGTTAGTGACATTATGATCATATTCTCAGCACCCTCAGGTTTACCAACAGCAATTATCTGTATGTGCCTCTACAGTTCAGTAACTGTACTCACATACTGAGAGGCAGAAGACAGGCCTCTCAATGCCACTGAATACCATGTACCTTCTCAGTTGAACTTATTCTCTCTCTGCCGTATAGATCATTGATATTCATATTCTCATGGTTACTGGTAAAATAATTAATGACTATGTTTAATCAGACTGCTGAAATATCAATTTGAATCATTTTACATCATGGGTAAACTAAAGTAATTGAACAAGTTTATTTACATGAATTGCTACTTGAGTTAAGATTCCTCCCATGTGAGAGGATCCTTACATGTATTAAGGCTGGCCTATTGTCCTCTGCAGGGGAGCTTTATTGCAATTCACTCCAGCATAGATTATCCAACAAACATTATTTAAAATAAAATCAATTCACTAGTATTCATTGTTAATACAATTCATTTGCATTCATTCATTCAAAGATAAAAATACCTCTTTCAAGCTGAATTATCTGAACAATTCTGAGGCAATTGAAAACATTACTGGGAGATATTTAAATTATCACCAGGAAATGCTCAAAACTTGCAGCAGTTCAGGCACAGAATTCATGTAGAAGAAGAAAAAAAATGTGGTTCAGGTCTCAACCTTACGTGTTAACTCTGTTTCTCACTGCAGATGCTGCCAGGCCATTTGAATATTTCTGACAAATTCTGCATTTATTTCACATTTCCCCGATTTAAAAATCTCTGCAGCTCGTTTGTACTTATTATACCCTACAAAGTACCCAAGACATTAATTTTCAAATTTATTGCCTTTGTGGTAACCTTGTGGAGTAGATTATTCATCCATTGTCGCAGACATTTGATTTCCACTTAATTGAAGTAATTGATATTTTATTGGGCTTGAAAGAGAGAGTGGGGAAGGAGGAGGAAATCACATTTACATTCACAACCTCAGGTTATGCCAAAACACTTCAAAGTTCATCTAAAAACTTTTGAAATGACTACTGTAGAGTCATAATGGTTTACAGCAATGGAAACAGGCCCTTTGGCTCAACCTAACCATGCTGCCCAGTTTTCACAATTAATCTAGTTCCATTTGCCTGGGTTTAGTCCATATCTGTTCACACATATCCCATCCATGTATTTGTCCAAACGTTCCTTAAATGATAAAATTGTACTCACCTCCATCACACCTCAGGCAGCCTGATCCAAATACTCACTACCCTCTTTGTGGAAAAAAAAATGCCTCGCTGGACCTTTTCATATCCACCCGCTCTCACTTTAAACCTATGACCTCTAATTTTAGACTCTCTTACCATGGGGAAAAGATGTTGGCTGTCTTCCTTCTCTAGGATGTGGAGATGCTGGTGTTGAACCGGGGCGGACAAAGTTAGAAGTCACATGACACCAGGTTATAGTACAACAGGTTTATGTGGAATCACAAGGTTTCAGTGTGCTGTTCCTTCATCAAGTGAAGGAGCAGTGCTTCAAAAGCTTGTGATTTTAAATAAACCTGTTGGACTGTAATCTGGTGATGGGCGACTTCTGACTTTACCTCATCCAAGCCTCATGATTTTATTGACCTCTAGAATGTCCCTCAGTCTCCTATGCTCCAGGGGAAAATGTCCCTGCTTATCTAGCCTCTCCTTAGAACTCAAACCTTCCAGTCCATGTAGCATCCTAATAAATCTTTTCTTGTAGCATAGGTAATTTTGAAATAGACACAAAGGCAATTATTTCTGATGAAAGGTCTGGGCCCGAAATGGCAGCTTTCCTGCTCCTAGAATGCTGCTTGGCCTGCCGTGTTCATCCAGCTCCACACCTTGTTATTTCGGATCACTTGAAATGATAAAAGGGCTCCTTGCTCAGTCTCATTTCTGAAAACTAACAGGTCCAATGATGGTCTTGTGCACTGCGATAGATCAGCAACCTAAATATTGACTCTGAAGGGCCAAGTCACAGTGTTCTGACCCAGAAGAATATGTACTAGCGCTGATCAGCAAGAGGTGTACATAAATAACAGAGAATAGGAGCTCAAACTACACCAATGCTGCTTGGGAACTTAAATTTCAAAAATGTCTTAGAAGCATAAGGCAACAATTTGGTAAAAGTAACTGTGAATGTTTTGAACTGCAATTTAAAAGTCCACTTATTCACGAAAGCTCTGGAAGGAATGAAGTCTGCTCTTCTTATCTCATCTTGATCTGTGAGACTCCAGCCGCACAGCAACACTATAGTATCTTAATTATCTTCTGAATAGTCTAGCAAGGCAAGCAAGTGGTGCATCACCCACACAGAATGAGTTGAAACACCACACATAAAAAGTTCTGAAAGTGACAGTTTAT
The DNA here is from genome assembly GCF_030684315.1 of Stegostoma tigrinum. NCBI lineage: Eukaryota > Metazoa > Chordata > Chondrichthyes > Orectolobiformes > Stegostomatidae > Stegostoma > Stegostoma tigrinum. The sequence goes on from NC_081373.1 coordinate 48,567,940, forward strand.
GTAACATTGTAAACATCGTCCTTTAACCTCTCTCACACAAAGAACAAATGCTTACATTCCTAAAATAAAGCAATTAGCTAGCATAGCCTGGAATAACCATTGTTATCCATGCAGGATGGAAAGTTGAATTGAAAGAATGTGCGTGGGAGTGATGAGAGAGGGGAATTTAGAGTTGGAATGCCAGTGGCACGTATGTGGAGAGGAGAAAGGTACTGCAGCATGGTGGTTAAAAGGTTTAAAGTTCGCCTTTTAACTGAGGAAGAGTGAGGAAAATAGAGTTGTACAAGTAGAGGTAACAGTTAACATCAGGTAGCATTGGGCTAAGGAACAGTTGAATAGTCAAAATATATGTTAGAAAGAAGACAAAGGGGCAGGTGAAGGATTTCATGGAAGAAAGAATGTTTCGCATTAGAGGGAAAATTGATCAGTGAAAAAATATTATGAAGCCAGGGTTAAATAAGGGAAATGGACCAGAAGGACACAAAGAAGCTTGAGCTTTTGACATGACATCAACAGATCAAAATAGCTCATTAGTGGTCTACAATATGAGTTTGGAAGTGTCCTTGTATGACTAAGACAGAGAGTGTGAAAAAGAAATACTTTCACTTGAGGAGGTCATGCATAAAATATATTCAAGTTTGCTGTCTTTGGATTCAATACTCCAGACAGGACTAAACCAATTGCTGTGATGTTAATGATGCAATATGCATGCATTTTCCATAATGCAATTGACAGGTTTGAATGGTAATAGAGCAGATCAGCAGCTTCATAAAATCTTGAGTTTTGTGCAGTCATATTCAGACATGATTCAAGGTGACCTATGTCAGTGAGGAGGATGTACTGTTCAGATTCAACTTCTTAACATACACATTTTCTGACCTCCATAAATCATAATCTTATGAAACTGATGAATTCTACCTTATAGATTATACACAGCAGACACAGACCTACAAAAATATTATGTTTGAAAGTATTACCCCAATTTAATATAATGCAATATATACATACTAACAGTCATCAATATAGCTGAAGAAGACATCCAACTTCATTCTACCTGCCCAAGTCAGATGGGATCATTTTAAACAATGTGAAAGAGTTTATTGTATTGTATTTTGCATTGTACATTTTTTTCAATAGTTAATCATTGCTCTATCAGCAATTTTCAGATTTTGAAACAAGTAATATGAAATTAACTTTGTATTGATCCTGAACAGCCAATTGTATACAAAGCTAAATTTCACTGTGCACATCTATTCAATAGCTAAGATTGTGGCATTTTTTATTCTAATATTTCATACGAGCTTAATAACCAGATAATATTATACAGCGCATTGCACAGAACACAAGTTCTGAGGAAGGGTCACCAGGCTAGAAATGTTAACACTGTTTTTTTCTTTCACAGATGCTGCTAGACTTGCTGAGCTTTTCCAGCAATTTCTGTTTTGCTTCCTAACATTACACAGTGCTGTAGTTTTGTTTTTAGCAAAAACAACAAAAGTTTACTATGCAAATTAAATTAAGACAAAATAAAACAAACTTAATTGCTCACACATATCAGAATTTCAAAACACTCAATAAACTACAATCCCATTAAACCCAGAAATACTCCTACATAGTATTTACACCAGTGAGAATTCCCTTCTCTTTCACATCTATCACGCTTAATTTAACTTTGGTTTCAATTTCTGGACTTGAGAATCTGATAGCCTCTTCCTGGAGTCTTCATACAACTAAGACTGGTCTTTCTCAGCTTCAAATAGCTCCTTTATGACTAAGAACTGAAACTTCAGATCTGGAACTTTCAAACTAAACTGCTTACATCGAGATAATCTACGTCTCAACAATTCTAAATCATCTCCTTTTGTCAGGCACAGTAATTTCACACATTTACCTTCAGGTCAGGCCTCTGCAAAATGGCCAAATTGAAATCCAAATATTTTACAAACCATATATTCCAGCTGCATCCTCTAAGAGAAAAGGAAAATCAATTACTGACATTCTAAAATGCTCAACCAATTACTTTGGGAACAACAATGTAAACAAATTCCTATTAGCCTCCAGGAACTGTTTCTCTCAGGCAGTATTTTAAAATAAATTACCTTGGCGACAAAAATATTTACAAGTTAATCATTACACCCTCCTCAGGCACACAGTCCAAAACCCACATGCCACTAGTTCAAGTCCAAACTCCAAAACAATAACTACTAAAACATAGATAACTCACACAGGTTACATCATAGGCCCCAATATAAGCTTAATATGCACTTCTATTAACTTCTGAAATGCCTTGTATGCCAGGATCAACTTCTCCAAACTTCAGGAAATACAATAAATCCAAATGTCCGTAGTCTACATCCTCCAACAAACGATTATATCCATATTTACTCAATTTTATTGCTTCCATTTCCTAATATAATGTTTTCAGCATCCTTACTTCCATTTTTAGACAGTTACATATCCTCCCATTCCCCACAATTCATTATCTGAACAATATTCCCAAACCACATGTCTCAGTTCTTCCAGCTCTGATTTATTATGCATCAGCTCATTTATTTTATTAACAACTGACTGAAGGCTTGGTCCATAATCCCCATAGCCCAAACCCTCCCCAAAACACTCATACCACTTTCGCTTCTTTCAAAAACTTCCCCAGGCTGTCCTTTTGGCTCCCACTGTTTATCATCAAAAAAACACTTGAGGTGGAATAGAAGATAACAGAGTGTGTAGCTGGATGAACACAGCAGGCCAAGCAGCAACTCAAGAGCACAAAAGCTGACGTTTCGGGTCTAGACCCTTCATCAGAGAGCCATTTACCTGTAGTTCACTACAGTACAAATGTTGGAAGTTGTTAACCAGAAGGAAAAACCATAAAATTTGTGAATGACACATACTGATTCATTTTCAAAAAGAAAGTTCAAGTATGCCCAGTATGTTCATTTCCGAGTGTTTTCTTTTACTGGTTTATCTCCCTTGTTAGCCTTCTATGGATCTTTAAAACATTGCAATGGATTGTTGTTCACTGAAATAGATTGCTAATACATGCAATTTTGGATCGAGATAAGCACTAAGAAGGGAGCGTGACATGTTTCTGCCAGTTGAACACATCACATTCAAGGACGCAGTTGAGTTAGGAGTTGTACTGCACAGAAATAGGCCCTATGATCCTATGATCCAACTCATCCATAGAAACCACATATCCCAACTTAATTCAGCCCCGTTTGGCAGCACTTGGTCCACATCCCTCTGTACCTTTTCTACTCATGTATCCATTCAGATGCCTTTTAAATGTTATAATTGTACTAGTCACTGCCACTTCCTCTGGCAGCTCATTCCATACATGCACCACTCTCTTCATGAAAAAAGTTGCATCTTAGGTCCTTTTTAAAATCTTCCCCCCTCCTTCGAAACCCACTTTAAAAATATGTCCTCTAGTTTTGGAATTAGAATTAGTTTTATTGTCACGTGCACTTGAATGAGCGCAGTGAAAAGTTTGCACTGTCACCGCTTATGGCACCAACTTAGATACAAGATACCTAGGTTCAGATACTTGTGTGTTGGGTAGAAAAATTGGAAGAATAAAAGTCCGGCAAAAGGATAAAAGGGAGACAAAGTAGCAAAGTGTGGAGCTGGATGAACACAGCAGGCCAAGCAGCATCTCAGGAGCACAAAAGCTGACGTTTCGGGCCTAGACCCTTCATCGGAGAGGGGGATGGGGAGATGGTTCTGAAATAAATAGGGAGAGAGGAGGAGGTGGGCCGAAGACGGAGAGAAAAGACGTTAGGTGGAGAGGAGAGTATAGGTGGGGCGGTAGGGAGGGGATAGGTCAGTCCAGGGAGGACGGACAGGTCAAGGAGACGGGATGAGGTTAGTAGGTAGGAAATGGAGGTGCGGCTTGAGGTGGGAGGAGGGGATAGGTGAAAGGAAGAACAGGTTAGGGAGGCGGGGACAAGCTGGGCTGTTTTTTGGGATGCAGACAAAGAACTTGATTTACAGTCCTTTCAGCCCAATCCATGCTAGTATCAGCCTCCAGACCACACCAGGTTTCAAAACCTGAGGCCTTGCTTCTAGTCCACAAGGGACTAACCTCCCCATGCCGGCCTCCGGTCTGGAATTTGCCTATCCTGAGAAAAAGATACTCACCCTAACAATGTCCCTCATGATTTTATCAATCTCTATAAGGTCACCCCTCAGCCTCTGATGCTCCAGGGAAAATAGCCTCATACGATTCAGCTTCTCCCTATAGCTCAAACCCTCCAACCCTGGCAACATCCTTGTAAATCTTTTCTGAACACTTTCTAAATTCACAAAACTCTTCCTGTAGCAGGGAGACCAGCACTGAAAGGAATATTACAAAAATGGTCCAACTAATGTCCTATACAGCCTCTACGTGACATCCCAACTCCTATACTCAATACAATGGCCAACAAAGGCAAATACACAATTGCCTTCTTGATGACCTTGTCTACCTGTGACTCCACCTTCAAGGAACTATGAACCTGTACCCAAACGTCTCTCTGTTCAGCACCTTCCATGAAGTGTAACTCTTTGTCTTGACCTGCCTTACCAAAATGCAATATCTCACATTTACCTAAATTAAACTCCATCTGCCACTCTTCAGCCCATCGGCCCATCTGATCAAGGGCCCACTGTACCAAGAGATAACCTTTCCTACTGTCTATTACAGCACCAATTGAAGTGGATAGTGTTACGAATGATCGTAGTTTCAAGGGCCATGCCTTAATTGCATCTGGAGGTCTGAGTAGTTTCTGCTAAGTTTTCTTCTAAATTTGTCAAAGGAATTCTCTCTCGTTTATTCTGCTTGGGTCAGGAGATGTGTTTCTGCAGGATGTAATGGCATAATTAGACTGCACCATGCAAGTACAGATAAGAATATGTTCAATGCTTTCGTTGATCATTTGCTGTCACACATGTTCATATTCTTTAAAGGATTCAATTTTGTGACACAAATAGAACTCCAATAATAATTGTTCTTTTTCTCTGCTCTTTAAACAGTGCACCTCTTAGGCCATACGCAGGTAACAATCACACTGAATTCAATCAACAATTTCATGTTGAATCATTGCTTATCACAATTATATTTGTGAACGAACTTGAACAATTTAGAAATATAGAACAGCACTAAGGTTGCAAATTACTCTACACAACTAAATGCTAAGATTTTTGAGGCTTTTACTTCTATCGTGATGCTAACTAACCATTTAACTACTGCCTGTCTTTACTAAAATACATTGTAGATTATCTTATCTGTTTTCATGTATGTGTGTTTCTGTCCTCCATTCCCATCACTTGTGCATTGTATTATTCCGTTGTAATGGTTCATTAATTGTTCATTGCATTCATTCTCTGAACTCGAAGAAACTACACAATTGGAATACTAACTTGTCTGTTCTCTCCTTCATTGTGGTTTGACCTGCTGAGCATTTGTATCGCTATCAGTTTCAAATCTAATACTGGTCCTGGAAAGGCTTTTTTTTGTGCTTATAATAATGCTTTTGTTCAGAAACTTGTCAAATTAAACCACAGTAAAACATGGCAACTGTGTAGAGGGAAACAGAGATAATAGCTGGGATTTAATATGACGCAGTGGGAAAGTGGAAGGCACTGAATCTCCCCACGCCAGTTCCTTTTTTCAGAGGATTTTCATGCCTGTTATATATGTTCAGCAGCCTGTCACCCCTCAGACAACAGCCTTGTCTCTGCTGGGGTAATTGGCAGTAGTAGATATCCCTCATCCGAAAAGCAGGTGCATATTTGTGGCGCCTGTATGTAGCTGCTTGTGTGCCTGTCATGATTGCTCTGAGGATACTGTGGACGCACATAGCATTTATTGTCCAGGATCACAGTCCAATTGCACATTGATGAAACACAGGCCACTGGGTACAATCCATGAGACCATGCAGCGAGAGCAGCCCAGTGATGGCACCGAGTCCTTTGGTACTTTCAGCCTGATGATCAATATCAGTTCAATAGTAAATGTATTGGTTAAGCCTCCTGAAGAGGGCATCTATCACATGACTGATGCGTGAAATATTACACCTCTAGAACATAAAACAGTACAGCACAGTACAGGCCCTTCAGCCCACAATGTTGTGCTGACCTGTTATTCTACTCCAAGATCAAACTATCCTGTATACCCTACATTATACTATCAACCATGTGCCTATCCAAGAGTCACTTAAATGTTTGTAATATATCTGACTCTACTACCACTGCCGGCAGCGCATTCCACGCGTTCATCACTCTCTGTGTAAATAACCTACTTCTGACATCTCCCCTATACATTCCTCCAATCACCTTAAAATTATGTCCCCTCATAATAATCATTTTCACCCTGGGAAAATGTCCAACCAACTATCTCTGGTAGATCGTATTGGTAGCAGATGACTACCAATACAGCCATATCACATGGCACATAGATCTACTACAGCCTCTTGGCAGAGCTGTGATCTTCAGCAACAATGTCTTCCAGCATTTGAAAGTAGTTTATGTTTCTGACTGCAAATTTTTCCTACACAGTCTCCTCTACACTTGTGGTATTCCCTTTTGGTCTTCTCCTGTGTCTCCATTCTGAGATTTCTACGTCCATGGCGCTGTAGCTGTCTATAACTTAACAACCATACTGCATCCCTCTCAGGCTGTCCTCCTCTCTATTACATCCACCTTCTGAACAAACAATGTCAATACTACTTGGGAGCTGACAGTCTGAAGGTCTACTCCTCTAGTTGTCTCTGCGACACTGCCCATTCCACCCCTGTTCAGGCCCCACTCTTCAATCCCTCGGGTAGGAGCTTACAGACATTAAGGGCGCTCAACTCCAGATCCTTGGTCCTTGACTCTCCCACTTTCACCCTGAACACGATTGTCACAATGCACCAGCCTTCCTAGAAAAAAACAGCTGCTAAACACCATGTCTGCCAATTGCAGCCATAACTTCAGCTGCCATTCCATTGCCAAATAAATTTACTCCTATTTCTCTATTTTTCTAATTTATTGCTGGGCATTTTATTTGTTTATTCTTCTATACTCCGCCTCCACCCCCCCATCTAACAGCTTGTACTTGAGAATCTGTACCTAATATGGCTAAGGTTCTTGAGTAGATTTGTAGCTAGGGCTGTTGACGTTGTGGTTGTTTGGCTCACCAAGCTGGTCTGTCAGTTTGCAGACATTTCATTACCCTGCTGGGCAACATCAGTGTAGCCTCCATTGAAGCGCTGTTGTGTTTTCCCGCCTGATATTTAAAACGCTTGGGTCCGTTGGAATTGATTACCTCAATTGTGGTTTTCTTTTGCAGTGGTATATATATAGAGTGTAATTCTACGCGTTTATTGATGGCCTTCTTGGTAAGAACCAAGCCTCTAGAAATTCATGTGCCTGTCTCTGTGTCTCTATTTATTTCCAGACTAACAGTAGTAGCGATGATACAGAGAATCAAAAGCATGGCCATTCCACCAATCCAACCCAAACTATGGGACTGATACGTGGACGACACTTTCACCATCATAAATGGCCTAAAGTACAGAAGACACACCAATTTATAAACAACACTCTCACCGGCATCAAATTCACCAGGGAAGAAGGAAAGAATGAACAGCTCCCATTCCTGGATGTCATGGTAGAATGCAGGGCCAATGGGGAATTTCTGACAAAAGGTACTCAGAAAGGCCACACACACAGATCAAGTCCTGAATTTTAAAAGCAACCACACCAACACCAACAAATGGAGTTGTGTAAAAACACTATTTAAACGAGCGACAACACACTGCAGCATCCTGGAACTATGCCCAAATGAAGTAGAACACCTCTACCGAGTATTGAAGGAAAACAAGTAACTGAACAGCTGGGTCCGACGATGTCTATCACACAAACAACAACAGGAAGACACAGAATGTCCTGACATACTTGTCACACTACTATACATCAAGGACATATCCGAACTGACCACAAGACTCTTACGACCATGAAGCATCAGAGTGGCACACAAACCTACGTCGACCCTATATCACTGCTTATTCGAACCAAAGAGCCCTCACCCACCATGGACAGAATCAATGTCATATACAAGATCCCATGCAAAGATTGTGACAAACATTACATTGGACAGACAGGAAGGAAACTGGCCACAAGATCACATGAACACCAAATAGCAACAAAAAGACATGACCAGTCCTCACTCATCTCCGTTCACACAGATAAGGAGAACCACCAGTTTGATTGGGACAACATCACAATCCTAGGAGAGGTCAAACAGAGACAAGCAAGGGAATTCCTACAAGCTTGGTTTTCCACCTAGAAGATGTAATGGTGTTACAGTTAAATAAAGGTAATTACAGGGGCATGAGAGAGGAATTGACGAAAATCAACTGGAAGCAGAGCCTAGCGAGGAAGGCAGTAGAGCAACAATGGCACGAGTTTCTGGGTGTAATTGAGGACACAGTCCAGAGGTTCATCCCAAAGAAAAGAAAGATTATCCAGGGTGGGATTAGACAGCCATGGCTGACAAAGGAAGTCAGGAAATATATCAAAGAAAAAGAGACAGCCTACAAAGTGGCCAAGAGCACTGGGAAATCAGAAGATTGGGAAGGTTACAAAAACAAACAGAGGATAACAAAGAGAAAAATAAGGAAGGAGAGGATCAAATATGAAGGTAGGCTGGCTAGTAGTATTAGAAATGATAGTAAAACCTTCTTTCCATACATAAGAAACAAACGAGAGGCAAAAGTAGATATTGGGCCACTCCAAATTGATGCTGGAAGGCTAGTGATGGGAGGTAAGGAAATAGCTGAAGAACTTAATAAGTACTTTGCGTCAGTCTTCACAGTGGAAGACATGAGTAGTATGCCAACAATTAGGGAGAGTCAGGGGGCAGAGTTGAGTATGATAGGCATTACAAAAGAGAAAGTGCTAGAAAAGCTAAAAGGTCTAAAAATTGATAAATCTCCTAGCCCCGATGGGCTACATCCTAGAGTTCTGAGGGAGGTGGCTAAGGAAATAGCAGAGTCTTTGGTCATGATCTTTCAAAAGTCACTGGAGTCTGAGAAAGTCCCAGATGATTGGAAAGTTGCTGTTGTAACTCCCTTGTTTAAGAAAGGATCAAGGCAAAAGATGGAAAATTATAGGCCGATTAGCCTAACCTCCGTAGTTGATAAAATTCTAGTATCCAATGTCAAGGATGAGATTTCTAAATTCCTGGAAGTGCAGGGTCAGATTAGAACAAGTCAGCATGGATTTAGTAAGGGGAGGTCGTGCCTGACAAACCTGTTAGAATTCTTTGAAGAGGTAACAAGTAGGTTAGACCAGGGAAACCCAGTAGATGTTATTATATCTAGACTTGCAAAAGGCCTTTGATATGGTGCCTCACGGGAGGCCGCTGAACAAGGTGAGGGCCCATGGTGTTCGAGGTGAGCTACTAGCTTGGATTGAGGATTGGCTGTCTGACAGAAGGCAGGGAGTTGGGATAAAAGGCTCTTTTTCGGAATGGCAACCGGTGACAAGTGGTGTCCCGCAGCGTTCACTGTTGAGGCCGCAGCTGTTCACCTTATATATTAATGATCTGGATGAAGGGACTGGGGGCATTCTGGCGAAATTTGCTGATGGTATGAAGATAGGTGGACAGGCAGGTAGTACTGAGGAGGTGGGGAAGCTGCAGAAAGATTTAGACAGTTTAGGAGAGTGGGCCAGGAAATGGCTGATGAAATTCAATGTGAGTAAATGTGAGGTTTTGCACTTTCAAAAAAAGAATACAGACATGGACTATTTTCTAAATGGTGAAAAAATTCGTAAAGCAGAAGTACAAAGGGATCTGGGAGTGTTGGTCCAGGATTCTCTAAAGGTTAACTTGCAGGTAGAGTCCGTAATTAAGAAAGCGAATGTAATGTTGTCGTTTATCTCAAGAGGGTTGGAATATAAAAGCAGCGATGTGCTTCTGAGGTTTTATAAAGCTCTAATTAGGCCCCATTTAGAATACTGTGTCCAATTTTGGGCCCCACACCTCAGGAAGGACATACTACCCCTGGAGCGTGTCCAGCGGAGATTCACACGGATGATCCCTGGAATGGTAGGTTTAACGTATGATGAACAGCTAAGGATCCTGGGATTGTACTCATTAGAGTTTAGAAGGTTGAGGGGAGATCTAATAGAAACTTACAAGATAATGTATGGTTTAGAAGGGGTGGACGCTAGGAAGTTGTTTCTATTGGGTGGGGAGACTAGGACCCGTAGGCACAGCCTTAAAATTAGAGGGGGTAAATTTAAAACTGAAATGAGACGACATTTCTTCAGCCAGAGAGTGGTGGGCCTGTGGAATTCATTGCCACGGAGTGCAGTGAAGGCCAGGACGTTGGATGCCTTCAAGGCAGACATCGATAAATTCTTGATCTCACAAGGAATCAAGGGCTACAGGGAGAGTGCGGGGAAGTGGAGTTGAAATGCCCATCAGCCATGATTTAAATGGGGGAGTGGGCTTGATGGGCCGAATGGCCTTACTTCCACTCCTATGTCTTATGGTCTTATGGTCCAATAAACACATAGGATTGGACTCTATATGTATATATACACACGCAACTGCAAAGAAAAATACGGAAATGAGGAAATCAACTCCAACAGATTCCAGAATTTAAAAACCAGGCAGGAAAACACACTGGTGCTTCATTGGAGGCTGTACTGACGAAGTTACCCAGCAGGGTAATGAAACGTCTGCAGAACAACAAACGACCTCAGCGAGCCAACCAACCGCAACAGAATGTAAAATCCTAGTTGGAGGTTCAGGTGAGTGACCTGAATTTAAAAGTAGACAAAGAGAAATGTAACTGATTTGAAGCATATACAGAAGCAGGAAACATAGGAAGGGTAGAAAGAACAAGAGAGAAAGGATGGACTGCAAGAGAGATTAAATGACAAAAAGAGATGACACAGTACAACAAAAACGGGATGGTATTAGAATAACAGAATGAGGTGTAGCAAGTGTGATTCTCAAAGCCAGTTAATCATTCATTTTGTTCTCTTCGATGAAGTGACAGAGGAAGTCATAGTTACTGTGTGAAAAGGAACCCTACCTTATCAAGTATCACAACCATCATCTCAGTAAAGTGCAATGATTAAGAATTACGGGGGTGTCACTGCACACAAACTGGAGGAACAAAGCATATTGTCTGCTCAAGATCAAATGCTGTTTTTCCAAAGATCAAGCTTGGTTACAGTTTCTCCTCTGCAAAGAGGAATTGATTCTGAGCAGATATGACTAATCCCAGCAGGATACTCTATAAATCACTGGTGACCATGCAAAATACATTTATGAAGAGGCAACTGGAGAAGTCTGAAATTCAGGTCTTCAATGGATAAATGTTTTCTGCACTGCAGTCTGTCAGTCGAGGAGCAGTACCATTAGCACAGCTCCCAAATTCTGTAGCTTCATTGCATGAACATTGGACTTTGTTTTTAAAGTTTACTTAGACAGTTTCTTCATATTTGGGTACAAATAACCTTGCAACAATACTTCGCAGATATCAAACCTGCCCAAAGCTATGCTCTCAAGACAGATCAGTAGCTACATTGCAGAGATGCCAATAACAGCATCCATGTGAATACTCTCACATTTCCGTGTCAGAAGATTGTTGGTTAAAGTCTTGTTTTCAGCTAACATATTGCAGCATTGAGGCAGTGCCGCATTATTAGAGGTGTCAGTGAATGAAAAAGATAACAGGGCAATAATGCCACCTTGAATACTGTAGTGTCTTTATGGCACTTGTACTGTTCCAAAATACACAAACGGCACATACATCCAGTATGACACCTAGGGGAATTTCCAGGCTTTGTTCAAGAATTAGCTAAATTATTTCAATATTTCATGATCTGAATTTTTTTGGCTAAGTCTCAATTGTGTTCAGCTTTTTTTTGGAGCGTATCTTACCATGAGGACTAATGAGTTCTCTTACCATATCTTATCAAACTCGCTTTACCGACCACAGCCCATGGCGCCTTTCAAATCCAGTTGCCAGCCCCATCCTACCATGTGTCATTCCCTGAACATCTCGCCAGTCAGTGGATATCTGCTGAAAAACCAGCATCCCTTGCACTTGTGCCATCTTTGTAAGGCTGCTGTGGGCAGCACGGTGTCTCAGTGGTTAGCACTGCTGCGACACAGCGCTAGTTGTGGGTCAAATCCACCCTCAGGTGACTGTCTGTGTGCAGTCTGCTCAATCTACCTGTGTTTGCATGGGTTTCCTCCACATGCTCTGACTTCTGTTTACCAGTTCTTCAGCATCCAAGGCACCGCTTTGTTGCCTGCTCCAACTGTGCACAGCACATCATGCTGAAATGATGTGGTACACTCTGTCTAGATTATACTGTAAGAGAGCCTGCCCACAGACTGATCCAAGAAGTGAAACCATATCTTATCTTCTACAGTTCTATCATTTGCTCCACGATGACACTGGTTCAGGTATAAGCAGCATTATATCCGCTCTCTGCATCTGTCAGGGGATTTAATGGTGTCATGAGCCATGGTCACAGTGGGTACCCGCTATCCCCAAATAATTGAAAGATCCTACACAGGTCTCCAGCGACTCTGCTGGAAACAGACAGTTACATAAAAGTTGTGTCACAGTGGTCTTCACAGCCAGTGGGAGGGGGTGGCCTCCCACTCCTGCAGTCCTCGGGTCTCACTCCATCAGCCAGCACAGTTCCAGCACCAATTCCCAGGACACACAGAGTCTGCATCAGCGCTGTGCCTCGCTCATGGCCAGCAAACAGAGTGTGAGCCAGAACATTCTGGGTCTCTTGCATGTTCCATGCATCCCAGGGAGCCCTGCCTGAGCTGGGTGCTTCCCATCCTCCACACCAACCTACAACTGCTCGAGGAATAGCTGCTGGCCCTGCTTCTCCTGCATCCATCTTTACCTTCTTCAGAAGGCATGCAAAGCGAGCAGCATGCTACTAGCAGGGCCCACTACCAAATGGAGGAAATGACCTAAACTGGGAATGGAAGAAGCAAAAGAGTATCTTAAATGTCAGAAGGGTCACCTTGGTGAACTCTGTCAAGGTGGTGACTTGTGCTTATCCCTCAATGAGGCAGACTGCATGCAGATAACAATGGACCTCTACATTCAACTTCAGCATGTGCACGTGCTAGCTAAGTGACAACTACATGTCAATGAAAACGGGTAACCTGCATCACACCACCACCCTCCAAAACCTACACCGATATCAATCACTGAACCTCTCACTGCATTCCTGTTACACTTTCATGAGAGGGGAGAACTCAAACTTGTAAGCCTCACATAAGGCCCTAAGTAGGTGCTCGTAATGTGGTGTGCCTTCAGTCAGCTCTGGCCTTTTATACTATCACTGTTGATGACTTCAACATTATTGGTAAACCCAGCACCAACTTGTAAGCAAAGGCTTGATGTTAATCACTTTTGAACAGCATCAGCAACCTCAAACTGAATGCATATGAAATAGACTGATTATAAAGCCAACATAGCTGCACTTTGCAAATGCCAGCTTTGCATTTCAGTTGCTACAATGGATGGTTGTCCAGCAATCATAGATCCTGCTCTTTCAGTCAACAAACCGGAACAAACTGAAGGCAACACAGTGGCTCAGTGGTTACCACTAATGCCTCACAGCACCAGGGACGCGGGTTTGATTCCAGCCTCGAGTGATCATCTATGCTGAGTTAGCACATTCACTTTGCTCTGGTTCCTTGCAAAGTCAAAAGATGTGTAGGCTAGGTGGATTGGTCATGGAAAATGCAGGGTTACTGGAAATAGGATAGGGTAGGGTGGGGGATCTGGGTGGGATGGTCTTTGGAGAGACAGCATGGACTCAATGCGCCAAATGGCTTGCTTCCACACTGTAAGGAACATATGATTCTATTTACACTGCCTGCCCTGGCCTCTGTTCAAGCCTTTTTCCAGTAGCACTTCATATCTAGCGAAGGGAAAGTTATGTCTAGCAATGCAAATCATGGCGGACCATAACGCCTGGCCCTGTATAGTCAACAGGCACCAACCCAGAACCCCAATATCCCTTATCATCTCATACTACCCTGACAACCCATGCACACACAAAACTATTGTTTTGTATATCCTTGAACTTCAAGTGTCCCAAAATGGATGACAGTTTGTGACAGAATCCCCAGGACTATGTGTGGACTACACCCACTGAAAGACAAGGCCACATCCATAGCTTGACTGAGGATTAGCCTCCATCAGTTTCTAACATTCATTTGGTTGAATGAACACGCAGCACATTTCCACTTGGCAGCTAGCATATGCTGTAGGTGCGAGGTTGATATCTTGGTGTGCGACACAGCAATCTGATTCTTACCACACCCGTGACTTGCATCCTGTGTGCCTGTGCTAAAGAGTGCCTTAGAATGGCAGTGATGGCTGCTTTTCACTCTGGCTGAAGCACAACTGCACTAATAGGTATGGCACAGCATAGGCATGAGTGGTGCATGATTGTATGCAGGTAGACTGGTGAGAAACAAGCAGGGACGAAGAGCACAAGCAAGTAGCTCTAAAATGTGGCTTTTTCATTCCATGAGCTAGGTCCCTGCTGCAACCTCTGCAGTGCTAATTGCTGGTGCACCTTGCAATGCATGACTGTGCCTCATGAGTAACTTGCTAGTGGGTAAGGGTATGCTGGTAATGATGCATTGAGAGGTGCTGGATGCCAAATTTCTATAAGCTAAGCGTGCATATGACTGATGCCAGTGGATCGTTCGTTGATCTATTGCTGCCTGGTGTCATGATGAAAGTCACTCAGACTAAGGTTATTCCACCAGGCACACACCTTGGTTTCCATGTTGAGTATTCCTGACATTGAGCTTGTTTGGCAAGTTTGGTAAGATGGGAGGATATATCAGTCTGACTGTAATGCAGGAGTATGGTGATGATACAGTTGCGCTGTACACCAGGATATTCGTTAACTTGCAGAGGTAATGCTTTTCAGAAGGTAACTGCAGCTTCTCTAGCACTTGCAGTTGCAAAATTTAACATTTGCTTTGTTTGGCCACAGCGGTGGTGATCCTACAATAATTCTGAACCCTAGCCAGGGACAGCTTTTGTTAAGCACACCTTGCATGCCCTCTCTCCATTTTAAATGATTGCAGGTTGTCCTGGAGAGGGTTGCTCAGTCACCAATGCTGCTGCCCAAAGACACCTCATCCTCAACACTGGTGTGCAATAACCTTCAGCCATTTGTCACTTATGTGCAAATTCTTCCCTGAACATTCACAGGTCCATAGCCCTGACCTTTCACCAATTGTGGCTGTCACCAATGAACTTGGAAGAACTCCACTGGTAGAAGTCTTTGTGCCACTTTAACTTGGGAACCTTGGAGCAGTATCATTGTCCACCCGATGTTGTTTGGTAATCAGATTTCAGTGAAGTGTTGAATCATGACGGCCAAAATTACCTTGGCACTTCAACCTTGTGCCATCTTCACAGGTAGTGTGATGCACAGTCTTCCTTCACCTGTTGTGTTGATGCAGACTTTGTTCTTGACCTTGCTACCACAGGAGGTCTACCAAGAACGAAGAGCTCGCGATGGCATGACTCAAGGAATCGCTGGTGCATACAACCCACGCACCACATCAAGGTAGCAATCCACAGAATACACTAAAAAATGAATATCATTGAGAAATCTACTCATGCAGACATTCAACTAAAAACTGAAGCAGTTGGGTAAACTGAGCGCTTGCACGCAATAGAGTTGTTTCTAAGAAATGCAGGATTGAGAATTGGAGCGAAAATTCTGTAGGCTTATCTTTGCCCCACACCTTAACAGAGATTCTTTGTTGAGACTGCGGGATTGTTGAATTTACACCAATGATTTGCAACTACTGCACATTGTTGGTAAATCCCGATCATTACTGCCTTTGGAGAAGCCAGTTTGTGGCTGTTGTTTCCGTGCCAGGAACTATGTGCCAATCACGGAGTTGCAGCTCTACAGATTTTATGAGACTGATAGTTGTAGGTAAAATGCAAAATATGTCATGTTTACCTACTAAGAACTCGCTGAAGAATGAGTTTAGTCATCCTAAGTTTCCTTATAATGTTACCAAACGGAAATATCTATTACTATATTACGATGACTGAGCTATTTTAAATTACAGGCATGCAGATTTGGCTCTGATCATTTGAACATTTCCTGGATACCATCTTTTGAAATTCTAAAAGTTGAGTCCTAAAGATGGATTTCTTGAATAAGAATTCTCTGTTGAATTCTCAACAGCTAGTATATAGCGGGTTCCTGATAGATACACGTGGAAGATTACAGACCCCGGATCCAGGTTTCAAATTGACATTAATGAAATGGAGGATGGTTTAAACGCAAATGAGCTTTGAGCTTTAAACAGAGTTTGCAGGCTGACTCCACACCTATATTTCCCAGAGTTGTGTGTGGATTTATGCTCAGCAAAAGAAGTTGATGAGTAGAATCATCAACTTGAAAACGTATTCTTGAGGGACAGTGAGGCTGAGTACACGTAGAAATGTTCAAATTCTGTGTCAGAACACATTTGTAAACCTATTCCTTCCAAATACTGTTCAGGAGTCAGCAATAAATATGATGGACTCAATGCGTCTGTCAATCTAGCAGATATTGGGGCAAATAGCACCACATGGATTTTGTGCATTGGGCAAAACAATTGAGGAAACAAAATCTTCCAGAGAAGATGCAGCTGGCTTTAAATAGGGATTTTCTATATTGATTACAGATGGGCATAACATTGACATGTTTCAATATAGAATGCTAGATTCATGCGGCACAGAAGAGGTCCTTCAGCCCATTGAGTTTGTGCTGACTTGTCCAGTTGAATCACGCTTTCCAACACTTGGCTCATGACCTTGATTGTTACGACATTTCAAGTGTACATCCACACACTTTTTAAAGATTGTCAGGCTTCCTGTTTCGACTGGTGTCCCAACCAGAGCATTCCAGATCCCCACCATCTCTGGGCGAAAAATGGTTTCCACTAATGCCCTCTAAACCTCCTCAAAGTATATCCTCTCATTACTGACCTTTTAACCAAAGGGAACAGTTGCTTTCTATCCACACTGTCCAAGCCCCTCGTGATCTTATACATCTCAGTCAGATCTCCCCTGAACCGTAACAAAAATATTGAAAGGTGCTGTGAATCAGAACCATAAACAGAAATTGCTGGAAAAGCTCAGCAGGTCTGACAGCATCTGTGGAGAGAAATCAGAGATAACGTTTCAGGTTGAGTGGCCCTTCCTCAAACCCTTCTACAATCCATGCCAGGCAATGAACGATAGGAAATATATCATGTTGAAGGGGCATATTGTTATTGAACCGTCAGGAAGTGAGTGAATTTACGGGTGGAAAACATGGTCGACAGACTTAGGTTTGCTAAAGCGCATGTGACAACACTTGATATAGCTTTGCTCATTGCAGCGTGAAGAGTGTTGAAAGCACATTTCCCTGGTAAGCAGACAAAATCACAACAGAGAGGTCAGCTTAACTTATTTTTAATCAGAGTGTCAGATTGAAAGCAAGCAAGGAAAGGCCAAAGACATCTTGTTAGTGTCCACAGAATTCTCCAGTTTAAATTGTGTGCAGCGGACCTCCTAACAGGAATTAAAATGTTTAAACAGCATTCAGATCTATGGTTTCTAGACTTGGAAACGTCTGATGCAGAAAAGCAAGACATTGAGATTTGCTAAACAATTGGGAATGAAAATTGACACGGACATAGCATGCCAACTAAAGTGGTAAAAGATCCCACAAGATATGGGCCACGTGAGAAGACTGTTCAGAATCAGATTAAACTTCCATATGAATTAGAATTCATGTCATTTAGACAGAAGCCCTTAGAATTCCTGGAGCGTTTCATGAGCAGACGCAGTGAAGAAAGGTTCATTCTGTAATTTTTCAGATGAGGAGAAACCAACTACAGTTGTTGAGTGCGTGATCACATCAACTCATGGAATCTTTCCAGAAACAACTGTTGATAAACTGAAGGCTTAGAGCGCTGAAGATTTACAGAAGCATAGATGCAATTATGAAGCAATCCACACAGGTTGATGAATTGTACTATTCCACCGTACCATCTCAACAGATGACGCACCCATTAGAACAGCCAAACATAGCAAGACATGTAGAAGGTATGGCCTTCTGCATGCACCAATGGATTGCTCAGATTTCAATCAATATTGCAAGACATGTGGTAGAAAATGGCATGAGCAGAGGCAAGTGCTCAAGGAAAGACCGATGCGGCTCCAAAGAAACACGTACTAACCCAAAGATGGCAAGAACCACAGGTGATGGTGTCAGTCAATACAGTGTGGGGCTACAGGAACAAAGCAGGTCAGGCAGCATCAGAGGAATAGGAAAGTCCACATTTTGGGTTGGGACCCTTCATCAGAAGTGGGGAGGGGGAAGGGAGCCGGTAATCAAAATCAAGGGAAGAGGAGTGCAGCTGGGGATAGATAAGTGGGATGGTGATAGGTGGGTGCTGGTAGAGAGTGATGGGGTTTGGTTATTGGGAAGGGCAGGGCTGATAGATGGGGAGGAAGATGGACACATTGTGTCAGGTCAAGGAGGCGGGAATGGGAGGGAGGATTGGACATGCGATGAGACCAAGAGGGTGGGCAGATTTTGAAGCTGGTGAATATTATGTTCAGGCCATGGGGTGTAGGCTCCTGAGGTGGAATATGAGGTGTTGCTCCTCCAGTTTGTGTGTGGCATCACTGTGGCACTGGGCATGTTACCCAATGAGTGGGATAGAGATTTAAAATTGTCAGTGACCAGAAGGTGTTGTTGATTATCAGGTACAGAGTGCAGATGCTCCATGAATCAGTCACAGTCACCGAGTCTACGTTTGGTCTCACTGATGTAGAGGAGGCCACTTCGGGAGCAACAGATACAGTAGACCAGGTTGGAAGATGTGCAGGTGAATCCCTGTCGGATGTGGAAAGTTTGTTATGGGTTTTGGACTGAGGTGAGGGAGGAGGTGTAGGGGCAGGTGTAGTACCTCATGTAGTTGCAGGGCAAGGTACTGGGTGTGGTGGGGTTAGTGGGGAGTGTGGAGCGGACAAGGGAATTGCAGAGACAGTGGTCCCGATGAAAGGCTTACAGGGGTAGGGAGGGAAATATCTGTGTTTGCGGAGTTGGATTGTAGGTGGTGGAAGTGGCGGACAATGATATATTGGATGTGGAGGTTGGTGGGGTTGTATCCCCACAGGGTGCTAATGATCAATAACACCTTCCGGTCGCCAAACATTTTAACTCCCCCTCCCCCTCCATTGATGATATGTCTATCATGTGCCTCTTCCAGGGCCACAACAGCATTACACACAAACTGAAAGAACAACACTTTTTAATCCCTCCTCTGGAGTCTACAGTGCAATAGCCTGAATGTAGAATTCACCAGTTTTAAAATCTCCCCAACCATGGCCTCATCTCCCTCTCATCCCCACCTCCTTGACCAAACACAATCAGTCCATCCACTTCCCCACCTATCTGCATCATCCTTCCTACTGACCAATCACTACCACACCCTGCTTGCATCCACCTATCACCATCCCACCTACCTTCCACCAGCCCAACCCCTCTTCCCTCTTGCCTCCTTGACCTGACACAACCTGTCCATCTTCCTCCCCACCTATCTGCCCCACGCTTCCCACTGACCAACCATCTCACCTTCTTTTCTCCAGCCTCATCCCTCCTCCCCCTATTTATTTCCCAGCTCCCTTCCCCCTCCCCAGTTCTCATGAAGGGTCCCAACCTGAAACATCAACTTTCCTGTTCCTTTGATGCTGCCTGGCCTGCTGTGTTTCTCCATGCACTGACTCAAACAGACTATACACAATGAGCATCTTCAAGCTCCAATAAAGGCCAGCTGGTATCTAGCCAGAGATATATTTGCAAAGTGATCAATAAATCAGAATCCGATGAGGTACATGATGAAACAAAGAATTGGGGTGGCACCTTTCAAGCTGTTAATCGTGTTCAAACATCAATGTCATCATACTGTCAAATTATCTGCCCTTAGTAAACTGGTCAGTGTTCAATACTGGCAGAGATTAACACAGGGCCAAATGTTAATATATTTTTTCTGCAAAATTTAAAGCAATACATACCAACAGACATGGAAATTTACGACAAAATCTACACACATGAAACTTTCAGTATGCAATATTCACCAATCACACATGCAGGATCAATTACTGGGGTTATGCTGGGGGGCAAGTCTAATCAATGCATTGGGACGCCATAGATAAACAGTCAAAGAGAATCACCAAGCTTTCACACCATGGAGAAAGGCCCTTCAGTCCATCATAACCAAACTGATCATCAAGCATCTATCTAATCTTAACCTCATTTTCCAGCACTTGGCCCATAACCTTGTATGCTATGGGATTCCAAGTATTCATCTAAATATTTCTTCAATGCCTTGAGGGTTATCACCTCTACCACACCTTTCGGCACTGAGTTCCCAATACCCACTGCCCTCCAGGTGAAAAATGTTTCCATCAAGTCCTTTCTAAACTTCCTGCTACTTACCTTAAGACTTGACCGCTCTACCAAGCAGAAAATGTCCTCCATGTTTATGCCCCTCATCACTTTGTAAACACCAATCAGATCCCTGTCAGCATTCAGTAATACAAGGAAAACATTCTAAACACTTCTGGACCAACAATTAGAATATACAAATATGTCGAGATCTTACACAACTCAATGCATCAAACCTGTCTGTTGGTATGTATTGCTTTAAATTTTGCACTTTGGCGACTGTGGAGTTTGCATATTCTCCCCATGCCTGCATAGATTTCCTCTGGATGCTTCGGGTTCCTCCCACAATCCAAAAATGTGCCGCTTAGGTGGATTGGCCATGCTAAATTTCCCATAGTGTCCAGGATACGTAGGCTAGATAGATTAGCCATGGGAAATGCAGGGTTATGGAGACAGGGTAGGTGGTAAATCTGGGTGAAATGTTCTTTGGAGTGTGGGCTTGATGGGATAGGGATTCTATGAAGTATTTGCAACAAGAAGAAGAGCAGAACACAACACTTTCTTCAGAAAGAATGCAGCTAAAGTTTCAGAGATCCGTCTGCTGCGGAGAGAAAAATGAAAAGTTCTAGAGGAAAAGGCCGAAGAACTAACACAGGACAAATGCAAATTTGAGAATACAATCCCTGAGATGACGATGTCTTTAGGGAATAGCTCTACTTGGCTCATAATAATGAATGAAGAGTTGAAAGAAAAGGAACAACGCAGGATGAATTACAAGCTCTACAACATCAAGCCAATGACATGTTTGTTGGTTTACAAGCAGATCTAAATTAATATACACTAAACAGGATTCCCAAGTAGCAAGATAAATCAATGTCTGGGATTCCCCAATTAGTGACTTTGAAATGCACTGCTCAACCATACAAAGCTATAGCACAGTATAGTTGCCTGTGTAAATTAATGAATGAAGTCCACAAGATGCCAACAAAATTAATCATAATTAATTTCAATTATCACTTGTAAAAAGCAGGATTGTAAGTCTGTCAGAAGTGTCCAACAAAGACATTCTACAATGATCTTTCACCTTGAGAAAAAAGAATCAAATAAAATAGACGTCATATACCTCACTTGGCTTGTTAGCAGAGGCATATTCAAGAGTTATAAATTCTGAAAGAAGAATGCATGCTTAAGTAAATTCAAAGATTAAACTGCATGCACATAGATTCAGACTGAAGCAAATTGACAAAATCAGAAGGAAAGTTGCCAAACTTTGTTGTCTTAGTTTCAAGGTTTCGGAGAGAAACAAAAACACTTTTAATAAATATATTAAAAATGTATACATCGCACATATCATTGAGTTGAACTGAGAAATGAATTTCAAGGACGTGTTAGTTGGAGAGGAAGGTTGGACATGAGAAGAGAATGGACTGTGAGAAAGTGATAAAGATATTGTTTTCTTAAGTCCCCATGTTTTCAATCATTACATGAGATAAGTAGTGGAAAACCTGTAGACGAACATGATTTAAAAGATACACATTAGACCTCTGACTGAGGAAACATAAATAATGCTTAACTGAGATAAGAAGTCATGAAAGCAGCGTGGAAAGTCATTATATCTGACATGGTGAACAGTTTTAGAGTGTAGAAGATAGCCAAAGCATCCTCTGCAGTGTCATCCAAACTTGCATCTCTCCAAACTAACAATTATCCTATAAATCCCTTGAACAAGGGGCAAAATCTCCACTGAACAAAGCCTAGTGATCCCTGATGGCTCTAATCTAGGGTTAAATCTAATTACCATACAGGAGATGTTTGTGGAAGCCAGTACTCCTTCAACCACCTTACCATAGCAGCCTCCACATAAACTTTGGGGCACAAGTGAGAACCAGGAAGCCCTTGAAACTCACCAAGTACTGGAAACAGCAGAAATCCAGGGTGATCTCTTTAACTGCACTCGGGAAGAAATAATGCTGGTCATAAATCCGGTTAAAGTCATCAATGTATCAGTTTATTATGGCTAATTGTCTCTCAGTTACCAAATAAATTTTAATGAAAATGCAACCATACAAAAAAATATAAATTATAAATATTCACATAATCAGAGCCATGTTTATTTACCGACATGATAAAATGTGAGGCTGGATGAACACAGCAGGCCCAGCAGCATCTCAGGAGCACAAAAGCTGACGTTTCGGGCCTAGACTCTTCATCAGAGAGGGGGATGGGGAGAGGGAACTGGAATAAATAGGGAGAGAGGGGGAGGCGGACCGAAGATGGATAGAGGAGAAGATAGGTGGAGAGGTGAGTATAGGTGGGGAGGTAGGGAGGGGATAGGTCAGTCCAGGGAAGACGGACAGGTCAAGGAGGTGGGATGAGGTTAGTAGGTAGATGGGGGTGTGGCTTGGGGTGGGAGGAGGGGATGGGTGAGAGGAAGAACAGGTTAGGGAGGCAGAGACAGGTTGGACTGGTTTTGGGATGCAGTGGGGGCAGGGGAAGAGCTGGGCTGGTTGTGTGGTGCAGTGGGGGGAGGGGACGAACTGGGCTGGTTTTGGGATGCGGTGGGGGAAGGGGAGATTTTGAAGCTGGTGAAGTCCACATCGATGTCATTAGGCTGCAGGGTTCCCAGGCGGAATATGAGTTGCTGTTCCTGCAACCTTCGGGTGGCATCATTGTGGCACTGCAGGAGATGTCCAAGTTCTTCAAGGACCGCAACCTTCCCCCCACAGTGATCGAGAATGCCCTTGACCGCGTCTCCCGTATTTCCCGCAACACATCCCTCACACCCCGCCCCCGCCACAACCGCCCAAAGAGGATCCCCCTCGTTCTCACACACCACCCTACCAACCTCCGGATACAACGCATCATCCTCCGACACTTCCGCCATTTACAATCCGACCCCACCACCCAAGACATTTTTCCATCCCCACCCCTGTCTGCTTTCCAGAGAGACCACTCTCTCCGTGACTCCCTTGTTCGCTCCACACTGCCCTCCAAACCCACCGCACCCAGCACCTTGCCCTGCAACCGCACAAAATGCTACACTTGCCCCCACACCTCCTCCCTTACCCCTATCCCAGGCCCCAAGATGACATTCCACATTAAGCAGAGGTTCACCTGCACATCTGCCAATGTGGTATACTGCATCCACTGTACCTGGTGCGGCTTCCTCTACATTGGGGAAACCAAGCGGAGGCTTGGGGACCGCTTTACAGAACACCTCCGCTCAGTTCGCAACAAACAACTGCACCTCCCAGTCGCAAACCATTTCCACTCCCCCTCCCATTCTCTTGATGACATGTCCATTATGGGCCTCCTGCACTGCCACAATGATGCCACCCGAAGGTTGCAGGAACAGCAACTCATATTCCGCCTGGGAACCCTGCAGCCTAATGGTATCAATGTGGACTTCACCAGTTTCAAAATCTCCCCTTCCCCCACTGCATCCCTAAACCAGCCCAGTTCGTCCCCTCCCCCCACTGCACCACACAACCAGCCCAGCTCTTCCCCCCGCCACCCACTGCATCCCAAAACCAGTCCAACCTGTCTCTGCCTCCCTAACCGGTTCTTTCTCTCACCCATCCCTTCCTCCCACCCCTAGCCGCACCCCCATCTACCTACTAACCTCATCCCACCTCCATGACCTGTCCGTCTTCCCTGGACTGACCTATCCCCTCCCTACCTCCCCACCTATACTCTCTCCACCCATCTTCTTTACTCTCCATCTTCGGTCCGCCTCCCCCTCTCTCCCTATTTATTCCAGAACCCTCACCCCATCCCCCTCTCTGATGAAGGGTCTAGGCCCGAAACGTCAGCTTTTGTGCTCCTGAGATGCTGCTTGGCCTGCTGTGTTCATCCAGCCTCACATTTTATTATCTTGGAATTCTCCAGCATCTGCAGTTCCCATTATCTCTCATGTTTATTTACCCATCAGTATACACGGGCAAGGACAAATTCCTGGGGAAGCTATGAATCAAACAATCTTGGAAAAGTTATTCAATCCCATGGTAGTTAAATCTTCCTGTAAAGATGGGTGATGCACTTTTATTGATCTTGTAAGAGATGATTTTTAAACAGTATTACAAAAAATATTTGATGCGTGTCTCAATTTCCAGACCATTGGGTTCAGTCTGTCCCTTTATCACATAGGCCATCTTTACAAATTATGTCCTTGAGTCGATATTAGTCACTTTTTCATGGAATTTATTAATTTGATTATTCTTCTTACATGCTTAACATTTTGATTATTCTACAATCAGTAACCAGAGGTAAAGATCACCTCACTCGTTGTTCCTGTTCTATTTTCACAAACAAATTTACTTTATCAATTTATTAAGATGAATAAATTCCCCACTATAAAAATGCAAAATAAATAGTAAATGGAACAGCACTGTTATCAGAATAGAATTTTATAGCAGAGATCTATCTGGCTAAAAAGTTGTTTAAACTTCACGTAAGCCTCCTTACATACTTTCAAAGAAAACTAGCCTTCGCTCGTCATGTATTTACATTATTAGCACTTAAAGGTTAATTACTTTAACAATAGCAAGTTGTAGTGAATTCCAAATTTCTCAGGCTAATGAACATAACATTCTCTTCAATGTCATACTGGGTTTATAGTCTGTCTGTTTTGGACCCTTCCAGAAGGAAAACACTATGAGTTGTATCTTACTTTTTTTTTTGGCTATGTGCAAGTTGAGTTGAGTTTTTTTTATTTGGAGGGATTCTCTCTGCAATTCCTGACAAGATTTCTTGCCATATCTTACCAAATGCATCTCATTTAACTACCCACCCTGCTCCCGTGGTATGGATTTGCCGCTTAGTGCATACCCACTAAGGACTGGCGTCCCTTGCACCCATGCCAACTTTAAAAGGCCACGGTGTCCCCAACAAGCATTGGCTAATCCAGTGCAGTTCCACATTGACAGCTTAATGGCACAGCAGCCCACAAATTGACACTGCCCATGGCTCATTGCCAATTCCACTACACAAACAACCTCATTCTCTAACCCTGTTTAAACATCACACTCCACACTTTATCTGCCCTCTAATACATCCCATCTAAAGAACCTCTCAGTGCCCTGTGCTGTTTCCCTAATGCCCTGTAGTCACTGACATCTTGTCATTGTCGAGTTGGAGAGCATCAGAGACAGGCAAGAAGTCAGACAACACCAAGCATGAGTTTTTATTGACAATGGCAAACAGAATACAAAGGAAATCACATTGAGACTTTGACAGTGCGCGCTGATGTACTGCACTCTGCTCCATCCAGAGAAACTAGGTATCAGTCAAGTCCTATTTGTCACATAGGAACTGATGCACCTGAGTTCTGCCATCCAGGGTTCAGCTTCCTTCAGTTCAAAGTCCTCATCCTTCCCCAAGACATCCTTCTTCTCCTCATCCTTCTTTCTACCACCCCCGGACCATAACCCCACATTCAAACATCAAGCCCTCATTGCCAGAACTGTCACCAATCTGATTACCTCTGAAGATCATCATCCACCTCCTCCAAATTTACAGTCTCCCAACCCTGGATAGCTTGCTTCTATCTTTTTCCCAAAATCCACAAACCAGACTGTCCCAGGAGGCCCATTGTATCAGCCTGTTCCTGCCCCACTGAGCTCATTTCCTCCCACTTTGACTCCACCCTCTCTTCACTTGTCCAGACCCTACCCACCTACATCCATGATTCCTCTGATGCCCTCCACCACATTGGCAATTTCCAGTTCCCTGGCCCTAACTGTCTCCTGTTCACCTCCATCCCCCCGAGGGCAAACTGTGAGTTCTCAGCCTCTTCCTCAACCAGAAGCCTGACAATCCTCACCCACCAGCGCTCTCATCTGCCTGGCTGTCACCGAACAATTTCTCCTTTAATTCATCTCACTTCTGCAAGTCAAAGCAGTGGCTATGGGCACCTGCATTGGTCCTGGTTATGTCTGCCTCTTCATGGGATGTGCGGAAATATCCTTGTTCCAGTCCTACACTGGCCCCCTCTCACAATACTTTTGCCAGTACATCATTGACTGCTTCAATGCCACTTCATGATCCCACCAGGAACTTGAAAAGTTTGTCCATTTTGCCTCCAATTTCCACTCCTCTATGACTTTCACTTCATCCATTTCCAACACTTCCCTTCCTTTCCGTGACCTCTGCATCCATTTCGGGGAATAAACTGTCCACTGCCATCCATTACTAAGACAATGACTACCACAGCTACCTTTACTACAGCTCAGCACATCCTGCGAGGACTCAGTCCCATTCTCCCAGTTCCTTCAACTATGTCATTTCATTTCTGATGATGCCACCTTCTAAAACAGCGCTGCTGACACGGCTTGTTTCTTCCATCACTGTGGTTTCTCATCTACTGTGGTCGACAGGCTCCTCAATCACATCCAACCTATCACCCATGCTTCTGCCCCTGCCCGTTCCCATCACTCACAACAATGTGATCATGCCCTTTTTGTCCTCACTTTACATCCCACCAACTTCTACATTCAAAGGATCATTCTCTGTCATTTCAGACAACTCCGGCAGAACCCCGCCTCTAAACACATCTTCCCTCATTTCCCCCATCTGCATTTTGCAGGTATCGTTTCCTCTGGGATACCCTAGTCCATTCCATGACAACCAACACCACACCTCCTTCCCATGGCACCTTCCCATATAATCGCAGAAGGTGCAATATCTCCTGCCTGCTCACCATCCAAGGGCTTAAACAGTCTTTCCAGGTGAAGCCGCATTTCACCTGTACCTCCTTCAATCTTGTGTACTGTATTCACTGCACCCAATGTGGCCTACTCTACATTGGAGAAACCAAATGCAGACTAGGTGACCATTCTGCAGAACACCTCCGGTCTACGTACAAACACAACCCCAGACTTCCCATAGCTGATCATTTTAACAGTGTCCTGTTTGCATGCCAACATTTCTGTCCTCAGCATGTTGCAGTGCTCCAGTGGATCATAGTGCAAACTGGAGGAACAACATCTGATTTTCAGACGAGGTACTTTACAGCCTTTTAGACTTACTATTGAGTTCAACAGCTTCAAACTGTGAACCAACTGCCAATTCCTCCCTTTCTTTTAGCTTTACTTGTTGCATTCTCTGTCACCATGTCCCCTCTCCCCTCCCCCCATCCCAGTGGGTCTGTGCTCTCTTTCCAGTCTGGCAGTTAGATACACCATTGTTTTACCATTCTCACATTCTGATCACTTAATCTGAATTAACACCATTTCTTCACCTGCATTCTACACCCACCACCCCCACACCCGTACCTTACTCTCTCCCCAACTATAGCATGAATTCTGTCCCACTTCACACTTCAGCTCTGATGAAGGGTCATTTAGATTTTTAAACATTAGTTTATTGTCTCTTCATGGATGCTGTCTGACTTTGCTGTGATCGCCAGCAATTGTCATTATTTTCGCTGAGACAATTCTTCCTATTCATTCATCTCCTCAGCACCTATTGCATCACCGTTGCAGAATACAACATGCAAAGATGGTGCGACACACTCTGTCCAGACTAAACTGGAGGTCCCCCCCAGATCACTCAAACCTGTAGAACCACAATGACTGTACCACCATGGTCCTGATTTCGGGAATATGTATCAACTTCATCAAGGCACAGATCAGTTTAGTGAACAACATATTGCATCAAAGACAGAACGCCTACTTCCATCCCTGACCCGCTTGAACCATTCCACTTTCCATTGATTCATTATAGTCCATCTTCAGACTTAAATGACTCTTGTTACAGCAAAGCACCCTTGGGTGCTCCACAAAATGATGGGACACTTTTGGTCAGTATTCACCTCCTTTTCAGTTATTGCCGTTAACTGTTGCATCACTGAAACAACATTAATAACTTGGCTAGCATCACCTTTGATGCGCAAGAAGATTTACACTTACATATGTGCAAAGAAATGTTGCTTCATGTATTTTCCCCTTCAACATCATCAAGTTCAGCAGGGATGGATCACATTATTGGTAGCACTTGGCTCTGCAGAAGCACAAAAGCACAAACTGGGCATGGAAAGCAAACAAATGAAAGATAAGGCACAATACTGCAAGGTGTAGGTACAGGGCATAGATAGGTGAGGTAACAAGGTGTAGAGCTGGATGAATGCAGCTAGCCAAGCAGCATCAGAGGAGGAGGAAAGCTGACATTTCGGGCCTAGACCCTACTTCAGAAAATGACACAGATAGGTGTTTGTTTTTATTCATTCATGGAATGACAGCACTGCTGGCTAGGTCAGCATTTATTTCCTAAGCCTAATTGCCCGGAGGGCAGTTAAGAGTATGCCACATTGCTGTGGGTCTAGGGTCACATTTACACCAGACCAAATAAGAATGGCAGTTTCCTTCTCTAAAGAGTATTAGTGAGCTAGACAGGTTTTTCCGACAATTGATGACGGTTTTGTGGTCATTATTAGGCTCCTAGTTCCAGATATTTATTGAATTCAAATTCCACCATCTGCCATGGTAGGATTCAAACCCAGGTCCCCAGAATATTACCTGGGTCTCTGGATTAACAGTCCAGCGATAATACCACTAGGCCATTGCTATTTTGGAAGAGCAAACACTAAGAAAACAAGGTGTCCCCGAGATCCAGCTTCGTCCAATTTGTGAGCTGATGGTCTGTCATTGTGAGCAAAGTGTCCCTATTATAGCTTTTCACTGTTAGTTGCTAGTGTGCCTGCAATACAAATATATGCCTCCTAAGTAGCCTGAAAATATATTGGTGAAGTGCCACGATGGCTGTGAGGGGATGCCAATGTCCACAGAAAGGTGTGCTCCACTAGCAACCATGGATCGTGTCCCAAAATGCTGTTTGTTGCTGATGAACATGGAGACTCCTCACAGCTGGCAGTGAGCTGAAGTCAGCTGACAGCTGCTCTGATTTCAATGTCAGGATTTCGCAAAACCTAGAAGATAGCAAGGACTGCAGATGCTGGAAGTCAGAGTTGATAAAATGTGGAGCTGGAGGAGCGCAGCGAGTCAGACAACTTCAGAGGTGCAGAAAAGTCAACATTTTGGGTTTGGGACTGGCTGTCTGTTATCATGGCCTATGTCGTCAGACCCTTACGTGAAACCACCCTATATTTCTATCTTAGAAATTGAATACTAATGGTTCTTTTTTCCAGAGAAGACTGTCGAAGCAAGTCCCAACTTTCCTGATAGACTGACAGGATATAAAAGATATTCTCCTTGCAGATCGCATTTTATTTCTCCAGTGCTTCTCTGTCCTTTTTGAAATTTGGCAACTGCAACCTTTTCTATATTTAGCACGCCTTCTCTGTCATTCAATTCTGTTACTCCAGAAATTTATCCCAGAACATTATTTTAGTTTTCATGGCATTGTTAACCTGCTTCGCTAGTTTTAATGATTTGTGAATCTGTGTCCTAGATACCTTCAAACCTCTACCTATTTATATTCTCACTTTTCTAGAAGTTGTTATTTACCTTAATTTTGCTTTGATCTTATTTTTAATCTACCACACAGCGATTTATCAAAGGCCATTTGGAAGGCCATGTAAAGTTCATCCACTGCATTACCCTTATCTACTGTTTCATTTGCTATGCAACGTCACCCAACATCATCTTTCCAAACGCCCTTATTCTCCATTCCCTCATTCCACCCCAACAGTTATCCTGCCAAAGTACCCAGTAAGAGGCGCATCTTCAAAGAACGAGGGTCGATCAAAGCCAAAGAAACATGGATCAGTTAGCTCAATATCAATTGTAGGAAAGAAAATAAAATGTTTACTTACAGATGTAATAGAGGAAAAAAGATCAGTCAGCCTGAATTTTAAAAGGAGTGCTTTATACCTAAATCAATTTTTGAGTTATCTAAAGACGCAAACAAACTCTGACCACTATTAAAAGTCTATCTCTAGAACTTCTAAATAATCTTAGAATCTGATTCAAAAAATATTCAGAAACTTGCCAACCTATTCAAGAATAACAACAGTAAATTCCATTTTTACAACAGCATTGACATAAAAGAGTAATTCAAGACACTGCACAGAAATATTATCAAACAGATTTTGACACACAGCTATACAGGAGATTTTTAGGACATGTGGCCTGAAAGAGTGTCTTGAAAAATAAGGAGAAAAATAGATATATAGAAGTTTAGGAATGGAATTCAAAAGCTTAAGACCTAAGCAATAATGGGGAGACTAGGGCCGGTGGGCACAACCTTAAAATTAGAGGGGGTAAATTTAAAATGGAAATGAGGAGACATTTCTTCAGCCAGAGAGCGGTGGGCCTGTGGAATTTATTGCCATGGAGCGCAGTGGAGGCCAGGACGTTAAATGTCTTCAAGGCGGAGATTGATAAATCTTGATCTCACAAGGAATCAAGGGTTATGGGGAGAGTGCAGGGAAGTGGAGTTGAAAATGCCCATCAGCCATGATTAAATGTTGGAGTGGACTCGATGGGCTGAATGGCCTTACTTCCACTCCTATGTCTTATGATCTAAGCAATGGTAGAATAATTAAAAATCAGGACGAGCAGGATGCCCGAATTGGAGAAGTGCTGACATTTCAGAGGGTTGTAGGGAGAAAGGAGGTTATAGAGACAGGAAAACTGAAGCCATGCAAGGATTTGAAAACAAGGATGAGAATTTTATTCAAAAAAAAGGTATTGCAGGACCCTAAGCCCATAACGTAGTTCAGTCAACATATAAGGAAACAGCAGAGTAGTAAGGTGACTGTATCACTGTTGAACAGTAAGCTGTGTTCTAATTTTCCAGGTTCATAACAATACTCATAAATTCCCATGGAATTTAAGCCCTCATTAACCATTAGGTTTTGTAGATGCAGCAGACTTGACACCAGAGGAGTGGGTTATTGAGAATTTGATGTAGATATTTCCTGTTGTTCCTATCCAGTACAATTTTGGTGGAGCGGGGTGCCTGACATGAAACAAGCCCACTGCTGCAGCCCTCTTCCTTGTAGAAAATGTGGAATTGGTAGAAGAAGGCATCTGTCTAGTTCTATGAATTGCCTGATCCTTATCCAATACAGGACAGCCAGAGTAACTAGCAGTTGATTTAATCCTGGATGTACACACATAAATACACAGTTACAAATGGTCATTGCACAACATCATGGATGTATGGGTCTGACCAGCAGGCAATTCCTGATGAATGTTTCAAAACGCTGTTGTTCAGAACGTTGATTGGAGAAGGCAGCTACTAACTCATGCTATTTCTAATAACAACTAGGGTTATTTAGGTCCCCAAAAAATATGTTTCTTTTACTTAAAACCAAATTAAAAAGAGCAGGTGGAGCTCTGACCTTAGTAACATAATTTTATGAAGTGCAATTATCACATATATTTAAAGAAATGGATAAAACAAAACTCTTCTTCACAGAATAAACTATTATTCAAACTATAAAAATATTCAAAGGTATAATTTTCTACTTTGAAGTAATGAAATTTTATACACATTATGCAATTTCATTTGACATGCCTTTAGCTAATCAATTTTTCAATGATGTTTAAGTATTAGATAAACGTTTAGAAATGATTTGGTTTCAAAGCTTGAAAATGCAAGTTGTTATCATCTGCATTAACTGGCAGTGTTAGGAAAAAATAAATTAAACCATACATTGATTATAGTCATTAAATATCAACAAGTTGAGAATTAGAATGCTTGCCTATGCTTTATTTAGAGTTCTAAAAAATTAAATAAACTGGTTAAATCTATAATAATGCAGAGAGAATGAAAGCAGAAGAAATTTTAGCTATGTACGTACCATGAGCGTCAAAGAAATCATCTAGAAAAAAAGCAGCATGCAGAGTTCAATTAGATGTTAATGAACTGACAGCAATGAGGTCATAAAAAGAACAAAGTATGCTACATTTTCTGAACTTCCAACAGAGCACAGCAGTTGAAAAGTAAAAGGAAATATATAATCATGAAAAAATAAACAGCATGTCCCATCTCACAGAGGTGTTTGATTTGTAGCTTAAATCAAAAATTTTAGAACTGTATCAAAACTCAAGATTTATATGGCGATAGCTTCATATAAATCTTGAGTTTTTATGCAGCATTTGAGCTTTGGATTTATATATAGGATTTAAGCTACAAAGTGAATTATTAATCTTCAATATGATCTTCCTCATTTTTGCTTTAATTTCATCTTCCACACGCAACAGATTATGTTATCACTCATAAGAACTTCACAAGTCATTGTTTGACTAGAAGTCATTTTTTTACAGAAATTCACCCTTCGAACCCCTTCTGCTCTTTCCCTGCCTTGAAGACTGTTAATTCTAAAAAAATGCATTTGGTCCAACAGATGACAAAGCAGGTGCTGAATAAATTAGCCAGTATATTAATTACTTCATCAAGTGTATTGCATGACCTTGGCGATCTCTGTGAAATACTATAAATGTGAGGTAGTTGGCATCTGAATCAAGTCCCAGGCAGTCTTTACAAATTGGCACTCAGCAGTACTAATACCTTCATGCTGTCCCTATAAATGGTTACACACAATATCCTCAAATATTGACTGTGGTTTCAAATGAAGACACAGCTTCCAATTATCTGGAACTTAAGC
The DNA here is from genome assembly GCF_030684315.1 of Stegostoma tigrinum. Taxonomy (NCBI): domain Eukaryota; kingdom Metazoa; phylum Chordata; class Chondrichthyes; order Orectolobiformes; family Stegostomatidae; genus Stegostoma; species Stegostoma tigrinum. Next base: position 48,601,010 of record NC_081373.1, read on the forward strand.
AAGGACATTAATTGGTACTCGGTGGGGTGTTGGGGGAGTTTAGAAGCTTGTGGTCCCAGTGGTGACAAATGTGGAGCTTGAAGGACACTGAATTAAACACAGTGTGGTGAAGCTCGGTAGGTAGATAATCTACCTGAGGGAGCTAATTCATGAGAAAGCTTGAAATTGCCTTGCCGCTGCCCAACAAGTTTGTGACTTGTTGTGAAGAGGTAGCCAAGGTTTCGAACGTACTGATAAGACTCTTGACACATTGAGATGATTTTGCCCAATAGTAACACTTGAATCTTCCTTGTTGGAGAAAAGAGGGATCTTCATGTCAAACAACAAAGGTCAAGGTGGTATTAAACTGTGTGAACACTACATTTCAATGTTTTTGAAATTAAAGAGATTGAGAATTCAAAGAATTGAGTTCATCATCTCATGAGCCATTCGATTGCTTATGCACAGCTTCATGAAATGTGCGGATGTTTGCAGCCTTTTAGGGTCATACAAAGATCAGGACAACCACTAAAATTTATTTTTGCTCTAGAATGGTGAAATTTTTGGGATCAGTTTAAAATAAAAGCTCCAAACTTGACCTAACATAGAACCAGCAGAGGACTGCAGTTGAAGAATAAGTAACAATCTTAGTACTGATAATCAACTCAGAATTATTTTTAGGACAATTGTGCCAATCATACATCTTCCTAAAAGCTATGTTAGAAAGAAAATATCAAAACCTCTTACACAGCCTGTTAAGTAATATCAATGGCAATAAAATCTGCAACAGAGTGAGTAAAATCTCTGTGGTAAGATTAATTGAAATGTACTTGAGCTAATCACGTCTAGAGTTCACAAGAGGAATGATATAACTTGATTCAGACCTAAAGCAAAGCAAAATAGCCTGGTACCTTAGATTTATATACAACACAAAGGAGAAATCATGGGGGGAAAGAAAAAGTGGAAATGGCATAGACTCTCAAAAAAATTCCTTCTCACAATTTCAAAACACTAAAAGGAAAAATTACAATAACCAACAAATGGACAACATTTCTCTCACAGAGGAATTGATAGAAGCTTAGTATTTAACACTTAAAAGGGAACTTTCTGTAGTTAAATGCAAAGGTAAAGTCACCATAGTGCTACCGGGCCACAGTGAGAGACGACTGGTGATGGTTTAGTCTGATGGTCACTATTCTTCAGGTGAGGGGAAATGTTGAGAAGGAGAATTCTTCATGGTAACCTCAGAAGGAATTGAAACCAAACAGTTGGCATCAGTCTGCATCACAAGCCAGCTGTCTAGCCAGTTGAACTGATTGACCCCCTCTGTAAGAGATGCTTATCTGCACTTAGTATATTTCACTGCTTATGAAATATTAATAGCATGAGGAGCAATTGTCATCGAAGGCTTTGTGTGTGCGCTTAGGAAAATAATTTCATTAATTATCACTAGTTCACAACAGTGAATTCACAAAAGGAAGATAGAAAAATAGTTTACGTGCAAATAAAAAGTATCTAAATGAATGATAACTAATGTTAGTTCCACTTTGGTGAATATTTAAATAATTCTGTCAATTGAAATCAAAGTTGATAACTGCAATCAGAACCCATTCTATTCGTTCTGAATATTATGTATTTTTGCGGTTTTGTCACTTCCTTGAAAAGCATGACCACAATTTAGTGCTTTGCATCTGCTGAGGACTGGGGATGGGGGAAAGCTTGGGTGGAGAGCTTGTTGCTTTTTCAATGCATCCTCGCCCCACCTCTCCAATTAAAACCGGGGTTAGAAGGGTTGAGGACCACCTTCCTGCTCAGAGACCGATTCATGCTCTTAAGGTCACTTGAGGGTCTCTTACTTCCATTGCTCATATTCAATCAGTGGTAGGCTAGGGACCGCACTAAATAAGGAAGCCAATAGACCGTGAGTCTACTGTAGCGTAAGCTTTCCCTCCCTCCCTCTCAAGCATTTCATGCCTGACAAAAGGACATTTGGTGTGATGATCTACTCCATTTGGGAAAAAAATCCCTCTCTGTTTATACCTATTACCTTTCCTTCCTATCTAACTGAGCTAGGAAATCCCTTTACCCCAATCTTTGAGTTCTGGGATATCACTAACAATTCTTCATCTGGGGTTGGCCATCGCTCTGTGTGGTGCTTTTGACACACAGCACCTGGTACCTGGGTTTGATTCCACCCTCGGGCAACTGTCTGTGTGGAGTTTGCACATTCTCCCTGTGTCTGTGTGGGTTTCCTCCAGCTGCTCCAGTTTCCTCCCAAAATCCAAAGACTTGCAGGCTAGGTGGATTGGCCATGCTTAAATTGCCCATGGTGTCCAAGGAAGTGCTGACTAGGTGGATTAGCCATGGGAAATGCAGAGTTACAGGGATAGGGTTTGGTTGGGATCCTCTTCAGAGGGTTTTTGCAGACTTGATGGATCGAATGTCCTGCTTCCACACTGTATGGATACTATTGTTCTGTGGTGCATGGTCACATCATTGTAACAGTTAAATTCACCTCCCCTTGACTCTGTTCTACTTTTCAGGATGCTTTCTGTTCAGCTTACACAACAATCTACATCAAGATGTATTTCATTGTTAAAACAGAGCAAATTTATAGCAAAAGGAATGTGTGTAAAAGAAATGGGCCTGAATAAAAACTGATGAGTAAAATCTTTTGAAAAGACGAGAGTTGTTTTACTTTGAAACACTACAAGTTGATCAAAAGGAGAGCAAATAAATTTCAATGTTTAACGAAAGGAAATAATGTTCCAAAATTTAATTCTAAACAAACTTAAATGCTTAAAACTAATAGCATCATGTAGATCTTTAATTTCTAAAGTTACATTATTTCTCCTACTTATAATCAAGTTATCTCACCTTCAGGATCCTGGGCTATACTTAGTGTTGTCAAGGTAACTATTTCGAATCCCATAATCAACCATGTGAAGAACCATGGCAAAGGAGCCATCATCCTTCAATCTTCAACTTATACAAATCTGAAATAGAAAAAGCAAATCTTCAACTAAAAGAAGTGTTCAACAGCCACAGAGAATGCAGCAAATTGACAGCCATATTATGAATGCTCTTTTCAAATTTACTATAAAGCAGACAGGAGTACTTTGATGATTCATACTCCCTGCAGTAAAATAAGCAGAAAATTATATAGTTTGCACTCCCATGATAGTCCACTATGTCTTTTTTGCAACCTCCAGTTCCCAGAGAGACCGACAGATTGCATATTACACTTTGTAAGCAAAGCCATAGAAACTTAATTTTACCTGATTCTCCTAAAACAATGACAACAGTTAAAATGTTGAAAATAAACAGGTCATTATTGGTGCTAAATAGGCTGCAATATAATCAAGAATTGCAAGATTGCTAACTTGCATTCAGGATGGGGATATTGAAAGCAATTACATTAGAAGCGAGCACTTTAGCCGTGTCATCAGCCAGAAGGGCTTTGAAAACAGACCTAGCCTTCTACAAATCAAAAACCTGCAACTTTGTGTACAGTGAGGAGAAATAATATGCCACGGGGGTTGAACAAGTACATCTTTAGATATATATAGCATCGGAGGCCACTTGGATAACAAAAACATTTTTCTGCTTTACTCTAAAAGATAGTAAATACAATCCTGTCATAAAATTCACTTCTGGCTGAAATCAGGGCTCAGAACAACAGGGATACATCAGGGCCTAATAATCAGATCCGTGCTTCTAAAGGGACTACTGTGGTCTGGTCAGGGGCCCAGGTCAGACGTCAAAGTGGGGCCACATTTTCTCACTTTGCCCAAGTTGTGGAGTAGGCTTTGAATTTAACTGCTATAAAGATGGGCCCAACACATTTGCAGCCATTTCCAGGAGCCCTGAAGGGATTAAATCCCAATCATACTTGATCTGAAAGATTTATTGCCACTTACATTTTACAGTGAATAATGCAGTTAAATACAGCGAAAAGCTTCAACTGTCACCACAAACCGGCACCATTTTTCAATAGCTTATGAATAAAAAGGATAAAAAGATACAACTGAAAGAGAACCTTTGCTCCACTGACTCCACCATGAGACCTGAGTCAGCTCACCAGCGACATTCGCCACCGCGCCCCCGACCCCGCTACCCCTCCTCCACCATCACACTGCTGTCTGTGCCAGATCCACTGAGGCAGGAGCCACTGCTTTTTAGAATTGGATTCAGTTGGATTCTTTTGTGATTGCAATTTTTTCTTCCGAATCCAAGAGATTCGATCAACCATGTAAGTTTGTTGGTTATGATGGATACATCATGCCCGGAAACCTCTGATGGCAAAGTTAGGCGAGAATATGGCGAGAAACAGGACAAGTGCGAATGCTAGTCAGAAATCCATCTCAGCAGTGGGGGCTGGAGTCTGATGGGTGGGAGCTTAACTGGAACAGAGGTGAAATTCTTGTCTAATTAAGAGTGGCAAAAGGGCTCTCAAAGAGAAAGGGCCATTCAGAAGCCTTCCAGTTTCACCGAAGCACCCAAAAGCAGCTTGAGGCAAGTAATTGATAGGGTACCTCAACATGATGATGTAGCGGCTTCCAGGCTGCAAAAACACAGATTGCCAAGTTAGCAGAACAGCCAGGGATGCTGGGCCTGTTGGCCAAGTGAAACTCTGAAATTGCAAAACCCACCTGACACAGTGCAAACCCAGCTGCCAGGTGCTAGTGACATTAGCTTAATGTAAAAGGCAACAGTTAGTCTGCACAGGCATCCCCAAACAACTTATCCACTGAACAAAGGGCAGCCCAGACAGAAAGACACCGGGTCCTGCTAGACAAAGAAACTTGACAGTAGCATGCCATCTAAATGATTGACTCTTGTTTCAAACTCTTCAGCATATCTTCCCGGCTGGTCAGAACTACAGGAAGTTCCAGAAAACCATCTAAAAGGCATATAAACAGAGTTCACCTGCAGACCATTCTCTTGGAACAGCTCTTGGAATTGTCTGAGGCCTTCTGAGGAGACTGGCATGGCAAGAGGCAGAGACCAGCTGGCCATCATAAGTGAGAAAGGGAGAAAGCTGCTTTGCAGACCCAGAGACAGAGCCATAGAGAAAGTGATTCTGTAAATTTACAAGAGATGTGGGAAGTATTGTAACCATAAGCAGCCAAAAAGGATTACAGATGGTATCTTTAGCCTTAAAAATTATTGTAATTTTGTTCCGAATAAAGTGCAAATGTTTTGCTTTGATACCAGCTTGTGTTCATATTGAGTTGACTGCTTTGGTATTGCAGGACACCTGGGAAACTTCATTCAAAACATTCTGGTCGAAGTTGTCTGCAACTTGTTTAAAGAGGAACAAGACAACAAAGTTCCTTCTCAGTGATTATGGAAGCAATAGGACCTTTTTCTAAAAAAAAAGATTGATCGGAACTTAGGGAGCTCAGCCATGCTTTTTCCATGAAAATACTTTGGCAACCAATCAGTACCCATTTTCTTCTGTTGAGCAAATTGCTATGATCATTTGAAACTGGGTTTTCTTGCATTTGTCCTGACGAATGCCACCCATAAAGCTTCAGCAATATGTGAGCATTACTTTGATACCAGCTTGTGTTCATATTGATTTAACTGGTTTGGTATTGCGGGACACCTGGGCAACTTCATTCAAAACATTCTGGTCAGAGTTGTCTGTGACTTGTTTAAAGAGGAACTGCTTGTAGCAATATTCAAATGATTTGTTACCAAGCATCTGCTCATGATCGAATTTTACTTTTCAGAATGCTTAAAAAGACCGAAGGTCTATTTTGTTATGAGATGTGTCTTCTTTAATCAAAAGAAAATCAACACTGCAATCTCTGAGAAGGCACCAGAAGAAAATTAGATTTGTTCAATGCAGTGTGTGAACTGAAAACAATGAAATCCTATTAATATTGACTCGGTTTTTGCACTGATTGCCTAACATTTCTTATACATTCATATCCAAAGGATAATAGCTCAAGGTAGGATTTCTATTTCTGCTTCAAATTCAGATGTAAAGCTAATGTTCTTAAGCAATAAAATACTAACAATATCAGAAACTGGAACTGCCAATTCAAAACTGAGGTAATTTAGTGATTCGGATTCAGATTATTGATCGGAAGGTAGTGAAGTGTCAGTAAATTGTCCTTATCTGTAGTGTACTTTTAACTAGCTACATAAGGAACAAATGTTTTATCTTAGTTTACCTCAACTTTTAATAATGAAAAATTCTTAGATAAAAAGAAACAGGGAATTAACAATTTACATTTGTATAATTTTTAATCCTGAAAGTGGCCTAAGATACACCTTCAAAAAGAATGCATAAACAAGGAAAGGAACACCCGGCTGTAGATGAGTCAACCTGAGGCGTGAGAAAAGTTGTCAATAACTTGATTTATGGGATGATTTTTTTAAAGGGTGAAAGAGATGAGGAAAGGCAGAGATTCAAACAAAAGATAAAGGAACTTAAGTAGTAGAATGAGTTACGGTAATGGAAAAACACTGGAAGTACAATTGTGTTAAGAAATTGCTAAAACCTGATCCTTGTGGAAAATTGAGATGTCCCACAACAAAGTATATTGGGGTCAATCTTCTGTATATTTTTTGGCAAAATCTGAGGTGCATTGAGTTTTTTGGAGGGTTTCTTGCTGAGAGGTCTAACAAGCTCTCTCACTGAATCTTGCAAACCTGACTCATTAACAACCTACTCTGCCCTGTGGTGTGTCTCATGTCCAATGTGCACACAGCCTTATCAAACGCTATTCTTAGAACAAATCACCACACAGCAAATATCCCAGAATAACACCGACATCTCTTGCGCCCACATCATCTTTAAAAGCCTATTGTAGCGAGATAAACACTGTCAATCTGGAACAGTTCTGCTTGGTTCCTGATAATTGCCCCAGACATAGCAGGCAGGATGCAATCAGTGACCCGCTTTGTAGGCAGGCTGTGGACTTGTCTGAGGCCTGATGATATCTACATCAAGCTTCCTGAGTTTGCAGCAAGGCAAGACCAAATTTATATGAGTCCAGGATCTCTGGCTTAGGTACAAAAAGCAAAAAGGCAAGGCAAGGAAAGTACAAGACACAGATACTGTAAGCATCCAAGTGTACGCAAAGTGAGTGAGTGTCATGACAACAAATGAATGGCCAAGATGCAGCCTGTTAGAGTCCTTGAGTTGGGTACATATCCCTGTGCACAGTGTCCTTCCTGTAGTATTAAATTAATGTTTGTCAGTGCAGCACAAAGTGTAACACTGAAGTGCAGAAGCAACCTGTAAATGAATTGGAGGGTGCTTACAGGCTGGCACCTATCAGATGCCAATGTCCATAGATGAAGTTCATGTGGCTGATGCCCATGGAGAATGGCCCGAGATTTTGGTCATTTCTAACACGGAAGTTGTTCAATGCAATGGGCAAGCTGAAGCTGCCATGTTGTTTTTCTGGTTTCCTGATTAAGCTTTCCTAATGTCTACCTTATATAGAGAGTTTGGGAAGATGGGAGTATAAATATTATTGGAGTGAGTTTAAGCATTCACAAGGGTGCTTTGTAAGCAATACTTACCAACAATTGGCATTGCACAGATGTCTAGTGAGAAACTCACTATGTCACTTGGATGGAGTAATATGATCTCAAAGTCAAAATGGGTTTGCTGCACATGTTGCCCAATTATGCACATGCCTCTCCATGGAAAATATTGTAGAGGAGATGACTGAGTTATGGGCTACTAGAATTGAAAGGATTAAGGTTAGTAAGGAGGAGGTGTTATCAATTCTAGAAGGTATGAAGGCAGATAAATTCCCTGGCCCAGATGGGATTTTTCCGAGGATTGTCTAGGAAGCTAAGGAGGTGGTGGCGGAGCCTTTAGCCTTGATCTTTGAGTCCTCATTGTCTACAGGTTTAGTACCAGAGGACGGGAGGATAGCAAATGTTGTGCTCTTGTTCAAGAAGGGCAGTAGGGATAACCCAGGTAATTACAGACCTGTGAGCCTTACGTCTGTTGTAGGAAAAGTTTTGGAAAGGATTACAAGAGATAGGATTTATAATTATCTAGCAAGCAACAATTTGATTGGAGATAGTCAGCATGGATTCGTCAAGGGCAGGTCATGTCTCACAAACCTCAATGAGTTTTTTTGAGAAGGTGACCAAGCATGTGGATGAGGGAAGGGCAGTTGACGTAGTGTACATGGACTTCAGTAAAGCCTTTGATAAGGTTCTACATGGTAGGCTATTGGAGAAAATACAGAGGCACGGGATTGAGGGAGATTTAGCAGTTTGGATTAGAAACTGGCTTTCTGTAAGAAGGCAGCGAGTGGTGGTTGATGGAAAATATTCAGCCTGGAGTCAGGTCACTAGTGGTGTGCCTCAAGGATCTGTTTTGGGACCACTTCTGTTTGTCATTTTCATAAATGACTTGGACACAGGCATAGGTGGATGGGTTAGTAAGTTTGCAGGTGACACTAAAGTCGGTGGAGTGGTGGATAGTGTGGAAGAATGTTGCAGGTTGCAGGGAGACTTGGATAAACTGCAGAATTGGGCTGAAAGGTGGCAAATGGAGTTCAAAGCATGATAAATGTGGCATGATTCACTTTGGGAGGAATAATAGGAAGGCGGAATGCCGGGTCAATAGAAAGATTCTTGGTAGTGTGGATGTGCAGAGGGATCTTGGTGTCCATGTACATAGATCCCTGAAAGTTGCCACCCAGGTTGATAATGCTGTTAAGAAGGCTTACGGTGTGTTAAGTTTTAGTGGTAGAGGGATGAGTTCCGGAGCCGTGAAGTCATGCTGCAACTGTACAAAACGCTAGTGCGGCCTCATTTGGAATAGTGCATGCAGTTCTGGTCGCCCATTACAGGAAGGATGTGGAAGCATTGGAAAAGGTGCAGAGGAGATTTACCAGGATGTTGCCTGGTCTGGAGCACAGGCCCTATTAAGAAAGGTTGAGGGACTTGCGTCTGTTCTCATTGGAGAGAAGGAGGCTAAGAGGGGATTTAATAGAGACATACAAAATGATCAAAGGATTAGATAGGGTGGACAATGAGAGTCTTTGTCCGAGGATGATGACTTCAACTTGCACAAGGGGGCATAGCTGCAAATTGAGGGGTGATAGATTTAAGACAGATGTCAGAGGTAGGTTCTTTATTCAGAGAGTGGTAAGGGCATGGAACGCCCTGCCTGCCAATGTAGTGAATTCAGCCACATGAGGGGCATTTAAACAGTCCTTGGATAAGCATATGGGTAATGATGGGATAGCGTAGGGGAAGGGGCTTAGATTAGTTCACAGGTCGGCGCAACATTGAGGGCCGAAGGGCCTGTTCTGCGCTGCATTGTTCTATGTTCTATAGTGCAAGTCACTCATAGCCATAAAAGGTTCATACTATTGGTTTAAAATTTCTATTTTCAAAAACAGACATTCTAAAATTTACAAACTTTCCTTTAACAAATCTATTGTGGTCATTTAGATCTGTAAACAGGCTCAGAATTTTTAACAATCATATTTGCACGTTTAAGCTGTGCATTCAAACAAAATTGTGGTGTGGCAAGGTACAGAAAACATCATGAGTTTCAAAAATCAGTCACCTTTCAAACCTTGTACAGTTTTTCTGATCTAGTTGCTTATATTTACCATGCTCTAATGCACAAACTTCTAATCTAGTTCAGCTGAGGTCTTCAGGGCAAAGCCTGTGAAGTTTCTGAACTCCCATGTTGATTTGCAGCCATTTCAAAGGAAAGTTCAAGGCTAATTACTTTATCCTCTTTCAAAAAATTCATTATACCGGACCCACAAGGCTCTTTGGGACATGTCACAAAGGTTAAAGGTGCTATGTAATCAGCTGTTGCTGTTGCTGTTTTCCAACAATCAGACAGGCCCTCTTTTATAGTGTATAAATTCATTTGCTTTTGTTCTTTTCAGTTGAAATTCACAACGAATGCCTTCATTGCTCATCTCTCAGAAGACATCATGAAAGAAAAAAAACTAAAAAGTACACCAGGGAAATTCAATAGCACCAGACAAAAACTGTTCCATCTGCTGTTATTGCTGAAAAAAAGGGACAGTCTTTCAAAGATTTCATCACAACAGACACAAAAATGCTACATTTCAAAGGGATCAATTGGTCAAGGTGTTGCCATGGAGAATGCACTAAAGAATTGTTGTCTCTCATACTTCTGTTTAGTTCAAAAAAGTACAATGGCTGGGCATGCTAATTTTGCCTGCAGCCAGAAGGTCAGTGCCTATCAATACATGTAGCTTCTATCAAGCATAAGCACATTGCAAGTATAACTGATAATCTTAAATTGGCTGTGAGCGTACTTCCCCGCATATTTGAAATTGTACAGTAAGCATTGTCCAACTGTGGAATCACATCTAATTTAAGTCATTATGAACCAAACTTCCAATTTTACATTGGAACAGACCTATCTGATTGAAATCAGGTAAAGAAAATAATGCAGATATGCACTCCCTTTTTCCTATCAGACTTCAAAGTCAGGTTGCTCAGAGGTACCCAATCACTGGAGCCTGTCCAGAACCTGATGCACAAAGGAGGAGAAAAGCTCACACACCATGTTCTGAGCATTGCAAATGTGAACTGGTTGAGTACGGTCAGTACTTTGCCTACTGTGGGGAGACAAAAGGTCATATGATTTGATACAATTCACAAGTCATTGGGACATACGGTCTACACTCCTGACATTGCATTAGCACTAGCTTTTATATAGCCATTGTGGGCTAAAGTAGATCAACAAAATTCGCCACCGTGCTGCCTTGTAATGATGGATCTGATTATCTTTTCCAAAACTTCAGTGTGACAGACACGCAGGTCAATATTCGCTGTAATTTCACTTTGCCGTGCATGAGCGATTTAAAACACAGTGCAAAGTTTTTAAGAACATCATGCATCTTAAATGCAACAGCAGCCCCAATTGGGACAAATTTCAGACTCTTGTATGGCTATGCACTCGTTCAACTTGGAAGAAATTGGAAACGAGGAGTGCCATTCACAACCTTTACTATAATGGTTCCTTCCAAGGTCCCTTCAGAACATCTGGATAATCATGCCAAATACATTACTTTATGTATGAAATAGGTGATACATGCATTACCAGTAAATTCAATTTCCTCCTCTTCATTCCCATTGAGCAAAGGTTAAAACAACTATTCTAAAGAATAGACACCAGAATCTAATTTTCTTCTCAGATGCTGCCAGACCTGCTGAGTTCACCAGCACTTTCAGTTGAAATTTCAGATTTTCAGCATCTGCAGTTATTTTGCTCCTACTCAAATGCCTTCTTGCCTACTTTAACATATTACCCATTTCACGAGTAGGGGAGGGATTGATGATATCTGATGACAATGTCCTTTTCTTCTTGGAAGCACAGAGTTGAGCCAGACTGTGTTTCTAAACTGTCATCATTGATGTGGCACCACCCCATGAGGCTGAATGCACATTTTAAAAAAGGTTCCCTGTCTCTAACATCATCTCTTACATTCTCGCAAATGATATCATTGTAGCAGCCTTATGAAACACCAGAGGGCAGATACAAATGAAGCTCAGACAGCTACAAAAATCATCACTGTGAATACCATTACTACTTTGAAGCACATCGCATTACAATCCCATCAAGATCTTCAAGATGATTAGCTACTGCATACTCTACAACTCCGCGAGAAAAAAGGGCTCTAACCACATTCAGGAAAAGGTCAACAACGAGGATCAGGAGCAGGCATTGCATTTTCTACACAATGACCAATAAGAGCCGCTCAAGTCAATGGCTTGGGTTTTCCTGTTGTAATAATAGTGTAACTGCGAACATTTTCTGTCATTAGTTCACTGAAAACTGATATCAATTTTTGAAGTCTGTACATGCACCGAATAACGAGCACATCCAGGAGTAGACTTTTAATTTGCCCACGTTTCTAGGCACAAAGCCATCAACACCATTCCCAATGCCCAGCTGTATGCTCTCGACATCGCCAAAACTTTAAGCCTCGTACAGGCAGTGTACCTACTCTCGAGCCAGTTAATTGAGGCCATTAATTGGCCAATTAATGGCTTCTTAAAGAGCTCTGCCAACAGGGTAGAAGAGTTGGAGCCAAAATATAAAGTCTACTGTCGTGATTGTAACCAGGTCAGCCAGCTGTACATCAGAACAGGAGTTCCCTGGTTAGGGCTGTTAATGTGATCCATTCAGGGAGCTGGGGCAGGCGGATAAGATCAGGAGTGTCAGTGTCACTGACAATCTGGTGGCTGACACTATAGGAGGCAGGACAATAGTCAAGGACTGTTCATTTTATTTTAACTGAAGAGAGTGAGTGACTTGGTGATAGGATATTGGCCTCTGTGAAGTTATTTCACCCATTAGATCTCAAGGCATTTGGGAATCCCTTATCCAAGTGTGGAGTCTATCTAATAGTCCCACACTTTTTACACATAGAGTGGTTCATGAGTAGAATGAATTGCCAGAGGAAGTAGTGGATGCAGGTAGTTACAATGTTTAAAAGACATTTGGATAAGTTCATGAATAGGAAAGGTTTGGAGGAATAGAGGCCAAATGCAGGCAGTTGAGACTGCTTAGTTTGAGAATATGGTCAGCATGGACTAATTGGACTGAAGGGTCTGTTTCCATGCTGTCTGACTCTATGCCTCTCTGACTCTAATTACTACATAACGCCAGCTAAATATTCTAGCAGGTAATTTAATTTGTGCAATGTTAAGTTCCTCTAACGAGCAATTCTAAATTTCTTTTGGGTAAGAGTTTATTTGATTTGAGATCGAAGATAATAATAAAAAAGATAATTGTCATTTATTTAGCTACATGACAATTTAAGTTAACAATGAAAGATTTTGAAGTTTTCTCTTTTGGTTTGTTCTTTGTGAATGTCAATGTGTTTGATTCCTTGTCATGTTATCTATAATTAGGTAGCGGAACTTCAGCGGACAGCTTATTTTCTCCAAAATCATTCCAACAGTTGTAAACCTTCAGTGAAGATTTTGGAAATAGAGAGATAATATCCCATTTCCTACACCAGCTGGTGTTTGAAGAAGATCACATCCACTGTAGATCCGTCAGCCCAGAAACCATACTGTGGTTCTGGAGATGTTCCGTCTGCTTCAACACTGACCACATATTAAAGTTTTATTTGAATAGCTAATGTTATTATGAATGCCTCTGTTCGGGCTCTATTGTTGCACTGCCAGCAAAATTAACTTAAATATAACAGAACCTTGCTTATCGTCAAAAACAGAGGGATTTAGATGGAGTTAAGTGTCACATACGTAGAAGCCTTCCCACATCTATCCCAACAAACTAATTAAAATCACAGAAAGCCGTTCTATTTAAGTTCCTGAGTTAAATTCCCAGCAAGATGTAGGCAAAGCCTCCTGCATTGAATATATTGAGAAAATTAAATCCTGTGGCTTGATTCCTCTTAGTCTGTGACCTTGACAGTTTCCTATGCAGAAACTGAACATCAAGCCTGCAGAGGTAATAAATTTGGCCAGGTACTTGTCAACCAGAAAACACAGATCAAATCAGTTCAACAATCTAACTCTGAAATTCAGAATCCAATAATCCATTACTGTACCTGGGGGATGGCGAACTTACAGCCCCAAAATTAACCCAATAAAAATTGTGGGCTAGACTTGAGACCATTGTTGATCATGGCTTTGCACAGATTGTCAAAATTGTTTCTAACACAGCCGTTAGATTACACGTGTGTCTTTCTTCAACAAATAAAATCATATTGCCTGACATGGAAACTCACTTGCATGGTTTAAAATCTCACCCTTCACTTTCTAAAACAAAAGATTAAAAATACATCGGGGGAAACCTCTTGCTAAACAGAAAAATTCAAAATTGAGGAGCAAAGTGAAATTTGGGTCAAAGTCCCAATTCTCTATCTAACACAAAAGCTAACACTGCAGTACATATTTAAGATCCCAGCATCAGCATTCCCTGAGTTATTCTAAGTTATTACTGTTTTATAACCACATATGTTAGTTTAGTGTACACTAGGGAGCAAGTAATAAAACACAAGATGTGCCATCCTGGTTTAAACCCTTCAAATGTAGAATTAGGGCAGTTACATCTTACACTTTGACGTCCTAAACGCAGAATTTAAAGTAGAACATAAAACATTGGCAGAAACCCACATAATTCCTATCACTGGCTCTCCCACATTGATTCACTAAAATTTACAACTTGTACAACCATTACAATATTAGGGCTTCTCCCACACCAAATTTATTAGAACAAAATTGCTGAATTACACTTTATTTCCGTTTCTAAAAAAAATTACAATATACAATACAATACAAATGCACATGAAAAACATTAATTGGGTTTCTACCTCTAACATAACAGAGAATAATCTACAGTAATGTCAATGGAAATAAACATCAAACCGTAAGAAATATATGAAACAAAAGCAACCTCCTCACTAGTCCTGCAAGTTATAGCACAAGAACTCACTTGCGAATGATAAAAGATGATGGATTAGAAGATTGTGACATTTTATATTGCAACTAAACTTGTTTGACTTTTTGTGCTGACATCACTGGCTTGTAATCAGCATGTTTCTACCTCTGTCTGTCTTTGCTGTATATCAAATTATGTGCCTGAAGAAACAAAGTGCTCAAAAATGATTTAACATTTTCTTTTCCTGTGAGCTACAACCAGAGACAAAATAGTTAACCTGAAAGAAAAGGCAAAGTCTGCATTATTTGCACCTGCCAAAATGGCAGCTTTAGGTTTCAATGTGTTTTTACAAAAAAATGCAATTCAAGAGCTCGATTTCATATTTGAATTCATAATGTAATACTATACAAAAGCACAAGCTTAGACAAAAATATCAAAATTCATCTAAATACTACAACTAATCTCCAACTCACTTCTATTTTGGAAATGCAAAAATATATTTGTTAAATTTGAAGTTCTCAATGTGACACTAAGCTTTTAAATTCTGCTAGATGACAACTTGAGAACCCTCCTCCACAACTAATGGCTTTGTCTTCAGTCGTAAACTGACAGACTTTATTCTTGAGCCTGTATCATTTAATCACTGTTTCTTAATCTGCATCATCATGTCTTTTTTTTTGAAAAACCTTGAGAATATCCTGAACTGCTGTACTTTACACCCTTCAGCCAAGTATCTTGCAAGTTCCAACAACACCATTTAAATTCCAGTGGTCCTATTTAGTTTCAGGTGTAACATCAGAGAACAATCATTTTGCAAGGGAAATCTGGCCCAAGGACACAGACTAATAAGAAAGCAATGTTCACTTACACAGTCTTATTATTGTTCAAAAGAGTTCAAGGTACTTCAGAGAGACGTGGTCAAACATTATAGCTGTCAGGTCAAAGAAAGTTGATCAAAACCTTGGTTGAATAGGCTGAATGCAAAAATAGGCACAAAATGCAAGCAAAGGGAGGAATAAGGAATTGGCTTGAAGAAAGAATGCAAAAGTCAGGTATTTCAGAGGATATCAACAGGCAAGGTCCTGAAGATAGTTAAGCAATGGGTGATAAGCTTTTGTTAACTCTAAGTATTGGAAGATCAAGCACGAACCTAATTAGGCAATGCCTACTGGATGAATGGATTTTGATCTGGAATAGAATACGGATGTTGATTGAACTGGAAGAAAACTGCACCACATCCAAGATTGCATTTCAATGAAACCATCTAATCACGACACAGTAAAGAGATCTAGGGGTGATCAAGTGCTGGAAACTGGAGCCCATAGTGGTCAGAACATTAGAGGTTTCTGTATTTGGCTACGATCAGAAAAATAGTAATGACAATCAGATACACAGTGGAGAAGGAAGTAACAGAGGATGGCATCATCCATCATGCCAAAGTACGCAGCAAAGTCAAAAATGGACAGCCCACTGCAATTCAAAAAGATAGCTCACCACTACCTTCTCATGGACAACTCGGGACAGAAATTTTAGAAGAATTTTACAGTGGAACTATTCTTGGTCATTTTGGTCAGAATTATGATTGATGTGCTTTAAACACAGAAATAGCAGCATGAATTTGGAAGGTGGCAATATAGTCAAGTACCTGAGAAAAAAGGGAGATTGCAATTAAGACAGCAATTCACAAGGATAAAAATACTCACGATGGATTCTTGAGGAAGCTGCGATAATCACAGTTTTGAAAGAGAGTAAGGATTACCTGATGGAAGCGAAACATTTAAAATGAGGACTTGAATGGACTCAGGATGGGAAGTCAGGTAGTCAGCAGTTTAATGGGAACAAGTGTAAAGGGAATAGGAGGAGGTTTACGCAGATTTGGTAATCGCAGAGAGGACATGAAAGGAAGTCGACCAGGAAGACGGATTAATGGGTAAGGTATACTATGTAGAGTCATACAGCACAGAAACATACCCTTTGGTCCAACATGTCCCATGCTGACCAAGTCACGCCAAACTAAACTGGCCCCATTTGCATTTGGCACTTATGCCTCTAAACCTTTCCTATTGATGTACCGGTCCAAATATATTTGTTGTTAAAGGGAAGACTAGAGCAAGGATAATCACCAGATGCACAGACGCGCTTGGTAGTGAAGGAATTAAGCAGGGGTTTGCTTTCTCTTCAAGACTCAGGGTAATGGGTAATGTTGGCAGAAGAGACTTAAGTCTGATAAAATTTTTGAAGCTTGATGAACAGACCAAGGTGGTTTAGGATCCATGGGGTATACATTCAAAAATAATAAGTCAGATTTGTATATGTACAAATGAAATCAAACTTGGGCACAAATCCAGGAATAAAATAATTTTTCACATTAAAGTATTATGTGAGACACATACTGAAATATTCAAGTTAAACATAAACAGACATAACATACATACACAAATCACAGTAAACATTCTCTGCCAAATAATCAATGTACAAGAACGCAAACCCATACTTAAAAGGAAAATATCAAGATATTTTCCACCATACTCAACAATCATCTATTTAAAATCATTAAGCTTCAGTTTTGTTTTAAAAAGAACTCAATTTATTTTATTTTTGAAACTTTGAATATTGATGCTCTAGAGGTGATTATCTCTGAGAAGGGCTAGTAGGAACTGCAGATGCTGGAGAATCTGAGATAACATGGTGTACAGCTGGATGAACACAGCAGGCCAAGTAGCATCAGAGGAGCAGGAAAGCTGTTCTTTTGGGTCTGGACCCTTCTTCAGAAAATAGATCCGAAACATCAGCTTTCCAGCTCCTCTGATGCTGCTTGGCCTGCTGCATTCATCCAGCTCTACACCTTGTTATCTCATTATCTCTGAGAAGATTGCCCATGAAAACAATCTCACGTTGCCCTGGTTTGATGCAACTGAGTGCCTGTTTGACTGCTCATAAGGTAATTAGCATCAACCATGATGTGTGATTGGACTCACATGGAGAACTGATTATGTACAGATTTGGGGTGGCACAGTGTTCCAATGGTTAGCATTGCTACCTCATAGTGCCAGGTGCCCCAGTTCAACTCCACACTCAGGCAGCTCTCTGTTTAGAGCTGCACATTCTCTCCGTTTCTGTGTGGGTTTCTTCCCATACTTTAATGCTGTGGGTGTTTGGTGGATCAGCCATGCTAAATTGCCCACAGTATCCAGGGATGTACAGGCCAGGTGGGTTAGCCACGGGAAATGGAGGGTTACCGGGGTAGGGTAGGGGGTTGGCTCTGGATAGGGTGCTCTTCAGAGGGTTGCTTTGTACTTGATGGGCCAAATGGCCTGTTTCCACCCTGTCATGAATGTATGATTCTATAGGTAGTAGGAACAGGTTCCTTCCTAAAGAACATTAATGATGGAGTGAGATCCATGGTTAATTTGTACTGACAACATTTTATACTTGCAGATTTTTAGAAATGAATTCATATTTCCCATTTGATTTGAGTTTTCACTTTCTGGATTATTGTCTGGGTTTCTGAGACAGCCTGAGTCCTATGTCATCGAAACAATTTTGAACCTTACCACTCACTTCTGGTCAATAACAGTCACTCACAATTTACCCTTCCTCAATCACTGATAATCACATTATCCTCTTACCATCAGTACATAATTGTAAAGTCAGCTGAAGTTCCACATTCTTGCGCAAAGGTGATCAATTTAATTATGAAATATCAGAGGCAAAACTAATCATCCTCGTGTAATTTGTCCATGTGCTTATTTCTCTGTTTGAGTGCTCCTACGAGTTTCTTCTTCAGCGGTTGTACCATGACTAACGGAAGACCAATCATCTTCAACTGAGAAGGCCACTGATGGCCTTGGTAGGTAGACCTGGAGAGGGTCTGATCTCGAAGCACTCAACTTCAGACTGCACCATTCTTGAATGGGTGGCTGACAGGCACCAGTAAGGATGCTGGCAGAGTGACCAGGTGGAAAGATAATAAAACCTCAAACCCTAACACAAACCAGCAGGTTAGTGCTTTGTGCAGTCACTGCTTTTCCCTGCCATTTTCGCAATCCTATCAATCGGTCGAAAGGATTGATGGACTGTCATTACGTCCCAGAAAACTGCTGTAAACACTAGTGTCTGCAGCCACAATGGTAGTGGTCTGATCCTGCAAAGCAGAACTTGATGGATGTTATTTGTGGAAGCTATGAAATCAGATGTTGCACCTGTTTGGGTTCCAGAGGTGCACTGATGGGGGTGACCACCTGTTCCATACCAAAACAGATAGGCTCCATGCTCAACATAAAATCTAGCGGCAAGCCTCTGTAAGCTACTTCACATTGAACGTACGGCTTGTGGCAGACCTCTCAATGGAATTTTTTTGTTATATACTGGTTTTCTCCTGCAGTCTCACCCCTCAAAATCCTTAGCTTCATCTTATGCAGTTGAATTTATGTGCGGCCTTATCGTCCAGCAAACTGGAACTTTTCAGTGTTCATACCCACTCCCAACTATGCACTTGGAATTGGGGTCACAATGGGCAGAATTTAAAATCATCCAGTACTACCTCCATCACGGTAGTGGGTTGGGAGGTCGGATAGAATGTATAATCAGCTGAGAAGGTGAGGAAGACAACCTGTTACCCTCTCTATTAAGATAATGGATTTTGAATATGGCCTTTCCACCTCAAGGCCAATTGAGATGTGTAAAAGGCTGATTAAGTGCCACATAACTGTATCATCCCACTGACTAGTATGGCAGCCTTGCCAAATGGGATGCTGCCAGATATGCCTGGCAGCCTTCCTCCACCCTGTGCCACATGGACTGTCCTGCTGGTGATAAGACCCCTTGCTCAAATCTTCCCATGGCCTCCACAATGCTTCCAGTGAAAGTGTTGGAAATGGAGAACTGTTGTCCATCTGGTTCACGTTGAAAGGCAAGAGAACCCTCATGGTAAGAAGTTAACTTCCTGAAAGGCATTTCACTGAGCTTTGTGGAAAAGGCCAGGCCAGAATTGTCCACAGTTTTGGCCAGTGGAGAGGTCCTCCACCGAAGCCATTCAATTCAGCACACAATGTGCAAGTCCTGTTTCTCAGGTGTTCTCAGAGATATTCACATGTCAATATCCAAGCTGGTTAAGTATGAAATCAATTTTCAGTGTTTCTTTACCTTCAACATCCCACACTGACTGGTAAGATACTGACTTGAGTATGTGATAGAAAAGACGTCAATAGCCGTGCTGTGGAGAGGGTAAGGAGAAATAAGATACTAAATCTTACTCAAGTTACACCTTCAGAACGGGAGGAATTGTGAACGAGAGAGAACTAAGTAGAAAGTCAAAAGATCAAGCATGTAAATACACTTGTTATCAATCTGTCCAACATGACCACTGATCTTGGCTTCAGCAATCCATTTCCTAAGATTACCAGTGCTCTGCTCTTCTTTATGGTTAAAAATTTCTGGAACAATCAAATTCGTTCCTGCTGTTGTATTCTCATTTGAGAAACTGTGAGCGAGTTTGAGAGATGTTGACAATTCATATTAGGTTGTTAAGCTTCTTCTTTCATTCCAGCCATGCACCTGGAGCAACACCATTTGCAATAACGTCCAGCAGTATTGCCTTCTGAGCATATGTATATAGTTAGTCATACCCCATCCATTGTAAGACCACCAACATGACATGGATGTAACTCATCCTTTCAATTTTTGCTGCAAGGCCTTCAACAAGTTGTTAACAAAATTAGATATTCATCCTTATTCATACCAGTTTAGCTATTTCTTAAGTTACAACAGTCAGACTGAATTTTAAGATACTTACTTCCACCATTTGCAGCAACAATGCACCTTCCCATTAATTTTCAGAATACCGCCTCAAGATATCAGGACCCCTGCTGATATACTGCCAATGAACAAAACTGGAATTACTATCTACCCACTGCAATCACTTAAAACACCAGGAAGCCATAATTTTATTTAAAGATACCATCATAATAAATAAGCACAGGTTAATTATGTGCTATTGCGCCAGTTTCAAAGGATTAACTAATTTTACAGCTAAGTTGTGTTTGAAAATAAATAATGTCGAAGAAACTCTCAAAACTTTTAACAATTGAACTAATGCATCAAAACTGTTTAATGAGGCTGTTATGAATTAACTGCAACCAGCATAAACAATGTGAATCTTCTTTCATTATTCTCTAAATCACTTCGCAGCACATAAAAATCAGAACCTACAATTCCTGGCGATTAACTCGAGATTTTCTGCTGACATTCAGCAGGTTTCTACAGACAATAGACATTTCATAAATGAAATGAATGGACACTTGTTAAATGGCACTTAACCTTTTAAGGCATATTGAAAAATTGAGTGGGTTATCAATGACGAGATTGTCACTGCCTGGAGACATACACATGGCTTCCCAAGATGTGACATCATTGCAACAGATCATTATTGTAGCTATCTTAGTTGTGCCTGATATTTCTTCAATTAACAACTTTCTTTTCCCTAGATCTGCATGCTCCCATAACTTTGTCAAGCAATGTGTATATTCACAGAGAAAAACAGTTATTTTATCACAACTCCTGCCAAGTCATTTTTGCCTCAACTTTTCAACTGTCAGCAGATTTGTTTCTGCTCAGAAACAACTCAGCTACAATTCTGACCTCATCCAAAAAGAAAGTGATAACATTCACTTCAAGTTAGTGCTAAAAGTAATTTTTAAGATTAATGAGCTGCCTTCCAAAAAAATCAGGCTTATATCTTTAATATTTGCTCTTGCTTTTTACAACAGCCTGATTTTGTTTTCTTTTCCAAGATGAGGAATTGACAATGCATGTTCAAAAACAGAAATAGACACCCACATCCCATGAACAAATTTAAGAAACACTCTAGATGAACACCGTCTTATCCTATTTCAACCACTTGATTGCTCTCCCTTAATCTTGTGGTATAATAATGGATTTACCCATTCCTGCTGGATAGTTGGTAAATGTTAAATGAAATATGCTTGATGAAAGGTCATTTACACTTCCACATATCAAAGTCTGCTGATGACTGCTGTCTGAGGTAAGAGTGTCAACATCACAAGTACAAAGCAAATAACGGAAAATGAACACATACTTCCAAAAGCTCATTCTAAACTATTCCTAAAAACTGCAAAGTGAATGTTGATTTCAGAAGAAAATACAGCTCAATAAACATTGGAGATGCATGCTTGCACAGGAGGCAATTTTCATCACACACAATCCATACTTAATCACATTACCCCTTTCAAATAAATAATGGATTATGATAAACTATACTGATTTCAAAAGGTGAGTTGTTTCCAAGTAATCTGAAATTCCAAGCCTGTAATGTTCATGTCTGCATTAACTTTGCCAAAAACCTGAACACCCTGGTTAATGCAGAAATCCTGCGCAGATTATTTGAAGTACAGAATCATATTTATTTGACTGAGATGTTGGTGGTTGTTCTCTTAGTCAACCAAGAAGTGACAACAAGCACACTCATTTTATTAATGCCTTTAAAAGTTCATCTGATTAGAAAGTGTGATTGCATTTGACCTGGGTTCAGAAATACAAAGGGAAATTTTGTAATCATTTTTAAAAATGTAAAATAAAAAGTATTACAATTTTTCCTCTAAGAAAACCTGGTTGACCTGGGTTATCAATTCTCAACTAGAAGTGGTACCAAAAGGAAGGCAAATAAAATATGGAGGCTGTATGACAAAATAGGAGCAGAGGAAAGGAGGGTTGAGAAGATTCCAGAAAAAAAATCCTCAAAGAAGTAAGATTGCACAAGTGGAAATCTCTCAGTCTGAGTAAATGCAAAATACCACAGATTCTGGAAATGTCAGACAAACACAGAGTGTGTAAAAACGGCTGCTACTGAGAATTGGCTAAGTTCTTGAAAGAAAAGATTTTGGAATTTTCTTCGGAAAACTGTAACTGCAACTACACAAGTGGAGTAGTCTGGCTAGAAAGTCTGTGAAATAGTCTATGTTGTGCCTGCTATTTATGAGCAATTTATATTTCATGCTGACTGTGATTTTCCTGTTAATTCATATTTATATTAATTCTGATTCACATTAAAGTATAAAGAGGTACATAAACTGAATTCTTGTGAGTTTTTTTTCATCTGTTCATTATTCTGGTTTATTATTGCCAACAGGGTTCACGACAATGGCATTTTCTACTTACTCCCACCTCTGCACCAGCATTATAAATTTTATCTACATCTTCAAAAATCACTGTGCAACATCATAAATGACTAGTTCACATCACAATTATTCTTGCTGTATCAAGCTTATGTACACACGTACGTATATATTTTAATTCAATTCTTATGATTGAAGCAACAATATAAACTTGGTCAATTTCTCTTTCTTGGTCTCTTTCAAGTGGGGCAAATACATGCCTCAAAGAGAAACACAAGTTAAAAGTTTTAGTGTGCTCTTGGCCAGGTGCATAACATAGCACTCTCATTATTTTTGCATCAGAGCACAAAGGTAATTTTTTACTATTTGATGAAGAGAACCTGGCCATACTGTACATTTAGTTTACTGCGGAATAAAACAGCTTCACATTTCTAGTCGCAAGCCCTCTCTGCAGAGAGACTAAATGAATACACATACTTGTATGCAGTTTAGATCACCTGGAGATGCCATGTTAACACCCTCAAGTCATGCAGGGGTACAAATAAGGAAGTGTACAAGTTAACTCACAAAAAAAAGCAAGACATCCATGGTGCTTATGGAGTAACTATGAATGAATGAATTTCTGCTAGACCTGAATTCATAATGAGGCTCTTTTCTTCATTGATTTATACATTAGTTGTCCACTCAGAGTGTACTTCTGTTGATAGAAAATCATTATAATTATTGTGGCATGGAAAACAAAATCCTCATGACCTCAAATCAAACTAAAAGAGCAACCAAACAACTTATTTTCAAATTTCAAAAAAATTATAGTATAGTTGAGACCATATATCAAGTAATTCCAATTAAAATGCTCTGTATTCTTCATTCCATTGTCTTGACTTTCCAATACATTTGGCGTCATAGAGATATACAGCACAGAACAGACCCTTTGGTCCAATTCATCCATGCCGATAAGATATCCTAAATAAATCTAGTCCCATTTTCCGGCATTTGGCCCATATCCCTCTAAACCCTTCCTATTCATATATCCATCCAGATGCCTTTGAAATGTTGTAATTGTACCAACCTCCACCACTTCCTCTGGCAGCTTGTTCCACACATGCACCATCTTCTGAGTGAAAAAGTTGCCCCTGAAGTCCCTTTTAAATCTTTCCCCTCTCGCTTAAACCTATGCGCCCTACCCACATTGCCTCCCATCCTGTGGTAAGAAACCTTATCTATTTACCCTATCCATGCCCCTCATGATTTTATAAACCTCTGTAGAGTCACCCCTCAACCTCCAGCACTTCAAGGAAAATAGCCCCAGGCTATTCAGCTTCTCCCTTGTGTTCTGTATTTTATTCACAACAAACTATTTAATAGTTTCTACAATTGCAAAAGATTTTTATATTTAATGCTGAGTACTAAGATAATTTTTTTTATTGAGATCTTCCCATACATAGTATTATCCAGTAAAATAAGCAAATATGTGAAATAAAGATATCACAGCATGTCACATCAGGCAATTTGACATCTAGTTTGTCGAGAACTTACTCAGGTTGAGTCACGCATGGACTTAGGTTATGTGATATCCATGAACTGAAGGGACTTACTCTCAGATTCGTCAAGGCTCCTTAGAAAGCATCTTCCAAAATTACAACCGCGTTAGATGGACGAGGGCAGCAGTTACATGGGAACACTCCCATCTACTAACTCCCACCTCAATCTACTTGCCACCCTCACTTGGAAACATATAGCCACTTCTTCAGTGCCATTAGGTCAAAATCCTGGAATTCCCCACCTAAATGGACTGTGAGAGTACCTATACCAACTCGATTGTAGAGGGTCAAGAAGGCGGGCAATAAATGATGGTCTAGTCAGTGAAGACATCCCATGAATGAATTTAAAATAGATTGTACATTGCAGGGATCCCTGTCAAGTATATAATATGCATAGCTCTGCAAGTTCTCATTATCAAGATCTGCTTGTAAAAAGCTTACAAGCACAATTTAAGTCTTTTATCTAGGGTTTCTGGAATGCCTCCACCCAATTTACATTGAACATGCGAGAAACCCTTGATGGAAATTCGGGATGAAAATATATTCTTATCGATGACAAAGACAAGACAGGAAGACCCACACCTACACTGGGCACAAGTGAAATGTATTAGCCATTCATATATTAAACTTAGAACTGGCAGATCACTTCCCAACCATGCACTCTTCACAAAGTATCAAAAACAACTGAAGATCATCAAATCAATATCTATCATCAAAACACAGAATTCACAAAAAGGCCATCCAACATTCAGATTCTGAGTTTTTAAAAAATCTTGTACAATGCAGTGACTTAACGTGTATATCAAAATCAGATGTAAGTAAAATATTAATGGGCCTTCATGATCAAGTTTTAAGCCTATGTTTATTAGTTTTGGCAGCATAGGGAGCTTGTGTCCTCCAACCCTTGACAGAATTATTGCTCTTCTTGCTTGCCTTTTCCAAGTATCTATATCTCCATCCAACTGTGAATCAGAGACCATCATACAAATCCACAAAGAAGGACCACTTCAAATTCCAATCAAAGGCTTGTGTTCAGACTCCTGGTCCATCCAAAACCCAAGAGAAATCAGCTAAAAAGAAGCTGTTACAGAGCTTCAATTTGAAACTCACCTTCTGGTCAAAAGGGTTGTATCAGATTAAAGCAGTCGAATTCAGAGTGTCATTGTCCGGTATAGCAATAATCTACATGCAAATCAAACCTGGCCCTTGCACTGTTCAAATATGATGTTTTCATCATCAATGGAATGCACTGCATGAAAGAATGGTGGAGGCAGGTTCCATTGAGGCACACAGTGATAACTTGGATAAAAATAATGTGCAAGGATAGAAGTAAAAGCAGGAGATTGAATGAGAATTGTAGTTTAGTGTCAATCAGCTGGTGCAGATTTTGTGAGCTGAATGGCCTCCTTCTGCATTAGAGCATTTCTGTAAAATGGCATTGCAGCTCTCTCCGATTTGCTGCTTACGAAATCAGTTTTAGTTTACATAGGAAGAGGAGTTGACTATTCAGTCCCTTGAGCCTGCCCCACCATTCAATGAGATCATGGCCTGTCTGTGGCCTAACTCTACATGCCTGCCTTGAGCTCGTATCCTTTCATAATTTGCTGAATGAGCATCGACTGCCAGTTGAGGAAGAGAGTTCCAAACCTCCACACTCTATGCACTGACGTTCTTTCTACAATGTCTCCTGAATGGCCTGGACCTATCTCTTATGCTATGCTCCTGGTTGTACAATCTTCAGCCAGATGAAGGAAGTTATCTTAAGCTATGCTGACTTTCCATGTTAATATCCTGAAAACCTCAATTAGATCAGCACTTAACCTTTTAAATTGAATAGAATAAAGGTTTAATTAGCCTTATCTCTCCCCATAGCTTAACCCCTAAAGTCTAGCTATCACCCTTGTAAACCTGTGTTGAACTCCCTTCAGGTTAAAAATTCCTTCCTAATGTGTGGTGCCCAGGTCAGTTCATAGTACTCTAAGTGGGATCTAACTAGCATTTTGTATAACTGCAAGATAATGTCTGTATCCCTATCCCACAGCTCTTTAGATATGAAGGCCAGCATTCCACTCATCTACTTGACTATTTTCTGTACCCGTTTGTCACATTTTGGAGAACTGTGCACCTGAATTCCCAAATCTCGTTGGACATCCACTGTATTCAACTGTGCGCTTTTAAAAAACAAACACCCTCATCGATCTTTTTTGGCCTGAAATGGATAACCTCACACTTGTTTATATTAAAATCCATCTGCCATGGCTTTGCTCATTCTAATCGATCTGTTTGAATTCTGTTGTAAATATCTGGTGTCGTCAGCAATGTCTACAATGCTGCCCAATTTTGTTCATCAGCAAGTTTTCATATTTGACATCTCAATGCCTTTATCTAGGTTAAAGAATATTTTGAATAATGAGGCTCCAATACAGATTCCTGAGGGACACCCAGTCACATTCTGCCAATTTAAGTACTTATCCATTATTCCAACTCTGTTTCCTGCCACTAAACCAAGTTCCTATCCATATCAGAAATTTGCCCTCAGTTCTATGGGTTTCTACTTTAGTTAACAGTCTCATGTCTGAAATTTAGCAAAATCCTTCTGGATATCCATATAAACAAAATCCATTGACTTACTTCTGTCCACCACCTTTGTCACCACTTCAAAAGAAAAATTCGACAAGCTTTGGTCAGGGTTACCCTTCAATAGTCCATGTTGACTCTCCGTGATTTACTGAAATTTTTCAAGGTGACCATTCACCTCATCCTTGATTATAGGGAAATTGTTGGGAGCATATCACAGGTGTCAGACTAACTGGTCCTTAAGGGGAGTTGATGGCCAAGTGGTATTATGCAGGCACCGAACACTAATCAACTAGTCTTTAAAAGATTTCCACAGATGTGGATTTACCCTGAAACAGCCAGCCCCAATCTACACTTCCCAGTTCCTGCCTGACACTGTGGTGGTCAGCCTTCCTTTAACCTTAGCACTTTCACTGGAGGACTACTCTTATTCTTACCCATAAGTAACTTAAAGCTTATGGAATTATAGTCACTGTTCCCAAAATGCTCTCCCAACTAAAATTTGATGACCTGGCCAGGTTATTGGCCTCTGAACCTCAATCCCAGGCTCACACAAAGATCAGAAAATAGCGGCACTCTCAAGGAAACAGCCTCTCGGTGTGACTTGCCCTGGAGCAATGAAGAACTGGAGGAGGGCTTGTCATCCAATTAAAAATGGTAGGCTAGAGGTTGTTTGGCTCACTGAGCTGGTTTGTTGTTTCGCAGACGTTTCGTTACCATGCCGGGTAACATCCTCAGTGCAGCCTCCAATGAAGGGTCAGTGTGTTTTCCTGCCCCGTTTTTAAACTCAGGGGTCCGTTGAGATGGATTGCTTCACTTCCAGTTTTCCTTCGTTGTTGTATGTATATGGGGTTGAGTTAAATGTGTTTACTAATAGCATGCTTCATGGAGGGCCAGGCTTCTAGAAATTCTCGTGCTCGTCTCTGCATAGCCTGTCCCAGGGTCTTGGTGTTGTCCCAGTCAAAGTGATGGTTCTCCTTGTCCATGTGGATTGAGATGAGTGAGTATCGGTTGTGTCTTTTTGTAGCCAGTTGGTGCTCATGTTCTCTTGTTGTTAGTTTCCTTCCTGTTTGTCTGATGTAGTGTTTCTCACAGTCTCTGCAGGGGATTTTGTAGATGACATTCGTCCTGTCCATGGCAGGGAGTGGGTCTTTGGTTCAGGTGAGCGTTTGTCGTAGGGTTGATGTGGGCTTGTGTGCCACTCTGATGCCCAGCGGTCATAGGAGTCTTGTGGTGAGTTCCGACGTGTTCCTGATGTAGGTTAGTGTGATGAGTGTGTCGGGGTGTGTAGTATCTTCCTGTTGTTGTTCATGTAGGCATCTTCTGACCCAGTTCTTTGGATATCCATTATACAACAGAAATACAACAGAGAAATTATGTGCCAAAAAAATGTTATTCCTGGACGCTACCAATCAAGACTGTACAACGGACGTTGAACAAGCCATTAACGTCAGCAGACAGACCACAAACACGAAGAAAAGACAGATCCTGCAAGACATTACCAATACTCACTTGTCTCAATTCACGTGGACAAGGAGAACCACCACTTTGACTGGGACAACACCAAGCTCCTGGGACAGGCTAGACAGAGACAGGCACGAGAATTCCTGGAAGTATGGCACTCCACAAAGCAGGCTATTAATAAGCACATTGAACTCAATCCCATACACATTCCACTACGAACGAAAACCGGAAGTGAGGCAATCCATCTCAATGGACCCCAGAGTATAAAAACCAGGCAGGAAAACACATTGATGCTTCATTAGAGGTTGTACTGAGGATGTTGCCAAGCAAGGTAACAAAACGTCTGTGAAACAAGAAACCAGCTCGGCGAGCCAACCAACCTCAACACCCACAACCCGAGCTACAGATCTACTCCAAAACCTTACGGTAGGCTAGAACTTCAATTTGGGTGAGTAATAAAAGCTTTCCAATTTGACATCAGCAGCAGGATGCAATGAAACATAATGAGCAAAGTATACTCTAAAACCTTCTTAAAATAAAACAGGTGCTTTTGCAGTAGATTACAACTTCATGAGTCATTGTGATGGGAAATCCCTCTATAGGGTTGTCTTGTGGCCATACCCTGGCAGGTACAAAGGTACTCCAGGCTGTCCTGACAGCCTTCTTCTCCAAAACCCATGCTCAGTCTTTAGCTGACAAGCCAGGTCTAACAGGGTACATTGCCTTCTAGCTCTGGCAGGAACCTGGAGGCTGACTGAAAAATGTCCTGGCTCGCCTTGTTAACAGGTCTTATTAGGCACTTTTTAAGTGTGCTATTCAACATGTATGTACCCCCTCCACAGCTGTGTCCCTATTTAGATACCAAAATGTCCAGGTTCAAGTCCAACCTGCCCCAGAATGTGACAAATAATGTTCAAACAAGTTGATTACCAATAATTTACAGCCAGAGATTTTACAGCACAGAGATCATACAACCTTCACTGGTCATCCAGCACCTGTCTATTCTAAGCCCATTTTCTCGCCCATAGCCTTGTGTACTAAGGTTGTTCAATTCCTCATTGAAATACTTTTGAAGTCTAAGAGGGCTCCTGCCTCAACCCCCTTTTAGGAACTGAGATCCAGAATCCCACCATCTGTGGGTGATTGCCTTATTTCCCCCTGATTAAATCCCCTTTTAAAAAATTCTGCTCCTTACCTTAAGACTGTGCCTCTTGGTTACTGACCCCTCTACTAAGTAGAAAAAGTTTCTCTCTATCTACCCTCAGATTCTCCAATAGCCTTCTGTTTTCTAAAGAAAACAAATCCAGCCTAGCTCGTCTCTTTTCATTGTTGAATCCATCCAGCCCAGGCAATATGGTAAATCTTGCACCCACTCTACTGTAATCACATCCTTCCTATAGTGTGCAACCAGAACTGCACACAGTTTTCCAGCTGTGGCCTCAGGTTATATACATCCCTAACATAACCTCCTTTCTCTTGTATGCAATGCCTTGATTAATAAAGGCCAGTATCCATATGCCTTCTTAACCACCTTATGTGCCCTGCTCTTTTCAAAGACCAATGAACATATGCCGTAGGTCCTTCTGATCCTCGATACTTGCCAGGGTCCTATCATCAACATTTGTTCCTTTGCCTGGTTAGTTCCCCCAGAACGCATCCTCAGATTTTTCAGAATTAAACTCCATTTGTCACTATCTCTGGCTAGCTGCAATGTTCTAGCGAAGCCCAACACAAACTGGAGGAACAACACCTCACTTCCCGCTTAGGGACCCTACAGTCCTCCGAACTCAATATTGAGTTCAACAATTTTAGCGCTTAATCTCTCCCATGTCCCAGCCCCCCACTCTACACGCCAGGACTCGTCACCACACAGCCTGCCATTACACACCCACTGTTGTTAGTCACTAACAGTCCCCATTAACAACTATTCACCCTACCAGCCTGATCGTTAGCAACTCCTTTGTCTGTTCACATGTCTTTACTCTCTTTGGGCTCTATTCTATCCTACCCACATCACTATTTTCTGAATATAAGCTGATGTTTTCCCAGCAACCATCAGTTCTGAGGAAGGGACACCAGACCTGAAATACAGATGTGTTCTCCTTCATAGATGCTGCCAGACCTGCTGAGCTTTTCCAGCAGCTTTGTTTTTTGTACCCTGAGGTAACTTTTTTTGCTGTCTATCACACCCCTAATTTTGGTGCCATCTGCAAACTTACCAACCATATCTCCTATGTTCAGATCTAAATCCTTGTGACACACTGCTGGTCACAGGCCTTCAGCCTGAAAAGCAACCCTCCACCACCAGCCTCTGTCCTCTGCCTCCAAGCTAGTTCTATATCCAAATAGCTAGTTCTCCCAGTATTCTATGTGATCTAACCTAGTTAACCAGTCTACCATGAAGAATCTCATCAAACACCTCACTGAAGTCCATATAGATCACATCCACTGCTTTGCCCTCAAGTCTCTTCTTTACTTCTTCGAAAAATTCAATCTTAAGTTCATGAGACATGATTTCCCACACACAAACCATGTTGACTATCCCTAATCAGTCCTTTCCTTTCCAAATACAGGTAAATCCTCTCCCTAAGGATTCCCTCCAACTTTTTGGCCACCCACGATGACAGGTTTACTCGTCTATAGTTCCCTGGCGTTTTCTAAAGCCTTTCTTAAGTAGTGACACCACATTACCCAATCTCCAGTCTTCCAGCACCTTGCCTGTGGCTATTGATGATACAAATATCTCAGCAAGGGGCCCTGCAATTACTCCACTAGCTTCCTGCAAAGTTCTAGGTACACCTAATCAGGTCCCAGGGATTTATCCACCTTTGAGTTAATATGTCCAGCACCTCCTCTGATATATGGCCACTTTTCAAGGGGTCATTTTTGATTTTCCCATGTTCTCTATCTTCTATTTCCTTCTCCGCAGTAAACACTGATGCAAAATATTGGTTTAGTATCTCCCCCATCTCCTATAGTTCCACACATAGGCAGCCTTGCTGATAATTAAGGGGCCCTTTCTCTCCGGTAGATACCCTTTTCTCCTTAATGTACTTGTAGAATCCCTTCAGATTCTCCTTAGACTTATTTGTCATTGTCTGGATCAGTGTGCATTTTGTATCAGTGATATTGGGAACTGCAGAAGCTGGAGAATCCAAGGTGATGATATGTGAGGCTGGATGAACACAGCAGGTCCAGCAGCATCTCAGGAGCACAAAAACTGACGATGAAGGGTCTAGGCCCAAAACGTCAGCTTTTGTGCTCCTGAGATGCTGCTGGGCCTGCTGTGTTCATCCAGCCTCACATTTAATTATCCTAGTGTGCATTTTGTAAAGGTTTTCATGGCACAATGGGGTGTCCCTAACTCTGGGTCAGTCAGTGCTGGGTCAAGTCCCACTTATCCCATAGGTGTGTTTGAACATGTCTGATCTCGTTGATGTCAACACCACTTCTGTGTGACTGTCACAAAATGGCCCACAGAAGGTCACAGCCACAGCCTAAAAGTCAAACCCTCAGTATCAGTGATGATTTACTCTTATAGATCACCCCATTTCTCTATTATCAATTTGTCAGAACTGTTTTTTTAAAGAATTTGTTTCCTGGATGTCGGGGTCGCTTGATAGCTGAACAATTACTGCCCATTTCTAATACCCAGGTGGCAGTTGAAATGCAACCACATTACTGTGTGTCTGGAACCACATGTGGGCCAGACTAGGCGATGGCTGATTTAATTCCCTGAAGTGACATGAGTGAACCAGAAGGGGTTTTATGGCAATCAACAATGGTTTCATAGGCGTCATGAGATTAGGTTTCAATTCCAATTTTTCAGATTTCACCAGTGGCTATGGAGGGATTTGAATCCACATCCTCAGAATTTTGGCCTGGAATTCTGGATGAAAAGTCCAGTTACACTACCAGCCACCATATTCCAAAGTTTCACTCAGTTTAAGTCATCATCATTGTTTTAGTATCTGAAAATATCAATTATTTCTTAATTTCTTGGATTATTTTGCAATTTTTAGTTAATGGCTATTTGTTTCTAAAAAAATGTCTTAACTGGATCTTCATCAGTCAAACAAAAGTGGTGCATCACTGACTACATTGAGTATCGGATGTTAATAGAACTCAATAGTTTGTTTTAGCTCAGCACTCTTATCCTGTAATGGAGTCCTAAGGAATGCACCATATGGTCCCTATGCTGCCAGTGGCATTCCTGAGCACAGCAAACAAAGAGTAGGGAAATCCAATTTTCATATCACTCATCCAGGTTCAATGCTTAAACATAATAGAAGGTGAACACTTAGTGCCCCTTGACAGTTGACATTTTTTCTGGCTTTTGAGCTTTGAAAGGCTACGCAGCCTTGGGCTAAAGCAAAGCAATTCTATTAAAGCTTTGAACAAAGTTATACTGCTAATGCTTGCCAGAAGGTATAGGTTCCTAACCTCACTGCTGAACTAGTCTCTCAGGCATATTTGATAAATTTGATAGATGGCTACTTTAAGAAATATATGCAGTAAGTTATAAGCAAAGACAGAAGATCTTTGGGACTAAAATACTGGTTTGTTTTCATTTTCAGGCTTTTCATGAATCATGACCAGGCCCAATCAGTCCAGGTGAAGCAAGTCAAACACACAGTCCATGTGATGTCTTCATTTGTCTGAATGATGTATTAATTGGAGTGCTAAATGGCACTGCTGGTTGGCTGTACACTCAGCAGGTTGCTAACAGCATCCAAGGCTAGCCTCCCATTATGACAGGCTGTGCCTTCCCTTAAAAGGGAGCTGCACTCAAATTAATGAAAGTTTCTACTAAATGCACGTACTGCAACAATCTACACCTGGGAACAAAAAGGGAAATCCAAGGATAGTGGGTTCGTGGGTCAAACCCTGGAAGCACCACTAATAGGAGAACAGACATGGTTCTACAAGAGAACAGGAAACCCTGAATGACTTACATCAGAAGGGACTGTGGCAGGTGGACAGGAATTCCTGGAATCCAATCCTAGGAATTATGCGGCAGCAACGGCACATAAGGTAGCCACAGGTCATAAGAAATAGAAGTACAGAACATGGTCTGTAATCCAATAGATCTAGGATGTCCTGATTGTAGCCTTAATTCCAATTTCCTGCTGTCTTGCATAATAACTCTTACCTATCTCCTCCTTGAACATCTTCATGTCCAACTTCCACTGCCTGCTGTGGAGGAAAATTCCAAAGAACGTCAATCTTTGAGAAACATAATTTATTGTTCATTTCCAGTTCAAATAGGAGATTTTTAAGTTGTACCCCTAGTTGTAGATTAGCCTGTAATGTTTGGGGAATATGGGTCAGAAAGGGTTAATGCTGAGGAGTGCAATTAGCACTGCTCAATATGATGAAGTCACAAGGGCTCGGACAGGGAATGGCTTTGGATCTCAAAGGAGTAAGATCTAACGTATAAATCTCCCTCATTGGTATATTAGACATTATGATTCTGACAACGTAACATTTACCTCGTGCAATACTCCACACTTTTTTTCTTTATTCATTTACTGGATGAGGGTGTCGCTGACCAGGTAGCACTTTTATTGCCCATTCCGAAGTGCCCAGAGGGTGGTTCACAGTTAACTACATTGCTGTTGGTCTGGAGTCATATGTAAGGATGGCAGATTTCCTTCCCTGGAGACATTAGTAAACCACATGGGCTTTTCTGTCAATCAACAATGGATTCATGGTCAACATCAGACTCTTAGTTCCAGATATTTTTTATTGAATTCAAATTCCACCATTTGACATGGTGGGATTCAAACCTGGGTCCTCAGAACTTTATTTGGGATTATGGATTAACATTACAATGATAATATCGCGAAGCCACTGCCTAGAGACAAGAAGAGAGCATATTCTCATTAGGGTGTCAAGTGATTTCCATTCACAACGCTAGATCCCTACCAAGAAAGACAATGGGACAGCAAATCTACCAGATTGGAATTACACTCCACAAAAGAAAATATTTTCCAAGCATCTCGAGCCAACTTGTGTGTTTCAGTAAGATCACCTTTCATTCTTCTTAACTTCTCTGAGTAAAAGCTCAACCTTTCCTCATAAGACAATTCGTCCATTCCAGGAATCAGCTTCTCTGAACAGCTTCAAATGTAGCTTAGCTTCTCCCTCAGTAAGGAGACCAAAGCTGTACTCCAGATGTGGTCTCACCGATATACAGGTGCCGTAAGAAATCCCTCCATCTGTCTACTATTGGGAATCATTTCCTGAAAAGTTCACCTAGTTATTTCTGATGTCATCCTTGTAAATCACCTCTGCAGACTCCCCAATACCTGTGTCTTTTCTATAGTATGGCCACCAGAACTGCAGGATGTAGTCTATTCAAGGTACACGGAAGCTCAATGGTTAATGTTACAGCCTCACAGTGCCAGGGATCTGGGTTCAATTCAACCATTGGCGACTGTGTGGAGTTTGCACATTCTCCCCATGTCTGTGTGGGTTTCCTCTGGGTGGTCCAGTTTCCTCCCACAGTCCACAGACGTGCAGGTTAGGGTGGATTGGCCATGGGAAATTGCCCATAGTGTTCAGGGATGTGCAGACTCGGTGGGCTAGCCATGACAAATGCAGGGTTATAGGGTAGGGGATGGGTCTAGGTGGAATGCTGTTTATAGGTTAGTGTGGACTCAATGGGCAGAATGGCCTGCTTCAACACAATAGGGATTCTATGATCTGCTTAAATACTTCCCAATTCTATCCATCTAGAAATGATGCATGGTTTGCTTCTTTAATAAAACTGTCCTCAGTAACCTGTGGCACAATATTCAATGATTGAAAGCATGATATAATGCAAGTCATGTAATGCTTGATGACTGGATAAAACACAATAAGGCCACAGACATCAGCTGTCTTTACTTTAAAAAATGTCAGTGATGGTATTGGTGTCAAAAACAAACTGTGGCTTTTGAAAAGATTCACAAGAGGCTACTTTCTACCGATACTTTAGTTTATGACAATCCAGGCTTATTCACTAAAGCAGCCACAGGTGTAATGCCCATAGGATTTCGAGTTGTCCTTTTTCCAAAGTGCAGGCTGATGTAACATAAAACATATTTTATTTTACAACCACATATTTTGATGGAGACTCAATAGTGATCCTCACAGGACTTAAATTCCAAACTGAGATGGACCAGAAGTGCTTTGTAATTTTATTGGGCCCAAATTAAATCTTTAAACGTTGCCTGCACTCACTCAAAGACTCAGGCTGAGATTGGTGAGATATGAAAACCAAAAGAACTGCGGGTGCTGTAAATCAGGAACAAAAACAAAGTTTCTGGAAAAGCGCAGCAGGTCTGGCAGCATCTGTGAAGGAGAAAACATAGTTAATGTTTCGGGTCCGGTGACACTTCCTCAGATGTTGATGAGATATGACTATATTATAGACTATTTTCCAGGTAATGCACAAGTTATGGCAAATACACTCTTTAGTGCAGCAGTGGACTCAATCGATGAAACAAAAGAAGACTCAAATAGAGATAGCAAGAACGGCAGATGCGAGAGCCAGAGATAATGCAGTAGAGCTGAAAGAGCACTGTAGGCCAGGCAACATCTGAGGAGCAGGAAAGTTACGTCATTGCATCACAGATTCTTATTTAATGGTTAGGACAATATTGGCAACAGAGGAAAACCTCACTCAAATGTGTGCATCTCAAAGAAATGAGAGCACAAATTCAAGCAACTCTTTCTGTAAGGATAGTTGCAATACAATCCAGCAGACTAAGTGCTGAAAAGGTAGTGCAAGCAGAAACATAACATTACAGTCGTGAAGGATGTGTTTTTGCACCACGACTGTGAGGTCTGTGAGAAAAAACCTAGCAAAATTACACAGAGGACATCTAGGTACCACACAGTGTAGGGCAAGAGCACAGCAATCAATGTGGTGGCCAGGCATTTTGAAAGGCGTACAGGATTACATTTTAAAAACAAAATATTGCCAATGTTATAAATCTGAAACAAACACTGAAAATGCTATAGAAACACAACAGCTCTCACAGCATCTGAGGAGAAAGAAAGTTAATGTGTTGAGTTCAATATGACTTCTTCAGAACTGATAGGAGTTGGAAAGGGGTGTTTTTTTTCAATACTTTCACAGTCACAGAGGCAGTACAAGGGGAACAGATGGCGTGAAGGGGCAGGGTAAAGAAAAAAGGGGTTGCTAATGGGAGTGAAAAGGAGGTCAACAAAGCAGCCAGGGCTGTGTAGTCTCTGGTACACAAGAATCCAGGAGTTAGCTCCTCTCAGTCCCTCAGAAAGATGACTGTGTAACAGATAGTTGAAAGTATAGTTATTAATGGAGAGGAAGTTCAAAGTCAAAGTCAATGTACCAGTTTTAGGCCACAACTTCAGGACAAACATAATCTCTCAAGACCACAAGAACAAAAAACAATTCAAAAAGCAGCAGCAGCAGTATGACCCTAGGCATATGCAAAATCAGCTTAAAGACAGGGCAGTAAGTCTGATAAAAAGACAAGAAGCCAGGATTCACAGTCATTAAAGAGATAGATGAACCATGATGTAAAATTAGAATGCCTGGAGGAAAATAGAGGAAGAGGAATGCATTTATCTTCTATGAGCCTAGTACACCAAGTAATAATTAACAGAGGATGTGGGACAGCCATATCTGTGTTGCCTCAGACAGTGAACAGTGTGGTAAAATTCCAAACATGGTACAGTACCATCAGCCTAGCGTTGAAGCTAAGCAAATGAGATTGGGACATCTATTCAAAGTTTGAGATCATTTTGACCTGACAAATTTGGACTTTGAGGGAGGATATGGTGATAATTGCAATAGATACAATGGTAACTTTGGTAATGATCATAAAGACTATGGAAGTACAGTAAACTCCTGGAATAATTATTACCAACTAGACAGAAGACTGGAACAAAATGGGGCATGAGATTCAAGATGATGCACCTCTACCTCTAAAATCAGTACTGTAGAAGACACCTATCTTGAATGAGCATGAAAAGAGAGAGATCTCAGGCACATTACTTATAACCACTATGTACAGATGTAAATATACGCATGTTCCAGTCTGTAGCAGTTGAAGAACTCAGCCTCAGAAACAAAGATAAGGTATTCTCAGGGACAGTATGTGTAGACACCTACAGTCAGAGGTACTGCATACCAGTATCACAATGCGCATTGAGCAGTTTTGGCTCAAACCACAAGAAAACAAAATCCACAAAATGAATAAGAGATGGAAATATGACAAAAATGTGAGGTAGTTTGGGTCAACAATAAAATCCAGTTCATTGTTGGTATATAACATTGATTCCATGTGGTATTTGGCATTGAGATTGCAAAAAAAAATTAAAAACCATTTCTGACAATGTATGTACAGCATGCTGATATTTGCTCTGAAAATCATCAGGCTGTCCCTGCAGGCAATGTAACCAAAAATAAAAGGAAAGTTCATCCACAGTATTGAAACATGAATTGCCCGGATTGTGCAACCTTGTTCAAAACTTGAAATGACTAATATAAAAAAAAACTCGGGAACTCATTTCACCTGTGTACAAAATGTTTCCTGCTTCCAAGTAAAATAATCTCTAATCCATACAGTAGCATGAAAATACATACACACAAATTACCTTTGAAATTTGTGCAAATTTTCTGATGATTTTCCATGAAAAACCAATTATTTCCAACAAGAATTTCTATCATACGCCACAAACAATGATCTCAGAGCTCTTAATTGTGTAGTTGATTTGAATCACTAGTTCAGAATTGGAGTGAATTATATTAGCACCTTATTTAGAGATCAAGAGTAAGCACAATGCATAGTATTACATTAAAATTACTTCACGGAATACAAATACTCAGAAGTCGTTCTCTTCAATCCTGTTGCTTCCTGAACTCATGACAGCCTTGAACCAAAGAGCTGAACTCAAGTGTATGAAGAGAGAAATGTGGCTCCACAAGGACTGTCTTATGGTCACTCATACCAATGAAAAGAGATTTGTGACAGAGATATTTATGAGGTCATGTGGGTTTTCTACTTTGTTCCCTTGTCACCTACCACCTTGCCTAATCTTGTCAGTACATCTTCCAAGGCTTGGCCAACCTTTTTGGCAGTGGTGCAACTGAGCCACTCTTGATCACAAGCATTGAAATTCCCCACATGGAATAAATCCCATGCCTCTGCTACCTTCATTTCTCCCTCCAAGTGGTGCTCATTGAAAATAGTATGGATTAATCAGCTGAGGCAGTGCCATATGCAGTAATCAGGTGGTTTTCTGGTCCACGTTTGGAATGTGACAGGATCTGGAATCAATGTTAAGGACTCCCAGGGAAACTCTCGCCCAATGGTATGGCACTGTGCCACCATCTCCCTTGTGTCTCTCCTGTTGGACAAACTCAAGAGTGATGTAGCCTAGGACATTTGACTGTAGGGTAAGGCACAGTAAATATAATTATAACAGTCTGTTGACTGACTAATGTATGAAACAGTTCTTCCCATTTCTGCACAAGCTTTTACCTTAACTGATGTGTGGAAATGCATAATTACCTGTGGGGATCTTTTAAAGCGATATTTCCAACACACTCATTAGACAATAATTAGAATTATTGATTTTTTGCTACAAATTAATAACTTCAAGACTTTCTAATTTTCAACAACTCTACAGAACACGTCCTTACCTTTTTGCTTGCTAACCTGTTTCAGGGCTGTTCAAGGGTTCATTGAGCAAAAGTAAACTTTCAGTGATATTAACATGGTCAATAACCAGGAATTGTAATGTTGAGAGTTACAATATCCAACAACTACACAATGATTCATTCTGGTGCTCTACTGGATGAACAATCAGCACCAATAAGCAGCCCAAAGGGATGCTAACACAAGTGGATGTGCGCAAGTTTCATACGCACTGGAAACTGTAAATCATGGAAAATGAGGATTCATGGACCAGCCCCTTTGGAAAACTTTGAGAAATCACAGGAAGAGGCTGAAATGATCAATGGCAGGGGTGGCTGTCCTATCATCCAGAAGTAAAAGATAAATGTAAAGTCATCATACTCCCCGAGAACTATTGGACCACTCTCTCATTAGGGAGAGACAACTCATGGTGGTTTCACCTGAGGGTCACCATGCCTCAGGCAAGGGGGAAAGTTTAAGAAGAAGCCTTCATGGTAACCTCACCTGGTGTGGGAATTGAAGTGCAAGTTGATGAAAGAGTTAACATGTTGCCCAATCCTCACCAATGTAATTAAGGGTACTTTCTGCAATTGAGGTCAAAATGAAGTACAATTTGGGTTTCTTGATAGCACAAAGCAGTTTCTGGCAGGTATAATACAGCTTTTTGTGTATTAGAAAGTAACTTGAATTAGTTGCTGATGGATAATTACTCATTACTGCTTCAATGTTCATGTCCTTCTGCTTTGCAATGGCTTCAGGTTCTTGTTCATTAATCATAATAATTGGATATCTTTGCAAGGTAAAGTTACAGATTCATGTAACAATTATTAATTAAAACAACATACAGGACATTAGGGTTACAGTAAACGATATCAGTATTCAGTCAAGACAACTGATTCATAACTTTATGATCAAAAATATTTTCTTAACCAGTAATGTCATGAACCCTATTCTCGAATCCTATTTCCCTCCACATATGAAATATGGGATGATTATTGAAGGGAACATTGATATCTCAGAAGTCATTCATTTACTCCTCCCTGTGTACTTTTGAAATAAAGGAGATATACATAATGGCCTTAAATTGGAAAGTTGACACAGTTTGGTGCCTCTATAAAATCAATATATACTCATCATTAAAGTGACATCAACAGTGCTATCAAGCAGAACCTGCTCAGAAATAACTTGCTCAGTGACACCCAGTTTGGGTTTTGCCAAGGCCACTCAGCTCCAGACCTCATTACAGCCTCAGTTCAAACATGGACAAAAGAGCTGAATTCCAGAGGTGAGGTGAGAGTGACTGTCCTTGATATCAAGGCTGCATTCGACACAGTGTGGCACCAAGGCAAAACTGGAATTAATGGGTATCAGGGGCAAACACTCTGGTGGTTGGAGTCATACCTGACACATAGAAAGATGGTTATGGGTGTTGGCGGTCAACCATTTCATCTCCAGGGCATCTTTGTAAGAGTTCCTCAGGGTAGTGTCCTAGGTCCAACCACCTTCAGCCGCTTCATCCATGACGTTCCCGCCATCATAAGGTCAAAAGTGGGAATGTTTCGCCAATGATTACACAATGTTCAGTGCCATTTGTGACTCCTCAGATACTGAAGCAGTCCGCATGCAACAAGATCTGGATAATATCCAGGCTTGGGCTGACAAATGGTAAGTGACATTCGTGCCACACAAATGCCAGGCTATGACCATCACCAATAAGAGACAATCTAACCACTGTCCCTTGACATTCAATCGTGTTACTATCACTAAATATCCCACTATCAACATCCTGGGGGTTACCATTGAGTTGCAACTCAACTGGGACTCACCACATTAACACAGTGATTACAAAAGCAGGCCAGAATCTAGAAACACAGTGGCGAATAACTCACCTGCTGACTCCCCAAAGCCTGTCCACCATCTACAAGGCACAAGTCAGCAGCATGATGGAATATTCCCCACTAGCCTGGATGACGGTAGTCCCAACAACACTCAAGAAGCCTGACACCATCCAGGAGAAAACAGTCCACTTGATTGGCACTACATTCACAAGCATTTATTCCCTCCACCACTGACGCTCAGTAGCACCAGTGTGTATTATCTACAAGATGCACTGCAAAAATTCACCAAAGTTCGTCAGAGACCACCTTCCAGACTCATGACTACTTACATCTAAAAGGACAAGGGCAGCATATGGGAAAACCACCACCTACAAGATCCCTCCAAATGACTCACAATCCTGTTTTGGAAATATATCGCTGTTCCTTCACTGTTGCTGGGTCAAAGACCTGGATTTCCCTCCCTAATAGCATTGTGGGTCAACCCATGGCAAGTGTACTACAAAGGCTCAAGAAGGCAGCTTGCCACCACTTTCTCAAGGGCAACTAGGAATGGGCAAGAAATGCTGGTCAGCCAGCAATGCCCACATCCCACAAATGAATAGAGAAAAAAATACATAATTGCATTAGTTTCTGCTGGTAACTTCATACATGTCAGAATTAGATGGAAGAAGAGATGGCATTTCCTCAACCTCAGGTTCTGGGACATGAGCATCCACATTCAGAAAGCAAGACAGGATCTTAAGCTGTGTAATGGGGCAAGACATCAAATTTGGGAAGATATAGTAAATCGAGAGTATGATAAATCAAAGAGTAGAGTCAAAGTCAAAGAAAAGTGTATTAATGAGAACTGATAAATAGGCCATGTCAGAAAAGTTAGACAGTATAAATCGAGCAGTCAGCTAACAGATAAAACTAGAAATTCCAAAGTGATTAAAAGAATAAAAACTGGAGACTTTGTATCTGAATGTGCATATCATTTGAGAAACAAGAAGCAGATGAATTGAGAGTACGAAACTAAATTAATAAGTACAAACTGGTGGCCATCACAGAGACATAGCCACAGGATGATATGATTTGGGAACTACATTTTGAAGGGTACAGGACATTTAGGAACGGCATACAAGTAGGAAAAGCTGGACGGGGAGCTCTGTTAGGTAACGAGAGTATTCACACAACTGAGAGGGGTGACCAAAGTTCAGGAAGCCATGATGTGGGTACAGTTGAATAGAAATGGGAAATTATAAAGTCAAATAATAAGAACTTGTCAGAAAGGCACTATAATAATCATAAGAAATTTTAATCAACATATTGACTGGTAGAGCCACATGGGCAAAGACAGTATACATGAAGAGTTCACAGGATATTTGCAGGTCAGTTTCTTAAAACAACAAGGGCTGGCAAGACAGCAGGCAGTTACACGGGCTAGTGTATTTTCTACAGGCAAGATTTTCAAGCATAGAATGCTGCAAGTCATTTAAGATGTGCAGGTTAGGTTGATTGGCCACACTAAATTGCCCGTAGAGTACAGGGACGTATAGATTAGGTGGGTTATAGGGGGATGGGTCTGGGTGGGATGCTCTGAGGTTTAGTGTGGACTTGTTGCTTCTGGCCTGTTTCCACACTGTCGGAATTCTATGATAACTACAGCATAGAAAAAGGCCCTTTGAGTCTGTGCCAGTCAAAAGCAAGCACTGAAATATTCTAATCCCTCTCCGTTCATTGGGCGAATAAATATAGGGGATGAGGAAATGGCAGTTGAGTTGAATAAATACTTTGCGTCAGTCTTCAGAGTGGAAGACAATAATAGTATCTTAAAGATCATAAATAATCAAGGAGCAAAATATGGGAAATAGCACTAGAGAAATAGGGCTAGGCAGTCTAATGAGGCTGAAGACAGACAACTCAACTGGACCTGATGGGATGCATCCTAGGATATTAAAAGAAGTAGCTACACAGAGAGGATGCACTGATAGCAATCTTCCTGAAATCCTCAGATTCTGGAAAAGTCCCTGAGGATTGAAAAACATCCAATGCAACATTTATTGAAAAAGCGTAGGAAACAAATAAAAACTAAACTATAAGCTTAACATCTGTTTTTATGATTGTGTTTATAACAAATATTGTATCGATGATAAAAGATATGATTATATCTATAATAGCAGAGCATTTGGAAATGCAAAATATGAGTAAGTAGAGTCAGTGCTGCTTAAGGAAGAGAAATCATGTTTGACAAATTTATTAGAAATCTTTGAAATGGTTAAAAAAATTAGATTAGATGAAGAGAAAGCAGGAAATATTTCATATTTGATTTTTCAGAAGGTGCTTGATGTTACCACAAATAACATTAAGTAGCTTAAGAGATTTATCTATTCTATTTAAAAAGATGGTTTTGAAGTAAGTATATTAACATGGGCAGAGAATTTGCTAACTAACAGAAGGCAAAGATTTGGGATGAGGAGGGAATTTACAGGATAGGGAAATTCAAGGCTATTTACTTAATAAGGGAATCAAGAGTTATGGGCAAAGGCAGGACGGTGGAGTTGGGGATTATTAAATCAGCCACAATCTCATTGAATGGTAGAGCATACTCAATGAAATGGATGGCCTATTTCTGCTCCAATGTCTTACATTCTATGGCCTGCCCTTTGTCAAACTTATCAAATTTTTATCAAATTGAATACTGCACAAGAGATAAAAGTGACAACTCTCTTCAACCATTGCTAAATCAGAAAGTAAAAACCATGCCCTATTAATTTACTAAAATATTTTACCATTTAGCACTTTTCATTCAAACTCTCTCGACTTTCTCTGCTCCAGTGAATGTATTCTATTATCACAATGGTCTCCCCTTATGATGAGAAAAGGTCTCATGGAAGATCAACAATCTGAACCATTAACTCTATTTCTCTCTGCAAAGATGCATTACCAATTGTGTACTTCTGTATTATTTGTTT
Source organism: Stegostoma tigrinum (assembly GCF_030684315.1). Lineage (NCBI taxonomy): Eukaryota > Metazoa > Chordata > Chondrichthyes > Orectolobiformes > Stegostomatidae > Stegostoma > Stegostoma tigrinum. Next base: position 48,644,569 of record NC_081373.1, read on the forward strand.
TTATTTCCAATTACCACAGTTCCCCATCATTGAACATAGAACATAGAACAATACAGCGCAGAACAGGCCCTTCGGCCCTCAATGTTGTGCCAACCTGTGAACTAATCTAAGCCCCTCCCCCTACACTATTCCGTCATCATCCATATGCTTATTCAAGGACTGTTTAAATGCCCCAAATGTGGCTGAGTTAACTACATTGGCAGGCAGGGTGTTCCACGCCCTGACCACTCTCTGAATAAAGAACCTGTCTCTGACATCTGTCTTAAATCTATCACCCCTCAATTCGTAGCTATGCCCCCTTGTACAAGCTGAAGTCATCATCCTCGGAAAAAGACTCTCACTGTCCACCCTATCTAATCATCTGATCATCTTGTATGTTGCTATTAAATCCCCACTTAGCCTCCTTCTCTCCAATGAGAACAGATGCAAGTCCCTCAACCTTTCTTCAGAGGGCCTGCGCTCCAGACCAGGCAACATCCTGGTAAATCTCCTCTGCACCTTTTCCAATGCTTCCACATCCTTCCTGTAATGGGGCGACCAGAACTGCATGCAATATTTCAAATGAGGCCGCACTAGCATTTTGTACAGTTGCAGCATGAATCCCTTGCATTATCCCGGTAAATCTACGCTGAACACTTCCAAAACTTTAAGTAAAGACATTTCCATTAAGGGGTGTCACTTGTTGATTTTTATCTAAACCATACATGGCCCACATATAATTGCAATATTTTTTAATCGCTCAAGCAATTCATGAATAAACTGGGGCTATTTTCCCTGGAGCATTGGAGGCTGAGGGGTGACGTATAAAGGCTTATAAAATAACGAGGGACATAGATCGGGTGAATAGACAAGGTCTTTTCCCCAGGTTAGGGAAGTCCAAAACTAGAAGGTATAGGTTTAAGGTGAGAGGGGTAAGATTTGAAAAGGACCGAAGAAGCAACTTTTTCATGCAGAGGATGATGCGTTTATGAAATGGGCTGCCAGAGGGAGTGGTGGAGGTGGGTACAATTACAAGATTTTAAAGGCTTCAGGATAGGTACATGAATAGGAATGGTTTAGAAGGATATGTGCCAAATGCTGGCAAATGGAGCTCAATTAATTTAGGATATCTGGTCAGCATGGATGAGTTGGGCTGAAGGGTCTGTTTCCATGCTGTACAACTCTCTATAACTCTAAACTAAACAAAATCTGTAGACTATTTATACTTCACACATGTTTTCTAGCAGACGGTAACTCTCTCAAAACAGGATCCATTGCAACACTCTTCCTCGTATAGTTTTATTGCTGTTTCTAAATGAACCTTCTAAATAAGGCTTGATTAATAGGGGCCAATTGAGGCTCACCAAGGGATCCCATCCAATCTACCACTGGGGATCTAAATGCAGCAAATATAAGTGGAAGATTCTGCAAGAAGATGCCCCTGCAATCAAAGGCCATTTTTCTGCCATGTTCGTTAGGGAGCCTGCAGCAACAAAAACTGGAGAGAAACAGCCTCTGCTTGGAAAATTTGTGTCATTTTGTTTACTTTGAGCGCTGCACCTTGTGAGTGGCAACAGAGAATCTGCTGGTTGGGAAGAGGCCACAAGATGCCTTCCAGATGGACGTGGATAAAGAGGGTCTGATTCAGGGAGCAAGGAGGGAAGGATATGGTGGTAGAGAAGACAAGGCTTCTTCTTTCATGCACTGGTGCCACCCCCTTAAAGCAACAGTCAAGGTGGTGGAGTGATGTGCCTAGGCCAGGGGGGATGTGAGTGGTGGTGGGCGGTGGGAGTAAGCAAGTGGTGAGGGGGGGAGAGAGTAGGTGAGGGGAGAGAGAGTGAGTAGTGAGGTGAGAGTGAGTTGAGGGGAGAGTGAGTGGGGGGGAATGAGTGGGTGGGAGTGAATGAAAGTAACAAAGAGAAATGAGTACATTTCAATAATCAAGGGAGGGAAAAGAAAAGGGACAGTGAGAGCTAGTGTGTGTTGGGGAAGGGAGGTGAGAAAGAGTGAGAACTGAAAAGAAATGGGAGATTAGGGAACAGAATGTGTTAGGAGAGACAGTACAGAGAACAAGTGGGGGAAAGAGAGAGAGGTAGTGGGGGGGATGGGAGAGAGAGAGGAACAAGAGCAAATGAGTGAATGTGAGGGAAGGAGACTGAGCAGGACTATGTAAGTGTGAGAAGAAGTGAGAGTCAGAACAAGTAAGTGTTGGAGGGAAGGAGGCAGAATGTGTGGGACAGACAGTGAGTGACAGAATGTGTGATTAACTGAGAAAGGGTAAAAGTGAAGGGGTTGGAAGAGCAGTAAGAATGCTTCCTGAAACCAAACTAGAAACAACCGTTTTCCCTCGCCCTCCTCCTCTTTCCCTTTCAAAACCATCAGAATGTAGGCTGAAAGACAAATCACTTCCAATCCCCAAATTCATAAGAATTCCACTTGGAGTCTGTATCACCAGAGGTGCCATTTTCTTCCTCTGTTCTGGTGAGCAAGACTTGGGGCATCATCTGACTCCCTCTTTAGTTCTGTTTCTTAATTATAATAAAGAGCAATTAATTAGCTCTGCAGTTTGGTACTTTTCAATGGTCTTTTTATTAATTAGCTATTTAAGTTATTGGTTTATTGCTTTGAAATTGTTTATTTTCTTGAATTTAGTTCTTTTTTCTGTTGTGCCATATCTGAACTAGCTGAAATGCATTCACTGGCCCTACAAATTTAAATGTATTCCCCCACCCATGTGAAAAAGTTGGACAATTCAGTTATATATTTATTATATCCTTTGATAAGTTTCAACCAACAAGGCAAACTTCACAGAGAAGATATGGTCAGCGTCCAAAGCCTGTGCTCTCCAATGAGAAAACACAGAATGTCACACCACAGATGCAGGCCATTTGTTCCATGAAGTGTATAATTGGTATTTTTCTTCATAAGTCATTGAATTAATTCTTGCTTAGAAATGAGAACTCACCCTTTTGACACAATTAATTTTTCCTTTCGAAATTAGGGGATGTCAGGTCTGACTTTATAATTTGAGGCAGAGTTCAACCCTAAAAGTGAGCACCACATTAAAGACATTCACCTCATCCCTCACATTCCGCCCCTGCAATAACCGCCCCAACAGAATCCCCCTAGTCCTCACATACCGCCCCACCAAACTCTGGATACAACGCATCATCGTCTGACACTTCCGCCATCTACAATCTGACCCCACCACCAACGACATTTTTCTCATCCCACCCTTGTCTGCCTTCCGGAGAGACCACTCTCTCCGTGACTCCCTTGTCTGGTCCACACTCCCCTCCAAGCCCACCACACCTGGCACTTTCCCCTGCAACCGCAGGAAGTGCTACACCGGCCCCCACACCTCCTCCCTCACCCCCATCCCAGGCCCCAAAATAATTTTCCACATCAAGCAGATGTTCACCTGCACATCCGCCAATGTGGTATACTGCATCCACTGTACATGGTGTGGCTTTCTCTACATTGGGGAAACCAAGCGGAGGCTTGGGGACCGCTTTGCAGAACACCTACGCTCAGTTCGCAGTAAACAACTGCACATCCCAGTCGCGAACCATTTCAACTCCCCCTCCCACTCCTTAGATGATATGTCCATCCTGGGCCTCCTGCCATGCCATAATGATGCCACCCGTAGGATGCAGGAGCAGCAACTCATATTCCACTTGGGAAACCTGCAGCCCAATGGTATTAATATGGATTTCACCAGCTTCAAAATCTCCCCTCCCTCACTGCATCCCAAAGCCAGCCCAGCTCGTCCCAGCCTGCCTAACCTGTTCTTCATCTCACCTATCCCGTCCTCCAACCTCAAGCTGCATATCCATTTCCTACCTACCAACCTCATCCCACCACCTTGACCTGTCCGTCCTCCCCGGACCGGCCAATCACCTCCCTACCTCCCCACCCATACTCTCCTCCCCACCTATCTTCTCCTCTATCCACCTTCAGTCCGCCTCACCCCTCTCTCTATTTATTTCAGAGCCCTCTCCCCATCTCCCCTTTCTGATGAAGGGTCTAGGCCTGAAACGTCAGCTTTTGTGCTCCTGAGATGCTGCTTGGCCTGTGTGTTCATCCAGCTTCACACTTTGTTATCTTGGATTTTCCAGCGTCTGCAGCTCCCATTATCTCAGATTATATTGCTGTTAGCATCATGCAACATGGCAGGTAACACATATAAACTAGAGGCAAATTATGGCAGATGGTGGAATCTGTACTGAAAGCAAAAATAGCTGGAAATCACAGCGGGTCAGACAGCATCCACAGAGCGAGAGAGAGCTAATGTTGAGTCTACATAACTCTATCAAACCCATCAGAACAATCATCTAGACTTGAAAGGTTAGCTTGCTCTCTCTCCATGGATACTGTCTGACCCACTGTGATTTCCAGCAGTTTTGTTTTCAACATATACAAACTGTTCTCATAAAGCTGCCATACCCAATTATAGATAAAACAAAGGGATTTGTTAAACTTCAAATGATTTAAATATTTTGCTCAATTTTAAATTAGAATGAACGAGATTTTAACAAGAAAATTTGATAAATTTAATGCATTCTTTTCTTTAAAGATAACCTTTTAAAATGTACAGTGTTGTTTTGTAATATATTTAGATATAAAATAGAAAAAAGTAATTTAGAAAGTACAGATATTGGCATTGTAATAAAATTTCAATAACAACTACAGAGATGTCTCAAACATTTAATAGTTATATAGCAGCTCTCACAGGATTCAACAACATTAACTTCAGTTATTTACAATATTTCAACATATGCTGCATTATTAATAAATAAAGTACTTACACTTTTTTAAAAATCTGCAGGCTTTTATATTAGTTATCTAGATGAAACCAACCATCTCTAAAGTGGCTGACAGATGTTATTTCATATGTTAATCTTACTTGAAGATGCTTAGCTTTCTCACTATTGTACAATAAAGTTCCTTTCTTCATTATGAAGACAGTCTGTCTTTGGCAAAAATACACAAAAGTGAACTAATGTAATTAAAACAGATGTTACATCTCATTTCTTCAATCGCTGCCATACATTTAAATCTTCAGCTGAAGGATGTGCTACTTTAAATAGATGATGAAAACAATTTATTTTTAAGGCTACAATATGAATAGCTGAGAGAATAAACATGCATATAATAAAGAACATGAGCAGATTACTCTTAAATGATCACTCTGATATACTATTTCTGCTGTTAATCTTGTGCTTTAAAGCAATGTGCTACAGAAATAGCATTCATCATTAGGTAAATAAAAATAAAGTTCTGAAAGCACTCCGGAGGTCTGACAGAAACTGTGCAGTAGGGAAAAAACATGAACAGTTTGAGTTAAAGGCAATTTTTTTCAGAACAGATCACTTGAAGATGTTTAGCATTCTCATGATTGTGTCATATTTGAATGTTACTGCATCAAGTCAGACTGGAAAATGGACAGAAGCGTACAACTGCATTACACATTCATGCTGCTAACTCAAATAAATCCCTTTATCCTCTTTTGTTCAAAATAGTAATAACAGCTACTCAATATTCTCTGGCATGCATATGAAATGTTGACGGTGCTGTGCAATTGTTGGCAGTTTTTCTAATAGGACTATGGACTAACAAAGAGGAGGAATTGGAAGTAGCTTTTCTTTGAGTAGTAATCAGTGTGGATTTGTTATGTGTGTTATCAGATGGTGACTTTCAACAAATTTAACTGACTCGTTGAAAAGGGCAACCAGAGACATTTGAGAAGAATAATGCTTTTGATGCAGTCTACATGGGCTTTAGCATGGCTCTTGAAAGGGTTCCTCATGGCAGAGTCCCTCAAGAAAGTAAGAGCCCTCACAGCTCATGGGGTCTGAGATAAAGTCTACACAAAATGAATTGAGAGGTAGAAAGCAGAGGGTGGCTGTTTCTGTGACTGTAATCTGTTCCCTGCAGGGTTTTGCAGGGCTGGGGCCATAACCGTTTGTGGCGTACATTATTGAACTGGACTCAAACACAGAGGGTTTCATCAATATGTTCACAGATTGCACAAAAGTTGGTAGACTGGTAAATAGTGAAGAGGATAACTGTAAACTTAAGGAGGGTATCAACAAACTGGACAAGTGGAGGCAGCAGCGGCAAATGGAATTCAACTCAAAGGTGAGGAAATGCAGTTAGGAAGGGTGAATGATAAAAGGTGACATTATGAATGGTAGGAGTTTTGAAATTACCGAAGATCAGAGGGACCTTGACATGCATATCCATGAAGCCTTGATGGTGAGAAGTTGATAAGGTGTTAAAGGCAGCATATTGGGATACTTAGCTTTATTGGCCTACGTGTGGAACATTAGAATTGGGAGGTTAAGCTGGAATGGTATAAAACACTGCTCAGCTCACGATCTCGCGGTTCCGATGAAAGGTAAGTGATCTGATAGTGTGTAACTGTTGTATACCTAGTTCTTTTATATCTTAAGTACAAGCCCTGGCAGGTGTGCTGATAGGCAGCATTTCTGTGCCAGCTGTGCTACACCAAGAGATGCAATGGAGGGACTGGAATTGATGGTGCAGAAGGCATTGACAGCTCTTGTATGAGCCATCTGTATCAGCAAGCTACCTTTGCAGCCATCTCTGTACAGGATGTATTTATCAGTCAGGTTGGCTTTTTAGTGCCATGTAGGGAGAGGAGAGAATCCTTTTTTTCTAGCAGAGATTTCAGGAGAACTTTTTAGGGAGGTAACTCTAAAAGTGACACCATATTTTGCCTAGTATTTATTGCCCACCACCAGAAGTGAGGGATGGGTGTGAATAAGTAGAGGCTGAATGATATTTCTGGGCTGCAGATGGTCACATGCTATCATGGTGCCGTTTAGTTACATTGCCTGGATGTTGGAGCCCAAAAAGACTCAATGGGATTCAGAGCTTCCTGCCCATTAAACTTGTCATGTTCACAGAATCCCTACAGTGTGGAAACAGGCCCTTTGGCCCAACAAGTCCACACTGAACCTCAGAGCATCCCACCCAGACCCACTTAATAGACACCCTCTACCTTCCTGAACATTACAGGCGACATGGCCAATCCACCCAACCTGCACATCTTTGGACTATGGGAAGAAACTGGAGCACCCAGAGAAAAACCATGCAGACATGGGGAGAATGTGCAAACTCTACACTGACAGTCACCTGAGGCTGGAATCGAACCCGGGTCATGACGCTGGGAAGCAGGAGTGCTAGCCACTGTGTCACCGTGCTGCCCCTATCCCATGTGTACAAATGTAATGGGTTGAGAAAATGTATTGACCAGAGAAAACTCATGCACGAACCCCTGGGAGCAAGCGCTTCCTGCTTTTCAGGTCATTTCCACATTTCATCTCAAAAGAGAGAATTCAACCCTATCCCGCTAACTAACCAAGCCATTTCTTCAATTTCTAAGCTTGGAGGAACTGGCAGCGGAAAGAGTTAATTCTATAGGTTCTCCATATGAGTGATTCTTCAGGAACATTGAGCATTCTTTCTGGGACCAAAGCCTGCTGGCTGGAATGAGATGTGATATGCCAGAAAGAACGCTCTGTTTGTGGGATGCTGCAGAATCACTCATGGGCAATCGTTGTTTCACTTCCATATCGGCTCTGTGGCATTTGAAATGGTTGAGGCCTGTTATACATCTCATTCAAAATTTCAAAATCACATTGCCACTGTATTATATTCTTCCATTCATTGTAAAAATATCAGCCATGTGACAACTATTGGTCAAGCAGTAACATGGACGCTTTGTTGGAAGTATTAATTGGGGATGCTGAGTATGAATACCTGTCTTGAATCGATGTTGCGGTTATCTGTTTTGACTACTACCTCATAATCTTGACTAACTTTGAGACAGGTTAACAGCTGTTTAAGTGTATTTAAGATACAAGTATACAACCATCATCCACTATAAGCTCTGCAGAATAATATTGTATTTTTCTGTGCACCTTCATTCCATTGATAGGCTTTAATGACTGGTCTTAAAGAAAGACAGAGATTTAGGGAGGATGTGTGGGTTTAACAATTAGGTAACTGAACGCACAAATCCTAATGGAAAAGCGATTAAAATTTGGGATGTGGAGGAGGTCAGAATTGGAGCAATGCAGACGCTTTCAACTGTTTGAGAGTTTTTAGTCAGTTACAGCAGCTGAAGGAGAAAGGCTATTGTGAACAAGTTTGAGAATTATTAAATCAAGACGTTGCTGAACTGGGAGCGAAAGTAGGTTAACAAGCACAGGGATGTCGGGTGAAAGGAATTTTATATGACCTTATGATGATGTATCTTATTTCATTAACTGGAAAGTCACCATGGAGATGGCAGAATTACAATTAATGAGTTTGGTATTCTAATTACTGTTTCACCAAATTATGCAATGTCAGTTTAATTCACTGTTTAATCATGAAAAATTGAGGATCTGAAAACAGCCTAATAGAGCAATGGTTCATAATCGGTCAGCAGAAACTAACCATAATTATATTAACACTCATCAATAGATTCATCAATAAATTATGAAAGGAAAAATAAAATAATTTCTCATCTACAAAGAAATTTCCCAGCAATATAAATGTCTTCTAAATTGACCGCAGGACGTTCCTTAAAAAAATTGCCCTACACCTGTCCTCGGGGTATAACTTCAATTAGTTTGCACAGTCAAGTTATTCACAGCTGTTCCTTAATCCTGTAATAACATCCTGTAATGGTTGGCACGGTGGCTCAGTGGTTAGCACTGCTGCCTCACAGCGCCAGGGCCCAGGTTCAATACCACCCTCAGGCGACTGTGTGGAGTTTGCATGTTCTCCCCGTGTCTGTGTGGGTTTCCTCCCACAGTCCAAAAATGTGCAGGCTAGGTGGATTGGCTATGCTAAATTACCTCTAGTGTTCAGGTGGGTTATAGGGGGATGGGTGGGGGGGGGGGGGGGGGGGATTCTCTGATAGTCAGTGTAGACTTGTTGGGCCAAATGGCCTGTTTTCACATTGTGGGGATTCTATTCTATTCTAATAAAACACTGCATATTACTCCTTACAGTTCACATCTCAAAAGCATATTCTTTGACTTCTCATGAACAATGTCATCAAATATCAGCTAAACTGCTTTATTTTGTTGTTATTGTACAGTCAGGTGTGAAAATTGGAAATGTCTACATTGATTCATCTGTTAGATTATCATATAATAGTTCCCAATTCTTTTTGAATGTTGTTATGCATGCGTATATCCAGAATGCCACTGCATTACATAACTGCGGTCAGTGAGTGTATCAAAGCAACAGCTGTATCATTACATAGCAACTGGAAAGAGCTGGAAAAATGTGTTAGGAATCCATATTTCTCTCTGATCTTTTCCCTTCTACCTGCAAATTTTTGCTCTCTTCAGCAGGTTTTCAAGCATCGATAAAATGATTTTTTAGAAGTCTTATCGGGAAAAAGATGAGGTTACTTTACAAGAGAACAGCTGCAAAACACTAGATAAGTAATAGAACAGTATGTGGACAGACTGGCAATGAGAATGAGAGAGAAACAGAGGAATTGGGTGAAAACCGATGAACAAATTCAATTGACACATGGAATACATTGAGGAAAGATTGAGTGCATAAACAGAGTGGAGGGGCAGGGGACAGCAGACGATTGGGGCTGTCAAAACCTGGAAGAGTTGGCAAAATGACACGATTTTGTAAAGTTTGTATCTAATAGTAATAGCGATAGGAATATCAAAATAGGGCAGCTTGAAGTTGATATCACATGAATATGGATCTTGCAAAATTCAGTGGGAGAAGTGTAGTTACTGGCCCAAAGTAGTGAAAGACTCAACTTAGGCTTGGGCCCCTGCCTGCCTTGGTGCCACCCTGTAAACTGAAATTACATTTCCATCCTTGGAGTCAGTGACAAACATAAAGTGGCACTCCCTGAGCCTTGATTGCAAGGCACACAAAATGTGTTGACTTACTCTCCACCTAGAATTTAGGGAGTCACTGTAGATGAGATAAATGCAGTCAGCAAAATTGTTTGTAAATTCTTTTTAATATTTTGTTTTTTTTTCAAATCTAACATAATTTCAGGGATGGTGTCTACATACAGCAAGACTCAGTGCTTCCACAGGCCCACCTTTGCTTCATACTCAATGGGCTCCAATACCAACTTGTGAATGCTGTAATCTTGAATGAGGCTTCCTATTAGGAGTGCAAATGGTAGCTAAGGTGAGGAATGTCATGCCTCATGCTACTAGCACATGACGACTCAGACTTAAACAATCACTTTCTACATCAATTGGTCAAATGCAAGAAAAGTGTGGGGAGAGATAGCACTCTAAATATTCTTTATCTTTTCTGGCAAGCAGGAAAGGAAATTGAGATAGAAGGTAGCATCATTTGAGAACATGTATTCAGGCAACACACAAGAGTGTGAGATCGGACTGTGGAAGGAACAGTCTGACAGTAATTGTGCGGAGCAAGGTGCATTTGGACCGTCAGCAACAGAGCCCAGGACCCAGGCCTCGATAACAAATTCAAAATACACGAATCTGAAAAAAAGGGCAAGAAGCATAAAGATGTGCATTTGGAAAGGAATAGGAGAACAAAATCTAATCCATGCCAATGAAAGCTACCATTGACAGGTCTAATGAACTTCTCACATGGAGAGGGCTTAAAAGAGGAATTAAGCAGGGCAGATCAAAGTGATATCAGAAGAAGTGGGATGAGTAGGCTATTGAGGTCATCAAACCTATCCTACTGTTTGGTAAAATCGTGGCTGTGAGGGTTAACTCCACTTTCATACCTATCCCAGATAACTTGTGACTCTCTTGTCAAAAATTCATCAAAGGTCAGACTTTTGTTTATGGATTCCAAGAAATACGAGGTGGGGATGACTAAGGAAAACATGAAAGCTTCTGAAATTGTGCAGTCAAGTTCCAGGCACTGGACAGAACAACAGCCCAATGAAAAATAAATTGTTGGGGGCATTTCCAATGATTCACTTTATTGGATAAGTTTAGCAATTTCATTTTCTGTAAACCATTTTGTTATTTTTAAAAAATTTATTTGTAAGAATTCTACGTTTCAAAAAAAAGAAAAAAAAACTAAATGTATAACCAAACGGATTTCAAAAACTGGTTAAGTTAAACGTTTTGTGAGGAATTTATAGAGTGGTTTTGTAGCGTTTGAAACTTGGCCATGTTTTACTATCTTCAGAGTGGAGTCCCTTTAAGAGTTCAACATGCAACTGAGCTAAGGACACGTGTTTTCACGTTACCATAGGCTCTCATCATTCTCGAACTCAGGCAAATGTTGCATCTGCAGAATACTTTGTGCTGTACATATCAGTGTTGCTATAGATAAACCCACCATAAATTTTAAAGTAAATGAAATCCACTAATCTCATTCGTGTTATGTTTAGATAGCACTAAAATATTGCTACGTGGTACGCAGTTGGAATATTGTTTTCTTTTTTTTAAAATGAACAAGAAACAGGCCTTACAAACTTGAAGGTCAAAGGGAGCAGCAGCAAACAAAACACAACAGCAATCCAAAAGCTCCCCCGGTTCAGAAAGCAGAATAAATCAAGGTTTCTTCACAACTGCAAGCATCTCCAAGCGACCAGATGTGCAAGCAACCAGCTCACTCAAATCCATTGCTACTCTAAATGTGAACAGCATTGAGAGAGCCAGCCTCCAACTGAGCTAAAGGAAACTGTGCCCAAATTCAAACAATGTAGAAAAAACATTTAACAGCAAAAGGGCCTGAAGAAAATTCAAACTAAAAACAGGTCTAAAGAATGCAAAGTGCAGTGTTGAAGGCCCATAAGTAGTTCACAAACCTAATTATGAAATGAAAAAGCAAAAATACAAACTTTCCATCATGAACCAGAAAGCAAGGGGTCTCCTGTCTGAGTTCGAACTTTTTAAAGAAAGGATGCAACTAATCTTCACAGACCCAATATTAGAAAACTATTAAACAAACAATGAAGATACAGACAACAGTTGGTAACAAGTGATTTCACAGTGTCAATACCTTGGGCTTAACTGAAGACAACCAAAATTATCCTACAAAGAAATGTAAAGTGCTTAAAGATAAGCTTCATATTGGGGTCAACTTTACAATACATTGCTGAGAATTAATATTCTAGCCAAAAAAAAACAGAAATCAGTCAATTTGATAGTAGATCCTGTGCAAAGGGCAATGATCATGACTTTTCAGAGGTGGAATTGTCAGAACAGATAATGGAGTTAGTGATTACCTCAACATTAAAAAAATGCCAAAAAGACTTCTTGGAAGAAAAGAAAGGTCACAGCATTGTTTCACTGCTTGCAAAGAATAGAAAACATGAAGTCAGAATGCAAAAGCAGTAGATGTAAAGAACACTTACACTGGCGCCGAGACACAAAGCTACATGATGAATCTGATCTGTCTATTCACTGCAATGTTGTGCTGCATTTCGAGATTTGTGCACAGTATTAAGTACAAAGGGACACATATGCAAGAAATAGGGTTCCAAAGAATGCAGCCAGAGGCTACAACAGGACACAACTAAACAGAAAACAAAGATAGCAACACGGCAGCAGTGGTTAGAATGTGTCAGCGACCAGCATAAAGTGTAAGCAACTACACAAAGTTATCAAAATGATAGACCGGAGTCTAGACACAGAGCACAAGCAGGCTTTCCACATTGTGAATATGACACACTGTGAACAAAGGCTTTTACTGCAATCAACACCATTTGCTCAAAAAAGCCTGGCAAACATGCACTCAAAGCCAAGGCTGATACATTAGCTGCTGCAAATATCCTATCAGCCTGAATTCTGAAGGACCCACTCCAGGATTGTAGGAACTCAACAGTACAAACTACATCCATCAAATTAACAGCAGATATTGGGTCACCAAACCACTGCAGGGGCACACAACCAGTGTCATACAGCAGTGGTAATTCAGAATGGAACTATAAATATATTACGTGGCAGACAGGAGTAAATCCAGCAGAGGCAGGGCTGCCACAATATATGGCTCTCAACACTGTGCTCACCAAGTAACCCACAGCAGCAGAACAGACCAAGAAGACTTTCAAAGAGTCAGCCAAGGACTTATACTATTGTGCCAGGACAACATTGTAGCCAAAGGAGTTGTCAAAGCTGATGCTGTATTGCATTGCAGAAAAGATTCAACTCTAACAATTGGCCCTCACAAAAAGTACAACTTTCACATATAAAGAGAAATGAAAGCGAGACAAATGCCACAGCAAGCAGCCACAGCAACAGAGAACATGTACACCTACATGAGATTCCAACAGTATGTTCCTCCAAAATCACCACAGATCTAATTAATGTCAATGGAAACAACTTAATCCTTAGCACTACTTTTTCCCAAAATTACCAAGTGAGAGACAGGTAAAGAACATCATGCCGCATGGGAGTTACGTGGAATGCCTCATTTGGTCAGTTTGGTGAAGAAATTATTATACTAATTATTTTTAAATGTAGGACAATGAAACAAAATCTAGAGTTACACCTCTAGATATAGTCTTAGCATCACCAGCAGAGATCACATTCAGAAACTAAGTAGGGATGACCTTACCAAGCCACCAACTATCCAAATTCTTCAACCTGCCAGATGTACTTATCAAAAAGATAAGGGAGGATGACTGGCATGCAGATGTAGAAACATTTCAATTACAAATTAGGACAAAGGGTCAGATTCATATACCCTGCAATGTGAACCTTTGTACCCGCAGAGATTTCCAAAGCTCTCAATGAACCCAGCTCTTATGAAGTCATAACAACTAGACAAGCAATGCCAAGGAGGAAGAGAAACCAGTTGAGGGAAATACACAATACAAAAATTTGTTGAGAAAACATGAAATAATACCTTCCAGACAATGACAATGAGATGGAAAATCAAGTTAGTAAACAACACATTGATGACAGCAAAGCAACAACAGCCAAAGGAAAAGCCATCCTTCCAGAAGACTATCCCATAAGATCTGGAAGAGTTGTCAAACACCTGAAATAGTATATAGGCTCTCAGACTGAAGTACTTCCAAATTTAACAGTCTTTTTTTGTTGTACGATAATTATGTATTTTAATTTGTAGCATGAAAATTATCTTTGGAGAAGAAAGGGGATGTTGTGTTATCATCTTCGGAGTAATGTACTTTTAAGTACTCAACACGCAGTGTGGACGTTATCTCATGTACAAAGACTCATTGCACTGTACCACTCAAAGAACATGCTGCGTCTGGAGATTACTTCTTCTGTGTACATTAGTCTAGCTATAAATTAACCCACTTGATGTCTTCAATAAATGGAGTCTCTGCATCTTGTTTGTGTTGCAACTAAATATTAAAACATCATTATTACACTTACTGAGAGTAACTTTTTCCTGTTGGTTTGGGTAGTTGTGATAGGCTTGCTGTAAATAGTTCAGGAATAGCTGAAAACTTTCAATGATAAAGTGGTTAAAGTAATACTTGCCTTTATTAGACAACACAGAGCAGGGAGGTTATGCTGGAACTGCGTAAATGGTTGGTTGGGCCACAGCTAGAGTACTGTGTGCTGTTTTGAAATCCAATTTGTAGGAGGGGTATGATTGCATTGGGGAGGGTGCAGATGAGATTTACCAGGATGTTGCCTAAGCTGGAGAGTTTTAGTTATGAAGAGAAATTGGATAGACCAGGGTTGTTTTCCTTACAACAGAGGAAATTGACAGGAGACATGATTGAGATGTGCAGAATTATGATGGGTATCGACAAGGTAGGCAAGAAGGATTTTTCCTTGCTGTGACCAGGGGAATGGATTTAAAGTAAGGGGCAGGAAGGTAAGTGTAAAAAATTCTTTTCAGCCAGCAGATGGTGGGAATCTGGAACGCTGCCTGTAGGGGTCACAAAGGCAGAACCATTGTCACATTTAAGAAATATTTAGATGATACCAAGACAGACAAGGCTATAGGTCAACTGCTGGAGAATGTGATTAGAATAGCTGGGTGCTTCTTTTTGAAATAACATACTCTTGATCAGCTAAAGGACTTTCTCTGTGCAGTAGAGATGCGATGACTGTATATATAAGAAACAAATTATGATGTGCGTGTGTTTAGATCAAACATTGCTGTTTTTATGATGAATGAAGTGTGATAGAAGCACACTGGTGTCAAAGGAAAGGATTAAGGGAGGGATTGGAGTAAGGGAGGACTAGGAATCAAGTAGGGATGGGAGTCAGGGTGATTTAACACGATTAGATAATTATTGAAAAAATAAGCTGATGTTCTGCACTTAACAGTCAGTCAGTGTTAAGTAAAGAAAATTGACAATAAATAGAAATCTTATTTCTCATTTGTCTGCTATGAATGCTTATAAAAATGATGCAGTTCATACTTGGTTCATCAAATGAAAAATTCAATATGTGCTGAATCTGGCCTTTTGTGGCTGTGTCAGTTTTGATGGAGGATTTCTCTCTGTGACGCCTAGCAGGTATTCTGCTTATATCTGACTAAAATTGTCTTATTGACTACCTGCCCAGCTCTATGACACCCCTCATTCATTTCTAACCCCATTCTACCACTCACCATACCCAGAATGACTTGTCACTGATGGGATATTCAGGAATGGACTAGCATCCCTGTCACTGGCACTATCTTTAAAAGGCCATTTGTGCACCTAGGCAGGCATCGTTAGTCTGGAGCTGAAGTAAGGCTCCTGATGTTAGGCCCAGGTACGGCAAAGGAGGGAAAACTGGCTCCATACATTGGAGGCAGGGACCTGGAAGTCCTGCTAAATGGAATGGTGCAGAGATGAAATGTTCTGTTCCTCCACAATCAGCAATTGGAATCACAAAACCAGGCCTTGCCAGCCTGATCTGACATTGCAAACCAAGACATTGTAATCTCTGCCAACTGGAAGAATGCACAGCAATGTAGGAATATGGCCAGTGACTCTGCCAACGTATGTGTTACCATCTTCTCTTTGACACCCCACAATGCCTCCATTTCTGCAGCTGTACCCACCTCCCAACAAGGCTCATGCCCCGTCGCTTTCTCTGTTGCCTGAAACATTTTCCAAACTCACCGTGGGGGGAATTCTCAATCTGCCGACTCAAGCAACTAATTAACCTTGCCCAAATCCCTGGGCTGGTATTGCAGGCTGCCCTTGATTTATTGTGCCAGGGCTCCTTGAGCAAAGGTGATCTTCGTTGACTGGACTAGGCCTGCTTACAAACATTGAAAAGCTTCCCGGCTTCGTGTCTGTGCTAAATTGCACAGCAACATAGCAGGGCTGTATGCCCAGTATCTCTGCTGAGGGGCACGGTGCAAAGATGCAAGTCATGGGAGAGCAGGGATGCTGGGAATATTGACATAGGCTCAAAGTGAATAAGTCCTGAGAGTCCAAATAATGCAGCCTGGTCCAGTTCATGAACTGGATGCCTGTCACAAAGCACAAGCTGTCCATGTTGCTGCACTACAAAGATAGTTGCACCTTGATGCAAGGCATTGACAGGCACATTGAAGCACACTTTAAGTGCCATGACAGTACATGTCAGACTTCAAAGGACAAGCAGTATATATGGCTCAAGCCCAAGGACTCCAGTCCTGAGCTGTTGCTGTAGATGTTCAACATGTAGGTCTTTTGAAGCTCATGGTGAGCTGAAGTCACCAAGTATTTGCTCTGAATGTTGAGAATAAATGGCTCTCAGGTGGTTCTTGTGAATATTGTGATACTATATTGCAAATTAATAAGGCACGTTCTGCACTTAATAAGCTCACTAAATAAAAGTAAATCCAGTTAATATGCAACTCGCTGATGCCTCAGAAGAATTTTGTCTTGACACCCAGAACTTAAATTAAAAGCTGTGGCAATAGAGTATGGAGCTGGAGGGACACAGCGGGCCAGGCAGCTGTTGTGTTGTCTCTGATTAAAAGCTGAGAGCTGTTTTGATGTGGAGATAGCTTAGCTGGACAATTCTATCAGATTTCTCCCCAAGGCAACATGATGGCTCAATGGTTAGCACAGTTACCCGGGGCCAGGTTTGATCGTAGGCTCCGGTGACCGAATGTGTGCAGTTTGCACGTCCTCCCTGCATCTGCATGGGTTTCCTCCCACAGTCCAAAGATGTGTAGATTAGGTAAATTGGCCATGCTAAATTGCCTACAGTGTCCAGGGACATGCAGATTAGATGGACTATCCATAGGAAATGCGGGATTACAGGGATAGGGTAGGGGGGTTATGTCTGGGAGGGTTTCCCCTTGCTGTAGACTTGTTGTGCTAAATAGCCTGCTTTGACACTGTGGGGACTCTGTGATTCTATGATTCAGGCCCCTGAAAATGTCACAACCAGATGGGGAATGGTGAATCGGCCCCCATCTTGTCAAAATTCTCAGTTGGCAGAAAGAGATTTAATATTCCTTTTAGCATGTGGCAATTTTTTTTTTCCAAATAAAACTTAGTTAGTTGGTTCACAGAAACATGAAGGAGTCAACTGAAGGGCTTCTTGAGTGGAAGAAAGTGTGATTTTATTACCAGTCAATCCGAAAAAAGTAGCAAAGGTGCACACTGAAACATGCAGCATCCAGTTCCAAAAGAATATGACACGAATGTAAAGTTTGCAGTTCTTAGGATGTCCTTGAAGTATACAGTTTTAAACTGAGATCACGGTTTCTTAAGTAGCCTATTGTATCTTTAGCAGGTTATATTTCAGTTGTACTGTAAGTTCTCAGTCACTAGGAAATGTTCATTCTCAATAGGCTGAGAGACACGCCTTTTCTAGCTGGTTCCACTCTCAATTCTGCCTTTGCTGTTCTCTCAAAGCAGCTGCCTGAAATGTAATTGTAATGTGCAATTCAATGTCTGAGTTCCCCTTTTCCAAGCTTAATAATTGCAGCCAATACCTTTTATCTCCAAAACTTATCACACAGATGCAAATCCAAATAAGAGATGAGGGCATATTTATGTCTGACCGCATTTCAACACCTTCACACTGTCTCTGTTTATCTGGCATTGGTTTCATGACAGCCAACCTGTGGTCAGATGATAACGATGGCCACTTTAAGGCATTTAGATTTTTTTAAACCATTTCAGTCCATGCTGTTTCTAGGTATAAAGACCAGATGAGGGAGCATGAAAATCAACTATTCATTCCATTATCAGAATCATGAAACAATAAAAATGAGAAATTTTGATGTACAAAAAGAAACAGAGCTAAGATTCAGAGATAGTAGGATGCTGAAAAGATAACAAGGCGTTGAGCTGGATGAACACAGCAGGCCAAGCAGCATCAGAGGAGCAGGAAGGCTGACGTTTCGGGCCTAGGCCTTCTTCAGAAATCTAAGATTCAAATTTGTTTCAAACCACCATTACAGTGCTCAAGTTGGCAATTTTAGAAATTGCTGTTTCTTTGTATTCTGCTACATGTTTGAGCTTTCAGTCCGTTAGCAGCTAGCATAACAGTTGACATAAGTTTTATGGATAAATGGACTCTTTTAAATAGAAACATGTTCGTGAATGGAGTCAACAACACTATTTTTTGTGATACTAAATTGAAGAGTCAATTTTTCAATTACAAACTCAGTATATTTTCCCATATAACACTTTTCCACCTAAAATAGTATGGCAACACATCAAGAACTTTGAAAGTGCATGGTGACCATCTAATTTGTCATCAGAAAACTATCAAGAGGAATCCCTTTTAAATTTGTGAGTTTCTATTTTTCAATAGAGAGTCTCTTGTTTTTTGTTGAAGCTATCCGTAGTCTGGAAGGTTCATAAATCTGAGATTTGCGTCAGATCCCCTCAGATTTATGAACCACCTCGTCAGTTCAACAATGCAGCTCTACAGAGCTATGGAGATCTTACTAGGTTGGAGACAGTATATTAATGGAAGTTATTATTATTTTGGATGTTTTGACTTCTTTGCATAGATCACCACTGGAGGAGTCTTGAGAATTCCACAGCTTTGATTCTGGGTTCCTTGTTCTGGAAACAGGATAGATTTTTGTTACATGCTTAAAACAAAAAAAAACTGAAAATGCTTTTACTGGAAAATTTGAAATAAGAACATGAAATTCTGCAAAAAGTCAATAGGCTTGGCAGAGTCTGTGGAAATATACAGAGTTAACATTTCAGGTGAGGTTTCATCAACTTGAAATGCAACTCACTCAAAGATAGAAAGAACTGCAGATGCTGGAGTCAGAGATAACACTGTGGAGCTGGAGGATCACAGCAGGCCAGGCAGCATCAGAGGAGCAGGAACATTGACCTTTCAAGCGGGGACCCTTCTTCAGAATATCTCCATTAGTTCATGTTATTATTGTTATTTCAGGCATTGTCTTCAAATTTGACAGAAATGGCTCAAAATCTAAAACAAATTCCTGTGTTTAAGTGTTTTGAATGCATAAATAATGATAATGTCACGTAATTGCAGTATATGTTGACAGAGCAATTCTCTTCAATACAATAAAACCAGATGGCTGGCAACCAATATGCACTGTAACATTTAAACATGCTCTTTTTCTCCTCTTACACCCATACCGATTGCAAGAGTTGACTGGTCTGATCAAATTTGATAAAAATTCCACATCAACTCAAAAATCTTTGAAAAGCCCCGTCGCATAAATATTCCTCAAACAGTGACTGTGGTTTACTCATTCATTTGAATAACTGTCATATAAATTAACACCAGTCCTGCAGGTCGATTTTTTGTTCCAGTTATGCTTTGGTTCCTCTCTGAAGCTAGCAGCCTGTGTCAACCAGGGTGTAAAGGTTTCTTTTTACCACTTAATCCCACTGCGGCAGATCCACAACCTTAATTTCTTGGGGAGGTACGGTGGCTCAGCAGTTAGCTCTGCTGCCTCAAGGTGCAGCAGCCCAGGTCTGATTCCAATCTCGGTCAATTGTCGGTATGGAGTCTCGTATGTCGGTACGTTCTCTGGGTGGGTTTCCTCTGGGTGCTCCGGTTTCCTCCCGCCATACAAAGATGTGAAGGTTATGTGCATTGGCCATGCTAAATTGCTCACAGTGTCCAGGGATGTACAGGTGGATTAGCCAGGGGAAGTGCATGGTTACAAGGATTGGGGAGAGAGGTGGATGTGGGCGAGATGCTCTTCAGAGAGTCAGTGTGCACTCAATAGGCTGAATGGTCTGCTTTTGCACTGTAGGGATTCTATACTTGCAGCAAGTTAGGGTTAAATGATACATTCTGAACATAGCTTGTTGGCAAATCAGAGTGGTGCATGCATTGTGCCTGTTTTAAATCTTTAAAATGTACTCCATGAATCCAAACTTAGCCAGGTGACAATCGGTGCGTGACTTGTGCAAGCATTGATCTCACTGTTAAATTTGAGAGGAACATTTCCATACCTCCTGAGCAGGTGCATAAAACAACATTGAGTTCCAAGCATGTATGAATGAGGGAACTAAAGACGGTTTTAAAACTCCTTCTTCAGCTATATTCCGGTTAATCAGGTCTACATGGTGCCTTATCCACTAAAATCGATCACTGGAGGTCACTTTCAAAATGCCAAGAGGAGCAGGAGGAGTCATCTTGGCTTCATACCTATCCAACAATCAATACTAACATTCACTTAACCAAAACCTCCATAAACCTATTCCATAGGCTTACATCCACTGTCAACTTGGATTTACCTCAGTGAAGCTCTATACAATCCAACTTAATTTCTCCATCTTTACGTAGTATGATTACGTTAAAGGCTCAACTCCACACGAAAACATTTCCTTGGAAGGAAAAAACTGGAAATGTCGCAAATTTAAAATAAAAACAATAAACAGCTAGAAATTCTCAGCAGGTCTGCAGGGGTAGAGACAGATTTTCCATTTCTGATCAATGATATAGAGTCCAAACAATATGTTTAATTTGGTGTTTATGTTGCCTACTATCAGGCCAATCTCATACAATATTATAAAAATGAACAATTTAAACTTCACTACCTGATCCTTTTTGCTTTGGCTAAGACTACTTCCATTTAGAGTTGAATTCTAAGCGCTGGAAACACAACAACTGACAGCACCTGTGAAGGGTGAAACAGTTAACATTTTGAGTCTTATGTGACGACTCCACAGATCCCTGGCCCTTTGGAAATCTTAGACTGGAAACATTAAGTACATTTCTCTCAACACAGATGCAACAAAACCAGCAGCGCTCGCTATTTTTATTTCAGATCTCAACATCCATTCTATTCTAGTTGATACAATGAGAACTGGAATGACATGAAATTCCTTGCTATCTGACAGCTGTTGCTGGTCCTAAGTGAAATGATTTTGAGCAAATTCCTCCTGGACATGAAAGTAATTGACAGCCAACAGCTGGAAACATTTAATTAATCAAACATGTTAAATCCCTTTTTATACCTGGTAGATAGACAGGATCTGGAGATATTGTTCCTCCAACTGTTTGCACAAACACGTGAGCAGATAATATGTGAATTTTACACTGCAAATTGGTTTCAATAAATCAATCAATTAACCATGACCTTTACATTTGCCCATCACGTTTACACCAACACTATATGTTGGCACAATATTTCTGGAAAAGAAAATAAACTTTCACAAGGTGAATGTATGAAATCATTGTATGAAAAGGAACACAATTATTATGATCCATTTTTAAGGGTTTCCGATATAAACAAGGTAATCCTATTTTATTTCACCATGCTATTTACAGTCTTGATCCAAAATTAAGCCTCAGAATGCAGAAGGAAATTTTCTGATTATTACCCAAGGCTTCTCAAAGTCCCGGAAGATACCTTTGCCACATATAAACTTTTAAATTCTAAATAATAATGAAAGAACTGTGGATGCTGTAAATCAGGAACACAACAGAAGTTGTTGGAAATGCTCAGCAGGTCTGGCACTATTTGTAAACAAAAACAATCAGAGTTAATATTTTGGTCCAGTGGCCCTTCCTTAGAACTGACGGTAGCTAAGAAAACATCGGTTCATATACAAAAAATAGGGAGGGGGCTAGAAGGGTGAATATCTGCTAATAGGGACTGTAAGTGGCCTACAACAGAGGGTGTGAAATGGCAGACTATGTGATAATAAGACCTGGTGTGTAGGGTAGGGGGCTAGGACATGGGAGAGTTTAGGCCCTAAAATTATTGAACTCGATATTAAGTATAAAACATCTACATTCTGCTCACAAAAAAGACCCTGAGCTTCCCATTGCCTGCCACTTTGACACACCACGCTGTTTCCTGGCCAACATCTCTATCTCAGGCTTGCTGCAGTATTCCAGCAAAGCTCACTGCAAGCTAGAGGAACAACATCTCATTTTCCACTTGGGGACCCTGCAGCCCTGTGGACTCAATATTGAGTTCAATAATTTTAGAGCCTAAACTCTCCCATGTCCCAGCCCCCTAGCCGACACACCTGGCCTTGTTACCACATAGCCTGCCATTACAACCCCCTGTTGTTAGTTACTATCAGTCCCTATTAACAACTATTCACCCATATAACTGGATTGTTATCAGCTCCTTTGCCTATCAACTGCTCTTCTCTCTCTTTGGGCTCTGTTCTTTATTCTACCATTTACTCACTACCCCATCCCCCTCCTTATTTCCTGCGTATAAACCAACATTTTGCTAGCTACAGAGATAGTAGGAACTGCAGATGCTGGAAAATCTGGGAAAACAAGGTCTAGAGCTAGATGAACACAGCAGGCCAAGCAGCATCAGAAGAGCGGGAAGGCTGACGTTTCGGTTCTGAAGAAGGGTCTAGACCCGAAGCGTCAGCCTTCCTGCTCCTCTGATGCTGCTTGGCCTGCTGTGTTCATCCAGCTCTACACCTTGTTATCTCAAATTATGACGCAAAGCTGGGTGGCAGTGTGAAATGTGAGAAGGATGTTATGTCAATACAGGATGACTTGGACAGGCTAGGTGAGTGGACGGATGCATGGCAGATGCAGTTTAATGTGGATAAATGTGTGGTTATCCGCTTTGGTGGCAAGAACAGGAAGGCAGATTACTATCTCAATGGAGTCAGGTTAGGTAAAGGGGAAGCACAACGAGATCTAGGTGTTCTTGTACATCAGTCAATGAAAGCAAGCATGCAGGTACGGCAGGCAGTGAAGAAAGCTAATAGCATGCTGGCGTTCATCACAAGAGGAATTGAGTATAGGGGCAAAGAGGTCCTTCTGCAGCTGTACAGGGCCCTGGTGAGACTGCGTCTGGAGTATTGTGTGCAGTTTTGGTCTCTAAATTTGAGGAAGGACACTCTTGCTATCGAGGGAGTGCAGTGTAGGTTCACAAGGTCAATTCCCAGAATGGCAGGACTATCATGTGTTGAAAGATTGGAGCGACTGGGCTTGTATACACTTGAGTTTAGAAGGATGAGAGGGGATCTGATTGAGATGTATAAGATTATTAAGGGATTGGACACTGTGGAGGCAGGAAGCATGTTTCCGCTGATGGGTGAGTCCAGAACCAGACGACACAGTCTAAAAATAACGGGTAGGCCATTTAGAACAGAGTTGAGGAAAAACTTCTTCACCCAGAGAGCGGTGGATATATGGAATGTTCTGTCCCAGAAGGCAGAGGAGGCCAACTCTCTGGATGCTTTCAAGAAAGAGATGGATAAAGCTCTTAAAGATAGTGTGATCAAGGGTTATGGGGATAAGGCAGGAGCAGGATACTGATTGTGGATGATCAGCCATGATCATAATTAATGGTGGCGCTCGCTCGAAGGGCCGAATGGCCTACTCCAGCACCTATTGTCTAAATTGCTAGCCACCATCTGTTCTGAGGAAGGGTCACCGGATCTGAAACATTAATTCTGATTTTTTCCTTCACAGATGCTGCCAGACCTGCTCAGTTTTTCCAGCAACTTCTGTTTTTGTTCCTTTTAAAGCCGAGGTGTTCTTCACAATGTGTCAGCGGACACAGTCCATTACTAATAGTGCCATGACATTTCAAACTGTTCAATTTGCGTCCGTCAACACCACTGTTTCCGTTCTGAAACTGCTGTGACGCTCCTCTTTTGCTCTGCTGCCTCACTTGAACACTGCCCTTATTACAAACTGAGCCAACTCCCATATCAATACTTTTCCACCCCCATTAATACTACCTGTGTATTTTAAATATAATGCTGTATTGCTCAACAAACTCTGTGCTTCCCAATTTTTTTTCCTAGAGACGACATTCCCTCCATCAGTCCCACACATCTGAAATCACACACTAACTAAGTTTCAAAATGCTAACTTGTCCTTAATTGGTCATATTGTAAAAGGATTTGTAAAAGGCCATGAAAAATGTAATTCATTAAAAACATTTAAGTTCAATGAATCCAACAGGGTAACTGAGAAGTTGTGACCTATTTACTTTCATTATTCAGGGGAAAAAAACCTATAATCACGGCATATAATTCAGTCAGTAAACATTTTGCAAATAGGACAAGGAAAGCCATGCTTTAAAGAATCAAAACATTATATTAGGGAAAAGAGAGGACAGCTGGCACAGTCTAGAGAGCTTTTACATTCATAGAAGGCCAGAAGGGAGATTTGTGGGACTGTAGAATAGAGTAGATGGGGCTGAGCTGAGCTAGCTGCTAGCAGTGGAGCATGTACTTGGGTGCGTATTGTGTGAATGCTGAATATGGTGACAATGATCTGCATTTCCATTAGGTGCCAGACCTGGCCCTGCTGACGTCATGAAGGAAAAACTAGCACAACATGGAAATTACTGGCATTAGTCAGCATTTGTCATGTTAACCTTAAAAATGAACTTTAAAAACACTGGTGCTAAGTGGCCACCATTTTTTGACAATTTTAAACTTTTCTCCCCTTCTATTTGCAGCCCTTATTTCAACGGGAAATCTTACTGAGGTGACATTTTATAAAACCAATTGTTGACACTTTAATATTAGGGAATCCCTAAAAATAATATTCTGGATTTTTTTGGGGTCTTTAAAAATTGAATTATACAATCTTCTCCGTTATATTCAAAAAATCTATACATATACACATTTGACATATTTTCATTCATTTGCTGGTGGATTTAATTGTGATTCATTGTCATTTGTAAATTGTAGGGTACATAGTAAAGTAGACTGAAGATGCACAGCTGGAGTAAGATATCCATCATTCAGCTGAAGTAAAAAGGGAATGGTATTTTGTTGAATTTGCATAAATCCTACACTCTGAAAGTAACGGGGATGGTTTGGAGTTTGCAGAAGCGCAATGGTTTTGCTGGAATTTATCAGCAAGGGAGCCCTTTACTTTCGCATAATGATGAGGGAAGCCTGATGAGGCAGTGAGGCATACAATAGAGTATTGCCAAACTCCGAGAGCACTACCTTGCAACAGTATATGGAAGAATGAATTTGATTTTTTTTAAAGTTGGCATTTTGGAAGCTGATCACCCTTTATGTTCACAAATGCAGCTCTGTGAAATATGCAACCAATGATTAATAAATGATTTATAAAAAGAAAAGGCTAATTATTTGATATTTCAAATTTCAAATATTTATATTTAAACGCTTTTTCCACTTTTTAAAAAAAACAAATTAACTCAAATGCATCAAGCAAAGACAAAGGACTTAAATGTGTTTGCTGAAACTGGTCGTGAGTTAAGCTTTTGCAGCTAAGGAGGCAAGTTTCCTTCCATGTCAGGAGCTAAATCTCCTGATATTGGCATTGACCTGAGAGCATGATTTCTCTCCTTTTCCAAGTTTCCACGGGAGGCTTTCGAAGACCAGTGGGGAGCACCTTGCGTTTGACAGGAAATCAATGAAAGCAATTTAAAAAAAGGCCATTAAGAGCTTCTCCAACACTGCATTTTGACTTTTCCAGTCTGTTTATCTGTTTCCTGACCTGCAGCAACAAATTGGGGTCAATGAGACAAGTCCACAACGTGAAGATCACCTGCACTGAAACTGACAAACTGGGATGCCTTTGACCAATGAGTGGGAATAGATGAGAGATTGCTGTGCAGAGCATTGTGTTGTGTTATGTCTCATAGACAGTTTGCAGATATCTTTAAGAAAGATAATCACAATATTGTCACGGCATCATAGCATGTGGCCCAGGGCCAAAGAGGTCTCCAACTCCATCTTAACTGAAATCACTTGAACCCCATGACTCACGAATGAAAGTGTGCTATTGTGTGTTGGCAAATAGTGTAGTATTAGCCCAGACACTGAAGTGCCAGTGACTGTAATATATGTATATATGAGAAGTGTACTGAAGGGCTATTGACTCTTTCAGTTCTGTGCTATCCACCTCTAGCTCTTACATGTTGGAAACAAGCACAAGTGTTTCTCCATTAGTTAAAAGTACACTGAAGGCAAAAGCCCACAACACAGTAGCAGATCATACTAATTTCCATACAGATTACTACAATTGTTCAGTAGACAATTGCTCACTGCTTGAAGACTGTCTAGTGCTGGACATATCTTCAGTTGGAAATCCTTGCTGGAAGCCTTCACCACACTGTGGAAGCAGCTGAAGAAGATCCACCTCGTGCCTTATATGAAGGCAAGAACAGAAGCATCAGGAGAAACACCAATTCCCTTCCCAGTTCCCTCAAAAGGGCAGAGGGAATGGACAGCAAAATCAAGTTGAAAGGGGGCTGGACATCAACATGATTTCACAAATAGAGTATCAGCTCTTCTTCACAAAACTCTAAACTTACTCAATAGTGCACTTCCTGTCATTTGGCATAAGAAAATTAAAATTACCACAGCCGGAAAACTCCGCTGCAATCTTCTGAACAGTGCTGATGGAGGTTCCCTAATACAACTGAACACATATCAACATGAGTGTTAAGGAGCAATTGTTAGCAGGACTTGAGAGACATAATGGCCGGTTGCATGCAAGTCAGCGTTAAATGATGGTCAAGGTCACATTCGGCCAACTCTTCATATTTCTGTATTGCATAACATACCACAAACATGTTGCATTGTACAGGTTGCACCAGAAGTGGATTAAAGGGATGCAGCTAACATTTTTGGATTTCCAGGATGAATTTCCTGTGCTATAAATCAATTACTTTAGAAAATAGTGGATGAAAATATTTTCAGAGAATATTTTTCAGAGTTCCTCCATCAGATAAAAATGACGACATACTAATTGATTACATTTACAAATTTTTGCAGAAATTCTCAAGTGCATTAAGATACATTATTTGCATGTTGAGAAAAATGCAAAGTTATTTTGCCTGCATCTAATTAAGGTGATTGAGCACCGGGGAATCCAAATGAAATTTTGAGCTTCATGACAGCATAAATCTGAAGAAATGTTATATTAAAATCAAAGAAATGGAATGAAATAACGTCATTTTTTAAAAGAAATGTTAATGGATAAAAGGAGATATATAAATTGGGAAAAATGGGCATTATTATAAAATTTACAATTTCTGAAAATGCGAGGTTAATGATCTGTGAAATTTCTTCACAACCTTCTAGATGTTCATCACAAGGTCTCATCATAATATTTAAGTCTCCTACACAATAATTATAGTAAACAAATAAACCTTCAGAACTACCAACTTCATATAAAATGCAAATAAAAACAAGGAAGATTATTCAATTGAGAAAATAAAGCGCTCCATTCCAAATCCATCCCGAGTAACTAGTTCCATCTGGCTTTCAGAAAACATATTGATATTAAGCCAGTCTATATTCTTAACGAGTACTTTGCATCGGTATTCACCAAGGAGAGGGGCATGACAGATGTTGAGGTTAGGGATAGATGTTTGCTTACTCTAGGTCAAGTTGATATAAAGAACGAGGAAGTGTTGGATATCCTAAAAGACATCAAGGTGGACAAGTCCCCAGGTCCGGATGGGA
The DNA here is from genome assembly GCF_030684315.1 of Stegostoma tigrinum. Classification (NCBI taxonomy): domain Eukaryota; kingdom Metazoa; phylum Chordata; class Chondrichthyes; order Orectolobiformes; family Stegostomatidae; genus Stegostoma; species Stegostoma tigrinum. The sequence continues at coordinate 48,672,314 of NC_081373.1, forward strand.
TCTATCCCAGGTTGCTGAGGGAAGCGAGTGAGGAAATAGCTGGGGCCTTAACAGATATCTTTGCAGCATCCTTAGACACGGGTGAGGTCCTGGAGGACTGTAGACTTGCTAATGTTGTTCCCTTGTTTAAGAAGGGCAGCAAGGATAATCCAGATAATTATCAACCGGTGAGCCTGATGTCAGTGGTAGGGAAGCTACTGGAGAAGATACTGAGGGATAGGATCTATTCCCATTTGGAAGAAAATGGGCTTATCAGTGATAGGCAACATGGTTTTGTGCAGGGAAGGTCACGTCTTACCAACTTAATAGAATTCTTTGAGGACGTGACAAAGTTGATGGATGAGGGAAAGGCTGTAGATGTCATATACATGGACTTCAGTAAGGCGTTTGATAAGGTTCTCCATGACAGGCTGATGGAGAAAGTGAAGTCATATGGGGTCCAGGGTGTGCTAGCTAGATGGATAAAAAAAACTGGCTAGGCAACAGGAGATAGAGAGTAGTAGTAGAAGGGAGTTTCTCAAATTGGAGACCTGTGACCAGTGGTGTTCCACAGGGATCTGTGTTGGGACCACTGTTGTTTGTGATATATGTAAATGATCTGGAGGAAGGTGTAGGTGGTCTGATCAGCAAGTTTGCAGATGACACTAAGATTGATGGAGTAGTGAAAAGGACTGTCAGAGATTACAGCAGAATATAGATAGACTGGAGAGTTGGGCAGATAAATGGCAGATGGAGTTCAATCCAGGCAAATGCAAGGTGATGCATTTTGGACAGTCAAATTCAAAGGCGAACTATGCAGTAAATGGAAAAGTCCGAGGGAAAATTGATGAACAAAGAGATCTGGGTGTTCAGGTCCATTGTTCCCTGAAGGTAACAACGCAGGTCAATAGGGTGGTCAAGGCGGCATATGGCACACTTTCCTTCATTGGATGGGGTATTGAGTACAAGAGTTGGCAGGTCATGTTGCAGTTGTATAGGACTTTGGTTCGGCCACATTTGGAATACTGTGTACAGTTCTGGTCGCCACATTACCAAAAGGACGTGGATGCTTTGGAGAGGGTGCAGAGGAGGTTCACCAGGATGTTGCCTAGTATGGAGGGTGCTAGCTGTGAAGAAAGGTTGAGTAGATTAGGATTATTTTCATTAGAAAGACGGAGATTGAGGGGGACCTGATTGAGGTCTAGAAAATCATGAGTGGTATAGACAGGGTGGACAGCAAAAAGCTTTTTCCCAGAGTGGGGGACTCAATTGCTAGGGGTCATGAGTTCAAAGTGAGAGGAGGAAGGTTTAAGGGAGATATGCGTGGAAAGTTCTTTACACAGAGCGTGGTGGGTGCCTGGAACGCGTTGCCAGTGGAGGTGGTAGACGCAGACACGTTAGCGTCTTTTAAGATATATTTGGACAGGTACATGGATGAGCAGGGAGCAAATGGATACAGACCATTAGAAAATAGATGACAGGTTAGACAGAGGATCTTGATCAGCGCAGGCTTGGAGGGCCGAAAGGCCTGTTCCTGTGCTGTAATTGTCTTTGTTCTTTGTTTGTTCTTTATGCACAACCTTGGTCTTAACTTTTGATCCCAAGACATCTACTCTCAGTTTACCATGAATTAGGCTTCCACAATATTGTCTGACTTTGTGCTGTCTCAACTCATCTGCTACTGAAACCTTCACTCATGCATTTGTGAATCCTATACTTTAATTTTGCAATGTGCTCTTGCTCAACTTCCACATATTCTATTGTCTGCAAACAGAGGCATTCGAAAATACTACTGGCTGGTGCTTTAAAGTCCCATTCCCTCTATGCCTGTTGGCTGACATTGATTCATGAAAAAGCAACATCTTCATTTTCCAATTCCTCTGATGGTGATAAATTTTCCTACAGATCCACATGCAAATAAGATATCTGTGCACCTCTAATTCTGGCTTATTGGACATCACTAGTATTAAGTGTTCCACTTCTAATGGCTACAACTTTTGCCACAGACACTGGAATACCCTCCAAAAACACTGCCTCACTTTCCTCCCCTGAAATAGTCCATAATTGACCTAACTTATTGAAAAAGCTTCTGAGCTAGGATCACCTTATAAGGCACAATGTAATGATCACAGAATTTATCAGCACAAGAGGTCTCCCCATTATTCTACAGCTAATTTGTGAAAATGCTATGTAATGAGTCCTATGTAATGTTGTTCCTCCAGTTCCAAGTGAATTCCTGCTTTTAAATTTTATACTGAATTCCTTTTTCAAAAACACTATTGAATCTGTTTCTGCAATATTTTCAAGAAATACAATCCAGATCATCTGCAGAAAAACAGTTTGTCTTGCATTTCTTGATGCTGACCCCCCAGTTTTACAGGATTCTGAAACAGTAAACCTGTGCCACTGTTTTACAAGAGAAATACATGGACATACTCATACCATGTCTTTTTTAAACGTTTTAAAAGTTGAGTGGCACGGAGACTCAGTGGCTAGCACTGCTGCCTCACAGCACCAGAAACCCAGGTTTGATTCCAGCCTCAGGTAAATGTCTGTGTGAAGTTTGCACATTCTCCCTTTGTCTGCATGGATTTCCTGCGGGTGCTCCAGTTTCCTCCCACAGTCCAAACATGTGTAGGTTAGGTGGACTGGCCATGCTAAATTGCCTGTAGTGTGCAGGGATGTGTAGATTCAGTGGATTAAATGGGTATGGGTCTGGGTGGGATGCTGTATGGGTCGGTGTGGACTTGTTGGGCCGAAGGGCCTGTTTTCACACTGTAGGGATTCTCTGGTAATCGGGTGTCGCTGACAAGTATATGTTGCCAATCTCTAACCACCCTTGAGAAAGTAGTGACGACCTGTCTTCTTGAGCTGCTGTGGGTTTATCTGTCATGTTGACAGTGTACTCAGGATTTCCTCCCGGTGACAGCAAAGGAGCCACGATGAAGTTACAAGTCAGGATTGTATTTGGCTTAAAAGAAAAGTTACACTTAGCATTGTTTTTATGGGAGGTCAAATAAGTTTGTCTCTTTTGTCCATTCTCTCAACACTTGACTGATCAGAATCACAGAATTGTTACAGTGCAGGAGGAGGCTATTTGGCCCATCATGCCCGTGCCGATTCTGTTACCTAATGACAATCTTCTGTCTTTTCCCTACATCTCTGCACACCATTTCTATTCAAATAATATTCCGATGTCCTCTTGATTTTCAATCGACTGTTACATTTCCAGGCAGTGCATTCCTATCTCTAACTAGACAAGCAGATCTGAAAGATCTGTCCTTCAGGAGTCAGCTAATTTGACAGTTGCGGTGCTATTGAGTCATCTTTAGTGATGGCATTGAAAACCTAGTGTCTAGTATGTGCCCTTTACGATTCTCAGCATTTTTTTCACCGAGTGTTAAACATGGAAGAGTGATGATTCACCATCTGAGGAAGGGCAAGGCATTGTACTCAGCAAACCCGTGTATAAGCCGATGCCATGAGGCTTCAATTAATGTTGAGGATTCTCAGGGTAGCAGACTGTACATCTCCGCACTGTCTCCTCTGCTGGTACATCCTGCCTCCCTGGCAGTGATAGAGGAATCTGGAACTTTGGTTGCAAGAAATTATGTTGAAGGTTGATTATGTCAGATTATTATGTGATTAGTCCATGAGAGTTCTCTCAATTTTGGCCCAAGTGCCCAGATGTTACTGTGCAGCATTCTGATGAGATAACTGTGGTCTGCGATGCCCAGGCTGATGATCAGTGTTCTATCCAATTTTACGCTGCAAATTTCCTCTCATGGTTTGTGAGGTAATTTCAAAAAGCAGCTACTGCTGAGGGTCCAGTCACATATTGTACACATAATATAAGGATAGCAAACTAAGCAAGTTTCCTTCCCTGAAAGACATTAGTGAACTGAGCAAGAGACATTCATTTTAGGATTCCAGGGTAATGAGTTTTTTTTAATATTCTTTAAAAATATAGGAAAATAACTTGACAGTCTCTCATTATGGTTGATTCCTTCACAGTGGTGAGATGGGTCTGAGTGTTATCAGCTTTTATGAAAATGTGCTTTGGAGGGGCAGAAAGTAGGTGAGAAAATAAGAATATAGATCCTTAGGCTGATTTCAGAGGTAAAATGTGCAAATGAGATGAGGTAAATCTGTAGGTAAGGATTGTAGATGGGGTGGAATAGTGCTTTGGATTTTTTTGCCCTTCATGTACCATCAATATTTATTAGTGAAAGTTGAATTTAAGCAAAGTTACTTCAACTTTGAATAAAGTTCAAAGTCGCTGACATAACTGTCCATTCTTCAGAAACTAGGCTGCTGTAATATTAATTCCATAAAATAGGCTTGGTAAATGTTAATACATTCAAAATTATATTACGCTGCTAACGGGAAAGTCACAAAATTTGTGTCATAAGCAGATTTACTACCAGTTTTACATTACCAGAGAAAAAGCACAATTTACTGCTTAATGCTTAAAGTTGGCACTTAATGATCTTGCATGTTTATGTTAAGCTATGACTTAGATTGATAGATAGTTCTACTTTGTATCCTGTCAGCTTTTAATAAAAGGAAGTAAGAAGGTTGTGGCCAGTTCTAATTTAACAGTTACACACATACATGCCAATAGTTTATACTTCACTACCGTCAGTGTATTTTCTCTGTCATTTCTAGGTTTTATTTAGGGTTGACAATTTCATAGTTAGGCATTTTCATCACAAAGAATCCCTACAGTTTGGAAGCGGGACAATCTGCCCATCAAGTCCAAACCAACCCTGCACTTCCCATGGCTAATCCACCTAACCTGCACATCGTTGGTCTGTGGGAAAAAAAGCTGGAGCAGCCAGAGGAAACCCACACAGACATGGCGAGAACTTGCAAACTCCACACACATTCATCCAAGGCTGGAATCAAATCCAGGTCCCTGATGCTGAGCTAACCACTGGTCCCACTCATTTTCTGCAAGTTTCATAATTTGTTGAAATACTGCATCCACTCTCTATTGGTCATTTTCACAGTGAACTTTCATTCCCTTGCCAATTAGCAATCAAGCAAATTATTTTGTTTATGTGAACTTTATTAATTCTCTTCTGAGTTATTTACTTTTCCAGATTGCTTATAACAGCATCCAGGGGATTTATTCTTGGAGTGTTCAGGGCAATCCAAGAAGGTCAGCAACCCAGTTCCTCGTAGATACTGTTGACAAGTGTGATGTCTGTAGATGTGAATTGTCACAGTAGTTTTACAAAATCAAGAGCTGGCTATGCTAAGTAGGTTTAACAGCGCTCCATTTCCTCACATCGCAGTAGCATAAGCCAAGAGGAAGAAAGGAGACTGGAGAGGCAGGAGTCTGATATTGTGGACAGGGAAAGGAAGCAAAGTAGAATGTTATCATGGTATAATGCTTCATCTGATGGATTTATTTCATTATGTGATTCTGACATTAGTAAGAATGGAGAGAGAATACTTAGACATGCCTTGACAGTGTTGTTTGATACCCTATGTACAGGTTAAATAACAGTGTTACAGCACATAAAGAATCTTACTTTGGAGATAAGGAGTAAGCAGCTTCTGTGACATTATGTAAACAGACGACTACCGGGAAATTTACTCCAGATCATATCTCAATGTGAAGGTAGCAGTGTTGGCTTAAAGAACAAGTTAAAAGAGTCTTCAGTTGCATTAAATGTTGACGATAAGGAAGGTACAAATGCCTAAGTGAACCAAAGGGATGAATACACTGTGGAGAAAGAGGAGTTCAATAAGAGAATGCTGTTGTTAAATAATAGGAGTGGGGAGTAGATTGGCAATGTGAACTGAAAAGGGAAAAGAAAGAGAGGAAGAACGCCGGCATGCACTGTAATTAGAGAATTCTACCAACTTAAATAGACATAGATAGAAAGGGAGTTAGAGATTTGGAAGAGAGAAATAGTGACTACAGAATAGTGAGAGAATGAATGTTTCTATATCATAGTGACAACCACATAAACAGTTTTAAAACAATTTAAGCAATAACAGTTTAGTCACAAAGAGTACACATACCTGAAAAATAGTTCAGTGTAGAAGAGTTAGAAAACAATTTCCACAGATTGTTGCACAATCTTCCACTGCAAACTTTGGAGTCTGTCATCAGCTTAAGTTCTAACAAGGTCATACCCCAATGCAATTTCATGTTAAAAACATGTTCTTGCACTAAATTAAGGGGTATCATTAAGTTGACAGCTTTATTTGAAGCTGTTGGTCAGTTTTTGCTTTTTATCAATATTGACATAAATGCACTGAATGAACTTTGCTCATGACACATGTTGAATACCATTGTATTCATGCAGCTTTTTCCAAAAGCTGACCAAGATTATCAACATCAGCGTGTTTTACCAGCCAATTCATGAGACATATTTTAATAAGGATTGATACATATATTAAAACATAATATGAAAACAAACTTTACTTTCTAGTTTGCATGCTTTAGTTACAAAGGTCGCTATAGTTTTTGAACAAAGTGAGTTTGACAGTCTCAATCGACACCGCTGTGGGCATAAGTATAGTGCATAAATGTCTTCAATATTGAGCACAACTGCCAGTGTCAGTCATAAAATGCTGGAAGGTTTAACAGCAGAAATGCCACACTACAGCGGTGAGGGAAGGTCTATTCAGACTCTTAAGATAATGTAACAGTGTTACATTACAATGAATTTGTACTGGGATTGGAATTGAAAAATTCCACTTGTCAACCCAATTGGAGCAAATCACTTCCTAAATGGCAAGTTGGGAAACAAGGCAAGCCATTAGCTTGTTTGCACCATGTGTTTTTACCATTCTGTTGATTTTTCCTGAACTTCTTTCTTCCCACACCATTCACTTTACAATCAGTTTCATGATTTGTTTCACAATCCATTACTATTTTCACACTTAATCTTGATTTCCATTGCATGATAATGTTATTTCACCAAAAAGAAAGTGATAATTTTCAGATGAGGCATTAGAATTATCTGTCTCTTTTGCAGAATGTCATGATACTTTTTACAGGGGAGCTGGGAAAGGGAACTTGTGCCCAGGTCAACCTAGAGTAACTGGCTAATTAGGACACCTTCCACTGAGGAACTGCAATATTAGTTTCTTTTTCAGCCAACATGAAAAAATCATTACCTCAAAATTATTAACTTTAGGATATCATGAGATACAGAAGATGCTTCTCCATTACAAAGTTTCATCCCAACATATTCTCATCATTATAGACAAGAGGTGCAGGAGTAGGCCATTTGGCCCTTTGAACCAGCACCACCATTCATTATGATCATGGCTGATCATCCACAATCAGTATCCTGTTTCTGCCTTATCCCCATAACCCTTAATTCCACTATCTTTAAGAGCTCTATCCAGCTCGTTCTTGAAAGTATTCATATTGATTAACCAGCATGAACCAAGTATCATAGATTTCCATAGTCTGCTTATTGGCATTTTATATCCAAGCTGAATTGCCCTTATTGTGGTTTTATCTTCTCCAGCAAAAACAGACAAGTTCATTCTCCCCTCATAGCATACCTACCATCAAAATGTCATCTGAAATTGATAATTAAACTTGGATATCCTCATTGATACCTTAAATTTTAAAATAGCAAATATAAATTGAGATTGGGTCTGGTATTATCTATTTAACAAGGTCCTACAAGATTCTTAAAATAAATACATATCTTACCTGATGATTACAAGGAAGCTGTCATGTTTATCTGGGTTATCACTTCAGCAGTTGACAATAAAGTTGAGAATCTACGCTGCCTGATAGAATTTATTGACTTTACTCTCTGAATTAAACTCAAGGTGCAGTCATCAGTTTTACTTCCTTATTGCACAGAAAGCAAAGCAAGGCTGGATCTTACTGATGCATTTAATGATGGTAATTTATTTAAATAAGTGCTTTTAGTAAGATGCAATAACTTTTACTTTCTCATTATGCTTGCTGATTGCTGCACTCAGACAGTGTTACCTGCATTATTGACCTGGCTGCCACACTGACTGTGGGCCTTATGTTGTAAGTGACTATCAGGCTAAAAGCAGCATGTTTAAGGTTGGAGCCTTAAGTGATAAGTGACAACACACATTTGAAAACAAATGTTGTGACCTGTACTCGTATCAATGGCAGAACATGCAAGTGAGCATACATTAAGATGTGCAGACACTGTATTGAACGCTTTCGTGGAAGAAAGGGAAGACACCTGATTCTACAGAGTGGCAGGAGCAATGTTCCCTTTTAACTGAGCAGCTACAGGCCCAAAAAACGTGCTCAAGGAGGCCTTGCACAATTTAGCCTTTAAGTTATCACATGTGGGGCCACAAAACATTTTTAAAATGGGGCTGTGTACTGAATTGTATTTCAAATTTTAAAGAAGAAGATTGAGGATATACTGGACAGGGCTCTCACCAGAGAAATGATGAAAATGGATGGAATGGAAAACCCCCCTCTTGGCTGGATGAGTGCAGCTCCAACAAAACTTAAGATGCTTGACAGTATACAGGATAAAGCAGCCTGCTTCATTGGCACTACAACCATTAGTGCCCACTCCCTCCACTACCGACACTCAGTAGCAGTAGTGTGTACTATCTACAAGATGCACTGCAGCAATTCAACAAAGATCCTCAGACAGCTGTTCCAAATCCATGACCACTTCTATCCAGAAGGACAAGGGCAGCAGATAAATGGGAACAGCACCACCTACAAATTACCCTCCAAGCCACTCATTATTCTGACTTGGAAACATACTACTGTCCCATCACTGTTGCTGGGTCAAAATCCTAGAATTTTTTTTCCCTAAAGGCATTGTAGGTCAACAGACTGAAGTTGGACTGCAGTGGTTCAAGAAGGCAGTTCACCATCACACTCTCGAGGGAAACTATTGACAAGCAAGCGATGGCCAGCCAGCGATGCCACATCCCGCAAAATACATTTAAGAAATGTAAATAGCAGCAAAGCTCAATAATACCAGTCTTATTCCAAGAATGTGGATGTGTAGCCCTAAGAATTTTATCACACAAGCTTATCACACATCTTAAACTGACCACACTTGAAGTCCTACAAGCAGGGTTGGTCTTCATTGCATTCGAGAAATATTGAAAAACTAGAGAGAGTGCAAGAAAGATTTACAAGATGATATACCTTGAAGCATTTGTTTCTATTTGGAAAGGATGAACAGGTTGTTACTTTTACTTGAAAAGGCAAGGCTGAGTAGAGACTGTTTCTATAATTATAATTTTGAATGTAGGCACTTTCACTTGTAAGGACCAAAATTAAAGACTTTCAATTTAAGACAGTGAACAATATTAGCAAATCTAGATCTTTCTACTCAGAAAATAGGGAACTTGCCACTATAGGAAGTGCTTAAAGTAAATAGCATAGGTATATTTAAGTGGAATGGAGGCAAACAAATGAGGGTGAAAAGAATAGGGAGTTTTCCTGGACATGACAGACAAGAAAGAATGGGAAGAAGCTGAGGTACAGAATGATTGTCAGCAAGGATTACATGAGCCTAAAGTAACACAATGTTTACACTGGTTATTTGTGCAGGTTAATTTCAATTTTCAAATCTCATCCACTGCTCAATTCACAGCACTTGCATCACTCACTTACTGTAAACCTTGATCAATCTGTACACAATATCCTAAGCTACATGGCAGAACATACCCTTCCGAATTTAGTACTTCTACAATTCTCACACTCAATCCACAACTTGCACAATGGCTCAACCACTTCACCGAATATTTTTACAGGACACTCAATGATGCTGTCTGAGGGGAAAGTGCAACATAGCAGGCAGCAAATAAAGGACTAGAAGAGGCCAAATGTACCTGCATGTTTTAACTCCTATGGATCGCTAGCCAGCTGGGAATGATCCACCATCAAAGGGACCAGTAAGGTCTGCAAGGCCATCTATTGTTGAGACTGAAGTACTTCATGATGAGGTTCTCCTGCGGAAGGCTCACATCAGGACTTTAGTGGCTAATAAGATGGTCACAGAGTATCCAATAACAAATTGATTGGTGCATTTGGAAGCCTGCCAGAAAGTCTGCTCTCAACACAATGAACATTAAGGTATTCACCTTAATCTAAACCCTTCCTAGTCATGTACCTATCCATATGCCTTTTAAATATTGCAATTGTACCAGCCTCCACGACTTCCATCTCCAGGTCAATCCATACATGCATCACTCTCTATGTGAAAAAGTGTCCCTGGAAGTCCCTTTCAAATCTTTCCTCTCTCACCTTAAAAGTCATTTAAAGTTGAGGGCCCAGCACAGCTCCTGTGGGATGTACTTTCCACATTCTGTTGATTAGAAAAGACTGATTTTAGCATACTCCGATGTCATTAATTGATCTTGTCACGTTAACAGTACAAAATCCGGTATCGTCTGCTATCTGTTCAGTTCCAAGGCATGTTGCTCTATGAAACTATCTTAAAAGCATTCCAAAAGCTTCTCAATGATGCCATTATAACCAAGCAGATTTTTCCAGTTTGTATAAAGATCAAAATCACCTCAAATTATTACTACCACCTTATTAAAAGTTTGAATATTCCTTCTTGTATACTTCTAAGCTAAATCATGGTTACTGTCTGGAGGCCTGTAGATCACTCCCACTAGTGAATTCATTCTCCCACAATTCTTTATCTCCAGCCAAACTGATTCTATGCTCTGGCCTTCTGAGCCAAGGTCATCTCTAATTTTTATGTTAAACCATCTTTGATGACACGTGCTTCCCCTTTCTCTCAACTAGCTTCCCATTCTTAAGTATCACATACCATTCAAAATCTCAGGAACCGATCCTCATTGTGCTGCAAAAACATCACTATAATAGCTGTCTGATCATACTTATTTACATCAATGTGTGCTTTTTATTAATTTTTGTTTTGAATACTATGTGTATTCAAAAACAAAGCCTTTAGTTTACTTTGTTGATTTGATTTCAGCATCTAGTCTTGACCACTGCAGTGTCCCTTCCTGTCTTTCTCAGACCTTCATTTTCCATATTAGTACTTTATTCTCCTCCCTCAACCCTATCCTTTGATTTATCACACTTAGCCAAGGTTAACCCTTCAACAACTCCTCGATGAATTTAAAGTCCTCTTTACTTTACTCATCTTGCAGTCCACAAAAACACCAATCCCAGCCATCACTTCTCCTAAGTACTAATGTTAGTAACCTATGACATAGGACCCACTTCGTCCACATCAAACTTTCAACCATGACTTCAGTCCTCAAATATTCTTCATTGGGTGTCAATGTGCAGATGACGCAGGTAGTAACCCAGAGATATCTTTGAGTTTCTGCTTTACAATTTAGCACCTAATCTCTCATGCTGTCTCTGCAGAATCTCTTTCATTGTTCTATCTACTTCACTGGTATTGACGTGAATGACAATGACTGGGCCTTCCCCATCCCATTACAAGTTATTCTCTAGCCCAGAGCAGATATCCCAAACCCTAGCACGAGTCAGTCAACACAGCTGTTTGAGCTCAATGTTCTCTGCTGCTTAGAATAAAGTCAATGTCAATTCACTTCACTATACTGATAATGGGAACTGCAGATGCTGGAGAATCCGAGATAACAAAGTGTGGAGCTGGATGAATACAGTAGGTCAAGCAGCATCTCAGGAGCACTAAAGCTGACGTTTCGGGCCTAGACCCTTCATCAGAGAGCTCTCTGATGAAGGGTCTAGGCCTGAAACATCCGCTTTTGTGCTCCAGAGATGCTGCTTAGCCTGCTGTGTTCATCCAGCTCCACACTTTGTTATCACTTCACTATACTGTTCCCTACTGCATCTACATCCTATGGCCTCCTTTATTCAGAAATGTACTACAAGATGTTACTTACATAAGTGTTCAAAATCACCAACACCTTGGTCCATCCCCTTCTTTGGGTTATGCCTCCAGTAGTTGATATATTTAATATGGCCTCCTAATGAACAAGTCTCAAGAAATCTCCTCATTGATTTTAAGCTATGAGAATATATCCCTAAAGAGTACAGTCTTCTTACATCTTCCCACTTCTAGTAAGATGTTCCATTTTGCATTACTATTCTTAATTGTCCTAATTTGCTCTGAAAGCAGCTATTTTTAATGCAAACTTTCACTCAACAAGGAAAAAGCAGTGCATTGGACAGCTGTTACAAAAACCCTTCATTTTTATGAGAGAACCTAAGTTTTGAAGGGTTGCGGAAAAAAATTCAAATTTTATGCAAATACCTGGGCTGCTTTGTTTTAACTAAATTGGTGAATCATAACTGCAGACATCCAGGCTTCCTAGAAATCATATGATTGTGATAATTGTTTGGTTTGTTGTAGACTTTGGTGGGGAAGTTTGAACAGTGACTCTTTTGGACAGCTTGTTTTATCTAGCTGGGGGTCAGACAACCTGTGAGGAATGACTACCAGTTAATTTCCCATAATCCTGAAAAAAAAACCTCTTTGGTTGAGTTTATGATGAAACCTGACTGTATGTCTGAAAAAGTGATTACAGGACCTTCTCAGTATTATGTTTCCTGAGCATACTGTGTCTGCAAAGTCTCCAGAGAGAACCAGGGATACCAAGTGACTTGACCACAAATGTTTAAACAGCAATAAATTTCATAAACACTGCACACTTTATGCTCTTGATTTTAAGCATATCCCAGTGGACAGAGCACTTTCTCTCAGAAAGCCATTCTCTAAAGAGAAAACCGTTTTGTTTTCCCTTATTTTCTGAAGGGAGACACAGAGTGAGAGAGAGCGAGAGAGAGCGTGTGAGCAAGAGAGAGGGATAGAGACACAGAGTGTGTGAGAGAGAGAGTGGGAGAGACAGAGCGAAAGAGAGTGGGAGTGACAGAGTGAAAGAGAGAGGGAGAGAGAGGGAATGCAAGAGAGAGAGGGAGTGCTAGAGAAAGAAAGAGTGTGAAAGAGAGAGAGTGCGAGAGAAAGAAAGTGCAAGAGAGAGACTGAAAGTGAGAGAGACAGAGAAAGAGTAAGAGATAGTGTCTGTGAGTGTGCAGGAGTGAGAGAGAGTGAGAGGGAGATATAAAGGGAGAGCGCGATGAAGTGTGAGAGAGAGAGAGAGTGAGAGACAGATACAGCGAGTGACAAGAGCCAGTGAGAGAGAATGCGGGAGACTGAGTGTGTGACAGAGAGAGAGAGAGAGAGAGAGACAGAATCTCACTCTGTCTCTCACTGTCTTTCTCACTGTCACTCTCTCTCTCAGTCTGTCACTCGAGAGAGAGAGCAATAGATTAAGTGAGCGAGAGAGAGCACGAACAAGAATGAGACAGAGTGTGTGCGTGCGAATGCACAAACAGAGAGATCAGCATTTAAACTTCTAAATTACTGACTGTGTGTGTCAAGGAATTATTGTATTTTCCTTGATTACATTGTCTTTATGATAAACCAATAATTGTGTTTATTGAGAAATCAACTTGATAAATCTTTTTTTAATTTAAATCCTCATGTAAAACTGATATTGAATTAATCATCTTAATTAACTGAAATCCGTTTTTATTTCATTGTGCATCCTATTGAGTATTGGGATTAGAACAACAAAGTACCTTTCCAGCCTTATTTGTAACACTATCTACTCCTTCTAGATTACTGCCACCCTGGAAAACTAGAAATTTCTAAAAATACACAAAACTGCACTTGGTACAGAAGAAACAATTCAAACCAAACTGGTTAGCAGTCACGATCCCCTAAGTATAGTGCCGACTGTGGTCCTTACTGACACTGTTCATGATCGGAGAGATTACATACTTTTAATTAAAAATTGCACTGAAGAAGCTAATTTCTTCATCAATACCTGTTGGTTGGGCTCAGGTCTTTTTCCTTCCCACAGTAAAACTCTACGTGATTTATCCAGTCTTGAAATACAGGCACCCCTGAGAATCTCAGCGCTGACTGTCATTTTCTGGAATTTATAATAGTTCTGCAAACCTAAATTTCTACCATATTCAAAGTCCTCTTCAAAGTACTCCTGAAGCATGTTCTCAGTGTTTCACATGCACTCTGTCCCTCTTCAACATTGTGATGAAACTTTTGAGACATATCCCATTTTTGAAAGTGCTATATGTCAATATCTAACAATGTCCACATAAAATGTTACAAATCACAACATTATGCTCCAATCCAATATTAGGCAATACTCAGGCAGACATCTAAAACTTAGTCAAACAGGTAGGTATTAAGAAGTGTCTTAACAATGGAAACTGACATGGTGGTAGATTTCCAGTGGTTTGGCCCAGTGCAACTTGCATCAAGATAACCAATAGCTAAGCAATTCACATGAGGGATGCTGAAGAAGCCAGAGTTGAAAAGGCACAGTCACCTTGAGTTGCTGTAGTGCTGGAGGAGATTACAGAGATGGGAAGAGGAGAGGTCCTGGAGGGATTTGAAAAGGATGAAAATGTCAAAAACAGAGGCTGTATTTAAATCAGGAATCACGAGAGGTCATCTAACACAGAACTGGTGAGCGAATGACTTTTGGCCTTATTCAGGATAGAAGGAGCACAGTTTTGGATGGTTTCGAGTTAATGGAGGATAGAATATGGCAGGCTAATTAGTACCATGTTAGAATTGTTGATTTTTTGGAGGTATCAAAGACATGGCTGAGGTTTTCAGCAGAGAGCTGAGACAGGAAAAGAGAACATCATGTTACAAAGGTGGAAATCAGTGGTGATAGACAGGGTCAGGGTAGATGGTTGAAAGCTCATCTCGGGGTCAAATGATGTACCAAAGTTTTTGAACAGCTTAGTACAATGTCGGACCATTGCCTAGAAGAGGAATGAAGTTGGACACAAGGGAATACAGGTCATGGTGAGGTCTTTTGGCAATGGTATGGTCCTTCCAAATATTTATTTTGAGGGACTCTTTGGTCATTTCAGCTGCTGGGTAAGCAGCCTGATAATTTAAAGTATATGAGCAGTAATGGTGAGATAGGACTGACTATCAATTAAAAACCTAAGGAACTGCAGATATTTTAAATCAGGAACAACAACAGAGGTTGCTGGAAAAGCATAGCAGGTCTCTCAGCAGAATTGTTCTGAGGAAGAGTCACTGGGCCTGAAATGTTAACTTTCATTTTTCTTCACAGATGCTGCCAGGCCTGTTAAGCTGCTTCTGCAACTTCTGTTTTTGTTTGGACTGAAGATCATCAGCCTGCATGTGGAATGGGCATGTCAGACGATGTCAACAGGGAATAGCCTGTAGATGGGAAATAGGAGTGATTCAAGGAGTATATAAGTGCATTCTATGCTTTAAAAAAAGACAAAAACAAGAATACCTTGTCATTTTAAACATTACTTATTAATACCAAATATTATAGAACATAGAACATTACAGCACAGTACAGGCCGTTCGGCCCTCGATGTTGTGCCGACCTGTCATACCGATCTCAAGCCCATCTAACCTACACTATTCCATGTACGTCCATATGCTTGTCCAATGACGACTTAAATGTACCTAAAGTTGGCGAACCTGCTACCGTTGCAGGCAAAGCGTTCCATTCCCTTACTACTCTCTGAGTAAAGAAACTACCTCTGACATCTGTCCTATATCTTTCACCCCTCAATTTAAAGCTATGCCCCCTCGTGCTCGCCGTCACCATCCTAGGAAAAAGGCTCTCCCTATCCACCCTATCTAACCCTCTGGTTATTTATATGTTTCAATTAAGTCACCTCTCAACCTTCTTCTCTCTAATGACAACAGACTCAAGTCCCTCAGCCTTTCCTCGTAAGACCTTCCCTCCATACCAGGCAACATCCTAGAAAATCTCCTCCGCACCCTTTCCAAAGCTTCCACATTCTTCTTATAATGCGGTGACCAGAACTGTACGCAATACTCCAAGTGTGGCCGCACCAGAGTTTTGTACAGCTGCAGCATAACCTCTTGGTTCTGGAACTCAATCCCTCTATTAATAAAAGCTAAAACACTGTATGCCTTCTTAACAGCCCTGTCAACCTGGCTGGCAACTTTCAAGGATCTGTGTACATGGACACTGAGATCTCTCTGCTCATCTACACTACTAAGAATCTTACCATAAGCCCTGTACTTTGCCTTCCGGTTACTCCTACCAAAGTGCATCACCTCACACTTGTCCGCATTAAATTCCATTTGCCACCTCTCAGCCCAGCTCTGCAGCTTATCTATGTCTCTCTGCAACCTACAGCATCCTTCGTCACTATCCACAACTCCACCGACCTTAGTGTCGTCTGCAAATTTACGAACCCATCCATCTACGCCCTCATCCAGGTCATTTATAAAAATGACAAACAGCAGTGGACCCAACACCGACCCTTGCCGTACACCACTAGTAACTGGTCTCCAGGGTGAACATTTCCCATCAACTACCACCCTCTGTCTTCTTTCAGCAAGCCAATTTCTGATCCAAACTGCTATATCTCCCACAATTCCATTCCTCCGCATTTTGTACAATAGCCTATTGTGGGGAACCTTATCGTACGCCTTGCTGAAATCCATATACACCACATCAACCGGTTTGCTCTCATCTACCTGTTTGGTCACCTTCTCAAAGAACTCAATAAGGTTTGTGAGGCACGACCTTCTCTTCACAAAACCGTGCTGACTATCCCTAATCAAGTTATTCTTTTCTAGATGATTATAAATCCTATCCCTTAAAACCTTTTCCAACACTTTACCAACAACTGAGGTAAGGCTCACTGGTCTGTAATTACCAGGGTTGTCTCTACTCCCCTTCTTGAACAGGGGAACCACATTTGCTATCGTCCAGTCATCTGGCACTATTCCTGTAGACAATGACGAGTTAAAGATCAATGCCAAAGGCTTGGCAATCTCCTCCCTGGCTTCCCAGAGGATCCAAGGATAAATCCCATCCGGCCCAGGGGACTTATCTATCTTCACCCTCTGAAGGATTTCTAATACCTCTTCCTTGTGAACCTCAATCCCACCTAGTCTAGTAGCCTGTATCTCAGTATTCTCCTCAACAACATTGTCGTTTTCTAGAGTGAATACTGTTGAAAAATATTCATTTAGTGCTTCCCCTATCTCATCTGACTCCACACACAACTTACCACTACTATCCTTGCTTGGGCCTAATCTTACTTTCATCATTCTTTTATTCCTTAAATACCTATAGAATGCCTTAGGGTTTACCCTGATCCTATCTGTCAACAACTTCTCATGTCTCCTCCTGGCTCTTCTGAGATCTCTCTTTAGGTCTTTCCTGGCTAACTCGTAGCCCTCAAGTGCCCTAACTGAGCCTTCACATCTCATCCTAACATAAGCCTTCTTCTTCCTCTTGACCAAAGATTCCACCTCCTTCGTAAGCCACGGCTCCCGCATTGTACAGTTTCCTCCCTGCCTGACAGGTACATACTTATCTCGGACACACAGGAGCTTTTCCTTGAATAAGTTCCACATTTCTAATGTGCCCATCCCCTGCAGTTTCCTTCCCCATCCTATGCTCCCTAAATCTTGCCTAATCTCATTGTAATTGCCTTTCCCCCAGCTATAACTCTTGCCCAGTGGTATACACCTATCCCTTTCCATCACTGAAGTAAACATAACAAAATTGTGATCGCTATCACCAAAGTGCTCACCTACTTCCAAATCTAACACCTGGCCAGGCTCATTACCCAGTACCAAATCTAATGTGGCTTCGCCCCTTGTTGGCCTATCTACATACTGTGTCAGGAAGCCCTCCTGCACACACTGGACAAAAACTGACCCATCTATAGTACTTGAACTATAGTGTTCCCAGTCAATATTTGGAAAGTTGAAGTCCCCCATGACAACTACCCTGTCTCTCTCACTCCTATCAAGAATCATCTTTGCTATCCTTTCCTCTACATCTCTGAAACTATTCGGAGGCCTACAGAAAACTCCCAACAGGGTGACCTCTCCTTTCCTGTTTCTAACCTCAGCCCATACTACCTCAGTTGACGTGTCCCCAAACATCCTTTCTGCAACTGAAATACTGTCCTTGACCAACAATGCCACACCTCCGCCCCTTTTACCATCTTCTCTGTTCTTACTGAAACATCTAAATCCTGGAACCTGCAACAACCATTCCTGTCCCTGCTCTATCCATGTCTCCGAAATGGCCACAACATCGAAGTCCCAGGTACTAACCCATGCTGCAAGTTCACCCACCTTATTCCGGACGCTCCTGGCATCGAAGTAGACACACTTCAAACCAACTTCTTGCTTGCCGGTGCCATCTTGCTTCCCTGAAACTTTATTTCAGACCACCCTACTGTCAACCTTTTCTATAGTCGAACTACAATTTTCGTGCCCATCCCCCTGCTGAATTAGTTTAAACCCACCCGAATAGCCTTAGCGAATTTCCCCCCCAGGATATCAGTACCCCTCTGGTTCAGGTGAAGACCATTTTGCTTGTAGAGGTCCCACCTACCCCAGAAAGAGACCCAATTATCCAAGAATCCAAAACCCTCCCTCCTGCACCATCCCTGTAGCCACATGTTCAACTCCTCTCTCTCCCTATTCCTTGCCTCACTAGCATGTGGCACGGATAACTAACCAGAGACAACAACTCTGCTCGTCCTACCTCTCAGCTTCCATCCTAGCTCCGTGAATTTCTGCCTTAAATCTCCATCTCTCTTCCTACCTATGTTGTTGGTGCCAATGTGGACCACGATTTGGGGCTGCTCCCCCTCCCCCTTAAGGATCCCAAAAACACGATCAGAGACATCACGCACCCTGGCACCTGGGAGGCAACACACCAACCGTGAGTCTCTCTCGTCCCCACAGAACCTCCTATCTGTCCCCCTAACTATGGAGTCCCCAATGACTAATGCTCTGCTCCTCTTCCCCCTTCCCTTCTGAGCAGCAGGGACAGATTCTGTGCCAGAGACCTGTGCCCCACTGCTTTCCCCGGTAAGTCGTATCATCAGATCAGTTGTAATAGATTCAACCATAAAGTTATTATGATAAAGTGCCACAACTCCAATTTGCAAAGACTACTTGTTTTCCACCTCACATTCATTAGTTTCCTACTAAACCATTCCATCAATAAACAATTGCTTCAATGTTTCTAAAATGCAAATCATTTTCTACTTTCCAAATATTGTTCAAAAGCTGAAATTGTAAGAGTTAGAGTAGAGTTATCATGGTGAGATCTATCTGAAGTTGAACTGAAGTTATCTGGCATTGAATGTCCACAAAAAGCAATGTGCACCAACTGAGGGTCATGAATTATTATAAACAATTAATGAGATTATAATCAAGATATTTAGAAGCTAAACATCCGTAATCATTTTCTTGTTGATGTTTTTTGTCAATTTACTTAATTTCTCATCATCTTTTAGGAATTAAAAGTACACAAAATGAAAATGAACTATCTTCAGGTTTAACTCATCCCATGTCATCAAGTTCAATTCTAACTTAGAATTTACTGGTGAAAAACCAAATCAAATAGGAATTAAAGAGCACCTGTGTAACATTATGGTTGTTTCACTACTAGATAGTTATCAAATGCCAAACCTGTATCATGACAATACCTACATCATGTCAAGCTTTAAAAAAAAGTTATGCAATTAACACAGTATGGTGGCTTTTCATTAATTTATTAGTTCAATTTATGACTCAATATGAGCTATTTTGGAAAGAACATAAACTTTAGAAGACTAAAATGTTGCCATCATAATGGAAGGTCAAAATAATCCTTAATGTTAACCACACAGAAGATTGCTTGTTCTGGTGCCCCCACAACTTAGGTTCAACTTCAGTTGACACCAATGTTATGCCATACAGAATTCTTAATTAAAAAATGTGATTAGGAATTCATGCAGAACTTTGAAAGCTACACTGCAATGTAACGTATATGTGCAACCCAAAATCTTCTCATTTACTTGATATTTTGCAGGATTAATGCACAATTAATAGCTGTTGTTGCATCACAATTAATTTGTTTTATTCAAAAAGTAAAATTTAACCACATGCTGAGTTTAATTCATCTTTATAAATTAAAGCATAAACAAATGGAGCCATAAATTGTAACTATGGGAATTAAGTAATGTGTGCTACCATCTACAAGTTAATTTACTACATTATCGTTATCTTAACAGCTGTCCAACAAAACTATGTACATTAAAATTGTCTCACCTTGTTTTCTGTCATTACAGTTTATGTCACAATATTAGGTGTGTTAAACAAATATAAATTATCTGAAAACCTGAAATAAATTTTACCAGCTCACTTGATTTTGCTTCAAACAAATATGGAGATGAAGTATTTCTGACAACTAAGAATCATTACTCTGATGGTTTTATTAAAAAGGAGACTGCCTTTAATAATGTAATTACATTATAGACAGGTACTTATCAGGTTTTTATGCAGTTGTAAACAGCACCTTCCTAGAAATTCTTATGGGACAAAAGGCCCTGAATTTTAACAAAAGGCCTTTGATACCTTTGTCAGAAAACACATTATTTCAAAGTTTTGTAACTATTTATCCTATGAGGAAAGTATTAATACGCTTCAGCTTTGCGTAGTCATTAAAATAATGCTATTCACTAAGTTCAAAACCATGCGATGCGCAACTGGAAATTAAAGCACATCATGAAAAATCCCACGATCAACATTGAAAAAAAATGCAACGTTGGTTACTAAATAAAAATGCCAATGTTTGTCAAAGAACACGTACACTAATGACAGAAAGAATGACTCTAATCAATTCTTCATCATTTATCATCCTTTAGGCAGATTACACAAGATAATTAAGAGCATTGAGGACATCCATCAAGACTGTTACATGAAACATTTTGATTTGTTAATCTTGAAAGCAAATGCTATTTATTTTTTGCTTCAGGTTTTCTGAATCCGGAAAACACGATTTGGGAGTTTTGTAACTCTTCATCCCATTATGAATATTATATAGATAAGGTCAAAACGTTGAAAAAAATGCAACAAGTATTGCAGTGCATTGCAATATCTAAAAGCATTGCCTTACTCCTCTATTCTTTTTCTTGTGCAATTAGGCTTGATAGTCATTCCTAGCCAATGAGTTAAATCTACCAGTAAATGTATTTTTGATCTATGCAACATAATAACACATTCTCCAAATGTCAAGAACAGAGTGAAAGCAAGAGTTTCATTATTAATGCTGCATTGCACTATGCCTGCACCACTATTCTGCAATGAGTCTTAAATTACAGTTGGTTGGTGGCACTGAGCTACTTCCAGGTAGTACAAGATTGTGTTTCGGAAATATGAGTACAAGAATGCATTACTCTATTTTCCTCATCTCCATGATGAGCACTTGTTTAAAACAGGTGACCATCAGGGACAGCTCTAAAAGATAACCTTCCTCAAACAGCAGGCATCCTCTGCTGCAGAAATTCAATAACGACTATAATAGTTGCCAGGGTGATTATTTTCTTCTGTGATCCAATACCATAATAGAATATCATGTAAACAACAATCTTTTTCAAATTGCCTTTCTTCTCTTAAACACCACTGCTTCTGTAATTTAAATTTAAACACAAAAAAAATGTGATACACTTCAGTCTGGATTAACTGTTGGCTCAAAAGATGACCATGTTTTCTGAGTTACTTTAAAATTGAAACAGTTGAACATGATATTTACGAAATATTTCTTTGACATATGGCGATTTTAATAGGAATTTGTGCTGATTGAGTTTGAACCAAGATTATACAGGTGGATAAATGAGTCTAAAAAACACAAGGCTCTTCATGGTCTGGTGCAAGTGATCTCACACAAAGTAATGAAACACTGTTGTAGGTAGTACTGCATGTTATGCTTAGCAAGAATCAGTTACATTGCCCTTCTGCTGACTTAATGTTTAAATTAATTGCAGTGACAATTCAATATCATCTGAACGAAATGTCCTTAGTGGATGAAGCAATGATATGTATTATATGGAACTGTGACTTCAAGATAATAAATTTTAGTTGATTCAGATAGCACAAATGAAATGATCTGAAGGTTGAAAGCTTATGAATTGTCTTACAGAAGTTTTTTTTTAAGATCTGTAACCTTTTCATTCAAGGCATTAAAAATACATTTTATAGATAAGTTTACAATCACTAACCTAAGCTGAGTTAATATTATTGGAAAATAGAACTTAATGCATTCTTTACTACTGAAAATATGCTGACACAAAAACATTTTTTCGCTTCACTTGTTTAATATCTAAATCATACCAGTGCAACAAAATCTGCTTTTTTAAAAAAACTTGTTACTTCTCAGAATCCACCTTCATACACTTGACGATTTTTTATTCCCATAATAATGATAATACTTACTGAACTAAAACCTTTAACTTCAACACGTTCTTTGCTTACAGATAGCCGGTCCTACAGATAACAAATTAGTATTTGATATCATGATATCCAGAGCCTTCTTCGCCAGCATTGTCCCAAAAATAACTACAAAACTTCTGTTGCTGAGGAATCACATTCAATATTTTTCAGTGATCAAGCAGCCAGCTACTATTTGAGCATATTTTCTTCTGTCCTCTACATGCAGCTCCATTTTACAATCCAGGTCCTCAGTGAACCTATGACAATTAGTTTCCCAGACTTCACAGCAAATGCTGAAGACAGCGAGAGGTTTTAAGCGGACCCTGGCAAGTCCTTCATATAAATTAACACCAGGTGTCAGAACTCTGTGAACACTCTTCTATTCAGGGGATAATTACTGGGCTGTCCAGTGCGCTCTCACTGTCTGAATGTTTTATAGTCTCTCACACAATCCACCTCTATCCTTTCCCACCATGTATGTAGACTCATAATCTGGTGACTGGAATTGGTTGACAATTTTAGCTGACACCAAGCTGTAATCTTATTAAAGTCTCAGAAAATGCAAGGTAAATCCAGGTGAACCTTAAACGACATAAATGTAATTATAGTGTGAGTGCAATATAATACTTGAATTAATGCCTTTCCTACTTTACCTTACTTCAACAAAAACTACATTTGAATATCTTTGAGGACAACAAAGAGAATTTATTTTTCCTAATGAAATTTAAACTATAATTAACAAATTAAATTGATAGCCAAAAAAGGATTCATTATTTCACGCAAAAAACAAAAATTGTCGATGCAGATTTGCAGAGTAGGAAGGATTACAGCGATATATTTTGATCTTGAGCCTTTTGCATAAATGCATACGTATATCCATTGGTGATTAATGATTGACAAGAGACGTTTGAAAGAAACTGATTATGGTTGTGACTGGGGGTAGTATGCAGCATGGATGACAAAATGTCCATCTGTTCACAGTGAGGGATTAAATTGTATCATATCCAGTGTACTGACAAAGCAAAAGTGGTAACTGGCAATAAGATAAGTTCTTTATTTTGGAGACAGGTTCTGCTTAGAATTTTCAAAAAATAAATTAACATATACCTTATCAGCAATCTTAAATAAGTGTGCACACATTTAATACACAAGCCTTCAATTCCTGCGCTTACATGTACAATTGAACAGTAGTTACTACACTTTAAAGTATACTCCTTACATTAGTAGTGGAAATAAATATGGAGTATTGAACAGCCAAGATTCTATTTGAAAGCGTATAAGCTTGTTAAAGAAAAAGGAAGTGACCTCTGTCTTATCCAGGATAAATAACCTTGGTAGTAGTCTAAAAGATGGTTCTGTGTGGGCAAGTGGAAATGCATGAGGGAAACCTGGAAAACCAACCAAGCAAGTCAGAATCAGCAAACTCAAATCCACTGAACCATTTAGACCTCCTCCAGGCTGCATGTTGGTCATGATTTGCACTCATAACGTGATTTGTTGAACAGAATTAAGTAAAATAGCGGACAAAAAAAATTGAATTTGGGGCCATTCAGGATGAGCAGCACAGCAAGAGCGGTAGTGAGGTTTGGTAGTGAACTTTAACAATGTCACATTGGGGGTTGGCTATGGTTCAGTCAGGAACAGAATTTAACCAGCAATGGGAGAAAAATATGGATTGATCTCCAAGGCCGGATGGATGTAGGTAGGGAGATGAGGAGGTCAGTGCCAGCAGCATTGTGCCCATACCTTTGGTACGAGATAGAAAATAACTTAATAAGCTAGTCAACTTCGGAAAATATGAATATATTTGCTGATTGAACTACATTTTGTGCTTTAAGCTACTAGACTCCCAACTTTGTGTTGCTGAACATTTTTCATCACATCAACACAACATAGTTATATTGTTAAATGTTTATAGGACCTTCAGACATAAGAGGACTGAACAAGGCTAATGTAACCTATTAACATTGATTGCCAATAAATTTTGTGTGGAAGCATGGTAGGGTAAAGTTTTATCAGTGCGTTGTTTATCATATCTCAGTCCTATGTGTTCTGAAATCACATGGATATTGCTTACTATGCGCATGCTCAGTAGCTGCTGTCAGAGTACTGGTACAATTAAGCCTTTATTCTACATATCCTCTAAGTTCACACTTTCCTTCAACTATTAATTTCATGGACTACAGTTTCTATCCAACTCCTCCACCACCACCATTCACACCTCACACACCTTCTGCCAAATCTTCATGTGCTCTCAACTACAGGACGTACAGGACGTATTTACTCTCTTACTGTCTGCTTGGAAGGCAAATATATTGCAGGAGTGAGGTCATAACCTTTATCAATCTGGAACATGAGTGCAATATTTCGGATGCTCTGCACGCAGAGGCAGTGAAAACCAATTAAGGAGAAACTGATGCAAGAGATAAACCTCTAGAACCCAAACAATCTTAACCCCATAAAAGAAGTGACGGCATGGTGGCCTAGTGGTTAGTATCTCTGCCTCACATTGCCAGGGACCCAGGTTAGATTCCACGCCTGGGAGACAGTCTGTGCGGAGTTTGCACATTCTCCCAATGTCTGGGTTTCACTTGAGTGCTCCTGTTTCCTCCCACAATCCAACGATTGCAGGTTAGGTGGATTGGCCATGCTGAATTGCCCTGCAGTGTCCAGGAATGTGAAAATTAGGCAGATTAGCCATGGTAAATGCGGGGTTACAGTGATACGGTAAGATGCTCTTCAGAAAATCGATGCTGATTTGATGGGCAGAATGGCATCTTTCCAAAATGTCTGCTCCTTTCTTTTTAATGTACAGGGCCACACAGTGACTCAGTGCTTAACACTGCTGCCTCATAGTACCTAGGGTTTGGATTTGAATCCAGCCTTGGGTGGAGTTTGCATGTTCTCCCTGTGTCTGGGTAGGGTTCCTCCTGGTGCTCCAGTTTCCTCCCACAGTCCAAACATGTGCAGGTTAGGTGGTTTGGCCATGCCAAATTGCCCAGAGTGTCCAGGGATGTGCAGGCTAGTGGATTAGCCATGGGAAATGGGGGTTATCGGGCTAGGGTAAGGGTCTTGGTCTGGGTAGGATGTTATTTAAAGGGACTGCACAGATTAAATAGGCCTAATGGCCTCTTCCCGCACTGTAGTGATTCTATGATTCCATGAAGTTGTTCCCAGTTGTACTCTGTTCTGCAGGCTTGCTTGAAAGCTCAACATTTGCATTCGGCATTTTCTCCACAAGAGCCACAGCGGTAATGGGAGGGACAGCTAATGTTATTGCTTCTATAGATTGTTGCTCTGCAACCAACACTTTCGTCTATGCTTTTGTAATCTCTTTGGATGTGTTATAGCATTTGTACATTCCTGAATTGAAATATTCATTTTTGTTGCACCATTTCAAACATACTAATTCTTTGGTGGCTTGATTGCACTGTCTGATAGCTTATAGTTATGTTTTAAGTTCAGCGGTCTCTTTTAAGTAGATAGACTTCTCTGAAACTTGGTTAATTTTAAATCTTCAATCTCCAGTTGATGCTTGTACTTGAGCTTTCCTATGGCATTGCTTAACTCTGGAAGTGCTTTGGACCTTTGCTTCTTTACTGAAAGAAAACTTAAATCATCACTGGAAAAGAAAATATCACTTGCTGATAAGGTTCACTTTCAAATTTCAGCTAACATCTGTACAGATTAATATTCTTGTACTCCTTTCTTTGCTGGATGTTTGCAATTATTCTTGTAGGTCATCAGCAGACCCACTAGAATAAGCAGTCACATTCATCTGTTTATTACCTTGAACACAGAGGTGATTTTCCTCAACATTAACTTCATAATCATTCAGTGAGGTAAAAAAGTATAGCAAGCTCCACACATTTTCATCCAAAAGATCATCTGTGGTGCCTTCAGTCTCTTGTACTCTTTCCTAGGAAAACAAAGTAAGGACTAGAATCAAAAACATAAATTGCTAGGGAAGCTCACCAGGTCTGACAGCAAGTGTGGAGAGAAATAGAATTAACTCTTCAGGTCCAGGGGCCGGAATGTTCTGTTGCAGCTGGTTACCATAATTCTTGGTGCATCCTGTTCCCACTTCTGCCAGATCTTCCTCAAAGAGAAGGGAAAGATTGGCAATATTTTCTTGTGATCCGAGGGATTGTTTCTTTAAATGGTTTCTGGCTCAGAGCATAATGAGTCAACTTCACTCGTTGATGCTGCTGATCAATGAGATAAATGCAGTTACACGAGTGCCTGTGTTATGTCATTCCCAATTATCATTGCTTCTTATTAAACAGAATATCAGAACCTGTCCTATTATAGTAAAAGATGATCAGCATCTTGCCTTGCAGTTTTTTTTTGTGATAGCTCCTGCATTCTGTGAAGGTGCTGATTTTGGACTAGGGTGGACAAAGTCAGAAATCAGAAACACCAGGTTATAGTCCAACAGCTACATTTGAAACCACAAGCTTTTGGAGAATTGCCCCTTTGTCAGGTGAAATGAGAGAGAAGCACACAGGCACGGAATTTATACGCAGAGAGATCAATGGGCAGAGAGATCAAAAGATCATACAAGTGGTGTGAGTGGAGTGTTGTCAGGCTGAATAATAGGTCTGTGCAGGTGATCACAAGTGTCAGAAGGTGATACTTTACTCACACCATTTGTATGATCTTTTGATCTCTCTGCCCGTTGATCCCTCTACGTAAAAATTCTATGCTTGTGTAATTCCCTCTCACTTCACCTGACAAAGGGCAACGCTCAGAAAGCTTGTGATTTCAATAAACGTGTTGGACTATAAACTGACCTGATTTCTGACCTTATCCTACATTCTGATGTATGATGGAAGATGGTTGGAGAAATTCAGGATTCAGCCTTGGCATTGGCTCTGAAAGAATGGATACATCTTAAAACAGCCTCTCTTATGAACTATCGGACCTTCTGTAATTTTTAACTGCATGGTGTTGTTGATGTGAAACTTGCCGTCCACAATGTAGAAAAGTAGTAAGTGTGGAGACTTTGCTGTCTTCCATTTTTATGAGCTAGTCAGACGACTGTCATGGGTTGTTTTCTGAGTCGTGGTAGTTGTAGAGGCATACAATCATACAACATAGAAAAGATCCTTCTGTACAAGGAGTCCATGCCGACCATATTCCCAAACTAAACTATTCCCACTTGCCTTCATTGAGCTCACATCCTCCAAGCCTTTCTTAATCATGTACTTATCCAAATGTCATTTAAATGTTGTAAATGCACATGCATGTGTGCACCGTTTTCTCTAGTTGTTCATTGCACACGCAAACCATTCTGAGCAAAAATCGTTGCCCCTCATCTTTTTAAATCTTTCTCTTTTCACTTTAAAAATATATCTCATAGTATTGAACTGCCCCCCTCTAGGAAAAAGATCCTTGCTATTCACATTATCTATGCCCCTCAAGATGTAATAAACCTCCAGAAGGTCACTGCTCAACCTCCTATGCTCCAGTGAAAAAAGTCATAGCCTAGCCAGCCGACTTTTATAGCTTAAATCCTCTATTCGCAGCAACATCCTAGTAAATCTTTTTTTCTCCAATTTAATAATATACTTCCCATAGCAGGGCGACTGGAACTGTGCTTCAGACTCTTCCATCAAGTCCCATGTAATCTAATGTCATGATGACATTGCTCCTTATGCACATAAATGCCAATTCACTATTTCATTTGTTTCATTCCAAAAGCCAAAAATGGTGAACCTGTTGGACATATGTAAACCTTAGTAACAGTAAGTTATCCATCTTGTCACAGACAGGTATGTGGCCAGTCTTGCAATTTATGGACCTCTTTATCCTCTGTTCCTTGTCCTACATGGTCTCCGAATTGAAAGGTGATTGATAAGCCTTTTTGTCCTCCTCCACTTGCATCCTTTGCACCTCTCACCTTCACATAAGTAAATCCCATGTCATCACTTTCATGAATACTTTTGGTGTTCACTTCCATTCTCTCGCTTGTAATGATTGTGTCTTATTTCATACTTTGCAGATTTTTTTTAAAATCGAAGATTGAAATGACAAAGCGTCGGTTTTAAGGCGAGGGATTGCTGAAGGATTGCTGGATGATTTGAAAGTAAGCAATCTGACACTGATTGTAAGCACCATTTGCACAGTTGCTGATTCAAGTAATAGTGGGAGAAAGTCAGATGAGCTGCAGCCAAGTCTGTAAACAACTGGAGACTCAGCTGGCAACAAGTAGATGAATGGTTTGTAGAATATTGACCGGTGATCAATGACAAAGCCCTTCTGCCTGCCCATGACTATGTGATTTGTTCTCAGGTAACTGAACAGCTCAGGAAAATGAGCAACCTAGAGAAAAGTCATCAGGTCTTCACTAGCTGATGAGCTGTGACTATTCTCTGCAGCGAAAACCACTTTAAACTTGTACAAAACCAGGTTATTCTTGACTCAGCAGTTGCTGTAAGCTGTGACTTTAATTAAGTCAGAGGCTTTATAAAAAGTTCAAAGCAGCAACCCTGTGTGACATACAAACCAGTGAAAGCATCCGGAGAAGGAAGACCAAGAAGCAGCATTCTGATCAGCACAAGAATCATCTCAGCAGATTCTACAGAGACCAATGAACAGCTTTCCTAATGATCTTTCTGTGCCGACCACCTCTGTGTGTGCACGTGCAAGGGGTGTTCAAAAAGAGATTACGGTTTTAACTAGTAACATTTAAACACCATCCCTTGATATTCAATAATGTTACCATCACTGAATCCTACACTGCCACAGCCTGGGGGGTATCATTGACCAGATATCCAACTGGACACATAATATAAACAGAGGCTAGGAATACTGCAGCAAGTAACTCACCTACTGGCTCTCCAAAGCCTGTCCACAATCTACAAGGCACAAGACAGGAATATGGTGGAATAGTCTCCACTTGCCTGGATGGGTGCAGCTCCATCAGCACTCAAGAAGCTTGTAACCATTCAGAACAAAGCTTCCCGCCTGATTGACACTACATCCACATGCATCCACTCCCCCTTCTACCAATGCTCAGTAGCAGCAGTGTGCACTAGCTGCAAGGTGCACTGCAGAAATTCACCAAGGATCCTCAGACAGCACCTTCCAAACCCACAATCACTTTCATCTAGAAGGACAAGGGAGCAGACATATGTTAGCATCACCACCTTCAAGTTCCCCTCTAAGCCATTTACCATCCTGACTTGTAAATATATCATCGTTCCTTCATTGTTGCTGGGTCAAAATCCTGGAATTCCCTCCCAAATAGTATTAGGGGTCAACCCACAGCTGGAGGACTGCAGCAGTTCAAGATGGCAGCTCACCACCACCTTCTCAAGGGCAACTTGGAAGTGCAATAAATGCTGGCTCAGCCAGCAACACCCACATCCCTAAGTGAGTATAAAAAATAAATTCCAATGGTTCTCAATTGTTTATCTGCAGTTAAAGTGCATTTATTTCTAACAAGTATTAATTCTTGTGAATTACAGAAACGCCCAGACTTTGCTTTCTGTCAACTTGGGTTTGAACATCAGCTAAATTAGGTAATTCTACATTTTTGAAATTCTTTAACCTTTATGACAACTCCAAGAATAGCAAGGCTTAATTTCCAGCATATTACCTGCGAGAGGCATAACAGTGAAGTATGTCCGTGGGTACCTCCTGTCTGACCAAGTTGATTTGAGATTCTCAAAGGATTCTCAAAGCTGTATCCAGACAAGCACTCTCTGCTATGCAGTTGCCAGACAGAACTAAGAACGCAGCTGATATAAATGAACTTTTATTCAGATGAGACAATGACAAGTTCAATAACCATTTGACCTCCTACTCAAAATTATCACCATTTCTCTCATCAGGTTCCAAGTCTCTGAGAAAGCTATGCTGCTGAAGTAAAATTTGAAATCAGCTTCAAAACAATTTAAAAATCTCACTAATGTAGTTAAGAAATGTTAATTACACTGATAAGTACCCATAAACATTTAGTCATAAATCCATAATCTTGGCATGTAGTTTACTTGCCATAATCTCAATGTGCCAATGCTAAATCAGGAATTGGACGCATTTGAGCTAATTGAATGCCCACCGTCAAGCTTCAAACAATTTTACTTTCTTATCTTCTTGCGTAGATCCTAGAAAGGCAACGTACCTTTAAGATCCTTGCCTTACCTTCAAATGGAGTCAATGCAGTAGACCAGGTGAAGTGTTACTGCTATGTCATGTAGTCATAATATCAATAAGCAAAATATAATTACGAGATCTTATCGTACTGAAAGTGGTGCTGGTAATAAACTTCAAGATGCCTTTCTCAATAAGAGACCAAGTCAACTCAGAGCAAGTCATAGCGGCAGTGGTGTTTGATCCAAGAAGCGACATCGCACTCCACAAAACTCTCAGTAGAACAAGATATTCAATGAATTGAAATACTAATGCAATTCTCCCTCAAGGAGATGCAATCACAATGTTTGTTTATTCCACAGACAGAAAAATGCTTAAGATATAAACAGAATCCTGTAAAATGTGCAGGGACATGATAACACATCTGCTTAAAAGTCTAGAACACAATTTTATTCCTAACTGATGACCTCCAGAATTTGGACACGGCTGGAGATAGCTCAAACAGACACAGATAACACTGGATAACAAAGTGTGAAGCTGGATGAACACAGCAGACCAAGCAGCATCTCAGGAGCACAAAAGGTGATGTTTCGGGCCTAGACCCTTCACCAGATAACACTGGAGTTCTGATTAGATGCAACTTTCATTGAGTTGTTTTTTGAGGGTTCTCTTTGCATATCCACTTCCACTACTGGTGCGGAGTTTATCGATTGGCATGCAGTGGTGTATTGCGTGAAGTCTCAATGTCTCAGGGATTGAAGTGTGAGGGGGGGTTTAGGTTCTTGAATGTGGCTCTGAAGGCTCTACTGGTCTCTGAGCCAATCATAGCCTAACCCATACCCCGCCCTGTCCTCCACGTCAGAGCACACTCCCCAATCATCATTCACCCGCTCTCACACATATACACGTATATATATCCTCCTTCATTTACCTGGCACCCTGACCCCTTGACCCCACACTTACCTTACACAGTGGCAGATGGAGTACAGTTGTCTGATCCTGCTCCTTTTTCTTAATGTTCCTATGTAATTTTGCCCCCTGTATCTTTCTCCTGAAGCAGCTGCTGATGTGGTGTTTGGTCTCACGTCCTTTTCCCATTCTTTATCAGAACCAATGTGAATCCCTAACAAGATGCCTATGACAAAGAATTCTCCTCTTTTTGCTGTTTTCTACAAAGTGTCAAAGATGTTGCTTAGCCTGCTGTGTTCATCCAGCTCTATACCTTGGTATCTCAGATTCTCCAGCACCTGCAGCTCCTTCTATCTCTAAAGGAACACACTTTTTTTTACAGTGAAATCTTCTGAATTTCTTGAATAGACGTTGAAGAAGTCTCAGCAAAGTATCCAAGGAAGTCCTCATCACAATTTCAGCAATGTGAGAACAAATGATAGTGGGTATCCTCGTGCACAGTGCTTGAAATCTTCATCAGCGCATGTTCACTTCTGTACATCTGGTCAATGTTAGGTCAGGGTTTTAAGGCAAGACCTAGCGACTACAATGCCTTCCAGTCTCTTTCATGTGCATTTGCAGACTTTTCAAGAGGCAATCGGTCCTTTACATGAGTCACTTGGCTGTCATTATTGTCACATGTTTTAACTGTGATCAGATGATGTTTTGTGGTAAACCTCCAAACTGGTATTTCAGCTCATTTTGACCACCTCTAAGACTTTTTATTAACTGAACTCTCAGCTGAGAATCACCCTCAAGCTCTTTAATTTTCTTCTAGCTACTCAAAAGTCTGGTGTCGTGTACTGAAAACTGCAGCCACCGCTCAATTTTAAATGATGAAAACTCCCACCTTGTAAAAGTAAACAGCTTTAAAGTGTAAATCAGTTGCTGACAATTTGACATACAATGGGATTTTTAAAATCTCACCAATGATGATGGCAACATTTGTGCCTGTGCCAGTACCAGGAAAAAAGATTGGTTAGAAGTTTCCTTTCCTATCTGGCAGACCTCATCCAAGCAGGAGTCAAAATGGTAGAGTTTGCCTTGCATTTCTTAAGTGCTTCAAAATTGCACCAACCATTTTTGCCTGCCTGAATATAGGTAAGACTTGGATTTCTCCCTTCCAGCAGCACTCATTTAAATGCAAGTGTAGTGTCCACATTATGTCATTGGAGCATTTGTGACATTTTAGTAATGAGCCTCAACTAAGCTCACACATTCTCCAACTTATCAGTGAACACTTAGTTAGTGGTCTTGTTAAAGTCCGGGCCAGGATTAGAAGTGTTTCCCATGTCCTTGAGCTTTCCCGATTGTTAACTGATCAATTTGACAGATCTTTCCCAACCCAACTCATTAAATTTCTTAAGGTCAACTTCTAGGGATCTCCAAAAGCAGAGAGTTTTATCACAACTCCACCACCACTAGTTGGCAAGAGTTGGCATGAGGTAGTCGAACAAGCCAGAGTAGGTCAGGATTTTCATTAGCTTGTGACTCAACTTTAGCCTACATCACATCCAGTTCCTATCCAGCTAAAATCATTCTTTAAATTTCCATTCTAAAATAGCCTTGTTGTATACACTCAAGAATAACAAAAATAAAGAAAAGCTGTTGACCTTACTAATCCAAATTTTAGGAGTTTGATTTATGACAGGGGGGATTGCTTTCCAGAAGTAGAAAAATCTGTACACTTCCAGCAGAACCCTCTTGGCATTGATTCTTAACACACAGCTGTTCACTTGGCCTGTTCCTTCACCACTCTAAAAATACAATAATTTTTAACCAACTTGTCCAACGTATTAGGACCAATTTGCATAGCATATGGGACTTGAAACCAGATGTAGGGACACACCAGTGGGTCATAAGACCCAACCTTCACTGCTCTATGTAGGTAAATCCAGCTAATTGTTACTACGCATAGTGCAGATTAATCAAAGGATATTTACGATTGCTGACAAATTATCAAGCTCCAAGTTAATGACTTGGCTTTCTTTCTGAGAAAAAAGCAGTTGTTTTGCATCCACAACCAAGTGTAACCTCTAATGAATGAATATTACATATATGATTTCATATACATTAGTAAATGTCTTGTGACATTGTACGCACTACAAATGAGTGTATTTTCATTGAGATTAGTACTGATGAATGGTTCCCTTTTGATATCCACGCTCTCTCCAAATGTTCATTGGTGAAAATAAAATGATATTGCTGGAGGCGCACACAGACACACACACACACACACACAGACACACACACACACACACACACACACACACACACACACACACACACACACACACACACACACACACACACACACGCCTGCCTGTTGTAGAAGCTCCAATGCCTGCAAAATAACATGACATTCAGGTGGGTATTTTAATTAATCACCGGGTCTGACCAATAAATTATATTTTCCTCAACAAATAGCTTGAAGTCCATCTAAACATGTGCAGAGCAATAAGATGTATAATAAGGTAACAGAATTTGGAACTGATAATAGGAAGCCGAGAAAACAGCCTCAAGCCATGGAGATGTGGTGTTTTCATTAAATTAACTGTTCTTCCCCCAAAAGATTACCTGGAGATTACAAAAAACACATGGAGAGCCATAATTTTTAAAAAATAAAACTTCGCCTGAAGGAACAGCAGCCTGATGAAGTCAAGAGGTGGGAAACGTAACTTAAAGTGACAGGTAGGTGTTTTAACTAATCGGTTTGAGCATCTGAGGTGACAACAGTACTGCGATGTAAAAAGGAAAAAAAGAAAAGGGCTAGTAAGTTATTGACTAAGTAAGCACCTATATTGATTTTTTCTGATGAGTTGATCAGTGAGAGTTGAGGAAATAGGGAGGCCAACATGGTCAGAATCTGCCAACCAGAAGTAAATAAAGGTTTGTAGTGCTGATTGGGACAGGACTTACCAGGGTGTATCCATTGAGAGATGAATTGAAGAAAGGACAAAGTTTCAGCAAGATCTGAAGCAAAAGTTCTCATGCAACAGAGAAACTACAGGAAGTGCCAGCATTATTTCTTCTCCCAGGGGGTCATCAGTCTTTTGAATTTTGTTCCACAGATAGCAGCGAAGGCTGGATCACTGGATATATTTGAGGCTGAGTTAGACAGAATTTTGATCCATGAGGGAGTTAAGGGTACAGCGAGCAAACAGGAAAGTAAAGTGACAACAGAATCAGTCATAATCTGACTGGATGGTGGAAAAGACTCAAGGGGCTAAATAGCTTACTTCTGTTCCTTATTCATATGTCCTTATTATCCAAAATATTTACTATACCAGTGAAACCCCAAGGTATTGTTTGTGGCGAGTCTGAAAATCCACAGTTTTAATTCATATAATGTGTTATGA
The DNA here is from genome assembly GCF_030684315.1 of Stegostoma tigrinum. Lineage (NCBI taxonomy): Eukaryota > Metazoa > Chordata > Chondrichthyes > Orectolobiformes > Stegostomatidae > Stegostoma > Stegostoma tigrinum. The sequence goes on from NC_081373.1 coordinate 48,706,959, forward strand.
ATTCTGAGGGTAACTCAACCACCGTGATTATGTGAATCAATGCATTTATATGACGGGGTACTGTGGAAGTGCTTTTGCTACAACAGAGTCAAATTTCTGCATTGTGGCAATCCTGTAAGCAATGGCTGTGATTTTTCATCTGGTGACTTTTTTTATCTGCAGTTCAGTGAAGTAAAGTGATCATGTATGCCACGAGGTTTTCTAGCCTTAAAGTGTGCAATTACTGTCAGAGCCCAATAGGGAATTACTAACCCATGAATGCATGTATTGAAAATAAGTAAAAAATAGCAAAGTATATCCTTTGATATAGTTGATCTTCATGACCACCATATAACATTATTTGCGGAGAATGTCTGAGACTATCCAAAGCAATAATGGTGGGAAGGTAGAGTTTCAACATAGCCAGCTTTCATAACGAATAGGAGCACATACCGATAAAAATCATGTTTCATTTGTTGGGTGCAGAGGCTATGATTTTGCCCCCATAGAGGGGAGGCAGGCAGCAGCAATCTTTTTGCTGGCATTTCTTTAGCCCGTAGCTGAGTGTTATTCATGCTGTTAGCTGCCCCAACATACCAAGAGCTAAACAGAAGTTTGCCAATAACAGTGGAAGCAGTTTCTGTGCTTAAAGATGGTCTCTCCTCCACCATAAACATTGGAGATGATACTTTCTTACTTTATTGTCTTTCTCAAACTGAACATCTGGCATGATGAAACAAGTTATAAAAGGCTTGACTGTGGACATCTGGCTCTCCTTCCAGCAGCTTCCTTTTGCAGCTCCAATCTCCACCTTGGGCCAGTGCTTTTAGTAGCAGTGCAAGTAGGAGAAGACAACAACAAAGATCTTGTCATTCATTGAATGTACGCAGTGATCACAATTGGGATTTGAAATCAGTATGTGGATACACCATGAATGGGCTGCCACCAGGTAAGGTGTAATAAATGTGTTATTTGACAGTTCACCATAAGGGGAAGTACCAACGCAGTTCAGTTATGGGAGACTCGGATGAAAATGGGATGGCATGCAGCAGAATGCTGATGAGTATGCACTTTGTAATGGTGTGTGCACTGACTGAACTGCCAGACAATTTCAGTTAATTGACATGGACGAGTCCAGCTCAATTTTTGTAGAGGGCATGGCCAGGGCTTGCCCCCTCTGGAACTTCTATTCCATCTTCCTATCCTGCCACAGACCTACAGACAACCCTTAAGCCTACTGTTGTCTTTATACGGACGAATCCATATATTCTACAGTTTCTGTGAGGATGCAGCAGTATTCTGTCAAATCCAGGAATGCATCATAATGTTGAAAGAGCTCCAAATTACTTCTGAGACCTTTCAATATAAATAATTCGTCAAAATTATCTTGTTTTGAAAGTTTGGTACCTAGCCCTTGAAACAACCTAAGTGCCGAGGTCTTCTTGCAGCTGAATGATTTATCATTGAGTGACAAGGTGTGTTAAATTGACCAGTATTGTCCAAATTAGGGAAATGGCTGTCGTGGTGTCCAGTAAGGCTGTGCGATATCATGATAACATGATTTTAGCTGCTTCCAGCTTACCCAGCAGGGAAAGGAATTGAGTGTGATTGGAGGTGCAGAAGAGAGATAGGATATCCAACTGATAGAATAGCAGCTCTTCATCAATTTGATCTCTCAGTTACAGGGGACAATGTTGCTCAGATTGAACACAAAAACTATCAGAGCCTGGCTCCCTTGAAGATAGGGGCCCAGGCCCCAAGGGATTAATAGCATTTGTGCTGCCTTCTCCGGATTCTGAAAAGGACTGTGCAACAAGTGGGTAGGAGAAGATGAATCCCAGGTCTGAGAGCGATAGAATATTCTCAAGTGCATGACGCTGTTGACAGCATGGCTCTGAGGCGCAGGTGCAGAAAGTTGACAGTGTTAAAATAATGCAGATGAGTAATGAGAAAAAAAATGCAGCTGCGATACTGAGCAAGGGTAAAAGAATTCTGTTATAAACAAGAACCAGCTTCAAATTTCTTCAGAGCTTTGAGCAACTGAGAAATATTAATTAGCATTTCACAGTGCTTAAAATGCTTAAGGAGCTTACAGTCTGATTTGTGCTCTCAGCAGGAACCAATGCAGGCAGCTGAAGTACAGCCAGCCTTAGGCAGGGTGCTGCTGTGATCAGAAATGTTCACTCCCATTAATTCTAGGCTCGACAATATTGTACTTACAACTGTGGGTACGAGGAATGTTTGTCAATTCTTTGGCAACTTGTGAAATTTGAAACACTGAAACAAATGCAAAATGAATCAAGGGAACTAGAATAGGCAAGCCTGAAACAACCTAACTACTCCCCACATTCCCCTCCCCCTACCCCCGAACCCTGAACAACAGCACAGGTTGAGGTACATGCAGCATTGCACCAGAGGTCTGCTGAAATCTGTTATGCCCAGGCAATATATACTCTTTTCCAGCTTAAAAAAAAATGAAATTACCTTTCTCATTAGCTGTTTCAAATGGACTGACACAGGACCTCTCAGAGATTGGAAATTTGCTACAAACAACGAAAATATTTAATAATTCCCACAAAGGATTACTAGCTTACTTATGAAGAAAACAAAATAAAAATTCCTATCTTTTCACAAATGTAAGTAATTTGTTGCTGAGCTATTGGACACTGCAGCTAGAACTTGCCTGAGATCCAACGACACCAGTGAGTGCATGGCTAATGGCTCTCTCTCCATTGCATTCAATGGAACCAAAATTTTTTACTGCTAATTTTTCTACTTGCTCACCTTTCAAGTGGTCACATCTGATATTAAAAAAATCTGCTCTGTGTTTGGCATAGACATGAGTCTGGCCTCCAGTCTAAAGGAGACCACTTTCTCTAGTTCTTTGTGTGTTTCAGCTTTCAGTCTATGTTAGCTTTTTAAACAATGAGTCATACAAGGTGTCTTTCCCTTGTTCTGCTTCTGCAGCATTGTACAGCATGTTCCTGAAAATGGAGTGTTAGTCAGTTGGCTAAATGAAAGAACTTGAATGTCACAATGAAATGGTATTGGGAATAATTATGTGGTATGCCTACTTTAAACCACTTAAGCTTTAAACTAGAACATCTGAGCACAAAAGAACGCAATAATTTTGTTGTGTCAATGGAACACACGAGTCTCAGAAACTCGTTTGACACATCCAGATGTCCTGCTCTAAGGACTAAGGATGAGAACAAAAAAAAAGCCAAAAGGCGGAAGTACAGCTCCTCGGTATGCCCTAGACCCAAAAACACAGTAACGAGCAAAAATTCCACAGCAATTCTTGACAAGAGGATAAAGTTGTGAATGATTGAGTCCTTTTGAGAGTTCTATTGTCCAAGAGACTGCAAGGGTTAATACTGATAAATATCGCAAGCACCACCCACTACAATGATGTCATATGACAAATGATCCGACTGGGCCTGTGTTCTGAACCCCTCATTCTTTGAGACTCTAATTTAATTGAAACCTACAAACTACATAAAGGAATATAGAGAGTGGATGGAGGCAAGATGTTTCCCTGGTTGGAATATTTAAACCCAAGGAGCACAATTTAAAAATGAGGGACCACTACTTATTTTGTAAATAAGGAAAAATTATTTTACTCAGGGGTTGTGAACCTTTGGGATTAACCACCTCAGAGGGCTGTGGAGCTTCAGTAATTGAATGTGTTCAAGGTAGAGTTGATCCTATTTTCTGTGTTTCTATGATTGATTCATGATTACCAGAGATGTACAAGGTTATGGGGGATTGGGTGGGTCAAAAAGCATTGAAGTGTTCGATAGCCATGATTGCAATGAATGGTAGGGCAGGTTCAACAGGCTGAATGGCCTACTCTACTCCTATGTCCTTATTTCCTTATGATTTGAGGAGTCTAACATCCGTGTTCTCACTTATCTCTGTAACAGTGCCTATCTTATCAACATAACTGAAAAATAGCTAATAACCAGTAAATGTTTTCTTGTTCAATGAAACAACTTCTAGTTGGACTTGTAGGTAGTCTTTCTCAGCCACACTAGACCGGACAGGCCCTGTAGTTCTCGACACTGCAAAGAAGATAATGGTGGCTAATCTACCATACAATGCGGTGCACATTCAGTTCATCTGCACATATGACATGGTGAGCAGTAACGGAGGACTGAAAACCTTTCAGCATCGTCAGGCTCAGCTCTAATTTGACCACACATGTAGGCAGTCAGCATCATGAAGAGTTGAGCATGTAAGAACCCTCCTGAAAAAGATCTTGTGGCAAGATTCAACAAGGAACAATCTACAACCAATAATAAAAGTAGGTCAGACCCAGTAAGGTATCTGTTGCACCAGGAGAGTCTGGAACCACTTGGGGGAAGAAAGTTGATTGACTGAAAGCAGATGCACACTGTATCAAATGGCAGTGGTCTGTAGGAGCAATCCTGAGTCATTTTCAGTTTGAGAGCAAAAAGACATCCAGGGCTCAGTGAGTAAAGCTAAGATCCCTGGTGAGTAAGGGAAAACTTCGAAGACATTGCAGTATTACTGACTGGGAAAGAAAGAGGAAAGTAGTTACAGCTCAGTTCAAGATTTGCCACCATAGCAGGCATGCACCATGAGGCAGAGATAATGGGAACTGCAGATGCTGAAGAATCCAAGATAACAAAGTGTGAAGCTGGATGAACACAGGAGGCCAAGCAGCATCTTATCAGCACGAAAGCTGATGTTTCAGGCCTGGACCCTTCTGAAGTGTCTAGGCCCGAAATGTCAGCTTTTGTGCTCCTGAGATGCTGCTTGGCCTGCTGTGTTCATCCAGCTTCACACTTTGTTATCATGCACCTTGAGGCAATGGCTACAATACAGGAAATCAAGGGTTACAAAAGCTACTTAAAACCGAGGTCACAGAGTGGGGTGGGGGTGCATGGTGAAATCAGAATTAGAGTGACAATGGAGTACATTAAAAGACTAAGCAGCCTGGTCTAATGGAAGTAGTACATTAGAAGATTTTACTAAATTCACAGAAAAAATGGGAGATCCTTCAGTTAAAACTATATTACAGGCAGGAAGCAATTATTTAAACCACAGTAAGCATGACTCATCCAGGGGAACAAAAAGCAAAAGAAACGGAGAACCGTAGAACTGCAAACTTAGATAGCATATTTATCTTTTAAAGCCACTGAAATTGAGAGTAATTTAAAATTGTGATTAATGTGTTCATTGTTTATTCAAGCTGCAGGCAGCAGGATTAGTCCAGTAAAGTCATTAAGGAAACGGGAATAATTTATTACGGCTTTGAAGAGCATTATTTGCTAGAAGAGGTGAGAATCGTCCATTTCAGACACTAAAAGCGGGAGTCACATATTTAGTTGTGAAAGGTGGGAAATCCTCATTTGAGTTATAAGAAAGTGGTCATCATTTAATTTCACTTGCAAAATGCAGGAAGACTCTCCAATTCAACACCAACACTTCTACTGTTGCAAAATAAAAGCTTTTTGAGCAAGGAAAATAAATAACCACATGAAAAAAACATGACATCAGAAATTCTTTTGCCAGGAATATTTAATTCCAGAGTGGACTGACGAAAACAGACTTATATATATTGGAGAAAACAATGCTCAAGATACCGAACTGCTTCCCAATTGCATACTAAACCAGAAGCCGGCCAAGTAAATATATTTCTATAAAATTGGAGGTAAAGTTGATGATGTTATAACTTGCTAAGGTGTAAAGAAGCAACAGATGCTTTTGGGAAAGTACTGAGAGCTTTAACAATTACTTTATTCAGAGAAAAAAATAAAATTATTGAAATAGCTTGATTTAATAGAAGAGTTCAACATCTAGGGAATCCATAGGTGATTTCATTGTTGATTTCAATGATTATGGAGACATCCAGCAAAAATTCGAATAAAAGGCAGAATTCGGAAGGCATGACTCAAGAAATCTTTCAAGTCATGAGTGAAGTTGACATCCAGAAGCAGCACAGATCAATCTCAAAAGGGGGAGATCAATCTTGACACAGGAGACAAGCAAAACTCAGTTAATTCCAAAAATAATAAACCACAACTGACAATTAAGAAACTGATGCAATGAGTCGGATAGGCACCAGACAAAGTCCATGTTGGAACCATACAGCAAAGAAAATTCAGAGACACAGTGTCTAGACAGTTACATAATAGGTCACTTTCAGAAAATATGCAAAAGTGGGACATCGTGAAAGTAGTTACAGACATACATCCACACGTTAAAGGAGGTAGAAAAATTCATAAGCAACGAAAAACAAAACTAAAGTATTCCCAGAGGAAATCGATCTTAAGTTTTACTAAGTTGGCATTTATGTCAATGACCATCTTAAGAATTTCGCGAGTGGGACTCGGGTGGACTAGGTCAGAAATCACACGACACTAGGTTTTGTCCAACAGGTTTATTTGAAATCACAAGCTTTCAGAACACTGCTATTGTCAGGTGAGTCCTCACAAAGGAGCAGCACTTCAAAAGCTTGTGATTTCAAATAAACCTGTTGGATAATAACCTGGTGTTGTGTGACTTCCAAGAATTTAAAGTTAGACAAGTAAAATGAGAGCTTCAGCCCTTGAAATCAAGGCCACATTTGACTGAGTATGTCATCATGGAGCCGTAACAAAACTGGACTCAGTGGGTGTCAAGGAAAATTCTCTGTTGCCTGGCACACAGGAAGATGGTTTGAGGTCAATAATGTCTGCTCCAGGGCATCTCTGCAGGAGTTCCTCAGAATAGTGTCCTTCACCCATCTTCAAACACTTCTTCAATGAACTTGCCTCTGTTATAAAGGTCAGAATGGGGATGCTGATTAATGTTTGCACAATGTCAAACACCATGTGTGACTTTTCAGACACTGAAACAGTCAATTTTCAAATGCAATAAGACCTGGGAAATATCTAGGCTTGGACTGAAAGTAGCAAGTAACATTCGCACCACACAATGCCAGTCAGTGACCATCTCCAATAAGAGGTAGTTTAATCATAGCGCCTTGACATTCAATGGCATTACCATCAGTGAATTCTTCCACAATCAACATCATGGGGGCTGTCATTTACCAGAAAGTAAACTGGACTTGCCACAGAAATACAATAGCTGCAATAGCAGGTCAGAGGCTAGGAATATTGAATCACGTACCTCACCCACTGCTTTGAAAGAAACTGTTCTCCATCTACAAGGGAGAAGTCAAAATATGCCCCACTTGCTGTATGGGTGCAGCTCCAATAACACTCAAGAAGCTTAACGCCATCCAGAACAAAGCAGTCCATGTGACTGGCACCACTTCCACAAGTATCCACTCTCTCCACTATCGACGCTCAGCAATAGCACTGCATATTATCTACAAGATGCACTGCCAAAATGCAAAGATCCTTAGGAAACATGTTACAAACCCATGACCATTTACATGCAAAAGGACAAGGACAGCAAATACATGGAAACATCACCACCTGTATTCTCCATGCCAAGATATTCACCATCCTGACTTGGAAATATATCACCATTCCTTCATATGATAATTTCTTATCATATTATCAGATAGAGAAACGCAGATATTAAAACAAGAGTCTACGACTGATAATTATGTAATGACATATTCCAAAGGCCTCGGCACGTAAGATTAAAGGTATGTTACAAAATCTCGCCAAAATAGGATAATAGAAAAGTTGACAACCCAAACTAACTTCAGATACAAAAGCTCACTATGGATCAAGAATGCATGTTTTGTCAATTTTTTTCAAATAACAGAAATAACTCAAATAGTTAAAATCACAGAATGACTGGTTGAGGAACAAACAGAGAACAAATATCACAAGATTTCAGAGAACTCCCAATCTTCATTGGAAAATACAAACAGAAACAAGAATCTACTAGGATTAGCTATGTTTGTTTCAGACATTACTGATTGCAAGCATTAGCAAGGGTTTGTGGGGAAACACAAATATTGAGGTAGCCAATGAACAGTACACATTACTTAATCCAATTAACAAGCCAAAACAAATGTGATTTGAATTATAATAGTCTGATGAACAAATATCTTTGAATGATTCAAGTCTGACGTGAGATGTTGATGTGACTTGAAACAGACAAGATCCAGCAGAACATTTAACTTGCCTAACTTTCCAGTAAGAATACTCTACAACAATGACAAAGATCATGTGAAACAAGAACTATTTCTCAAATATCAGATCTGAGGAAAGGAAATTATTAACTTGTTAAATGCAAATCAGAGGGTGTATGAGGTGTCCAAACCAACAAGTTGAAGAGTCTGCATAGTTCAGCATAGATCTCAATTGTAACTCAGATTTGAATTTTGTTTTTTTATACCTTTATGGAAAAGTTTCACGTATGGGTATGAAATACTCACCTGCAGATTATCCAACTTGTAAAACAATGAAGCCAGGAAACACTGATCAATTACATTTCAAACAACTAGATTAGCATAATAATACAGACAAAAATAAACTTTTAGCAGGAAAACCGGAAGACATCATCTTTGCTTTCTCATAGCCTCTTGAAAACAACCCCTGATGGTAAAGTAAATTGAAGAAACATTCATTCACTGAGAATACATAGATATCGACAAATTTTGCTGAGGATGCAAGGCATCAGATCAGTAACTATTATTTCAGGTCAAAACCTAACACAAGGATTCTAAGGACTTTTAAATTATTATTTTAACTTCCTTTCTTCACTAAACACTCTCCCCTTTATAAAAAATTACATCTCTGTTTATATGTGTGCCTGATGACATGTTTTATCATGTTGCTTGGGATTAATATGTAATGAAATTCCTCTTTCTTTCTCTCAAAAAACTCTTGTGATTGAATTGGTCCTTAAGTTTGAACCAATGAGCTACATTTTAACTCAAGTGTAATAAAGTTGCATGCTAAAAATAAAGTCTTTGTTCTGGTCAACCAAAGGGGTTAAAGAGGGAAGCAAAATTAACCATCCTTATCTGGATGTTATATCAGGTATTTGACTTCAATACATTCTTCTTAAAAAAGGCAGCCTTCAAATGTTCTCAATTATAACCAAGGAGAAGTGATCCTGATCACATTCAAGATAATCACCTTGGGCCATCTACAGGGAAAGCATAAATGAACAGAGCTATAGTGTGGCTGGAACAACCCTTTATGTTAAAATCAGTCGCATAATGTTTGTTTCTTATAATATTGTTTTAGTAAATAGCTGTTGCTAGATCAGCAGCCATTTAGTTTTCAATCTATTTTCACAAACATTGATATGCTGTTAAAGGCAATTTTAGAAGGTGCATTCTGTACTTGTAGCATCCCTATACACGAACACAGCTATACGTACGTGATGGAAATACTGTGTTTGAAGAAATGGCACATGGTGTAAAGGTAAGAAAATGCAAAAGATATTGATTACAGGCTCACCAAAAATGTTGCAAGATGCCACTGTACAGTGATAACCCTCACCATCCCCACCCCACCAATCCCCAAAGCAAAATGTCATGATTCAGGTCTCAGTCCATAATTTGTAGCATGTAACACAGGTTGGCGTTTGCAGCATTCCCACCGTACTTCGATATTTGGAAGTGCATCTTTTAGGTGGGACAGAAAACCAAAGTGCATTCTCATGTGGACACAAAAGATTCTATGATAATATTTCAAGGAACAACAGAAGAATTCTCCTCAATAGCAGAACTAATACTTATTCTTCAGTCAACATTTATTAAACAGATTATCCAGAGACATTCATGTTGCTATTTGTGGCCCTTGTGGTGTGCAGATTAGCTGTCATATGTTCTAAATTACAACCATGACCAAACTTGACAAATTCTTTACTGGGACATTCCAAAGTACATTATAACTAAAGTGGAGAAAGGCATTATACAATTCCAAGGATTTTCTACGTTTTTGCATTGACTGACTGCTGGATATCCTGACCTGTAGCTTGGCCTGAGAATTAGTTCTTGTACAGGATCATCCATACACCTGATTCATCAATGGAAAACATGCTGCCAGTTTTTTTTTAAGAGGAATGTGTTGAAAAGAATCTTTACATACATAATCCAATCCCTTATGTACTTGCATACAGCTAGTCAGATTATTGTTTTGGAGGAAGATGATATTAAACATTGTGTGAAACAAATAAGTGTGCTAGTATTCAGCTAGATGACCATGTTGAGAAGGTCACTGCCACAAAAAAGATATACCAGAAACTTTCTACACTATGATTCTAGTGTCACATAAGGTTTAGTGAAAGCGGGTGAATGGAAGGAAATCAGTATTAGTAGGGAAATGTTGGGGAAATTGATTAGATTGAAAGCAGATAAATCACAGACCATGATAATTTACATCTCAAACAATTTAAAGAACTGCTGTAGAAATAATGGATGCATTAGTGGTTATCTTCTGAGATTCCACAGACTCTCAAACAGATTGGAGTGGAGTGAAAATGAGGAATGACAGCCTCACATTGGTGATGGGGATTAGGCCAGTGCACATTATAAAAAACATTTAATAGCTGAGCATACAGAAAACAATGGCAGGTTGGACAGAATCAGCATAGATTTCTGGAAGGGAATTCATGCTTGACAAAACTACCAGAAATCTTTGAAGATGTAACCAGTCCAGAACACCGAAGGATATGGGATAAACTACTGAGGACTGAGAAAGGAGAAATGACTTCACTCAGAGTGATGAGCCGGAGGAATTTGCTACCACAAAAAGCAATCAAGGTCAAAATATTGCATAATCTTAAGAAGTTAGATATAGTACTGGGGCTAAAATGATTAAAGTATATGGGGGAAAGCAGGAACAAGCTGTTGAGTTGCATGATCTGCCATGATCATAATGAATAGCAGAGCAGGCTCAAAGGGACAAATAGCCTACTCCTACTTTCAGAGATAATGGGAACTTCAGATGCTGGAGAATCCAAGATAACAAAGTGTGGAGCTGGATGAACACAGCAGGCTAAGCAGCATCTCAGCAGCACAAAAGCTGACGTTTCAGGCCTAGACCCTTCATCAGAGAGGATGATGAAGGGTCTAGGCCCGAAACGTCAGCTTTTGTGCTCCTGAGATGCTGCTTGGCCTGCTGTGTTCATCCAGCTCCACACTTTGTTATCTACTCCTACTTTCTATGTTTTTTTTAAGTTTCTGTATACTCCTGCACTTAATTTAAGTCCTTTCTCACTTGCTTTGAACTGATGTGGTTTATTTTCAATACAGGGCATGCACAATATGAAGCTAAGAGACTACCTCATGACTTGGATTTGAAATGTAATTGGACCAACAATAATAACAGTAACACACAGATTCACCATTATATTTCTGAGCTGCTACTTCATGCTGAGTGTAAATTTAGAATGAAAGTTTAAAAACGGAAAAATGTGCACGAAATGGCACTGATTAAACCGCTCAACTGAAAAGCACAAATAACACATGCACTAAAAATAACATCCAGGCTAATTTCCATACCAGTAAGTATGTTTTCCTGGTCATTAACTCCCAACATTCCAAACTTGGTAGGCATTTTTATTTTATACAAGATCATACTTGCAAGGCAGAATGGTTAGTGGAGTAGCTATACATGTCTCTCTGTTGGTGATCATTTAAAAGAGTTGAAGAGACAACTAGAGAAGAAAGAATGAATAACAAATTTAGATTTTTGCCCACATATGATGCAAAGGCAAGAATAACTAAACAGTATAATGTCAAAGGGGATATGAGAACTGAGACACCCATTTGGGGAGGAGAGTGTGGTTAAAATAGTCGAATCTTTCAAGTTAGCAGATATGTGGGCAAACACTCTTAAATTTATTGCTCATTCTTTGAGACTTAGATGACTACGCCGTGAGCAATTCTGCCATGCAGTGCGAACGTGTGTGAAGTAACCAGCTGACACAGTTGCTTTTATTTAAAAATAATGTTCAGGGTTCTGGATTTTATAAATAGAAGTACAGTGGAAAAAAATAAAAGAAATTTAACCTTTTTGACAGCAATAACAACTTCCACTTCTATGTATCTTTTAATGAGATTCATCACAGGGGCATTATCAAACAAAGTTTGACACTGGATGACATGATGAGATATGATCCAAAGGCAGGGTCACTGATTTATAAGACTGAGGATGCGTAAGAGGCCAGAATTGGAAGACCACAGATCTCAGGTGTGAGGTAGGCAGTGGGTACAGAAATACTTACAAAATAATGAGATTGTGGTGGAATTTGAAAACAAGGTTGAGGTTTTTAACATTACAGTGTTGCTGAACCAGGAGCCAATAAAAGTCAGGGACAATGGAGAATTAGATTTGGTTCCAGTTAAATATTCTGGATAATCATGACCACAGTAAACCCTGACTAAGCAAAGCTTCAAGACATCAACATCCCTCAAAAGAGTCTTTGTGAAAACATCAACACACCCCCTAAAGTCAATGTAAAACCACACAGCAAGTAATAGATAATAAAATGTGAGGCTGGATGAACACAGCAGGCCAAGCAGCATCTCAGGAGCACAAAAGCTGACGTTTCGGGCCTAGACCCTTCATCAGAGAGGGGGATGGGGGGAGGGAACTGGAATAAATAGGGAGAGAGGGGGAGGCGGACCGAAGATGGAGAGTAAAGAAGATAGGTGGAGAAGGTGTGGGTGGGGAGGTAGGGAGGGGATAGGTCAGTCCAGGGAAGACGGACAGGTCAAGCAGGTGGGATGAGGTTAGTAGGTAGCTGGGGGTGCGGCTTGGGGTGGGAGGAAGGGATGGGTGAGAGGAAGAACCGGTTAGGGAGGCAGAGACAGGTTGGACTGGTTTTGGGATGCAGTGGGTGGGGGGGAAGAGCTGGGCTGGTTGTGTGGTGCAGTGGGGGGAGGGGATGAACTGGGCTGGTTTAGGGATGCAGTGGGGGAAGGGGAGATTTTGAAACTGGTGAAGTCCACATTGATACCATATGGCTGCAGGGTTCCCAGGCGGAATATGAGTTGCTGTTCCTGCAACCTTCGGGTGGCATCATTGTGGCACTGCAGGAGGCCCATGATGGACATGTCATCAAGAGAATGGGAGGGGGAGTGGAAATGGTTTGCGACTGGGAGGTGCAGTTGTTTGTTGCGAACTGAGCGGAGGTGTTCTGCAAAGCGGTCCCCAAGCCTCAGCAAGTAATAGAGATGTATTGCAGGGGTTTCCTCCTCATTGTTATACTTAATTTACATCATAAATAGTCTGAAATCACAAAAGATCACAGTATTTGAGCTTTGTTCGTTTTGTTAGTTTATCTGCAGTGCCAGATCACAAGGTGTCACTTGAAACAGAGTTTGTTGTCCTAGTTCTGTGATGTTAACACTGCACCATCATTTCCCGAGACAGAGGTCCATGACAAAACCCTTCAAATTTAGCTGCAAAGTAATTGACAACAAAACCCTCCATGTCTGCTAAGAATCTTTCATTTTAAAAAATCTTCATTTCAAATTTGAAGCATCGACTTTATTCGTGACACGAGACTTGCCGTGTAAGAGATGGAGGTCATAAAGCAGAAACCGAGTTAAACGTAATGTGTAACAGTACACCACCTTTACCAGTAATCAGTGTGTGACATAAAATGCATGTGGGATTGAGTGTCAGAGACATTGCATTTTAAACTTGGTACAAGTGTTTGAGAATAAATAACTTGCTTTGTTTTAAACTTTTAGGAACGTACTGTAGAGTTTATCAGATATGAAATTCACACTTAGAGGATAAGAAAAGGCACACCTCTTCCATTCAAAAACACTGATCTCCAGAAGTACGGGGAACACAAATGGTGCCTGTGACGGAATGGCATGGCAACTGATGATACTGGACAAAACTCAGGAACTTGGTCAATTACTCTGACAAAAATTTTGCTTGCCAGGGATGAAGATGGTAACTGCGTGTCTTTGAGCGCCCATTCTTCTGGACTCTCGTCCTTTCAAACAAACTGGAAATAGATGCCAGTTGCAAGATGGAAGGATTACAGCTTAAGGTTGCAGTGACAAGATTGTGTTGCTCAAAACTGACTAGTTCTAAACCAGCCTTCAGCTTATGCAAGACAAAGGACAAAAGCGATGAAGACTCTTGTGTTGTGCGAAATCTCACAGTCAGGATATGTTTCAGATTATGTGCAAGATATCATCATTGTTTCACAGCATGTGATATGATGGTACAAAGACCTCAAAGTTCATCTTACTTCTGATCATTTGAAGTATGACGCTCCACTGGAAGGATATTCAGTTGTTTTAAAGATAGCTCAATGTTAGTGTGCTTAATGCTAGACACTTATGTGGTTGGACAATGGAATGTACCTAATGTCATGAGTGTTTGTTGAATTTTTCAATACAATAATATGCAGGCCCTGTTTTACATGTTCCAGAAGATAACAATTATGTCCACATCAGGTAAACATCCCACTGGAGGTAAACTCACAGCATGAGAGGAACAGTGGCTGTATACAAAAGGCTCCAATATCCAATACATACAGCAGCCACAAGACTTTGTTGACCGGTGTGTTGGAAGATGAGAACTATCAAGGAAGCCTCTGAGTTAGTGATCAGCTCCACACCAGTTAAAATTTCCAGATTCCTTTTTGACAAGGAAAAGAGCCAAAAACTTGTACATTTATAAACTTGCCATATACTTGTACATCCTCAAGTACTGTATGAAGGCACAGTGGGTGAACAATGACAATACCATGCTTTAGGTGTAGCTAACACAAATTCTATAATCAAAATGCACTGAAGCAATGAAATTTGTAACACAGATGTTTTGCTGCACCTAGGCAGAAGTTGCCCAGCTTTACTTGATATCTGTAAGCATGTCGCACCCAGGGACATTGGGCATGTATGTGCAGGAAATCAAGTTCCAAATGTCAAACCAGATCCCAGAACACAGTATAGGCAACCAAAAAGACTGGACAACACCACAATGCTACTGGCAAGGAAACTGTTAATGTGGTGCACAAGCTCAATCAGGTTCAGTGTTAACCAAGTAAAAGGCAAATTTCAGAAGGTAACAAAGCTATCCCACTGACCAATCCCCACTACCCCCTACCTGAATCCAAACTAGCACCATCCCACCTACCTTCCCCAGCCCCACCTCACCCCTCTCTCTATTTATTTCCCAGCTCCCTTCCCCCTCCGCATTTCTGATGAAGGTTCCCAACCCGAAACGTCAACTTTTATGCTTCTCTGATGCTGCCTGGCCTGATGTGTCCCTCCAGCTCCACACTGTGTTGTCTCTGACTCCAGCATCTACAGTTCTTGCTATATGCATACTATTAACCTTGTACACCATGTAAATTTTAATAACACAATCAGAAGGTTTTCTAACTGTTGAAATCATAGGCCCTGAAAAGACAGGTTGAGACATGTTAAAAATTAAAATTTACATGGGACCGAATGGTGACATATCAACACCAAGCATCCTGATAGACATGCACGTCAGCAGCCTACGAGTGACAATTGCACCATTATTACTATAGACCAGTAATTCCACTGCATTGGCACAATCACACTGCAGTGCCAATAGAAAAGCATACTTTAGTTTCTTGAAATCGTCTACCTGGTGGTGAATAAAAATCCAGCAGTAGCAGTGCTCTCAACATGCACAAATCTCAGTATGGCCACAAATCATGAAATTAAAGCCATACCCAATGTGGTGGAACGCTCCACATGATGTGATCAAATTAATGATCTCCAAGAATATGACTTTGAAATGAGATATAAGCCACCTAGCAGATTGATTATCTCTGATATGCTGAGTAGATTACCCAACCCCATGCAAATACCAACATACTCCTCTTGATCTGTGTGTTTATGATAAAAACAATGAATTTGAAACTGTTCTCATGTTGATCGGTCATACTTTGGCCAGAAAAGCTTCACAGCAGCAACTGAAGTTGAGCAACTATAGGACTTGCATGATAGGATAGACGGTGTTAAAGAAGTACTTAGAGAGGTTTGTTCATTTTAGCCAAACAAAGATGAATTTGGTATAACACACCTAGTCATTTTTGAGGGTAAGTTAGTTCTATTGCCGAAAGCATTACACTAAGATAACATGCTGTGCTGCATCAGGGATGCATGGGTATTGAAAACACATGATGATTAGCACATGGAACTGTGTAGTGGCCAGAGACAAATTTGAGTTTAAAGTTTTAGCAAAGATCTATAGCTCAGGTTGTGGGTGAGGTTATTGACTTTCTCACCGAGCTGGCCTGTTCTCATTCAGATGTTTCATCACCCTGCCAGGTGACATTATCAGTGGAGCCTCCGATGAAGCAATGTTATTCTACTCTGCTTGGAATTTATACCGTCCGGTCCGCTATTGTGAGCAGTGTCATTTCCAGTTTTGATCTGTATGGGTTTGTATATGGAGATCAATTCTATATGTTTACTTGATTGCATTGTGGGTGGAGAACCATGCCTCTAGGAATTCCCATGCGTGTCTATGTTCAGCTTAGGCTACTATGGCTACACTGTGCCAATTAAACTGATGACCTTCATCGTCCGTGTGAACTGATCTTAGGGAAGGTTTGTTGTGGCGTTTTGCTGATAGCTGATGTTCGTATATTCTGATGGCTCGTTTCCTTCCTGTCTGTCCGATGTAATGTTTGTGGCAGTCGTTGCATGGTATTTTGTAATCCACGTTCATTCTGCATGCTGTGGGAATGCAGTCTTTAATCCTTTCGAGTGATTGTCGTAGCGTGGCTGTGGGCTTGTGTGCTACCATGATTCCTAGTGGTCTTAGCAGCCTTGTAGACAAGGTGTTTCAATCTCTGTTGTAGGTCCTTGGCCAGTTTGTGTGAAGGTGTGTCCGGTAGGGAAACAATGGGTCTGAGGGGGATATCTGGTTTGTGTACTTGAGGAAGTCCATAGAAGCAGAGGGTTTTCAAGTCTTCTGGTTTCATTCGCATGACTCAACAGATGACAACAGGAGGACACAGTAGGCCCTAACACACTGGCCACGCTGCCTTACATCAAGAACATGTCAGAACTGATAAATGAGATATTTATGACATTTGTCTGTGGTCAAAATGGTGAAATTATTGAAAGCTGGATAACGGCAATGATTGCTCACACATAATACTTGCATGGACAGGGAACGTAAGAAAATGTGCCTCAGAGCAATAGGGGTCTGGGTGGAATGCTCTGAGGTTCGATGTGGACTTGTTGGGCTGAACGGCCTGTTTCTACACTGTGGGGATTCTATGAGTCTTCTATGAATAGTTAGCTTGCTCAGGAATGGGAGACAATTGATCAGCAACTGAAAGTTCAGACTGAGCAGGTTGGTTGCCTGTTTCAATCTGATCCTCAGGTAAGTTCAAGTAACGAGGTGACTTGCAATTGTAAGTATTGTACAGGTTAGATTGTGATATATTACTATTTTTGCAGTACTTTTATACTGGCCTTGCTTCACTAAAAAATAATTGTGTATATCTCATTTTTGGGACTGCCTTGGGTTATTGATGTCTCGAGTGAGCCCAAAGGAACAGGGAAAGTCAGATCAACAGCCTACAATGCTAAATGTATCATCCCAGCAGCAGAGGGAGCCCCTATATCCACGCAATGCTCCATCCACTAATTGGATGAGAGTAGCAACAGACCTATTCTCAGTCTATGGGGGAAGATTCCATCCACGTGATAAATTACTTCGCTAAACTTCCCATTGTTTGATGACTTAGCAACCAAACATACGCAAACTTTGTTAACACAAGCATTATTTGAAGTTTATTCTTTGTTCCAGATCAGAAAGTATTGAGAAGTTCAGTACACACTTCAGAAAGGGAATTGACTCAAATAACATAGTCTTACACCATTCATGATTAAGTGGTTTAGCAGAGGGTACGTACAATCGAACTTGTGATCTTTAGCTGTTGAACAATAAAGCAAAATTTTCACATTGCATAGGTGATATTTTGTCTAACAGCATTGGGGAAGGAATTTTCATCGCGAGCATAACTTGTGCTCCGATCGCAAGTACAAATGATTTTGCCCAGCAACCAATTGTCAAACCATTCCAGGACACATAATTCTTCTTCAAAATAGATTGAACCATGAAAGACACATGCAACCAGTGAGCAGGTAAAAAGAATGACCTAATCATGTAAACTGAGCAGAAGTACGAGCTAGAAATACAAATGCAAAGATTTCTAAAACAATCAACCAACCCACATAATGTAAAGTCATTACTAATCATGGTGTGCCATTGTGAAAGAAAAGATGCCAGTTCAGATGAATGTACAGCACATCAATCGTACATGAGAGGTAGGATAATGACAATGATGATTGTCCAGTGATATTTAATGACAGGTAACTAACAGCAAGAAAACTATGTTATCAAATAGATACAACATAGAAAAAGATGTACCTCGCCAAATGGAAATTATGACGACCAGATGAGGATGAATTTTAAAACCTCCAAAGCATCCTATTGAAATGTTAGTCTTGTAAACTCTTCTCATAAATTTGTATAATTTGCAAATTGAAATCATGTGTCTATGGTTGTTCCATCATTGCGTACACTCGAGGCTGAAGTATTGTTAGAGCTCTGACACAACGTCATAATGCAGCCTCACTATTCCATGAAACATCCCAAAGGTGTAGAGGTCCAATCGAATCACGAAGGTGGTTAACTTGATTTAATTACACTGATTTGTGGAAACGTAAACCATATTCCCTTTAAACTCAAATGTGCAAATATTCATGCATAGAAAGACTGCAATGGGACATACACCAACAGAGTGTTGTTGGGTGGGAAAAGTAATCGGCAAAAAAAAAATCTTGTGTATCAAAACTTGCAACCTTACAGATGAAATGAAATGTCTTTTTCAGTTCTTTTGATTTCCATCAGTGAAATACAGGCACTTCCAGGAGCAGGGCAACTGAAGATCTTCAGTTCAGGGAGCCAGTCAGTGACACCCAAATGTTATATTGAGTGAGCAGTTCAGTTATTAGTCTTTGAGCATTCGCTTCTCTCTAAGGAAAAGGCAAGTGGGAGACTATTACATTTGCAAAACCCTTCACAACTGTCGGGTTTGTTTTCATTTCTAGGAGCGAGAATGAGGCTTCTCTTTGCTCTAAGCTTCTTGGAGCTGTCTTTCCAATTCCCTAGTCTAAAGTAAAGCAGAAAATAATTGTCCAAAAGCTGTTGTTTGGCAACCTGCAGCCCGATGCTCCTTCCACTGGTTGGTCTCGCAAAAGGAACAAATCTATCTCATCTGTCAAAACAGCTTTGCTTTTCCAAACATCATGACTTTTGTAAACAGTAAGTGAAGCACACTTATTAACTCTAGTTCTAGAAAGTAACATAATAAACTACCTGCACTCCACACAAAGTCCAAAGCTTACATTTTTCCTTTTTTCATTCCAAAATATATGATTCATGCAGCGCCTACATTTTTGATCTCTTGAAGAAACAAGTTGGCAGTTGGGTATTTAACTGGAAAGCGGGATTGATATAGATTATCATTTATGGCAAAGATGAATGTTGGAGCAGAATTGAGGAGGAAAATGGTTTCCCCCTATACATATTACATTTGATGAATTCATAAATCTTATTGTGTTTTGTGAAATAAGTTTATTTTCTGAAAAAAACAGTTCTTTTCCATCCTTACTGTAGATATCAAAAATTTTACTTGATGTTCCTAAATACTTTCCAAACAAATATTTTAAACAATTTTCCATTGACTGGTCCTTATAGCAAACAGCAATGGTCAGTGTTGTCATTATGAAATGTTGCCATAGGGCATAGGACTTTAGGGATAAATTTTTATCTTTGAAAGAGAGGAAATGTTATGTTATATCTCTCAGTCAGTATGGCAATCCACCTTTATGAGGCATGCTTAATATATCATTACTGTATCACAGCCTCAAGCATACTCAATGATAGAGCAATCATAACATAGTGGTGGTGAGAATTCCAAAGAATCAGATGCCCAGGAATGGAGAAATTTTTTCTCACCTCATACCTAAAAAATTAAATTCTTATCTTGAGGTGGTGTTTCCAAGTTTTGGATTCCCAAGCTGAGTGAAATAAACCATGTGAGTACTTCAAACGCCTTTAGAATCCCCATTTCAATGAGATCATCTCTCAAAACAATGCAGGGGTGTCTATATGCAACTCCCACTTTATGCTCCAACAAAAAATGAACTATCTGGCCATCAGAAAAACCGGACCAATATTCCTCAGGACATATATATTTTTGAGCACCTTGTGATTTTATTAAAAGGCTATGGATGGTGTAGCGGATGGTGAAACCAGTGACTCTTTCTGGTCATACCAGGATGCTGAAGTTGATTTCTGGTCACTTGGACTCTTCACTTATTGTACTTCTCCCTGACCTTCCAGTTTGACTCTGTGTGGATCTATGTTTCCAGAAATTGTACATTATCCGGGGCTACACATTGAATATATGACAGCTTTCTCAAATAATGTAGATGAGACACTGAGATGGCGAAAATGGTATGAAAGGGTCATCCATTATTGACATCGAGGACGCTGCGTCGCTGAAATTCTTCTCTGGTTCGCCAGCGTCACCGGCAAAGCTGTGAGAAGTTGGTGGGGAACTAGCATCTTCAACTGGTGCAGTCTGTGGCACAGTTACAGCCATAGTGTTCTTAGGGAGTTTCAGGACCTTGATCCTGTAACAGTAACGTATTTACAAGTCAATAAACTCCCTATCCTTCGAGAGTTAAAGTGCTATCAAAGAAACGTTGGTGAATTACTGCAGTGTGTCTTGTAGATGGTACACAATCAATTAGGATGGAGGAAGTCAATGTGTACTTAGAATGCCATTCAATTGGGCTGCTTTATCCTGAATAACATTGAATTTCTTGTGTTGGTGGAGTTGAACGCAACAGGTAAGCTAAGTATTTCATTACAATCCTGATACATAATGGAGAGATAGTAGGAACTGCAGCAACTGGAGAATCTGAGATAACACGGTGTAGAGCTGGATTAACACAGCAGGCCAAGGAGCATCAGAGGAGCTGGAAGGCTGATGATTTGGGCCTAGATCCTTCTTCAGAAATAGGGGAGGGAAAGTGGGTTCTGAAGTAAATAGGGAGAGAAGGGGCAGCAGATAGAAGATGGATAGAGGAGAAGTTAGGTGGAGAGGAGACAGACAGGTCAAAGAGGTGGGGATGGAGCCAGTGGGGAGTTAGGGAGGGGATTGGTCAGTCCAGGGAGGATGGACAGGTCAAGGGAGTGGGCTAAGGCTAATAGGTAGGAGATTGGAGTGGGGCTGGAGGTGGGAGGAGGGGATAGGTGGAAGGAAGGACAGATTAGGGAGGCGTGGGCAAGCTGGGCAGGTTTTGGGATACAGTAGGGGGAGCGGATATTTTGAAGCTTGTGAAATCCACATTCAGTCCATTGGGCTACAGGGTTCACAAGCAAAATATGCACTGCTGTTCCTGCAACCTTTGGTATCATTGTTGTGGCATTGCAGGGGAACCAGGATGGACATGTCATCTGAGGAATGGGAGGGGGAGCTGAAATGGTTCATGACTGGGAGGTGCAGTTGTTTAGTGTGAACTGAGGAGGTGTTCTGCAAAGCGGTCCCCAAGCCTCCGCTTGGTTTCCCCGATGTAGAGGGGGCCACAACGGGAACAGCAGAAACAGTATACCACATTGGCAGATGCGCAGGTGAACATCTGTTTGATGTGGAAGGTCTTTTTGGGGCCTGGGATAGCTGTGAGGGATGAGGTATAGGGGCAGGTGTAGCATGTCCTGCAGTTGCAGGGAAAAGTGCCGGCAGTGCTGAGGCTCGTGGGGAGTATGGAGCAGACAAGGGAGTCACAGAGAGAATGGTGCCTCCAGAAAGCAAATAAGGGTGGGGAGGGAAAAATGTCTTTGGTGGTGGGGTCGGATTGCAGATGTTGGAAGTGTTGGAGGATGATGCATTTGTTCTGGAGGTTGGTGGAGTGCTACATGAGGACAAGGGATTCTGTTTTGGTTGTTGTAGCAGGGAGGGGGTGTGAGGAACGAGTTGCAGGAAATGCGGGAGACACAGTCAAGGGCATTTTCGACCACTGAGGGGGGATCGTTGCAGCCCTTGAAAAATGAGGACATCTGAGATGTTCAGGAGTTTAATGTCTCATCCTGAGAGCAGATGTAGCAGAGGCGAAGGAATTGGGAATAGGGGACGGCAATTTTGCAGGAAGGTGCATGGGAGGTGGTGTATTCTAGGTAGCTGTGGGAGTCGGTGGGCTTGAAATGGATGTCGGTTTCCAGGTGGTTGCCAGAGATGGAAATGGAGAGGTCCAGGAAGGACAGAGAGGTATTAGAGATGGTCCAGGTAAACTTAAGGTTGGGGTGGAAGGAGTTGGTGAAGTGACCAACACCTTGCTGAAGTAAAATTGGTGATTGGAGAGAGCTTGGGAAGCCATCTACCCAAGAGTTATCTAATATTGAAAACTCAATCTCTGACATAAATGCACGATTTATGCAGCTGGTTTAAGTTTCTGGTCAATAATAACACTCAGAGCATTAATGTTGATGATTCAATAATAATAGTCTTATTGAAAGTCAAAGACAGGTGGTTACATTTTCTTGAAGATGGTTACTATTGGGTATCAATATTAGTGTTATTTATTAGCCCATGTCTGAATGTTATCTAGATCTTGATGCGAACAACTACAGAACCCTACATTATCTGAGAAGTTGCAAATAAAAGTGTGCACTGTGTAATCACTGCAGAATATCTCACCTCTTGCCCCATGGAACAAGGAAGTAATTGGTAAACCAGGTGTACAAGATTCTGAGATAATGGGAACTGCAGATGCTGGAGAATTCCAAGATAATAAAATGTGAGGCTGGATGAACACAGCAGGCCAAGCGGCATCTCAGGAGCACAAAAGCTGACGTTTCGGGCCTAGACCCTTCATCAGAGAGCAAGATTCTGCCTAGATCAAGCTTGAGGAACTCGTGCAGTAATGTCACATCAATTCTGGTTGAAGTTGTTGGTTGGTTCACCGAGCTGACTGGTTTTCATGCAAACGTTTCATCTCCCTTCTAGGTGACATTGTCAGTGTTGTGTCACCTCCGTTGAAGTGCTGTTGTTCTGTCCCGCTCTGAATTTATATGGTCTGCTCTGTTATGATGGACAGTCTTGTTTCCGATTTTGTACTGTAGTGGCATGTAGGTGGGGTCTATTTTAACATGTTTGTTAATTGTATCGGGGGTTGAAAACCAGGTCTCCAGGAATTCTCACCATTGTCTTTGTCTCACTTGACCTAGTACTGTAACTTTGTCCCAGTCAAACTGATGTCCTTCTATGTCAGAGTGTGTTGATATGATGGAGAGTTGGCCAGGCTGTTTTGCTGTGAACTGGTGTTCATGTATCCGAGTGGTGAGTTTCCTGCTCATCTATCCCATGTTGAGGTTCTTGCAGGTGCTACATGATATTTTACATATCACATTTCCTGCTCATTGTGCGTATGGGGTCTTTCGTCTTTGAGTGTAACTGGCAAAGTGTGGTTGTTGTTTTGTGTGCTATCCTTATTCTATGAGCTTATAGGAGTTTTGTAGTCAGTTCTGATTTGTTGCTAACATAGGGTAGAGTGGCCAGCGTATTGGGGCATACAGTGTCTTCTTGCTGTTATTTATTTAGCATGCATCGTTGAACAAATCTGTTAGGATAACCGTTGTTTGCAAAGACTCTGTACTGGTGTTCCTCTTTGTTTTTATGCGCAGCTCCAGGGTGTTGCAGTGAGTTATCGCTTGTTTAAACAGAAACTTGACGCAGCAAATTCAGAGTGGGACAGAACAACTGGACTTCAACAGAGGCTACACGGCACTGACAATGTCATCTAGAAGGGTGACAAAACAATTGCATGAAAACCAGTCATCTTGGCAAACCAACCAACAACTCCAACTGCAACTGAGATACAGGTCTTCATTAAAATATTAAATTCTGGAAGGAATCTGTCATTCTCCCTAATATTAATTTGTTGTTTTCTAAAATGTGAAGGGAGTTCAATTTTTAATGGAGAAAGATACGTTATCATCTGATTGCTATTAATCAAAATTTAACCATTTTAAATGAATAAGTGACAGCACA
This sequence comes from Stegostoma tigrinum, assembly GCF_030684315.1. Lineage (NCBI taxonomy): Eukaryota > Metazoa > Chordata > Chondrichthyes > Orectolobiformes > Stegostomatidae > Stegostoma > Stegostoma tigrinum. The sequence goes on from NC_081373.1 coordinate 48,730,971, forward strand.
ATTGTGAGAGGGAGAGAAAGACACAAGACACACTATTATGAAGCAAACTCAAATAGCAAATTTAATGTTTGCAAATATCTCTTTGGAAGTTGTAAAGCAATGCTGTCAGACTTTGTACATTAACTAACTCCAATGCTATCAGACCCAGCACCACAAAATATCGAGCTCTCACACACTGTGCACAGTCTTGCTGACTATTCCCAGTTATAAATTTGATAAAGGACAGAAGTTAAATACTAAGGTAAAGATCAATGGAATAATGAGCAGAGTCATTGAATTCAGTCTCCAAAGCACCTTAAAAGACCCAGAATGCTATTTAATAGCGTCTCATTCAGTCACCGTAAGTAGGTACCTTCTTGTTATCCACTCGATGATACAAACATTCTGACTATTACAAAGCAGGGTTTCTCTGACTTACCATGCATAACACTACAGGAGGGTTTGCTAATGTTGGAGAAAAAAATATTGGTCCAAGGAAAATGAGAAAATACAAAATAGGAGCTAACTATTCATTACTTAAATGTTGTGCATCCTAAAATAAATATTTCTTTTTAAATTATGTAATTTCTGCAAATATTTTGTTGGTATCGTGAGTGCAACACACTTTACCTTAGCTATATTTAAGAAATTGATTAAAAAATAACTTTAAAAATCCTTCAGCTGATCAATCATTACCTTACTGATCAATTTCTTCATTCATTTGATAGCAAGGTAAATTTTCTTCTCACGAGCTATCAGAAAACTCTCATTTTGTATTAAGCCTTTATATTGTTGCGATAATCTACAACAATATTAGAGGGAAGTTTGGGCTCCTATCCATTAACTAAATACTCACAGTACAAACTGGGGGGGCAGTGGTCTCGTGGTATTATCACTGAACTGTTAATCCTGAGACCAAGGTAATGTCTTGTGGACCCAGGTTCAAATCCTGCCATGGCAGATGGAGAAATTTGAATTCCAAAAAAAAATCTGGAATCAAGAGTTTAATAATGAATCCATTTAGATTGATGTAAAAACCCTGTAGTTCACTAGTGTCCCTTCGGGAAGGGAACAGCCATCCTTACCTGGTCTGGCCCACAAGCGACTCCAGACCCAAAGCAATGTGGTTGACTCTTGATGCCCTCTGGGCAATTACAGATGGGCAATAAATGGTGCCTAGCCAGCAATGTCCTCTTCCCATGAGCAAATAAAGGAAAAACAAAAGACTGAAGAGCATATTTTGTCAGATAGTTTAAGCCTAAAATCCAAAATAAGAGTTTGTTCTTCTGTACATTACAGGAAGGAATATTCAACCTTGAAGTTCCTTTCTCTTGGATGCAAACCAAGGTATAACACAGCTCACAAGAATTTATTTCAACTCTCCTCAGTACATGTGCTGCTTGTGGAGATCTAAAATATTGTGTAACCCTTCCACTAGCTTTAGCTGAATCCTCCAACTCCTAGTGATTATCAATCAGAAAACAGCCATTTATATCTGATAATATTCAGTTTCGGTCTACAGCTCCTTCCTACCACCTGGAAAATTCTGTCTACCTCTCAAAGTTCCTCCCTAGCAGACTAAGAAATCCAAAATCTAAACCTTCCCAAAAGCATCTCACTACAATCTATCCCATTCTAATTGCAGCTAATATCTTTACTTGACGAGTCAGATTCCAGACTAAAACCTGGTTTGATGGATTTTTATATTGTTTTTGACTGAAACAAGCACATTATGTTGCAGATTTGATTTTAACAAGAAAACAAAAGCTTATTATACGAAAGAAAAGATAAAATAGCATAAACCAAACTATTTACATATAACACTCACTGCAAAATTTCAAAACACAATAAAATGTAATCCCATTAACCTCCATAGCACTCCTTTTTAGTACTCTCACAGGCATTTGATTTAGCTTACCTTACTTTCCCAATATTGGGAATCTGATAACCTCATCCTTGGGTCTTCATACAACTAAGCTCAGACTTTCTCAGTGTTACATAACCCCTTCAAGAGTTTTAATCAAACTTCTGTGCTCTGAAACTTTTTAATTAAACTCCTTACACTATTTATTAAGAGCTCAAAACAACCTCCCTTTTGGAGAAGCAATTGTTTGACACAACCAGTTTTAGCTACGTCATCTATAAAACTGCCCATCGCAGGACGCAAAGATCCTCTCGACTAAGGATGCTTTCATGCATATATACCTAAGCTTCAAGCACTGATTTTTATTTTATTAACTATCCAAAATCAATTACTGAAAAATAATTAGGTTAACTGATTACGCTTTTTGTATTACATGTGTATTTTTGTTACATGCAGCTTCTTTCATAAATACATTAAACATGCTTGAGTGGAGAATAGCGCTCCCAAAAACCTTTGCATAGCTCTGCATGCATTCTAATAGATCCTGTACATTGAAATGAGCAGTATCTGAGCATTACAGACTCTCTTTATGAGAAATCACATGAAGATTACCCAAACTGCAGACTAATTTGCCTCAATGCATGAATTAAACAGCTTTCCGTGTAAGAACATACAGGAAAAAGGCCACAAAACATTCTGAACTGGAATTCTAACATCGTTCCTTGACTGTCACTGTGTCTAAGTTATGGAACTCCTTTCCAAACAGCACTGCGGGTATACCTACATTAGAGACCACAGTGGTTCAAAAATGAGGCTTACCATGACCTTCTCAAGGGTAATAAATACAGAATGATGCTCACATTCATGGTTTCTTCTTTGTCTCAGAGAAAATGACCAGTAAGTTTGCACCATACTGTGGTCGTCCATCTTATACATTCAATGATTTGCAGTACAGCTTGTCACGCTGTCAAAAATACAATGTCCCAGGAGAGACAGGTGACTAAATTAGGGGGAGAAAAACAGAGAAATTCCTTCCCAACCCCTGATGGTAATCCAACAAATTCTAGAAGACACCAGTGAAAGGAAGGCAACATATAAAAGTTGTGGTACCTTACAATGCCAGCCATGCTTAGAAATTAGTTCCAATACAAACATTTGCAGCAAATCTGCACGCACAGGAGGAAGAAGCAGAGCTTCCAAAAGCTGGTGTTTTCAAACAAACCTGTTGGCCTGTTGGACTGTAATCAGGCTTCATGTGATTTTTGATCTTGCCCACCCAGCCCAACACTGGCACCTCCACATACATGAATTGCAGCAAAACAATAGAAACCAATCAATTTATGACAAACAATACAACGGCACTTCGACATTAATCAAATTCTGTAGTGGACATGTAACAGTAGTAGTCAAGGAAATTTGAGAAGTCTTCAAATTCAGAATCGGCATAAGATTTTTCAAATTGATCAAATACATTACTGCCAATCAAATTTATGCCCAGTGTCTAAGTTAAATTTCTGAAGTTATCCAAGTGATCTTACATTTGCATAGCAGTTTTCACAACCTCTGGAAGTCAGAATGATTTACAAATAATTAAGTACATTTGAAGCGTAACCTACAAAGCCATATAGGAAAATACAGTTGTGGATTTTGCAAGGTTGCACAAAGCATTGAGATAAATAACCAATTAAACTGTCTTGATGTCTAAAACAGGGTGACTCTGCGTATTTGTGGCTGCACAGAGGACAGTAAACACGATTAGGGAATTAAAGCCATATATTGCCAGGTGGAATTTTGATGTTGCAGTGATAAAACAGACCTGACTCAATGAAGGGTAAGACTGGGTGTAAAATATTCCTGGGTATTCAGAAAATTTACAAAAGGAAGAAATGGGAGAGGGCATGGTAAAATTGGTTCAGGAGAGTGTTATGGGAGAACAAGCCCATATTATTTGCAATTGTCCAGTCTTCTGATACATCTCCTGAGTCTAGAAAAGGCTGAAAGCTTGTGGTCAGTGCCCCTGCAATTTCCACAGGATCAATTTGGCTAGCTCTAAGGAACAAAAAGGGCACAATTACATTGCTAATCTACAGACCATCAACTAGAGTGAAAGATGTCAAAGAACAAATTTACAGGAAAATTCTAGAGGGATTCTAAGGTAATAGAATGATTATAATGGGAGATTTAGAATCAGTGAATACTGACAGTGTGGAAGCATGCCATTCAGCCCATCAGGTCAACACCGATCCTCTGAAGAGCATCCCACCCTGCTCTATCCCTGTAGCCCTGCATTTCCTATGGTTAATCCACCTAGCCTGCATATCTCTGGACAAAGTGTGTAATTTAGCATGGCAAAGCCAACCTAACCTCCATATCTTTGGGCTGTGGCAGAGCAACTGGAGGAAACCTACACAGACACAAGGACAGTGTGCAGAATCCACACAGACAGTCAACCAAGGTAGAATCAAACCCAGATCTCTGGTGCTATGAGGTAGCAGTGCTAACCACCAAGCCATTGTGCCACCTAACTTCATTTATCTAAATTTACACTGGGATACTTGTAGTGCACAGGACAGCCAGAGGCAAGCGTCCTGAGTTGCATGCAGAAGAGCATCCTACAGCTATGTGTTTCCTGTCCAACAAGAAAGGATACACTGTTGGGCCTGACCTCAGAAATCTGGTGGGTCAAGTACATCAAGGGTCAGTAGGTAACATGAGAAAGTAATCATTGTAATCTAACGTTCAGATGATGGTATAGAATGGAATGCAGCAATCAAGTGAGAAAAGTCACTCTTGAAGCAGACTTCAAACAGGGCGAGAAAAGAGCTGGGCAGGATTGACTGAACATGAGGGTATCTAGAAAAACAATAACTAAACAATGGACTACCTTCAAAGAGGAGATGTTTACAGGTAGGGTCATAACATATTTCCTCAATTAGGAAATATTTAAACAAATCTTAGTTCTTTGAGAAGGTGACCAAACAGGTAGATGAGAGCAAACCGGTTGATGTGGTGTGTATGGATTTCAGCAAGGCGTTCAATAAGGTTCCCCACAGTAGGCTATTGTACAAAATGCAGAGGTATGGGATTGTGGGAGATATAACAGTTTGGATCGGAAATTGGCTTGCTGAAAGAAGACAGAGGGTGGTAGTTGATGGGAAATGTTCATCCTGGAGACCAGTTACTAGTGGTGTACCGCAAGGGTTGGTGTTGGGTCCACTGCTGTTTGTCATTTTTATAAATGACCTGGATGAGGGCGTAGATGGATGGCTTAGTAAATTTGCAGACGACACTAAGGTCGGTGGAGTTGTGAATAGTGATGAAGGATGCTGTAGGTTACAGAGAGACATAGATAAGCTGCAGAGCTGGGCTGAGAGGTCGCAAATGGAATTTAATGCAGACAAGTGTGAGGTGATGCACTTTGGTAGGAGTAACCGGAAGGCAAAGTACTGGGCTAATGGTAAGATTCTTGGTAGTGTAGATGAGCAGAGAGCTCTCGGTGTCCATGTACACAGATCCTTGAAAGTTGCCACCCAGGTTGACAGGGCTGTTAAGAAGGCATACAGTGTTTTAGCTTTTACTAATAGAGGGATCAAGTTCCAGAACCAAGAGGTTATGCTGCAGCTGTACAAAACTCTGGTGCGGCCACACTTGGAGTATTGCGTACAGTCCTGGTCACTGCATTATAAGAAGGATGTGGAAGCTTTGGAAAGGGTGCGGAGGAGATTTACTAGGATGTTGCCTGGTATGGAGAAAAGGTCTTACAAGGAAAGGCTGAGGGACTTGAGGCTGTTCTCATTAGAGAGAAGAAGGTTGGGAGGTGACTTAATTGAGACATATAAAATAATCAGAGGGTTAGATAGGGTGGAGAGGGAGGCCCTTTTTCCTAGGATGGTGACGGCGAGCACGAGGGGCATAGCTTTAAATTGAGGGGTGAAAGATATAGGACAGATGTCAGAGGTAGTTTCTTTACTCAGAGAGTAGTAAGGGAATGGAACGCTTTGCCTGCAACGGTAGTAGATTCGCCAACTTTAAATACATTTAAGTCATCATTGGACAAGCATATGGACGTACATGGAATAGTGTAGGTTAGATGGGCTTCAGATCGGTATGACAGGTTGGCACGATATCGAGGGCCGAAGGGCCTGCACTGTGCTGTAATGTTCTATGTTCTATAAATCCAGAATTTCCTGGATGACAAATGAGATACAAATTACAACAAAGAAAAAATGTGTGCTTCTCACAAGTGTCAGGTAGAAAATAAAATTGAAAACCAAGAGGAACACAAGGTTCAGAAGGGAGGTGGAAAAGCAAATAAAAGCGGCAAAGAGGAATTAACAGAGAAGATTGCCAGTCAACAAAGAAGGGCATCCCAACGTCCTCTATGGACATATAAATAGTTAAAGAAACAGTGGTAAAAGGAGAATTTGGGCTGATTAGAGATTTTCAGCTGGAGGTAGTATAGAGTGAGTACTTTGTATCTGTCTTTAACAAAGGGAGAGATGCTATCCAGAGCATCATGACAGGAGAGGGAACTCAGTCAACTGAAGTGTTCAAAACTGACAGGCTGATATTGTTGTAAAACTGTTTGTTAGACTACAAAAGGCTGATAAGGGTACAATGATTGGACAAGATGCATCCAAGGATTTTTAAGACAAGTGGAGATTGCAGAGGCCCTGGCCACAAACCTTTACCTTTCCCAGACTTAGAGGAGGTGCCAGAAGCCTGAAAAATTAAAAAAAGTTGTGGCATTTTTCAAGAAAGGTTGCAAGGATAAGCCCAATTAAATAGTAGTCAGTTTAATTTCAGTGGTAGGGAAGCTTTTAGCAATAATTTTGGATAAAGATAGTAGTTACATGGAAAAAGGTTGGTTGATCGGGAAGAGTCAACATATATTTCTAACAGGCAAGTCATGTTTAATTAACTTGCAGTTTTCCAAATAGGCAACAGAATGGGTCAAAGACTGTAATGTTTTTGATGTGGTGGATATAGACTTTCAGAAGGCATTTGATACAGAACTGCACAACAGATATATGCGTGGAACATTATAGGTCATGAAATAAAATCAACATGGATACAAAATCAGATAAGTGATATGCAACAAAGTAATAGTCAATGGATACTTTCCAGACTCAGGGAAGGTGTACAGAGGAATTGCCCAGGGATTAGTCTTGGTGCACTTGCTTTTCCTGATATACATTAATATGATATTTTGAATGTGAGTTTGCTCGCTGAGCTGGAAGGTTAGTTTTGAGACGTTTCGTCACCATTCTAGGTAACATCATCAGTGAGCCTCCGATGAAGCGCTGGTGTTATGTCCCGCTTTCTGTTTATCTGGTTAACCTAAACAGATAAACAGAAAGCGGGACATAACACCAGCGCTTCACCGGAGGCTCACTGACGATGTTACCTAGAATGGTGACGAAACGTCTGAAAACTCACCTTCCAGCTCAGCGAGCAAACTCACACCCAGAACCTCAACCTGAGCTACAAATCTTCTCAAAACTCGCTATGATATTTTGAAATTTACAGATGACACTAAACTGAGAAGACTTGTGAACTGAGAGGAGGACAGTGTAGAATTCCAGAAGGACACATATAAGTTATTGAAGTGTACAGAAAATAGCTGAGTTTCAATGCACAGAGGTGCAAGGTGATGAATTTTGGGAAGAAGGACTTTGAAAGACAATATAAAATTGGGGACACAATTCTAAGAAGAGTACAGAAGCAGAAAAATCTGGGTGAATACCCACACTGAAAGTGGTCAGACTGGCAGAGACAGCAATAAGTAAATGATACTGTATCCTTGCCTTTATTAACAGGGACAGAGAGTGCAAGAGAAGGGAGGTGAACTTATAAAACAGTAGTTGGACCTCAGCTGGGGTACCGGGTGCAACTGTGAGCATTGTGTTATATGAAGGATGTGAATGCATTGGTGAGAGTGCAGAAACAGTTTACGAGAATAGTTCCAGTTCAATTCTGAGGAGAAATTGAAGAGATTAGGGCTTTTCTCTTTGGAGCAAACATGGCTAAGAGGAGATCTGATAAAGGGGGAAACCATTCCTGCTCATTGAAGGGGACAGAAAAGAAGAGGATATAAATATAAAGTGATCCATGAAAGAAGCAAGGATGAAGTGAGGAAAGCATTTTTCAGTGTGGGTATGGGATGTACTGCCTCAAAGTACATTGGGGGTAGGTGTAATTGAGGCATCAAGAGAGCATCGGATGATGAGTTGGATAAAAATAATGTACACTGATATGGCTAAGTGCTGGAGATTGGCACTGCTAATGACGCTCATTTAACATGCCAGTGCAGACATAATGAGGCAAATGGCCTCCTCCAGCACCATACCATTTCTGTGATTGTGGTCCAGTCACTTTCATTAGGGGATGTTAGCACTCTCCTTTAAAAAAGCGCCATTTTACTTGTACCATAAGGGAAAGAGGAGATCTCAGCAAAACATCAAAAAGTCAACATCTCTGACAACAGATCAATTCGGTGATGAACCATTGAAGTGGCAGTCCAAATCTCTATGAAGGAATCTTGAACCAATGGTTTCTGACTTGGAAGTACAAGTGCCACCAGTGGGCAGGGAAGACAATTACCGGATATACTCCAAAAATGGATTTTGGATGCTATAATACATCTTGTTGAGGTTGTAGCTTGGCGAGCTGGTTTGTTGTTCTGCAGATGTTTTGTTACCATGCTTGGTAACATCCTCAGTGCAGCCTCCAATGAAGCGTTGGTGTGTTTTCCCACCTGGCTTTTAAACTCTGGGGTCCGTTGCGATGGATTGCCTCACTTCCGGGTTTCTTCCGGAGTGGAATGTATATGGGATCGAGTTCAATGTGTTTATTAATAGCATGCTTTGTGGAGTGCCATGCTTCCAGGCTCTGCCTGGCCTGTCCCAGGATCTCATTGTTGTCCCAGTCAAAGTGGTGGTTCTCCTTGTCCATGCGGATTGAGATGAGTATTGGTCATGTCTTTTTGTAGCCAGTTGGTGTTCACGTACTCTTGTTGTTAGTTTCCTCCCTGTTTGTTGATGTAGTGTTTCTCGCAGTCTCTGCAGGGACTCATGTAGAGGACATTGGTCCTGTCCATGGTGGGGAGTGGGTCTTTAGTTTGGGTGAGCACTTGTCGTAGGGTTGATGTGGGTCTGTGTGCCACTCTGATGCCCAGCAGTCGTAGAAGTCTTGTGGTGAGCTCTGACGTGCTCCTGATGTAGGGAAGTGTGATGCGTGTGTCGGGGCATGTAGAATCTTCCTGATGCTGTTCCTGTAGGCATCTCCTGACCGAGTTATTTGGATATCCGTTATCCTTTAACACTCGGAAGAAGCATTCCTCCTCCTCTTGACGTAGTTCCAAGTTGCTGCAGTGTGTTGTTGCCCTTTTAAATAGAGTTCACATGCAGCTTCGTTTGTGTGTGCTGGGATGGTTACTATTGAAGTTCAATACCTGGTCTGTGTCTGTGGCTTTTCGGTGTACACAGGCTATTAATAAACACATTGAACTCGACCCCATAGGCATTCCATTATGGAGGAAACCTGGAAGTGAGGCAATCCGTCGCAACGGACCCCAGAGTTTAAAAACCAGGCGGGAAAACACACCAGCGCTCCATCAGAGGCTACGCTGAGGGTGTTGCCCAGCATGGTAATGAAACGTCTGCGGAACAACAAACCAGCTCAGCGAGCCAACCAACCTCAACACTCACAACCCAAGCTGCAAACCTGCTTGAAAACCTTATAATACATCTTACCTAGTTATAGCCTGGCATGTGGACTGGATGCATGTTAAATGCACAGGATTTACAGGAGATAAAGGTTGGCTGTGCAGCCAGGAGGAAAGAGGGGTAATCACACTTGGATAATTGCAGCATCAGTCATTGACCATTTATGCTGACCTCCATATTGCTTCCATTTTGATGTGGCCCTAGAAATGTGCAGGAGTCAGAAGTAGGAACCTAAATAACCCATTAAAACATGGATTCCTTAATGCGAATAATTTATGGAACAATAGAGGAATGATGCCCCACATAACATCCAGACAGTGGTGCTTAATACTGAGCAATCTTACCAGACATCTTTAAAAGGAGAGACAACAAGAACTGCAGATGCTAGAGTCAGAGAGAGAACAAAGCATGGAGCAGGAGGAACGCAGCAGGCCAGGCAGCATCAGAGGAACAGGAAAGCTGACGTTTTGGGTCAGGACCATTCTTCAGCCACCCAAAATGTCAGCTTTCCTGTTCCTCTGATGCTACCTGGCCTGCTATGTTCCTCCAGCTCCACATGGTGTTATCCTTAAAAAGGAGGCCTGCTGGACATTTCAGGCAAGTTGAATAAAAAATTACACAAATGACTTTTGTGAAGAATAAAGGAGCCGATCCTCTGCTAGTCCCCAAGAAGAATTGCTGTACCTTGCTAAACCAACTGGATCAATGATGGAGCTGCTACAAACTCACACACCGCCCCCCCAACCCATTGATTGGCAAGGCTCTGGAAACGCACAATGAGCTCACTCAATCAGAAAGGTCATGAAGCCAACATGTGAACATAAGTCGGGTCTCCCGTGCTAACAGCTGGTGGATATCTCAAACATTCTGCCCTGCCACTGCTCAACTGTAACGATAGTCTCATTATACCACACAGTGTTTAAGAATTTATTATAGCTTTGTTTTCTTTTTCAATGTACAATCTGCAGCAAGTCAGAGCGAGCTGCACTCCAACCTCATCCCCATCCCCCCTCTCCCACTAACAGGGCTGTTAAGAATTGTTAAGTACAGAATAACATTCACTACTACTGCAGTAAAATAAAATCATGCAATATCTCCATATCTGCAACTACACATCTAATCCAGGAGGAACCAAATGACATATTTGGGTAACAATTATCAAGAACTTGAAAGATTAGAAAGATCAGCAGTAAAAAGATCCTCAGACTTCAAAGGCCACCAATTGTTGAGATCGCTTACTGATTGAAAGATTGTCTCCTCTTTGTAGAAAGAAACAAAGTTGCAGTTACGTACCAACATGCACATTTCAAATCACTTTACAGTCATTGATGCAACTCTGAATTGAAGTCACTGCTTTTTTAGCAAACTTAGCAGTCAATTTGAACACAACAAGGTCCCAGAAATACAATCATATAAATGGTAATATAATTTAATTAAGTGTTGTTGACTGGGCGAGGACTGTTCACTAGGATGAACTTTCCAACTCTTTCAATAATGTCACATGATTGGTACATCCTGAGTACACAGTTTAACATTCATAATGGCAGCAATCACCCCAAACTGCACACTTTACGTATTTGTTTGTCAGAGGATGAAGCATTCACCAGGGCAGATAATCAGAAAATGTCATGATTATTGACATGCAACTACCCTGCTTATGTTTAATTAAAGGAAATAAACCACAAAGAGAGAATAACTGTTCGTTCCATTCAATTACCACAGCATTAACATTCAAATCAGACTTTTACATGGACATTAAATATTGTCTGTAGCTTTTCCATCTCAAATAGATTGGTACCACAGGAATACTGGGTCAAGACAGATCATTTAGATGCAGATGCTACATTTATGGGGTCTGATGTGTTGCCCATTTCATCCCAGAATTGGAAATCACAGCAACAGCAGAAGGCAATAGTTTAGACAGATTTAGCTAAACAATTTGGCTTTTGTACTCCAAGCGTTATGAACAAATGCATTTGAAAACCCAAGTTCCAATATGATACACTTTACAGCTTTATCTTTGTCAGACAATTAAACACAACTTGCTACAAGTAAAACCACATTTTGTATTTAGTAATAAATTAGCTTTTACAAACTATATCAACCACACAAAGAAGTGCTTGGTATGGGACATATAATAAGAGACCAACAAGCGGTTGGCGATGGACATCTAATATACAAATAAAAAGTCCTAGAAATACTCAGCAAGCCAGGTTGCATCTGTGGAACAGCAAGAGGTAATGTTTCAGATCTACAATCTACAGCATCTCGAGTGAAGGTTCATTGAGCTCTTTCTCCCTGTAGAGATGCTGCTAGATGTACCGGGCATATAATACTTCATTTCTGTTGGAGCAAAATTAAGCCCTTTTGGGAAGTCCTCCAAAATGCACTCAGACTCCGTGTGAAGCTTTCATGCCCATTCGACAAGGAACTCAGCAGCAGCTCACCGAAACATGGTTTGGTACAACAGTAAAAGTGATTGGAAAAAGCTAAGCATGAGGAAACTTATACAGCTTGCCGAGTCAACAGACCAAAATCCAAACAATAAATTGAGAAAAGAGGAAGAATAGGAAGAAACAATGCTTGTACATGTAAGCTTCTATATATCTTGATCTCTCTCCATTCCTCCCACACATTCTCCATCCCTCTGTCCCTCAACCTCAAGCTTGTCCTTCCATTCCACCTTCCCATTCTCTTCACTTACTCTTTCTCTCACTTGCCACTAGGAGCGACTGAAGTTGGGAATATCAAACCTTAGAAGAACATATGTGAACCAGTATTGAAGGCACCTATTAAATAAGGAAAGCCTAAGCCTGTATGGGAGGAAGATATTGCTTACGGCCCTGTTTTGGTATCTCCATCTACTTCACCTGATGAATAACTCAAACTTACTGAGGACTCCAGTTGTTTTTTCTGACCTAGAGTTATACCACTTACCCTTGACAGGGATGGTGGAGATCAGGATAGGAAGTAGGGCCTGGGGGTGCAATAGAGAGAGAAGGAGCGAGAGCTAGTACAAGAGCAAGTACAAAAGAGAGAGGAGGTGAATAGATCTATGATACCGTCCACACAATCAAGAGGATGGGAGGAGATTATCAGGTTGGGAAATTGTAAGGTAGAATGGAGGGTCTTCTCTGGTGGGGCAGCCTGGCGCATTCTACTGACAAATAACTGAGTTGTTACTTAGAACAGCAGCAACAATTGGCCTTTAGCTTCACAGTCAGGAAGACCAAAACTCCAGAATTGCTGGTTTAGACCATTGCTATCGTAACTGACAGGCTACCTAGCCAATGAACCAGACCCAAGTGATCAGCATCTTCTACAAACACTTCTCCCTAGTCCTGTTGTCAATGCCTGGTATCAATGGATTGACAATCTATAATGCAAGCTTCATATACATTTACACCAAAAAAAACTGCACCAGTGTCCCATCAGAGTGTCACATCAGAGATAGATTTATTTACTTATCATCAGTAAGTTAGGTTATTTGCAATAGGATCGGATTGAAAAGCCATGCTTACATACTGAATAAGGACATTTCATACTCCAGCATTTCTGTAAATTAGTCAGATATACTAGGAATAGAATCCAATGATCTTAAGTGAAACACTTTATACAATGCCATTTCATGCTTGTGCTTGCAGTGTGGAGCCTAGAAATGCAATTTGCCATATATATGGCATCAGTGATCCTTTGCTGGTCAGTGAATTTGACTCATTAGCCACAATTTTAAGGCCATTAAAGTACTTATTAAGGTTTAATCAATGGTGCTAAACAGCAATTTACCTCAATCACGAAAATCATCACTTCAGTTCTTTGATTCTTCAAAGCTTGCAATTCATTACTATGAAGAGCAACGCAGTAAAAATAAATCAAAGTCCAAACCAAAGATGCCACCTTAATTTTACAACAGAATGCAATGTCAAATCTGACTCCACCCATCTTCTTTACTCTCCATCTTCGGTCCGCCTCCCCCTCTCTCCCTATTTATTCCAGTTCCCTCTCCCCATCCCCCTCTCTGATGAAGGGTCTAGGCCCGAAACGTCAGCTTTTGTGCTCCTGAGATGCTGCTTGGCCTGCAGTGTTCATCCAGCCTCACATTTTATTATCTTCAAATCTGACCGCATTGTGCGCAGATGTTCCATTTGTATGATCCAAATGTAACCAACTTTATCAAGTAAATCTTTTAATATGAAGAACGTAAAACAAGAAAATTGATGAAGTCCCTGTGAAACCCAGTAACACACAACCAGTCTGAGAAAATCAGAGGCAATCAGGACCAGAGGGGCATCTTGTCAGTGGAGAGAACTCATATTAATCTGCTGACATTGACTCATCACTTAATTCCATAATTGTGAGGACAAATTCATTTTCTGCAATCTGACAGCATCTAACTACTCCAACAACCAAGCAGTATTAGGTTAAAAGATTTGTAAAAACAAATGAATAACATTTTGAACTTATGCCACTTTCTCTCCAATGCCCCATCCCTCTCCAAGTACGTATCAGGAATGTACGCGAGCTCCACTGGTTTTTCAGTAATAAATTTAATTAAAATGAAAATTAGAGGTTTCCCAAGATCCAGATGTTTTAAGAGCATGCACTTCATACTGTGTGAACAATTTCATAAAATTAATCCATAGTTTTATTACAAATGATGTCTAGAATGCTCAACCTGTAAGTAACCACCAATTAGTGGGACATTTAAAAAATGGTTTTATTGCTGACCTTATTACTCTCCTCTAATTTAAAGTTAAATCCAAAAATTTCTCAATTGTTTGGAGAATATTCATCTGAAATACATACAAACAATAATTATAAGGTAGGAGGTTCACAGAACTTAAAATATTGTCATCACACCTCTTGCAGCAGTTCCTTGATACCATCTACTGTTGTCACTTCACCATTTAGCTTTATCATCAGAGGACAGAATTTTGTTGATAGCTTTTTCAGCATCAGCTCCTGACATCACACCAATATTCTTTTATACCTGCAGCCATGATTAAGGAATTCGGAAGTATAGGCCCCTTGATTTTGCTACAAGCTGAGCTGGCAGGCAACAAGCCTCGAGCTTTATCTGATACCCCACACAATTCATCAGATATTGAGTCAACTTGAGGTTGTGTGCTCTTGAAGTAATGAATGTGTTTGTTCACAAGACATGGGTACTTCATTTATAAGTGGTGTCCTAACTTAATTGGTACCATCACAACTTCTCTTTTCAGGTGAGATAATCAGCTAAGGAGCAAGTGGCATCTCCAAACCTTTTCAAATAGGATGCCCATGTGAATTACAATAGAACAAGCTCTGTTCTGGCAATTACAATGGCTGTTTCCTGACATTGTCCCAAGAGGCTTATCATTATGTCATTACTCATTCTTAGCAGCTTTCCACAGCCCACAATTAACTCAGCAGGGGGTCCTAAGAGCACAGTTTTTTTCAAAATCTGGAATTAAGAGTCTAATGATGACCATGAAACCATTGTCGATTGTTCGAAAAACCAATTTGGTCCATTAATGTCCTTTAGAGAAGGAAACTGCCATCTCACTTGATCTGGCTAACATGTGACTCCAAACCCATAGCAATGTGGTTGACTCTCATCTGCCCTCTGGGCAGTAACTATGGGCAACAAATGCTGGCCTGGCCAGTGGTGTCTTCATCCCGTGAATGAATTTTTTAAAAAAATCTATAAGCTAACAGCTGGGCTAAGTCCCACAGAATGGAAATGGGACTTTTAAACTACACATCTTGGCCATCTTAATCTGGAGCCAGAGTTCGCAGGCCTAAGTCCATTTATCACTGAGCACCCCTTTCCTACCTCGATACCCAAGAATAAAGATTGCACCACCTGAATGAGATTCTTCTGACTTATCCACATCAGGAGTGAAAATCAGAGACAAAGTTGAGAATGCAATCAGAATGTGAAATGCACGTACAAAATGCCACTGTAAATATAAAATGTTTATTAGTACACTATAATGATACAGTGAAGTATGATTGAGTGTGCTTTCTACTGGAATGGATGACAGAGAGCTGAGGGAAAGAGAGGTGAGAGTACCCTTTAATCAGCTCAAAGGCCATGATATAAAATGCAATCTACTCAATCCCACACAAATAGCATCAGATGACATTTTGGGCTAAGTCACTTGTTCGTTATTTTGACAGTTGGTATATTTTTTTCTTCATTTGTGCCAATGTAAACATTCCTCAGTATCAGAATGTTACCTTTTAGTGTTGGTACAAATGTACCTGAGTTTACCAGAATGTTCATGTTGATGTAAGAACTGAAAATTGATTCTAGAATGTGCAGAATTACATATTAGGAAACATATGTCAGATAGCCATAATGGTAATAAATCAAATTAATTAGC
Source organism: Stegostoma tigrinum (assembly GCF_030684315.1). Taxonomy (NCBI): domain Eukaryota; kingdom Metazoa; phylum Chordata; class Chondrichthyes; order Orectolobiformes; family Stegostomatidae; genus Stegostoma; species Stegostoma tigrinum. The sequence continues at coordinate 48,746,912 of NC_081373.1, forward strand.
AATCAAAATTGTGCAAAAGTAATTACATTTATAAAAGGAGCAATTCAGGCTTCAACAGGGAGAGCAGGCTGATCCCTTAATATATCCCACCACAGTTTTCTTATTTGTAGAAACCAGCACTATTACTTCCTGTTTTCTGTCACAGATGAAAGTTAGAAGCATTTCTTATGTTGTGGCATGATTAACAAATTATTGTAATCAATTTTTAGGTAATTCTGGTGAATTTAACTTTGAGGCCACCAGAGCAAGGACTCATTCATCATATTACAATTGCAGGCCAATAAGCTCCTACCAATCATCTGTGATAAACTATAAAGGGGTGGAAGGAAAGAAGGGCATAAAAAAAACCCAGAGCGATCCTCCAGCAGAATCACAGGCAAATAGTTTTAATGGAAGATTTGGCTGAGGTTCCACCAATATTTTGCTGATAGCCAGGAATTTCTGCAGGGACTTTCTTACCTAAACTTTGCAAGATACACTAACAGGAATACATTTCTATGTCAAAAAGAAGAAGAAAAAAATAAAAGGACAAAGTCGCATTGATTTAGCTGTCACTAACAAGGCCACTTGAATGAATTAAAACCAAATCGTGTCAGATGTAACTCACTCAGTGGGACTAGGCTGTTCATATACTAGGTGCATGTTTACAAAACCCTACAGAGAAAACACATAAGTATAGCCTACAGTTCCAAAAATCAAGTTTATAATGATGCGCTGGAATTACAATACAAGTCTGTTTCACCATTTGGAAGTATCTAGCAACAATTTTGAAAGCAGCTTAGAACGAAATTACATCATGCTAACAGATTATGACTGGGTAGCACAAAATGGCTGATGGCTGCCTATGGCTAATGCAGCAGAGCATGCCTAACAATATTTAGAGATCTTGGGAAAATACTTGCTTAGCATAGCTGCACAAGTTAGAATGATGGTAGCTCTATGGACCCAAGGTGACAGAACTGGGATAGAATATTTAGTTGTAGTTATTTATATATAAGACATAGATAGGAACATTTCACACTACATTTAATTAATGAATCTCATTAATTATTTAATCATTCTGCTACAACACAAATAGTAAGGTTTTAGTTACGATCCTTCAAATAACACCAGTGTGATTTTAATAAACTCTGATGCTGGAAGTAAATTCCTGGGGGTCATGTGAATCATTTGGTCATTCTACCCCAAAATGCAGGAAGAAGAGTGAGTCCCGTTGCTGCTTTCATTGGTTGTTAGTTCAGTTGAGCAATGTTTTCCACTGGAGCCTCTAAGACAAGTTAAATGGTAATAAAAGGCATGTCACAAATGTAATTTTTTTATCTTATGTTTTCTTTCTCCCTCAATTAACTAGTTTCTTCTGAAATACATGCAGTCTATTCAACTCAACAATTCTATATGGTTTGAAGCTCTCAAAATTCTCTGTGTAAAGAAATTTCTCCCAAAATCCTTACTGAAATTATAACTGACTATATATCCTAATATGTATTAATGGTCTGGATCCTGGTTTGCACAGCAGACTTCCAAAGTTTGAAGATGACATGAGGCTGGGTACAATTGTAAACTGTGAGGAGAACAGTATAAAATGCCAAAAAGACATAGAAGGTTGGATGAGCAAGCAGATATGTGGCAGACAGGCCTAAAAACACAGAGTACGATGACAAATTTTGATAAAAAAAACATTGAAAGTCATTTTACAAAAAGCGTATAGGAGCCGAGGAACCTGGATATATATGTTCACAGATCACTGAAGATTGCAGGAGAAGTTGAGAGAGAAATTAATAAAGCAGAGAGAATCCCTGGCTTTATTAACAGGGACATAGAATACATGAGTAAAGGCATGATGTTGAACTTGCAATGTGTAAATTTTGGGGCATCACATTTTCAAAAAGATGTGGTGAAACTGGAGAGAGAGCAGAGTGATTTACAAAAATTGTTCCAGAGATGTGAAATTTCAGTTTTGTGGATAGATTGAAGAAGTTTGGGCTGTTCTCCTTTGAGAGAAGGTACCTAAGAGAAGATCTGATAAAGGTTTTCACAATTATTAGCAGGCTTGAAAGGGTAGATAGGGAAAAACTGTTCCTGCTTGCAAATGGACCAAGGACCAGAGGAGGCATATCTAATGTGATCTGCAAAAGGAGTAAATGCGGTGCAAGAGAAAATTTCACACATCGAACAGTTAAGGAATGAAAATATGCTGTCTGGAAGTCTAGTGGAGGCAGGTTCAATTCAGACGTTCAAAAGGGTTTTGGATGGTTATTTGAATAGAAATAATGTGTACTGATATGGAGAAAAGCCTGGAGATTGTCAATCGTTAATGATGCACTTTTGAAGATCCAGTACAGACACAATGGGTAGAATGGCCTCCTTTGGCAACATAACACTTCCAGGTTTCTCTGGTCAGATTTGTGGCTCCTAAGGTTTGTATTTAGCACCCTCATACTCCACCCAATCATCCCTTTCCTGGTCTATGAACCACTCTTCAGTGCAGTCATTCACATTTAACTCCATCTGCTTCCACATTACTGATTACCCTCAACCTACCTTTCCATTGCTTCTTACAACCTAACAATGGTCACTTTTTATGAAGTGCCTTTCCCCCAGACATTGCATGATCATGTTGACCTTTCAACCTTCAGAAATTTGCAGTATCAATAAGAAATTTAAGTTTATTCCCCAGTTTATGAGGATCAACCAAGAAACTGAATCCAGTGACAAGACAACCTTCACAGAATCAAACTATGAGAAGATTATCTGAAACATATGGCAGAGAAATTGCCTTTAGCTTCCATTTTAGATCATGAAATCTTGATACATTGGGTTGATTATTTATAGAAATTGCTATCTCTTTGCAAAATCCGAGATGCAAATAGGTTGAGTTTGCTCCATGCAGCATCTTTCCTGAAGAGACTGCTGAAGAAAAGCCTCGAACAGTAAAAGACATTCTTTCATATGAATACAGAAGGAATTGCATGAAGCCGCCAGCATATTTTTGCCTGCTTTTGAGATCACTTTCCTCCTCTCAACAACCTACCCAATAGCTACTGCCATTATCAAGCTTTGTGAACATAACTAGTGAACTGCATTCCCCAAACACCACCTAATGAACTCATCAGTTTACAGAAACGAGATCTGACGCTGAGCTTAACATGGGCCTCCCACTGGCATTCACAAGAATGGCAGATCAGCTTGCTCCAGTGACAAGAATAACTTTCTGATCTGTTCATGGCTGGAAAGAGACTCAAAGCAAGTGAACAACTCTGAAATTGTTTTTTCATTTTCCCAAAATGACCATCAAATGACAGATATCAACTTCGAAACAGTTCTAACTGAGAGTCCATAAATAGGTTTATGATAATTGAACATATTCAACGTGGCTTTACTGCATGAGATTTCACACCTTCCACGTTGTTTTCAGGTCATTTTTTAAATATCAACTCTACTGTTGCAAAAGTCAAAGATCAAAAACTTTGCTTATGACATAAGCAGTTACGTTGGCAGTGCAACAAGACTTGAGCTTGTGGTAAATTAAGCTGCAAGTGTACATGATATATCTATCATTGGTATTGACTTCACCAATGTGGACAGAAATACATCAGCTGTATTCCAGAGATGAGTGAAAAAAAGATCTTGGCCTTCATTGCAATCGATACAATACATGCAAGAAGGGAAGTCTTATTATACAACTGTGCAGAGCATTGATGCGATGGCACTGGATACATTGTGCACATTTTGGTCTCATTACCTAATCAAGAGAGTTGCTGAGCTGACTCTTAGGGTGAAGGGGTAATCTTAGGAAGAAAGATTTAGCAGTCTAGTCCAAAACCGAGAGTTCGGAAGAATGAGAGGTGGTCTTATTGATGCAAATAATATTCTGAGGGGTCTGGATAAGGTAGATGTGAAGGGAATAATTCATGGAGGAATCTCTAACTCGTTTAAATATATAGATATCCTATTTAAAATAGAGATAAAGAGCTATTCTCAAAGGGTCATTAATGTTTGGAATTCTATTCCACAGAACGATGCGAACTGAATCATTGAATAACTTTGAGGCTAAGTTAAAGAGACGTTTGATGTATGAAGGAGTCAAGGGTCATGCGAGGCCAGGAGAAAACCAGGAGTTAAAGCAAAATCAAATCAGCTATCAACTTACTGAATGGCAGAGTAGGTTCAAGGGGTTGGCTGGTCTACTCCTGTTCCTATTTCTTCTGATATTTTGATGTAAGCACTGAAGAAACTAGGGTCATTGCTCTCAGGAATCTGGACATAATCATCCCTCTCTCACAGCAGTTTTGATTTTGATCATTTGCTGCAGTTTACAGCATTGATTTCACTTGGGTCACAGAGCATTTTGATTCCAGAACTGTAATTCGTTGCTGGAATATTTTTACCACACACTGGGCAAAGCCAGCAGGTGCCACAGTAATACATCAAACTTTATTCTTTAAATGTAGATGCACACAATTTCCTGTATCTGAACTGTATGCAAATGATCAACTATCTGAGCATTTACACACATGTGCAGACATAGTTTGAAATCTTTCAGAATAATGATGGACATGTGATAAGGACTACTTATGAATACTGATCAGCAAATGTTTTCATATTGACAGTTAACAAACTGGGGTCTACTCCACACCGGATTGCCCAGAAGTCTCTGGAAAAGCAATTTCTATTTGTTTAAGACTTCAACAAACACAAGATATCTCAAAGAAAGCAAGAAATGCAGATGCTGCATCAGAGATAACAAAGTGTGGAGCTAGAGGAACACAGCAGGTTGCTTTCCTGCTCCTCTGATGCTGCCTGGCCTGATGCGGTCCTCTAGTTCCACACTCTTATTTATTACAAGATATCTCAAAGTGGTTTACAGAGTATGTCAAAGTGTAGTCAACATAGTAATGTAGAAAATGAGGCCGCTGATTTACATGTGGCAAACTCCTTCAAACAGTAATGTAGTAAGTGAAAGAATAATCTGTCTTAATAGTGTTGAGAGTCAAGTACTGGCCAGCACTCTGGGATAAATCCCCTGCTCTTTTTTGCAGAATTAGGGTAGGATGCCTTCCTGTCCACCCAAGCAGGCAGACAGATGGATCTGTTTTTTAAAATCTCATCTAAAAGAGACACCACCATAATTGTGGCATTGGCTCAGCGAAACTCTGCAGAGTCGGCCTTGGCTTTTGTGTTCGAGCCCTGCAGAGTGAAATTGATCATTAATCATCTAGATATTCTTGCAAATAATATAGGGGACACACCTTAGGAATCACTAAAAGAAAGGATTTTATTTCACTTTTTAAGTGATATTTTAAATTGTTCTTATAAAATTATAGAGAGGAGGTAAAAGGTTGTATTGAACAATTCAAAGCCAGTGGCCACATGTTGAAACTGCTTGGAATATATCCTAGCACACTCTGATGAAAATGCGCCAAATTCTTTGAGTGTGGTCTCAAGGTGGTAGATGTTCTAACTTTGCCAAGTTAATATTTACAGGTTGAATATATCCTAGAAAATACTGCAGTTAATGAGGCAAAATCTCTTTCATCTCAAATATACAACCAGAACCAGATGAAGCTTTTGGAAGATATTGGCAAAATATGAGCTTTAATATTGTTTAATTTGTGTACACATCCACAGTGATTACAAATGTGGATGGCACAATTTACAGGACTACTGTTGGAAATTTAGATAACATTTTTTACATTGCTATTTCAAAGGAATCACAGAAATATGATCGAATATTTTGACAAACTTGCTCACAGCTTTGGAATATTTGAATTGAAACTGTTGCCTGATATTTTCTGACTGGGAAGCAAGATTTGTATTGCTAACTTAATGCGGTGGGAGAACATGACATGACTTCTTTCTGCATTTTCTACATGCCTGCATGCCAGTGCTACAATTTGGTGACCCGCTTATTCGGAAAGGCACTGCACAGGATGAGAGACTTTGTCGGGAATATGCAGAAGTGAAGTCAGGCCATCAGAAAGATCGCACTATGTCCAACGAACCGTTCCTCTTTTATCATGTGTTTTTTATGCCGGCAACCAAAAATTTGGATTTATGACATATTTAGATTTAGGGGCAGCACAGTGGCTCAGTGGTTAGCACTGCTGCCTCACAGGGCCAGGGACATGGGTTCAACTCAGGCAACTGACTGTGTGGAGTTTGCACGTTCTCCCCGTGTCTGCGTGGGTTTCCGCCAGGTGCTCCGGTTTCCTCCCACAGTCCAAAGACGTGCAGGGTAGGTGGATTGGCCTGCTAAATTGCCCGCAGTGTTTAGAGATGTGTTGGTTAAGTGCATTAGCCAATCAGAAATGCAGGGTTTCAGCGATAGGGTAAGGATGGATCTGGGTGGGATGCTCTTCAGAGGGCCAGTGTGGACTTGTAGGGCCAAACGGCCTGCTTCCACACTGTGAGGATTCTATGATCTATGACAAACTGGTCAAAGAGAAGGCAAAGTCAATAACTATTTTCTGGTTGGGCTTGTTACGTAGAAACATAGAAGCAGGAGTAGGCTATCTGAACCCTTAAGCCTGCTCCACCATTCCATATAATCACATCTGATCAAGTTCAATACCCTAATCCCGCCCTTCCTCGATACCCTTTGATCCCTTTTAGGCACAAGAGCTACATTCATCTCCTTCTTGAAAACGTAATGTTTTGACCTCAACCACTTTCTGTTGTAATGAATTCCACACGCTCACCACTCCCCAAGTGAGAAAACTCCTCATCCCAGTCATAAAAGGTTCACCCCCTATCCTTAAACTATGACCCTGGTTATGGATTCCCCCGCCATCAGGAACATCGTTCCTGCATCTAATCTGTCTAGACCTGTTAGAATTTTATGTTTCTTTGAGATCCCCCATCATTCTTCTCAACTCCAGTGCACATAATCCTAATCAATTTAATCTCTCCTCATATGCAAGTCCTGCCATCCCAGAGTCAATTGATAAGCCTTCACTATATTCTCTTTATCACAAAAATATCCTTCTTCAGATAAAGGAGACCAATCTGCACACAATACTCTTGTTGTGGCTTCACCAATACCCTGTATATATATAGCTCTGCCCTTGCACTTCAACCCTCTCGCTATTAAGGCTAACATACAGTTTACTTTATTTACTGTCTGCTGCACCTGCCCAGTTAATTTCAGTGACTGGTGCACAAAGACACCCAGGTCTTACTAAACATTCCCTTTACTCAATTTACTGCCAAATAATAATCTCCTTTCCTATTTCTGCTACCACATTTATCCACATCACATGTGTTTACTAGGCCTATCACACACTGACCCACCCACTCAGCCTGTCCAAATCATACTGCAACATCTCTGCGTACTCTCACTGCTCACCCTCCCACCCAGCTTTGTAAATTCAGCAAATAATGAGATATTACATTTAGTTCCTTTGTCTACATTATTAAAATACATTGTGAATACCTGGAGTCCTAGTACCGATCCTGCGGTACACCACTAGTCATTGCTTGCCATTCAGAAAAAAAAAGATCTATTTGTTCCTACTCTTTATTTCCTTTCTGTCATGCAATTTTCAATACATCTCAATATGCTAACTCCAATCCCATGCACATTAATTTTATGCAGTAATTTCTTGTGGGATTTTGTCAAAAGCCTTATGGAAATCCAAATAACGTACGCCACCTTGCTGTCCTAATCAACTCTGCTAGTTACAGCCTCGAACAATTCCAGTGGATTTGATTTCCCTTTTATAAATCCATGCTGACTGTGTCTGATTCTGTTTTCTAAGTGTTCTGCTATAAAATCCTCGATAACGGACTCTAGCAGTTCTCCACTACTAACGTCAGACTTCCTCGTCTACAAGTCTCGATTTTCTCTCCACCCCCCATTTTATATAGTGGGCTCTGTTATTAAATTTTATGACGAAATACCACAATACATGATATTCAGAGGTATACCAGGTTCTATTCATGTGGCTACATTATTGAGAGACCAATTGATGAATTCTATTAGTCAGTCAACTTCACATGCTTCTCTCTCATTTTTTCTGTTTCAACTGAACTCCACTCACACCAGGTTATTTATGCCCGGTGAGGGAGAGCTCCCTGACATGATTAAAATTGTTCCAGAATTCTAAAGCCCTCACACAATACACAACTCTTCAAGTACCACCTGACCTACGTATGACAAAGTCTGTATATTCTGCACTTATCAGCTATTTCGTCTAACTGCAGTGGAAAAAAGTCATCCCCTATCTCGAGGTCTGCCTCAGTACATGAATTTTAACTGAAACTTTAAAGCAAGTGCAAAACTAAACCAGAAGTTACTTCTTACATTGTGTAAAGAAGCACACATAGCAAAATTAATTCTTAAGCAGAACCTTAAAGGGAGTTGATTTGTTCTGCCAAGCTTTCAATTGTCTTGCACTGTTTTTCAGAAACTGAGAAGGTGGAATTTAACGGATAAATTGATACAGCAGTGGAGGCATAACTGCAGCAATCAAGCTGAGACAACTCAAGTTAAAAGAATCATAAGATCCCTGATCACTTAAATTTTGACAGCAACACCCAGGGAGAAAGTGGAAATAGTCACTGCCTTCATAAGGATTGCTCCCGACTACCTGAAATGCGCAATATTAGCACCTATTCTATCGTTCTTCTGACCAATTATATTCTGTTAGTGCCCTTAATGGCACTTTTTAAAGTTGTTATTAAAGCTAAAGGAGCTCACATTACAGAGTTTGTGCAGTATAAGTCACAGACTGAGATACTGAACGACCTTAACCTCTGCAATACCTTTCTGCTGTGGCTTTGAGGTGATTCTATTTTTTATTACTCCACTTGGCAACAATTCATTGACACAAATTAATTATATACAGAGATAAAATCTGAGCTTAGATGTTCTAAACTAATGTTCCATTGACATAACCAGTAATGTATATAGGTAATAGGAAGTGTAGAAGGTTAAAAGAGAACTGTTTTTCTAAAGTAAATGTATTTCAGACATTCTTGAGCTGATTTATTTCTTCATCACTCTGCTCACACTTAGCTTAATGACGAAAAGATCTAATCATTGAAAATTGGCCCCTCCCATTAATGGAAACAATAGGAATTTCTCCAACTGAAACGTTTAGGGAAAAAAAATCAACAGTGATGTTAGCCGTTTTAACTTACACGAAAGGCACTCTGCATGCACAGGTCTACATCAATTTCGTTGTGAAATGCTACCGGGCTGGACTGCAAGATGGAGTACCTAATTGAAAAATGGTATAATCAACAATAACCTACCTCAATATCGCATTTTTAACAAAGTAAAATATCCCAAGGTGCTTGAAACATAATCAAACAAAATCTGACACCAAGCCGAGAAAAGAACCAAAAGTTCAAGTAAAGATGTATGTCTCGACTGTTTTGAAATATGGAAAGAGCCAGAGTGGCTTTGGGAGAAATTACAGAGTAGAGGGTCCAGACAGCTGAAGATACAACCACCAATGGCAGAGTAAGTTAAATCCCTTTTTTTGAGGATTCCTGACTTTCAAAAGACACAGTGATCTTGGTTATAGATCTGGAGAAGGTTATAGGGAAAGGGAGGTGGTGAGGCTATGAAAGGGATTTGTGAACAAACTCAAAACTGCTGTTTTGCAGAAATAGAAGGCAATGAAAAACAGAGAACACATTGGTCAACACAGCTTGCTGACAGTTAGGAAACAGCTACTGGAGTTTAGATGACCTGTCTATTTCCTCTACGTCTATCTTCTCCTTTATCCATCTTCTATCCGCCTCCCCCTCTCTCCCAATTTATTTCAGAATCCCCTTCCCCTCTTTCATTTTCTGAACAAGGATCACATATACACACACACATATACATACACAAACGCAAACAGACACTATATATATATTATATATACATAGAACAGAAAGGGACCCAGCACTGATCCCAGTGATATGCCACTGGACACTGGACTCCAGTCATACAAATATCCTTCTACCATCACCCTCTATCCCCTACTACCAAGTTGGGATCCAACTTGCCAAGTTATCCTAGGTCCCATTTGCTTTTATCAGTCTCCCATATGGGACCTTAATCCATACTATCCATATCAACTTCACTACCCTCATCTATACACCTGATCACCTCCTTGAAAAACTCAATTAAATTTATTCAGGATGACCTTCCCTCTGAAGACAGATCAAACCACATCTCTCCAAGTAGAGATTAGTCAGTCCTTCACAATTTTCTCCAGTAACTTCCCTACCATTGAAATGAGACTCACTAGTTTAGAACTCCTTGGTTTATCTCTTGAAAAGTGGAACCACATCAGCTTTCCTTCAGTTCTCTGGCATCTCCTGTGACCACAGGCAAAATAAAACTTTAGGTCAGAACCCCTGTAATTTCATCCTCCTTTTCTCACTGCAATCTGGGATGCAACTCATCTGAACTTGGGATCTGTCCACCTTGGAGCCTGTTAAAATATCCAATTCTTAATCCCTATGTCAAACTGCTCAATAACCTCAGTTCAGTACCGCATCCCAAATATCGTACCTACAATGTCCTCCAATGTGGATACACATGAGAAGCACTTGTTTAACACCCAACCAATGTCCAGACACAGATTGTCCACTTTATCCCTAACAGGCTCTACTCTTTCCCTGGTTATCATATTCCCCATGACTTATAGAATACCTTGGGAATCTTCACAATCTTACCCACCAGTGATTCGTCAAGCTCACCTTTGCTCTACTAATTGATTTCTTAAGTTCTCTCTGCAATTCACTAAGGTTTATGTTGATACTTAGTACAGCCTTTTTGTCCAGTCCTTTTAATCCTAGACATACAGGGTTCTCTGGGCTTTTTGCTTCAACACTTCACTCTAAAGGGAGCAAGTTGTATCTGTTCTCCACGCAATTCCTTTCTGAAACCCACCCACTCCCACTGTTCTGCAGATTTAACCACAAGTCGATGTTCTTTGTCTACTATGACCAGACCCTACTCATTGTAATAACATTTTCCTTTCCTCATTTCAAAACCCCCTTTTCCTTTTCTAATAGAAATGTAAAACAATACAGGAGGAACAAACTGTAGAAGACTCATTTACACTCAAAACACTAGCTTGTTGTCTCTCCACAGATGTTGTCTGACCTACAGTGATTTCCAGCATTTTTGTTTTCAGTTAAAACATACGGTTTTGCATTTGCTAATACTGAAATTCTCTCCCACTACCACTTTGAACACCTGTGTGGCTTTGTTCCCCAGAATTAGGCCAAGCACTGCACCATCCTTTGTTGGCCCTTCTACATGATGATATAAAACAGATGTTTTCCTGAATAATTTCAGGGAATTTGCCCACTCTCGCCCCTTAACATTACGACTATCCCAATTAGTGTTGTGGGAATTCGAAACCTCAAACAAAAATAAAATTACAAATGCTCAGCAAGTCTGACAGCATTTGTGAAGAAACACCAGAGTCAACATTTCAGTTCCAGTGATCTTTCTTCAGAGCTTCCCTCGTGATATACCCTATTATTGTTTTTCCACATCTCAGTGAATTGTCGACACACTCACTCCTCTACTGCCTGCTAACTATTTGAGACTTTATAATACACACCGAGAAGTGTGTTTACTCCTTTTTCATTCCCAAGCTCCACCAACCACTCTAATTTTAACAGCCTTACAAGATATTGTCCCTCCTCATGACAATAACCAACTCCTTCATTGATAACATACAGCGAGAAAACTTGCTCAGCCTCATTGTAAGAAACCTTCCAAAAATCTCAATGCAATTCATACTCAAGCCAAAAAAATTCAGCCAATCAATTTTGTTTTATAATCCATAGGTTGTTTTGGCGTTTTCCAACACAGAAGGAAATATTTACTTTATTATGGGCCAAATTTGTTTTTATAGCACAAAACTATTTCATGGAATAGGCACAAAATACTGGAGAAACTCATTGAGCCTGGCAGCTGTGAAGAGAGAAACATAGGTAACATTTAGAGTTCAGAATGACTGTTTTAATATCTCCACAGATGTTGTCAGACCTGTTGAGTTTCTCTGGCATTGCGTGTTTGTTTCAGATTTCCAGCAAAGTGAGTTCTTATATTTTATGGAATAACTCACCAACATCTTTTCTCCAAGAACATCAACCTCTTTTTCAGTGACAGTTCAATGCCAAAATGAGCAGCATCATTTTTATAGTTGATGATACTAGAAAATCAGCCTTTCAACTCTTGTGCATTTCTCTGTATAATCTGGTTGTGCAGTCTGTTAATTCGAGGTCTTTTGCATCCTTGCAGATGATCAGCTCAAAGCACTGCAATGTACACAATGGACAATGAATGTGATCCTGTCAGCAGAGTATTACGGTGATATTCAGCAACAATTATGTCACCTATGTTATGGACCAGACCAAACTCCCTCAAAACATATTAAGGTGATAATCTAGACTCCAATATTTTCTTACTTTTAAAAGCAAGTGTAAGGCGGTGTGTTCTGGATATAGTTCAATGGGTCAAACTACCACGCTCGAAGCAAAAAAACACTTTATTTTTACACTACAGTGAAAATATAAACAAAAGAAGAATTGGAATAACTTAACAGAATAATAGATTATTTAACTACTAAACAGCAACACCTCCAATATAGTAACATTCCTGTAAATACACCCTTGGCAAAAACAAACAGTAAAATAGATTGTCTCACAAGTAATTCTTGCAGCAGGAAGAGAATCTCACCTACTACTACAACAGAGAGAGGAATAAGAGCTTTCACATTCAGCTTCAAGATCCCAGCAATTGCTGAAAGCTTAAAAACTAAAATCCCTGGTTTGGTACGAGCTTGACCCCACCCATTCACGCTGTTTCTATTGTTCCAGCATTACAAAAAAACAAAGTTTGCTGGGCTCAGAGCAGACAGCTTAGCTCCAAATCTGCAACACTCGCTTTCAAAAGAAAATGTCAGAATAAATCCTTCTTGAAGGCACATCTCATAACACCTCCCAAATTCAAGTTGATGATTCATTGTGGCATTATCAAGTGCTGACTTACAAATTATGTTGTCCAGTCAGCATTTCAAACTATGCATTATTTTGGAGATAGGCACACTTTCTTTGCTCATATAACTACAAATTGAGGGGTGATAGATTTAAGACAGATGTCAGAGACAGGTTCTTTACTCAGAGAGTGGTAAGGGCATGGAACGACCTGCCTGCCAATGTAGTGAACTCAGCCACATTAGGGGCATTTAAACAGTCCTTGGATAAGCATATGGATAATGACGGGATAGTGTAGGGGGATGGGCTTAGATTAGTTCACAGGCTGGCACAATATCGAGGGCCGAAGGGCCTGTTCTGCACTGTATTGTTCTATGTTCGATATAGCAACAGCCCTATTTTATCCTTGAAGATAGATTATGTTATGGCTTGTTGGTTTGAATGATCTGTTTCTGTGATGTCGACATTTGTTTGTATGTTACTGTATTTTCTATTCCTGTAGCTTCTAAAGCTGATAGAACAATCATAATTACTTCGATCCATTAAGATTACTGATTCAGAAACTCATAACCTCTTCATCACTTTTTTTCTACTACCAACCTAAGTGGAACAGAAAGTTAAATTATTGTCCAGCGTAGGCTACACAACCATTAGCTATTCACTTTATTAACATCATCATTGTTAACCACAAGTACAAACTAGCTCAAATTTCACAAAGGCACACACTAAGTAAGGAAAATTGCAAGAAAAAGGCTTATTTGCTTGTCCAGTCAGTGCATTCGAGGAGCAAGAATCATACGCCCTGCCATGGTGCCAATGTGCGAGTGCAAACAGCAAAACATGCCTCTGAAAATCTATATAAAAATCCTTATCAGTGTTGACACAAGCAGGAACGCTGAACAGTCTGATAATGATTGCCTTGGAATCACAGTGAAATATAGAGACCTTCCTCATAGTAACTGATCCCGAGCAATTGTTTAATGTGGTATCCTACTGCAAACATGATCCGACTTTAAATTTGCTCGAAGCATCCAGGCATCTGTTTTCTTCCAGACATAAGCCTCACTTCTTCTCATGAATTGCTTCTTTCAACTGAGAGAAGTGAAGTTCCTTAGGCCTTGGATAAAGAGGCTACACAAGAAAATGTTAACCTGGATGTAAATATCTTCCAGCGGAATCTTATGAAATTAGGTTTGTCACTACCTGTACACTCTGCTGTCCTATGTCAGTTTTGCAACAATTGAAACAAACTCTCTACATTATTTTCTGAAATTTCCCCACACATATCTTTTAAGAATATTTTTGTTCCTTCCAATTGACTGCAAATTGCTTGTCCATTATCAACTGCCTATTATCCTCATTCAGGTTAACAATTTCTCATGACATGGTTTCCAGTGACAAATCCCGCAATTTTTGTTACCGAATACGACAAGGTAACTGAGCCTGAAGTGAAGGGGATTTTTAAGAATTTTCAGCTCCAGCCATCTGGTCCTTCATATGAGATATTTTGAAAGCATGTTCCACTTTATAGCTTCAGAGATAGCAGGAACTGCAGATGCTGGAGAATCTGAGGTAACAAGGTGTAGAGCTAGATGAACACAGCAGGCCAAGCAACATCAGAGGAGCAGGAAGGCTGACATTTTGGATGTAGACCCTTCTTCAGAAAAGCCTAGACCGAAACATCAGCCTTCTTGCTCCTCTGATGCTATCTTCCATTTTATAGTGCTGTATAGAGATATTGAGGATAATTGTGACTGTGCGCAATAGTGTGAAACTGATGACAGCAAGCTGATAGCATATCACACATCTCTCCCAAATTCAATTGCAATTGAATGGGCTTCAGCTTCACTATCATCCAATTTACATTATTGTATGAAGTCATAATTAGCTCCAGTTTATTTTATTTATGATATTTGCCAGCGTTTTTGTAATAACCTCCACTATATAGAAATGAGCTAATGTTGCATTAAATGCTTTTCTCTTTTCTGTTCAAACAGACATTTTTATTCTGATTGAAGCTTACAAAGAACATTCGGCTCAGGTTTGAGTAAGCAACTGAATGTTGATGAATTAGTCTGTAAACACTGAATTTCATTACGACAGCGGGGGTGGGGGGGGGGTCGTCCAATTTATGAGCCCTTTGATAGATGTGGCCAGCGGACAATCCAGATGTGGATAATTACATTTTATTAGTCATAAAATGATTAATCGACACCATCACTGTGTACGTGATCTTACTGATCCTTGCTCTATGCATTTGTACAAAGAACATTTTCCATGCTGCTGGTAAAATAGTAGAAGGAATGCAACAGGATTCTTTTCTGGTTGTTACTCTTCATTTCCTCAATTTTTAGCTTGTTGTTTACTTGCTAAAGTAGCATTTAATGTCCGTGTAAAAAGATACACCTCAGCACCTCAGCAACACCAGCAAAATCATAAACAGTTTTTATTGTTCAACTCAACGAGTCCGAAAAGCTGATCTATTTTAGCGAATGAGAGCAATCCCAACCTACATCCATCAACTCCAGTGGATCACATTAACACTAAGAGCAAGCAACATCTAATTGCAAAAAGCTGATCTATTTTAGCGAATGAGAGCAATCCCAACCTACATCCATCAACTCCAGTGGATCACATTAACACTGAGAGCAAGCAACATCTAATTGCAAAAAGCTGATCTATTTTAGCTAATGAGAGCAATCCCAACCTACATCCATCAACTCCAGTGGATCACATTAACACTAAGAGCAAGCAACATCTAATTGCAAAAAGCTGATCTATTTTAGCTAATGAGAGCAATCCCAACCTACATCCATCAACTCCAGTGGATCACATTAACACTAAGAGCAAGCAACATCTAATTGCTCTCTTTGTGGAAAGCATGAACAGCCATCACAGCACATCAACATACTTATCCATCACTGAAGCCAATGTATTACGTAACAACTGAGAGAGTGGTGTAGAAAGTGCATCAAGGTGTGTTGCAACCCTTCATGTTTGAATTATAGATTTTGGGAACACTACCAGAAAATCTACATTAAATAGCGGTATGTGCTTAAATTAACATGCACATATAGCTGTGTGTGTGTGTGTGTGTGTGTGTGTGTGTGTGTGTTTGAACTTGCACATGGGATTGGGGTGTACTAGTATTTATTTCCCATCCCTGTTGTCCTTGGGAAAGTGGTAGAAAATTGCCTACTTGAACTGATGCTCTCCCTGAGCTAAAGGGACATCTATGCTGTCAAATGGGTTTCAGCCTTTAGTGAAGAAGTGCCAGTATTTCTCTGGCTGGCCTTGCATGTGGCTGAAACCGTTACTTTAGACATTCTTGCATACGGTCTGCAATTTTGGGTAATTAACCATGTATGAGAGCATCTTATTATATCAATTCAATCCAAACAAAGTCCAGATAGTACACCTTATGCAAGACCACTAATAAGAAAAATATTCTTATAAACATTCATTGAGCCTGGAGTGAGAGGTGGGGTCATAAGAAGAACTAAATGACAGCAGATTAATTATTGCATTGCAGGGTCAGTGGAGTTCAGTGACGCTGAGAACTATGGTAACAGCAATCTCTTTTTCAGGTACATTGATTAGAATGTTACAAACTACCTTTTTTGCTTTTCCAGTAATATGAACATTGAAGGTAAAATCAGGGAAATTATAGGAGTGCTACTTCAAACTAATGATCGACCATTTTCAACAAAATCAAAACATACTATTAGCCTCATCCATCATCAAGCTATGTCAATTTTAAAGAAAACTTTGTAGTGTAGTATGTCGCATTTTACTTCCATATTTCCTTTCTCCATGACTCGTTAACAGTGGACAGATTTTTACAAATGGCATAAATACTTATTTGTGATTATACATAACAGCATTAAGAAGGGATTTCCAACTGGTAATGTTAATTAAATTCACACTCCCAGCATGAAGAGTTGTGATGGAGGACCTTGTTGTAAAATCTTTGTAAGATTGTTACAGAAATCCTGGGAGTTTGGTAAACTTATGCACACACAGTAAAATGTTCATATCCTCGCGGGATAGCAGTGCTTTATATTTCCTGCTAAAAGATACTCCAGATTCAGTAAAAATTAATGAGTTGCAGCAAAACATTTCTACACTTGGTCAGGTGCATTGCAGAATAAGTGCTGGATGGATACACTGGAATGCTCAGCCTGTGAGGTTTTATGGAATCAGGAGAGATTTCTTAATTAAGCGATGGGGGGACCAGTACCAGTATGAATGCATTTGATAAGATGATGCCACCCAGCAGCCCCACATACCAAAAGAAAAACTGGGCTCTCTCAAAGAGAGAAAGAGCGCTCAGCTTGCAGTTCCATCTGCCTTGTCAGGATACTGAAAGCATGACCAAAAATTGAATCCTCTCAACAGTCAACAAGATGTACAGCAGGAAGAACACAGCAGGCCAAGCAGCATCTTAGTAGCAGAAAAGCTGATGTTTCGGGCCTGGATTTCTGATGGAGGGCCGAGGCCCGAAATGTCCTAAGATGCTGTTTGGCCTGCTATGTTCATCCAGCTCTATACCTTGTTATCCCGGATTCTCCAGCATCTGCAGTTCCTATTATCTCTCTCCTCTCAACAGTTGATGCTATCATTCTCTGGATTTTTAGGTCATTCCTACATATGCTGTTTGTTACTTATTAATTTAAAAAGGTGAATGAGGTACACTGATGGACAGACACATTCACCAACTGAGACAGTAGGATGTTTGAACATAGGGCATTGGGAATTTCCATTTTTCATCTGGTCCATCTCAAGCTATTCACTCTGTAAGACGTTAGACACCCTTCGAATTATAAGATGGCATATAATTCTTGATGTAATTCCAGGAGCCAACATTTTCAGGATTGAATCCAACATATATAGAATAAGAGTTTACCAGAAAGGCTGCAATTTTAAATGTATACTACTGCTTTTTCCCCCAAATCTGTCAAAGTTTCTGTTTATCATCCTCTTTGTAAAGCTGGTGATTTGGAGACAAATCTTTAAATAGATATGGACTTGGGTGCCTGTGGGCATTATGTGCATTACACCCGCAAATTGAACAAACTGGAATTTTGTGCTCCTTCAGATTCCTGATTTTAAAACTTAATGAATATGGATATCTCCTACAGGGGTTGAGACATTTTCAAACAGCTCCCTCTCAAGGTGCTTTCGCTTTCAATCTTTCCAGGAAGTAGTATGCATTTTCCTGACTGCGTAATTCATTGGCATATACACAGGTCTGAGTGATCTTTGGAATGGCTCTTATCTGTTATTGTATATGATCTAGCTAATTGCAGAATAAAATTAAGCATAGCTAGGGAAAACAGAAGCGTATGAAAGTATATGGTACACAATTTCAGCTCCCCAATTTTAACTCCCCTCCCAAGTCAGGGGCAGCACAGGGGCTCAGTGGTTTGCACTGCTGCCTCACAGTGCCACATCCCTGGGTTCAATTCCAGCCTCAGGTGACTGTACAAACGCCACACAGACATTCTCCCAACGTCCACGTGGGTTTTCTCCCAGTGGCTCTGATTTCTTCAGGCAGTTCAAAGATGTGCAGGTTAGGTGGATTGGCCATGTTAAACTGCCCCATAATGTCCAGGGATGTGCAGGCTAGGTGGGTCAGCCATTGGGAATGCAGGATTATGGGAATAGTGTAGGGGGGGTTGGATTTAAGCGGGATGATTTTCAGAGGATCACTGCAGACTTGATGGACCGAATAGTCTGCTTCTGTGCTGTAGGGATTCTACAGTGCTTCTGCAAGAGCAGCAGTTGGACTTCTTCACTTTAGAGGGGTTGGAAGCCTGGAAAGTTGGTGCTCAACAAGTTGAGGGCGAGTACAATTTTTTAATTCACTTATTCTCACTCAGTGGACCAGTTCTTTATACAATTTAATTGTTGCAATATTTCTGGTTTGCTTTCCTGGCAGCCCTGAGCTAGTGCAGATTGATCTAGTCCAGCATTATTTCTGTACTGATGCCCAAGAGAAAGTAGCTGTGCCACAGAGAACACCAGTATGTAACCAGAAATGATGGTAAAGGTTCATAGATACAACAAGTTTGCTGTCAAAATGACTAGTTTGTATCCTTCCTCAGCTGAGGAGTCAAGTAATGGAACTACTGTAAAAGGTGCAACCGCATCTGATGTACTATGAGCAGCTTTGGTCCTCTTAAGCAATGTAATACGTAACTTCATTAGAGACAGTTCACAGAAGGTTCACGAGGATGATCCCCTGATATGGACAGATTGTCTTATGGGCATTGGTTAAACGGGTTGGGACTCCACGTTCTGGAGTTTTAGAAGAATGAGAGATGATCCAATTGAAATGTATGGAATTCTTAAGGGGCTTGATATGGTAAATGCTAAGAGAATGTTTCCCGTCACAGGAGAGTCTTGGACCAGAGGGCATCGTCTCAGAATAAAGGCATGCCAATTTAAGACTGTTATGAGAAAGAATTTATTCTTTCAGAGAGTTGAGAGTCTTTGAAACTCCTTTCCACAAAGGGCTACAGGGGGCAGTGGCCTTGTGCATATTTAAGGCTAGATAGATAGATTCTTGATCAGTTGGGGAATCACGAATTATAGGGAAAGGTGGGAGTGTGGATATGAAGAACCTCGGGTCAAACATGACCATATTGAATGGCGGAGCAGGTTTGAGGGACTGAATGGTTTAGTCCTGTTCCTACTCATTACAGTCTTATGGTCCAATGACAACTTGCATTTATCTGGCCTTCCCAAACAATGTTTTACCCCAAGCATATTCAAAAAAAGTCCGTTTTCCAGCATAAGGAGATATTAAAGCTGGATGACCAAAAGCTTGGTCAAAGAGATGTGTTCAAAGGAGCATCTTAAAGTCGGGGGAGTGGGGTGCTGAACAGAGAGTTATAGACACATTGTAGCTCAGGGAAGAGATTCTGGAGTTGAGAACTAAGGCAACTGCAACAAGATCTGCCTGTGGAGAATCAATTAATATTTGTGATAGACAACAGGCATGACTTAGAAGAGCTTGGAGATTTTGTGGTATTGGTGTGAAGGAGGATACCAGCATCAGGTGGTGAGACCATGGAAGTCTGAGGTCATGGAAGGATTTAAAAACAAGAATAGGAATTTTAATATTGAGGAATGGCTGGACTGGAAGCTAATGTAGTTGTGCAAGCCTTACAAGACATTAAAAGAAGGATGCTTTGCAAGAGCTGATACATGGTAGTCAGTGGGCATTATGTTCACTAACCTAAAACAATTTAGGCCACTATGTAGAATATACAAGCAACACTTACAGGAGAATGGGAGAAAATCACACACTTAAAGAAATGGAAAGATGTACAAGTTTTATTTTGCTTTCTTTTCTATGGTAGTAATGCAAGAGACCCAGAAACAGATTCAATACACAAACAGGCGAAACTCAAGGAAACACATTAAATCTAAGCTAATCAAGGTGACATATCTATAACATCCAAAAGATCAAAAATTGCTTACTCTATTAGTGATAAACTTGCATTCTGCTTATTGCCACAATCTCAAAATAATGGTGTCAACAGACAGTCCAGCAAAATTCGTTCAACTGGGTGTTGAGGAAGGGTCTAGGCCCGAAACGTCATCTTTTGTGCTCCTGAGATGCTGCTGGGCCTGCTGTGTTCATCCACCCTCACATTTTATTATCCTTTCAACTGGCCCCAGTTTTCCAAAGCATAGATAAATGTTTCTGAAAAGGTAGATGGGAACTGCATATGGGAATCCCCATCAGAGTAAGTTGCAAAAGGAACAGCCTGGGAATTTGAAGATTTCACTGGACAATTCCTCTATGCCTAGAACACACCAAAAAACCTCTATTTGAATCAGAGAACTTGAAGAATCACAGAACACCTAAAATGCATTGGACCCATTGAGACTGCACTGACTCTCCGAAGAGCATCCCACGTCCAGTCCCCTATTAGCCCCATTACCTCATATTTACATGGCCAATCCACCTACCCAGTACATCCTTGAACACTATAGGCAATCTAGCATGGCCAAACCACCAAACCTGCACATCTTTGGACCGTGAGAGGAAAGTGGAGCACATGGAGGGAACAAGGGGAGAATGCGCAAACTACACACAGATGATTACCCAAGGTTGGAATCATATCTGGGTTACTGGCACTATGAGGCAGCTGTGCAAATCACTATGCCATCGTACTGCCCTTCTGTATGTGTTTCTGATGGCAACTGTTAAAGTGTGATTCTGAAAATTGAAAACGCAGAATATAGTGGCCGACTGCTGTGGAGAAAGCAGGTATGGTCACCATGTTAGAGATAGCAAGAACTGCAGATGCTGGAGTCAGAGATACCACCGTGTGGAGCTGGCGGAATACAGCAGGGCAGGCAGCATCAGAGGAGCAGGAAAGTTGATGTTTTGGGTTGGAACCCTTCTTCTGAAGAAATGACAACTTTCCTGCTCCTCTGATGCTGCGTGGCTAGCTGTGTTCCTCCAGCTCCACGCTGTGTTATCTATATCTCCATGATAGTTCTACATAATAGAGCACAATATGCGTATCATCAGAATAGAAGTACAGCTCCACATTTCTGAACTGACCCTGACTAGAGTCTCCATTCAGAAATATGGAGCTCTTTTGTGGCATTAAAAGGAGTGGAGTAGCAATCTACATCAGACTGCCACTCCTTGAAAACTTCAGCCGAATGCTAAGACAACTTTGTGAGCCCATTGTTACACTATTGGATCATTTATATCAGTTTTCTTCTAATATAAAAACTGACAACATGTGCTCACCATGAAAGAACTCTTTTCAAATAACACCGCAGATGCCAAATTCATTCATTTAAAATGGTTGGAAGTGATCCTTAATAGAACACAAATCTCTGACTACTTAAATATTCCAATAACAATGTTATGTATGTTTTTAATAATTCTTTTAAAATCAATTTTGAATTGCAAACAAAATATTTGATCAAAAAATTAAGATAAAGACCACATCATCACACTGAATAAAAGCCAAAAAGCAACTTGTAGCATTGCTTTGACTAAATAAGCAAAGGAACAATTATGTATTTCTGAAATATAACCTAAACCTGGAGTATGTTTTATTTATTTTTGTTGTTTTCCAATGGTCGGTTAACCATATAGCTGTTCATGCCTGTAATACCTTAGATTAACCCTAAAGCAACATATCACATGACAGAATACAAACTAAAGATATTGCACAAAACACCAAGTTTAATGCTACTTATTTTTGCACTCTTGTATGACAACATTTATTGATAAGTAAGTTTGTCCATTTTTTCTCTATGCCAAATCTCGTTTGGTGATATGATTTGGTAAAATATTAATCTTGTAGAAAGCTGGCCACAAAAGATACAACTTGCTCTATGACATAGATATCACCTTTCAGGTCAATAATTTCACTTTTGCAATAGCAACAGAATGTTTTGTCGTTAACATTTTATAACTAGAATGACTCAAAAAGGGAAGATCATAAGAGAGCGAAGCAGGCCTTTCAGCTTATCGAATCTGTTCTGCCATTCAATGTAGTCATGGCTAATGTGATAATCCTTAATTTTACTTTTCTGCCTTTTTCCCAGAGCGTGGATTCCCTCACTAATTTGAAAATCTGGCTCTCTCAGCTTTGAACATACTTAACTAACCAACCTTAACAACCCTTTTTGTAGTAAAGAATTCCACAGATTCTTTATTCTCAAAGAAGAAATTCCTCCTCATCCATATTATTCTGAGATTATGCCCTCAAATGTTTGGTATGCTTGCCTCTATTGGACACTGCTTTGAGTATAGGAGTTGGGAGGTCATGTTGTGGCTGTACAGAACATTGATTAGGCCACTTTTAAAATCCTGCATGCAATTCCAGCCTCCCTGCTATAGGAAGGTCATCGTGAAACTTGAGAAGTGTTTAGCAAAACCAAACCAGGACTGCAGGGTTTAAATGGGAGGGGAGGATGAATATGCTGGGCTATTTTCCCTGCAGCATCAGATGCTGAGGGGTGACCCGATAGTGGTTCATAAAATCACGAGGGCAGTGGATAGGGTAAATAGCCAAAGCGTTTTCCCTGGTGTGGGGGAATCCAAAACTAGAGAGCTTAGGTATAAGGTGAGAGGAGAAAGATTTAAAAGAGACCTAAATGGCAACCTTTTCATGCAGAGGATGGCTGCCAGAGGGAGAGGTGGAGGCTGGTACAATTACATCATTTAAAAGGCACCTGGATGAGTATACGAATTAGAAAGGTTTAGAGAGATATGGGCCAATGGGACTACATTATTTTAGAATATCTGGTCGGCATGGATGGGTTGGAATGAAGGGTCTGGTTTCATGTTATGTGGGGAAAATGGGATTTAAAAGGGACCTGAAGAGCAGCTTTTTCATGCAGAGGGTGGTGTGTGTGTAGAATGAACAGCCAGAGGAAATGCTGAAGACTGGTACGGTTACAATATTTAAAAGGCATCTGGATGAGTACATGTAAAGGAAGGGTTTAGAGTGATCTGGGCCAAATGCTGGCAAATGGAACTAGATTCATTTCAGATATCTGGTTAGCATGATTGAGTTGAACTGAAGGGTCTGTTTCCATGCTGTACATTTCCATGATTGTTTGATTCTATGCACTTTGTCAGGAAGGTTAGAAAAGGTGAATATGTTTTATTTGGAGAAAGACTGCAGAAAGCTACAGCACAGGGATTTAGGAGTCCTATCACAAGAATTGCAAAAAAGTAGCATCCAAGTTCAGCAGGTAATGGTGAAGGCAAATAGAATGTTGGACCATAAGACTGTAATGACATCAGACGTCATTAATATATACTGTAAATAATTATGGCCCCAGCACTGATCCCTGTGTCACCCCACTAGTAAAAGGTTGCTATCCTGAAAATGCTTCCCAACTCTGTTCTCTATTATGTAGTCAATCCTCTTCCCATGCTAATATACTATTTCCAATACCAGGAGGTCTTGTCTTAAAAGTAGCTGTATCTTCTCTAATGCCCTCTGAAAAATTGCGTTCTCTACTTCTCCTTTACCTATCCTACTTATTACTCCCTCGTAGAATTCTAATAAATCAGCCAGATATAATCCATAATGAACATATGCACGTATTTATAAAATCACAAATTGCATTACCCTGCCTTATAGCTTCATAAATGTGTACTCAGTCTCAGAATTGTGTACTTTGACCCCTGGGGCTCCTTGTCCAGGATTAATTTTAACATCTTTCCATTCCTTGTTGCTTCTCCCAAGAAATATTATCCAATGTTTGTCCACATTAAATTTCGCCCATCCACCTGGTCATTTTAGACCCATGTCTTTGTTATCTCATCTTTCACAATCCTCTTTGCATTTTGCCAAACCATCTACTTAACAGCCTCAGCAAATTCTGAGATGCGGTGTTCCCTACACTGAAGTCTAATGTATCCATAAGTATCAGTATGATCCTTTGATGATGAGGAACAACAGCTTGCACTTAAAACAGATTGACTGTATACAAACTGAATGTATAAAATTTAAATAAGGGGAAATCCAGATCAGGCAAGACCTTAGGGGACAGAGTATGGCTTTTTTGCAAAGTTTATAGAAGAGGGAGAATCAGGGAGGAGGAATGGTTTTAGAACAAAATTTGAACAATGAATGAAGAGTCTGCCAATGTTGTTTTGGGTCTGGTGGGATGGAATGATGGAAGTTGCAAATAAATTAAGTGAGAGAGGAGAGAAACGAGAGAAGGGACAGAAAAAAAAGGGCAGAAAAAGAGAGAGAAGACAGAACTTTCATTTTTTGATTTAAAAAAACATGAACTCAGGGAGGCTAGGAAAAAGAATACATGCAAAAATAAGTTACAGAGTTGAAACAACACTAGAAATCAGTCTGACAGATAGAGGAGCCAGAATCAGAATGTAAGTCAGCTTTTTAAGAATTCAAATTGGTCATCTAAGTGATAATGAACACAGGGTTCAAAAGCTAATTCAAATTTGACATGTATTCCAAAACTCTGCATTTAGTTTTTCTGAGCCTCACTGAAATTCCAGGACAGGGTTTGTCAAGAGCATTGAAAACCATGATCAGGAACTTAATCAGAATTGTTTCGATAGTTGGAGTTACAGTTCTCACAACAATGATGGACAGGAGCAGTTCCAGGGGAGTTTCTGACACACTCTTCCAGCAGATTCGGATTGTGCTTCTATCTAAATGTTGTATTTGCAGTAAGACTGAATTGTCACAGTAATGGCTTGGAAGCAGTTACTCGATTTCCTTCACAACTACATTGCATCCTATTGTTGAAAAGCACAGACAAATTCACAGCTCACTATGTCAAGCATACCTTAAGAAATTATACATGGAATTATCATGAATTCTTCTTTGTTAAACTAGCTGCAATTTCAACCTCCTAAGGAAACTGCATGTGGGGGAAACTGAAAGACTTAAATTCACTTGAGTTCTCAAGATACATACAATAAAAGAAACTACAAGAATACAATTTTAACAGTAACTTGACACATGCATACTATGACATTTTAGAACCACGCTGACTGGCACGTAATTTACCAATGTTCCAAAAGAAATATGAATTCCAGTAAACAATTAGATTCATTCAACATGGAAACAGACCTTTCAGTCCAACACATCCATGCCAGCCAACTAGTCCCATTTGCCTGCATTTGTCCTACATCCCTCTAAATCTTTCTTATTCGTGTCCCTGTCCCGATGTGTGTTTATGTACCTGTATCTGCCACTTCCCTTTGTTAGTTCATTCCACATATGGACCAATCTCTGTGTGAAAACGTTGCCCTTCGGGTCCCTTTTAAATCTTTCTACACTCACTTTAAAAAAAAGTCCTCTAGTTTTAGCATTGCTGACTACACTCATATTCCTGAGAAACTGTGTTCACAGGAAGATTTTAAAATGCAATCCAGGCTACAATCCACAATCATTTATGTGATTAGGTTCAAAAATGCTACTTGGAAAATGATAATTAAGCATTGGAGTTAATGGAATGAATGATCTCCTCCTCTGACGTTAGGATTCAAAGATTTTATAACTTATCACAGAACAACATCATGGGTTGAATCTTTATTTTTTTTTGGTCCAAGCAGAACTGGGCTAATTTTTTTTTGAGGGACTTCCTCCAGAAGGCATTGTTTCTTCACTGTACCTTAAAAATTCACCTCATTATCTATCTATTTTGCCCCCATGGTGTCCATCACATCTGACTCCAGCCTCATCCTACCACACATCAATCACAGAAAAGAAATTGTCACTGCACAATATGCACAGTCTCACCTCTAAAAGGCTGTTGTGCACCTGGACAAGCATCAGTCAGGAGAAGGCTCATACAGCTCTTGACATTGGCCCAGACAAGAAGTAAATGACCCCCTCCTTTGTGTTGTCCAGCTCCATAGGGTAGTCTACACATGGGACTTCCTCTTCTCCTGGTATCAGTATTGGAGGCCAAGACAACAGAGCATGCCACTCTGATCAGAGGTTGATGTTTGGGTTAAAGCAGTTATCAGCTCTCTGCAGGAGTGTACAGCACTGTAAGAAGAAGATCAATGCCCTTCTCCACTTCATCAAAATCAATGCCATCATCTTCCCTCTGTTGCTACATCCAAGACATCCAAGTGCTGTCCCACTCTTGCTCCTGCAAGCAACACCTCCCCTCACTTGCTCTCATCCATCCCAACCCCAACAGCACTGATACAGAGTTGCCACAATGCTGCCCACTCACTCACTCGGGACACATCCTACCTGCCCCAATCTTCATCTCCCTATGACCTACATTTCTCTTATTCCAAGGGGAAAACAGCCCCCCTTTGAACAAAAAGAGTCAAGATGAGTGGTGGAATACCTGACATTCAGCTCCTATGAGAGCATCCTGACTCTGATCGCCCCAATTGGCTGGCTGGCTGACTGACTGTGTCCAACCAGACTGCCCTTGACTTATTGTGCTGGGTCTCCCTGAGTGAACGCTAACACCTTGATTTAGCTGAAGTTTGCTGACAGTTAGGGCAAGCTTCCTACCTTTGTGTCAGTGCAAAATGGCACAGCAAAGCTAACACAAGCCTAAGGCTAAGCGAATGTGTGCTATAACAGTGAGTGAAGAGTTTAGAGATGCAGTCTGGTCCAGTCAATGAGCTGGGTGCCTGCCCCTGAGCACATAATGTTCTGTAGATTACAATGATAGTTGCTGGTGTAACCCCAGATGCAGCACTGAAGTGCAGAAATACACTATAAATAAATCAATGTGCCAGGAGGGCTCTTAGGTGCTGGTGCACATTTGATGCCATTGTCCATGAACATGAGGTTTCGGGATAGGGGTATTATTTGCTGATACCTATGGAGAGTGCCTTCAGATCTTGGATCCTGGTGTCCAACTCAACATGCAGACCCTCTGGAACAGGCAGTGTGCTGAATCTGCCAGGTATCCATGCTGATTTCCATATCGTGTTTGCTTGATGCCCAGTTTTTTTGGAGCATTCGGTGAGATAGCGAGCTGAACATTAATGAGGCAAATTAGGCTGTCAACTATGCATTTAACAAGCTATGACTCCCCCTTAATTGGAAACTCACCACTGTCTAGCAGGAAAGTTGCCTCACTGCTCAGGAATAACATTAGATGATGCTCCTGATGTCAAGATGGGCGTCAGACTGGAGATAGCAAGAACTGCAGATGTTGGAGTCAGAATCAATACAGCATGGAGCTGGAGGAATACAGCAGATCAGGCAGCATCAGAGAAGCAGGAGTGTCAACATTTCGGGTCAGGACCCTGCATCAAGTTTGGATTCCTATGAGATTTTGCCCTTTGTACTAGCATAACATAATGGCAACACCAGAGCAAATTTAACCATGGCTCAAATTCAGGTGCCTGTTACCATGAGTAACAAGGAAGAAGATTGTACTAGAAGGGCTTTCACCAAAAAACGTTGACTAAGCACTTTTAGTTTTTGGATTAATAGAGTAAATATAACAGCATCCTGTAAAAGACACAAGAAAAGTTAATGAAAGGTCTTGTAGGTGCTCAAAATTTAATTTCAAATGTGAGTAATGGTGACATAATGACAGCACATGCATCCTGTGTGAAACAACTGCAACAATTTCTGATGTTGCAGGCCATGTGCACCTACACAACAGATGTGCACTGCCTGGTATATTGGGTTAAAAAAGAAGTCAAAGTAAGCATATAAACCAGAGCATGAAACAGTCATGTGAACCTTCGCAGAAGTCAAAAAAGGGCCCAATGCTTCCTCAGGGCTTATATTGATCCAACTGGACAGCAACAAGCACTGGTAAAGATGGGTCAGCGCTGTCGAGGAAAATCATGTCTACATCCAACCTACATACTGGCCACCAAGCGCCATCACCGTAAAATTAATGCTTCTAAAAATGATACTTCCTTGAATGATGAGCCACAAGAAGATTGCAGGAGTAAGGGCTGCCCCTCCAGGGGTGACATTCCAAGCACAAATGTTTATTAAGAAACACAAGCCACCACTGCCCTACCTTAACAACTTCCCTTTCATCCCACTGGCCATCGCTGATGATTACCACTTCAGCATGCCGCCTTTTTTGTTTACAAGCTCCCATCTAATCACACAAAGGGTATTAGAAATCTGAAAGTTTTCCCTGAAAAATGGACAACTAGAACTTTCAAGACAAATATCGAAAGATTTGTTTCAGAGACAGCAGGAACTGCAGATGCTGGAGAATCTGAGATATCAAGGTGTAGAGCTGGATGAACACAGCAGGGCAAGCAGCATTAGAGGAGCAGGAAGGCTAACGTTTTGGGCCTGGGCCCTCCTTCAGAAATGGGGGAGGGGAGGGGGTTCTGAAATAAATAGGGAGAGAGGGGTAGGCAGATGGAAGATGGATAAAGAAGAAGAAAGGTGGAGAAGAGGCAGCGATGGAGCCAGCAGAGGTGAGTGGGGAGGTAAGGAGGAGATAGGTCAGTCCAGGCAGGATAGACAGGTCATGGAGGCGGGATGAGGTTAGTAGGTAGGAGATGGCGGTGGGGCTTGGGGTGGGAGGAGGGACAGGTTAGGGAGGCAGGGACGAGCTAGGCTGGTTTTGGGATGCGGTAGGGGGAGGGGAGATTTTGAAGCTTGTGAAGTCCACATTGATACCATGAGGACGAGTTTGGCTAAGCGGGTGAGGGTGTCAGTGGAGGGGGACTGGTTGGACCCACAGGACAGGAAGAAGCAGAGGGCCATTAGGCCATCAGTATGGGGAATGCAGGTGAGTATCAATGTGGACTTCACAAGCTTCCAAATCTCCCTTCCCCCTACCACATCCCAAAACCAGCCCAGCTCGTCACTGCCTCCCTAACCTGTCCTTTTTCCCACCTATCCCATTCTCCCACCTCAAGCTCCACCCCCATTTCCTACCTACTAACCTCATCCCAGCCCCCTGACCTGTCTGTCCTCCCTACCTCCCCACCTACACTCACCTTTACTGGCTCCATCCCCGCTTCTTTGACTAGTCTCCTCTCCACCTATCTTCTCCTCTGTCCATCTTCTATGCGCCTCCCCCTCTCTCCCGATTTATTTCAGAACCCCCTTCCCCTCCCCCATTTCTGAAGAAGGGTCTAGGCCTGAAACATTAGCTTTCCTGCTCTGATGATGCTGCTTGGCCTGTTGTGTTCATCCAGCTCTACGCCATGTTATCTTGATAGATTTGTGCTGGCTAAGGGAAATTGACACATGTTAGGCATACAGTGCTAATCAGCCACAATCTGACTGAATGAGGGGAGGTAATGGCCTAGTTGCATTATCGTTAGGCTATTAATCCAGAGACGCAGGTAATGTTCTGAGGACCTGGGTTCAAATCCTACAATGGCCGAAGATAGAATTTGAAATCAATGAACAAAAACCTGGAATAATGAGCCTCATGATGACCATTGTTGATCGTCCATAAAACCCATCTGGTTCCCTGTTGTCCTTTAGGGAAGGAAACAGCCTTCCTTACCTGGTCTGGCCTACTTGTGACTCCAGATCCATTGCAATGTGATTGAGTCTGAATTGCCCTCTGGACAGTTGGGGATGGGCATTTCATGCTGGCCTAGCCAATATTCCATGAATGAATAGAAAAATGGCAGGACAGGCTTGATAATTTGAATAACATATTCCAGACATAATGCTAGATTCAAACATGAATGCAACACCAAAAGTTGATCAGATGTGCAAAACTCTGTGTCTAATAAAAACTAGCTCTCATTTTCAAAACAAATCAAAATGCATTTGTCAGAATCAAATTGATTTTCACACTTAATGTTTTCGGCTGTCTGCTTGACTTCCTGTTTAACATTCGGTAACATTCTTCCATTTATAAACTGAAAAGCAATATAGCCTAAGTTTCAAGTAGGATGCTTAAAACTGAACACCATTAGTGAAACTGGCAATACTGGGGATGAAATTCTGCCCTTTTCCAGAGGGTATGTCACTGTGGCAAATGACACCTCTCAGAAACCAAATGAATCATGCACAGGAATGATACAGTGCTTGGCTTCAATTTAAATTATAACCCTTTGCATTATCCTTTTTGCTCTACACAAAGCTATTACAATGAAATTCCCTTCGAATCCAGCATTCACTGCATTTTTCCCCTCAGGGATTTCCACTTGTCACTCGCATGGCATACCTGCTTCTACACCAGACATTGCAAATGCACACAGACAGTTAAAACCATCTCTCAAAAAATAACTTAAGAGATTATACATGGTCCAAGTCCAGAATTTCCCAGTCTACAGTTAGAACATTGCCAGAAATGTGACAGAGACCCCATTTGCATGCAAGGACGTGACATGGGTTAACAACAGGTAATACGTAATCTTACATTAAATACTTACTCGGTCAGTCAGTTGAGTGATCTCAGTCAAACATGCATATTCTATAAAGTGTGTCATTTTATTCCATATTTTCTCCTAGCCTTGGGCCTAGTACACACTACATTGACCTAGTCTTTATCCCGACTCCGATATAATGCAAATAGGGTCCTCCGGTTAATTCACTGCCACCTCTGTTTCATCATTTTGATTTTTTTTGGAGGTGGTGAGCAAGGGGGGTTGTAAGATGTGGCAGAAGTGAAGCTGAAGGGGGTTATGCTGTTCTGTCACTTGTCTCTAATCTCAGTTTACTTCTTACATGTTTATTGGCAATGCTTTTAGCTGCTTTTTCACTTGTACATTGTATGGAAGATTTTTGAGAATTTACTTACCCCAAGACATCCTATCAAACTATAAATTCAATTAATTTATTTTGAAATGCAAGCAATGTGTGAGGATACACATGACCAATGTGTTGCACAACAAATCCCTAAAAGCAGAAAATAAAGATGAATGATCTACCAATATTTCCCTGCAGATTGAGGGAGACATGATGTCACTGCTCTTCCCTGACTCATATTGTGACTGTGAAGATTAAGTTTAGCATCTTTAGTTACTGCAGTTTCATATCATATCCTCATTGTAAATTAAATAAAATACACTCTTTCAATACACATTCATAAGCATCCTTATTCACCCCTGCTGGAATAGAAAAGCGCAGAACATACGGAGAAATCAATCTCAAAGCTAACAACCTCACAGAGTGAAGTACAAGGAATCAGAGAAGTTTTGGACACCTGAATGTTGAAGAGGCCCTCTAAGCTGCTAGTTGACAGCATTAAATAGCAAACAGACCTATTGCATATGTTGACTTAATGCTAGACAGTGAAATATACTCATATGCATATAACATCAAATCTTACCTTCACATCACCCATCCATTTTTCCCCCAAAAGATCATTGTGTATTCTTCAGAAAGTGATTGTGTTCACTAGTGCTGTTGACATCTCCTTGGTAGAGGTCAGTCCCTCTGAGAGACACTATCACAGGACTCTATGTCAGATCAGATATCACTTCAGAAGAACGAGTAAGACAGGCAGGCTTTCACCTGGTGGCTCACACCTCTCCAGTGTGCTTGACAAAACAATGAGGGAACAAGAACAGCACTGGAGAGCCTTCATCAGACAGTGCAGAATGTTTCAAGTCCTGCTCAACTGGTATATATTATGCGTCTTGGGGGCTGCCAACAAATTGTGAATTAGTGGAGCATCACTGAACTTGAAGCAGTGGCAGACTTTTAATGTGACTGCAGAGAGAACCTGGAGGAAGCTCTGTGCTCTGCACTCTCCTCCTTATGCGGGTACAAACTGCACAACATTTGAAGGGTTTAGCTAATTAAAGATACCAAACAAGGCAATCTGACAAGTATCTTTAATTAGCCGTATCCATTTCAACAAGTTGTATTGCCCTTTATGATTGCTGACTCATATTATTTCCTATTTGAAGCAGGTCAAAAGGTAAAAGACAGTGTACATCCTGGTGAATGTGAAAGGTACAAAGGACATCAAAGTTTGACAAAAATAGACCTGAGCAACTACAAACGGGAGTACAAGAAACATGCAATGGTTAATCTGTAAAAACATTTTGAATTTTGTTAGTAAACAGAGATTGGCCAGGAGCAATGTAGGTCCTCAAAAACTGGTCTCTATCAATTGTCCCTTGATTCAAGGAGAAATTGCACACAGAGT
The DNA here is from genome assembly GCF_030684315.1 of Stegostoma tigrinum. Taxonomy (NCBI): domain Eukaryota; kingdom Metazoa; phylum Chordata; class Chondrichthyes; order Orectolobiformes; family Stegostomatidae; genus Stegostoma; species Stegostoma tigrinum. Next base: position 48,779,426 of record NC_081373.1, read on the forward strand.
TTGAGAGATTCCATGAGTTGTGAAAATGATATTCGGGAGCAGATTCTAGGATGCCCAGCATCTACAATTTACACAGGCGCAGGTTAGTAGTATAGGCTGGTGCAGGTGACAAGCCTGGGGCTGGGCCACTCTACCTGGTTGGCTCCATTGTGGGGACAGGCATGCTCTAACTCTGAACTTTCATAGAATTGGGATGGTATTTGAAGGTCTCATGGTTCACAGCTCCTCACAGACATCATGAGCCATCGTCTGGATCACCACCAAGAGGGAGAGGTGAATCTAATTACTTTTAGTGTCTTCCTCTTCCATTAGCTACAAAATTTAATATTTTTTCTCTTATTCCTCTGTTCCCTTTTAACAATAGGGTGTGGTGTATTTTATACAGCAGACTAGACTGACTGAAGTATTCACTGCTGGCAATGTGGTCTCCTTTACACTGGGGAGATGAAGCACAGACTGGGTGACCGCTCTACAGAACACCTATGTTCTGTCCAGAAAATATAACCCTGAGCTTCCAGTTGCCTGCTGCTTCCATACACCACGTTTCTTAGCCAACATTTCTGTCTCGGGTTAGCTCCAGAATTTCAGTGCAAGCTGGAAAAACAGAGCCTCATTTTCTACTTGAGAACTCTGCTGCCTTCAAGACTCAATGTCAAGTTCAATAGTTTTAGGGCTTCAGCACCTTCTCACATGTCCTTACCCCAATCCCCACACACCAGGCCATATCATTACATGGGTTGCTACCATACAATACCCATTGTCAGACAGGGGACACTGATGGACCCCTGGCAGCTCAGTTTGACCTTTACCAATTCCTTTGTCTGCCCAGCTGTTTCCTCTCTCTCCGGGCTCCATCTCCATCTACAGTTCCACAGCCCCTCTCCCTATCTTCAGCATATATACCCATCTTCTGAGCTACAATCAGTTTTGAAAAGTCACTAGACTCAAAATATCAACTTTGTTTTCTTCCTAAAGATGCCGGGCCTGCTGAGTTTTCCTAGCACTTTCTGTATTTGTTTCTGATTTCCAGCATCGGCACTTCTTTGGTTCAGTGCATTTTCCAAAACCTTAGTTGCAAAGTCTAATTTAAAGAATTTGCTGTGCATTATTTTTAAAGTTCATTAAAGGATTTAATTTTCCAAAAATTTATTCATGGGATGAGGGCATCGCCATATAGGCCAACATTTATTACCCATCCCAGAGTGTAGTTAAGGGTCAAACACATTACTGCGGATCTGGAATCATATGTAGGCCAGACAAGGTATTGATGGCAGATTTCCATCCCTGAAGGAGATTCATGAACTAGATTTTTTTTCTGATAATCGATACTAATTTCAAGATCATCATTCAACTCTTAATTCCAGATTTTTAATTGAATCCAAATTCCACCATGTACTACAACAGGATTGGTACCCAGGTCTTCAGGTCATTACCGGGGTCTCTGGACTAATAGTCTATTAATAATACCACAAGGCCATTATGGCTTTCAACAATAAGGAATGAGTTTCAGCATGTATTCACAAATATATGTATCTAAGTAAAGGAGAGAGAGAAAGAGAGAGAGAGAGAAAGGAAACTACAAATTACTCAAAGTCAAAGATAATGAAATTAGTTTTCATTTTGAGTCCATCTGATGGAGGCTCGCTCAGTTGGCTTTACGCAGAAGTCCCTTTCACAGATGATCAGATGCCATTGAATTGCCAAAACTGCAGTAGTTGTAAGGTGGGAATGGGTTCAGTTTGTTGCATCCTTTCAGAAGTCAGAGATCAGGCATTAGCTAAGGTCAGAGGACCTTGCAACTTTGGTATCGCAAGCAGACTAAGGAACAAAGTCAAAATCCATATCATTAAAAGATGATTTAAGCAGACTATAAGATCAGACATCATAGGAGCAGTAGCAGGCCATTCAGCTCATTGAGTCTGCTCCACCAAAAAAATGAGATCCTCAACTCCACTTATCCTCCAAACTATAGATTCCCTTACTGGTCAAAATAATTATTGTCTCATCTTTGATTCTATTCAACAATCCAAACTCTATAAGCATTTGTAGTAAAGAACTACACAGATTTATTCCCCTCAGAAGAAATTCCTCTTCATCTGCTTTAAAGAGGTTATGCTGTCTGTTCCTACACTCTTCATTAAGGGAAAATAACCTCTCAGCATTTACTTTGTCAAGCTCCTAAGAATATAGTTTGATCTAATAAGGTCACCTCTCAATCTTTTATTTTGCAATGAATACAAGCTCAATCTTCTCAACTTATAAGAAAATTCATCTTTACCTAGTGTACCTTCTCTGGACTGCCTCCAACATGCATGGAGGATGGTAAATAACTATGCAGATGTCCCAAAGAACGGCTGAATGGTTGACAGAGACAAAGGTGGTCTTGGGGCACTGGAGCATGTAAACAAATTGATCAAATGGACAGATCATTTGCAGATGGAGTTTAACCTTGAGTGTGAGGTGAAACACTTTGGAATAAATAACAAGGCAAGGGGGCACTCAATGAATTTCAGGACATTAGGAAGCTCAGAGGAACAGAAGGATCTTGGGATGTTCACAAATCTCTGAAGAAGGCATGGCAGGTTAATAAGGTAGATAAAGTGCAATACAGGGCACTTGCCTTTGTTAGTCGAGGCATAAAATTAGAACAGAGCTCATGTTGGAACTTTATGTGATTTTGCTTAGGCCATAGCTGTAGTAGTGCGCTGTTTAGGCCACTGCACTATGGGAAGAATGCAACTGAACTGGAGGGGCTGCTGAGGAGATTCATCAGGATGTTGCCGGAGTTGGAGCACCTTATCCATGAAGAAATACTGGATTGGCTCTGGTTGTTTTCCTTAAATCATAGACAGCTGAGGGTGGAATAAACTGAGGTGTGAAAGATTGCAAGGGGCATGGACAAGATGGAGAGAAGGCAGCTGTTCCCCTTATCAAAGGGTCAATAACAAGGGGCCTTAATTTTAGAGGTGAAAGGCAGGAGGCAGAGAGGATTTTTAAAAGAAAAATGTTTGTTTCCACCATGAGGATGATGGGGGTCTATAATACATGCGTAGAACAATAGTTGTGGCAGGTAACCTCACCACCTTTAAAACAGTTCTTGGATAAGCATTGGAGTGTCATAATATTCAAGACTATGGGCCCAGTGTAGATTTAGTGAGGCTTTGGTAGTAAAGACTTGATGGCCCAAAGGGCTTATTCTTTACTGTAAGGGTCTATCTTTCCTCAAATATAGAGACGAAAACAGTTGGCAGTATTGTAACTGTGGTCTGATTGTATAGATTTAGCAAGTCTTCCATACTTTTATACTTCGTTCACTTTGTCGACCGAACTTCCATGCTAGTGTTTTGTGATTCATGCATGAGGGTTCCCTATTCCCTTCTGTGCTGCAGCCTTCTGCAGTCTATCCCCTTCAAATGAAATTCAGCTCTTGCAATTTTCCTGCCAAAGTACATAAACTCATTTTCCCACATTATATTCCATTGGCCATGTTTTGCCCACTCACAGTCAGCCTATGCCCCTGTCACCCTTGCTATTTGTCTTAACTGTTTTTGTCTAATCCACAAATGTGCCTTGTTGTACATTCACCTTCTTCATCCAAGTCATACACACACACACACACACACACACACACACACACACACACACACACACACACACACACACACACACTCAAAAACCTCTCTCTCACCCAACCATGTCCTCTATTAGTTAGCCAATCCTCTAGCCATGCTAACATCATACTCACAACACAATAGGCTTTTGTCTTATTAGCCTTGTGTGGTACCTTATTGAATACCTTTGGAAATCCAAATTTATGACATCCATTGGTTCATAATTAGCTATTCTGTTTGTTACCTCCCGAACGAACTCTAATAAATTTGTCAAGCAAACTTTCCCCTCCAAGAATCCATGCTGACTCGGCTTTATCATTTTGTGTATTTCCAAATGTTATTCTATTATATCTTTTATAAAAGACAAACATTTTTCAAATGACAAATGTTTCAAGTAATTGTAATGGAGCTGACTTAGCCATTCAGCTGAAGTGGATTTTGACATCCTGGTGAAAACCAATTGTGTGTTTAACTATGGAATTATTCACACCAAGTCAAACAATAATTGATTGTAATAGTCCCCTTGTTCAGAGTTGGCTGAGGTAAACATCTTATATACGTCTTACTTTGAAGTAATTTGACTGGAAAGCACCTGCAGTGCAAAGACTAACATTTCAGGAATTGATGATTTCTTTTTGTCCTGATAATCCCTGGAAATTTCTACAAGTAGAGAATGTTGCATTTGGTGTTTGATAGCCATTTAAATTCTATTCAGAGTCCTTTTAGAAAACAAAAATATTTACAGAAGATAATATAATGTTCTTTAAAAAAAACTGTTTTCCTGCCCTCTGGGTCTGAAAGAGTGACTCGTTTGAAGGGTACATTCAAAAAAGTCCTGCCATGCCACTGTCTTGCTATGATCTTCTATACACACCACCAGATCCCTCTTGACTCATTGTGCCTTCCATTCCATACTATCCACAGTTCCCACACTCCCATGGCCCCTCTTACCCTTCAATGTAGGCTGTGCCTATTGAAATGCTCCCTAAGACATCCTACCTCCAATGCCAAAGAGAGTCCCTCCACCCATTTCATACTCTCCATCTCAAACTACAGCCCTCCACCCACTCTAGTCCTTGTCCTCCCATTTGCTGAATATACTATATTTCTCTCTTCACTCCCTCACCACCCAACCCCCATCTTCTCAAGGTAAGCTATGACGCTCCACATACCAAATTCCATGCCTGGTATCCAGTATACTGCTGAAATAGCTCCACCCAGGGAAAGCGCATCTCTATTGACAGTTCTTCCTATGTGAGCTATTCTTTCAATTACGTAATATTTATTTAAATAAGATAAGAGATTTCAAGTAAAAGCAGTTTCTAATATTGGACATTTACATAGGGCTAAGATAAAAAGAAGTTGAGAGAACAACTAATTTTAAATATATTCCATTGTTACAACAGGATTAATTGGTACAATATGAATGTGTACAGTGGGTGAATGGATATGGAAGTATCATAACTTCCAGAAGAAGAATTCATAGAAGGTGGGTGGGAGGAAATGAGTCAGCATGGATAGGACAGATGAGGAGAGTGAGTGTGGGTTTGGTTGCAAGGTGGAGTCAGGTGAGTGGGGAGTAGACGACTGTTTGTTTTGCTCTCAATTAATCGAACCCGGCTCCCTGGCACCGTGAGGCAGCAGGGCTTAGCACTGAGATCCGCAACAACCAGTGTTACGAATTAAGTACAAACTACTGTTCCCTTCTATACAAGAATGGATTGGAATGTGGGAGAACTCCAGTTTCAATCACGAGAGTTGTCATTGTTACAGTCATGGGTTTCTTAATTGTTTCACTTTTGGCAACAAACACTTCAGAACATGTTTAAGAAATGTTTGCATATTATTTCCTTCTGATGGCACGCAATGAAGTAACAGGTGCTCAAAGGATATGCATTTCTTGGTACATAGTGCAGAGGATAAAGCTGATGAAAGTGCAATGGGGCACACTGTACTGCATATTGATTGAAACAATTAGTAAATTCGATAGGTCAGTCACCTAAACAAAGGCTTAAAAATCAATGAGAGCTTGGAGTGGTGACACTTTCTTTCAAAGATTTTTCAGCAGTTCCCTTTCTGTCAACATCCTACTCTGTTCGGAGCCATGTGATTCTAAGGCCTTCATTTTATCCTTACGGCACTGGCCTAATAGTGTGCTGGAAAGCTGAGAGGGTGGAATAGGCCCAACAAACCATAGTGATTTGTAGGTGATCCAGGTCATTTTATATAAAAATAAGGTCAGGACGGGCATTAAAAGAATGGGGCATGCCACGTAAATTGTTGGCCATTGGGAGGGCTGGCAGCATTACAATTCCAGGGCCATCCTCCATCCCCAGAAGCAGCAAATTGACAGAAAGACAACTGACACTTCAATCCCTCACATGTCTTTCCCTCATCATTTTAACAGGCAATCTACCCCATCCCTGAAGAGTTAGCCTAATATTTGGGAGACAGCTGCTCAAAATCAGGGAAGCAGCAGAACAAATCGGGAACATGGATAGTGTCTATTTTCTGTCAATTGGATAGCAGAATCACTTTTCTACATTAAGCAAAATCCACTCCAATTTGTTTGGCTGGAAGGTTTTTTTTATTATTTAATGGCTCATAAACAGAAGGTGAATCGACGGTGGCATGTTATTTCCATCCTACGTGGCATTATGCACAATTTACGTACTGTGAAATAGAGTAACCTTCATCTGATCAGAGATAATGGCAACGGCAAATGCTGGAGAATCCAAGATAACAAAGTGTGGGGCTGGATGAACACAGTAGGCCAAGCAGCATCTCAGGAGCACAAAAGCTGACATTTCGGGCCTAAACCCTTCATCAGAGAGGGGGATGGGGAGAGGGTTCTGAAATAAATAGGGAGAGAGGGGGATGCGGACCTAAGATGGATAGAGAAGATAGGTGGAGAGGAGAGTATAGGTGGGGAGATAGGGAGGGGATAGGTCAGTCTGGGGAGGATGGATAGGTCAAGGAGGTGGGATGAAGTTCATGGGTAGGAAATGGAGGTGCGGCTTGAGGTGGGAGGAGGGGATAGGTGAGAGGAAGAACAGGTTAGTGAGGTGGGGGTGAGCTGGGCTGGTTTTGGATGCAGTGGGGGGAGGGGGCAAGCTGGGCTGGTTTTGGGATGCAGTGGGGGAAGGGGAGATTTTGAAGCTTGTGAAATCCACATTGATACCATTGGGCTGCAGGGTTCCCAAGCAGAAAATGAGTTGCTGTTCCAGCAACCTACGGGTGGCATCATTATGGCACTGCAGGAGGCCCAGGAGGGACATGTCGTCTAAGGAATGGAAGGGGGAGTTGAAATGGTTTGAGACTGGGAGGTGCAGTTGTTTACTGCAAACCGAGCGTAGGTGTTCTGCAAAGCGGTCCCCAAGCCTTCGCTTGGTTTCCCCAATGTAGAGGATGCCACACTGTGTACAGCGGATGCAGTATACCACATTGACAGATGTGCAGGTGAACATCTGCTTGATGTAGAAAGTCATCTTGGGGCCTGGGATGGGGGTGAGGGAGGAGGTGTGTGGGCAGGTGTAGGACTTCCTGTGGTTGCAGGGGAAACTGCCAGGTGTGGTGGGGTTGGAGGGGAATGTGGAGCGGACAAGGGAGTCACGGAGAGAGTGGTCTCTCCGGAAGGCAGACAAGGATAGGGTGGGAAAAATGTCTTTAGTGGTGGAGTCGGATTGTAGATGGCGGAAGTGTCGGAAGATGATGTGTTGTATCCGGAGGTCGGTGGGGTGGTATGTGAGGACAAGGGGATTCTCTTTGGGAGGTTATTGTGAGGGCGGGGTGAGAGGGATGACGTGCAGGAAATGCAGGAGACACGGTCAAGGGCATTCTCGACCACTGCAGTGGGGAAGTTGCAGTCCTTGAAGAACGAGGGCATCTGGGATGTGCGGGAGTGGAATGCCTCATCCTGGGAGCAGATGCAGCGGAGGTGAAGGAATTGCAGATCTCCCCCTCCCCCACTGCATCCCAAAACCAGTGCAGCTCGTCCCTGCCTGCCTAACCTGTTCTTCCTCTCACTTATCACTTACTCCAACCTCAATTCGCCCCTCCATTTCCTACCTACTAACCTCATCCCACCTCCTTGGCCTGTCCCTCCTCCCCGGACTGACCTATCCCCTCCCTACCTCCCCACCTATACTCTCCTCTCCACCTATCTTCTCCTCTATCTATCTTCAGTCCTCCCCCTCTCTCCCTATTTATTTCAGAATCCTCTCCCCATCCCCCTTTTCTGATGAAGGGTCTCGGCCCTGAACGTCAGCTTTTGTGCTCCTAAGATGCTGCTTGGCCTGCTGTGTTCATCCAGCCCCACACTTTGTTAGGCTACATCTGATGATTTGTGGCAATTAGGGCTGCCTTTGGAGAGAACGACAGGGTATCAGAAATGAGGAGGAAATATGTTATAAAATCACAACAGAGTTTCATTGCTACTGTTCCAGTTTTCACTGCTCTGCTGTCAAATGTAGGATTGTTTCATTTCTGTACAAAAAATAGGAATTCTGCTGAAGGGAGCAACTGACACTACCAAGTGTAAGTTGATATTTGTAATAGACCAGGAAAGATTGCAAGACCCTGCACCAAAGACAACTAGATTCTACCAGATGTTACCACTTTATCTTTTATTTTTGAATTTTTTTTGGGAAGAAACATCCTTAGACATCCCTGCGTAGCTGGGTCAAGGTCTACAGTCAGCTGCTTGGATGAGATTGGGTCCACTGGCATTGGTGATGCAAGCATCTTTTCATTCAACTACGCCTGGCTCTAGAAAACTCAGATGGAGGAGAATTATCAATCCATTTTAAAGAAATTAGTGTGCAGAATTCAAGACAGCACTTAAAGCAATTTTAACATACAAGATTAAACATTATACTCCTACCTGAAACGTGCAGTGATAAAGGAAGTATGGATAATTCTCCAGCTTCTCCTCAAACATACATGGAGGTGAACATTTGTCATGCGATTTTGGCTTTATTAGATAGGTTTATTGCCAGCCATGATTCATGAAACAGGAGATCCAAGTCACAGGATTGCAGCTCAAGTCCCAGTTCATGGCTTCAGCAGAAAAATCCATGCTGACACTCCACTGGCAGAATGCTGTATTGATGGGTATGCAATGTTCCGATGAAACATTAAACTGAGGCCCCAACTGCCTGTTCAGGAGAATGTAAAAGGCATGCAGACCACTGTTTGGAAGGAAAGCATGGAAGTTATCCCAGGTCTCTCGTCCACTACTTATCCTACATCAGACAAACGAAACATTATCCAGTCATCAACACATTGCTGTTTGTACAAATTTGTTGTGCTGATTGGGGGCCATCTTTCCTAAATTATAGCAGTGACTACGTTTCATAATCATCTTCTCAGCATTTGAGTCCTTTGTCCAGTAGCTGTAAGTCTGTATTTCAGCAAAATTGCTGTGTAGTTAATGAAATTGTGGATAAATTGCATTCATCAAATGAGTAATTTTGTCAGTGTTAGAAGTTGCTAACAGCCAGCCACAATACAGTTGAAATAATGATCTTTTAATAATTTACAAGAGGTCATAACTACAGAAAATTCAGCTGAATGCCAACTTCCTGCAAAAAAAACATCACAACACCATTGAAATATTAAAAAGATCCTCAATTTCCACCCAGTTTGACCTTTCCATACCCCTACTGCAAAGCTGTTGAGCAAAGAAAAAATAATAAAAACAGACTGATAGTTCTCACACATTTTTCAGACAAACAAAAACTATGTAACGATGACAAGGAAGTGGAGTTAAGATTCAGGTTAGCCAAATCTGACGAAATAGCTGAGCAGGCTCAAGGTGCTGGCAACCACAGTAAAGCAGTAGCACAAGTACATTTTTCATGAAGGTGGTTCTTTGCCAGAAATGTAAAGAAATCAAAAAACCAGCAATGTGTGTCATTCAGCTAAACACTTCCACCATCATTCAAAAGTTTTCACCTGAATATCTGAAGGATGTCTTCTGATGTAAATAAAGCAAGAGTATTGCTATAAATGAGGAGCATATATTTGTGTTTGGCAGGGGGAGGGGAAGAGGAGGAGGGGGTTCAGAGATGGCGGATGTCATGTAGTTGTGAAGTCTACAATAGACACAGACATTGTGCGAATGATTTGGAGAGCAATGCAGGAGAGCTGGCAGGAATATTCAAATTGAGCAGCTGCGAAACAGTAAAAGAGAAATTTATTGCAGGAAGAGATTTTCATCAGCAAGTCACATTTCCCACTGCTTTATTTCTAAAGGAAAGGCAGGCTAATAATAGGAATACAGAGTAAAATGCATGGTGAAGCTTGGAATTTGCTCATTCCAACATGAGCAAGCTTTTGTAAATTTGTACAAGGAGCAACATTTATGAAAGTCTTGAGATCATGGTAACTGGAATTTATGGAAGATCTAATGATATGCACTTTTGAATCATGTATTCCATAATTTGCAGATGTTACGTGTGCGCAAGTACAGAGTATTCAGGTTCAATCACAGAACTGATGAAGAGGAGCTGCATTGATAATGAATCAGGGGTCTATTGAAGCAGGATAGGGATACAAGCAACAACATTGGCAGCTCACTTGCACTTTCATGCAAATTAGAAAGTGATTGATTGAGGAACCAAAACCAGGAATACGAACAAGTACCATTCCCAACATGAGTGTATTTAGCTGTCTGTGTAAGAATCTGCCACTGTGGATCTGCACACAAAGTTCACTTACACAAGTCATCAGCAGAATAAGAGCTTCGAATATTTAATATTAAAGTCCAAAATGCAAGTATGGTTGGCCTTAAGTTCCTTGTTAGCTACTAGCTACTGGCAACATTGAAGAAGAAATTTTAAGATCTCATTAGTGGCATGTGTTTTGTGTGAATGCAAATCAGTGATTTTTGTTAGGAGACACCCTCCAGTAGTGAAGTGCGTGGAGCCAATTGGCATGGTCAAATAGCCCTGAACAAACGACAGAAGAAATCAAAGCAACAGTGGCAGAATCCCTGAACACTGATGAAGGTTCATCAGGTTTGTCACAGATGTAGCTAGAAGGCCTTGTGTCCCTTGAAACTTGGTACTTGGCAATGCATCCATCCCTAAAAGCTATTCCTTTCATTAGTGTAGCATTTTGGCACAAATCCAGAACCAGCTTTCAACAAATCACAAGGAAGAAATACAAGCATAGCAACAAGATTGCATCGCCAGCATCGTACCAAAGTAAAATAATTAATTCACCATCAAGATAATCTCAAACACGTTATTCTTCCATTATGCAGTAAGTGAACTGTCAACTGTCAAAGCACAACAAATAAAGTGGCTGACTCTTCAAATGTCCTTGAAAAGGGTCTTTATTTCAAAACTGCTAAGGGAAGTGACAGCCTTCCCTGTGAATGACAATGATTACAGATGTTCATTATCCTAGAAGATAATTTTTGAGAGCCAGTGCCAGGAGCCCAGATTCGATTCCACCCTCAGGCGACTGTCTGCATGGAGTCTGCACATTCTCCCAGTGTCTGCATGGATTTCCTTGGGGTGCTCTGGTTTCCTCCCACAGTCCAAAGATGTCCATGTTAGGTGGATCAGCCACGGGAAAATTCCATAGTTTCCCCGAGATGGACAGGCTTGGTGTATTAGGTATGGAAAATGCAGGGTTACGGAGATAGGGTAGGGAGATGCATCTGGATGTGAGGCTCTTCAGGGGTTGGTGTGGACTGAATAGCCTGCTTCCACACTGTAGGGATTTATGATTCTACCTCAGTGGCTGTCTCCTGGTAAAACTGAACGTCCTCACACACTGCTCCCTCACAACAAATGTGGAGCCTCACGGGCTACACAAAGAACACCATTTTGAAAAATGTTCATCTTGTATACCCTGAATGTACTCTTGAATGTGTTCTTTCTTTCTTCAATTCTTCATTCCACTGTATTTTAAATACAGAACATCATCGGTCTCAGGCAGAATACTGCATTGTACAATTCAATTTTCACATTTTTTCTGGTAATGCTGTGAATTACTCAATAAGTGCATCGACTGCAAAGTACTCGGCAGTCTAAAGCAAGTATAAAATTTTACAAAAGTTCATTATTGAAGACCTTCAACAAAATTGATATTTTTCTTCTCTGTAGTCCCTCGCAATTTTTTAATTGACCAATAAGATAAAAAGCTAAATACATCAAAAATTCAACAATTCTGCTCACAACCTTTTATTTCCCTGGGTCAATAAGAAATTGCAAACCTCTGATAGTTCCAGAAAGTTACTAGACACAGAGGTATAAAATACTACAAATTCACAAATTTGTGGGCAAAGTGACCTCTAATGAAGCAAAATAATTATGGCACTAAGCACATTCCTGCTCTAACTACTGAGGCTAAAGCCATCTCATTTCACAAATGCAACATAAACAAAATAAAGCAGATGCTGGAACTCTAACATAAAAGCTAAAAACCCTGGAAATAGCAAGCCAGATAGGCAGCATAGAGTGAAAAAACAGAGTCACATTTCAGGCCTCAGATCTTATTGCAGTACTGAAGGTGTGCTGTACCATTGTGTATGGTCCTCTGAATGAGGCACTAAACCATGACCCAATCTCTGTGTTCAGATGCAAGTAAAGGTCCCACTGCACTATTTCAAAGAAAAATAGCGACTCCAGTGACCAGGCTAATGTTTATCCTCAATCAACATTACAATCAGAGCCAAGGAGAGAAATCAAGGGCATTGGTGCCAAAAATCCTGGGCCCCTTATCCACAGTCAATTTCGTTCAGATATTTTCTAATCAGCCTGCTCTGAGGTGTTATTCCACACCTCTGGAGTAGGTCCAAATTGAATCTGGGGCCATTAGGTCAATTTGGATGAAAGCTAATGAGTGAAACCAAAAAACCTTTCTTTATGGATTAAGATAATTAACTGTTCAATCTTACTGTGTTTGCCAAAAACAGTCCCAACTGTTCCCCTTTATAGCAACTTAATCAATCAATCCCAAGTACGTGTAACAACTTGCTATATTAACAAAAACATCCCTGTTTTTAGCCCTCAAAGTTTTGGGTGATTGCCGAATAGAATGGTCGGATATCATGCAGGAGGATACCATTGAGTCCTTTGTGCCAATTCCTTTGAAATAAAATCAAGTTTTAGAATCCCTAGAGTGCGGAAGCAAGTCATTCAGACCATGGAGTCCATACCAACCCTCTGAACAGCATCCCACACAGACCCACCTCCCTAGCTTATCCCTGTAACCCTGCATTTCCCATGTCTACTCCATCCAACCTACACATTGCGGCAATTTAGCACACCCAGTCCACCGAACCCGCATGTCTTTGGACTGTGGGAGAAAACCCATGCAGACTTGGGGAGAACATGCAAACTCAACAGAGACAGACAGAGATCTCAGTGTGGAATCAAACCCGGGTCCCTGGCATTGAGTGGCAGCAGTGTTAACCACTGAGCCACCATGCTGTCCTACAAGCACCACCATCCTGTATTGTCTTTCCTCCAGTATTTGTCTAATATCATTTTGAACACAAATTTGAATTTGTATCCACAATAATATCAGGGAGTGATATTTCTCAACACTATACCTTTATTAATGAAGCACATCAAAAAGTGTAGGTTTTGGTATGTGATATACTTTATAATCACAGCTAAGCCAGAAAATTGCACACAATTTGGTCATACATAATAATGTAATCAGCTTTGTTTTTTTGAAAATGACCCAATGTAATGTTTGTCTTGATATTGCAATCAATAATCCTACGGACAAATGAAAATATCTTGAGCTTGGAGACTTGTTCTATTGGCACAAAGCTCCTGGTTTAAAAATGGCAACAATTTGCAGTAAATTAACAATTCATCTGCACTCTTTCTGCCCACAATTGGGCTTTAACAGAAGAAAAAAAAAATTTGCATGGAATGTTAAAGATTTTCCCATTTTAAATTATAAGTAATCATACTTACAAATATCAGCAGAGCATAGAGTAGGATAGCAAAGTATTATGGCTGCTGCAAATCTGAAATGTTAACAGAAAATGAAGGAAATTAACTCTTATGGTTCAGTGGTAGGGTCCTTACCCCTAGACCAAGAGACACACGTTAAAGTCCCAGCTGCTCCTGAGGTGTTCAATAACATCTCTGAACAGGTTGTTTAGGATAAACAGGTTAAGTTAAAAAAAATGCTGGAAGTACACAGCAATGTAGGCAGTATCAATGGAGAAAGGAACAGAGCCAATGCTTCAGGTCTGTAATCTGGCAATTGAGCCTGGGGCTATGAGGTCAATTTGAACAAAAGCCAATGAGTGAAACCAAAACACCTTTCCGGCAACTGGTCAAACATCTAGTTCTCCTGCAAGATGCGGTCAATATGTCCAGGTCATTCGCAATATTTTCATAAAAGCAGAAAATAGGACTAGACTACTTGGTTATCTTCCAACTCAGTACCCTGTTCCTACTTTATCCCTATATTCTTTGATTCCTTAAGCTCTAAAAATTGTATCTAACTCTTTCTTGAAAAGGTTCAATGTTTAGATCTCAACCACCTTCTGTGCAAGAGAATTTCACAGGCTCACCATTCTGGGTGAAGAATTTTTTCCTCATCTCAGTCCTGAATTGCCTGCACTGTATCCTTAGTCTTGTCAGAATAGGTTTTATGATGAATGCAAAGCGGTAGACATTGTCTATATAGACTTCAGCAAGTGTTCAACAAGTCTACCTACATGATAACAAAGTATAGAGCTGGATGGACACAGCAGGCCAAGCAGCATCTTAGGAGCACAAAAGCTGACATTTCAGGCCTAGACTGCCTACCTGCATAATAGACTGGTTAACAAGGTTAGATCACATGGGATCTGGGGGAGCTAGCCAATTAGATGCAAAACTGGTTTGAAGATAGGAGACAGTGGTGCTGGAGGCTTGCTTTTTGGACTGGAAGCCTGCGACCAGTGGTATGCCACAAATATTGGTGTGGATCCACTGCATTTCATCATTTATAAAAATGATTTGGATGCCAATATTGGATGTATATCTAGTAATTTTGCAGATTATACTAAAATAGATGGTGTAGTGGAAAGTGAAGAAGATTATCTTAGATCCTGATCAAATGGGCCAATGGTCTGAGGAGTGGTAGACGAAGTTTAATTCAGATAAAGGTGAGGAGTTGCACTTTGGGAAATCAAACCAGGCATGGACTATTTTCTAAATGGTGAGAAAATTCACAAAACAGAAGTACAAAGGGATCTGGGAGTGTTGGTCCACGATTCTCTAAAGAGTCGGTAATTAAGAAAGCAAATGTAATGTTGTTGTTTGTCTCAAGAGGGTTGGAATATAAAAGCAGTGATGTGCATCTGAGGCTTTATAAAGTTCTAGTTAGGCCCCATTTAGAATACTGTGTCCAATTTTGGGCCCAACACCTCAGGAAGGACATACTAGCCCTGGAGCGTGTCCAGCGGAGATTCACACGGATGATACCTGGAATGGTAAGTTTAACGTATGATGAACGGCTGAGGATCCTGGGATTGTACTCATTAGAGTTTAGAAGGTTATGGGGAGATCTAATAAAAACTTACAAGATAATGCATGGTTTAGAAGGGGTGGACGCTAGGAAGCTGTTTCCGGTAGGCGGGGAGACTAGGACCCGTGGGCACAGCCTTAAAATTAGAGGGGGTAAATTTAAAACTGAAATGAGACAACATTTCTTCACAGTGGTGGGCTTGTGGAATTCATTGCTACGGAGTGCAGTGGAGGCCGGGACGTTGGATGCCTTCAAGGCAGAGATCGACAAATTATTGATCTCAGAAGGAATCAAGGGTTACGGGGAGAGTGCAGGGAAGTGGAGTTGAAATGCCCATCAGCCATGATTTAAATGGCAGAGTGGACTCGATGGGCTGAATGGCCTTACTTCCACTCCAATGTCTTATGGTCTTATGGGACTTATACACTTAATGGTAGGGTGCTGGGGAATGTCGCCAAACAAAAGAGAGGGGGTGCAGGTTCATAGTTCCTAGTTCCTTGAAAGTAGAGTTGCAAGGAAAAGGAAAAGCATTTGGCACACGTGCCTTCATTGGTCAGTGCATTGAGCATAATGGTACAGGACGTTTGTGAGGCACTTTTAGAATACTGTGTACAATTCTGGTCTCCCTGCTTTAGGAAGAATGTTGTTGAACTGGAAAGGGTGGAATGAAATGATTTACAAGGATATTGCCAGGACTGGAGGTTTTGAGCTATAGGGAAAGGCTGAAAGGCTAGGACTTTTGGTTTTGGAGCATCAGAGGTGAGGGGGCACCTAAAAGAAGTTTATAAAATCGTGAGGGCATGGATAGGGTGAACAGGCAATGTCTTTTTCCCAAGGTAGGGGAGTTCAAAATTAGGTGGGAAAGATTTAAAATGGACCTAAGGGGCAACAATTCTGCACAGTGGATTGAGCATGTACAGAATGAGCTGCCAGAAGAAGTTGAGGAGACTGGTATAATTACAACATTTAAAAGGCATCTGGATGGGTACATGAATAGGAAGGGTTTAAAGGGATATGGGCCAAATGCTGGCAAATGGGACTCGATCAGATTAGGATACCTGGTCGGCATGGATGAGTTGGACTGAAGGGTATATTTCTGTGCTGTACAACTCTACATCCCCTGATCATCTAAACTCCAGTGGATATAGTCCTAACCAAAAACAAAAACAGAAATTGCTGGAAAAGCTCAGCAGGTCTGACAGCAGCTGTGGAAAGAAATCAGAGTTAGTGTTTCAGGTTAAGTGACTCTTTCTCAGAACTGGTCCTAACCAATATGGTCTTTCTTCATAATGCAGTTCTGCTATCCCAGGTATTAGTCTGATAATCCTTCATTGCAGTCCCTCCATGGACAGAACATCCCTCTTCAGACAGGGAGGCCAAAGTTTCACACAATACTCAAGTGTGGTCTCATCAAGGCTCTGAACAACTGCATCAAGGCATTCCTGCTCAAATCCTCTTACTGTGAAGGCCAGCATACCATTTGGCAAAACCAATAGGGATCCCCAATTTTTACCTCAACATCTCCACATCCAAAAGATCATTAGCCACCATTTCCACCATCTTGTGCAGGATGCCACTATCAGTCACATATTTCCTCCCCTCCCTTGTCAGCATTGAACAGGAACCATTCACTCTGCAATACCCTGGTCCATTCCTCTTTCACTCCCAACAGCAACTGTAGGAGGTGAAATGAAAGGTTTCAAAAAGACATGAGGTGCCCAGGGTGGTTCATGTATGGAATGAACTTCCAGAGGAAGTGGTGGATGTGGGTACAGTTACAATGTTTAAAAGACATTTAAAGAAGTACATGAATTGGAAAGGTTTAGAGGAATATGGGCCAGCAGCAGGCAGGTGCGACTAGTTTAGTTTGAGATTACGTTCGCATGGACTGATCAGACCAAAGGGTTTGTTTCTGTGCTGTCTGACAATGAGTTGCCGGTTAACCTCCTTGCACCTTGCCGTTGACGCTACAAGCCACATCTTGCAGGGAAAACAGCAATTTATCAGTATTTTGCTCAATCTAGTGTACAGTATTCACTGCTCTCAATGTGGTCTCCTCTGCACTGAGGACACAAAACACACACAAAGTGACTGCTTTGTCGAACAGCGACGATCTGTCCGTAAAAACTGAGCTTCCAATTCCTGGCTACTACAAGGCACCACCCATGTTCCCATGGCAACAGATGTATCTCAGCCCTGCTGCTGTATTCCAGTGAGGCTCGGAGCAAGCTGGAGGAACTATCCCTCATCCGCCACCAAGTTAGTTTACCGCCTTCTGGACTCAACATTGAGTTTAATGATTTCAGAACATGAATATCCTCTTCATTGTTCCTTACCTATCATTAAACTCCTAGGTCTTGTTGTGTATGGGTTGCTCCCAGCACAACCAACCAATTTTCATACATTTACATTCCTGTTAGCACCCCACCCAACATTAATCTCGCAATTTATCAGAAGTTATATCCTTGTTTGCCTTTCCCTTTTCTCTCTCTCTCTCTGGATGCCCTCTCCATGTGCTGTATTTATTTCTCTCTACCACACCAGCGGTCATCATAAATATTACCTTTTCTAAGAATCCAATTGATGAAGGATCATTGGATTTGAAATGTAAAGGCTGTTTTTTGCCTCTACAGATGCTGCCAGATGTGCTGAGTTTCTCCAGCACATTGTTTCAGATTTCTAGCATCCCCAGTTCTTCATGGTTATGCCATTTGCCTTCTTCACCATCCACTGCACCTATATAATTACTTTCAGCATCTGGTGTTCCAGTCCACACAGCGTGGAGCTGGAGGAACACAGCAGGCAGGCAGCATTCGAGGAGCAGGCAAGTTGACGTTTCAGGTCCTTCAGAAACATCAACTTTCCCGCTCTGCGGATGCTGCCTGGTCTCTGTGTTGCTCCAGCTCCACACTGCGTTGGTCTGACTCCAGCATCTGCATTTCTTGTTTTCTCTGGTGTACCAGTCCACCAAGGTCTTGTTGCACCTACCCCTTTCTCAATCTATGTCTGGATATTAATTGGCGTTCCTGATTGTAATACCAAAGTGGATAACTGCACATTTATCCATATTGTACCTCAGCCGCCATGCATTTGCCACTCAACTTGTCCAAATCACATTTATCTTGGCACCCTCTTCACAGTTCACCCTCCCACACAGCTTTGTGTTGGCTACAAACTTGAAGGTGTAAAATTAGTTCCCGAAATTGTTAATATGTAGGGAAAGCTAGGGTCGAAGTACTGATGCCTGCAATACTTCACTCGTCACTGGCTGCCATTTGGAAAATGATTCATTTCTTTCTATTGTTTGTTTCCTGCCTGCTAACCAGTCCTCTATCCATGTCGGCACACTATTTCCAAATACTATGTGCTTTAAATTTTACATGCTAATCTCTTGAGAGACCTTAGTGAAAGTCAATGTTGTCATTGTACCAGCCTCCAGCACCTCCTCTGGCAGCTCATTCCATACATGCACCACTCTCTGCATGAAAATGTTGTCCTGTAGGTCCTTTTTAAATCTTCCCCTCTCACCGTAAATCTATGCCCTCTAGTTTTGGACTCTACTATTTTGGCGAAAAGACCTTGGCTATTCACCCTATCCATGATTTTATAAACCTCTATAAGGTCACTCTTTAGTCTCTGATGCTTCAGGGAAAATAACCTCAGCCTATTCAATGCTATTTAGAAAATCACCATGGGCTAAGATGTTTCCTGGATTCTGACTTTGCTCAAGAAACTGGTGACTTAGAAACCATTCTACCTGAAGTATAAACACTGAACAACTAGCTATGAGAAGAACATGTTTAATCCTTCTACTCCATCCTGTCGGTTGTGCAAAAACAAACTATTTAAAACAGTTTTTGAGAACTGGCATTAGAGAAAGAGTTTTATGCACCACTAATGGATTTTTCGTTTAAACTATTATGATATAAAGATAAACGACAGGACTTCAAAGTTTATTAGGAACTTCTGGAGCTTGGTTTCTTCACATTTAAGAGACATACCCACTGAGATTTTTGGTTTCAGATTCACTTTGCATTTGGGCAGCACTGCCAAAATTTTGGAAACGGATTGCCGTAGAGATCAATGCTCACATGATGGATACATAAAGAACTAAGTTACCTTAGAGTTAAGTGTTTGTGTTAGATCCAGGCCAGAGGTGCAGGAATAAAACTCTGAAGTTACTTAATAATGAGTGTATTCAAGATTAGTATATAATAGCTCTAGGAAAAAATATAAATGGCAGTCTTGTCTAAAAGCGGAAGTCAGAAGTTACTTTAGTTTACTGAGGTGTTAGATACAGGGACACTGTGCATGTACTGTACTAGTGGTTTTCCATGTACTAATAAACTGAAAAGAGAAACAGCTTTTGTGAAGGAAGGTTGGAGATTAATAAGATTACCTTTACTGTGTTTTAAATCTTATAAATTCAAAGTAGATGGTTTGGTTTATTCTATTTTGTCATCTTTTTAGAACAATAAACCAGAAATTTGTTAACAAAAGCAAGACCTATGGTATTGCTTATGTTTTATCGAGACCTCGCTCCACTAAAAGGAATAAAAGTGTGATTTATAAAGACAGGTTTCTTATTGGATTTGACCTGTCGAGTAGGACACCAGCTGGGATAATATTAGGTTCTAACTGAAATTCTAATAATGGACTTTGTTGACACATTGCATGGTCACTGTGCGTGAAGAAATTATCCTGGAACCTGAGAGGTGTAACTCCATATGTTATGTTCTAGATCAGAGCTGATTTCTCTATTGACTTTGTGTATCCTGACAAATCCCAAAGATGTACACTGAAACTTCCAGCAATCTGCATGAAAATGCAAACACCACTGTGAAGCCTCTTCTGAGGATGCCTACCTTGAAGAATTTACCCTCCTCCCTCTGGAAAGACCTCAGTGGAACTCTCTCCCACTGCAACACTTTGGTCATCCCCACCCCTTGACCTGTCCATCTTCTCTCCACCCACCTGCTTCTGTATCCACCTTCTATCATTGCCTCCCTCCCGTCTCTATTTATTTCAGAGCCCCCTTCACCTTCTCCATTTCTGAAGATATGTCCAGACCCAAAACATCTGCCTTCCTGCTCCTCTGACGCTGCCGGCCTGCTGTGTTCATCCAGCTCCATGCCTTGTTATCTCAGACTCCAACATCAGCAGTTCCTACCCACACTCTATGTGACCAAGGTAACATTTAAGCCAGAAAGGAGGGTGCCGAAGATGAAAGTGAAATCCGAAAATCTGTGGAGAAGATCTGGAGACATTACCAGCTGTCTCTTCATGTCGCTGACTACTTAGGTTCCGTTTACTTTTTGCACCTCTATCCTCATGGGGCTTACAGGGTCTGACAGAAACAGGGCTTGAATTTGTGGACTAAATCAGATGGTGAGCCATCTCCACGCTCTGTCGCTGTGTTGCAATATTAGAGCAGAATCAGAGACAGAGACACACAGAACAGAAGACACCCTTTGGTCCACTGATTCTGTGCTGACCCATCTACATTAACACGCACTTTCCAGCACTTGGCCCATAACCTCGGGGTAAAAAAAAACCTCAAATCCCCTCTAAACCTCCCACTCTTCCCCATAAAATTGCACCACCTCATTACTGACCTTTCAACTCAGGGGAACAATGGCTCCTTATCCACTTTGTCTATTCCCCACAATATTACATACATTAATCAGGTACCCCATCAAAAATTTCTGTTCTGAAGGAAACAACCCAAGGCTATCCAACCTCTCTTCATAGCCTTTTGTTTCACAATGTGAGTTCCTACCAATGCAGGGAGTGGATCTTTACAGAAGTTTCATCTAGAGTCAAAGATATTTTTTGGTTAAATGTCTCACCAGTGATCAGGAGTGTTTACTGTTATACTTGGTCAATAGTTAATCCATTTGCAATTAAGCATTAAAAATTGTGGATATCTGCTACAAACCTGCAGTGTTCATCAAGAGTGCACGTCACTCATATTTTTCTATTTCCACTGTTCCAAAAGTCACACCATAAATGTAATTATTTTATCTGGTATCTGATATGGCCCATTGTTTAATTACTCTATTCTGATTTGGAATAAGAATCTAAAACCCAAATTATCTCCATCTGTATCATCAATGATCTTCCCAAACATTGAACATGTCAGGAATTTTTGAGAATTTTTGCTGATGATTGTACAATATTCACATCGTTCCAAGCTCTTCCAATAGTGAAGCAGCCTGTGCCCAAATGCAACAAGACCTGGCTCACATCTAATGTTTTCGGCTGACAAGTGCCAAGTAACATTTGCTCCTTATGACCTGGGCAATGACAATCATCACCAATGACAGAGAATTTAACCAATGCCCCCTTGACATTCAATGGCAGTATGGTCACTGAATCCTCAGTACCAACACCCTGGGCATCACCATTGACCAGAAACTGAAATGAACTAGCCATATAAGTAGTCAGGCGATGACAATAGGTTAGATGCTAAAAATCCTGCAGTGAGTAACTGACCCCCTGATTACCCAAAGCCTGACAAGTATCTACGAGTCACAAGTCAGGAGTCTGATGGAATAATCTCCACTTGCCTGGATGAATGCAGCACCAACATAATTCAAAGATCTCGACAATATTCAGGACAAATCAAACTTTTTGATTGGCACCACGTCTAGCACCATTCTGTAAGGCCACAACCTAAGCTCAGTTGTAGGGTGTGTGTACCATTTGCAAGATGCTCTTCGAAAATTTACCCAGGTTCCACAGAGAGCACCTTCCAAACTCACAACCGCTGCTGTTCAGAAGGACACGGGCAGCAGAAACACAGGAACACCACTTGCAAGCTCCCCTCCTAGCCATTCACCGTTCTGATTTGGATATCTTTTGCTGTTCCTTCATCCTGGTCGGGGAGAGTTCCAGGATTTTGACCTAAACATCATAATGAGTCTACAGACCACCCATGGATTACAGCAGTTCTGGATTGCATCTCAACTCCCTCCTCAAGTGCAATTAGAGGTAAGCAATAAACACTGGGTCTCTGCTAGTGACACCCACATTCCAAATTTCCTCAAGGTTGTTAGAGAATGGTGCAGAAAAGTTTGATTGCAGGCAGGCCCCAATGTGATTGGGTGGCTCCCATCCTGAACAATAATGGAACATAAGATAGGATCATGCAACTACTTTAAATGGTCACAACATTCAGATGCAGAGCCTGTGTTTTGTTTTGGCTTCTGTTTTCTTTTCAATGCAGAATCTACAAAACCCTGGAGTGGCCACGTCAGAAGCTATTTTAACAACATTAACATTATTAATAGACAAAGTGCGCAGTCATGAACGCAGCCCAGTCGATCAAGCAAACCAGCTTTCCATCCATTGACCCCACCTATTCTTACTGCTACCTCAGGAAACCAGTCAACATAATCAAAGACCACTCCTGACTGTACCCTCTTCCATCTTCTACCATCAGGCAAGAGATTTAAAAGTTTGCATATACGTATGACGAGAATCAAGAATTTTTTTTTTCCCCTTCTGTTATTAAACTTCCAAGTGGATCCCTCAAATTTTAAATATAATGTTGATCTCACTGTCTATCTTCTCTGCAGCCGTAACATTGTATTCTTTGCTCTGTTCTATTACTCTAATGCACTTTGTATTGTATGATCTAAACAGAAGTTTTCACTGTACCTAGGTACATGTGACAATAATAAATCAAATTAATAATATTAATTTCATCCATTACAATGTGCCTATTCTGTACATGCAATGCTGATTTGACACCAATGTTTTTAAATCAACCTCCCACTATTTAATTGTCCCTTTTAACATGCACAATTGAACACGTACCAGCAACGCAAAGGAAGGTCCAGCACCCAGTTATCTAAAAAGGGTCATTCAAAATATTTAAGTTAGCTAATGATAGATGTTCACTGGCTTCTGCTTCAATTTTACAAGCAGCAACAGGCTTCCACAGCTATTTGAAATTCAAGTCAAAAGTTGGTACCTACTGTTGATTTATTATTTTCTTTTCAACATCGTATCCTGTGGTGATATCAGTTTCCCGATGTATACTGACAACACTCAGCTTGAACTAATCAGCACAGCTCTTGACCATTGCATTGTCTGCAAATTGTTCCAGAACATCCACCAGACAGAGTTAAACCCCAATCAGTTTAAATATAATTCTGAACAAATTACAAATAAAATAACAAAAAGATTGAACAAAATTCAATAAGTTAACCAGAAGAATTTGAGTTCTAGCTAATACATATGATAGAAATTTGAATAAATTAAAGAAAAAATTTATGACAGGCATTCTTTCCGGAGTATGAGAGGAATAAAACAGATGTTGGATAGAGTTCTAAGAATAAATATTAGTGGCTTGTCCCTTGTATTAGTTACCATGAATAAACAGATTTGCTGGTGCAGGTTCTCCCTTTGTGGCAGGCTGACAGAATAGGCCAGTCACTCAGCTGTTAATGCCAGTGGAAGGGCTGGCCTACTGAGGGTCAGGTCTCATTAAGGCAGGAATGACAGAGCTGCAGTGAGAAATACTTTACCATTACCATTTGCACCCAGGGATATAATCTTCTATTACACTTGACACATCACCAAAGTCATTAACTTACAATGACTGAAAAGAAACAAATTCCATT
Source organism: Stegostoma tigrinum (assembly GCF_030684315.1). Classification (NCBI taxonomy): domain Eukaryota; kingdom Metazoa; phylum Chordata; class Chondrichthyes; order Orectolobiformes; family Stegostomatidae; genus Stegostoma; species Stegostoma tigrinum. The sequence continues at coordinate 48,803,160 of NC_081373.1, forward strand.
TTTGTTACTTAGCATTACGAAATGCTAATGAAAATTATTTCAAAGAGGAGATCTGAATAACTTGATAGAAGGCGACAAATGCAATTGCGGGTGCTTGAACTGCTAATCGATAAATTCAAAGCACAAATCACATTTTTGCACATCAACCAATCTGCCAGAATTAGTTTTAATTGAGGTGAAATATATTTGCAGAGAGGTGGAGTCAGTCATCAAATTAGGGTACAGGTAAATTAGATAATTTACATTAATAAAGAGATAGCAGAGTGTGATGCAATGTGCGACAGAAGAATGGTGATGAAGTCAAATTCTAGACATATCATTTCATCTAGAATATTTGAAAATTGGTGCATCTACAGAACATTATTTTCTTCATAATAGCTTTTAGTGGCACCTCAAAAAATATCTTAATTTTATGGTTATTGGCTGTTGCACACCCTACACTTTGCTGGTGGCTCCATTTCTTCCACTACATGTATCCTTGCAAACTCTAGCACTGATACCCACCCCACACTCCCCCAGTTCAGCCACATATCCAGCTTCACATTGCCAATCAACTGTGTCCAAGGTCAGCTTTGTAGTATGTAGAGGAAAATCTTAGTTTTTTTTAAATTTAATAGGATCAGTTTTCTATTCCTTTATACAGTGGAGTTAGGGGTCAGAAGATAAAATAAAATGTTGATCTGGCGAAAAGTAATTGCTTGGATATGGTAGCATAGTGGATATATACTGAACTAATGATCCAGAGGCCTTGATTAATAACTGGGAGATGGTCAGACAGGACAGATGCAGGGTTTCAGCCTGAAACTTTGCCCTTCTTGCCTGGATTAATAAACTGAAAATGCAAGTTCAAATCTCTCCAAGGCAGTTGATGAATGCCAATTTGTGCAATTCAGTAAAACTGAAAGTTTTTTTTTAGAGAGTTAATAATATTGACTAAATAAAAACAAAAACACTCTATTCAAATTCAAAGAAATATGTTATCCTTGCATCCTGGCTTATACAGTAATATGGGTGACTGAAATGACCCAGTAAATCATTACAAAATACGCCAAGGCAAACAGCACTGAATTGCTTCAATGAGATTCGTCTTGTACTTCTGAACTCCAAACAGAATTGATTCATTCTGCTCAAACTCTCCCAATTTAGCATGGCCAATCCACCTAGCCTGCACATCCTTGGACTGTGGGAGGAAACTGGAGCACTTGGATGAAGGTCACGCAGACACCAAGTGAATGTGCAAACTCCACACAGACAGCCGCTCGAGGCTAGGATTGAACTCGGGTCCCTGGCGCTGTGAGGCAGCAGTGCTAACCACTGAGCCACCGTGCTGCCTCTACTTTAGTAGTTTAGTTTAATACTGTTCTGAACCTTTGAGTTAGCCAAAAATGGATGTCTTTTCCAATAGAGTTTTACCTCGCAAAGGAATGGATGTTTGTTGAGTTTTCAAAATACATCTTTAAATACTCATCATTGCTTTTCTACCACATCTCATCATCCAATTGCCAGATTTACATCAGCAAAAATTGCCCTTTAATCCTATTGTTATGATTTATCTGAATAGGGCTTTTGATGTTTGAATTCCATCATTCATTTTAATGCTCGGGACATCCATGGACTGATATGGCTTAAACAAAAAAGAAAAACTAAAAACGCGATTTAAAATGGACACAAGCATCACTTGACAAACAGCAGTGAAGCTTCAAATGGATTAGACAACAGATAACCCATATCCAAGCACAAGAAAGCCAGCTTTTGATTTTTTTGGGGGGTGGGGGAGGGAGGGGTGTGGTGGTTGAAAAGAAACTCATTTTATTTCCAATCTTTATTTTGCATCTTGGTGAAAATGTTTTCAAGTTGGAGATGAAAATATCACATGCAATTACCAAGCCTGGAGAGAAAAAACTCAAACATAGAAACGCACAAGTGAGCTATTTCAAGGAAGTTTCTTCACTGATGAAAGACTAAGGATGCAGAACCGAAAAGTTGAATATTTTTAGCTCAAAGAAAATGCATCCAGTAACAACATAGATTGTAAAGAAACATCATAGTACTGAAAACTCAAAAGAATAAGTACAATATAATGTTACTGCTGACGGTCTAAGACACTAAGTAAACAAATGTTGTCTCGGGTTAAAACTTTATGCTTGAAGAATACTCCTGCTGCAATTACATAGGGTACTGGTGAGGCTAGAACTGGAGTACTGTATGCAGTTTTGGTCTCCTTATCTGAAAAAGGATGTTCTTGCGATGGAGGGGTATAGTGGAGGCTTCAAAGTTTATCAGATTGATTCCTGAGAGGGCAAGGCTGACATAAAGAAATTGAATCAATTATGATCAGATTCGTTGGGGTTTAGAAGAAAGAGCACGGGATCTCATAGAAACCCAGAAAATTCGAACAGACTAAAGCTTAGATGCAGGAAGGTTATTCCTGACACTGGGAAGTCCAAAGCCAGGAATCATAGTTTAATGAGAAGGAGTAAACCTTTTAGTACAGAGATGAGAAGAAATGTGTTGACCGGGGGAGTGGTGAGCCTACGGAATTCATTAACACAGAAAGTAGTTGAGGCCAAAACATTGTGTTTTCAAGAAAGAGACTGAAATAACTCCACAGAGGCCAGTATCCCATCACCAAGTCACTCTTTATTTATACACGCTGAGTCCTTGATACTGATCCAGCTCCCTATCAGTCAGCTCTCAGTGAGTAGAACCTCCGACACTGTTGTTTTATCTGTCAACTAGGGTTCTCTGATTGGGGCTGTTAGCCTGGTCCAATCAGGGAATTTATTTTATGAGGTCCATTTGGCTAAATGCATTATAATCACTGATATAACACGGTGTAGAGTTGGATGAACACAGCAGGCCATGCAGCATCATACTACAGAGTTATAGAGCTTTTGTGGCTAAGGGATATTGGTGAGGGTGGGGGTTTAAGAGGTTGGATTGAGGAATTATGATATTGAGCTTGGTGATTAGCCATAATCATATTGAATGGCACAGTAGGCTTGAGGGGCAAAAGGGCCTACTCCTACATTCTGTGTTTTTATGTAGAACACTCTAAACTGTACATTCTTCTTTCTCTGTTTTTGTCGTGTCTATGAAACACGTTTTAGCTTTACACATGTGCGTGCATGCAATTTCACACCCACCTTATTTGGTTATTAATAATTGCACCTGTTCTTTCACTCAGGAAAATATTGCAAGTGGTTCCTTGTTGCCACAGGAGAAATTAGTTAACTCTAGTAAAAGAACTTAAAGATTTGTTGCAACTAACAGGAGAGGTTGACAACAGGAGCCAAGCCTGGTCATAAAATTGAGGCAATCACATGTTTAGTTCGCTACTTTCAGACCTCTCTGCATTACTGTCAAACTCAATCTGAAATTCTATTATAACCTGATTACTGTTACCCAGAAAATCCCTTAGTATGTGTTGAACCATTACGTTCATCCCACTACACAACTAAAGTCCTCAAAAAAAAACCTCTTTCAGCTGATTTGGGGATCAAAACCATATTTGAAGGCATTATTCTACACCAAAGTCCAGTCATCTTAGCTAACAATGCGGGCCAAAACCCATTTGCTCTTATGCTACCCAGACAGTATCATTAAGTTATAGCACAGTAAGTTTTTTTTTAATATGTGAGAGAATAAAGGCAAATAAAAGCATGTTCTTCTCATAGCTAGATATAGAGAAATTGGGCATTCATATAATTAAGAATGGTGCTCTCATCAGTGCTGCTGGCAAACAACAGGCACAGCAAACATCCAAAAGCCAATCATAATTGAATGAAACAGATTGAATTTTGTCAGAGAGAAAGCTATTGAGGTGTTTGAACGATGTTGAACACTTACTTAAACAGTTCAAAAGCAATGTATAGTCATATGACAGTTATAACAGCCCACATACAACAGGCATTAACAATTTAAACAACCTTTTTAACACGTAAGAGCAATTTAGAGATGAACATTAATGCATTTAACATGTGCAGTCAAATCATAATGCAATGCATTCTTCTATTTCCTTTAAGAATAAAGCACTGGACCATATTCCACAAGAAGATGATGAAAATTTGACAGATCTGAAGAGGGGACATTAGAATTGGTGACTGGTGAAATAAATTTTAATAATAAGGGGTGCAGGTAGTGGGGAATGTGATGACTAAATGGTGAGACATAAAGCCACCAATGATGGGACATGGAGGAATACAGAATGTTCCAGGGAGAGAGAAAGAAATTCTCTGGAGCTTGTAAAAATAGTCAGTAGGGCAGAAAAAACATTAATCCTGTCCGCACTGTTACCAAAAACAAACAAACAAGGCTTTCCTGCTGGTCATTGCATGAAGATGATAATGCTTTTATATTTCTCACTATTTGTTTACAAATACTTTGTTTGAATTTCAGAATTGAATAAATTGTGGAAAGAATGTGACAAAATTATAAATTTTGAATCACGGCTGTTACATATCTGTTGCAGATTTTCTCAAGGTCCAAGGCAAGTTCTGTGCATAACGCACTGTGCACTGCTACACAACCATAAACAATTTATTTCTGTATGTCAGTAAGTTTGGGAGATGTTGGTCCATATTTTATGCCTTTTAACTTGTCATAGTATTCAAGTTGCTTGATATTTATGCTTGGGAAGTAAATGTAAATTGTTAACTAAGATTACCATTCAAGTCTTTCTGTTTCGTCCCTATTTTCCAACTGGAGATTACTTAAGATGCATGAATATATTCATTAAGTTTCTACTGTTCACTGCACAATGCTGTTCCCTTGAAATGGTGTCAGATGAGGCCAAGAAAAAACATATTTAGAAGCATATCTGTTTTGAAATAATTTCATCCTGCTCACAAAAGAAAAATAAATTCCATAGTATCTTATGTTGTCAACAGATTTTTTTTTAACAAGTTTTGCATTACAAATAGGTCTGTTAGCATGGACTGATTGTTACAGTGCCATGTTGCCGAAGTAGGGATTGTCATATGAGCAAAAGGCTAAACAGGCTGATTCACTGGAGTTTACAAGAATGAGAGATGATCTCTTTAAAAGATGTAGGACTCTTAAGAGGCTTGACAGGGTGAGAGGATATTTTCCCTCATGGGAGAGTCAATGATCAGATGGCATAGTCTCAGAATAAGAGGGCACCGATATAGACTGAGCTCAGGAAGAATTGTTTTTCCTCAGAGGATTGAAAGTCTTTGGAACTTAGGCAACAGAGAGCCAAGGGGGCTGAATACCCGTGTATATTCAAGGCTCAGATAGATGTTTTGACCAACGGGGAGTCAAGGGTTACAGGGAAAAGGCAGGGAAGGGGACATGAGGAACATCAAATCAGCCATGATCCCATTTTTGGTGGGCTGAGCTCAAGGAGATAAACAGCCTCCTCCTGTTCCTATTTCTAATGGCCTTATGGACTAATCTTTTGTGTCAGTTGAACATTCATTCAAAAACATATGAATGAAATTGAAAAATGGCATGATTCTTGCATGTTCCTTATTGTGAGTTGGTGACACAATGCTCCATCTGAGAAATGACAAAAACCAAACCATAATAAAGAAACAACTGCAAAGGACACTATTACAATATCATTTTTGCACTCTCAATTGAGTTTGATCATCACATTACTCATTACTTGATATTTTCTGTTCAAATATTTAGGCTTGCAGAAAATCGGAAAATCTGTTGTAATCAATACTGGGCTCCAAAATGACAATACTGTACCCTGTGTGATATGAAGCTGTTCATTCTTTCTCTGTACTAGCCATCTTGTTTCAATGTCATAACTTTGACACGTCCTGCTGCCATACAAATCATTAATGGTCGAGTCTCTCTATATTTTGCGAAATAAAACACATTCTTCTCAACTAATAATCTGTCAATCATTCGTTAAAAGTATCAAAACTAGGCACAGCCTTGCTATTCACAATCTGTTTCAGTGCCTTATCTGAAGAATTTCACCGTAATTATAACAACATTGTTCAATGTTATTGCATATTGACTCAGCAGCAGTTAAAAGAGGGCATAATAAGTTAAGTTATAAATTAGTATTTCACTGAATAGCTGGTTTGCAATAATTAGATGAAGCTGAAACAGAACAGCACCTTTCCCCATACTCACACGGTAGTTTGTTCAACCGAATCTATGGTATTGCAAGGTGATTTCAAGATGCTCCTCACTGGTTTACAGTGGTTATCAGGATAGTAAACAGGATGCTAAAATGATTTGTGCTTTGTAGAGGTGGAGGAAAATTATTAGCTGGAGTGTCAACGAGAGTAACGGACAGTACTCAGGCAAGAACTGATCACTCATTTCAAAAGGAGCATGACGTCCATTGCCTTGTACAACTGTATTAGCCATACTCATCATTCTATTTGACTTGTTAATTGGTGTTTTTCCATCCAGACTTTTGAATGGTGGCAAGTCCCAATGTATTTCTTACAATTATCAAATAATCATTTTGCAAATTTTATATCAAATTATTACCATCAGACTTGAACAGGTTTCACCAATTTCTTCCAGTTCCAGACTGGATACTCAACTTTTATTCTCCTGGTTGAAGTGGGAAGAATGAGCTGCCTCCTTTTTTCTACTCACCAAGTGCCTTGTATGTTTGCATCTAGGCAATTTAGTCAGGATGCCTTCCTTTGTGAACACCTTTCTCCCAGATGAAAATTAATTTATGTTTCAAAAGGAGCCAAGTTAACCAAGCTTTCTTGCGTTAACAAAAAGTTGTGTGTTATTAATTGTTGGCCACAGGAAGAAATGTTAATGTTACACATGGGCACAAATTAGAATGAAGTGGCTAGTCTAAAAAGATGAAAAGAATTTTAAAAGAATGATATGAACAATTTCTGAATTGGCACTCAGAGCCAAGACATGAATATGGACGCCTTCTCAGTGGGAGTTAGTGGCCACTTTAGTGGTAGGTGAACAGACGATTTTTGGGACGCTTGATTTCGTCGGCTGATTGAATGTTCTTTTCTCTGATACCTTTCGAGAAAAAAAATTCTGGGGAGGACTATCTTTTATCTGCAATACAAGGGTAACTACGGGTAGTTTCTCAACCATGACTTTCATAGCACACTAATGTTCCACCACAGGTTGGTATATACAGGGTACTCAGTACCACATTCCAACAGAGATGTGGAATTTTTAAAAAATCCTTCTTTGAAGAATATATAAAAGAGAAAAACAAAGAGTGTCTGATGATATTTGAAACATTTCCTACAGGGATGACTTCCTGCAAAGTTGGTTGTGGCTCCCTTGTTAACTTTATTGTTACGAGATATCACGGTCCAGTCTGTTCAAAGTTTATTTGATAATGTACTGAGATTATTTTTATATGTCAGTTGCTATCTTCTTTTCAAAATAATATTGTGAAATTAAGGGCTTAACACACTTGTATTTTGGAGTTCTTACCCATCATTATAACACAACAAACAACTGAATGCATGTATTTTTTCCAACAAAAGCATCAAAAGCTGTGCATTAACTTGTCTACTTATCATCAGTACATCTGCTGAATGACAGAGCTCCTTGCCGTTCTCAGTTGAGACAAAATAAATGAAGACAAACATCAGTTTACTATAATATGACAAAGTTCATTGAATTTATAAATGTGTTTGTGACATGATTCAATAAATTTAAAGACACGGTTTACCCTGAAATGCTAAGAAAATCAAAAATCTCTTGCAGCACAATACTCTTGGCTTTAAAATCCATTATTGTTTTAAATTATATAACAAAACAAATTTCAGCTAAATATATGTAAAAGTTTCAAGTTGGGCAACTTACCCTAATTGTATATTGGTACAGCATTGTCAGTTAGCATTCTCATAATTGCATTATCCAGAACTGCAAAAAAAGCACAAAATATAGTGTTTACAATTTATTTATTAAAAGATGATAATCCAAAGTAGTCTGCTTCCAGCACGATTCTTAGAGCCATTTCCTCAATGACATGGGTTTACTTTGCATTTTCACATACAACAGGATATCTGCCAAGAAAAAAAATTCAGATCCGGCATACTGAAGCGTTAAAAACTTTGGTTTCTATGATGATAGCTCCAACCGGTAGAAAATTGGATAAGTAAAGCTCCATAAAATGAAATGTTCAGGAAATTAAATTATTCCTTATTATAGATTGTAGAATTCCATGAGCACTCAGGTCTTGATGATACACAGCCCAGATTTCAAAATAATACATGCTCAGCACACAGACTTCTGCTGACTCGCGAAGGTTTTTATTGTCAAACACTCAATGCATTGCCATACTGCTGTTTGAATTGACACAGCTGATCTTGTCCAATAAAGAAAACAAGCAGTTGAGAATGCAGGGCATCTGACACTAAAATAAAAGTGCTGGAGAATCTCACCAGGTCCGGCTGTATCTGGGGAAAGAGAAACAGACTCAACCCGTTCAGCCCAATGACCCTTGATCAGGGGAGTGGTGGGTGAGAGCACAAGTGAGAGAGAGAGAGAGGGAGAGGGAGGGAGGGAGCGCGCATGCTACAGCAAAGGCGAGACAGAAACAGAGAGTGGGGAGGGGAGGGGGATAGAGAGAGAGCGAGAGAGAGAGAGAGAGAAGAAGAGAAAGAGAAACTGACAAAGGGGTTGCTGATAGTAAACCAGGGAAGAAAAATGCTGAATTTGTAATAATGGGAACTCCGAATAGTTGAAAATGAGTTGGCTGTGCTGGGATCAACCTCTAAATAACAGAAACTGGGGGCGCAGGGGATGGATAACAAACATGGGGGTAGTTGTCACACTCGGAAATTGTTAAGCTCAATAATGATTCCTGAACATTGTAAGATACCTAGGTGGAAGACGAGGTGTGAATCCTCAGCTTGTGGTGAGCTACACCGGAGCACTGCAGCATAAATGTTAGAACCATAGAAACCCTACAGTGTGGAAGCAGGCCATCTGGCCCATAAGAGTCCACACTGACCTCCAAAGAACATCCTACTCAGACCATCCCCCTACTTTATTTCTGTAACCCTGCATTCCCCATGGCTAAATCACCTAGCCTGCACATCTTTGGACTGAGAGGGGAAACCGGGGCACCCAGAGGAATCTCTATGTCAGCCCTACATCAGAAAGGATGGAGATTCCAATAGTCTACCTTAAACATGTGGATTTTTTTCTCCCCTATGTGGGCTTGTCTGCTTCTGTTGGCTTTCTCTATCTCTCTGTTTTCTCCCTACATTTGTTCTTTTTATTTTTCTCTTTGTTTTATTTTATGCCTGGGAAGTGATAGGTAAGGTTGGACACCTCAGGCAGCAGCATCATGGCAAGCCAGATATGGCTCCCTCCCAGCCTGGGGTCTCCTGGCAAGCGAAGAACAGGCCCCAGGCCCAGTGGTCTTGTCCCAATGTGAAGGTCCTCTCGCTCTTCATTGTCTAGCTATTCCGATGGTGGGGCAAGCAGTTTCGGCCGGGCCTGGCAGCTTTCTTTGGTGGATGCTTCCAGTCTAGTATCCGGTGTCCCAGAAAGGCAGTCTTATCCTGACTGCATCTTCAGGGTATTCCACTGTACCTTAATCGGTTTTCCCCAAGTACAGGAGCCATTACCTGAACTGTGATGAACTTAATTTTACTTTTTCTTAAAAAATTAAGACAATGTACAACTTCTCTCATTGATGGAGATGCCATGGTGGGGCAACTTACAAAATTATTTCGCTGGATTTTTCACGTAGATGTATGTGTGACAATAAATTTTTATTCTACTTGCACGTAATATCCTTTCTCAGACAGACAGAGATTGATAGACAGTAAATATTGTGGGAGTTTGGGAAATGCTCAGTGTTTTACTAAGGAATATTTTGTTACTAAAACAGAGTTGAACCACAAATTAGATTCAATGTCTCTTTACCCGGCTCACTCACAGCAGCATTTGGGTGAAGTGCTTTTAATACATAAACTGGTCTAAGTGTCCAAAGCACAAACAGTGCCTCTGAGCTGCCTCCAATATGCATCCCTCCTCAAGGGGACCAACACTGTACACAACATTCCAGTTGCTGCTTGACTAACACCTTTTACAGTTGCAGCAGCACCCCCTTACTTTTATACTGTATTCCCTTAGCAATAAATGGCAAAATACCTCTTGCCTTCTCATTACCTGCTGTCCCTACATGCTAATTTTCTGCAATTGATGTGCATGGACAGCCAGATCCCTTTGCACCGAAGCACTCTGAAGTTCCCTGAACTTTGAAACGATTCCTGCGCGATGCTGGCATTGGAGGGGAGAGGAGTATGCTGGAGATGACAGAAATAGCCACTTATGATCCCTTGGATGTGTCATTGCTGTGGTAAAAATTAAAGACAAGGGGGGCCTTATTGTTGTATGGGTGAGAAGAGAAGGTGTGAAAGCAGAAGTGTGGGAAATGGGTCAGCTAATCTCATGTTTGGTCTCCTCTTCAAAGGTCACATAACTTGTTCTATATCTCTCAAAATGTGAAGTGTTGAATGTATTCCAGAGTCTCGCCTTCGACATATATGGGAGGTGGAAAAATTGACAGATGAGATGGGTTTGCTAACATTGGATCCAGTTGGAGGATCACCTAATAAACATGTGTTTTCCTTGGAGACAGGTTCACAGTATACAGGTAAAATTCCAGCATAATCAACTCTATTAAATCAAACATTGTGTCTAGGTGGCCAAGAAACATCGCCCATCACATCCTGTGTATTGATCTCTCAAAACAGCCAACATTCGAGTGAGGTCAAAGAAACCACTTCAAAAGATCATTCTAAAGTTCTCATTGAAATGAGGCCATGTTGAGATTGAGGACTGACTGGAGCTTATTCCCAATCATTCAAATGACAAAAAAAAAGTCCATCAAGCTGCATCCTGTTGAGTCCCAGCATGTTCTTGTTGAGTCTCAGCAGTGGTACAGAAGGAAATAAATCCTTCTTCCAAATCCTACTTATTCAGGAGTCACCCTGCACCAGGTATCAAGGGAACTGACGGTCAAGAATCAACCTGTTCAGTTTCATGAAGACCCATGGCAGGAACTCTTAATACCATGTAGATGTCATCACTGAATCAAGGATCAGCCAACAGTACAAATACAGGTGATTAAGTTTACCTAGCTTCGCACCTCAACATTTTCCAAGATGTCTTATGTTATAAGTACATTTATTCATATACAGTAATGACTCTTGTATGTCAAATAAATTATATAAGCAGGAAATATGCAACCTCATTCTGTCAATGGAATGTATGGGAGGCCCAGCAATTACTCTAAAACCGGGGTGTTTTGTATGCGTGAATATAAATTAGATGGAGGGATTAAAATAGTGGACAGGCCATTCGAGACGATACACTGGCAGACATACTTATGTAAAGGTACAAATCAATACGACTGGAATTCCAGTCTGAAATTGGTCAGGTCTGGAACTGTACGTTAAAATCTGACTAACTATCAAATTTTTTTAGGAAAATGTAAACAATGTGAGCGATCACATATCCAAAAAAAAGCCACATTTCACAATTTTGAACAAACAATAACTTTTACTACTCATCATTACAACAGCAATATAACTTGAAATGCATGTAAAACTAATGACTAAAATCAAGGTTTAACAATTTGGTAAATATGGATAATAGGCTGATCGAATTTGCCAAACCACATATCAAATGACAATTAGGATCAAGATAGATCCCATGGATTTCATAGCAATCCTTGATGTTAATAATGATGTTTCAGCAAATCTCTTTAAAACATCACCAGGGATCGTGATTCTTCACTTTTATTGATCTGGCCTTGAAACTTCTTCACAAGAGTCATTCGTAATGGACTGCCTTTTGACTGCTCCTGCTCTGGTTGATCATCATCTTTTCTTAGGTGTCCACTTTCCAAGAATCCAAAAACTGAACTCCAATATTTATTCTTAGCAAAGCCTCCAACTTACTGCTAGCTCCATTGAGATACTTCCGCCCCTTGGGTATTCCATGAGGTCCAATCTTACGCAAACATTATTTGTAAGCTTTTAAACTCTTGCTGTCTTAGTAAAGCCACAGTATTAATGCTCACAAAGATAACAAAGTGTAGAGCTGGATGAACACAGCAAGCCAAGCAGCATCATAGGAGCAGGAAGGCTGACGTTTCGGACCTAGACACTCATCTTCAAAGCATATCACAGCCAGTGATCTTCCCACTTCCCCAGCTCGCCAGGATTTCCAATTCCTGGCTTCAAGACTTAATTGTTTAGTAATTTCTAGAACTTCTCCACTTCAGCAGCATGGAGTTATCCAACTATTCTTAATTCCTGAGGGACTTGAGGCTGTTTTCATTAGAGAGAAGAAGGTTGAGGGGTGACTTAATTGAAACATACAAAATAATCAGAGGGTTAGATAGGGTGGATAGGGAGAGCCTTTTTCCTAGGATGGTGATGGCGAGCACGAGGGGGCATAGCTTTAAATTGAGGGGTGAAAGATGTAGGACAGATGTCAGAGGTAGTTTCTTTACTCAGAGAGTAGTAAGGGAATGGAACATTTTGCCTGCAATGGTAGTAGATTCGCCAACTTTAGGTACATTTCAGTCATCATTGGATAAGCATATGGACGTATATGGAATAGTGTAGGTTAGATGGGCTTCAGATCAGTATGACAGGTTGGCACAACATCGAGGGCCGAAGGGCCTGTACTGTGCTGTAATGTTCTATGTACACTAAATCCATGTAGTTCCCAGTAATACAGCTTACTGCAATACTTCTAACCTGGAGTTTATTCCTGTCATCCTCACAGATCCTCATCACTCCAGTTTCCGAGTGAGCTAGTCAACTCTTTATAAACCCGCACCCCACCCCCCACCCAGTTGCTGGGCAGAAATGCATGTTATTGGCATTTTGAAACAGTCAAATGTAGCACCCTTACTATTGAGAGAGCGTATCCTGAATGTTGCATTCTAGTAGAATGCTGGAAATGAACTTCATCACAACTTGTACGGCAATTAAGGCTTGAAAATCCCAGCACTTGTTATCTATCCATAAATGCTACAACTGACCAGCTTGCTAGGTCATTTCAGGGAGGAGTTAAGAGTCAACTACATTGCAGCAGTCTATGGATATGTAGGCCAGGCCAAAGAAAGGCAGTCTGGGCTAGCAATCCAGAACCCTAGGCCAATGCTATGACGCCATGGATTCAAATCTCACTACAAATGATGATGGAATTTGAATAAATATCAGGAATAAAACAGCTCACCTAATGGTGACCATGTCGCTGCTGCCAATTATTGTATAAACCAATCTAGTTCAATAATGCTCTTTAGGGAAGGTATTCTGGTCCTTCGTTAGTCTGGCCTACATATGGCATTAATGTGGCTCACCCTAAGAGGCAATAAATGCTGGCCTATCCAGAGACACAGACATTTATCAGCTAGTATATACTATAATAAGACACTCAAGTAAGGACGGCAGATTTCCTTCTCTAACATGTTATTGCTGAACCAAGTGGGTTTTTATGAGAATTGGTGGTAGTTTCATAGTAAACATTATACAGACTAGGTTTCAATTCCAGAACTTGTACTTTTTTAATTTTTAAGATTTAACTTCCAGCAACTGCTAATGGTGCAATTTAGAACAGTATCCCCAAAACATTAGCCATGGTCTCTGAATGAAGAATCCACCGAAATTGTTACATTATCGTCACCACCAGCACAGTAATTATAGGTGATGGCAAAAGTTTTAGGTTCATATGAGAAAGCGGCCCAAGGGTTAAAGAGAATTCTAGGGTGTGTAAATTTAACCTAAAGAGATGTGCACATTTCAGATTAAGCATTAATTATAATTAAAATACTTGCCCAATAGTAAGGAAAATATTTATATCAATGCTTAAAGTTTAAGGCCAGAAATGTTTCCTAGATGAACGAGTTCTCCATTTTAGGGAAAATAGCCCTTGGAGAAATGAATCCTGTGTACCATTCCCAAATCTGTCCCCTCCATTTTGTAGAGGTTGGAAACGGGACAGATTGTAATTTGTACATCAGTCATACGTGGGCGAAGTACCAACAGTAAAATGCAGCTGCCTTAAGTCAAATTTGATTTTCACACATGGGATGAAATTTGATTTCTGTACTTTAGATATCAGGAAAGGTCTAAAATCCTACTAGAATTCTTCAAAAGAGATAGCGTATCCTTTGCATATAGTCCCAGGACACTTTGGAGACAGGTCAGGTGTGGTGGGGGCTCTGATTCTGTGAGAAAATAGGTCATTGGGGCATTTGCCTCATGTAGAAGGCAGCAACCCCTGGGAATCCCTCATACCCTCTAGCATCCAGGGGGCAAAATATATTTTGAGGACATTTACTCAACAGACAGGAATTGACCCACATCATAGCAACATACCCCAAACTAATGAGTGGTTTGTGGGATTTTTTAAAAATCTGAATTGCGAAAACAGCTTGAAAACAATGCCATGAAATAAATCTTAGACATGAAAATCAGAAAGCGTGTATCCAAAATAGAAATCTCTGATAATAAGAAATTCAGATTGAAGGAAAACATTTCTGGAGAATCTGGGTTTGCAAAACATTCCTGGTTTTATACAGTGGCTTATGCTAAATTTATATTTCTGGAGCAACCCACGCCCACAGGAAAATGTAGTTTAGGGAGGTCATGATTGAAATAATTTTGAAAGGCTTAGTCAGGCTCACACTGCAGAGGATTGTGACCCTCCTCCATTCCTATAGCTCCTAGGGAAATATTTTTCCAACTCATCTCAGCATTTGGCCTCTGTTCCACAGTGCCTTACTCCCTTGCACTGAGAGTGAACGTGCACTGTGTGCGCGGGAATGATATTTCACCTTTAACTTTAGGACCAAAAAAATGTACTCCACTGACAAAAGCTGCTTCCACTTGTGTTAATGATGGATGATAAAGCAACTGGAAAATCAAATCATTGCCAGATGATTCTGCTTTACCGAAATTGACGCTGCAACACCTTCTGTATGATGTTTTTCAAAGGGAACAAATAAATGCACCACTGGATTGGCCAGCAAACACATTGCCTGCAGCAAAATCTTAGTCATGATAAGTCTAGTATTAGCATTTTACATATTTTTAATTAGGAATAGGTCAGTTGAACATAGCTGCACATGGATCTTATGGATATAACTGGGAATACCTTGCCCTGGAGCCTATGCCTCATTGCGACTCAGCTGTGATGGCATAGATTGGCAAGCTTCACATTTTACAAGCTTTGCTTATATTTTTTCAAAATTCATGACCGATGTTCAGTAACGCCATTTACTCAGGTTGGTCATAAAACTACAGCTCCTGTTATTATAATTGAGGATAGGAAACCTGTTCACACTTTCCTTCTCAGAACATTTCTTCATGTGAAGACATCCAATAATGTAAAGCCTGCCCTATCATAGCAAGTACATCACAATACCTGCATACAAAAATGAGTGTCCTCTTTGCTTTGAGTCCATATCACCACTATGCGTTAACTGATTACGTAATGCTCCATGTTTATTTCTTTGTCTGGGTAACTTTAATCTCACTGAGGTAATTTCAAGCCAATGTAGATCTAATAACCTGCTGTGAGGACTCTGCTCACATTCAGGCATCTGTGACAAATTTTACAATGCTATTTAGCATGATTGACAACATTCTAAAATACAAACATTCTGAAAAATCAACCACCATAATATTCTTATTAAGTCAATTCACTCTCTCTCACACAATGTTAACTGATCTGTATATTTTCCAGAAACTAATGAGTTCTTCTTTGAACCATACCCTTTTTGGGTACCACATTTTGTTGAAATCTGTTTACCAGTTTGGAAATATAATTTCCAGTCAATCCTACAGCAACATCAGAGTTGGTAGTAATAAAAATATTTTACTATGCTCAGTTGTTGCAGTTTTATCTTCAAGTCAAAAGACGATGCATTCAATCCCACTCCAGGATTTGAGTACATATGTTGAATGGCATCCCTGTGTAATATTGAAAAAGTGCAGTATTTTGAGTTGCAGACTTTCATCTGATATATTAAAACCAAACTAAGCTCTTAATCACACTACCCAAAAACCCCCAACTACATTTCTTTTTAAAAAAGGAGCAGCAGTATTTTTTTACCTTGGGCACTAGCCAAAAATTGTCCTTAAATTACACCACAGTGTCTGTTTAATCAGTCATTAATCTCATTGGAAGGGCTGTATGTGCAAATTGTTTCCATAAGTTACCACAGCAGTTTCATTCCAAGGAGAACCATTTCAATGTGAAGTGATTTGGACAACACAAGGTCATGAAAGACACTGCATAGATGGAAGTTCATTGTGTCTACAGCATCTTTCCTGATTTTGGCATGGTCCAAAACAATTTTAGAACAAAATTTTTAAAACTGAAATAAGCAAAAGATCTGGTCTGATAGTGTTGGTTGAGGCATAAATGTGAACCAAAATAGCTTTGTTGCTCTGTCAAGTGGACAATTTAAAAAGTTGTTGATCAATAGAAAACTTTGCAGACCTATAAACTGTGAAGAGGACAGTGCAAAACTTCAAAAACAAACATTGGCAAGTAGGAAGAGTGGGCAGGTTGGCAGGGAGAAATGCTTCCAACACAAAAGAAACAAAGAACAAAACGGCATGGATTCAAAGTAATTTGCAAACAAAGAAAATGCAATTTAAGAAAAATCTTTTTCTTTAAACAGTGAGTAGTTAGAATTGCAATACAATGGACTGCTGGAAGTGTGTTTTGAAGGCAGATTCAAGTGAAATATTTAAGTTCAATGTGGAAAAAAAAGTAAGGTGATACAATTGGTATAAAAGGACATTAAGAGATGGTTTGAATAAAAATTTGTTACTCTAAAGGATGTGCAGAGGCAGAGACATGGGTGTATATGTGTGTGTCAATAAAATGTGGCAGGTCTGGTGGAGACAGGAGTTCCTAAAACAGTGTTCTGGACTTCATTAATAAAGGCATGGAGTTCAAAAGCAGGAAGCATTATACTAAACATATACAGGACACTTGATAAATCTCAGCTGGAGTATTGCGTACAGATCGCGCCACCACATTTTTGAAGGATCTGAATTCATTCAAGACAGTGTGTAAGAAGTTTACAAGAATGACAACGTTCAGTTACGAAGATATGTCGGAGAAGTTGGGATTATTTTCCTTGGACATGAGAAGACAAAAATCAAGATTTGACAGATGTTTTGAAAATCACAAAGGCCCTGGATAGAGTAGGTAGGAGCATTTCAAACTCAAAAGGGTTGGAGAACAAAATGCATGGATTCAAAGTAATTTGCAGACAAAGCAAACACAAGTTAAGAATTTTTTTTATTACAATGAATAGTTAGAATATGCGATGCAATGGACTGCCTGGCAGAGTCCTGGAATGAAGTGTTTCAGAGCATTGGATGGTCGTTTCTATTCAAATAATCTGTAAGATTACAGCTGAAAGACAGGAGAATTACGCTTAATTATAATGCCCACTCAGAGAACCAGTGCAGATGCAATGGGCTCAATGGTCTTCTTCTGGACCATGATAATTGAGATTCTGGAGACTCATTTGAAAAAAAAGAGCACTACACACTGCTTCACTGAAGTATCAGCGCATATTATGTGCTCAAGTCTTTGGAGTGAAGCTTCAAACTATGACATTGTGATTCAGAGTCAAGCATGTAACAGAGTTGAGGTAATCAGAATTCAAATGTCAATGGCATATCGAGGAAGGGATTTTGCTTTTGTGTGTTGACTGTGTTTATATTTCTGCCATTTAGTGCACTCCTCCAAGCTTAATTAACCATGAATCAGCTTATTTAGCAGGATCTACCTGAAAAGCACATTAGCATACTTGTCAGTTATTTGACATATTTAAACCAATCTTATTCAGTTTTTTTTTCCAGTCAGATCCATAAGGAATGATGCATGCAAGCAGAACACATCTGTCACGTTTCTGTGCACTGCTAAACATTAAATCTTATAATTGGCTTCAACTGTTTAATATGTCCACATGTCATTCTGAGATTGATGGTTGATCGCAATGTTGGTGCTAATTAAAGGACTATGGTTACAGAATGTGGCAAACACCAACCAGTTATTTCTAGCTGCCTGTTGTTACCTTCAAAATGCACTGAATTACTTGGTTTCCAAATTATTTTTTAGGTTGCGGTGAACTTGTATTTTCCAAATGTTACATTCCTGTATAAGCTCTAAAACGTTTTTTGAAAGATTTCACTGCAAAAACAGATTGATATCTTCACCTCTTAAACTGTTTGCTAACAGGGAAAAATAATAATCTGGAAACTGAAGTGGTGAAAGCATAATCACCACAAAAACAGTGGGTGGCCCAACAATATGTCACTTCTTAACTTCCAACAAACAAAATAGTACTGGCGCAGAATGAATTGCCTTCATTTCATTCACGAACATCAGTAAAATGATAATTAACAAATTAATTATAATTGAAGGGAATTATCTGGATTAAGCAAAGAGGCATGGACAAGATAAATGATATCGGAACACAAATTAAATAATGATTTGAATAATTAGAACAATGGAATTAAACAAATAATATTAGGACTAGGGATTAAATAATTACTTTTGGTATTGGGTTTCAATAAATAGCATTCGGTCTTTAAAGCAAATTAATAACTACAGAACTGGTCGAGCCAGCTGTCAGAGACAGACTTACAGAGTAAATACCACAGTGGCTTTGATTGAAATAAATGGTATTCCAGTATTAACCTTAAATAACTGTAGACCAAGAACCAATGAATAATTATGAACTTTACTGGGCCTACTAACAGCCAGCAAATATGTGGAAGCAACTAAGTATGTACATTAACAGTAGAGGGACTGAATACTTAAAACTGGTGGTAATGACTTATTTACATTAAAACAAAACTTAATTGATATGGGCTGCAGAACAAAGCAGGAATAGTTCACAGCAAGAGAGCACTTCTACCCACAGGGATGGCTGTCTCCTCCAGTGCATCACATCACTAATTGAAGGAGGCCTGCTGGTGGCCAACCAGGATGGGGGGAGGGGGGAGGTAAAGATCCTGCACTCCCCTTCCCTGGGAGCTGTCTGCAAAGCAGCGGCCAAAGAAGTAAAATCAGATCTTTGCTCAGATTTTTGAAAATTACCAGGTTTTATTGAACAGGGCTACATACAGGGAATGGTAAGAAACTGTATGCAAGCAAACACCTCTCTCTGTCTTTCCTGCAGATCTGGGTCCCATTTCCATTAGATCTGATACCACGATATCATAATTCCTGGCACACATGTTGAAGTAACCATACCTGGAGCAAAGATATATTTAACTCTTTATTCCAAATGCAGCAGCTCGCCATTACAATTGCTAGTAATGCAACCAGCAGATGCATTGGCTCACCAAAGAATCCAGGCCAATGATGAATGAAGGTTTGGGTGGGTGTGGTGCCAACAGAGGTGACAGATGGTGATTCAGTGGAAAATGTGAGGGTTTTGACTCTGGGTGAACACTCCTTTCCCCATGCTAAGTGCCTTAAGTGAAAAGGTTTTGTTTTTTTAGGCTTTACCTGTGATAACTTCCTTGTCTGTCAATGACTAAATACTAGAGTGCAGAATGAATCGCTTTAGTGGTCGTTAATTGCCCATTTAAAGACTTCAATTAGCATTTGGGTGGGAAAGCTCTGATGAAGGGTCTAGGCCCGAAACGTCAGCTTTTGTGCTCCTGAGATGCTGCTTGGCCTGCTGTGTTCATCCAGCCTCACATTTGATTATCTTGGAATTCTCCAGCATCTGCAGTTCCCATTATCTCTGCATTTCCCTTCCTCTGCTTGATTAAATGTCTGCTGTCTCCAGGGTCACTGCATTTTTTTTAGTGGAGTAGGGAGCAAGAGAGAAGACAGAGGTTGTAACACCATCCAAGAAATTGTGCAGTGACGTACAGTTCGCTGTTGGCCATTATACAAATGTTGGCATGTTGAGATAAAGAAGACAAAAATGTCTTTGAATGTAAAAAAATATATCTGAGACTTAAATCACCAGTTTCTTTTCAACTCCACACAACTGTACTTTTTTGTAAGTTTGAGAGACTTTATAACTTTAGTCAATTTTCTCATCCTTTGGCTTTCCTTCTGACCCTTTTTTTAAACACATAAGATAGGCGAGCATAATGAGAAATTTTTAAAATTCATTCATTGGATGTGGATGCTGCTGACTGGTCAGCATTAATTATCCATCCCCAGTTGCCCTTGAGAACGTGGTGATGAGCTGCGTTCTTTAACTGTTGCAGTCCACATACTGTAGGCTCACCGGCAACACCCCGAGGGAAGGAATTCCAGGATTTTGACCCAGTGACAGTGAAGGAATGGTGACATACTTCTGAGTCAGGATGGTGAATGGCTTGGATGACAACATGGAGGAGGTGGTGTTCCAATGTACTTGCTGCTCTGTCCTTCCAGATGGTAGTGGTTATAGGTTTGGAAGGTGTTGTCTAAGGTTCTTTGGGACATTTCTGCAGTGCAACTTGTACATTGTATACGCTGCTGCTGCTGTTAAGCGTTGGTAGGGGAGGTGATAGCTGCTTGTGGATGTTACTCCCTGTGGTTCGCAGGTGTCAGCCATGAAGCTCAATGAAAATTAGCAACTACTGCATAAACTTTGCAGTGTACAACATGTTTAAAATGTCACCTCTAAAGTACAGATTCAGCCTTGAAGAGAAGTTTTGATGAAGTTAAAAATAGGAAATGGGTGACTAACAATCATGTTGTTAGGAGAGAGCTGAAACAATAACTGCAACTCAAACTTGTCAAAGAACTATGTAATGCCAACATCTCTTCCATGGCAGTGTTGAAATAAAAGAGGGGAACTGAAACAAACTTCATTGCATTGTGAAATAAATTGCTATTCTTGAAGAAAAAAAACTTAAGGAACTCAGCAGAGGTAGGCGTTTGCGGTGGATGACAATTGTTACAGATAACTGATTACCTTTTCAGCAGTTGCAACTGACAAATTCCCAATGTGTGTTGCCTCCCAGAAACCTGAGCAAGAGGTAACAAAAAGGGAGGCAACACCAGCATAAACTTATTATTCAAGTGGAAAACAAATCAAATAGGAGAGAGTAGAGCTGGCTTGTAGATTGGAAGAGTAATATTTAAAACTGTACAAAGTGTGGTATTATTATGTTAAAGACTAGACAGTTAAATCACACAACATGTGACATTCCAGCATTAAAAAAATACTCACCTCACCTTCATGTCGTCTTTACCATTGTTACTGCAGTTATTGTTTAGTGGATATAGTCAGACAGAACTGGAGACAAAACAATATCAGAGATAATGGGAACTGCAGATGCTGGAGATTCCAAGATAATAAAATGTGAGGCTGGATGAACACAGCAGGCCAAGCAGCATCTCAGGAGCACAAAAGCTGACGTTTCGGGCTCTGATGAAGGGTCTAGGCCCGAAACGTCAGCTTTTGTGCTCCTGAGATGCTGCTTGGCCTGCTGTGTTCATCCAGCCTCACATTTTATTATCTTGGAGACAAAACAAGTTTGAATTGTTCATTACAACATAAGTACCTAATGTTAACAAATATCAATTCATCTGTCTCACATGAGTTAATAAATATGGAAGCACTAAGAATATCATACTGTGGTGTTTGACCCATGAATCTGTTAGTAATTCCATGCAAAAACAGAAAATGCTGAAGGAACAACAGGTCTGTCAGCGAGAAACAATTAACGTTTGAATTCTGATAATCTCGTCAGAGCTAAAAGGGGCTGGAAGATAGTGATACATGCTGGAGATGAAGGAGGAGGAGCAATAAGTGAGAAAGATGATGAGGGTACCCAGTGCGCAATACATCAGAGGTGCTACTGGTGGCAAAAGAAAGATTGCAATGTGAAATACATGTGAATGAAGGTTAAAAAAAAGGAGCAAAGGGGTTCAGCCAGCTGACAAAAAAGGACAGGGAGGATCAGAGATAATGGGAACTGCAGATGCTGGAGAATTCAAGATGACAAAGTGTGAAGCTGGATGAACACAGCAGGCCAAGCAGCATCTCAGGAGCATAAAGGCAAACATTGCACTGTTTTGTCTTGAGTGGCAGAGGCTGAGGAGATAACATGGTGTGGAGCTGGAGGAACACATCAGGCCAGACAGCATCTTCGGAGCACAATGTTGTCTTTAAATTAGAGGACCGGGGTCTTACTCTGAACTTTTGAGCTTAATGGTGATTCCTGAAGCTGTAAAGTGCCTACGATGGAAATGAATTCCTGTTGTTCTAGCTTTCATTGGGCTCTGTTGAAATGTTACTTCAGGCCAAGTCATCCCTTGTTAACACGGGAGCAAAACAGTTTATTGAAATGGCCCACAATTGGAAGGTCAGAAGGAATTGGTGTATTTTGTTAATCTGCAAATTGAATCTACAACTTTTGAATGATAGTCATCACAGAAGGAAGCCATTCAGTCCATCAAGATAAAGCCAACAATCTGCAGAGGATGAGTTCCATCTTCCTAGTCTATGCAGCCTTTTGCAAAGATATTCCCCCCTCGATTTACTATGCAAATCCTTATACTAAGTTGTGACTAGAACAATGCTACAAGGAACTTGCCTTAGTCCTTGACTATTTACAATCTGCACAAATGACCTAGACATTTGGCTCTTATTTCAGGGCAGCTGAGAAGTCTTAACTGCAAATGTATAAGGTGCTGACAAGGCCACATCTTGTCCCCTTACTACAGTAAAGATCCAATTTAACTGAAAGCACTTCAGAGAAAGTTCACCACTATAGAGAGTTTATTTTATGCGCAAACGCTAAGCAGGTTGGGCAACTCTATTCATGGGAGTTTAGAAGAATAAGAGGTTATATTATTGAAACATATTGGATTCTTAATGGGCTTGACAGATAAATGCTGAGAGGATGTTTCCCCTCATGGGAGAATCTGGGACCGGACAGCACAGTCTCAGAATAAAAGGGGACTAATTTAAGAATCAAATGAGGAAGAATTTCTTCTCTCAGAAGGTTGTGTGTCTTCGGAACATTTTACCACAGAAAGCCAGGTGGGCAAATTCGTTGTTATACTTAAGGCTGAGATGGATAGAGTCTTCATCAGTAGGGAAATTAAAGATTACAGGGAAAAGGCAGGAGTGTGAGCATCAAGAATTTTGGAGCAGCCAAGATCGTATTGAATGGCACAGCAGGCTCAAGGGGCTGAACAGTCTACTCCTGATCCTACTTTTTATTGTCTATGATCATTGGTCAATGCCACTAACATCTAGATCCTGACCATATCCCTGTGGACCCAGACTGTTCTGCATTAGGGCACATAGTTCTGTGACCATCTCCAAGGAGACAGCTGTCACTTCAGACATAGTATTGCTGAGAATTTTAGGATCATCCTGGTCCACAGACATGTCAGGGCAGTCTTCTGTCTCTATCTTGTTGCCTGGTCTATCATTGTTGAACTTCTTCCTTTCGTTATTCCTGGGTTGCCTGGAGTTCTGTGTAGCCTGGTGTCCCTGAGCAGTACTCAAGGATTATGGAGGATGGCCAAATGATAGTGAAATACCCACTCCTTTCTTTCGAGGGTGGCTGCCAAAGCATCTCCTCCGTAGGAACTCAGATACTGAAGCCACTTTAATAGGTGGCTTTTCTTTCTTCAAGACAGGGTGCGGTCACAAATAATATAAAATGCGTCTGTTCATTAAATTATTGATAATATTTATTCACCAGTCATGTTCCCAGGAATGGCAAGACTGTCCTACGGAGAGAGATTGGGAAGCCTGGGTCAATATTCTCTAGAGTATTTAAGACAAGAGGTAAGCTCATACTTTAAGGGGATAGGCAGGATAGGTGCAAGCAAGGTGTTGTTTCTGGTTGATGAATTTAGAACCAGGGATGTCAAATTTAAAAGCAAAGGGCATGCCACTTTAGATTTGAATTGAGGAGAATTTTTTCCACTCAGAGGCTTGTAAACATTGAGAATTCTCTACCACAAAAAGGCTATGGATATTCAGTCCGTGTGATTAAAGTAGCGATTAATAGATTTTTGATTATCAGTGGGCTACAGTGTTATGGGGATGGAGTTTGTAAAAGACGTTAAAGTGTTTGATCATTATGATTATGCTGAACAGTAGGGCGGACTCTATGGACCGAATTCTTTTCTACTGAATCCTGTTTGGAAAATGTCCTTCCATGTTTCATCAAACATTCAATTGAATTGGTGAAGCACAATTAGCGTTTTAGTAATTTGTGTTGTCTCCTTAATTAACTCAAACCTCTAAGTGCCTTTTGATTTATTTCTCCCTAACTACAATTTCTAAAACTTAATCCACCACTGATAGTAAACTGACTTGTTCATATGGCAGAATGTCCTCACACTCTCTTGCATTGTAGTATCACAGTAATTTCTGACAATATATAACCCAGATGGGCAAATACAAATATCGAGGGAAATGCAACAATGAACCATGAGAGTAATTAGGGCTGGTATTAAGGAAAAGACTGAAAAGGGTCAATGATAGTGGCAAAAATGAGAATGAGGATTATTAACAAAAAATGGAAAGCATAGAAGAAAATAGGAAAGCAAAGACAAGAGATCAAAAATTGCTAAGCTGTTTTGATTATCACAGTGAAGGAGGAGGACACAATGTCTGGCAGAGACAATTATAGATCAGTGAAGCGAAGAAAGGTATTAAAGTAGATGAGGAGGTTTTGTTATACGAGCTATTATCTTCCAAATGCAACATATTAATGGATTGCAGCCAAGGACTGGAAAGAGGCAAACAGTACAATTTTGTCTGGAAAAAGAAATGTAATGAAAAACAAGGTAATTACCAGTGAGCTGCATGTTAGGAGCAAAATTGCTGAATCCGTCATTAGATGCTAAGTAAGTGAGCATTTGGAAGCTAATTAGGGAGAGCACACAAAAGTTGTATGAAAGGTAAGCCAAGTCTAACTAACCTAATAGAATTCTTTGACAGACTCACTGAAGTGTTATGCAGAGGATTAATGGGATATATATACATAGATTTTTCTGAAACATTTGATCTAAATCAGTTAATAAAGCTGATGTGCATTGCAATTGAAGGTAATCTGATATGATAGATAAATTATGAGTGGTTGAGAGACAAGAGTGGAAGAAACAATATCATACATTGGCAGTGATTTGATGTCTCCTAGAGATCAGTAGTCTGGATCCTAGCATAAAGCATTGGACTTAGGAATATAGGGAAAAACATTGAAGTTTACAAGTGACATCAGTAGTACAATTTAGCAGTGTTTCCACAGACAATACCACTGTTTATGTTGATATGTTCTTACACTGAACATAACACTCATTAGCAGCTTGTTGCTAAGCCAAACCTTTAACAGTGAAAGCGAGCTCTGGGTAGCTTTTCCCTTGCAGAGTAGCACGTTAGCCTGGAGCAGCACATAAGCATACTGCTGTGTTTTGATGTCCTCAATACTCCCTTTCTGCTGTTTCTACCATCTGTTATTTTCATTACATGATAGTTTAAAAATGGTCCTGCGGCCATTCTGCTGCTGGAAAGTTTGTACAAAGAACAATAATACATGATAAACAAAAAAGACCTCTGTAAATCAGCTGTAAAACTTATAATCACTGCAAGTGCCCAAAACAGCCATGTTCCAGATATATTTATGCTGATCAAAAGTTGATTGTGACTTGTATTATGTAAAATAAGAACGAAGCTCAAAGAAGCTTTAGCGTACACATTTGCTGAAAAACCTTTTCCTTTTATGGCAATGAAACATAACTGCAGTATGACACATTCCTCCTCACTGTCAACTTAAAAGTTCCAACAGACACCCATGTTTGGGTTGTGCATACATAGTCGAGACATTACTGGCAGTAATAGATTTATAAAAGTGCACACTTTTGATCATTAACAAAAATGCCAGAAAGCTCTCACAGTTCATGTGAACAACTATGATTAAAATTGTGGAGGTATCCAGCACCTTCTATCATTGTTACTCATGCATTACCCACTATACTAGGCTTCAGGCTTCTCCAGCAACAGCATTTAATTCAGGCAGGATTTCAGCATAATGTTCAAAAATGATTTTAGGATCCACACGAGTTTTCTTTTGTGTTCTGCAATATATTTCAGTGGGACAATCAGCTGTGCCACTGAGAAAACTTTTAACTTCAAGAATGCGGAATACTCTTGGAGTACATGACCCTGGTGTGTAAAGGTAAAAGGAAAATTGCTTCTCTCAACTGCAGTTAATTTTACTGAGGCACCATGGAAACAGCTGCAGAGAAGCCAATATCCTCACCCCAAGTCACCCTTCATTCACATGTGCACTGTTTTTTTTTTAGCTGTGAGCCACCAGGTCAAAGCCAGTCCATAGACTGAGGAAATGCTCTGAATCTCCTTGTTTATATCTGTCAGCCAGAGTTCTCTGATTGGCCCAGGTTAACAACCCCAATCAAGGATCTCAGTCTGTATAGCTCCACCTGGCCCTGTTCCAATCCTGCCATCCTAAACCAGTGTTACTACTAAGAGATAATGGGAACTGCAGATGCTGGAGAATCCAAGATAACAAAGTGTGGAGCTGGATGAACACAGCAGGCCAAGCAGCATCTCAGGAGCACAAAAGCTGACGTTTCGGGCCTAGACCCTTCATTAGAGAGGGGGACGGGGAGAGGGTTCTGAAATAAATAGGGAGAGAGGGGGAGGCAGACCGAAGATGGAGAGAAAAGAAGATAGGTGGAGAGGAGAGTATAGGTGGGGAGGTAGGGAGGGGATAGGTCAGTCCAGGGAAGACGGACAGGTCAAGGAGGTGGGATGAGGTTAGTAGGTAGGAAATGGAGGTGCGGCTTGAGATGGGAGAAAGGGATGGGTGAGAGGAAGAACAGGTTAGGGAGGCAGAGACAGGCTGGGCTGGTTTTGGGATGCAGTGGGGGGAGGGGATGAACTGGGCTGGTTGTGGGATGCAGTGGGGGAAGGGGAGATTTTGAAGCTGGTGAAGTCCACATTGATACCATTGGGATACAGGGTTCCTAAGCGGAATATGAGTTGCTGTTCCTGCAACCTTCAGGTGGCATCATTGTGGCACTGCAGGAGGCCCATAATGGACATGTCATCTGAAGAATGGGAGGGGGAGTTAAAATGGTTCGCGACTGGGAGGTGCAGTTGTTTACTGCGAACTGAGCGGAGGTGTTCTGCAAAGCAGTCCCCAAGCCTCCGCTTGGTTTCCCCAATGTAGAGGAAGCCACACCGGGTACAATGGATACAGTATACCACATTGGCGGATGTGCAGGTGAACCTCTGCTTAATATGGAAAGTCATCTTGGGGCCTGGGATGGGGGTGAGGGAGGAGATGTGGGGGCAAGTGTAGCATTTCCTGCAGTTGCAGGGGAAGGTGCCGGGTGTGGTGGGGTTGGAGGGCAGTGTGGAGCGAACAAGGGAGTCACAGAGAGAGTGGGCTCTCCGGAGGCAGACAAGGGTGGGGATGGAAAAATGTCTTGGGTGGTGGGGTCGGATTGTAGATGGCGGAAGTGTCGGAGGATGATGCGTTGTATCCGGAGGTTGGTAGGGTGGTGTATGAGAACGAGGGGGATCCCCTTTGGGCGGTTGTGGCGGGGGCGGGGTGTGAGGGATGTGTTGCGGGAAATGCGGGAGACGCGGTCAAGGGCGTTCTCGACCACTGCGGGGGGAAAGTTGCAGTCCTTGAAGAACTTGGACATCTGGGATGTGTGGGAGTGGAATGCCTCATCCTGGGAGCAGATGCGGCGGAGGCG
Organism: Stegostoma tigrinum; assembly: GCF_030684315.1. NCBI lineage: Eukaryota > Metazoa > Chordata > Chondrichthyes > Orectolobiformes > Stegostomatidae > Stegostoma > Stegostoma tigrinum. Next base: position 48,830,868 of record NC_081373.1, read on the forward strand.
GACAAATTGGGAATAGGGGATGGAATTTTTGCAGGAGGGTGGGTGGGAGGAGGTGTATTCTAGGTAGCTGTGGGAGTCGGTGGGCTTGAAATGGACATCAGTAACTAGCTGGTTGCCTGAGATGGAGACTGAGAGGTCCAGGAAGGTGAGGGATGTGTTGCAGATGGCCCAGGTGAACTTGAGGTTGGGATGGAAGGTGTTGGTGAAGTGGATGAACTGTTCGAGCTCCTCTGGGGAGCAAGAGGCGGCTTGCCTCTTGGCCTCAAGGCCCTCCGCTTCTTCCTGTCACGCAGGCCCAACCAGTCCCCCTCCACCGACACCCTTATCCGCCTAGCCGAACTCGTCCTCACCCTCAACAACTTCTCTTTCGATTCCTCCCACTTCCTACAGACAAAAGGGGGTGGCTATGGGCACCCGCATGTGCCCCAGCTATGCCTGCCTCTTTGTAGGTTACGTGGAACAGTCCCTCTTCCGCACCTACACAGGCCCCAAACCCCACCTCTTCCTCCATTACAGTGATGACTGTATCAGCGCCGCCTCTTGCTCCCCAGAAGAGCTCGAACAGAGATTTACTTTGAAAAAGAAATTAAGGTACAGATCTAAATGGAAGAGAATGAGACTCAATGACATCTTGTATATATAGTCAGTTCTGCCGTAATGTGTGTTTTGGCAACTCAAATTGGCTGCAATGCAACTGATGAATAGAGGAACGTTATTTGAAAAATGCAAACTTGTATTGGCTATAATATGATTCAATTGGTGCGCAGAGGAGAATGTGTCAATATCACATGATGATTGTTTCATGGGCTTTATCCTGAAATGCACAGTCATCTCGACATTTTTTCAAGGTAAGATTAAATTTACCTTTATTTCATTGTTAGATACAAATTAAACATTTATTCAAATATTATCCTTTGTGTTCCGCTTGAGTGATTTTTAAGCAATTTTGAATGGCATATTTTGGTCGTCTGCCCCTAACTCCACTTTTCCCATAGGCTCAGTATTTTTACAGCACGATTTTCAATAACACATTGTTGCACAGGAACGCAACTATCCTGTTATAGCAGAACTGACTGTATTTCATAGCTTCAACATAAAACCCTTAAAAAGGCCCTTCAGGAGTACACTGTCACTGAGCCATAGCAGGCGATCTTTGGTCAGACGACTAAGAGCTTGGTCAAAGCGCTGATTTTAAGGAGAATCTCAAAGACTGGCTTCATGATATTCTAGTGAAATGTAGAGAGATGGAATCAGTAGCAAGGGAGTAGAGTTTGGAGTAAGAACTGAAATAATGGATTCAGTGCATTCAATATATATTTGCATTAAATCTCTGCTCACCTGAACTAGATTTATGAATTACCAAAGTCCTTGGCCAATATTCCACCCTTGATCAACATCATCCAATTACAACAATTTGACATTGGTCTTGCAGCTTTGTCAGGAATTTAGTTCTTTCCAAGGAGACTTTTCTTTTCATCTATGGGATGTGTACATCACCGACAAGGCCAATATTTACTGCAAATCCCTTAATGTCCTGGAGAAAATGGTGATAAGCTGCCCTCTTGAACTACTGTACTCCTTGGGGTAAGGGATAACCGAAATGTAAAGAAGGGTGATCCTAGATTTTGACCCAGCAACGGTGAAGGTTTTGTGGCATAGTTCCAAATCAGGATGGGGGTGGCTGAGAGGGGAACTCCATGCATCTCTAGCACTTATCCTTCTAGATTATAGAGATTGCAGGTTTGGAAGCTGCTGTCAGAGGAACCTTGTTGAGTTACTGCAACATTCTTGTAGATCTGAAACTGATCCATGGGTGAAAGGAGTTAACATTGAAGGTGGTGGTCAGGAGGACTAATCAAGTGGGCTGCTTCATCCTGGATCATGTTAAGTTTCTTGAGTGTTGCTGGAGTCACAAATCAACCAGCTGAGAGAAGAGCACTTCATCACATTTCTAACTTGTACTTTGCAGGCAAAGTTACTCGCTGCAGAAAGGTTACAGCATTACAAAGAGATCAGCTGGCCAATTTGTCTGAACTGAACAAAAGAAACAGCTAGCCACTTTACTCCACTTTGTAGCATCTGGACTATAGTCCCAGGTTCCAGCACTTAAAATATAAGTCTGTTCCCTTTAAATTTCTGAATTACAGACAATACAACAAAACTTCTCATAATCAGTTCTTGTAATTTCACCCTTGGATTTCAGGTGAATCCCTTTACAAAACCAGTGTAGTATTCAGAAATAAACAAAGCTGTTGGCTAACTAATAATTTATATAGTTGTAGCATTACTTCTATCAACTTGTATTCTAATTTTCTCAATATAATGGCCTGAATCCCATTGTCTTTTTTGCATTATTTACTGTGCTGATCCACATTTTAATAATCTAGGTACACATATCTATAGCTTGAACCTTTGGTGATTCTAGATTTTCTTTCAAAAATAGGATAGATTGTAGGAATCCCTATGTCTAAATTCCATTACTTTATACTTGCCTACATTAACCATTTAGCATAGATAATAAAATGTGAGGCTGGATGAACACAGCAGGCCCGGCAGCATCTCAGGAGCACAAAAGCTGACGTTTCAGGCCTAGACCCTTCATCAGAGAGCTCTGGGCCTGAAACGTCAGCTTTTGTGCTCCTGAGATGCTGCTGGGCCTGCTGTGTTCATCCAGCCTCACATTTTATTATCTTGGATTCTCCAGCATCTGCAGTTCCCATTATCACTTAACCATTTAGCATATTTTTTCCTAATTCGCATAATTGATTAATGTAATAACAACTTGATTTCATGTGTACAGTTTGCAATATCACTTTTGTCTTACTGGCAAACTTAGATATCTGGCTATTTTACCCATATCAAGCTCATTGGTAAACAATGAATAGTTGGGATCCTTGTGGCCCATACCTTACCAATTAGAGTACTTCCTTATTCCATCTCTACCTCTCGCTCTTCAGATAATTTACCAAGTAAGTCAATATTTTACCTTCAGTTCCAAAGGCCTCACCTTTGGCTTACATGTAAGGTACATTATTCTCTGGCACGATTTGAAGACAAGTAGGGAACAGTACTTCTGTATTAGCCAATATTAACTGGTCACTCATTTTTATAACCGTCACCAATACTAATTCGTAGCTGTATATTTTTCTCTGCACATAGGATGTGGTACACTTTGGGACACTCAGGAAATGTGACTACAGACTTTAAAAAATTAAAGCTATGTTTCATGGGGAATTATAGGAAAAGCCATTCAGAATGCGCTTTGCTTGCATGAAATTCGTCAGTTGCAACTTACACAATGAATCGGATATTAAACTCAAAAGAATAGTCAATCCTTAATTAAGTGATGTAAGGAACAAGTGTTATGAAGCTTGCAACCAACAGTAATAGGAACTTCATGATTTCAAATTACCAAGATCTGCTGGGGAATGCAGTGCCGGACACAATTAAATGTGCATCAAATGATAACTACTTGCTCACTATTTTTCACACCACTATATAAATATAGTATTTGGAGTATAAAACATATTAGACAGTGATTTTGACAAATTTTGATAGAAGAGATAGATCATAAATCACGTTATTAATCGACCTATGATGTGGGCTGTCACCTCTCAAATGAGGCAAAGATTATTAAATAGAATATTAATACTAAGCTGTGTTTGTCATATTTTACAAGAGGTAAAATTTAATCACAATTGTAATTTCTTTGAATATTGTTTCAAGAAGATTCTTCAAGATTTATTTCAGGACAGGGTCCGGAATTGTTGCTCATGCAAGATTTGAGTTTGATATATCTGCTTGTCCCCATCAAGTTCTCCATTTTTCAATTTATACTAATTGCTGAAGCAATGATTGTGTTAGCAATCCCTGCAAAGAGAAAAAAAAGACCTGCTGTAAAAGCTTTGAAATGTGCAGGAAACTAGATTTTTATTTTTTTCATTGCCGTCAAAATCCACTATAAATGTCTCTGCCACCTCAGGAATGAATTAACTGGATAAAATTATTTAAAAAAGGAGCATGGAACACTTGCATAGCAGTCTACAAGGTGCAGCTGTAATCACCAGAAATAAACCTGTGGCTACAGAAGAGGGACTGTTCCACATATCTTACAATGTGTGTTGTGGCATTAAAAGAAGCAGTATTAAGCAATATATAGTGTCTACATGAGAACTAGATACTGAAGTAGACCATTTGACTCCTAGCCTGCTCTGTCATTCAGTAAGATCATGGCTTGCCTGATTGTTTCAAATCTGCGTGAGCCAACATTAAAGAATACAGCTGGAATTTAACATTTGCATAATGAGAAACATTCTGAATGCTGGTATTTTAGCACAGGTTTCTACTTAATGTATCGAGGACTTCCCAAGCTGCAACAGGGGATTTAGCAAAACATGTTATGCCCAGTTTAGGAATGCATCCACTATGTCAGATAGATTGCCAAAACTGACAACTGATTCTATGCCTTTCACATTAACTTCCAGCAGCCTGCATCCAGCCAACGTACTGCTTCGCAAGTGAACACAGGTACCACTGATTGTGCATAAGGATTCACTGCAGCAAACTCTTACTTTCTGAAAATACCAGCATTCAGAATGTTTCTCATTATGCAAATGTTAAATTCCAGCTGTATTCTTTAATGTTGGCTCACGCAGATTTGAAACAATCAGGCAAGCCATGATCTTACTGAATGACAGAGCAGGCTAGGAGTCAAATGGTCTACTTCAGTATCTAGTTCTCATGTAGACACTATATATTGCTTAATACTGCTTCTTTTAATGCCACAACACACATTGTAAGATATGTGGAACAGTCCCTCTTCTGTAGCTACACTGGCACTATCACACACCTCTTCCTTGTTACATCGATGACTGTATCGGCGCCACCTCGTGCTCACGCGAGGAGCTCGAACAATTCATCAACTTTACTAACACTTTTCACCCCAACCTCGAGTTCACCTGGACCATCTCTAACAACTCTCTCTCCTTCCTGGATCCCTTGGTCTCTATCTCTAGTGATCACCTGGAAACTGATATCTATTTCAAGTCCACTAACTCCCACAGCTACCTGGATTACAACCCCTCTCACCCACCTTCCTGCAAAAATGTGAACCCCTACACCCAATTCCTCTGCCTCCGCCGCATCTGCTCCCAAGATGAGGTGTTCCACTCCCAAACATCCCAGATGTCCTCGTATCTCAGGACCGCAACTTGCCTCATTCATTGGTCGAAAACACCCTCAACTGTATCTCTTGCATTTCCCGCACCTCAGCCCTCACGCCCCCTCCCCACAATAAAAACAAAGGAAGAATCCCCCATGTCCTCATGTATCACCCTATTAACCTCCAGATTCAACGCATCATTCTCTGCACTTCTGCCACCTGCAATCTGACTCCCACTATAAAGGATATATTTCCCTCCTTACCCCTATCTGCCTTCAGGGGGGACTGCTCTCTCTGCGACTCCCTCATCGCTCCACACTCCCCACTACAACGCAAGGGTCTCAACGTGGACTTTACTAGCTTCAAAATCTTCCCACCCCCGACCTCATCCCAAGACCAGCACCCCCCCACCCATCCCTGCCTCATTAACCTGTCTGTCTTCTCTCCCACCTATCCGCTCCTCCCATCTCATTAACCAATCTGCACCACTACATACCTACACACACCTTTACTAGCTTCAACCCCACCTCCCTGCCATGTTTGTCTTCTCTCCTACCTATCTGCTCTACTATTTACCTACTATCACCACACCCCTCCCATTTATTTCACAGCCCCCTTCCCCTCCCCCATTTCTGAAGAAGGATCCCGACCCAAAACGTCAGCTTTTCCTGCTCCTCTGATGCTGCCTGGCCTGCTGTGTTTTTCTGGCTCCACACTGTGTTATGTCAGCTTAAAATTAGTTTCTCCTACAGAATGTTCCAGTTCATTCTATTTGAATTGTGGGGGTTTGGCCCTGCCTCAGACTGTTGTTTCTTCAGTATGTTTACAGGAATGGCCCTACTTGTTTGATTGGTGCCTGCTGATTCTTTTAGCAGAGTGCTAATTCAATCTCTTGAGAACAGTTTCCAAGGCATCAGTTATGCTGTCTTTTTTTCGAAACATTGAAACATTGGTCGATTAGGAAAGTCCAGATCAATGATTTATTGATTGTCTTCAAAAGAAAACTAAACGTCCCTTTGAAGAAAAGAAGCTATGCTATAATTTCCATGAATTCTACAGACAGTTAAGGAAATTAATTTATAGTATTGTTTCATACAAGTGTTGCAAACCATTTTCTATTATGTGATGAGTGAACCCCAACAAGTGTAAAGATACATTTTCTTATTGCTGTTATTCATTTAATTATTTAAAACCTGAAACGTGTGCATTTATTCTGCTCTTTCTGAAATAAAAAGGTGAGGGGAGGTGTGGAACAGAAATGATAACTAAAATAATCTTAACTTGAGCTCATTGTTATCCACAGTGCACTAATCTTTCATTTAGATGTCAGATCAGTTGGATCAGTCTTCAGGGTAAAGGAAACGAAGGCACAGCAGTAGTCTGCAAATCAAAAGCTTAAAACCTTATCCAGAGAAAGGGAAAGGATAAAAGTGAAAAACATAAATATGCTGGGCAAAACCAAGGTACTTAGTAAGCAGTGCTTGAATTCTTGAAGCACCAAGTTCTTACTATGTAAGACAAAATGGTATAAATCTAACAAGATGCACAAAGTACTGACTGTACACTGCAAGTTGAGTAATACCTCGATTAGAGGTTTGCAGAACAATAATGAACCGTAGTTTCATGAGCTGCACCAGGACAGATGGTGGGGAGAAAAAGAGCCTAAAGTAAGTATCTGCTGTGGATCAACTTTCACTAATGGGCAGCCACATTCTTCAGGCAAGCTCCAATGTGGTCACAGCTGAACTGTGCAATGACAATTTGACCTTTGCTGTCTAGTTGCTGCACTGCAACTTCAGGAAAAGGAGCAGTCCCTTGTTGATAGCTGCCAGATTTGCTCCAGCAATTAAACACAAAATTCCTGCGTGCAGCATGAAGTGGCTAATAACTGTTATGCTAACAGCTGGAGGGATGTCAGATCACACGGAACTGGGACTCCAGGGAAGAAGTTTCTACTGAAGTCTTGCTGAACCACATCTCTGCAAATGGTGTAAATAGCTAAAAAAAAGTTTAGTTTGTATTGATACAGTTTCTAGCTTTCATCTGTCAAGAGCACCCAGAACCCAGCCAAAATACCTATACACAGTGGTGAAGCAGGTTTTGGTTGCCTCTAAGAAGCTAGCTATTTTGATGACTGCAAAAGTAGGGCTTTGAGTAACATTGTAGCACAGAGGGACCTAGTGTTTCAGGTACATTATTCTTGTGATGCAAACTTCAATGTAGGTTGGTTAAGGCAGTATTTAGCACATTTGCTTTCATTGCTCAGACCTTTGAGTACTGGAGTTGGGGCGTTATGTTGAGGTTGTACAGGACATGCGTGAGTCCTCTTCTGGAGTACTGTGTCCAGTTCTGGGCACCCCATTACAGGAAGGGTACTATCAAAGTGGAGAAAATTCAGAAGAGATTACCAGGATGTTGCTCGGAATGGAAGGTTTGAGTTATAGGGAGAGGCTGGATAGGCTGGGACGTTTTTCGCTGGAGCATAGGAAATTAAGGGGCAACTTTATAAAGGTTTTTAAAATCATAAGGAGTATGAATAGCGTGCACGATAGGTGTTTTTTTTCCCTCTGGTTGAGGATTTCAAGACTAGGAGGCATATTTTTAAGGTGAGAGGAGAAAGGTTTAAAAAAAGGACAAGAGAGGCAACCCTATTAAACAGAGTAGTTAGTGTGTGTGGAATGAACTTCCAGAGGAAGTAGTAGATGCAGGTAGTTAAAACACTTAAAAGACATTTGCATAAGTTCATGAATAGGAAAGGTCTGGAGGGATACGGGACAGATGCAGGCAGATGGGACTAGTTTAGTTTGGGATTAGGTTTGGCATGGACAGGCTGGGCCAAAGGGTCTGTTTCTGTGCAGTATGACTCTACATCATATCATTACACCCAAAATGCCAGTACAGTGGATTAATTCGTGCATTGAGAGTTTTGAAATAGTGATAGGGAACAATAATGATAGTTCTATGCTGATGATCATCTATCATTGAGAGAATGAGGGAATGTACTGCATGGAATTGTCATAGACATCGGTTCATTTCAGGCATTCAAATTGGACAATGGATCATGATTTAAATAGAAGCAATGTTCAGGGTTATGGGGAAAGGTCAGGAAAAAATAGCATGAAGTCATAATTCTCATTCAGACAGCTGATACTGACACAAGCTATGGTCTGCATCTGCCCTATAACAATTGAGAAAATCTGACTATGGGAGATGTTGGAGAGATTTGCACAGTTGTTACTGCAGATTGTTTTGCCAAGGGGCGTGGCTGAGCCACACATTTCATATTCTTAAAAGGATACATCCCTAGCAAAACAAAGGTGGAACAGAAGGTACTTAAGTTTCACAGCCGATCTTTAATCTTATCCCAGTATGCTATCTGACCCCATTCTCGCTCAGCTCCCAAATCTGTCTGTCTATCTCAGTCTTTAAGTCTTTAATGTATCCACAGCCCTGTTAAAAGGGCTCCATCACAATAGTTATGAATCTTATAATGAATTTCTCTTCACCATATTCCTAAATTATCTATGACTTATCCTAATACAAACTCTCCTGGTCATAGCGTTCTCCAGACAGAGGAAACAATCTCTCAGCATCTTACCTGAGTGAGATCATCTCTTATGGCCTTACCTGATGGTAATATTCTACAAATTTGATCGCCAAATGTAATCAGGCTTGTTGGACCGTAGGTTTTTTCCCCCTCTCAAGCACCACTGCCAGCCTCCTCCCCCAATGTTTGTTTATTGGGATGGTCAGACACTAAACATTCAAAATAAGCTGTCAAAGCAATTTTAACAAAAGAACACCTGGTTTGTTATGCACAAAATCAAAATTGTCATCACATGGGCTGCTACCACACACTACCCATTGTCAGCCATAAATGGTCCTCATTAGCAGCTGCCCATTCCGTGACTGACTTTTAAGCACTCCTTTGTCTCTACCCATCAGTTATTCTCCTCTCCTCCCACACTATCTTCTGTATAAAAACTATCCTTTTCCTAGCCACCCTCAGTTCTGAGGAAGGTTCACTCAACCCAAAACGTTAACTCTGATTCATCTACACAGATGCTGACGGACTGGCTGAGATTTCCCAGCGATTTGTTTTTGTTAAAGGTGAAAAGTGGTTGATTGTCACACACCACTTCAAACAATAATTATCACGGTGTCAAGATGCCTGCAGAGACTACATAGTAAAGTACCACAAGTCACGCTGTTTTGTTCTTGAAAATGCATAAATGAGAAAAGCAGAAAATGAACATTTCAAGACAAATCTCAAATTCAATTATTTCAAAATACAATTGAATTTCAAATTATGCTTCTGCACTCTGAAAGCTGGTCTTGTTTCCCTCTGCCTGTCTTGTTGCATTTGAAGGTCAAACTCCCCAAGATAATGGGTGTCAGACTATTACATTTTTTGCTGCACTCCATTCATGGCATGTGGCAGGAATAAAATCCTCCTGAAAATATATGGACAGCATTCATTCCATTCTCACCACCTGCATTGCCCAGGGCCCCGTGGTTACAGAGTATCTCTCTGACTCTCAATGTCTCACACTGAAGAGCTTAACACAATCATCATACAACCTGTTGCTCATCCTCTCACATGTTCAGACATCCTTCAAAGGATCTTAGTGGTGACTCACTTTGCAGAAAGATGATCACCAATTCCCTACAATCACAATGCATCACTCTTTACTTTTATTTGATTTATTATTATGACATGTACGCAGGTACAGTGAAAAGTTTTATTTTGCATGCAATACAGGCAGATCATACTACACAAAGATCATTTGGGCAGCACAGTGGCTCAGTGGTTAGCACTGCTGCCTCACAGCACCAGGGGCCAGGGTTTGATTCTACCCTCGGGCGACTGACTGTGTGGAGTTTGCACATTCTCCCCGTGTCTGCATGGATTTCCTCCCACTGTCCAAAGATGTGCAGGCTAGGTGGATTGGCCATGTGAAATCGCCCATTGTGTTCAGGGATGTTTAGATTAGGTGGGTTATAGGGTGACGGGTCTGGGTTGGATGCTCTGAGGGTCAGTATGGACTTGTTGGGCCAAAGGGCCTGTTTCCACATTGTAGGGATTCTAGATGATACAGTGATAGAACAAAGCAAGGAATACAAAGTTATGGCTGCAAAGCAGGTGCACAAAATGCAACATGCACATTAGATATAAAATTTGAGAAGTCCATTCAGAAGTCTAATAACAGCAGGCAAGAAACTGTTCTTGAATCTGTTGGTACGTATGTATAAGCTTTTGTATCTTCTGCCTGACAGAAGAGGTTGGAAGAGATTATAATGGGGTGGGAAAGGTCTTTAATGACATTAGCCACCTCTCCGAGGCAATGAGATGTGTAGACAGAGTCAATGGATGGAAGATTGGCTTGCACGATAGACTGGGCTGTGTTCACAACTCTGTTGTTTCTTAGGGTTCTGGGCAGAGCAGTTGCCACACCAAGCTGTGATACATTCAGATAGAATGCTTTCTACGGTGCATTTGTAAAAGTTGGTGAGAGTCGTTACAGACAGGCCGAATTTCCTTAGCTTCCTGATGAAGAGGTGGCACTGTTGTGCCTCTTGACTGTTGCATCAGCTTTAAGAGGCAAAAAAAAATGCAGGACAAATTCAACCTGCCTGATTACCTGCGCGTTTCTTTCTAGATTACATGCCATCCTGACTTGGAAATCCATTTTCTTTCTTTTCACGGTCATCAGTTCAAAATACTGGAATTCATTTTCTAACATCACTCTGGTGCACCTACACCACATTAGGGTGCAGCGGTTGAGGATGACTGCACACGCTGACCTTCCCAAAAGCAATTCAAGATGTGCAGCAAATATTGAGTTTGCCAATGAAAACTGAATGCCATGAAAGAGCATAAGGGATGTTGCCTTTTAAGTTGAGTAGCAAAGTCCCACAATGTGCGCAGCCAATGAAGAATGTGCAAGAAGTCATTGTTTAAGTTTGAGCTACCTGTTCTTTTATGTTGCCTGAAATGCAACAAACAGGAGTGGATTAATTGTGTGTTGTGATACCCATGCTCAGTTTTGGGTCTCATTCAATTTAATCCCTGTACATGTTTGTAGAGCAGGCATGACAGCCTTTGGATTAAACAAAGGTATTTTTAAAAAAAACTGAAATGGAAATTTGACATCAAGTATATTAAACATTACATATTATTGGTGTGTGTAGATTAAGACATTCAAAATAAGGATGGCAATTCAAGTCAAACTGTTGGGTAACAATATTGGACCGACATTTTGCGGCCTTCCTTAGCAAGAACTGTAGCAGGCGGACCCAGTGGGAGAGGTCTAGCATCAGTATCTCAGTGTGGGAAAAGCTCCACCAAACAGTGTAGAAGAGCTGACACAGAATTCCTGGTTGTCACTGGCAAAACATCAATTGGGCACATCAATTGTCATCCATTATCTGTGAGCCCACTGTATCTTAGTGGTGATTCAGGGATTGGTTGGGATCTACAGCTCTCCTACCCCCAAAAGGGTTGGACATTGAGGGACACTGCTTTGGGTAGAGGGGTCATCTTTGAAAGCCAGGCTTGCTTCCAAACTGCTTTTCGCACACTATGACACCATTGATGAGCATGTACTAAACAATACACCTAAGATGTTGTTAAATCTCTAATCAGCATCTTAGGTTTGTTCAGTACATTCTTGATGGTGTGAACATTTAATCTTTCACTTATAACGTCTGTGTTATTCTACCCCTCTCACTGAAACATGAAGGAGGACTGAGGCTCTGAAAGCTCGTGTTTTCTAATAAACTTGTTGGAATATAACTTGATGTCGTATGATTTCTGACTTTGTCCACCCCAGTCCAACATCTTGGTAAATGTCCTCTACACCCTGACCAGTGAAATCGCATCCCTCCCATCATCTGGATTCCAGAGCAGCATACAATACACTAGCTGTGGCCTAACCAAAATTTTATACAGTTCCAACATAACCTTCCTGTATTTCATTGCCTTGTTTCTCCTACCCAAGTGCATCACCTCATATTTGTCCAGGCTGAATTCTATTTGTCACTGATCAGTCCATATATATCCTCCTGTAATGCAAGGCTTTTCACCTCACTGTTTACATGCCCCCGCCACCAAATTTCATATAATTTGCAAACTCACTGATCGAGCTTCCTATAAATCAAGCTTAAATCATTTAGATGTACCATTAAAACAAAGGGCTCCAATGTGGATCTGCACAACATCCCTTGGGACACAGGCTTTCAGTCACAACCATCATCCTCTACTTCCTGCTATTCAGCCAATTCTGCGTCAAAATTGTCAATATTCTTTGGGTTCAATGGGCTCTTAACTTGGCTAGCAGTCTCCCAAGACAGAACTTTTGAGACTTCGGCAAGGTTTTTGATAGACTTTATTGAACACATTGCCCTCATCTATATACCTGGTTGCTTCTTTGTAATATTCAACCAAAATGTAAGACACAACCTCCCCTTAAAATCACTATTCTTGACTAATCCCTGCCTATCCAAGGGCAGATTAATTCTGTCCCTCAGAGAATTGCTTCTAATAGCTCCCCACCACTGAGGTTAGACTCACTAGCCTGCAGTTTACTGGTTTATTCCTTTCATCTCCTTTTAAATAATGGTGCTATATTGGCAGTCCTCCTCTGGTTAGAGGAGAATTCCATGAAATAATGGGCTACTAAGCGAAGTCAGACAGAATCGCAGGCAACAAAACATTCCTACCCAATAAGCTCAATTCATTCAATGCTCGCTTTGAACAGAAAGTCAATGAGATTATGTCACCTGTCCCAACAGCCTCAACTGTACCCACGGTCTTGTATTCATTAACGGCATGAGAGTGTGTCACTGGCTAGGCAGCATTTACTGACCATCCCTAATTGCCAGAGGGCAGTTTAGAGTCAACCACATTGCTGTGGGTTCGGAGTCACGTGTAGGCCAGACAAGGTAAGGATGGCAGTTTCCTTCTCTCAAGGACATGAGTGAACCAGATGTTTCTTTTTCCGACAATCGACAATGGATTCATGATCATCGTTAGATTCGTAATTCCAGATATTTTTTATTGAGTTCATGTTCCACCATCTGCCATGGTAGGATTTGAAAATGGGTCCCCAGAATGTTAGCTGGATCTCTGGATTAACAGTCAGGATAATACCACCAGGCCATCACCTCACCTGTCACCACCCCAGGTATCAGGTCAGCCTTCTTGTAAGTGAACTCATGGGAAGTGACTAGCTCCAATGGAGTTGCCAGCCACACACTCAGATCCTGTGCAGACCAGCTGGTGCCAGTATTCACGCACATCTATAACCTCCCCCAACAATGATCTGAAGTCCCCATCTGCTTCAAGATGACCACCATCATCCCACTGCCAAATTAAAATCATGCAGTGTGCTTCAATGACAACTGTCTGGTGGCTCTCACCTCCATATTTTAAAGTGTTTCCAGAGGTGTGTCATGGTTCATATGCACTCCAGCCTACCAAAGGGCCTTGGCTCTTTACAATTTGCCTTCTGGTGCAACAGCTCCACTGCAGGCACCACCTTCCTGGCCCTATACTCATCCCTGGAATATATGGATAACAAGGACACCTACGTCAGGCTTCTACTTAGTGACTACAGTTCCACCTTCAGCATCATAATTCCAAACAAACTCATCTCAGCTCCCCTGCCCCCCCTCCTCTGTATCTGGATATTCAACTTCCTGATCCATAGACTGCAATTAGTAAGAACAGGTGATGACATCTCTTCCACTATAACTCTCAACTCTGGTGCACCACAAGGCTGCATACTCAGGCCCTTACTATGTTCCTTGTGCACTCACTCATTTGTAGCCAAATTCTAGCCCAATTCGATTTACAGGTTGCCTCATGACACCATCATTTTAGGTCAGATCTCAAATAATGACAAGACAGAACGTACAACCAACCTCCAGATTCTTGGCATCATCCCCCACCACTTCCACCACCTGCAATCTGATCCCACTGCCACTTCCCTCCCCACCCTAATGGGGGGACTGCTCTCTCCGTGACTCCCTTGTCCAGTCCACACTCCCCACTACCTCCGGCACTTTTCCCTGCAACTGCAGGAAGTGCTACACCTGCCCCTACACTTCCCACATCACCCCCATCCCAGGCCCCAAGAAAACCTTCCACATTAAACATATGTTCACCTGTACATCTGTTAACGTGGTATATTGTATCCGCTGTTCCTGATGTGGCCTCCTCTACATTGGGGAAACCAAGCCGAGGCTTGGAGACTGCTTTGTGGAACACCTACACTTGGTTTGTGACAAACAACTAAACCTCTCAGTCACGAACCACTTCAACACCCCTTCCCACTCCCTAGATGACATGTCCATCCTGGGCCTCTTGCAGTGCCACAACAATGCCACCTGAAGGTTGCAGAAATGGCACCTCATTTTCCGCTTGGGAACCCTGGTATCAATGTAGATTTCACAAGCTTCAAAATCTCCCCTCCCCCTACTGCATCCCAAAACCAGCCCAGCTTGTCCCCACCTCCCTGTCTTTTCTCCCATTTATCCACTCCTCCCACCTCACTGATTAATTCCCACCCCCACCTCCTACCTAACAGCTTCATCCCCGCCTCGTAGATCTGTCAGTCTTCCCTTGACTGTCCAACCCTCATCCTAACTCCCTACCTACACTCACCTTTACTGCTCCATCCCCACCTCCTTGACCTGTCCATCTCCTCTCCACCTATCTGCTCCTTTATCCACCTTCTATCATTGAAATAAATATAGAGAGAGGGGGCGGCAGAGTCTCCCATTTCTGAAGAAGGGTCCAGACCCAAAAAGTCAGCTTCCCTGCTCCAGTGATGCTGCCTGGCCTGCTGCGTTCATCCAGCTGTACACTTTGTTATCTCATGCTTAGCATCATGGTGTAAAGGCAACAATCTCTCCATCAATGGAGCTTGTCAGTGACTTCAGGGAGCAGAGTGGAGGGGACTACCCAGTCAGGTTGTCAGAGAGAGAGGTAATATCAGACACAGACTTTGTAAAAGATCAAAGGTTCACACCATTGATGTGGATGTACTAAACAAAACTAAGATGCTATTAAATCTTTAATCAGAATCCCAAGGCAGAGCTTTCCAAAACCTGCATCTAAGAACTTCACCTGCGTTTAAGAATTACAGACTGGGTGCTGTCCTTCCAAGCCCATTTGAGGTAGGAGGTCTTGCAACACAGTGCTAGGGAAAGTGCTGGGATGGGAACCTAACATCTTCCCATCACGATGGAAGCTTAGCAGCAAGTCCATTCACTGGGCTGTCAACTGAGCCACTTGGCTGGTCTATAAATGCTAGCCCCATTGCCATGTGCCATTTTGCCTGCATCTGGACACCTAACCACTGATGGAGGAGACAACTAAAGAACCCCAACAGCTCCTCTGTGGATTCAAAGGAGTAGGGCATCTAAGGTTTTGGAGTAGGTTTGTAGCTCGGGTTGTGGGTGTTGAGGTTGTTGAAGTTGGTTGGCTTGCCGAGCTGGTTTGTTGTTTCGCAGACGTTTCGTTACCGCACCTGATAACATCCTCAGTGCAGCCTCCAATGAAGCATCGGTGTGTTTTCCTGCCTAGTTGGTAGGAGGAGGGCATCCTTGATGGTTTCCTCAGGATCCATACTGAGACTCCCGTGCAGCAAAAATGCACTAACTCCCACACCATCTTCCCACTCCCTCCAATCCTCCTCCCCTTCCCCTCCCCTATCCTGTCCTGCCAATAACTAAAGTCCAACTGCCTGGCCACAGTTTCTCTCTACCACGACCAACAACTTTCAAGGGTACCTCTCCATCTCGCCGTCCTCCCCCTCATCAGTGGCCATTGCTGGATAAATACCATCCCAGGCTCCCAATTTTAGCCCTGAGCTTCAGATCTTCTAGCCTCTCCAGAAAGAAAATGAGACCTCACGCCCTCATCTTTTCATGGATAATTGCCAGTTTACAAGAAAGATTTTGTCATTTATCTTTGTGTTTCCTTCTATCCCAAATCCACAAACTAAATATAGCTTCACACATTAATGCAAGTAAGGTGAAGTCAAGTAAAAAGCTTTTCACCCCAAAGCTCTGTGCATTTTAATAACCCTTAAATCAGCAGTGTAGTCATCGGCTTGAGAGATTACTTTTGACATCCATTACCTTTGACAAAGAATGTTTTTTTGGTCTTTTACTGACTTTACCTTCAAAGTACGGATGATGGTGGATTCTATTATGTCTTGCCTAGCTACAAGTAACAATTTTTATTTTGTATATTCACCAAAGGTCCCACCACCACCAGTTTTCCATTGACTTAAAAACTTCAACCACACACAAAAGGCGATTTCCTATTAATTGGAGGGGGGAGGGCATTTCAGCCTCTTGCAGAGACAGTGATTAAGATATCAAAAAGGGAAAATCCAGTCCCTTTCAGGTTTCAAATTACTTTTGTTTAATTTTGACGGAGGTTGAATGGGAGTATATGACTAACCTGCTCATTGGGTGTTAGCTACCTGCCTCATATTTCACCTGTGTTTAAGAATTACAAGCTGGGTGCTGCGCTACCCATGTCAAGAAACCTTGTAACCAAAGGAACAAGAGAACAGCTGGGTCCACCAGACAAATACCTTCATAGTGCTGCTTGTGGGTGAATAGGAACAGGAGTGCTTCCCCCAACTACTTGTGCAAGCTTATTGACCACTCCACAATCAAGCTCCTATGGTCGTGAAGAAGTTGTTAGTTCAGGGTTAAAGCTTTAACCATATAGTTAGAAATAAATGAAGCTAGACTTAAAGCTTTTAGATTGTCAAGGTTAGTGATTATCAAAGATCTTCGGTGAGGAACAGACAATGTTTCCCAAGCTCACTGTAGGCAAAGATGACATGGGACACATGGATTCTGAAGTGTGGGAATTGTAACATGCACACTGTAATCTGTATAAAACTTAATGTTTTATAGTTCAGAGTGAGCTTTGACCTGTGTTAAATCATCTCCCCTCAGAGGCATACGAAATAAAAACAATGGTTACCAGTTATCTAAAGTCCTCTTTTCAATTAGTCAAGTGCCCAAACAATAGATGTTACATATTTTACAATCAACATGTTCAGAAATGTTACAAACATCTCCACAGCAGAAGGGACTTGAACCTTGATCTCTTGATTCAGAGGGAGGGACAGTATCAATATCCTACAACAGCCCCCTGACAGAGGTTATGGTCACGCCATTTATGACTTGGTTGAGCTGTGCACATGCCAGATTCACATTTATTGGCCTCAGTTCTCATCTCACCCTACACCAAGCTGGCCAACCTGTCCTTTTGCAATAATCTCAATTTCTTATGATCTACACATCTGGTTTGCTATAATCTTACACAATGCATGCTCCCACTTGTTGGAAAAGCATGGGTGCATTCCTTTCCATTTCTCCCCATCTCGGATGTTGGAGCATGCATGTATACAAGTCGCAACTGTTGGATGATCAGTAGATTACGCAACTTAAACCTAACCTCCATAAGCGCGTATTTCATTGTTCTGGCTAAATATTCTATTTTGCAAAATGCTTTCACAGGTGATCTCAGTATGTAAGTCTCGCCAAACTTTGACTCATGAGGCCTCATCTTACTTAATAGATTAAAACTACAAAAATAATAAGTGTAAAATTGTACATATAAGAGTTAATTTTCGCCTTGGCTGTTTGCTTAAGTGATCAAAATCCATCCTCTAAATCTTGGCTACATTCTACTTCAACACACCACCTACCTTCATATCATCCACAAATTAAACTCTCAGCTGGTGTCCAAAATCACACCATTAATGTGTAACTGAGAAACAAGTGAGGTTCAAGCATTGAACATCACTCATCAATTCTCCAGAGTCCATAAAAGTATTTGTACCAGCATTCTCTGTCTCTTATCCTTTAATCAACTTCATGTGCATTTCAGATTCTCTATTGCATTTCCATGGCTATCAGCATAATTAGGCTTTTCATTCAATTTCTTGGCAAAAACCATGGAGGGAATGCAAGCAAGTATCTCTGCAAACCCTTCAAAAAGTGCTCAAGGGAAGTTGACAATAATACTAAACCTTCAAAAGCAACTTTAACAATTTATTAAAGGTACTTCCATTCAGGTGGCTGGATGCTGAGCCCTTTGAATTACCCTAATGTTTGTGCCAGGCAAAATCCTGATAATAGACTGTTTCTTAAATATTGAGGACAAGTTCATACCAGGTTTAAAATCTGCCAGGGTTGACTCAGAGTTCCAATGTCAAAGTTAACAGATTGGCAGGACATGCTGGCCAGAGACAAATACACAAGCATATATGGTCTGCACAGAACAGCTCTGGGAAGCTGATTATCAAACTCATCTGGAGCCTGTTAAGTCTAATGAATTCAGATCAAATATAGGCAAGGAAACTTTAAGAGTGATTATTACCTTCAGATATTGCTAAACTGGTGGATCAATGCTCTCCAGTTTGAAAACCAATTGTAGCACCGAGGGTGGAAAGGATGCAAAACATGCTCTGGCTGAAGGCCTTCAATGTCAGAGTGTAGTTCAGTAGTACTACTACTAAGCAAGCTGGCTGAATCCTAGAAGGCACAGCTGTCAGACCAGGCTTATAGCAAGTGGACAGGAGGAAAAAAAAACAATCTACTAAACTTTAACCTGACCAGTCTGCTCATCACAGATGCAACTATCCATGATACAAGTTGGTGTAACTACTAAATATCCTTACATAAAAACAATTGCAATTTTGGCCTGCAAGCCTGCTCTGCCTTTCTGTAAAGATCATGAATTTATTTTTTGTTACAAGCTCCACATTAAGAATTTACCTGCCACTGCCATAAAAATATTCGCTGACCCTGACGACCATGTTGGAGGCAGAGAGTTCCCCCACTGGAAGAACTGAATTGGCTTCATTGTCACGTACTCATATGAAAAGTTTATAGATGCAGCATTACAGCACCATCTTAGGTGCAACGGTACCTAGGTACAGATATTGAAGACAAATTCTTGGCAAACAATAAAAATAGAAAAAAGAAATAAGAGTCCAGCACGTGAGGTGATAGGCATAAATTAGAAAAATAAAGAAGTAAAAACTTCAGAGTATCAATCTTTCAAACGCAGTCCATGCCAGCATGTAGCCTTAAGCGGGACCTCCACCACCTCACTGCCAACTGCATTGGACCAATAAACACCGCTGTTGCCCCACATTTGGTGCCATCTCTTTGCCACTGGGCCTACCTTATTGATGCCGCTTACCCTACACTTGCCCCGCAGCAAAGAGTCCCTGGATCCGTTGTCTGGCCAGGCCACCACTGGGCAATGATGCTAAGGACCACTTTAGCTACAGATGTCACCTTGCCGGTGCCACCCTCTTGGATAATTCCGCGGCCACTGGCGCCACCGTCCCTGGTCGCTGGAGGAGCTGGCACTACTGCCAGCTCCAGAATGCCAGGAGAACAACCTTGCTACTGCTGCCACAGGCCCTGAATGGTGAGAGAACGCACTCGCTGCCACTGCCTCAGATCACCGGGAGAACAGACTCCCTGCTGCCACCCTCCTATCACCAGGATAAGCCACGTCCACCACTCTGCATGTGGCCTGCATTTGCCAGTGCTGCCAACCAAAGAAGTGGGAGAAAAAAAGACCAAAAAAAGGTGAAGGAAAGAATTCAAAATAAAAACAGAAGCCAAAGTAAAGCAAAGGAAGAAAACAGATGGGAGTGGATGGGCCTCAGGCCAAGAGCCCATATGTAGCTCTGTTACTTCACTGCCGTCCTGCACCAGAAAAGGTTACATATCCTCCCACCTTTGCCCTAAAAGGGTGACTCCTAAACTTTAAAAGAAGTATTTTCTACTTCTGGACTGACCCATGTGGTGAAACATCCTTTCTACGGTCACCTTGTTAAGACCATCAAGGATCTTAGTCACTTCAAATCATATCACTCTATTCAACTTAATTGAAAACAAGGCCACCAATTCAAAATAAAAATCAGCAAAAAATATTAGGCACAAGGGGAGAGGATCTTATCAAAAAACTGTATTGGTGAGGGAAATAATGTACTAAAAAGGTGTCTCAAAAGCTCAGAGTGTACTGGTAGACAAAGCATGTTCCCTCTGATAGGGCACCCAGGCATGAACATAGCCATGGAAGTAGACATGTGGTCAGGATGCACAACTCATTATTGTTACCAATAACCTGTAATCTCATGACTGCAGATTATGCTACATACGTTACACTCTGTGACAATTCTGGTTTAACTTCAAGTGCATGAGACTGCCAGATATCCAGGGGGAAAATAAAAGGTACCAAAAGTGACTACTTGGATATTAAAAACAGATGCAGCATTTGACAGGCAGAGTAAAGTGATCCCAGAACCAGCTGCAATTTTGCCACATCCGTTTGTGACTAGTGGTGAACCATTAAAACAACCCATGGATGACGGATTGAGACTCTACAAATATCCTCATCTTTCAATGACGGCAGAACCTATCATATAGAACAGTACAGGCCCTTTGGCCCATGATGTTGTACTGACCTATTATCCTACTAAGATCAAACTACCCTGCATTCCCATCTGTTTTGCTATCCTTCATGTGCCCATCCAAGAGTCGCTTGAAAGTCTCTAAAGTATCAGACTCCACTACCACTGCCAGCAGCACATTCCACACACCCACTACGCTCTGTGTGAAGAACCTACCTCTGACATCTACCTCCACCTTCCTCAAATCACCTTAAAATTATGCCCCCTCGTAAGAGTCATTTCTGCCCTGGGAAAGAAATCTCTGACTATCCACTCTATCTATGCCTCTCATCATCTTGTACACCTCTATCAAGTCGCCTCTCAGCCTTCTTCACTCCAATAAAAAAAACCCTAGTTCCCTCAACCTTTTCTCATAAGATCTGCCCTCTAGTACAGGCAGCATCCTGGTAAATCTCCTCTGCACCCTTTCTAAAGTTTCCACATCCTTCCTATAACGAGGTGACCTGAACTGAACACAATACTCCAAATTTGGTCTCATGATATCAGTGTAAAATATCAGGCTGCAGCATTTGCAACCAACTTGAGTCTTAAGTGCTGAGCAGTTGAGCCATTTCAGCCCCCTCAAAGTCTCTAATGCCATAGATGCCATGCTTTAGCCAATTTCATTCCTTCATGTGAAAAGAAAGGGTGCTGGCACTGGATACAGAAATATTTATGGGACCTGACAATATCCCAGGAATAGTACTGAAGATGGGTGCTCCATTATCAGTTGCAATTAAAGGATATTTTCATTCTAATTACTAATCAAGCTGTTCTAGCACTGGTATCGAATTAACAATATGGGGCACCCGTCTACAAATAGCAAGGCAAATACATTCCATTCAAACCAAAGTGGTGAAATATGTCATCGACTATGTTGTTAAGAAGCGCTTACAGACTGCTCAATGGTCAGATTTAAAACATAGAACATAGAACAATACAGCGCAGAACAGGCCCTTTGGCCCTCAATGTTGTGCCGCCCTGTGAACTAATCTAAGCCCATTCCCCACACTATCCCGTCATCATCCATATGCTTATCCAAGGACTGTTTAAATGGTCCCAATGTGGCTGAGTTAATTACATTGGCAGGCAGGGCGTTCCACACCCTGACCACTCTCTGAGTAAAGAACCTGCCTCTGACATCTGTCTTAAATCTATCACCCCTCAATTTGTAGCTATGCCCCCTTGTACAAGCTGAAGTCATCATCCTTGGAAAAAGACTCTCACTGTCCACCCTATCTAATCCTCTGATCATCTTGTATGTCTCTATTAAATCATTAAATCCCCGCTTAGCCTTCTTCTCTCCAATGAGAACAGACCCAAGTCCCTCAGCCTTTCTTCATAGGGCCTGCGGTCCAGACCAGGCAACATCCTGGTAAATCTCCTCTGCACCTTTTCCAATGCTTCCACATCCTTCCTGTAATGGGGCGACCAGAACTGCAGTTTTGATTATACTTGGCTCCTAAATTGATTTTAGCTTCGGTCCAAACAGAAACAACAAAAAAAGGGCTCAATTCATGAGGTTTTTTTTAAATTTAATGGGATATGGGATTTGCTGGCTATTCAAGCATTTTCTGCCCATCCTTAACACTTTCCTCGAGAAGGTGATGGTGAGAATCAACCACACTGACATCCAGACAGCACTTGACAAAGGTTACATGAAGAAAATCCAGCAAACTTGAACTACAAATCAGGGAGAAAACAGTCCGAGGTGGAATCATGCCCAACACAGATGAAGATGGTGGTGTTTGAAAGCAAACCATCTCTGACCTAGGACATTGCTGCAGCCAACTTCAGCTCTTAAATTAAAAACGTACATTCCATTAAGAAGTCTGATGCTTATTGATGACTACACAAAACATTTATGACTCTTCAGATAGAGGCAGTTTGCATCCATATGCAGCGAGGCCTTACAGTAATCAGGACTGCTAATTGGCAAGCAGAATTCATACTATACCAGGGGCAGGGAATCACCTTTATGAGCAAGGGTGGATCTGCACATCTCCTTATGATGCTAAATGTCATTACTGTCACTGACAACCAAACTATAACCCATCTTCCTATTTTTGTTACCAAAGTGGATAGCTCATAAATCGATCTACATACACTGCGTCTGATATGTATTTGCCCATTCACTCGGCATGTCCAAAACGCATGCAATATCTCTGCATTATCCTCACAATTCACCTTTCCATCCAGCTTTGTGATGTTTTCAAATACTGAAATGTTCTGTTTAATTTCCTCACCTAAGCCATTAATAGATGTTGTGAATGTCTGGAGTCCTCATACCGATCTCTGCGGTACCCCACTAGCCAGCATCTGTCATTCAGGAAAAGGGATCCATTTCTTCTTACTGTTTCCTGTCTGCAAACCAATTTTCAATCCATCTCAATACCACTAACCCCAATTCCAAGCACTTTAATTTTACACATTAATCTCTTTTGTGGGACTTTTGTTGAAAGGCTTCCCAAAGTCCAAATAAAGCACAACCACTGGCTCCCCCAAATCAACTCTGCTAGTTATATCCTTGAAGAGTTCCAATTGATTTGTCAAGCATCATTTTCCTTCAGTAAATCCATGCTAACTGTTTGATTCTATAACTGTATTCTACGCGCATTTCCATAAAACCCTTGATAAATCCAATGGGATGTGGGATTTTCTAGCTATGTAAGCATTTTCTGTCCATCCTTGAAGCTATCCTCGAGATGGTGATGATGAGAATCAACTACACTGATATTCAAACAGCACTTGATAAAGGTTACATGGAGAAAATCTATCAAAATTGAATTAGAATCAGGGAGAAAAAAACAGTCTGAGGTGGAATCATGCCCAACACAAATAAAGATGGCGGTGGTGGAAAGCAAATCTTCCCCACGACCGATGTCAGACTCAATGTCTATATCAATGTCTATAATTCCCTATGTCCTCTCTACCTCCCATTTTAGATAGTGGGGTTACTTAGCTACTGTCCAATCTGTAGTCATTGTTCCAGATTTTTAAAAAGCACACAATTTCTAGGGCCACATCCTGAAGTACTCTGGGATATAAATTTTCAAGTCCTGGGGATTTATAAGCATTCAAATCCCATTAATTCCTAATGCAGATTTGCTTCAGTTCCTCCCTCTCACTAAAACTGTGTTCCCCATCAGTTCTGGTATATTATTCCAATCCTTCTATATGAGGAGGGAGTGAAGTATAAATTTATTTCATCAGCCATTTTTTCCCCATTATAAATTCCCCAATTTCCGATTGCAATCTTTTTCACCTTCCATACTTATAGAAACTTTTATAATCAGTTCTTAAGTTCCTCACAAGCTTGGTCTCATACGCTATGTTGCCCTTCTTAGTAAACTCCTTGGTCATCATTCGCTGACTTATAAACTGTTCCCAGTCCTCAAGTCCATGGTTTTTCTTGCCAATTTCCGTGATTCTTTCATGCATCTAATACTTTTTCTAACTTCCCTCTTAAGCCATGGTTTGGCTACTTTTCTCTTTACAGTCTTGTAGCAGACTAAATTAAACATTTTCTGTAGTTCACTCATTAGCACTTTGAATATTTGTCATTGCCTATCAACTGTCATTGTTTTCAGTAAGATTTCCCGAACTTACATAGCCAGCTCACATTTCACACCATTGTAACTTGCCTTATTATGATTCAGAACCCTAGTCTCAAAATCAACAACCTGGCTCTGCATCTTGATTAAAAATTTAATCTTGCTTATCCCCAAGGGGTCGCACCTCCCTATATTTTTGTTTATTCCTTTCATAATGCATAACATCCAGTCTAGGATGGCATGTTGTCTCGTTAGTTCCTCAATGTATTAGTCTAGAAAATCATACCACTGTAGCCCATGTCACGCAGGCTCTTGTAAGATTCCACCTGTTAACTTATTTACAAGATACAGTGCTTCCACAGCTGGTAAGAATATATTAGCATAGTTGCTTTGTTCAAATAAACAATTTGAAGAGAAGGTACAATCCATATCCGGTTGTAGTGTACTTATAAAAGACACTCAGAATTTCATCTATTAGACACCCATTTAAGAAGTGAGAAACAAATGACTGAAGGTTGAAAAATCACAACTCCTACCAAAATTACCAGAAATAACTTGGCACTTAACCAATAAAAACTGATTTAACCAATCTTTACTGTTTTTCGAGATTTAACACATTCTCAAATATTAACAGCTCTTAGGAAAATAATCCCATTGAACCGTAATTGTGACGTGACGGTGATTAATTCAAGCCAACTGTTGCTGACTCCGATTATTGCATTATTGAGATAGAAATCACTCAGTGGAACATCTCACACACAAAAAAGCAGTTTTGCTGCAATAACATGAATAAAGAATCCAAAAAAAATGTAAAAGTATAATGAGCAGACCACAGTTGACAACATAAAGTGTGAGTCAAAGTCGAGCCACTGACACCCACAGTTTGTTCTGCTAAATCAGTGCGTCTTGAGGCTTTCCAGCATCTTAATGTTTCACCTTGAACAAATTTTACTGCTTAGTTTGTTTAAAAAATAAATACATCTTTTAAAAATCAATGCATAATTTTGAAAAAAGTATCTATGGTTGGCATGTGTAATTTTAGTTCCCATAAAATTTCATGCCATCTGTTCATAGAATCCCTACAGTGTGGAAACAAGCCCTTTGGCCCAACAAGTCCACGCATCAGAGCATCCCACCCAGACCCATCCCCACCCCCCCACCGTTCTTTGAATTAATTCAATCTCTAACCGTATTCTTGAATCTTGGTTTTAATTATGCTGATTTATGCAATAATTATGTGAGTTAACACTTGAGATCATTTTTGAATGCATATAAAATACAGATGACAAATCATTATGGTCAGTATTTTCGACATGTGCCTAGGTCTGCTGTATTGTTGTCATTGTCATTCTTTGGGATAGGCGCGAAGGAAGTCCAACCTGTGAAGATCCATTCAGTATAAACCATCCCTAAATTCTTAAAAACAATCAAGGAGTTCTCCGAATATCCTTCATCTCCTTTGCTCATCCCTCAGCCAACGCCATCAAGACACAAATCTGTTATTCATATCAATGTGTTTTGAAATACCTTATTGTGTAGCAATGAACTGCTCTATTGTCCTAATAACTAACTGTTATTACAGTAATTCATTAAAGTAATACCTGCTTTTCTAAGCATATGGAACAACCAAAGGACAAATCTACTCAAGACCGACTTTGTAAAAATTAATAGCAAACAAATTTAAAAGTTACTGGTCATACCCGTTTTCCTTTAAGTAAAATCTGTCATTAATAAATGCCGTTTCTGAAGAAGAGTCCCCACCTGAAACGTCCAGCTTTCCTGCTCCTCTGTTGCTGCTTGGCCTGCTGAGTTCATCCAGCTTCACACCGTGTTATCTCAGATTCTCCAGCATCGGCAGTTCCTACTATCTCTGTCATTAATAAGTTCAGGATGGCTCTTGCGGCACAATGGTAGTGTCACTATATCTAACCCAGGAGACCTGGGTTCAAATTCTACCTGCTCCAGAAGTGAGTAACAACGTCTCCAAAAAAGTTGATTAGAAAATAGACAGAAATGAGTTTGTTATGGGGTTGTATAGGGGACTTGAGGGTTCTAGACATTTTCTCAACAACCTGTCAGATGGAGGTTGGTTGGCTCGCCGAGCTGGTTTGTTGTTCTGCAGACGTTTCGTTATTGTGCTGGGTAACATCCTCAGTGCAGCCTCTGATGAAGCGTTGGTGTGTTTTCCCGCCTGGTTTTTAAACTATGGAGTCCATTGAGATGGATTGTATTACTTCCGGGTTTCCTTGGTAGTGGAATGTGTATGAGGTCGAGTTCAATGTGTTTATAAATAGCCTGCGTCGTGGAGTGCCAGCCTCCTAGGAATTCCTGTTTCTGTCTCTGCCTAGTTTGCCCCAGGATCTTGGTGTTGTCCCAGTCAAAGTGATGGTTCTCCTTGTCCATGCGGATTGAGATGAGTGAGTATTAGTCGTGTCTTTCTGTAGCCAGTTGGTGTTCATGTACCCTTGTTGTTAGTTTCCTTCCTGTTTGTCGATGTAGTGTTTCTTGCAGTCTCTGCAGGGGATTTTGTAGATGACATTGGTCCTGTCCATGGCGGGGAGTGTGTCTTTAATTTGGGTGAGCAGTTGTTGTAGGGTTGATATGGGTTTGTGTGCCACTCTGATGCCCAGCGGTTGTAGGAGTCTGGTGGTGAGTTCCAATGTCTACATCCACACCAGATCGGACAGAAGACTGTTCAGTCTGTCCCGGCTAAGGGCAAAATCCAAGGTTCTTGAAGTATTCATTAGAGACATGTTGTTTGCAGACGACGCGGCGTTCGCAGCACGCTCTGAAGAGCAACTGCAGCACCTCATGGACAACCTCTCAACAGCCTGCCAGGAATTCAGCATGATCATTAGCCTGAAGAAGCCCAGTGTGCTGGGTCAAGGCGTTGAGCATTCCCCCCCCTCCCCCACCCCCATCATCACCATCAACAACTACGAGCTGGAGGTAGTCCACAAATTCACATGCCTCGGCTCCACCATCACAGACAGCCTCTCCCTGGGCTCCAAGATCAACAGGCAGATCGAACGAGCAGCCTCCACATTTTCCAGGCTGACCGAGAGAGTCTGGGAGAACAAAAAGCTGACTACGAACACCAAGATTGCAGTATACAGGGTGTGCATCCTCAGCACACTGCTTTACAGCAGCGACACCTGGAGCCTCTACTCCAGACAAAAGCAACATCTCAACGCTTTCCACCTTCGCAGCCTGAGACGCATTCTGGACATCAAATGGACCGACTGAGTCACCAACAATGAAGTTCCTCACCCACGCCCAGGTACTCAGCCTCTTCACCCTATGCCAACAACACCTCCGCTGGTGGGTCATGTACATCGTATGGAAGACAGGAGGATCCCAAAAGATGTGCTGTACGGGGAACTGGCCATCGGCAAGAGAGCACGAGGACGACCTCATCTTCGTTTCAAAGGCGTCTGCAAAAGGGACATGAAGAAGTCAACGGACCTGGGCGTCGAGAAATGGGAAGACGTCACAAACAATCGCTCACATTGGAGACGGGAACTACGTAGAGGGCTGGAGCGAGGAGAGGAGAAACTGAGGCTTGCCGCTGAGGAAAAGCGCGCTCGACGGAAAGACAGCAACACGGCAACACCGGAGGACAGTGTCTTCAAATACAGCCACTGCAACTGAGACTGTCTCTCCCGTGTGGGCCTGTACAGCGACAACAGACGCTGTGATTCACCAGCAGCTGAGTCAAAACTCTCCAAGTGCAGATCCATGGTCTCTCGAGACTGACGGATACCACACACACGTGATATAGGGTAGTGTGATGAGTGGGTCCAGGCATGTAGTATCTTCCTGATATTGTTCACATAGGCATCTTCTGATCCATTTCTGTGGATATCCATTATCCTTGAACACTTGGAAGAAGTATTCTTCTTCCTGTTGGTGTAGTTCCATGTTGCTGCAGTGTGTTGTTGCCCTTTTAAATAGTGCTCGCACACAACTTCGTTTTGTGCACACTGGGATGGTTACTATTGAAATTCAGTACCTGGTCTGTGTGCATGGCTTTTCAGTGTACTTTTGTTTGCAGTTTCCCATTTGTCTTGCGCTCGACCATGACATCCATGAATGGGAGCTGTTTGTTCTTTTGCTCCTCTCTGGTGAATTTTATTCTGGTGAGGGTGTTGTTTATAAGTTCGAGTGTCTCCTCTAATTTGGTCTGTTTAATGATAAAGGTGTTGTCCACATGGCATATCCATAGTTTTGGGTGGATGTGCAGAAGTGTCATCCTTTCTTGTCTTTGCATCACTGCTTCTGTTATGATTCCGTGAGATGGGTGATCCATGGGTATCTCATTAATTTGCTCATATGTCTGGCTGTTGAAAAAGAAGTGGGTGCTGAGGCATAGGTCCAACAGTTTGAGCATGTTGTCCTTGGAGATGGTTTCACTGGGGTCTTGCTCTTGTTCCTGCAGTGTTATCATTGTTTCCCTTGCTAGTGGTATGTCTATTGATGTAAATAGGGCAGTGACATCAAACGATATCATGGCCTCTTTGTCCTCTTTCTTTATGTCTTTGATGGAGTTGAGGAATTCTTGGGCTGAGTGGATGGAGTGGGGTGATTTGTTGATAAGGTGCCCGAGTCGTCTTTGTAGTTCTTTGGCTAATCTGTGCGATGGAGTGCCTGGTAGGGAGACTATGGGTCTGAGGGGGACTTCCAGATTGTGCATCTTAGGGAGGCAGTAGAAATCGGGGTGTGTTGGTTCCTTCGGGTTTCATTCTTAAGAAGTCTGCTTTGTTGATCTGTCCTGTTTCAAGTCTTTTTAACATGTAGTGGATTTTGTTGCCTAGTGCGGTGTCGGATCAGTCTGTACTGGCCAGAATATGTTCTCATCGGCGAGCAGTACTTGTGCCTTGGAGATGTAGTCCTTTTTATTCAGTATCACTGTCATGTGCCCTTTGTCTGCAGGTACTTTTGTGATGTTCTTGTCCTTCTTTAATCCATCCAGGGCCTCTTTTTCCCCATGTGTTGAGTTGGATCCTTCTGATTAGTGTCGGAATTACTGTCTATCTTACCGTTTGTTGTGTTTCTTCATTGAAATTGTTGATTCACAAGTGTGGCTTCCAGTGTGGCTAGGAATTCCATTTTGTTGGCCTCCCTGTAGCTGTAGATCAGTCCTTGGGTGAGAGTGGCTTTTTCTATGTTGGTCAGTTTACTGTCAGAGAGGTTTCTTATCCATGTCTCTGTTCTGTTTTTGTTTTTGTGGGTAAGTGTGGCTAGCTTGTCTTGCAGGGTCTGTCTTTTTTTTTGGCCCTTGTGGTCTGTCAGCTGATGTCGATGGCTCATTTCATGTCCATTGTCCAGTCTTGATTGGTAGCTTCCAGGGATAACATTTTTTGGTATGTAATTTCTCTGTTGTATGGAGCTGGTTGTGTGCGTCATTTATCATTAGCCTTACCATCTTATGGCCGTTTTGTTCTGCTGTTTTCTTGGCTTGTGGGTTGTTGATGGGTGGCTTGTACTTCATACTGCGTGGTAATACCTGGTTGCTGAAGCAGCCATGTAGGAAGTAGAGTTGTTCATGGGTTGTGCTCTCTCATTGGGTGTAGTTTGCCCATTTTCTTGCCAATTTGAGTCTGTTACGCCCGTTGGTCTCTAAGGTATTGGAGTAGATCTGTAGCTCGGGTTATGAGTGTTGAGGTTGGTTGGCTCGCCAAGCTGGTTTCTTGTTTCACAGATGTTTCATTACCCTGCTGGGTAACATCCTCAGTGCAGCCTCCAATGAAGCATCAGTGTGTTTTCCTGCCTGGTTTCAGCATTGTTATTACTCATCTTTGGAGCAGGTGGGACTTGAATGCAGGCCTCCTGACCCAGAAGTAGGCTCATTACCACTGCACCAGAAAAACCCTCATAATTTAAATTTCACCATCTACTATGGCAGGTGTCAAACCTACATTCCCAGAATACTCATCTAGGCTCAGACAAGTGACAGAGCCATGAGGCTACTGGTTGCCCATGACATGTGGGTTCCAGGGTGAAAGGCTAGTATCAGCCGTGACCCATTTGGTAGTGCAACTCTAAATAGGATTGACTGGTGTTCAAATCATATTCCACGATCTGGACACAAATCTTTGCTGGCATGCCAAAATAACAAAGTTTGTCCAAAATTAATCTCATCCAAAAAAAATGAAATTTAAGACCCTACTGCCCACAAATGTTTTTCTTTTTTAATTTGTTCACGGGATGTGGATTTCACTAGTTAGACCAATATATATCGCCCATCCCTAATTACCTATAGGACAAGTGAGAGTCGACCACATTTCTGGGTCGGGAGTCACATGCAAGCCAAACCAGACAAGGGCGGCAATTTCCTTCCTATTAATGAACCAGATTGGTTTCTCCAACAATTGACAAATGGTCAAATTTAGACTTAATCCAAATCTTTTTCTCATGAATTCAAATGCCACTATTTTCCATGGTAGGATTTGAACTCAGGTTCTCAGAATATTTTCTGGGTCTCTGTATTAACAGTCCAGAGATAATACCACTGAGGCCATTGCTCTTAATAGCGCTGTGGGATATTTTACATGGGACATTAAGAGAGGCAAAGTTATCTCCAGTGTCTAGCTAATGCTTATCTCTCCATCAACATCACAAAAACAGATTAACTTGTCACTACAAATCACAGTTTGTGGGAAACATACCATAAGCAAATTGTTGGATGATGCAGACACACTATATGGGCAGAGATTGACAAATGCAGCTTACAGCACAGTTAGAAATGAATAATTTTCTTTAGTGAGCAATAAAAAGCATGTGGGAAGATCAGAAAGCAGCTCTTCATCAATACACGTAGTAATGGAAACCTAGAACTCCCTCCCTCCTTAGCAGAGGCTAGGTAAATTGGAAACTTTAAAAGATTAACAGATAAAAAGACAACAGTATTAAGAGTTTCGGAACAAAGGTCAGAAGGTCTGATTGGATCATGGAACAGATTTGAAGGCTGAATTCCTCCTCTTGTCCCTATGGGCAGAATGCTATAGGGATCATAACAATGTGGGCTATTGTAATATGTGTGACAGAATTAGATAATAAGTATAGCAAGACCCATCTCAACATTAACAGCAACCTGCAGCATCTTTTACGCTTTTTTCAAAGAGTGTGGCTTCATGCCAATTGACAACTATTAATTGCTAAATATTTTGTTGCCCTCCAACTCATCTCACTGATATTCATGCTCCCACCTGACCAAGCTCCCCAGATCAAGCTCAACATTGGGAAATCTCAACAAGGAAACCAGAGCACGTATCTAGAGCATTCAGCTCACCAATTGCTCCAAATGAACTCTTTGCTCAACAATGGGCAACAAATTAGGGCACAAATCACAAACACCAGCTACAGGCATCCTTCATCCACAATACACCAGCACCTGGCATCTGATCATGCACATGCTCCCTGCATCCATACCTTTGTTAAAGCTTCAGTCAGAGCCAAATGTTTTCAATACTGCTGTTCTGAGTTCCTCTTCAAACACACAAACAAACTGCTTGAAGAGACAGTGTTGTGCGTGCCACATACCACAAGTTCAATCTAACACTGACAGCATGTGCCAGCTACCTGTCTGGCAAATACTCTGCATGTTATTTCAACCAATTGGCCATGTCAGAAACTAATGGAAGCTAGTCTCCAGGATAACAGAGCTAGAAGTGCCATTGTTGTTTTCGATGCCTAGCTCCAACTTGCTTCATTCTTTCTTAATGTTCATATTGAGTGGCTTGAAAATCTACTTTTGAGTCAACCATTTTTC
Organism: Stegostoma tigrinum; assembly: GCF_030684315.1. Classification (NCBI taxonomy): domain Eukaryota; kingdom Metazoa; phylum Chordata; class Chondrichthyes; order Orectolobiformes; family Stegostomatidae; genus Stegostoma; species Stegostoma tigrinum. Next base: position 48,862,863 of record NC_081373.1, read on the forward strand.
AGTTGATGTGGAGTCAGACTTAATAAGGGCAGCAGGCTTCCTTTCCTTAAGAAATTATCTAAAGTAGACTTTTTCAATACCACGTTAGTTAATTTAAATTAACTTCCATTGGCTGTCATGGTGGGATTTGAACTCATGTCCCCAAAACATTAACCTATCCCTCTGCATTACCTAACTACTCGCAATCTCTATAAGAACTGCGATGGTTCCAATGAAGTAAGTCTGAAGGATATCTATTGTAATCTAGAAATATGGCACTCAATTTTCACCCAAGCTTCTAAAACAGCAATATGTGATAATTGGCTAGAGTCAAAAATCACATGACACAAGGCTATAGTTCAACAGGTTTATTTGAAATCACAAGCTTTCAGAGCACATCCCTTCATCAGGTACACCATGAATAACTCCTCCATTCTTTATTAAAATAGGGCCACTCAATCTTTATCTCTACCAGAGAAGGAAGATGGGGTGTTTGTTCAATGTCTCATTCAAATAATGTTACCGTATTTTTTTCATTTGTTCATGGCATGTTTATGTCACTGGCTAGGCTAGTGTTTATTGCCTATCTGCAATTGCCCAATTGCTTCGGTGGTCTGGAGTCGCACATTGGCTAGACCATGCATCGATGACAGATTTCCTTCCACAACAGACATTCCTTTACCAATGACTGATAGTGGTTACATGGTCATCGTTAGGCTAGATCTTAATTCCAAATCTTAATGAATTAAGATTTCACTTTCCACTGTGTTGGGATTTAAATTTGTCCCCAGAGCACAGGCAAGGGATTCTGGATTCCTAGTTCAATGACGTTACAATGATGCCACCGCCTCCCTTTGTCAGTGAAATAATGCCTCAGCACTACACCAAGCGACTGTCCATGAATTTTATGGTCAAGCTCGAGATGGAACTCAACCCACAACCTCCTGACTTGGGGCAAGTGTGGTACGAACTGACAATAGATTAACCAGCCATCTGGTCTGCCACTGTATGAAAATTGTTTATATTCCGAAAATGTGAAAATAAATCATGTCACATCAGCATTCTCTGCTTTCCTAATCCCTCTTATTGACCATGCAAAGTTCTTACTAACATCTGGGGCTTTGTACCAAAATTGTGAGAGTTGCCTTACAGACTAGGTTAGCAATATCCTGGTATAAAATCATACTCTTTGAATTAAATCTAACAGTGTTCCTGCAGCCACCATCGCTAGGCATGTCCCATTTCATTAACAGGCTAAATATACACTAGGTGGTAGCACAATGGTATACTGACAGCAGGGAGTGTTGCTGGAAGACATCAACATTACCCCTGGATCCCATTAGTTCTCATGGCAACAGGTCATACGTCAAGGCAATCTTTTCTATTACACCCTTCCCAACTACTGCCCTGAGCTGATGAGTCAGTACTCCATGTTGTAATTCCCACTTGGAGGAAGCACCAAGGGTGGCAAAGGTACAGAGTGTATTCTGATTAGTGGATGTCAGAGTTCCCCATTTAAAGGGCTCCGTAACTCCACTGCTAATTGAGTTGGTCAAATCGCAAAGGTCATAGCTGCTAGACTAGGTCATCAAGTGGTGAGATGCTCAAGAGAGAATAGCCGACTGTCATGCTCACCAATCTAGCTGTCTCAGACACATCCGTCTGCGAAAGTAAGCATCAGTAAGAGTGATCACCATACTGTTTTTGTGAAGATAAAAAGGTCTATTCTCACAGTGACATACCTTGATCATGTTTTGTGGCGTTACCACTGGGCTAAATAGAATACTTTTTGAACAGATTTAGCAAATTCACAATCAGCATCCAAAGTGCCTTGGATGCAAAGCAGAGCTGTATTTAACCATAATCTGTAAGCTAGTCTGAAATATCTCCGATTTTGCTATCCCCATCAAGCTTGATATTAACACTGATACAAAGAGCAGGAGCAAGACCAGGCATTGTTAAAAGATCAAGATTCAACATATTAAAGCTACACCACAGGACTACTTACATAGCCAACAGTGTAACAGCATGCAGTAGTGACAGCAATCCACAACCAAATGGATCAGATCTAAATTCTGCAGTCCTGCCACATCCAGTTCTGAATGGGGACAATTAAACAAGTTCTATCAGAAATGCTAAGTGGATGATTCACTTGACCTCCTCCTCAGGTACCAGATATCGATCTTCGGCCAATTCCATTCACTCCATGTGACATCAAGAGACAGAAAGCCAAATGTAAAAGCTAAGGACACCGTAACATTCCAGCAATAGTACGGAAGGCTTTGCTCCAAAATAACTGGCCCCATAGCCTGGACATGTACAAGATTAGTACTTATCCGATACGGTAGAAAACTGCCCTCAAAAGGCAAGACAAATCCAACTCAGCCAATTTATTCAACCCTGTCCATTCCCTATCGCTGGTACAGTGATAGAAGGTGTCATCACCAAAACGATCAAGAAATCCTTGCCCTGCAGTGACTTTCCCACTGATTCTCTGTTTCGTTTTGACAGGGCCACCAAACACATGAGCTCATTACAGCCTTAATCCAAGCATAACAAAAGATCTGAACTTCAGAGGAAAGGTGAGAGTGACTACGCTTAACATAAAGGCAACATTGTTCAAATACTTAGACACATACTTAGTACAAGGGAATATGGTCATGGTTATTGCGTTGTACCCATCTCAGCTGGGACACATCACTCCTCAGAGTAACACCCTAGTCTCAAACATTTTCAGGTGCTTCAATGACTTTCCCTCTATCATAACATCTGTAGTGAATTGTTTGCTGACAATTGCAAAATGTTCAGCACCATTCATGACTCCAAAGATATTGAAATATCCAAGTCCAAATGGAGCATGAACAGGATAAGTTTCAGGTTTACGCGAAGGAGTGGCATATAACATTTATGCCTTACAATTGTCAGAGTATCACTATCCCAAGCAGAACAGAATTTAACTATCATCCCTTAACATTCAGTGCTATTCCCATTGTTAAATACCTCATCATAAACATCATGGGGCTTACTGTTGACCAGAAACTGAACAGCACCCAGCCATATAAATACTGTATTTAGAAAAGCAGGTCAGCAGCTGTGTATTCTGCATTAACTCCTCTCCTGACTCCTCAAAGCTCATCTACCAGCTACAAGACACAAGTCAGGTGTGTGATAGAATACTTCCCATTTACCTGGATGGTTGCAGATCCAACAATATTCAAGAAGCTTGACACAAAGCAGATTGGCTTGACTAGCACTCCATTCAACTGTTTCAAAATTGGTGCCCAGTGGCAGTATGTATTAGCGACGAGATGTGCTTCAGCAACTCAAGGTTTCTGTACTAAACACTTCCAAACCCATAAACTCTAACTAAGAGTCCTTCCCGAACAGCACAGCGAGAATACCTACACCATTTGGACTGCAGCAGGTCAGGACAACAGCTCAGGGCTACTTTTGCAAGTGCAACCAAGGGAAGGCAACAGATGTTAACCTAAACAATGACATCCCCGCTGCCCCCACCTCCCCCCATAAAGGAATAGTACTAGACATCCAAAATCAACCTGATGTGTTGGTGAAGAGAATTTTGCCTGTGAGTTTGCCGTCATGTAATTGTAACTCCTGATCTTTTCAGTGGTGTGTACTATGCAGTAATAGATACAGAATCAAAATATCTTGGCTGAATTCCAGCAGTGCATCTTAAAGATGTCACATACTGCAGTTGCTGCACACTGGTGGTAGAAGTGGTCGAAATGGGTTCTAATTTTCCACAATTAACATTCACCAGACATTTGAGAGTAATTCAAGAAAATCAATGCATTGTAAATTGTGCATGCACATATGTGATTTCTCAGTGTGTGTTCCTGATGGATGAAGTTTTGTCTGGGGATGCATACTTGACACATACACACTTAATTGCTTAAAGCAGGAAAGAACAGAAAATGTCACAAAGAGAGTTAATGAAAGCAAATATGATATCCTTTTATTCATTTCAGTCTTCATCGATTTTTGTTTTTTTTACTATGCTTATTTAAAAGTGAGTGCTGATACTAATGACATTGTGGAGCTTACTGATTTGGAACAGTTACTTAGTCTGACAGCACGAAGCTACCTAATTAATACACACAACTGAAGCACTATAAAACAAGTGACTGTATCCATAGTGTTGTTAATTCAATTCCCTTATGTCATTGGCTCCGTAATTCTGAGCCAGTGATGGTATCAGTAGTCCCAAGCAATTGGGTTTTACATTTTAACAAAAAGAACAAAGGAATATTAAAACTAACAATGAGAATATCTTTGTAACTTGATTTTGTACAGAAGTTGGTGATTTTGACTGAGACTCTCTTCTTTTAAAAAACGAAAATGAGGAAAATTGTGTGTGTTTAATTTCTCTATTGTTCTGCTGGTAGAACTATGGCTTTTTTTTCAGTTAATCTACAGTCATCGGGAATATGTCACTTTTAATTTTATTTCAGTTATTCAATATTCTACAAATTACTGGTATGTGGCTTAAATTTTGTACTTTTAACTTGGTCCAAACTTGTTGCAGAATTTATATTACAAATATTGGAACTTGTTTCATTCTGAAATATATCTTGAGAATATAACTTTCAAAAAAAATGCCAAATCTTCACCACTGCTTGATAAAAACAAAACATGTCATATTGAGATCAAATCTCTAATCAAATATATTAATCCATTTAACTTCTGACATAATAATTTTCATGACTTTGGAAAATAATTTGTAAAGTGATCAAATTTATGATTCCCAAATATTAGTAGTTTTACCTAGATGAATGAATAACCAGCGAAGAATCACATTCCTTCAAATATTGTTGAAATTCTCAAGTGTTACTGAAATCTTTAAATTTAAATATTAAAAGTGATGCTGAGATCAACCAATCAATTATGTTTGGAAAGACCAACATGATTGCAATTCTCTACTCCAACAAAATCCCTAAAATTGGAAACTTTAGCTGCAAGCTATTTCAGAAATGCTTTTTTGTTTGCCTAAAAGCTCACTCATTTCATTATACAGCTACAGGGTCTTCAGCATCACGTACACAAAATAAATTTCATATTCTTTTGGGTTGAATATCTGTATGGGGAAGATAATGAAGAATTATGGAATATATGAAATCAGAGTCCGATAGTTTACCTGATATTTAATTACCTGTCAGAGATACTGACAGCTGCAACAAAAGATATGTCATTGATTGCATGACACACGAAAAAATTCCAAGCATTCTGTGGAAAATAGTCCTCATTTTAAGGCTTACGGAAATGCAAACACTAACAAATAAAACATCAGTAGCTATGATGTGCTACTCTTAAAAAAAGATGGATTTATTGTAAGTGAATTGCCTTAGCTAGTTTATCTCAAGGATAAGTGATAATGGGAACTGCAGATGCTGGAGAATCCAAGATAATAAAATGTGAGGCTGGATGAACACAGCAGGCCCAACAGCATCTCAGGAGCACAAAAGCTGACATTTCGGGCCTAGACCCTTCATCAGAGAGGGGGATGGGGTGAGGGTTCTGGAATAAATGGGGAGAGAGGGGGAGGCGGACCAAAGATGGAGAGAAAAGAAGATAGGTGGAGAGAGTATAGGTGGGGAGGTAGGGAGGGGATAGGTCAGTCCAGGGAAGACGGACAGGTCAAGGAGGTGGGATGAGGTTAGTAGGTAGGAGATGGAGGTGCGGCTTGGGGTGGGAGGAAGGGATGGGTGAGAGGAAGAACAGATTAGGGAGGCAGAGACAGGTTGGACTGGTTTTGGGATGCAGTGGGTGGAGAGGAAGAGCTGGGCTGGTTGTGTGGTGCAGTGGGGGGAGGGGACGAATTGGGCTGGTTTTGGGATGCGGTGGGGGAATCTCCTCCCCCACCGCATCCCAAACCCAGCCCAGTTCGTCCCCTCTCCCCACTGCACCACACAACCAACCCAGCTCTTCCTCTCCACCCACTGCATCCCAAAACCAGTCCAACCTGTCTCTGCCTCCCTAATCTGTTCTTTCTCTCACCCATCCTTTCCTCCCACCCCAAGCCGCACCTCCATCTCCTACCTACTAACCTCATCCCACCTCCTTGACCTGTCCGTCTTCCCTGGACTGACCTATCCCCTCCCTACTTCCCCACCTATACTCTCCTCTCCACCTATCTTCTTTTCTCTCCATCTTCAGTCCGCCTCCCCCTCTCTCCCTATTTATTCCAGAACCCTCACCCCATCCCCCTCTCTGATGAAGGGTCTAGGCCCGAAACGTCAGCTTTTGTGCTCCTGAGATGCTGCTGGGCCTGCTGTGTTCATCCAGCCTCACATTTTATTATCTCAAGGGTAGTCAGGTCAGGAGTTCTTTGTATGTTATATTTTTGTTCAATTCAATGATGCAAATATGAAACAAATGTTTGAATAGGTAAACCACAACCATCAAGGACATTTTGAGCTGCAAGGCACTTCCTTACTGTGAACTGTCCCAAATCTGATGTTTCAGTATATGCATCAGTGTTATTAATTTCCAGACTGCAGGAACCAATAAAAAAATGCTTTGGAAAAGATTATATGGAATTGAAAAACATAACCCGTGTGACACAAAAGGCAGCTTTTATAACAAGAGCTGGCAAACTTTGGTAGACCACAGTTCTTCAGTTTTACTGTGACTTTAATAATAGAATATATGAAGACTACATCACAGATTACAGCACACCAGGAGGTCTATACAGTGCATTATACCTACAGTGTTAATTCTTCAATTGATGCCATGTACTCTTATTTCCACTCCTCTGTCTCACATTGATAAATTATTCTCCCTTTACAAATACCTATTCAGTTCAATTTTAAACCACACAACAATATCTGCTTTAATCTGCAAAATATTCAATGCGCTAATGACTATGAAAACCTGTAAACTACTTCTCAACATTTTATTTGCCAATCAACAAACCCCACTACAAATCAATTTGAATTTTGACACCCTTTATTACATTCCTTGCTTAAATATATCTATTCCAATGACAGAAGCTTTTTGTTTCCTCCTTCAGAACTAACTAAGTAATATCAGAGTCCTCAGATCATGTTATTAAATCAATGCTTTAATCTTTCCATGGTTGTTTGTTTCTTGTCCATGACTATCCTTCTAAGATGGGAGATCCCAAATTCTGGGCTACCTAAACTACAACTTAAATTGTAATTTTCTAACATCATATACCCTTTCTCCAAGTCCAGAATCCAATCTATTTTTTTTCTTTGTGGTTTAATTCTACTTTAAAGACATCAAAGCATCAAACACTACTCCCATAGGCCATGTGTAATACCCCCAAACACAGGCTGTCCAATTTACTCAATAACAGAAGAAAATAACGTAACATTTCTCTTACCTTCCCATTCAAAATGCTGTTGCAATATTCAAGAAAATCTGCAGAATAGCTATCAGTCTCTCGGTTGGACAAGTAATTTGTTATTTTCCACAGAAGGCACTTGCTTGACTACAACAGCATTTCTTCCTGCACTGCAGCCAGGTCTGGGAGTATAAGGTTGCTTACCTTCATGTTCCATCCCAGATCGCCTTTGCACCCCTTGATTACCTGAATGAAAGAAGGCCTCCTCCATCTCACATGTTTCATTAGCATTTACCCCAGTGTATTTGAAAAATATTGGGCATTTGCTGGAACACTCCTTTCTCTGCAGACATATTCCTGTAGCATCATAACTGTTGTTTCCCCGCTACTGCCATTTAAAAAATATACACTTTAAGCTGCAACAGGCCCTTAAAGAACTGCAAGTGTCTAATTTTTCAAGTTCCTAATCAGTGAGTTAATCATATGAGAATTGTACAAGCACTGACAGCTCATCTTAATCTTGTAAATTAACCCAGAAATTGGAATGCCTCTGGCAGTCGCTACTCTTGCCCCAATCATCTCTCACTGGTTTTACAACTGAGAGACCAAAAATGACTCGTGTCCAATGCAGTGGTTAATTATCACAGTTCAACTCTTATTTGTTTCTATAAACTTCAACTACAATCCTAACAGCCTATTCTTAAACAGAAGTTAATCACAAGGCGATAATTGCTTTTTTCTGTGATTCATTTCCCATTGCCACTATTCTGGAAATGAAAGTTTCTTGGTTTACAAGCTGCTATTCCATGAGCCAATTTAATGTCGTATTCAATTCTGAAACAAGTTTACGATCACTTGTCCGCTCGATCATCAAGAATACCTACTTCCATCTGTCAAACATTGCTCATCTCCATCCTGCTTAATCTCTCTTGCTGATCACGAAGCCTTCCATCTGTGCCCCTGTTATTTCTGAACTCAATTGTTCTAAGGTTCTCTTAACTGGCCTCTATATATATTTGGCTCATCCAAAATGTTGCTGCATGTTTTCTCACACCACACCTTCATTACACATCAACCCTGTGCTCATCAACCGCCAGTTAACCCCAGACTTGCAAGCCCCTCAGTTTTAAAATTTTCATTGTCTTCAATTTCCTCACCCCTGCTTACTTTTGTAATATCATCTGGGTCAAAGATCTTTTGAGATTTCATCACTTCTCCTACTCCAGCAAAATAAATCACTACATCACTGCTTTCTACTGCCTGAGTCCAAAGCATTGAAATTCCTTCCCGCAACTCCCCACTTCCCCCATTTTTGATGTTTATCAAAACTTAGTTAATTGATGTCACTTTTTGCTATCAGTCCTCCTTTCTCCCTCAATGCGGCTTTGTCACATGTTTGATGATGCTCTTGTAAATTATCTTGTGATTTTACTACTTCGAAAGGTCCAAATGAATGCAAGTTGCTGATAAGAAAGATGATGATAAAAGTCTTTTGGTCTCAGTTACAGTGAATACACTGAACTTAGAATAATCACACAGCCTTCCTGATTTCCCAGATAACAAAATGTGAGGCTGGATGAACACAGCAGGCCAAGCAGCATCTCAGGAGCACAAAAGCTGACGTTTCGGGCCTAGACCCTTCATCAGAGAGGGGGATGGGGAGAGGGTTCTGAAATAAATAGGGAGAGGGGGAGGCGGACCGAAGATGGAGAGAAAAGAAGATAGGTGGAGAGAATAGGTGGGGAGGTAGGGAGGGGATAGGTCAGTCCAGGGAAGACGGACAGGTCAAGGAGGTGGGATGAGGTTAGTAGGTAGATGGGGGTGCGGCTAGGGGTGGGGGGGAGGGATGGGTGAGAGGAAGAACAGGTTAGGGAGGCAGAGACAGGTTGGACTGGTTTTGGGATGCAGTGGGTGGAGGGGAAGAGCTGGGCTGGTTGTGTGGTGCAGTGGGGGGAGGGGACGAACTGGGCTGGTTTAGGGATGCGGTGGGGGAAGGGGAGATTTTGAAACTGGTGAAGTCCACATTGATACCATTAGGCTGCAGGGTTCCCAGGCGGAATATGAGTTGCTGGTCCTGCAACCTTCGGGTGGCATCATTGTGGCGCTGCAGGAGGCCCATGATGGACATGTCATCTAAAGAATGGGAGGGGGAGTGGAAATGGTTTGCGACTGGGAGGTGCAGTTTTTTTGTTGCGAACTGAGCGGAGGTGTTCTGCAAAGCGGTCCCCAAGCCTTCGCTTGGTTTCCCCAATGTAGAGGAAGCCACACCGGGTACAGTGGATGCAGTATACCACATTGGCAGATGTGCAGGTGAACCTCTGCTTAATGTGGAATGTCATCTTGGGGCCTGGGATAGGGGTGAGGGAGGAGGTGTGGGGGCAAGTATAGCATTTCCTGCGGTTGCAGGGGAAGGTGCCGGGTGTGGTGGGGTTGGAGGGCAGTGTGGAGCGAACAAGGGAGTCACGGAGAGAGTGGTCTCTCCGGAAAGCAGACAGGGGCGGGGATGGAAAAATGTGTTGGTTGGTGGGATCGGATTGTAGATGGCGGAAGTGTCGGAGGATGATGCGTTGTATCCGGAGATTGGTGGGGTGGTGTGTGAGAACGAGGGGGATCCTCTTTGGGCGGTTGTGGCGGGGGCGGGGTGTGAGGGATGTGTTGCGGGAAAAACGGGAGACGCGGTCATGGGCGTTCTCGATCACTGTGGGGGGAAAGTTGCAGGTCCTTGAAAGACTTGGACTTCTGGGATGTGCGGGAGTGGAATGTCTTATCGTGGGAGCAGATGCGGTGGAGGCGGAGGAATTGGGAATAGGGGATGGAATTTTTGCAGGAGGGTGGGTGGGAGGAGGTGTATTCCAGGTAGCTGTGGGAGTCAGTGGGCTTGAAATCGACATCAGTTACAAGCTGGTTGCCTGAGATGGAGACTGAGAGGTCCAGGAAGGTGAGGGATGTGCTGGAGATGGCCCAGGTGAACTGAAGGTTGGGTTGGAAGGTGTGGTGAAGTGGATGAACTGTTCGAGCTCCTCTGGGGAGCAAGAGGCGGCGCCGATACAGTCATCAATGTGGTATACTGCATCCACTGTACCCGGTGTGGCTTCCTCTACATTGGGGAAGCCAAGCGGAGGCTTGGGGACCGCTTTGCAGAACATCTCCGCTCAGTTCGCAATAAACAACTGCACCTCCCAGTCGCAAACCATTTCCACTCCCCCTCCCATTCTTTAGATGACATGTCCATCATGGGCCTCCTGCAGTGCCACAATGATGCCACCCGAAGGTTGCAGGAACAGCAACTCATATTCCGCTTGGGAACCCTGCAGCCCAATGGTATCAATGTGGACTTCACCAGTTTCAAAATCTCCCCTTCCCCCACCGCATCCCTAAACCAGCCCAGTTCGTCCCCTCCCCCCATTGCACCACACAACCAGCCCAGCTCTTCCCCTCCACCCACTGCATCCCAAAACCAGTCCAACCTGTCTCTGCCTTCCTAACCTGTTTTCCCTCTCACCCATCCCTCCCTCCCACCCCTAGCCGCACCCCCATCTACCTACTAACCTCATCCCACATCCTTGACCTGTCCGTCTTCCCTGGACTGACCTATCCCCTCCCTACCTCCCCACCTATACTCTCTCCACCTATCTTCTTTTCTCTCCATCTTCGGTCCGCCTCCCGGTCTCTACCTATTTATTCCAGAACCCTCACCCCATCCCCCTCTCTGATGAAGGGTCTAGGCCCGAAACGTCAGCTTTTGTGCTCCTGAGATACTGCTAGGCCTGCTGTGTTCATCCAGCTTCACACTTAGTTATCTTGGATTCTCCAGCATCTGCAGTTCCCATTATTTCTTCCTGATTTCCCATTCTCTTTTGTGAGTTCCACCGAAATTCTAAAAATCAGTAGAAGCCTAATTACAGGCACTCAAATTCGTATCCTCTGTTCTTGTGTTAAAATTCCGAATTAAATGGCTTCATACAATTACAAATACAAGAAGCTTTAAAGAAAAGCTGCATTATCAGTCCTCCTTTCGCAACAATTGCTTCAACTCCACAAGTCTCACCTCACAAGTAACAATCATTTGTAGAATCATCAATTTTACTTTTCAGCTGCCTCCTGCAACAAACAAACACATTCCATGCTTTATTTCACGAAGAATTTTCAAATGTCTAAGACTAAAATTGTATAAGGCTCACTAATGAATGTGGCAGAATGTCATGCTGGTTGATTTATCCCCTGCCCAATTAATCTGATGGAAGCAGTTTGTAAGTTGAATGCCACCTACTTATTCCATAGTTATGATACATAGACCAGCAATAAATATGCTGGTTACACTATTAGAAGTGACCTAAATATGTGCAAAGCTAGGATTTGTTAGATAACAAGGGGTAGAGCTGGATGAACACACCAGGCCAGGCAGCAGAGGAGCAGGAAGACTGGTGTTTGAGGTCTGGACCCTGCTTCAGAAATGGGGGAGGGGAAGGTGTCTCTGAAATAAATAGAAAGATGAGACGGAGATGGTAGAAGGTGAATAGAGGAGCAGATAGGCGGGGAGAAGACGGGCACGTCAAGGAAGCAGAGATGAAGCCAGTACAGGTGAGTGTAGGTAGGGAGCTGGGACAGTGGTTGGTCAGTGAGGAGGGTGGGTTGGGTAGGTGGGATGGGAGACATACAGGTCAAGAAGGTGGGAACGAGATTGCTGGTCTTGGGATGAGGTCGGGGGTGGGGAGATTTTGAAGCTTGTAAAATCCACATTGAGACCATTGGGCTGCAGGGCTCCTAGGCGGAATAAGAGGTGCTGTTCCTGCAGCCTTCAGGTGGTATCGTTGTGGCAATAAAGGATGCCCAGGATGGACAGTGTCATCTAAGGAGTGGGAGGGGGAGATGAAGTGGTTCCCCAGTGGGAGGTGTTGTCATTTGTCATGAACCGAGCACCTACGCCTAAAAAAAAGGGGAGGTACATTCTGACAGCAGCATCGACTGTGAAAGACATTCTGGAAGAAATAGCAACGGAGCAGCAGGCCAGGCAGGCAGGGTTGCCACATTCTTGGCTAAATGCTGAAGCCTTCTGCAGGGTTAGAGAAGGGACAGGCAAGTTTTCTTTCTGCAGGGATTTGATGGCTCTCCAGAACTGGAAGGAAATGGGAATAAATAGCCACAAAGTTCAATGGCAGGAGACTGATTAAGCATAGGAAAAAAGTTCACGGACTTCACACAAGTGGTCACTGTCAGCGAATGCATCATGTTGTCAACTGCGGCACCAACGTTATCCCCAGCTTAATGTGTAACACTCCTATCACTCAATCACTAGCAATCAGAACTCACCTGAAATTCACCCCCTCGCTTACTACTGTTCCAAGTCTCACACAGACGCCTCACAGGTTCCATATTATTCCAACTATTCACCTGCGGCAGATATATCATCCAAATACATTGCAGTGCATTCAGTCACACTCATTCCTGTTTCTTTCAGGACGACGTAGCAGATAACAGAAAGCAGCAGCAAAGAACTGGCGGGGGCAAGCCCACTTGCACGTCTTCAATGTAGGAAACATTACTCCAGCTTCATGACGTATACCAATAATTAGGCCATTTCAACCAGTATCACCAAAGCCACCCATGTTATGATGTTATGTTACACATCTTTTCAAAAGCTATTTCATCCTCATCCTGCAGTCACGTGACAAAAATAAGATGCAGATGTTTGGACTGTGTTGGTCCTTCTGCTTTCCACCAATCCCACCTTTTCTTTACACAACCCTCTCCATGTGAACCTATGCTTTCAGAGAACAAATCCTGTGCCCTGGCCAGCTGGAGATGGCTGACAATGAAATGCAAGACAAAGGGCATATCTTGCATCAGTGATAATGGGAACTGCAGATGCTGGAGAATCCAAGATAATAAAATGTGAGGCTGGATGAACACAGCAGGCCCAACAAAATCTCAGGAGCACAAAAGCTGACATTTCGGGCCTAGACCCTTCATCAGAGAGGGGGATGGGGTGAGCGTTCTGGAATAAATAGGGAGAGAGGGGGAGGCGGACTGAAGATGGAGAGAAAAGAAGATAGGTGGAGAGAGTACAGGTGGGGAGGTAGGGAGGGGATTGGTCAGTCCAGGGAAGACGGACAGGTCAAGGAGGTGGGATGAGGTTAGTAGGTAGGAGATGGAGGTGCGGCTTGGGGTGGGAGGAAGGGATGGGTGAGAGGAAGAACAGGTTAGGGAGGCAGAGACAGGTTGGACTGGTTTTGGGATGCAGTGGGTGGAGGGGAAGAGCTGGGCTGGTTGTGTGGTGCAGTGGGGGAAGGGGACGAACTGGGCTGGTTTTGGGATGCGGTGGGGGAAGAGGAGATTTTGAAGCTGGTGAAGTCCACATTGATACCATTGGGCTGCAGGGTTCCCAAGCGGAATATGAGTTGCTGTTCCTGCAACCTTCGGGTGGCAACATTGTGGCATTGCAGGAGGCCCATGATGGACATGTCGTCTGAGGAATGGGAGGGGGAGTGGAAATGGTTTGCGACTGGGAGGTGCAGTTGTTTATTGCCAACCGAGCGGAGGTGTTCTGCAAAGCGGTCCCCAAGCCTCCGCTTGGTTTCCCCAATGTAGAGGAAGCCACACCGGGTACAGTTGATGCAGTATACCACATTGGCAGATGTGCAGGTGAACCTCTGCTTAATGTGGAAAGTCATCTTGGGGCCTGGGATAGAGGTGAGGGAGGAGGTGTGGGGGCAAGTGTAGCATTTCCTGCGGTTGCAGGGGAAGGTGCCGGGTGTGGTGGGGTTGGAGGGCAGTGTGGAGCGAACAAGGGAGTCACGGAGAGAGTGGTCTCTCCAGAAAGCATCTGCTCCCAAGATGAGGCATTCCACTCCCGTACATCCCAGATGTCCAAGTTCTTCAAGGACCGCAACTTTCCCCCACAGTGGTCGAGAACGCCCTTGACCGCGTCTCCCGCATTTCCCGCAACACATCCCTCACACCCCGCCCCCACCACAACCGCCCAAAGAGGATCCCCCTCATTCTCACACACCACCCCACCAACATCCGGATACAACGCATCATCCTCCGACACTTCCGCCATCTACAATCCGACCCCACCAACCAACACATTTTTCCATCCCCTCCCCTGTCTGCTTTCCGGAGAGACCACGCTCTCCGTGACTCCCTTGTTCGCTCCACACTGCCCTCCAACTCCACCACACCCGGCACCTTCCCCTGCAACCTCAGGAAATGCTACACTTGCCCCCACACCTCCTCCCTCACCTCTATCCCAGGCCCCAAGATGACTTTCCACATTAAGCAGAGGTTCACCTGCACATCTGCCAATGTGGTATACTGCATCAACTGTACCCGGTGTGGCTTCCTCTACATTGGGGAAACCAAGCGGAGCCTTGGGGACCGCTTTGCAGAACACCTCCGCTCGGTTCGCAATAAACAACTGCACCTCCCAGTCGCAAACCATTTCCACTCCCCATCCCATTCTTTAGATGACATGTCCATCATGGGCCTCCTGCAGTGCCACAATGATGCCACCCGAAGGTTACAGGAACAGCAACTCATATTCCGCTTGGGAACCCTGCAGCCCAATGGTATCAATGTGGACGTCACCAGCTTCAAAATCTCCCAAAACCAGCCCAGTTCGTCCCCTCCCCCCATTGCACCACACAACCAGCCCAGCTCTTCCCCTCCACCCACTGCATCCCAAAACCAGTCCAACCTGTCTCTGCCTCCCTAACCTGTTCTTCCTCTCACCCATCCCTCCCTCCCACCCCAAGCCGCACCTCCATCTCCTACCTACTAACCTCATCCCACCTCCTTGACCTGTCCGTCCTCCCTGGACTGACCTATCCCCTCCCTACCTCCCCACTAATACTCTCTCCACCTATCTTCTTTTCTCTCCATCTTCGGTCCGCCTCCCCCTCTCTCCCTATTTATTCCAGAACCCTCACCCCATCCCCCTCTCTGATGAAGGGTCTAGGCCCGAAACGTCAGCTTTTGTGCTCCTGAGATGCTGTTGGGCCTGGTGTGTTCATCCAGCCTCACATTTTATTATCTTGCATGTACCTCTACAGTATCCTGCAGAGCTGGGATATCGTTATGGTGAGTCACTGAGTACCATTGCGCTACAGACAAGTCAGAAAGAAAAGTGCCACCTTCTGAGACACTGAAATCACTAACAGCTCATGTTTCGGAGGAATATAATGGACAGCACAGAAAGAAAGCTTTGGCTAACGCAAAATGCTAGCGATCTGAAGTAACAATGACTCTGTTTTGTCCGCCCAGGTCGTGGGAGTCCCTACCTACATTCGGGTCACCACCCATGCCCTCCACCTCCTCCAAGGCTCCCAATTCCCTGGACTCACCACCTGGACAGGATCCCCCAGTCCTCTCATATCACCCAACCAACCTCTGCATTCAATGTAACATTCTCCATCACTACCGCCACTTACAATCCAACCCCACGACCAAAGAGGTATTTCCTTCCCCACCCCATCTGCCTTTCATAGGGACCGCTCACAGTGACTCCCTCGTCTGCTCCACACTCCCCACTAACCCACCACACATGGCACCTTTCCCTGCAACTGCAGGGAGTGCTCCACCTCCCCCCTCACCTCCATCCAAAGCCGAAACCAAATCTTTCATATCCAACCTGGTCTACTGTATCCGTTACTCCCAATATGGTCTCCTTTATGTTGGTGAGACCAAGTGCAGGCTCAGGGACCGTTTCGTGGAGCATTGGCGGTCTGTACGCAACAAACAACACCAACTTCCAGTTGCTAACCATTTTAACTACCTCTCCTCCTCCTGGGAGATATGTCCATTCTGGGCATCCTCCAATGCCACAATGACATCACCCGCAAACTAGAGGAGCAACACCTCATATTCCACCTTGGAAGCCTACAGCCTGATGGTCTTAACATAGAATTCACCAGTTTTAAAATCTCCTCACCACCGGCCTCATCCCACGTCCAAACATCCCTCTCATACCGCCTCCATAACCTGACACAACCTGTCCATCATCTTCCCCACCTATCCGCCCTACCCTTCCTGCAGACGAATGCTCCCTACTCCCTACTTGCATCCAACCTATAGCCACCCCAGCTATCTTTTCCCAACTCCCCCCATTCTCCCTCCTGCCTCTTTGACTCTGCTTTCTTTATATGTTTCCCAGCTCCCCTCCCCCTCACTATTTTTGAAGAAGAGTCCCAATCGAAAATGTCAATTTTCCTGCTCCTCTGATGCTGTCTGGCCTGCTGTGTTGTCTCTAACATACTGAATGTTGGAGGAACTCAGCTGTGTGGCAGTATCTATGCAAAGTGAAACAGAGCTAGCTAATCTTTCAAATCTCATGTAACTCTTTGGAATCCTGAGTATCCACAGCATTCCACTGCAAGCTGCAAGAATTGTTGTAGATTATTTATAGACAAAACTATTGAGAAGGTAGTGCTACAGATCGGAAAAGAAATATTTCACTACATTTGCAATAATTACATGCCTCTCTGTCTGATTTCAATACAAAAAAAATGTTGACATTCATTGTCGTCTGGGGAATTCCAAGCTGTATGGTGACATTCTGTTGACCAAAGTAACTGAGATTAATGCAGAGCCAATTGTAAAATTTAGGCAAATACTAGCTCCGTTCCACTCACAGATTGCCTCCAAGGAAAGAACAGAAACTACCTTGGTGATACAGTAGTACTGTCCCTATCTTTGGTTCAAAACTTGCCTCCCCTTGACCTGTGTTGATTAAAAATATTCAGGAACAACGTACTGACATCAGATCTTACAGGCAACATCTGATAACAGGAACCAAGAGACATTCGAAAAGAAAAACAAAATGTTTTAAAACCTGAATCATTATAAATACAATAATAACACCTGCATTAATATTAACTTTTTATTGCTTGAAAACATTCACAGTCGATAGTCCAAAACTGTTCACAACTAGAAATGGCACTGTTAAAGATCCAATAAAACACATCCAAATTATGTTGTTACATATTATATCACCTTCCAAGTTGGCTTACTAATTGATCAACAATTTATTATTTCTTGTGAGATTTTCTCAGACTGTACTGATTAATTCCATAGCTTTCCGAGATTGCAATATCACAATCAAATTATTCAGAAATGTAAATCTGAAAGTAATACTCAAGAATATTGCATGCTTAATTATTTTCAAACTTACTTAGTTCAAGGAGTATTTTCCACTCATGCCATTCCTGGTTACTGTTTCAGATTAAATTCACTCTAGTCCACTAATAGCAATGCTTGAGCCTTCATATCAAGGAAAATTTTTGGCAACTTGACCAGCGTAATGTATAGAACAGTCTTTCTATTTATTTACCTTCTGGAAGTATCGTATGTTTCCACAAGATCCCACCCATCTTTAGAAAGCAATAAAGCATCAAACTTCAGACGTCATGCAGCTTTGGTCAGCATGAGCCTAAGCAGAAATGGGGCCATGCACTATTTACGTCCACTCAATGTCATGGTGGCTGACTCAGGCATCATTTCCAGGGTCAACACTATTATCACATTTCAATCAGACTCTGGGCATTAGAAATGACAGATGGGGAGGATGACTAGCTGTTTTGGGGCCTGCAGTAACATGCTGTTGCAAGGTTTGAAGGCCTGCTGTAATTTAAAGGAACACTTCCAATCATATCTGTTGTAGCAAACAAAGTTTGGAGTAGAAATGGCACATGACATGCTTGTAAGCAGACCACAAGCCATTTAATTCCAGAGCCTGGGGTCACAGCCTAAGGATACAGGGTAGGCCTTCAGGGCTGAGATGAGAAACTTCTTCACCTAGAGAGAGTGGTGAGCCTGTTGAATTCTCTACCACAGAAGGAGGTTGAAGCCAAAACACTGAGGTGTTTTCAAGAAGTTAGATGCAGTTCTTAAGGCTAAAGGGATCAAAGCATATGGGGAGAAAGTGGTCCAGGATACTGAGTTGGATGATCAGCCAAGATCATACTGAATGATGGAGAAGCCTCAAAAGGCTAACTGGCCTACTCCAGCTCCTGAAACATTAACTCTACACTGTCTACAATTTCCACTTGACATGCTGAGTGCTTACGTTGTTTTCTGTTCCTATTTCTGAAGTAAAGCATTTGCAGTAATTTTTGTTGCAGAATTGAATCTAATGACTTTCAAGTACACTAAGACAACAAGAGCAGTTACAACTTCATAAATCCTCTTGAACTAAAGCAGGTCTTCCGCCTCATGTGCATTCATCCCTTGAAAAGCTTCACAAGGAATGTAATTGCTTGCTGTATGTATCTGTTATTTCACCCACAATGCTGATACCTGGGTTTCGCTTGTTATAGTGACAAGTGGTAATTTGGTTCTCTTTTTCACTGTTTTAAGGCCAAGACAGACCATTGAGATGCCAATCATCTCCCCTATGAAGGCTCCCCTATGAATGAGCATTTCCAAGTGCAACTGCCATTTCAAAATATACTGCAGTGCAGCACCGAGGGAGTGCTTTACTGTTGGGGATGCTGCCCTCTCAGTAGGTGGAAAACTTGAGGAATCTGCTGCTCTTCCTCAAATAATTTCCAACGTATCTTTTACATTCACCACAAGGAGCTGACAAAGGGGCTCGGTTTAAGAACACACCTGAACAGTAACACCTGCAGGAGTGCAATTTTCCTTAATCAGTCCATTAGACATGGCATCTCTCTCTGTATAGCAGAGTTGAGATAGATATAAAATTGTTAATAAAATGCCTAAATTTGGACTAGAGAAATTCTCATGCTAAAACTGTGATACGATGGTCTCTTAGGAACACAGGGCCCAGGAATGGGGCATCCAAACCCTCAAATCTACCATGTCTTTTGATTCAATTCTGGTTGATCCAAAACTTATTATCATCAACTTACTTGGTTCCATCATCCGTAACACCATAGCTTAACAAAAAATACCTATCAATCTCGGTTTTGAAATTTAATTAACCCAGTCTTAACAGTGCATATAATAGTACATTACACCCTTCACTCCTGCATAAAAAAGGAGACACCAGTGGGAACAACAAATTCAGCAGAAGATATGCAGTGATTTTCAGGCCAGATTTACCTTAGGAAGCAACAAATAAATTACCATCATTCCAGGAGATAAAAACTGTAAATAATTGCTTGTCCTTTGTACGTCTGATTACGCTGCTGTAAAACAAGGAAATACACACAGGACCATGTAACAGCCCCTTCACTGCATTTTTCTACAGCAATTTTCTATGAATCCATCAGTGCCTTGGTGATGATACACTTTTAATCCAAAAATTATTCTTATTGAGTGTGGAATGCAATCCTATCTAACTATATAACCTTGAGTCTGTTATACATTTATGAAGTCATGCCTTTCAAACATATAAAATCATGAATTATACACTTTCAACTGTCATTCTTTGTGTGTCTATCGGATAAAGAAGGATGCAAATCGACTTAAAAAAAATAGATGCTACTGCTGGAGCATCAAAGCACAAAAGTAAGCAGTAAGCTGAAAAAATTGGGTTGTTCATTTTGTTTTCTCTAAAATTTATTGATCTCAATCTGAAAAGCAGCAGAAACAAACCAATTAAATTGTTCAAACAATTTTGTTAACTCTATGTTCAGACATCTTGAATTTTTAAGCTGTCTATATGATTTACGAAACAAACAAAAAAACTTGCTTACATTAAATAAGTGAGAATTAAGTGCTGTTTTTCACTCAACTCAATGATCCTCCAGTTCATAAATAGTACAGCTTCAGGACTAGGTTAAAATGAGATTTCCTGAGCAGTTTCTCATTATCCTTAAACGTATATATTTTTTCCACCAAAACATATGGGGGTTGGGGAGTAACTTCATCCTGATCTTTGGCCAGTTTTGGAAGTTGCACCATGCAGCAATAAGTCACTAGTAACCAACTGGCCCTCAATAAATGTGCTGGTGATTAATGCCCATCAATACATGAGAAGGATCAACTTGAAGTGCTGTAAAAGTAAGAAAACCTTGATATACTTGCAAAGGCTGAGGGATGTGGAAAACAGTAGACTCTGAACTTGTGGGTCATTCAGATGTTTCTCCTGTTCTGAGTTGGGCCCTTACCACAGCTCCAGCTCACCTGCATTCCCCAGCTTGCAATTAAAGTATGCAGGCATCATAACAGTACTCTGTCCTGAGACTATTAAAGAACAATATCATCAGACCACTGCTAGACTGTAAAATATCTCATGGAGAGGACAGAATTACCCTGCAAGCACAGATCTGGAAGAGATAAGATTGTAAGTATAGTGCTGTGCAATTTGCTCTTAAATCAAGAAATGTACAGTATCATTCAGATTCAGGTTTTGTTGATAGTTGAAGCAACCGTAATCCCAAAATAGCCAGTTTACACATTTATGCCTTTCTACTACAGATCGATTATTCTGGACTGTTGAGATTGATTCCACAGTTAAAAACCTTTAAATATTTCATTTGCTGGCAGAGAGGGAGTGTCATCCAATTTAAGAGATGTGCTTTCCTTTTTGATCCCTTTGTTCTGCTTCTGTTAATGTTTAAGTATATTATTCAAAGAAAGGATGTCAAGGGCATTGGGTGAAAAGAGTTATTGTGTCTAATAAAGCTAAAAAGAGACTGAAATATAATTAGAACTACAATAAATAGCCCATTTAGTGACAACAACAGTATTAATCCAACTCCACTACTCTCTTTGGCTTAGTAATTATTTTTCATATTAGATAGTAAAAGACTGCAGCCAGAGGAAACAGTAGGCTAAATTGCACAAATTGGATATTTTCAAGGAAGAGAAAGATTATAGTTCTTAGAGAAAAGTGATCGAAGGGTATAGAGCAAAATTGGTGGTAACGTATTGAGCTGGATGATCAGTAATGATCATGTCGAATGGCGTTGTCAATAGGAAACAGCTTATTCATTATGCAACAACTCCTATTCAGTTTGTGTTTGCATTTCCTGCAATTACTTTTCCGTGTATAAGCTGCTGGCTTTTAAAGCAAAAGTCTCAACCTTTCTGCTTCTGAAGTCGCTTATCCCATTTTATATTAAAAGAACAGACATTTTGTAACACAAGTTTCTTTTGATTAAATATTAGTTAAATATTTAACATATACTTAGTTTTGCTTTACTTACTTATTGTGCAGCTACCACTGGGTATTTATCTTCAATTTGCTCCAAGCCCTGACACTCTATTGTCAACACTTCTTAATTCCATCCCTGGCGACAATCAAGGCATATGCACTCATCCAGTTTTGATTCTGGCATCTGTGATAATGGGAACTGCAGATGCTGGAGAATCCAAGATAATAAAATGTGAGGATGAACACAGCAGGCCCAGCAGCATCTCAGGAGCACAAAAGCTGACGTTTCGGGCCTAGACCCTTCATCAGAGAGGGGGATGGGGTGAGGGTTCTGGAATAAATAGGGAGAGAGGGGGAGGCGGACTGAAGATGGAGAGAAAAGAAGATAGGTGGAGAGGAGAGTATAGGTGGGGAAGTAGGGAGGGGATAGGTCAGTCCAGGGAAGACGGACAGGTCAAGGAGGTGGGATGAGGTTAGTAGGTAGGAGATGGAGGTGCGGCTTGGGGTGGGAGGATGGGATGGGTGAGAGGAAGAACAGGTTAGGGAGGCAGAGACAGGTTGGACTGGTTTTGGGATGCAGTGGGTGGAGGGGAAGAGCTGGGCTGCTTGTGTGGTGCAGTGGGGGGAGGGGACGAACTGGGCTGGGTTTGGGATGCGGCGGGGGAAGGGGGGATTTTGAAGCTGGTGAAGTCCACATTGATATCATTAGGCTGCAGGGTTCCCAAGCGGAATATAAGTTGCTGTTCCTGCAACCTTCGGGTGGCATCATTGTGGCACTGCACATTTGCAGTGGCACGGCACGGCACTTGCAGTGCCACAATGATGCCACCCGAAGGTTTCAGGAACAGCAACTCATATTCCGCTTGGGAACCCTGCAGTCCAATGATATCAATGTGGACTTCACCAGCTTCAAAATCTCCCCTTCCCCCACTGCATCCCAAAACCAGCCCAGTTCGTCCCCTCCCACCACTGCATCACAAAACCAGTCCAGCTCTTCCCCCCCACCCACTGCATCCCAAAACCAGTCCAACCTGTCTCTGCCTCCCTAACCTGTTCTTCCTCTCACCCATCCCTTCCTCCCACCCCAAGCCGCACCTCCATCTCCTACCTACTAACCTCATCCCACCTCCTTGACCTGTCCGTCTTCCCTGGACTGACCTATCCCCTCCCTCCCTCCCCACCTATACTCTCCTCTCCACCTATCTTCTTTTCTCTCCATCTTCGGTCCGCCTCCCCCTCTCTCCCTATTTATTCCAGAACCCTCACGCCATCCCCCTTTTCTAATGAAGGGTCTAGGCCCGAAACGACAGCTTTTGTGCTCCTGAGATGCTGCTGGGCCTGCTGTGTACATCCAGCCTCACAATTTATTATCTTTGATTCTGGCATCTGTTCACTCTGATTTCATATTGCTCAACCACTGGCATCTGTGTCTTTATTTGGTAGTCCTTAGGATCTGGAATTCTCTTGCTAAATCTCCCCATCTCTCTAACTCTCTTTCCCCCTTCTTGAAAAAATGCTTTAAAACCTTACTGTTTTATTACTGGCATTAAAATCTCTTCATCAAATAAAATTGGACATGGAACCACACTATTTTGTTTTGATGTCTGACTATTTTAAAGCTGTTAAGCAAAGACGAGCTGTTTTTGAATCAGCAGGCAATACTGGGAGTCTGTACAAGAGAGTGTGCAGAGAAGGTGAGCTCAGCAAAACTACCAGCACTGTCCCAGAACAGGTAAAACAATTACTTTAAATCAGTTGTGAATTGTTTAGCAAATGTTGAAGTGTTTCAAAGGTATCACTGATTATTTTGTGACCGTATGCAGTTTTACAAAACTACATTAGCTCTCACCTCTAGAAATGACAGGGCATCTTTTTATTCCGTCTGTCTGTGGGATACTGAAACCTTCTATTACAATCAAATTTAAATTGATTCTCAAAGATGTCCTCTATCATTTCAAAATCTTACCCACTTTTTCCTTGAGGCTTCTGATTAAATGATTTTTTTTAAACTGATAACCTGACAACTCTAGCAATCTGATTCTACAGGAACTCCTGCATGGAAACCTGCCTCCAATCATAGTTAACAAGGTGCAGAGCTGGATGAACACAGCAGGCCAGCAGCATCAGAGGAGCAGGAAGGCTGACATTTCAGGCCTGGCCCCTTCTTCAGAAATCAGAGTGACAGGCTTTCATACTAATCCATTCAGCCTGCTACTTCTCAATGGAAACATATGTCTCTCCGAGTGACAGGGCACTGTAAAGTTGGCTTCCACCAGGTCAAAGGGTCAAAAACATTTTATGTTATTTGTTTGTGGGTGTCTCTGGCAACACGTGGATTTATTACCCCCTTGAGAAGGTGATGAGTCATCTTCCAAAAGCACTCCAGTCCAGGTGGTGAAACTAGAATCATAGTGTTGTTTAGAAAGGGAATTCCAGAATTTTAATCCAGTGACAGTGAAGGAAGAGCAAAGTATTTCCCAATGTGTAACATGCAGATGGTGATATTACTTTGCGTCTGCTGATCCTCGACATGGTGATGGAAATAGATTTTGAAGATGCTGTCACTGGAGCCTGAGCAAGTTAGATCTTGAAGATAGTGCACTCTGCTGTTATTGTGTGCTGATGATGGAGGCAGCAAACATTTAGGATGGTGGCTAGGGGTGTCAATCAAATGAGCTATGACATGGATGGTGTCAAGTTCCTTGTGTTCAGGCAGCTGGTTTTTGGGTTTGGGGGTCAGCAGGGGGGAGGGTACTTTCTCTTACTCACTCATGGAATTGGGCAGCAATTGCCCCCACCACCCCCCACCCCAGTAGCCATTGAGAAGGTGGCTGTGAGCTTCCTTCTTCACCCAGGTGCTGTGTTCAACAATGCCATTAGAGAGGAAGTAATAGAATTTTGACCCATGACACTGAAGAATAAGTGATACATTTCCAGGTCTGAATGGCGAGTGGTTTGGAATTGAATGTGCAGGTTGTGGTGTTCCCATGTATCTGCTGCCCTTGTCCGCTGGATGGCTGTGAAGAAACAGCAGCTGTGAAGAGAAATCAGAGTTAATGTTTTGGGTCCAGTGACTCTTCCTCAGAACTGTTAACTCTGATTTCTCTTCACGGGTGCTGCTAGACCTGCTGAGCTTTCCTAGCAACTTGTTTTCGCTCATGGAGCTTGACATCAACCAAGTTGAAGCAACCCCATTGATTACCAAAATATTCAATCCCTGCACCACCCATGTTCTATAGCAGCAATGTGTACCATCTGTAAGATGCATCAAGGGTCCCGAGACAACATCTTGCAAACCCACAACCATCCAGCAGACAAGGGCGGCAGATACATGGGAACACCATGACCTGCACATTCCATTCCAAACCATTCACCATTCAGACCTAGAAATGTATCACTTATTCTTCAGTGTCGTGGGTCAAAATTCCACTACTTCCTCTCTAATGGCATTGTTGAACACAGCACCTGGATTGCCTTGGGTGAAGAAGGAAGCTCACAGCCACCTTCTCAATGGCTACTCGGTGGTGGTGGCGGGGGGAGGGGTGGGGGCAGTAAATTCTGGCCCTGCCAGCAATGCCCACATTCCATGAGTGAATAGGAAAGAAAGGAGGGGGCCCTTCCGAGGGAACAAAAAAAAGTTAACTGCTTTCTCCTTCACAGATGCTGCCAGGCCCGCTGAGCTTTTCCAGCAACATTGTTTTCGGTCCTGATTCACAGCATTTGCAGTTCTTTTTGGTTTTTCTTTATTCATAAAAAATGTCTATAAGTACATACAATGGTTCAAAATCAGGTTCTGTACATTCTTTGCAGAGAAAAGAAAAGGAAGAAAACATTGCAATTTTGACATTTCTCGGAGCTTATCTACAGTTTGTAAATACACAGCATTTTCTACTTATTCAGGAAACTATTTATGTCCATTTGAGGCACTGAGAGGATTTGCCAACTGAACTGACCACCCTACATGGCGGTCTTTCCCCTCTGCGCCTTGGCAGTAGCTGCCCTGATCTTTAGTTTGTCCTTCAGCATGTAGTCCTGAACCCTGTGCCAGCCGGCAACAGACAGACAAGGTCAACACTCTGCACTGGAAGACCAAGACATCTTGGGCAGACCAAAGAGCATCTTTCACTGAGTAATGGCATTCCAAGTGCAGTCAAAGTACGTCAAAGTGCTCACCCTGGGAACAGCCCGTTCAGCACACAGTACTATGTCATAGAGCTGCTCAGGACGAACCTTGACAAAAACCATGGCAACCCTCTCCTCTGAAAAGGCACATTCCAGAAAGAGATGTGTGACAGTCTCTTCACCAGTGCAGATACTTTGAGGGCAGCACACAACAGTGTGCAGAGACGAGCACACAAAAAGAATCTGACAGATAGTGTTCTTCCCAACATCAGCCAAGCTACATCTCGGTGCTTGTTGGAAAGCCCTGGTAATGACGCGATCTGTCAAATGACTTTGACAGTCTGCTCAGGGCATCTCCTGACAGAATCCAAACTCTCCTTTTCCCTGCAGGGTCTCGAGGATGTTATGTGCTGACCTTTGCCTGATGGACTGGCAATCGAAAGAGATTTTCATTGAAATTTTTTCCACAAGGGGCAGATAGTATGGAAGGTTCCAACTACTGAGAACATTCCATAATAATGAGGCTAGTGCCATCCTTTGCAACAGCTGGGACAGGTAGAACCTCATCACGTAGTGATACTCGATGTCTGCACGGCAAGGATCTACACACAGATTGATGCGGCCACACACAAAACTGGCCATCAGGATGAGGGCAATGTTGGGGACGTCCTTCTCCCTCCAAAACCCAGAGCTTTCTACATGGTGTGCCTGCAATACAGTCTACCTTTGACCTCCAGACGAGGTGGAAGGTGGCTTGGGTGACTGCAGTTTCAGGGAATGGGCAAGACCTGCGCTGCATGCAGCCACACCAACAGTACCTGATGACTGGCATCTTAACGAAGTGGAGAGGGAACAGCGGTCCCATAAGCCAAGTTATGCCTCAACTTGGTAATATGCTCCTCTCAAGTCCATCCACATGCCCCAGCCTCTCTAAACGTAATCCCAGCACCTTCAGCTAATCTGACATGAAAGTGGAACGGATAAAGGGTCCGTCAGCCTTGTTCCCAAAGAACATGGCCTCGCACTTGCCTCAAATTTACCTTGGCTCCTGAGACCAGTTCAAACTAGGGTTCAAAGAGCTCATTGAATTCGCAAGAGGTTTATGCTTGAACCTTGCTCTTTGAGTTATAACTGTCTTTACAAATCTACATTAACTTCTATAATTCTAGGTAATCTTTGTGCTGTGAAAAGGCAACATAATTTAGTGGATCTCTTTCAAACATTCTTATGGACATTTAGTTGAGAACCCCAATTCTAAAACCATTAAAGAACTTCAAAAGTAAAGAAATTGGGGTGAATTTTACAGGAGGCCTTGGATTCCCAGTGTCAGGGTGAAAGCAGCTCCTAAGCCAGTGGATACCAGTTGGTGTGACATCATCATCGGCTTTTCCCCAGCCAACTTGCCCATTGGCCGCACGTTGGCCTAATATTTAATAAAAGGTGACAAGCAGGTGCCACACGCTACAAGTAGAGGGCCGGCAGCCCTGTACTCTTTGAAGCTATTGTGGATGGGGTGGTAAGTACTGAGGGACGCAGGGGTTGTGGTGACTACTCCAAAATAATCAAAGAAGGATTTTTTAATTTTAAAAATAAAATCGCTGGCCAATGTATCAGTTAAGAAAATGTCATTACTAGGTCTGTGATGATAGTGGTATAGGGAATAGCCTTCCATACCTGCAGTTAATCTTTATGCAGCTAAACAAGTAAATCTTCCCCCAATCTGCTCCGTCGCCGAAAGGCCGCCCTAATTCAGTCAGTAGCTTTCCCACACACCGGTGCTGAGGGAAGGGCAAGGTGAGGGATGGTCTCACTGTTGGCAAAATGCTGGATAGTAAAATCCTTTGAAAAATATTATATATCGTTCAATTGATTCTTTAATTATGGAAATAGGCTAGCCCCTTCCTCAGAGCTTGTGTCCCCTCTGCTACCTTTAGTAAAATGCTAGGAACTGGTAGGCTCAGTCAGAGAGCCACATACACATCAGGAGATGTGGATACTACTGATCAGAGAACACAAGGGCATTTCAAAATAGCTATATTCCCTGAAGACTTATAAAAGAATGAAATATTAAGTGTGGCTACAACTGCCAGATCAGGGTCCAAGAAGGTTCCTTGACAGATGGCCACTGCTGTAACTCTCTGGCATCCGAAGCTGAAGACCTGAAGGCCGACAGGCCTGCTGTTGGGAGACTGCCTCTAGCTAACAGCTGATCCTCAAACATACCAGCAGCTTCACTGACTTGACCTAGAGTTGGGACTTAATTGAGTCTAATTAGTTATCTGTTACTGCCAGTCAGGCCCACCTCCGAATGTGCCTCCACAGGAACAGGAATATTCAGCCCATTAGGTCTCTAAATGCCATAGGTTAAATCAATGGCACTGCCCAGAACACATTAGGTTTCAGATACGGCTCAATGATGCACTTTCATCTCCAAGTCACGAGTTTAATGTCCAAGGGAGGAAACTGGAGCACCCAATGGAAATCCATGTAGACACAGGGAGCACATTCATTTGCAGATTATAGGTGCAAAGTATCTGTAACACGCGTATGATTGGCATACAACTGACGTACCAACACAGCGTGACAGTGCAATAGAATACAAGTTGTTTTAGAATGAGAGGTTCTTCAAACCAAGTAAAATAGAAAAGTGTGACACTTTCAGTAAATGCTTTTATGAATTAAGCTTGTATTATTTGAGACTGAGGATTCCCAAAGTAGGAGTCAGGTTTTCAAGTGGGGTCACAAGCAGAGGCCCCAATGGTTGCTATGGAGCTCTTACAAAGTTGCACAGTCACTTGAACGAGGCCATACTCTCATGCTTGCCCCCAGAGCACGGTCTCACTGAGGGGGTCACAACAATTTTCAAACCTCAATATGTGGCAGTGGGAAAAGGTTTCGGAGACACTGTTTTCAACAGACAAGAATGAAACATCATTTTATGTAAAGCCTTTGGATATCCCAAAGCACTGTCATGAGAATGAAATACATTTAAATTGCTTCAATGTTATATTGGACTGAAAGGGAATAGGGCCAGTAAGACCCAGAGAAAGAACAGGCAGGGTACAGTTACTGGTCAAAGCAGATCTGGTAGACTGAAGTGCATCTGTTTCGATGCAAGAAAGTGTAACAGGTAAGGCAGATGAACTTAGAGCTTGATTAGTACTTGGAACTATGATGTAGTTGCTATTACAGAGACTTGGTTAAGGGAAAGACAGGATTGGAAGCTTAATGTTCCAGGATACAGATGTTCCAGGTGGGATAGAGGGGGATATAAAAGGGGTGGGGGAGTTGCACTACGTGTTAAGGAGATAATCACAGCTGTACTGTAGGAAGACATCTTGGATTGCTCATTAGATCAAGACTCAGGAAAAATAAGGGACCAATTACAATGTTTGGAGTTTACAATAGGTCTCCCGTCAGCCAGCAGAAGATAGAACAACAGACATGTAGGCAGATTTTGGCAAGATGTAAAGGTAATAGGGTTGTTGTCATGGGTGATTTTAACTCCCCATACATTGACTGGGAGTCACTTAGTGCTTGGAGGGGGCAGAGTTTATAGGGCATCCGGGGGGCTTCTTGAAATAGTATGTAGATAGTCCAACTAGGAAAGGGGCCGTACTGGACCTAGTATTGTGGAATGAGCCTGGCAGGTGGTCTACATCTCAGTAGGGGAGCATCTGGGGAACAGTAATCACAATTCAGTAAGCTTTAAGGTGCTGAGGGATAAAGATCAGTGTAGTCAGATAAAAGTGCTAAATTGGGGGAAGGCTAATTACAACAATATTAGGCAGGAACTGAAGAATGTAGATTGGAGGCAATGGTTCGAGGGCAAATCAACATATGATATCTGGGAGGCTTTCAAGTGTAAGTTGCTGGGAACTCAGGACTGGCATGTTCCTTTAAGGATGAAGGATAAGCATGGCAAGGTTAGGGAACCTTGGATAATGACATATATTGAGAGTTTCAATCAAAAAGGAAAAGGAAGCATTTATCAAGGCGAGGAGGCTGGGAACACATGAAGCAAGGGTGGAATACAAGGAAAGTTGAAAGAAACTTATGCAAGAAGTCAGGTGGGCTAAAAGGGGTCATGAAAAGTCATTGGTTAATAGGATTAAGGAAAATTTCAAGACCTTTTATACATATATAAAAGGCCAGTGGGTAGCCAGGCGGATGGTTTGCCCACTCCAGGACAGGGAAGGGAATTTCAGTGAGGAGCCAGGGGAAATGGGCAAGGTATTAAATGAGTACTTTGTGTCAGTATTCACCATAGAGAAGGGCTTGGTGGATGATAAGTCTGGGGAAGGGTGTGTAGATAGTTTGGGTCATGTTGAGATCAAAAGGGAGGAGTGATTGGGGGTCTTGAAGTACATTAAGGTAGACAAGTTCCCCAGGGCCTGATGGGATATACTCCAGAATACTGAGAGAGACAAGGGAGGAAATTACTGGGGCCCTGAAGGAAATCTTCATATCCTCACTGGCTACAGGGGAGGTCCCAGAGGATTGGAGAATAGCCAATGTTGTTCCTTTAAGAGGGTAGCAAGGATAATCCAGATAATTACAGCCTGGTGAGCCTTATGTCAGTGGTAGGGAAATTATTGGAGAGGATTCTTCAAGACAGGATTTACTCCCACCTGGAAATCACCGGGCATATTAGCGAAAGGCAACATGGTTTTTTGAAGGGGGGGTCGTGTCTCACTAACTTGGCTAAGTTTATTGAGGAAGTGGCGAAGATAATCGATGAGGGTAGGGCAGGAAACACAGCAACCAATTTACACCCAGCAAGCTCCTGCTATGAGGGACAAGGAATGCTGGTCTAGTGAGATGAAAACCTGTTGATTAAATGGATAGATATTGGCCCGTGTTACTATTTCATGCTTTGGTGATATGTGGAGATGACAGTCACCAGCTTGTCTGTGTGATCCCGAGATCTATGCCAATGTTTTTAAAATGTCGTTGTCTCATGGTTATAGGTTGGTTTCAGTTTTTTCTGCGGTCAGGCCAGACTGACAGCACGCAGCACAGTGAGCTTCAACAGGTGTGCACAGCCAAACAGCAAACAATTAATCAACAGCCAGGAATGTTGGAGAGAATCCTGGACTCCTTTTACAAACATCAAGGATTTGAATACAATCCTGAAAGAGCAGAAGGGGGTTCTATGTAATGATGGCACCTCAAAAAGGTTGTTCTTCCCTCGGCAGTGCCCTCAACAGGAGTGTCAGGAAGACTTAATGGCTCAAAAATTTTGAACTGATTGTAAACCTACTGGACTTTCTAAATGTTACAACTGAGGTACTGGGAGGTAACCAGATGGATTTTTCATGTAAAGTGGTAGATGCAGGTACAGTTGCAACATTTAATCCAACATTTGCTCAGGTACACCAATAGGAAAGTTTCAGAGGGATATGGGCGAAACACAGGCAAATAGGACTAGTTTAGTTTGGGAAAGCTGGTTAGCATGGTTAAGCTGGACCGAAGGGCCTGTTTCCATGTTGCATGGCTCAATGACTCCAAGTCCAAATTTAGAAACTTTATATAAAGTCAACGCTGACAGTTCAGTGCAGTGGTGGAGTGCCATACTATCAGAAGTGCCTAAAATTCAATTTTCTTTCAAACTGCAACTTTTCCAGCCTCATGGGTAAGTTTACATAATACTATGACAAAGAAGAATGAGTTCTCCCCCATGACTGCTATGCAAGAGTTCCTAACAATACTGTCCTGAACCCAACCAGAATCTGTTGTTCTTTTATTTCTATCAGAAGTAGATTTTTTTTTCAGATGACTGCACAGTTGTTCAGTGCTCCTCAGATATTGAAGCAGTTCATGTCCAAATGCAGCAATATCCAAATTTTGAGCTGACAAGTGACAAGTAACATTCACACCACACAAATGACAAGCAAATGACCATCCCGAACAATAGACAATCTAACTATCATCCCTTGACATTTAATGATATCACCGTCATTAAATCCCTCACTATCAACATCCTGGGGTTTACCATTGATTAGAAACTAAATGGTACTATTTATGCGACTACATGGGCTACAACAGCAGGTCAGACGTTGGAATTTTGACACACATCCTGACTCTCCAAAATCTGTCCACCAGCTACAAAGACAAAATCAAGAGTACAATGGAAAACTCCCCCTCATGCTGCGATGACATCCAACAACATTCAAAAAGTAAGTCACCAAAAACAAATCAGCTTTGATTGGCACCACATCCACAAACATTCACTCCCTCCAACACCGATGCTTTGTAGCAGCTGTGCAAAGCATCTACAAGATGCACTGCAGAAATTCATTAAGGTCCTTACAATGCAGCTTCTAAATGCAAAACCACTTCCATTGAGAAGCTCAAGAGCAGCAGAAACTTGGGAACACCACTACTCCCAAATTCCCTTCAAAGCCACTTGCCTTTCTTGACCTGGAAATAGATTGCCATTCATTCAGAGCTGCTGGGCAAAAATCTGAGAACTTGCATCCTTTGGCATTGTGGATCAATGCATAGCAAATGGTGCTCACCTTAACCAAACCAACTATGAATAAGCAATAAATGTTGGCCCAGTCAGCAGTGTCCATATCACATGAATGAGCATTAAAAAAAACTTTAAGATAGGATCAGGGTTCGTAGGATAAATTGTTTGGAGGGTTTTCTACAATGCAACAGTAACTACATTTCAAAAATAAATTCAAAAACAGAAATTGCTAGAAAAGCTTAACAAGTCTGGCAGCATCTCTTGAGAGAAATTAGAGTTAATATTTCGGGTACAATGGCCCTTCCAGTTTTTGTTTCTGATTTCCAGTATCCAGAGTTCCCTTGGTTTTCAAACAAATTGTTCTGTATTAGCTATAAGGTACGTTCAGACATCCCCAGGTCTGAAAAGGTACATGTAGACAAGTTTTTCTTTCAACTTTCATTCATCTCCATTGGATCTCGCTGTGTTCAATCCAAACAGACACAGATTGTTATGTGGTGTTTGGTGTTGAACCTTTCAGTTCTAACACCAGTTGTTATGTTATCTGAGCTACATCATCATCACAGCTATTTCAATGCCTAATTAGGGGATGTTTTATAATATTGATTAGCACCCAGTGAGAACTGGTTGAAGACATTCAAGCTCTTTTTATTTAAGATCATTGCAGATATCAGAAAGATTCATGGTCTGGACCCTCCAGGTCAGTGGGTCTCAGAAAAGCACAGAAAGAACTCCTAGAGCTTCTCTGGCAGGTCGAGAGTCCAGCATTCATTAATGAATGAGATCACAACTCTAAGAGCAGCCCTATCCCAATCCGCCAGTACATAACATTCAAACAAGATAAAACCATAAACAGCAGTAAAGAAATAAACAGGAATTGGCTTGCAGCCAACATGATCAGTGTCTGTAAATATAATGCAAAAATTTCAATGTGAATTTACAAAAAGAAAGTGTACATCAAAGTACAAAAATAGGGACAAACTTTGCAAGGATTGGCTCACAGCAAGCCACATTTGATAGTGAAGAATTCTTGTACTTTGTAAGAGGCCACACTTCTGAGTAGCACAAATCTCATTTAACCTTTGAGTCTTATGCAAATTTTGCATGTTATATGCCACTTAATCTCAATTACACGGCTTGCTGCTATAAAGGGAAGGGTTGCCTTTGAGAGTAGGACTTTTAAAAGGGCACCAGACTGTTACCGTTACCTAAGGGTGCCACAAATCTTCTACGTTATACATGTTTACTTACAGCAATAATAAGCAACCTATATTTGATATTATTAAATGAATAAGGAACTTCATAGGATCGTTCACTAAACACCTCGTCTCATATGGAGAGACAAGTGAGTTGGAGTTTAAAGAAGGTCTGAAAGGAAGAAAGAGATAAAGTGGCAGAGAGGTTCAGGGAGGAGATCCTGGACTTTAGGGCCTCGGAAGCTAAGGGGCCCTTCATGATGGAGCAATTAATATTGGTGAATGTTCAAAAGGCCAGAATTAGAGAAGTTCTCATCACCTGGGAAGGGCAGAAGGAGATAACAGAGATGGTGAGAGTTGAGTCTGTGAAGGCATTTAACAACAAGGATGATTATTTTAGAATAAAAAGCAAAAGAACTGTGGATGCTGTAAATCAGGAACAAAAACAAAGTTGCTGGAACTGAGGAAGGGTCACTGGAACTGAAATATTAACTTTGTTTTCTCCACAGATGCTGTCACACCTGCTGAGCTTTTCCAGCAACTTTGTTTTTGTTCCTGATTTCAGAGCTTCGGTATCACTTTGCTGGGGTCAATGTTGGTCAAGAGAGGACAGTGGTGAGGACTGAATGAGATGCTTTGCTCATTGGGACATTGGCAATCTCAAATATAAAGAGGTTAGAATATGAGGTGCTGACCAAGAGAATATTGCAATAGTCAGGTCTAGTGGTAACAAAGTGATGAATGAAAGTCATCAGATGAACTGAGGCAGAGGCACAATCAAATGATGTTATGGAGGTGCAAGTTACGTTTTCTTTTCCCAGCTGTCTTGTGGCTCAGTGGCACAGACCCTGTTTTCTGGGCCAGAAGATCATTGTTGAAGACCCACAGAGATTGAATTACAAGAAAATCCCAGCTTCCCATATCCAACACCTTGCACGATTTGCATGTGCTTCCATATTCTATTCTATGTGTTGGCCTGGGATAGGGCAAAAAATGAATTAGGGCAACAGATTCACAAATAACTAAACAGCACCCATTGGTGAATTTACCTTTGACAGAAAATATAAAAACACAGAACTAATAAGTATTAAACTTCCATATAGCCTGAATTAGACTTTGAAATATGATCTACAATTCTAGTCTAGCTTGTGAGATAAAAAAGCAATCGAAAGTTGTATAAAAGATTTGCAAGAATGGTGCCAAAGATTATATCTATGAGAAAGAATCGAACTGGGTGAGGGCCTTGTCTTTTCAAAAAAGAAGGCTGTGGTTAATACTGGCTTTTCAGATTATGAAAAGATTTAACAGAGAAATTGTTTCCACTTGCAAGGCAGATCAAAACTAGAGGTTATAACTATATGGTAGACACTGATAAATCTAGAATGGAACTCAGAAAAATACAAGTTACCTAAACAGTGGTTAAGTGGCAGACGAATTAGGGAAACAACAGAGAAGGGAAAGCTGGATAAGTGCCACACAGTGAGAAAACAACGGGATATGTTGATAGGGTAATATCAAGTCAGGTAGGCAGAAACTCATACAGTCCATAAACACTTGAATGGATCATTTGAGTCAAATGGCCTGACAATGTGCTGTGTTTTTTTTTGAAATTTTACAATCACACAAAAAACTAATTATTGATGATATGCATTCCACTGAAAATGCCACTGAACCTAATAAATTTTTAGGAGGAGGAAGTGTCTGAAGGCCATGATGCATCCAGCAAGATGAATGTTTCCATCATTGTTTAACAGCACAACTACCCAAAGTTACTATCTCAGGCCACCATGGTCTGCAATACAGTGGCCTTAAAAGCAGCCAATATGCTGCCAGTTATCATTACCATTAGTATTTAATAAATATCAATCCATCATTTATGGATCCTAATTTCTCTTCTCAAAGAAATCTTACTGAAATGCGATTCTTCTCACAAATAGGGTATATGATAGAATGGGATATCTAAATATGATTGCAACCTCCTTATTAGTCAGGTTGTGTAGTGAGAACAAATATATTGACATTTTATCTTAGATTCTACATTGAAGTTGAAATAACGTCAAAGTGGAGCAACAACTTAGCACAGAAAAAGTGGAAGGAGAATATAACTGCCTCCCAAAAATACTGATAAGCCACAAGCGGAATGAAATAATCAATCATCTAAGTTATGTAATAGAAACTAAACACTTCCAGATACAATGAAATATTATCTACACCCCCTCCACACAAATGTTAAATGTCAGTGGATGAGGTTTATAATCTTAAAGTAGGGATCCCTGACCTTGCAAACCCTATACACACTTTACTAATTCAAGAACAATTACAAGATATTCTTGTCCTCACCTGCAGGCACTTCCATATTCAATGGCCACGTTATCTCCTTCCAGTATCACTCTAGCAATAGATCAATCTTCCCCTCCTCTTCACACCTATTTCTGTATTATTATGAAGGGACCAACCTTGCCTGATATGGATTCATTTTACGATCATTTTCGGAAACTCCACGCTGATACTGGCATTTTTCCACACAAGATGAGGAGATTCAACTTCTGCCTTTTGACCTTCTCCCTTCCCACTTTCCAGGGCCCATCCAGGTGAAAAAGTGATTCCTTTGTACTTCTTTCATTTAATATGCCATGAAACCGCTCACATGCTCATCTTTCTGCGTTGAGGTGGCCAACTGCAAATAGGTGAAAGCTTTGTGGAATACATCCCATTTTGTTTGCAAGTATAGACCGGAATTTCCAGTAATTTTTTACTTTAAATTTTCCCCCTCATTTGCAACCTCACCACTCCATTTTCAACCTCCTACATAGTTCCAATGAGCCTCAGACTTGGCAAACGACATTGTACCTTTCAATTAGACATTTTACAGATTTCTGATTAAACACAGAATTCAGTGATTTAAAATCAGAACCACTGCATCCATTTTCCTGGGCTATAGCTTTGATGGTTCAGTTTTTCCCAGCATACTTTGTCTGGGCACATCTTTTGTTTCCTTACAAATTCCAATAGCATTTACTTCTGTCATGCACCTTCAACCTTTTGTCATTGAAAAGTGAAGATACAAATTTGTTGGCTTTCATTGCAACAGGATTCAAGTAACAGAGCAGGGATGTATTGCTACAATTGTAAGCGGCCTTGGTG
This sequence comes from Stegostoma tigrinum, assembly GCF_030684315.1. NCBI lineage: Eukaryota > Metazoa > Chordata > Chondrichthyes > Orectolobiformes > Stegostomatidae > Stegostoma > Stegostoma tigrinum. The sequence continues at coordinate 48,899,165 of NC_081373.1, forward strand.
AGATCACAGCTCAGTTGTGGTCTCCTGACTTGAGGAAGGATGTTCTTGCAATGGAGGGAGAACAATGGAGGTTTACTGGACTAATTCCTGGGAATGGCAGGACAGACATTTACGAAGAGACTAGATCAGTTAGGACTACAGAAGAGATAGCTCAGTGTTGGAGGAAGACAGCAGGCCAGGCAGCATCAGAGAGGCAGGAATGTTGATGTTTCGGGTGGGGCCCTTCTTCGGAATGCTTTGTTTTAAGTGGCACCTTATGAACTAGCACTCTTGGTAAACTGGCAAAAATAGTATACCTGAAATACTCTAGGTTTACTGTATTATCGTGATCTCTGCAATGTCTGAGTAATCAGTTAAGGGTGCGAGCGACAATGATCTCTGCTGGTAAGTTTTACTTAAGGCCAAATTGCATCATTATTTAAGTGATTTTTATTGGAAAAAGAATCAAACAGTGATGCGTATACCCCCTGCATTACATTTCTATTACTTAGTGTGTGTTTATTGCATTGATTTAGTGGAGCTTTCGATCAATAGAAATATTTGATAAATCAACACACTCATGGTCCCATAGGCGCCAGTTAATAAAACATTTGGAGCATATTGGCTGGAGTTAAGAAAAATAAATGGGGGATCACAGAGACAAAAGTCTAGACGGTGTAAACATATAAGGATGTTCCCAACAACTGAGGAGTCCAGACTAGGTTTCATAGATTATGGGGTAAGCCATTTAGGCCTGAAATGAGGACAGAAGTCATCAGCCAGAGAGTGGTGGGGCTGTGGAATTCTCTGACACAGGAAGCAGTTGAGGCTAAAACACTGAATATTTTCAAGAAGGAGTTAGATACATTTCTGAGGGCAAAAGGGATAAAAAGTTATAGGGAGAAAGCGGGAGCAGGATACTGAGTTGAATGATCAACCAAGATCATACTGAATGGCTTATTTAGTTAGTCAACATGATGGTTCGTCATTGAAATATATCCTGAGGCTATATATTCTCTTTAACGGCTTAGCAGAACTCTATTTCACAAGAATTTTCAAGGAGTAACAAGCCTAGCCATTTAAATCTTGAAGCCAGTCAACACAATCTAAAATATCAGCAAAACAAAGTTTTACGAGTTAATCCCGATCAAGTCCTGAGAAATTACACAACTATCTTAACTTCTTCAGCCTGTATTGATTCCTGCCATACGCCGTGGAGCCATTTTATGAGTCTTTTCTAAGTTTGCACAAATCTCACTCCATATGTTTCTCACAAATCTGAGAGCCGAGGTTTCCAATGACCCACAAAAAGAATCAGTCACACTTCATGGAAACACAGTGTCTAACTCATCCATGCCAACAGGTACCACAAACTTAACTGGTCATATTGCCTATATTTGGCCCACATTCCTTTAAATCAGTTTTATTTAGATGCCTTTTAAGTGTTGTAATTGACAATTGATTTAGTGTGCCTGTATTTAGTCACTGTTCCAATTAGTCACTACCCATGCCTCAGTGCTTTGAGGAATGGGACTTGAACACAACCTTCTAAACTCAGAGCTAACACTGAGCCAAGGCTGAAAGTGGGTGAATACCAGAGGATGATCCAAAAATATTGTGACTGGTCCTTCATGCAGAAAATCCTTATGTATCATCTAGAAACATGAAGTCAGTCATTTCCTTTCATCTACACCATAATTTACACTATTCTGCACTCAAACTACTTAATTCACAGAATAACAGAGTAGAATCAAATAGGTACAAGTTACTTCTGTGAAGGATTTACTGTTTTTCCTGCAAAAATAAAAGATTAGAAACTCTTCCTTAAACAGAGAGTGATTTGCATTCAGAATGAACTGCCAGAGAAAGGAGTGAATCTGGGTACAATTACAACATTTAAAAGACATCTGGATAGTCACAGGAATAGTCAAGTTTTGAAGGGATATGAGCCAAATGCAGGCAGGTGGGACTAGTTTAGTTTGGGAACACGGTCCGTGTGAACAGTTGAACCAAAGGGTCTGTTTCAATGCTGTATAACTCTGTGACGTTGACTCTAATTAAAAAAAGAGAAAAAATACTTTTAAATCTCAATTTATTGCAAGCAGGTATGGGAAGTAACAGTCTGAAATGTTCCTTTACTTCTCTTGGACAGATTGATTACAAAACATTGTATTAAAATGATTGCATCATTCAAGGGGTATCTACATAGAACATAGAACATTACAGCACAGTACAGGCCCTTCGGCCCTCGATGTTGTGCCGACCTGATATACCGATCTGAAGCCCATTAAACCTACACTATTCCATGTACGTCCATATGCTCATCCAATGACGCCTTAAATGTACCTAAAGTTGGCGAATCTACTACCGTTGCAGGCAAAGCGTTCCATTCCCTTACTACTCTCTGATTAAAGAAACTACCTCTGACATCTGTCCTATATCTTTCACCCCTCAATTTAAAGCTATGTCCCCTCCTGCTCGCCGTCACCATCCTCGGAAAAAGGGTCTCCCTATCCACCCTATCTAACCCTCTGATTATTTTATATGTTTCAACTAAGTCACCTCTCAACCTTCTTCTCTCTAATGAAAACAGACTCAAGTCCCTCAACCTTTCCTCGTAAGACCTTCCCTCCATACCAGGCAACATCTGAGTAAATCTCCTCTGCACCCTTTCCAAAGCTTCCACATTCTTCTTATAATGCGGTGACCAGAACTGTACGCAATACTCCAAGTGTGGCCGCACCAGAGTTTTGTACAGCTGCAGCATAACCTCTTGGTTCCGGAACTCGATCCCTCTATTAATAAAAGCTAAAACACTTTATGCCTTCTTAACAGCCCTGTCAACCTGGGTGGCAACTTTCAATGATATGTGTACATGGACACCGAGATCTCTCTGCTCATCTACACTACCAAGAATCTTACCATTAGCCCAGTACTTTGCCTTCCGGTTACTCCTACCAAAGTGCATCACCTCACACTTGTACTGTTAATTCTGAGCATTAACTTTGCCTTGACGAATTTAATGGGCAATTAATGTGCAAATCCAGTAAGTTCTTAAAAACAAAGGGAGGAGGATTTTGAAATTTCTTCATTTGTGCCAGGAAAATGGCAGATTAGCATAAATCAATCAACCAGAAGATTCTGGGGACTTACACTCACGGCATATTTCTTAGTGTCCTTCCTGCCTCCTCCATTATTAATGCTACGTGTTGTTCACATGCCATTATTTTTCCAAGAAGACTTGAGATTTACAGCAATAGTATTTTTAACACTGCAAATCCCCTGTGGAACAGTTGACTCTTATCAAAGAACCAAAGTAAGGATTTACCGCAAAATAAAATTGAAATCCATTCACAGCTGCACAGTATTTATGCAGAGATTGTGTTTGTATCAATGGATACAAATGTCTTTGTTCTAAATGATATGATCAAATCCTTCAATATTTCTTACAACATTCATGTCTAAGCTGTTTCCATGCAACAATATTTTGAAGATATGGTATAAATGTCAGCAATAAGATAGCTCAACCGTCTGTTTGAAAGAGAGCAGTTTCACTTTATGGAAACATCTTTAATTCAAACTTATTCTGGAAGGAATATTAATGCAACAAAGAGACAGAGACTCGTACAGCATGGGAACAGAGCCTTTGGTCCATCTGATTCATGCCAATCATAATCCCAAACTAAACTAGTCCGACCCTGTTTGCACTTGGTCCATATCTCTTTGAATGTTTCCTATTCATAGAAACATGGAAAATAAGTGCAGGAGTAGGCCATTTGGCTTTTTGAGGCTGCCCCACCATTCAATACGATTACACCTGATCATGCAATTTTAGTTTCCTACTCCCACTTTCTCTCTGTACCCCTTGATCCCGTTTACTGCAAGGGCCATGTCCAGCTCCCTCTTAAATAAAGCCAACAAACTGATCCCAACAGCTTTCAGTGGCAGAGAATTCTATCCATTAGAAAAAAATCTTGCCTTGGTCGGGATAAATTTCTTCTTGAAATAAGTGTGAGGTGGACATCTTTAAAAGGCATGCAATTCCCATCAGTAAGATGGTCAAGCAGCTCAAGTACCAATCAGGCTTATATAGACTGAAGGTTCACCCTGCCTGAAGCTGCAGACCAATCACAAGTTGCGGCCTGTTGGAGCTGGAAAAAACAAATCAGGGAAAACGTTGGTTGTACAGCCATGAAGACTATATCTGTGGTATTATGGGATAGGCCTGCAAGAACAGAGGGATCATCAGAATTCAGGGCAAAAGCAACAGCATGACATTCAGTTGTCTTCCCTTTGTCCCCAGTGCAAGACAACAAAGTTAGAAACAATGCCGTGTTTTAATGGGCCCAGATTTCATTTGGATTTAGTTTTGTTATTTTAATCAAACTTTATCAAAACTACATGATTGTTGTATTGCTTTGTTTTAAAAAGACCAAGGAAAGCACTATTGGCAACTCAGACAATAATCAAGGTCAAAGCAGATCCACAAAGCAATGCTGTCACAGCTATGAGAGGTGATATCAAAAGACTATCAGGATTGAAGATCATAAATTATTTATGCAAATAAAAGCAATTATCTACTCGTAATGGAAGATAATTTGTACAGCTAAGGGCTTTCGCTTTATTTTGAGGGAACAGAGGAAATGGCATTCACAGTTAGTTTGCCCTTTCAAAACTTACTTTTTGGCGTGTGGAGAGGTGGTGGACAAGTTAAATAATCAATTAAATCTCATGGGCTCTCCAGGACAGAACCTTGTGTGTATTGAAGGAAACATTGTTATTTATAAAATTGGGCTTCCATATGCTGAAGCAAAGACAGAGAAATCAAGCAAATGCTACACGGGGTAGGACACCTGCTCTACCAGGCTGGCCAACCAGGTCAAAGTGCACATTACATCTCTATTTTAAAGATTAACTGCAAAGCATGGCAACATACAAGGTCGGAAACGAGCACTAGATCTGTCTGCATCTGAACTGGAAAAACATACATGCACTTTCAGAGTAATCATTCATTAAATCTGATAAATGATCGCACACAAATTTTCAATATACATCCAAGACAAATTGCAAAATGTAGTATACTTTCAAAATTTTACAGACATTTTGTACTCACTGGGCAGTCCTCAATGAACAGAAGTTAAGGAAGCATTTAATAGAGGATGTAAGAATTTTAAAAAAAAACTTGAAGGAAATAAATAAGGGAAAACTCTTTCCACTGACTCTTTACAGGGAGCAATAGCCTAATGATATTATCATTGGAGTGTTACTCCAGAGACCCAGGTAATGTTCTTGGGACATTGGTTTGAATCTCACCACAGCAAGTGATGGAATTTGAATCTAATAGAAGTCTGGAATTGGGACTCTAATGATGTCATGAATCCAATGCTGATTGTTGGAAAAAACTGAGATTCACTAATGTCCTTTAGGGAAAGAAATCTGTCATCCTTACCTGGTCTGGCCTACATTTGACTCCAAACCCACAGCATTGTAGTTGACTCTCACCTGCCCTCTGGGCAATTAGGGGTGGACAATAAATGCTGAACCAGCCATCCTGTGAATGAATAGAAGAAATTGACAGGAGGAGTGTTAATCATGGGCACAGATTTGAAATCAAATGTAAATGAACCAGAGGAAGAAAGTAAAAGGTTTTTTTTTAAGATGTAGTAATTTGTTATTATCTGGAAGCCATACCTTTAAAAGGATGGTGAGAACAGAAAGAATTGATGATATTCTTGAAAAAAAAACTACAGTGGTGATGAATCAGGGATTGAGACTAATTGGATCGTTCTTACAAAGAGTCAGAACAGAAGTCTATTTTCTGAAAATAAATCCCAAAAATCAACTTCAAAATATTTCTAATTGCTTTTGAATCACAGAAAACATTGTGTGTGCGCCATACTGTTGAAACTGCATGAAGAAAGTGCCACAGTTGTCAAAGTATTAAACGCTGAAGTCTTGAAAAATTCCTTCAAAAACAGAGATACTGTTAGAGCTACTTAGAATGAGTTTATCCAGTCCTCTGGTTGCATTGTACAACAACTCCTAATCCAATATATTTTTTTACTGAAGCCCAAGCAGTGTCCTGCTCTTTATGTCCTTTCTAAAATGTACTTTACCAACTTTTTCTGGTCTGGCTGAATAGAAAATGAAATGCCAGCTAGTACGATCAGAGCTCATATCACTGGCTTGATCCCTTATACTGAGTTAAAAGATACTGGTAAGTAAAAAATTTGAAGCTGATTACTAATGCAAGTACAGGAAATCATGGCTGAAAAAGTAGGCAATTTATTGACAGCTTGCAAAAAAAGGGGTGATGACTCAGTGGTGTTTTCACTAGATTATTCAATCCAAGACCCAGCTAATGTTCTGGGTGCCAAAAACAAAGTCGCTGGAAAAGCTCAGCAGGTCTGGCAGCATTTTGTGAAGGAGAACAGTTCTAAGGGAGGGTCACCTGAATCGATTTCCTTCACAGATGCTGCCAGACCTGCAGAGCTTTTCCAGCAACTTTGTTTTTGTTCTGATTTATAGCACCCGCAGTTCTTTTAGTTTTTATTTAATGTTCTGGAGTCATGGGCTCAAATCCCACCATTCCACGCGTATGGTAGAATTTGTATTCAATAAAGATCTGGAATAAAGAGTCTCATGATAACTGTGAATCCATTGCTGACTGTCAGAAAAATCCATCGGGTTCACTACTATCCCTTAGGGAAGGAAATTGCCATCCTTAGCTGGTCTGACCTACTTGTGCCTTCAGACCCCTAGCAATATGGTTAACTCTTAACCCCCATCTGGACAATTGGGGATGATCAATAAATGCTGGCCCCATTACTGACATGAATGAATAAACAAAAACGATTTCTTAGGCTAAAGTGGGGTCATCTTATATGTTGGGTCAACCTATGTGCTATGATCTACAGCATTTCTGTCATGTTGAACTCCAAAAGAACAGAGTCAGATAGATCTTATTGTTGGTACTTGGAAAAAGCTGCAGTCCTGTAGCAATTGTACAGCTTCAACCTTTTTTTTAAAAAACGTTGTCTTGAAACACTTATTGTTTTGATCTCACAGCCTCCTACCAAATATACTTGGGCAAATTTCCTCCTATGAAAATGAGGTGAGACAAGCCTCAACAACACTAAGTCAGCCAAGCTCATATGATTTCTTAAGACTAGATATGCATGACAAGCACCCAGTCAGTATTGGACTTTATTTTCTAGTCAAAAATGAAAGCTGGTCAAGCATGAGCCATAGGTTCTGGGAGCAGAATCAGGATGCTCAGCCCATCAAGTCTGCTCCACCATTCCATGTGACATGGCTGATCTAATAATACTTGACTCCTTTCTTTTTTTCTCCCCCAAAACCTTTCATTCCTTTACTGATTAAAGGTCTGTCTCTGCCTTGACTATTCTGAATAAGCCAGGTTTTTCTGAATGACCCAGCTTTGACAGCTGTCTGCAAGAATGAATTCCCAGATTCATGACTCTTTAAGAGAAGAAATCCCTCCTTATCTGTGTTAAATGGCAAACCTCTTATTCTGCGAATATGCCTTTTGGTCCTAGACTCTTCCACAAAGGAAGATAAATTCTCTGCATGCTACCTGTCAAGTTCCCCAAGAATCTTACATGTTTCAATGAGGGCACTATTCAGTCTTCTAAGCGCCAGTGAATACAGACTGTCCCAATCTAAGGTACAAAGAACAAAGAAGAACTAAGAAAATTACAGCACAGGAACAGGCCCTTCGGCCCTTCAAGCCTGTGCTGATCCAGATCCTCTATATAAACGTGTCGCCTATTTTCCAAGGATCTGTATCCCTCTGCTCCTTGCCCATTCATGTATCTGTCTACATACATCTTAAATGATGCTATTTTGCCCCCTCTACCACCTCTGCAGGAAACACGTTCCAGGCACCCATCAACCTCTGCGTAAAGAGCTTTCCACGCATATCTCTCAAACTTTTCCCCCTCACCTTGAGGTTGTGACCCCTAGTAATTGAGTCCCCCACTCTGGGAAAAATCTTCTTGCTATCCACCCTGTCTCCCTCAACCAGGTTCCCCTCAACCTCCATCTTTCTAATGTAAACAATCCTAATTTACTCAACCTTTCTTCATAGCTAGCACCCTCCATACCAGGCAACGTCCTGGGGAATCTCCTCTGCATCCTCTCCAAAGCATCCACATCCTTTTGGAACTGTACACAGTACTCTAAATGTGGTCGAGCCAAAGTCCTATACAACTGTAACATGACCTGCTAACTCTTGTACTCAATACCCAGTCCAATGAAGGAAAGCATACCGTATGCTTTCTTGGCCACTCTATTGATCTGCGTTGCCACCTTCAGGTGTACAATGGACCTGAACACCCAGATCTCTGTGCATCAATTTTCCCCAGGGCTTTTCCATTTACCATATAATTCGCTCTTGAATTGGATCTTCCAAAATGTCTGTAAACCTGTAAACCAGGGGCAGCCTTTTATCTTGAAACAAAAGAATGAGTTTCAAGTTCCTGGTTCAATTGAAATGAGGATGGATAAGGCATGTGTGAAGGGATACTCACTATCCCTCACACTGCAGTTTGTTGGATACGGAGACCCAAAGAAGACAGTGACAGGCAGTGTCTGCAGCCCCGAGTGCAAGGCCAGACCATAGACTTGAGAGAAGCCTAGGCTGAAGAATATCACCAGGGGCTCAGGTCACGCCCACATCCTTGTGCCTCCAACTGAGACCTGATCTCAGGGAATCCAGCAGGTCAGGCAGCATCAGTGGTGCAGGAAAGTCGACGTTTCAGGTTCCTGATGAAGGGTCTTGACCCGAAACGTTGAATCTCCTGCTCTTCTGATGCTCCCTGAGCTGTTTTGTTGCTCCAGCTCCACGCTGTATTGACTCTGACTCCAACATCTGCAGTTCTTGCTATCCTAGACCTGATCTCCACCAACTCTCCTTTTCCCACACTACTGCAAGAGCAGCACCAGACATTTAAAGCCAAGTATAATTATGTAAATCCTAAAATTTACAGGTCTATCTTTGTGAACCCTAACTTTGTTAATCTTCAGAAGTTTATATACATGCTGTGGTTAGATTTCTAATCCAACCGTCATTGCATTTCCAATTTCAACGAGGCTGGGGAATTAGGTAGGGTACAGAGGTGGGAGAAAGTGATTTGATCTCTGCTTGAGATTGGTTGCATGGAATACAATCCAACGCGAAAAGAATATGCATTGCAAAGCAATCAATATTCCATCACATTTTTCACATTTCAGAATGACTTGAATTGGAAATGTTTATACATCACAATGGATTTGTATGCTTCAGGTAGTTGGCTGACTGATAACACACATCATAAAACTATCAGACAATCTTTATTTATGGTTCAATAGAGCTCTTTTGGTACAGTAATAGTGTGCATACCTTGAGCCAGGAGGCCCAGGTTCAAGTACCACATCTTCTATAGATGTGTAATAACATCTCTGATCAGATTGATTAGAAAAATGTCTTGATTCAATGGGAGCTGTTGTGGTGTGGTGGTAGCGTCCATGTCTCTGAGTTGGGAGACCGGGCTTCAAATTCTATCAGCTCACAACTTGTGCAATAACATCTCTGACCAGAATGATTAGAAAATATCTTTACGAAACAAGTCTCACTTCATTTACTTTTCTCTCAAAGTGTGTATATTAGTTGAAGTGTTGTGACATTTAATAATGGATACAAAACAGGAGTTCTGGTAAGTTTCAATCAAAAGAACAACTTTTAATCACACAAAACCCCAAAATTTAAACAACTACAACATTTACTCTCCTTCAGGCAGCATTCAGCAATGTTCTGTCCTTCATGCTGGAGGAACTTGAATCCTGTTAATCTCCAGGCCAGCTTGTCTCTGACTGATTCTTCGATTAATAAGATATATTCATTGAAATCATATAGTCATAGAGATGGAAGCAGGCCCTTTGGTCCAACTTGTCCATGCCTGTCAGATATTCTATATAAATCTAAACCCATTTGCCAGCATTTGGCCAATATCTCTCTAAACCAGTTCTATTCATATAGCCAGCCAGATGCCTTTTAAATGTTGTAATTATACCAGCCCCCAACACTTCCTCTGGCAGAGGAACATGCCTTCCTCTGGCAGAGGAACATGCACCATCCAATGTGTGAAAAAGTTGCTCCTTAGGTCCCTTTTAAAGCTTTCCTCTGTCGCCTTAAACCTATGCCCATTAGTTTCGGACTCCTCCACCCCAGGGAAAAGACCTTGCCTCATCACCTTATCCATGCCCCCCATGGTTTTATAACCCTCTACATGATCACCCCTTAGCCTCCAGCGCTCCAGGGAAAACAGCCCCAGTCTACTCAGGCTCTCCTTGTAGCTGAAATCCTCCAATCCTAACAACATCCTTGTAACACTTTTCTGAATGCTTTCAAGTCAGTTTCAAGGATGTGGTCACATGATCAATAATTCTATTGTTCGCACAAATGGTTCTAAATTAGAATCCATAGCTGTGCAATGGCAAATAGTTACACCTGTTTGTGGCAAACTGGTTTCCCTGTTCTCTTTGTTAAGTTTCAAGCTTGCAGACACCAAGCCAGGGTAGTGAGGAGAGGGACCATTGAATCAAAGTTTCAGAAAGCACAGGCAATAGGAGTTGTAAATTTACAACTGATTTCACATCCAACGTGAGGGAGTATTCCATCCACTGTTACTTACATTATACAAACTTGGTAGATACCCAATTAAGGGCTGAAGTCGAATGAGAACACCTCACTCTCAGCAGCATACAATTCATTGTTTAAAGCAAATTTCTAAAGATCCTGTTGAATAAAGTTAATGTATGGGCATGACACAGGTTTGACACGCTTTTTTGCTGGCAGTGTGGACTTTCAAAATGCCTGCATGACCGACATGCTCTCTCAGCACTTCAATTTCAGACAGAGGAAAACAAACAATTTCATAAAATCTGATTGCATATCAATAAAATCAAAATCACACACCATCACGTAATTAATGTAAATATAAAACAATTCAAATATTACAGTGTGACCTTTGCAGAGTTTAAAAGCATTTGCTCCAAATGTAAGATACAACCTATTCCACATAAAAGCAGATTATCTATTATATCAGACAGTCCTATCTCCCTCTACATAGCTGGATCTAACTCTGGAGCACTTGTAAAGCAAATTGTCACCTGTATTTGTATTTCCTGATTCATTACACTTCTTTATCTCATCTGGCCTTTTGTTAACAGCTTGAGTTCACCAACACACATCAGACTGTGCCTTGTGCATAACGCTCGTTATTGCAGTACACCATATATGTTTCCTGCTTCTCTTTTGAGCTAAGTTTAAAGGAAATTTAAACCTGGCAAAACAGTCTTAAATTCATCCTCAAAATTAAACTTCAATCATTCTTTGGCATTCCAGCTATATCAGCAACATTCAACCTTAAAACGTTAGACTACTGTAATCAAACATAATTCCAGTCAAAATCTTCAATCATAATAAATAAATGCATCTTTGCCAACTGTTCAAAATAAATAACATCCAGAATAGATGTGTATGAGCAGCTGTAGCTTTAAATAAAATACATTTATATAAATATTTACCATTCATATTTTCAGATGGCAAGATAATATGGGCTGTTAGGCACATAATCCCTTGAACAATTTTACAACTTTAAAAGATTCAAATAATAGTTCATACACAAAAAATCTATTTTCAATAGGAAATTTCCAAAAGTAGAAAGAGTGATCTGCGTTGAAGATAATATCCTGCAAGAACATTTGCAGATGGGTTAAGGAAAATGCTAAGGATCAATTGCTCACCAGATAAACAGAGTGTGGAATATTTGAAAAAGTTAATATAATTACTGCATCCAGTTTTCCAAATCTGGGCAACTGCAGAAAAGTTTTATGAATTATAGATAAATAGCATAGTAAAGAATCTCATACTGTACCATTTATATGAATACAAAGTGATATTTACTTTGAGATTTGTTTATGAACATGTGAAGTAACAAAACATCATTAAATTTTAAAATGTTTTCTACCTGTTACATCTGTTATGCATCTATCAGATAGTAATACTGGACAAGTCTCATCCAAGAGTGAAAAAAAACTGGCTTGATAGATCATAAGTTATAATTTTGTTATTTGCTTAAAATGGTGGTCAGTCACTGAAATTATACACAAGGGGCTGTTAACATAATTTAAACAAGAGAACAAAATTATTACACATAAGGGGGAAAGCACTGTTTTACTGTACAAGAATTGTTGGAAATGGCCTTACTGCAAACATCAAAAATAAACAGTCAACCCTTTCACTCTCACCAACAATCACACATATTATCAAACTTCAAATGAAGAGTCACCCTTGATTCCACATCATAGTCTACTGATCAGTGGTCACAGATATAACTTCTATTGTTGGAAAATTTCTACATTACTAAAAACCATTTAATTAAACTTCTTCTCTAAGACCAATAATAAAGTATTAAAACTGCTCACTTATTCCTCAGTATGAGTTCCTTAGACATAGTTTCCTCAACCTCCTTCTATCTGGATCTTTTCTAGAACAAACATTACAACAATGAAGATTTATTTTCTTCTGTCTTGACACTTGCGGAGACTGCTAACCTGTATTGCTAATGTTATAAGCATTTTTCTCTGAATAACATGCTTCTCTCTGAAACATAATATCCTCATTCAAAAAGGAGACAAAAAACAGCTAACTTTAAACTACATAGCTTAACATCATTAACAAAGTTAGCATCAATTCTACAGAATGTTATCGCAGATCATTTAGAAGTACATATCATGATCAAGTGGAGTCAGCATGGCTCAATGAGGAGAAACCATGCCTTTTGTATTTGATGAGGTGGTAACAAGCAGATTAGATAAAGGGGACAAGTGGATGTAATATGCATGGATTTACAATAAGTGTTCAAAGTGTGTGGTAGTTAAGGCTACTTAATAAGAGTTCATGGTGTTGAGGATGGTATATTACTATGAATAGGGAATTGATTAACTTGGAGAAGACAGTTGTGATAAATGGGCATTTTCAAGATGGCATCTTACAACTTGTACATTGCTATAGTGCCCAGTGCTGAAGCCACAAACAGTTACAACATATATCATAACTTGAATGAGGGAAGTGAATGTGCTACCACCAATGTGGATATCAAAAAAGTGAGAAGGCAAATTATAAGGATGATGTGATGAATCTACAGAGGGATACAGATAAATTGTGAGTGTGAGTAGAAACTTTGCAGTTGGAATATAGGAGGGAAAATAGGAGGTCATACACTTTGACATGTAAGAGCACAGTGCTGAATATTATTTAAACGGAGAAACCATGCAGAAAGCTACGGCACAGAAGAATTTGGAAATCCTTCTGCACATAAAAGTTCAGCAGGTAATAAGGAGGCAATTAGAATGTTGGGCCTTACTTCAAAGGGAATGGAATGGAAAAAAAGCAAAGATTTGCTAATACCATTTCAGGCACTAGGCAGATCACAGCTGGAATACTGTGAAAAGTTTTGGTCATCTTATCTAAAGAAAGATGTATAGGTATTGGAAATAGTTCAGACAAAGTTCACTAAGTTGATCGCAAGAATCGAGGAATTTTCTTAGGATCAGAGGGTACGTAGTTCGGGTGTGTATTCATTGGAGATTAGAAGAGTGATAGGTGACTTTATTGAAACACACATGTTCCCCAGAAGGCTTGCCAGGAAGTTGTTTTCCCTTGTGGGAGAGTCTAGGACCAGAGGGCATAATATCAGAGTAAGGGGTCGCACATTTAAGACAGATGACAAGGAATTTCTTCTTTTAGAGAAGAATGAATATGTGGAATACTTAACCACAGAAAGTAATTAAGTATGGTTCATTAGGTATATTCAAGGCTGAGATAGACAACTTTTTAAACATTAAGTAAATAAAGGGTTATAGGGAAAAGGTAGAAAAAGAGTTAAGGATTATCAGATCAGCCATGATCTCAGTGAATAATGGACTAGGTTTGAAGGGCCAAATGGTCTACCTCCGCTCTGACAACGAATGGTCATATGGCCTTCCTAAAGAAACTTGCACACTCCAAAATAACATGTCTCTGTCTCTGTTTCCCTGTGTCATTAGACATCTTGTTGCTGGGCAACAGCTTATTTTGTTCTTTTTAATACCTTTGATTCTAAAGTACTGAGCAATTCACCGCAATGATTTTAAAAACGTAATTTAAATGCATGTAATCACGTTTCAATACAGCACTCCACTCATCGTGGAATTCAAAAATGACATTAAAACTATGGGCTGAATTTTATCAAAAGGTGTGAATTTTCTGGATTTTCATGGAGTGTTTCTCTCTGTCACATCTACCATGTTATTTCACACAATTCTCTGCAGCTTACCGCATTGGGTATGTACAACACTTCTATTTACTGTATTCATGGTAACACGCACAGCGACGGAGAACCATCCGTGATCCTGGTCACTGAGACCACACTGTTACACCTCACTGGGGTAACAAGCTGGAAATTAAGCCCCACTGTTCCTGGAGGTATCACGACAGTTGACAAATGCATCAAAGTTTGCAAAGTCCCCAGTCTAACTGTCAGGATAGATCCAGATGAACAGAAAACAGAGATAGCAGGAACTGCAGATGCTGGAGAGTCTGAGATAACAAGGTGTAGAGCTGGATGAACCATTCTAGGCCTGAAACATCAGCCTTTCTGCTCCTCGGCCTGCTGTGTTCATCCAGTTCTACACCTTGAACAGAAAACAGATCTTTAACAAGAATTATCATTTATTACTTAGGCTATTATTATTAGATTCTAACCACAGGTAATCAGCTATAAACTATCGACAAATGACCAACAGTTAAAACACTGACCCCCTGAAACCATACAGACAAAAATTAACATTGATTTTATTAGAGGAGGGCAAGTAATTAGAGAAGCAGTTCAATGACTCTAGTCCACAGGATTTGCTGAGTTGATCCTTTCATTTGCAGGGCTTTCTGTCTTCAATGACTTCTTTCCAGTATTTTCACATCTCTTCAGGTGGCACAGACAATCATTACGCTCACTGTAAAGTCTCATAGTTGCTAATTAAAGGTCACAGCTTAAAGCTACACATGGCAGAAAATAAATAGGTTTCTTCTGGCATTAGGTATTTCAACAGAGAGAGCGCGAGAGCGAGAGAGGGTGAGAAAGCGAGAAAAGCACACACCTTAGAACTAGAATTAGCTTTATTGTCATATGTATTTTCACGAGTACGGTGCCATCTTAGATAGCAACATACCTATACAGACTCTTAAGTACAAAATCTTAGGGAAAAAGAAATAGAAAATTAAAAGAAATTTAAAAATCCAAAGAACAATAGAGAAACTAACTGCCCTTTCAGCAGACTGAAGGCTTCTGTCTGCATTGTTCATACCCACAAGCTGTTCAAATATCCAGGAGTCAATTAAGTTGTTTTTGTCAAGCTGATGAGCTTTGGCATCCACATTTGGACACAACTCCATAAAACAAACTGTTGCCAACCAAATCTCATATTGTACACAGCCTCTGGTGCTGGCCTGTCATCAGACAGCATCTCCTCCATATTTTTAATAAAGCAGTAGTGTACACATAGCTTACAATGTGTTTCAGTAACTTGCTTCCAAGATGATCCCTAATCCCTTCCACAATTCTTGTATTTTAAAAGTAATCCTTTTCCCATTTCAGTTAACAATCAAAACTATAGAAACATAAGAAGTTGCAGTTTTTACAATGTTTAAACACCAGTTGTGCACCATTGACAACCAGAAGTTTCCCTTAACAGTTATGTTGAGGGAAGAATTGCCGCAAAGTTGGCGAACAGATGTGAGTTGGCACCCCAATTTTCTGACAGGGATCTGAAGGTCCTGTTTGGTCAGTGGAAAGGAAAGCTGTCCTCTTTCCTCAGGACCACCAGTGGACACCATAGGTCCAGACTCTGCCAGCCTGGGCTGAACTTGCCAACAGGATCAGTGCACTGCCCGCAGCCTAGAGGAATCCCCAGCAGTGAAGGAAGATGAATTTTTTCCTCTGTTAGTTTAAATGTGACCATCTTCTCTCAAATACTTCACACATTAACTACGCCACTGCACTTATGACCCATCAAGGCTCATGTTCTGAGGAAGGGTCACCGGATCTAGAATGTTCACTCCAATGCTTTATTCACAGGTGCTGCCAGACCTGCTGAGCTTTCCTAGCAACTTGTTTTCATTCATGTTCTACTCTCTCAATTGAATGCAACATCTTCCCTCAAGTACTCTCAGTTACCCCAACAATCCCTGACCCCAAAACTTGCAAGGTCTCTGCATTGTCGGCTCTCACAGGCTGGGCATCACATCAGCTTTCCCCAGTGTTCCACCAGCAATATTAGCGGTGCCAGCGATTTTCATCTCATTCAAAGCTTCTATTAGTCTTGTTCTGGCAGAAAACAGTCCAAAAGAGGATAAGAAGATCCAAGGTCGCCGGTAGGGTGACTGTTTTTCATCTCCTCAGCCCCTGCCATGATCACGAATGCAGATGCTGAGGCTTCCATGTCTTGGCAACCAAGCAAGATACTTTGCCAAGCATGGCACTGCTCTCCTTTTACCAGCGCTGTGAATATACTCTCAACAAACTGAAACCTCTATCCCTATTCTGCAGCTCTCTCTTTCTTATTTCCTGCAGGCACCAGTGTCATCCTTCCAGTCTCCACCATAAAGAGTCCAGAATCTCAGAACGTCATCTATTCCCCCACCTCAGCTAGAAGTCACACATCTCTCAAGCAAGCACTGGTAAGGCTGCTTCCCGTCATCCTGGTGAGTACATCACTGGTGCATGTCCATAGCTGGTTGTGAAAGAAAATCTCCAGATCACTGGCACTCAGAAGACTGCTGGAAACCAGGCACCTGCGCACCCCCCACAGAGAATGGATCCTGTGCTATTGAGCATTAATAACTTCATTCAACTGCACAACCTGCCTCAGATACAGAAGGCAGGTTTGTCCATGGTAGTTGAAAAACTGATTCGACGGTCGGAGGAAATTGTCTGTGCTTTCTAACACTGTGTGCATTATAGGTCAGTACAATCCATTACAACGCTGCACGCCAAAGTGCAGTAATTACACGGATAATATGTTCTAAGCAGGTCAGAGGTGCGTCTCAATAATATTGGTAAGTATGCATCTGATGCCAAACTCCATGAATGAAGGCTGCACATAGATACTGCACAATTGAGTGTACTCTGAGATACTGGGACAGATGGCCAAGATGGAAGGTCAAAGAAATAAGCAGTGAGCCTGAACCACCAGAATACCCACTCTGACTTCCATGCCAGGAATTGTTGTTGTAAAGTTTCGCTGTGTTACCACAAGAGATGACATGCCCATTGCTTTAATTTTGCCAGCAATGGAGAGAACAGCCCTTCCATCCAAACGCTAAATAGGCCACTTAAGTGACCAATTGTGGGTTTCCTTTGGTCACCATTGTCAGTTTTCTATTTTGGAGACCCACACAGGAGCATGCTGACACTACTTAGTGCTAACACAGAGAAATGGGAAAACTGCCTGGTGACCCCTAGCAACTTCCTGGTGGGTCCGGGACTTGTCTAGGCACCCTCTAGTCACCTTTTTGCTCCTACCAGATCTTCCCTAACCATATTTTATCTCTACAGCTCTCAACAATGCCAGATAGGTTGACCACAAGTCCCAGTGACTGGAGGAACATATTAAACGGCATGATGCTCTGGCTGTTTGCAATAGGCAGAGTACGTTGTGCACCCAATCACTTTTTTACCAAACACAGAACAGAACATTAAATATGATTCTGCAATTAGACCGAACATGCTGCACGATCCTGAGAGGACTAAGAATGATTCTATCAATTTAACCTTATTAGTCAGACTCAAAAGTGAATCAGTTATCCTTACTGGAAAATATATATACTTATATACAAGGACTATCTTCGCAAGCAATAAGAACATGCATAGATGTACAAGCATTGCAGATTTTTTTGGTCTAAACAGAAGCATGAGGGAAACAATAGTTCCCTAGGGCGTGCTTCATAGCATTGCTTCAACCAAAGTCATCTTGCTAATGATTTGCACCCTTTCTCCTGCAGTGTAGACCATTGTTCCGTTTGCAATTTGGCATTTTACATCTTTCCTAATGAGTGCAAGATGAAATCCTTCAACTGCGTGTCTCTTTTTCAGCAATACACAAATTCTGTATGACTAAGAATTTAAGATATTTTAAAAATATTCCATTCATTTGTGAACAGTGCTCTCCATAGCTGTACAATACTGTGGTTAAATGCATTAGCAACACCGTCGGCCCCTGTACTCATTCACCCAACACAGAATTAATGCTTTTCATTTAAAATATTTCCCAAAGCTGAAACAGATTAATTAAGGTCACAAGAAATAACCGGGACAGATTGTAAATGTCACCACTTTTGCTGCAGTTAACAAGTTACTCCACTCTGCCCAGTCAATCTGATAGTAAATTGTCAACGACTAGCTTGCTGCTTAGATCTGCATACTTTAGAGTGAATCTTAAGCATTTAGCTAATTGTCATCAAGCAAGACCACAGAGGCACAAAAACAAAAAAATAGTGTTGACTTTGAAAATCTGAAATTAAAAAAAATGCTCAAGATCCTCAGCAGCTTAGACAGGAGGGTGACAGAGTTAAAGTTTCAGGTGGATGATGTTTTCTCAGAACACAGACCATGTTGTCAGATTAACTCTGAATGCTCTCCTGTTCTAAGGCATGGTTTAACTGGCTGAGCTCTGAACCTTGGATAGGGAGTTTCCAAGCTAGTGCTCTGAGGTGCACTTCGACCAGGAAAATACCAAGAGCTCTGTAATAAGAGTAAATTATTCAAGAACTTTCCTATTGGTGAGACTGAAGCTGGAGTGGCTTCCTGCAGCCCATTCACGGAGTTGATGGCCCATTCACGGATGATTCCTTTGAGATGTCAACATTTTTCTGGTAGCATGCTGTCCTTCAGCCAGCTTCATGAAGCTAGAGGTGTGAGCAGCGAAGGCTACCCTGGTACCTTCTTGAACCTTTACGGCTTTTATCTTCATGTTCTTTTTCCCCAGGTTTCTCAACTCTAATCTACCTCAGCATTGCCTGCTGGCCTCGGTTGTGCTGCTGAAGCTCTGGAATTGCTAGTCTTTTGATTGGATTGACAGTGTCTGAAATGATGCCTGCTGTCCTTTGTGGAGGGCATGCTCAGAGACAGCTTAAGAAAATAGCTGAGATGGTCTCACTACTACCATATGCATTCCAGAAATGCTCTTTTGTATTCATGGCAGATCTAAAACCAGGTAAAAATAATGCTCTTTAATTCAGCATCTCCACTACCAACCTGCAGTCACTCTCAAAACTAAAGCCCAAACAATAAAATTTTTAAAAAACCGTCATTAAAAGTATAAACTGCAAACACAGATTTATATTTTGATATAATGTTCATAGCTGCACCAAAGAAAGCCACCTGTCCAGATGCATCACAGCTTGTGAATGCAGTCCAGTCTATCAAGCAAGCCATCTTTCCATCCATTGAGATAACACGGTGTAGAGCTGGATGAACACAGCAGGCCAAGCAGCATCATAGGAGCAGGAAAGCTGACGTTTCGGGCCTAGATCCTTCATCCATTAACTCAATCTACACTTCCCAGTGCCTCAAGAAACCAGCCAACATATTCAAAGGCCCCTCCCTCCTGGGTTATAGTCTCTTCCGCCCCTTTCATTGGGCAGTATATATAAAAATGTTTGAAAACATGAACCAACAAATTCAAGGTCAGCTTCTTCCCTGCTGTTACCAGATTTTTCAACAGGCCTCTCATATATTAGAGTTGATCTTTCTCTGTACCTTCTCTGTAGCTGTAACACTATATCTTGCACTCTGGTCTATTACACTGATGTACTTATGTAAGGTATGATTTGTCTGGTCAGCTTGAAAAACAATATTTTTCACTGTATCCTAGTACGTGTGAAAATAATAAATCAGAATCAAAACTCAAATCAAACAAAATATACCTGCCACAAAAAATATACACAGCCAGCTTCACTATTCTGTTTTCTGAGAAATACTGTACAACAACAAATAAATACTTTATGAATAAAAGTCAGTGTTCAAATTTTATAAAGTCATTGTAAGACTGTGAATATACAATTTTCCAAATCTACAGCGGGTGAACATTCTGTGTAATGAATTAGGTGGACTAGAATAACAATCAGTTGTAATCTCCTTTGAGACAACAGCTAATTTATGGAAGATGAAGACCTATAGTCTGTAAATTGGATTGCATGTGGTACCTCCCATTTATATTAAACAAAAGCCAGAAGAGTTAACCTTAGATATAGAACTAGTTCATATAATGATATTTATAATTAGTATGTACAAAACCTGGTGAATACATGAGTAATTCTGCAACAAGAGTGTGCAGATGCAAATGAACTGTAATTTCTATTAGGTTATGATGATGGCTGAGGAGGAATTAAAAGTTAATTTTAACCTAACTCTAGCTAGTACTGTAAATAAAGCAACTGTGGGAGAAGATTTTTTTTTGGAAAGCATCATATCCAATAGGCAGTTTTCAATTTCTTTCTTTCTTTCTTTCTTCAGATTGGAATTTTTTAGTGAATAATTTGTTTGCTGATCTTATATGGCATTGCTCACAATGATTTGCTACATCATACCGTAAGAGCAGGAGCAGTGATCCCATATCGTGTTTTAAAAAATACAGCAGCTAGTGTAGAGCTGACAGTGGCCTAATGACTGCTGTCAAAGCTATGAGGTTGAAAAGCTGAAAACAGGTGCGTCCTGCAGTTACTAAAGAGCATGTTTTCTTGTCATGAGAGATTCTCTGCCTGACAAGGTTTATCAATCACAAATTAACAGAATTCTGCACAGATGCATTTTTGCATACGATCAGATCAATGTCTTTGCTAAATAAAACAGATTTGAGTTCAATGAAAAGAGCAGAAAAACATAATGTGACAGAAATAACAAAAGCATTACACATATTGGATGATAGAGATTAATTCCAATGGAAAAAAGTATCTGAGTTTCATGAACGGTATAACATTGGTGCCATAGCATGTCCCTCAATTTCAGGATGATTTTGACCCAGAGCCGTAATATTCTGGAATGGCAGATCATGGCTCTGAACAGGGCTATTCTTGACCTGCAGACATGAGCTCCAGAAGGTTGATTGTTCCAGGAGGTGGTAGGATCCAGAATTCAGGATTTGCTTCCTTTTCTCTCCACCTCTGCTGCTGACCTGCCTAATTATTAAGACACTGGAACTCAAAGGGTGGTGCAGCTCAATACACAGTATGTCACCATTTTCAACACATGGCAACAAGTCTCTACTAGACATTAATATAACTGCTGCCAGAATTCAAGGACAGCTTCACAAATGGCCTTTGAAGCATTTTACTTATACTCTCTTGGCCATTAAAGAGTTGAAAAAACAGGACCTGGCTTTTTGGCCATTTGCCAATGTCCAAACCACCAAAGTTGGTTTTGCAGGCATTTTGTCTGAATTTATGAAGAGTTCGCTACAAGAAGCTACTGGCATTTGTCCGATTGCCCTCCCATTAAAGTTGAAGGATGTGGTGGAGGTAGCGGTGGTTGGAGGCGAGTACAATTTTGTTATTTAAAAAAAACTTGTGGACGTGGCTGAGATAGGTATAGAGGGATACAGACTAAACACAGGGAAATGGGACTAGTTAAATTGTGAAAACTTTGTGACATGGACAAGTAGGACTGAAGGGCCTGTTTTCATGTTGTAAACCTCTATGATCCTACAACCTATGTACTCTTTTGTGTTGGTGACAATCCAAGTCAGACTACAATACATACAGTGTGAGGACCATAACTGCTCTGTACACTAGCACTTCTCTTAACTGGTGTCGATCTTTGCTGTCAATCATTTGCTCCTGTACCTTGTAGGTAGCTTAGCTCATTCAGCTGATTAGGTTTTGGATTAAGTCATCAATGTTTGGTCGTTCCTGCCAAGGACTGTGAAGAGCTCAAATACTTCACACAGTCTCCTTCAACATTTATGGAATATTCGGCTGGCCAGACATGGGTTGATGTATGTGTTTTGGCAATATTTAAGGACAAACTCCATTTCTTGTTTGCAGAAATGAAGAGATTGAGAGAGGTTTTGTAAGACTTGTAGAGAAGGGCAATGATATGGCAGTCATCTGCAAAATGTAGATAATGTAGTTTATGGTAGCTCATTTAGCGTTGGCACAGAGGAAACAAAGGTTGTAAACAGTGTTGGAAGTATCTGAAGCTCTGATGTGGATTCTGAAGACATCTGGTTCAGATTTCATACTCAAGACATTTGGAGTCATAAAGCAATTGGAATATGTGAAGCAATTTCTAGGACATCCTAATCTTAAGCACAATCTGTAGAACCTCATGATTTACTGAGTCAAATACTGTGATCAGATCAAAAAGTGCAATGAAGAATTCCTAGTGTTACTTCTAGCATTTCTTTTCAGATTTATTTCACAAAAGACTCTATCAGAGGTTTCTCTTGAAAGAACAAAGGCCACAGCATATATCAGGTGAGATTTTCTTCAGCCACAGAAACTAAACAATTCAAGATAATGCATGTTAAAATGTTCCCAGCAATGGACCAGTGGTAAACATCTTACAGGAGGACAGTTTTGGAGTTTGCAAGATGTCCATGGGATCCTTATGCTCAGATATAAATAAGATTGAAGTGATCCAAATTTACGCTGCATGATTCTGTGTATAGGTGCTGACACAATTAAAACAGATGCAGATAGTCACAACTGTTATATACTTGGAATTTGGAGTTCTTCTCCTTCCCAAATTAGTAAGTTGAGGACACAAAGTCTTCATGTGAAGATTTTGTCTTGACTACTTTCACAACTACAAGTTTTATCATTTTATAACTTCTTTGAAAAAAGTACTTGTTCCAGCTTTTTCATCGATAGTGTTTCACCCATCATATACCTTCTGTTATTTTTCCACGGGATGTGGGCATTGCTGGCTGTATATATGCTGCCGGCATATATTGTCCATCCCTAATTACCTTCAGAAAGATGGTGTTGAGCTGCCCCTTAATATTTCAAGTCCACAGGTATTCAAAATGCTATGAGTGGGTGCGGAGAATAATCAAAGAGACGAATAGAATTGTCGGCCTTTTTATCTAAAAGATTGGAGTACAAGAATGCAGTTGTTACGGTGCAGCTAAACTAAAACTTTGGTTAGATCCAGGTTGGAGGATTGACAGCAGATCTGGGCACCTCACTTTATGAAGGATATATTGGCCTTAGAGAGAGTACAACCCTTGTTTACAAAAATAATACCTGGACTTCAGAGATTAAGTTTGAGGAGATCTTATATAGATTGGGCTTATGTATTGTAGAATTTAGAAGGTCAAGGGTTGATCTGACAAAATCTTCATGATAACAGGAAAACTGATAGGTTAGATAATGATGAACTATTTCCACTGGTTGGTCATTCAAGAACTAGGTGACATAGTTTAAAAATTAGGGTCAGGTAGCCAGACCATTCACAAGACAGGTTTGGAAGCACTTCTACATGCAAAGGATGACAGAATTTGGAATTCTCTTCCACAAAAGACAGTTGATGCTAGATTAGTTGTTAGCTTTATATCGAAGATAGATTTGCTCAACAAAAATGCATCTATCTAAAAGACATGGGCCAAAGGCAGGTGTATGGAGTTAAACCACACATCATTCATGATCTCATTAAACAGCAAAATAGGCTCAAGGGACTGAATGGCCCACTCCTGCTCCTACACTGCTGAATTATTGAAGTCCATGTTGTATAGGAAAATCCACAGTTCTACGAAGGAAGGCAGGACTCAATCCAATGAAAGAACAGCAATGAAGTTCCACATTAGAATGGTGTGGTGCATGTAGTGAAATTTGCAGATTGTGGTATTCCTAAGTATCTGCTGCCCTTATCCTTCTAGGTGGTAGAGATTTCATTTTATGTCTCAAGAAACTTGGTGAGTTGCTAGAACACCACTTCTCTTTCCACTGCACATCAGTGGTAGAGGGAATGGATGCTCAAAGAGTTAGATGAAATGCCAATCAAGTGGGCTGCTTTATCCTCATTGGTATAAAGCTTCCTGACTGTTATTGGAACTGCACTCATCCGAATAAGTAGAGTATATTCTTGACTCATGCCGTGTAGACAGGGCTAGAGGAGGCAGGAATTGAGTTAATCAATGCTGTAGTCCCAGCTTCTGACCTGCTCTTGCTGATAAAGGCATCAGTCCAGTTCAGTTCCTGCTTAATACTGGCCTCCAAAATATTTATATTAATAGATTCAGTAATGGAAAGTCCATTGAATATCAAGGGGTGATTGTTGGACTCTCTTGTTGCAAATGGTCATTGCTTGGCACTTGTGTGGTTCATAAGTTAAATGGTTCTACTTTGCCCAAACTTGAACGTTGTAGATTAAATTTCAGGAAAACATTTCATGAAGGCTAATTTCAGTGCTAATCCCACAGATGCTGCCAGACCTGGTGTGTTTCTCCAGTAATTTCTGTTTTTGTTTCAGATCTCCAGTGTCCACAGTTCTTTGTTTTATTTTCGTACAATGTAACCTCTACCTAGCACTGTAGTCTTTAGGATATATGTCTGACCCATCCCGTAAAGTTAATGAATTGATTATAGTATGAGATTTTGAGAAAATGGCAAAAGTGAGAATCAAGCCACACCTCCCTCATCTTTTACATACAGGTGATCATTGCCAAAGTCTAACTATTAACCTTAAATCACAATAATTGCCTACATGAGAAAATATGGAATGTCTAAACAATTGAAAATACTACACTACTAGCTATATCTGTGCATGTAGACTAAAACTATCAGCATTTGTTTCCACAATTAAACAGATATACAAACATACATCGGGAATTTTGCAACAAATAAACTAGGTTCACTGTTTAAGTACAAACTTTTTCAACAATTCTTACAGCTCCTCTCAGCAACCTATTATTTTTTGTGGCCGTTAATCCATGATATACCAAAGTTTAATAGAAACCACAGGCTACAAAAGAAGTCCGTGGATCAGAAGGAAACCTTATCCTCTAAGACAGTGTTTGTACAAATCTGACTGCATACACCTTTTACACCTTGTAGAAAAAGTGTCAAGGGTTTGAAAAGCCTGGCTTTCTGATATGAAGTAACTTTTTTTATACATGACAGCAACTAGAAATTTCATTCCCACCTGACAAAATACTCTGCCTCAAATTATTTCCATTGTAATTGATTTCTGAACACAAAAGGATTTGACTTTTATCTGCAGTCAAAACATTTACTACTTTCCATTCTGAAACTTTGTGCTTTTTCATTATTTTTAAATTAAAATCATACAACAAGACAGCACAGAAGGAGACCATTCAAACAATCTTGTCCACTTCAGCTCTTTGAAGTGGATAACCAATTAGACCCTATTGCCTTCCCTTTTCCTATAGCCTTGCATATGTTGTCCTTTAAGTGCTTTGTGTCAGCCCTTTCAGCCTGCTCCGCCATTCTTCACCATCATGGCTGATCGACCAACTCAATGGTCTAATCCTGCTTTCTTCCAATAACCTTTGATCCCATTCACCACAATTGCTAGATTTACTGGCCTCTTGAGCACATTCAATGTTTGGTCATCAACTACTTCCTGTGGTAATGAATTCCACAGGCTCTCCACTCTTTGGATGAAGAAATTTCTCCTCATCTCCGTCTTAAATCAAACACGAAGCCTCATACTGTGACCCCTGGCTCCGCACACACCCAATAATATCGGGAACATCCTCCCTGCATCGACCCTGTCCAGTCCTGTTAAAATTTTAAGTCTCTATGAGATCCCCCCTCATTCATCTGAACTTGATCTAAAACAATCCCAACTTAGTCAATCTCTCCAGCACGTCAGCCCTGCCATCCCCAGAATCAGCCTGGTAAATCTTCACTGCACTCCCTCGAGAGCAAGAGCATCCTTCCTCAGAAAAGGAGGCCAAAATTACACACAATATTTCAGGTGTGGCCTCAACAGTGCCCTCTATAACTGTAACAACACATCCCTGCTCCTGTACTCAAAACCTCTCACAATGAAGGCCAACATACCATGTGCCTTCTTTACCGTCTGCTGCACCAGCATACTTACCTTCAGCAACTGGTGTACAAGGACACCCAGGTCCCACTTCACACTCCCAATTTACACCCATTCAGGTAGTATTCTGCCTTCTTGTTTTTGCTTCTAAAGTAAATAGCCTCACATTTATCCAAATTACATTGCATCGGCCATTAATTCGTCCACTCACCCAACCTGTCAAGATCATGCTGAAGGATCTCCGCAGTCTTGTCACCAGTCACCCTCCCACACAATTTGGTATCATCTCCAAACTTGGAGATGTTACATTTGTTCCCTGATCCAAATCATTAATATATATTGTGAACAGCTAGGGTCCCAACACCGATCCCTGTAGCACCCTACTAGTTACTGCCTGATAATCTGAAAAGGGTCCATTAATTCCTACTCTGTTTCCTTTCTGCGAGCAGTTTCCTATCCATCTCAATGCAACTCCCACAATCCCATGCAGTTTAATCTTGCACATTAATCTTTTGTGAGACTTTGTCAAATGCTTTCTTAAAGTCCAAAAATATTACATCAACTGGCTCCCCCTTGTCAATTCTACCAGTTAGATCTTCATAGAATTCCAACAGATTTGTCAAGCATGATTTCCCCTTCATTAATCCATGCTGACTGTCTGATCCTGCAACTGCTTTCTAAGCACTTGCTATAAAAACCTTGACAATGGATTCAAGAATTTTCCCAACTACCAAAGTTCTGCTCACCCAGTCTATAATTCTCTATAAGCCTGTTCTGTTCATGAAATTTCCCAGGTTCACGGTAATTTTGGACAATGGACTGTTGTGGATTCTTCTTTGGAAGGTACAGAGGTCATATAGAGTCATACAGCATGGAAACAGACCATTCAATCCAATTAGTCCACACTGATCATGTTCCCAAGCTAAGGTCATTCCACCTGCCTGTGGTTGGCCCATTTCCCTCCAAACCCTGAGATAACAAGGTGTGGAGCTGGATAAACACAGTAGGCCAAGCAGCAGAGGAGCTGGAAAGCTGACATTATGGGAAACCCCTCCTATTTTTGAATGTATTCCTCACCTTAATCACTGTGAAATTTTTAGTTTTAGTTTTTAACAATGCCATTTGGCCCTGCTTGATCTTGTTTGCAAGTTGAAAAAGCAACTTCTGAAGCTCCCTTGGGGAAGATGATTTATCTGTCTAATCGTCATTGTAAGTAGAACAAACTGAGGTCAAAGGAATGCCCAGGCAGGGACATGAACTGTGGGTGATCAAATTAGAAGCCTGACCCTCAAGTGATTGAACTGCTAAGGCTCCCTTGGTCTGCTTCTTTATTTTGCTTTTTCTTTACTGTTTATACCCAGAAGTATTACCACACACAACTGAGTGAGTTCCCACCACCAAACCAAAACAACCTTTCTTTTTTAAAATCAATAACCACAACAAACTATCATGTAGCCAATTAAGTGTTTACAAGCAAAGTGTGTTATGGGCATTGTGAAACATGAAAAGTGAAGGGGTCTGGAGTCAACTGGAAACTACATCTGTATCATTAGGGTTCAGGTGATGAGTTCCATCTGGACAGGCCATTTCCTGCTAACAAGGGAACACATGCTCAATGGGCTTCATGAGAAGGTTATTTTGTGAATCCACCAGGGCTTGGAGGCATTATCACAAACCTTCTCTACCCTTTGTGTGTGTTTGAGGTTATAAGCACTGAATGACTTGTTTCTGTGCCATATTTTCCAAGATATGTTAATACATAGCCAAATCCAATGGAATGTAAAGATATGAGCTGAAATTTTAAATCATGGTGCCACTCAGAAGATATGTGCCTGGAATTCTCTCTGGGACCCTCCTACTTAGTTCTGTAATTTTTCCAGACCTGGCCCAAGGCAATTCCTGGCCATGAAAACAGATGTAAAAGTGAAATGTGGAAAGAAAATAAAAGTATGAAGCCACTCTATCAAGCTTGTTCCTTCCGCAGGTCCCTAAGCCATGCTTTCATTTTTCCAAAACATATTTTAGAGAGTTACTCATTAATCAACTGACAAAGTAAATTTTTCACTCTGACCTCCAGAGACTTAAGCTCCAGATCACTCAGGTAAACAAAATCTGGAGCATAATATCGCATCAAATATCCA
Source organism: Stegostoma tigrinum (assembly GCF_030684315.1). NCBI lineage: Eukaryota > Metazoa > Chordata > Chondrichthyes > Orectolobiformes > Stegostomatidae > Stegostoma > Stegostoma tigrinum. Next base: position 48,927,396 of record NC_081373.1, read on the forward strand.
GTTATGGTGCCTAACCAGTTATCCTCCCTGGAACTGGCCCAGCCTGTACTTTGATAACAGTAAACATATAACTCAATGGGTTTTTTTTAACTCTTATGATAGCACATAACAGAGCAAGTCTTTTATGTTCTGTGTTGGAATAATTGGAATGTACTTGTGATTGACTTTTGGATCCAGTTGCAACCGATTTCCCATCTTGCAATGATATATATTGCAAGCACTTTCAGGTGCATCACCTTCAAGGAACATCATCTTCCTTGGACCACAGTACTGTAGAACACACATTTATACTGACAATTTTTGACTGACTGGATTCAAAAATATCTTGATGCTGCCCCTGCCCCATGTACATCTTTCCTGAAAAGGTTCTCTGCAACATCTTAATTTTAATAAATGAAAAGTTTCTCAATGACTTTAAAGTTATATATAGACTCATCCATTTATAATGCAGGAAAATGTGTACCATTATTTCACCAGCCATGTGATATACACGTCAAATGTAACATGTATTGAAGTGCATTCATGACTTCAGACTGAATGGAGAATGGCCTGACACTCAAAATTTCAACTGCCGAATATTTGAACTTAATTTATCATTGTCATGTACTGAGATACAGTGAAAAGTATTGTTTTGCATGATATATAGGCAGATCGTACCAAACAAAGTGCATCAGGGGTAGCAAAACAAAGTGCAGAATACACAGTTTCACAGCCACACGGAAGCTGTAAAGCGAGGTGAGAATTAATATTTTAAATGTGTATTCAAAAGTTTGATCAGATGCTTCCCTGCTGCTGTTCTTGAATCCAAAAGTACTTGCAACCAAAAGTAACGTTGGCCTGTAGCAGTTAATGATACATTCCCCATGTCAATGTCATTACTATTCAAAGTGCATTTACTGACTATTTTTACAGGGTATAAATGTTTTCTCTTACTGTTGCCATTTCTTGGCCTGAAGGGTGCAAGACGAAAAGCTTCAACTAAATCCACCATACTCAGATTCCGAATTATCAAACAACTGTGAAAGCAGCTGTAACAGAGCTTGCAGAGCAAAAACAGAAAACAAAAATGAGAAAGCTGCTTTCAGGGAGGAGGAATGGAAATAGAGTGAGATATAGTCAAGAAGTAAATAGTGATCATTGAGATCACAGAGTAAACAAAGCAGTACTTTCGGTCTTTTTTTGAAGTAAATGGTTATGACAAACTCCAAGTTAAGTCACAAATGGTCTAAAGAGTTAATCATGGAGTTCCATTAATTGACAAAGTGTTCGAATCATTTGCACTGTAGGAGGGCATTTGACTCGCCTCACTGGCACATTTCTTTCGTAGTTTTGTTCAGTTAATCTCACAACCAGTAGTCTGTGATTCCTCAAGACTACATTTCTTGTTCTTCCACATACTTGTTGAATAGTCTTTTGAATGTTCCTGCTGAATCAGCTTTCATGCTCATTGCCTTCGATGCGTTCCAGGTCACTAAAACTCATTCTGTGACAAAGGTTTGCTCTTGTTCCCTCTGGGCATTTTATCTAATCACACTAATTCTATGCCCTTTCATTACTGAATCTTCTGACACTGGAAAAAGTATCTGTTTATTCACTCTCCCAAAACAATTTAAGCACTTCATCAAATGTCTCTGTCATATCTTTTCTGTTACAAGAACAGACAAAAAACTTCTACAGTCTCACCATATCACAACAAAACTTGATCCCTGTTGCAAAATTGGGTACAGTACCTGCAGATTAGAAGGCAAGTTAAAATTTGGTATGTATAAAATGCTGGCGGGGGGTGGGGGGAGCTGGATGAAGTAGTGTGTGGTCCCTTTAAGAAGGTCACGTGTCTTTTCTATGCTTACAGGTTTAAAAGAATGTCTGTGAGCAGCAGCAGCTCGTGAGTTTGCAGATGCTCAAAGTGGACCCAAATTTGTATCACAAGGCTATACTGTTAGCAGGCCAAGCAGCATTTTTATCAAGACAACAGGTTTTTGAGTTTAGCCATTTAATTCAAAAGAAGGCCCTTACATACAAACCAGATGTTTTGCTATCCTGCTAGGTAACATTTTGTATATTACGTTAGTGTTATTGGTCATGCTATGGGATTCTTTACATTCGCCAGTAGCAAGCGTAATATACAAAATACCATACAAGGTCTGTGAGAAACATATATAAGCCACACTGGAAGAAAACTGACAATAAGGATATGCAAACACCAACTAGCCACCAAGAAACAGGATTAGTTTTCACTGATCTCAAAACACACGGACAAAGAAGGACACAGATTCAACTGGGACAACACATCCATAGTAGCACAAGCCAAACAGAGACATGCCAGAGAATTCCTGGAGCCCTGGCATTCAAACCAGAACTCCATCAACAAACACATTGAAGTAAATCTGCTTTACAAACCATTGAAAAAACAGAAATGGAAGATATGTCAACCACCCCAGTAAACCAAGGCATATAAATAACAATCGTGACAGAACACCAAATGCTTCACTGGAGACGCACTGACAATGTTACCCAGCAGGGTGAGGAAACGTCTACAATAAAACACATAGGCTCAGTGAGCGAGTCTACAACTTCATCCACAACCAGAGCTATAAATCTTCTCAAAAACTTTATACTAAAAACTAGTTTAAATCTGATAGTTTTGACAACATAGGCCCAATCCTTTTGTAAGGAACTGACATGTCATCGAGGATACAAAAGGAGATGGCAGTTGGAAAATCAAGAGAACCAACTGCCATCTGATCAGAGATCTGCTCTTTCAGCTCTTAGATAACTATCTCATTATCTAATTAAGAAAGGTACCACAGCACTCTTAGTTAATATTCCTGACAGATGAAATCACAGAGAGAACATTCCTGACAGCAGATGAACTGAGAAGGCACAGAACATTCCAGAAGATTAAACCTGGCCGTAATTGAGAAACTAAGTTCTAATTTTTTTTTGGTTTATATAAGTAGGACTCATATTTATTGGAACAGCAGACCATTAGAATCTTGCTTTATTCAGGAATAATTGGTACTGAGGAAGGGAATTGTTTGGTTTGTTAATGGTTTTTTTTGTTCAAGTTAGATAAATAAATTGCTACTTGTTGATTCTAGAGTGAGTATCAGGAGGTTATTTCATTTATCTATTCCTTTGTAACAGATTGAGTGTGATAGGCAGGGTGTACCACTTTTCACATTGCTTTTAATAGATCATAGGACAGGGAGAGCATCTTTGGGTGTTTCTAGTTTAGCTATCGGGGGAGGGGGGAACCCTCTACTTTATAACAATTCCTAATACCATTCCAGTCAATATTTTCTACACACTCTAAACTATGGTACCTAAATTTTGATACCATACTCCAACTAATCCCTAACCAGTGCTTTAAATAAATTGGTTTGCTATGACCCTAATCTCTATTTACCAACATCTGGATGAGTTAGCTGGATGGCGGCTTGTGATACAAAGTCATGCTAAAAGGATGGGTTCAATTTTCATACCAGCTGACGTTACCATTTACGTCCCACCTTCTAAAACCTCTCCCCTCACCTGAAGTGAGGTGACCTCAGATTAAGCCACCACCACTTGTCTGTCTTTAATTCGAGCAACATCATCCATGACAATGACTTTTATATTGATCAATGGTGATTCATTATTTAGGAGCAGCTTCCTTCCAGCTGTTGTCAGTCTATTGAATTGACTTTAGCCTCAAATATTGTAGCCTGCAATGTAAGCTGTATGTTCCTAAATCTTATTGATCTGTACGTGCCTTGCTTGCTGTGATCTGCCTGTACTGCTCAAAACAAAGCTTTTCAAAGTATTTTGGTACACATGACAGTAAATCAAACACCTTCCTCTGTATTTTATCAATATTTTAAATCTGTCCCGTTCTTAATCTACCTTTTTTTTCCCTCAATTTTTCCCAAGTCCTATCTGTGCTACTCAAATGTAATTTCTCCCCACTCTTTGGCACTATCTTCCCAGCCCCTGAACAATGCAGGCAATGATGAGATAACAAAATGTGAAGCTGGATGAACACAGCAAGCCAAGCAGCATCTCAGGAGCACAAAAGCTGACGTTTCGGGCCTAGACCCTTCATCCTATGTTTGGCCTGCTGTGTTCATCCAGCTTCACACTTTGTTATCTCGGATTCTCCAGCATCTGCAGTTCCCATTATCTCTGCAGGCAATGACGAGTAAGTTTGCAAAATATGGCAAGATCGGAAGAATTAAGAAAGAAGTTGAGGAAAGAAGATGTCAAATTTTCCAGCCATGGTTTTAGTGTTGAGATTAGAATCTCACTAGTGAGCATTTGAGACATAGGTGTGTGTATTAACATCTATTTATTACCTGATCACAATCCACTAATATACTGTTTGTTGCATTATCAGGTTGTGGAAACTTGAAGGCATCAATTCCTGGCATGAAATTCTGAGCAGGAATGCAGCAGATTCAGAAATTACCTGCTCCTCCTGTCCTCCAACTTGGACAACATTCCTCAAGGTCTCAAGCCATGGTTTACAGACAGCAAATCTCTGCGTTCTTCATCCACAGTGGGCATTCACCACTGTGGAGCAAGATGCATCTCAGGAATCTTATCTAGGTCTCTCAGCCCACATTCATTTTGCGCTTCCTTGCACACTCAAAGTCGTTGTCTTCCACTTTGGCAACTTATTGCATCATTTAAACTTACAGATTCACATTATGGCTGCCAGGCTTTGCTGTTTAGCACAGATACAAAGGCAGACTCTGCTCACGGTTGTGTTGCCTAATCGCATCATTATACATAAATGTCACACCTACAGCACGTGCTAGCAGCTTACACGGCAAACATACTGTACGTGACTCATCTAGACAGCTAGGACGCAAAGTCCGTGGGGGTGTAATCCTTTGTTTGTCTTGATCTGACTGTCATCAATGGGGATTCCACCACAATCAAGAACAACCATCAGTCTACAAACAACAGGATATCATAATCGCTAAAATTGAAAAAGTTGAGAAAACAGTTTGTGGTTTGGACATTTGATTTACAGAATTAAGTTAGCACAGTATATTCTTTTTCCCACCTATAGTGTAAGTATTGTGCTGTTGTTTTTTTTTCCTCTGGCTTAATTGTAATTCAATATATTTGAAGGTTTTGAAGAGGTACAGTTTAAGTTACGTAAAATAAGAAATCCTTTATATTCGTTGCTTTTGTTGAAGTTTAGTGTTGTCTCATTGGGGCCTTCCATTGCTAATGCATTTACTTCGGGATAAGGTTCACACTACAAAAGATCCTTGTAGAGGCATTCCATGTTCCTCCTTGTCAAGCTCCTCCATGTCCCACTGTATCAAGGTCTAGAAACATTAACTGTTGTTTCTCTCTCCACAAGTGCTGCTAGACATGCTGAATTTATCCAGCAATTTCTGCTTTCGTTTCTGGAATTAACTCCCTGAAAGGGGATGGTTGAGTCAGAAATTCAAACATTTAAGCAATATTTATATATTCGCTTCTGTTTCCATAGCCTCTGGAGCTATGGGCCAAAAGCTGGAAAATGGAATTCATGTGGTCAGATCTTTGTTGACTGGCATAGACACAATGGATCAAATGACCTTCCTCCATGCTATAAATAACTGAGACTGCCTGAAGTTGATATGTTACTGATTTTTTGTGAAAGCCTGCCCTTACTTTTGTATGTCAATTTCAATGGTTATTTATATGTCATTAAATAGGGGTTGCTACTCAATTGATGTTCCACAATATTTAATTTGCTTATCAGCTACATGCATTTATTCTATTTATGCTGGCCATGTAGCTGACACTCTATTCTTTTTTCATATTTTCTAAACACCTTATATCCAAAAATATATAATTGCTAGCTCTGCTCTTTGTTAAGCCATGGTAACCTCACTACAAACTGTTGCCTCCAACTCCCACATTTTATTTCAGATGCTGGGCACATTGCTGTACAACCTCAAGAATGAGTAAAATCAATTCTGGTAAATATTTGACAGCTGATATCTCTGCTAAGCAACAGGATATGGATAATTTACAAAAAAGCAATTGACAGTAGTGGACACACAAGCTAATGTTGTTGAACTCACTGGGGAGTTTTCAAAATCCTGAAAGAAATCTGTCAAGAATTCTTTCTTTGGATGTCAACACAGTGAAAGGAAACAAAATTCATGGAACTGATCTGGGCAGCGATGTGCAGACTTCAATATATTTGTGACAATACCAAGGGAGGATGCAGGAATTTATTAACAGTGTATTTCATGAAACAGCGATCTTTGCTACCACCCCCAATCTTCTCAACTGAGAAATAAAAATGCTACCACTGAGCAAAAGGAACCTCAGAGGAGTGATCACAGCAACATTAATAGAACACAAAGACTCAAGTTAAAGTGTGTTGGAAACAAGATTGGGTGTATCCAAAAGAATGAAGTCACAGTCATCAAGAAGCTTTATAGTGCATCGTGTTCAGGGGAAGAGACTGTATACCAGAAAAGCTAAGGCACCATGGTCCCAACCTGAACCTACAGCATATTCAAATAAACCCAATCAGCTGCAGAGGTGGTGACAGGAAGGTAGAGTAAGTAGCAGAGAACTTTGGGTGGAATAGCAGGTAGGTGACAATAAATACACTATAAAATGAGACTTTTAAGGATCCAGTGACGCAGTGGTAATATCCTGACCTCTAGGCTAGGAGTCTTGATTTCAAATCCCAACTGCTACAGAGGAGTGAGATAATATCTCTGAACCAGTTAATTCGAAATATCAAGGCGTTCAGAGGCTGTTTGGCACTGTGGCCGTCACTACCACTGTACTAGGAGACCTGGGTTCACATCCTCACCTGTTCCAGAAGCGTACAATAACATCTCAGAATGGGTTGATCAGAAATTTTCTATGAGTAGAGTGCTGTTGTAATTGTCAGCTTGTTTGACTTTGGTTAATTCTGACTCTCCGACATCTTCTCTCACCAGGACCACTATTTTTCAGTCAATCTTTTCTTCCAAAAATAAACTATATGTTTTCAAAATCTGAAACCAATCAAAACACCACTTCAACGTGATGTTATTGTTGGATGTTTTTTCTCCTTCCAACAAACTATGCCTAAAGCTGCGACTTGTCTTGTTGCTGGTCATCTATCCTGGGCCTAAATATATCCTCTAGCTGGTTCCCCTCTCACTGATGTAATGATGCTAAAATGCTGTGTCCATAATCCTGGGCCTTAATATATCCACTTGCTGCCTTCTCTCACTGCTTTTTTGAAGCTGAATTACTCTGAAGAACTGGTTAAGTATTTGAAGGTTAAATATTTGCAGCACTATGGAAAAAGAGAAGCACAATGAAACTCATTTGTTTGATCTTCAGAACAGCAGCATTAATATTATAAGCTGAAAGGCAACCTTCTATGCTGCATTATTCTCTGTTTATTAGATGGCTCTTCAAAGCAATCTTCCAAAGGAAATTCTACTTAATACGATTAATTATATAGCATTACCACTGTAAGTGCTTTCTCGCACAAGATTCCTACTGTGGTGTCAGGAGATTGAACGACATACGAAAAATCTGGAGAAAGACTTGCACATTTTCCTGTACACAATGTCTGTGCAGAGTAACAAATGTAACATTTATAGGAAAATAAACATAAAACAGTGGAAGAACATTTTCTGAAGAAGGATCCAGGCCCAAAATGTCAGCTCTCCTGCTCCTGTTTGTCCTGTTGTGTTCATCCAGCTCTACGCCTTCTTATCTGAGAAGCTCAGTAGATCAGGTAATGTCTATCTTAAAGAATATGTGAGCTGACACATAAGCATTGAACACTCAAAGAAGGTTCAGCCAGTCATGGAAAAAGGATGTACACAGTAGTGATCATTGGTCTCTGTGCCTCCAGGGGGACATAGTCTTTTTCTTTTGTGGGGAGGCACTGTCCCCTCTGACCAGTCAGAACAGGATTGTCTCCATACCTAAGAGAAACAGAATCAGTGACGAGCTGCTCCATCAAAATTTTTTTTCTCTCATATGCTGATCCATCACAAATTCTTCTTTTCTCACACTTGCCGCTGATTAGGTTTATTAATGAGCCTATCACCTTCAAACATGAGGAATAGTTAGCCTACAATGGGAGGAGCCATTTGGAAAGTAAATGTCTCTGGTGAGTAAGTCACTAGTGTTACTGCCAGTCAAGTCCAAGCTCATTATGTATTTAAATAAAAATAGTTTGCCGAATCTATAAAATAGTTCAACCCCACTGAAATTATGACATTGGCATCTGGATGCCAAAGTATGCTAATGCTTTGTAGAGACTTCAAAAGACATTTACTCCAACTTATCTATGATTGAGGGTTTGCAGATAAACTGGGACGTTCTCCTTAGAGCTAAGAAGCCTGAGGGGACTTGGGATGTGTTAAAAACATGGATAGATTAATGTTTGTTCATCAGGTAGTCCAGATTTAACTGATCTATCAGAAGTATGGATAATTGTTGACAATTCCACAGTGTTCAGAACCATTCTGACTGTAAGTACTTCACTGTAGGTGAAGTGTTTTTGGATAGTCTGTGATGCTGACAAGTCCATTTTTTATTATTATTATTATTCGTTCTACCAGATATGAGTCATATCCATTAAAGTCCACCAAAGTTGGCAGTTATATTGGCCACTTTAAAGGAGTTTCAAAAATTTCTGCCTGATTTAATTGAATGACTCATTGTTTCCTTCACAGGAAAAGTTAGAATAGCAAATTGGCTGAAGTAACTAACACCATTAAGTGGTGCTTAATTTGAAGTAAGTTGTTCATGCATTAGCATTAGAAATGGGGTTTGGCTTTAAATTTGTGAAATGAATCACTGATATCATAAATACAGTGACATTTGTCCTGTCATAACTTTCCATTTACCTCCACTGATCTGTGCTTACTCAGCACATAGTCAAACCTCAAACTCCACAGTGCAACTATCAGCTAGTCTATATGCTGACTTAGTAGATCTCAGCTGGCATGAAAGAAGTAGTTTTTCAGTTTGCCATGTCATTGAGAAGTGAAAGTCAAACATAAGCCATTACCACTGGAAATATCTGAAAGACAGACAATCTGAGGTCTGTAGTGCTACCTCTAAGGTACAAATGACAACTGATAACAATTGTCAAGACTTGCACATGAACGGTGATCATTTGACGAGGAAATGGACAATGGTTATTGGGCTGCTCATTGAACTGTAAGGACTACACCCCAGCAATAAGCCAATCAGACTTCAGTCAGTTAAAAATGTCTGTTTTGCACACACAATGGCACTTCACATTTAAGAGATTAAAGCAGCTTGAGATCAAAATATGAATACAATAACATTTGCTTCGTGCATTGCCGTTTTCCTCAACCAGTTGCCACACAAATATGATTCAGAGATAGTGGGCACTGCCGATGCTGGAGAATCTGAGATAACAAGGTGCAGAGCTGGATGAACACAGCAGGCCAGGCAGCATCAGAGGAGCAGGAAGGCTGATGTTTCGGGTCTGGACCCTTCTTTCTGAAGAAGGGTCCAGACCCGAAACGTCAGATTTCCTGCTCCTCTTGATGCTGCTTGGCCTGCTGTGTTCATCCAGCTCTACACGTTGTTATGCCACAAAAATAATGTTTCTTTTAAATAGTAACTGGGCAATAACAATCTGTAAATGTTGAAACTTCTGTGTTGCTGGAATTCATGTAAACATAATTATATTGGCACTGTTACAACCTTTAAATGATTCTAATACAAAATACAATTTTTTTATTACTTCACACAAAGTGACAAGAAGTCAGCAAATTGAGAAAGCAATTGTGTGAGCCAACTTTGGCCTGATCAGGAGTGAATGGCTGAATACTAGTTATATTTATTGTGTAGAAAACAGAAAACTGTTAAAGTACTGCCATTAGTTTGGCAAATACAGACTGGACATGCCTAAATGACAAGCATAGACTCACATTCTACTAACAGAACAATATATAGGCCATTCAGCCAAACAGGTAGTGTTTCTGCTCCATCAAAGTGTTCTTATATCCTTTTTTTTAAACCTTTCACATACATCATGGCTTACCTACACTTATGCCAGCATGGTCCACATTATAAACAATCTGAGGAAAACAACTAAACTGATTTACAAACCTGCATGCTGGAAATGTAAGTTCTGATCACAATTTATTAAAGGCTTTCTGTAATTTCAATTAAAAAATTACTAGCATCATATAATTTAATCACTTCCCCAGAAAAATGTTACTGAAAGAGTACCTCTGTTACTCTGAGTCAATTTTATTCTCAAAAACTAGCAATTTTAGGTCACATGAATCACAACCTCCATCACGTTTGGAAGCCAGTTCACCACAAATATGACATCAAATTATCTGGGTCACAACTTCGGCAGTCCGATTTCTTCTCTTCCTTAAAAATTAGTCCAGATTACTTCCCTTTCATCCACTGACATTGTCAAAGAGCTGTTAACTATATGAGATAACAAGATGTAGAGCTGGAGGAACACAGCAGGCCAAGCAGCATCAGAGGAGCGGGAAGGCTGACGTTTCGGGTCTAGGCCCTTTTCTTTTCTGAAGGAGTGTCGAGGCCCAAAACGTCAGCCTTCCTGCTCCTCTGATGTTGCTTGGCCTGCGTGTTCATCCAGTTCGACACCTTGTTATCTCAGTTTCGCCAGCATCTGCAGTTCCTACTATCTGTTAACTTTATGACACTTGTTTTCAGAATAGTCTTTAATTTTCTTTAGTAGTCTGGAGTAAATGAGATCAAGCTTTGCAACATAATGAACCTGGAATACAGTTCACAGAAAGTCCTGCAACTTTTAAAACAGTGGCATGCTGTCATGATGTGACATTCCAGTATAAAGGTGCCTGCCTCACTTTCAGCCCTTTTCTGATGAAGGGTGTAGGCCCAAAACGTCAGCTTTTGTGCTCCTAAGATGCTGCTTGGCGTGCTGTGTTCATCCAGCCCCACACTTTGTTTTCTCACTTTCAGTCTCGCTGTCCATGTAATGGAGTTAGTGTAGACTTGCAATTATGCATATCTGATATACAGTAACATAAGTACACACAGAATCCAGACTGTGTGATATTTTGGACACAAAGTGTTATAAACAATCTTCAAGACACATGTCTGAAGAAGAATCTGACTCTCTGTGGCACATGTTATTTGGGCTAACCACAAATTGCATCATGTTGGAAATACATGGGTACTGAAGCTCGTGATGGCAGCTAGTTAGTGGTAGTATGTAGACAGAAAAAAAAGTGATAGCGAGGCAGATTTATACCATAATGTCATAAATCATGATCATATTATAGGATACAGATATCTTAATATCCTCCACCATTCAATGACATCAAAACGTATCTAACAAACCTCAACTTTGCTTTAACTTTACACCATAACCCTCAATTCCCATACCATCAAAGATCGGTCTGTCTCAACCTTGAATATACTTGCTGACACAACCTCGACAACACTCGGTGGTAAAGAATATCACAGATTCACAATCCACAGAAGAAATTGTTTCGCAACTGGGTCTAAAATATGCAACCTATTATTCTGAGTTTGTGCATTTTGGTCCTAGGCTGTCCCACAAAGAGAAATACCTTTTCACATGTAATGCTCGAAGAATCGTGTATGTTTCAATCAGATGCCTCTCATTCTTCTAGAATCCAATGAATAGAGCCACAATCTATTCAAGGCGTGATTGGCCTGCTCTCGTTCTTATGCACCTATAATACTCAACATCTCCTCATAAGACAGTTCTCCATACCTAGTATCAGCCAAATGAATCTTCTCTGCTCTGCCTCCAATGCCAGTACATCACTCCTTAGATAAGAGGTATAAAACAGTTCACATATTACTGCTGTTGTCTGATTAGTGCCTCGGATAGTTTTAGCAAAACTTCCCTACCTTTCATATTTCATTCTCTATGAAATAAAGGTGAACATTTCATTTGCCTTTCCCCTATGAGGGGCATGGACAGGGTAGATGGGAAGAAACATTCCCCTCTGGTGGAGGGATCAATGAACTGGAGCATAGAATTTAGACACAGGGCAAGAGGTTTAAAGGGGATGTGAGGATTTTGTTTTCATCCAGAGGATGGTGGGCATATCTAAAACCCTCGTAACATGCAAGAAATATTTAGATGTATATTTGCAATGCCAAAGCATTCAAGGCTATGGGCCAAGTGCTAGAAAATGGGATTAGGATAGTTGTGATGGTTTTTGATCGGTATGGCCAAAGGGATTTTTCCTGTACTGTAGACCTCTATAACTCTATCCGCCAAGCTTTTGCTCACTCACTTAACCTGTCTACACGTGTTTCATTTATTCATGGGATTGTGGGAATCACTAGCCAGCCAGTATTTATTGCCCATTCCTAATTGCCCAGACAGCAGTTTAAAGTCAGCCACATTGCAGTGGTTCTGGAGTCACATGTCGGCCAGACTGGCTGAGGATGGCAATTTCCTTCCCTAAAAGGTCTTTCGTGAACCAGATTTTGTTTCTCCCACCACCAAGTGGCAATGGTTTCACAGGCATCATTAGACCAATAACGCCACATTTTTATAGATTTAAGTACCACCTGCCATGACATGACTTGAACTGTAGTCTCCGGTTAACAAGCTGGATATAATGCCACTAGGCCATCACCTGTCTATCATCCATCTTTGCGCCATCCTCTCCATTTGCCTTCCCACCTATTTTTGTGTCATCTGCAAACCTGGCTGTAGCACAGTCATGCTCCTCACCTAAGTGTTATATAGTAGTTAAATTATACCTGCAGTCTTGTTCCCTACGACACATCACAGACTGCCATCCTTTCCCCAATTCTGTTTTCTGTTAATTAGCCAATCCTCTATTCGTGTTAATCTACTGCCTCCAACACCATGGGCTCTTATCTGATTTAGTTACCTAATGTGTGACATCTTATGACATGCCCTTCAAAGTCAAATCTATTCATCCACTGATTCCCCTTTACCTATCCTGCTCGAATCCACCTCAAGGAATTTTAGTAAATTTGTCAGCTATGGTTTCCCCTTCATTAAGCCATTCTTTCTCAGGTTGACATATAATGTATTTCTAAATGCTCTATCACATCCTTTGTAATAAGATTTGCTAACATTTTCCCAAGATCAGAAGTTAAGCTAACCGGCCTGCAATAACCTTTCTTTGTCTCCTTCTCTTTTTAAGAAAGGATGTTACACTGACAGATTCGATTTTCTGGGACATTTTCAAAATGTAAAGATTCCTGAAAGATTACCATCTACAGCATTCATTTTCTTTGCAGCTGCTTCCTCTAATATCCTAAGATGTATCCTGACAAATCCAATGGATCTACTGGTCTTTTCCCCTATTAATCTCCCTCACACTTTTCACCCAGTGTAGTAATTGCATTCATTTAATCTCCTCCTGCTGTCCTTTTAATGGTTAGTAAGTTTGGAATCATGTGGCTGACAGGGCTGGATGGTCTTGAAATGATGCCACAATACAATCTGCCTTAATTCTTGTCACAACTGTTTCTGCAGAATCAATTTTAAGAACAACACTATCAATACCATTAGAAACTGAATATTTTCAAACATGCAGAACATTCAATTAACATGTTACCCATATCTTGTTCAAAAAACTATACTGTCCTGTTTCACACCTTTCTCATCTTCTATATTCAGGTTTCATTGAGACCCAAGGCTCATTTCAATATTGCAAGGAGCAGAATATTGACCTGGAACTGCTCTGAAAATTTTATTCTTTCTTGAGGGTTGGTGAAGGTGCACAACATGGTGGTGGAGGAGAGGAGATCTAGTTTAATGACACGGGCATCAGTTGACCAAGTTGCTCTAACGTTAAACATTTTACATTCAACTAGAAATTCTTGGCAGCCTGCATATGCATGATAGATATGCTATGCTAGACATCTATGATGCAATCAAGGAAGCTGATGCCAATGAATGGCGATTGTCGTGCTTTCGTTCCTTCAAGTTCGAGATGATCTGGGTGTGGATTAGGATATCTACATTACTAATTTAACTAGATGCCTCCTGGTGAGGAAGAAATATGAAGTTTATTGCATGACACCAACTATTTGCAGATTAAATGAATATAACCCACATTACTGGAGAGATTGTAAGGAGTATGCTAGCCCCAGGTCTTTCTTTACACTCTGACTAAGTCCCTGTGATGTAACGATGGCAGGCGGTGATTGTGGCACTTATTCAAGCATTAACCAGTTCAGACACTCTTATGGGTTCAGTCTTCTACGCAGATGTGTATTCTTCAGATGTGGCTTGTCATTCAGTTCATCACAATAAATAATGTATAATGAACCCCTCCTACAGGGATCAGGTGGTTTCTTCATACAGTCCTGTTTACACTCTGGACAATGTGCAATCTCCAATGATACACATCTCTGTGGGCAATCATCCCTTTTCTGTTTACATTTCACCTGTTGCCCAGTTCCTTGCATCATATAATGTTTATTGTAATGCACAGCTTACTGTGTGCCACAGGATTTCTCCTTATTACATCGCACTTTCTAATAAGTGGAGTAAGTATGGGGTTAACTACTTATGCAGGATAGGAAACCAAATCTCCAGGTTTCTTCCCAGTAAATTTGTCTCATACCACATCAGACCTACGATCCCAGAGCTACATACAAGACAGTGGCGTCCTACTTCAAGGGTGATGCAATTGATCTGACCTCATGTTTAGCTTTCGCATTAGACTGGTTGGGGGGCGGGGGGGGGGGGGGGGTGGTGGGAAGGAGGTGGTAGTGGTGAGCCTGCTGAAAGCTGGCAAATAAAAGGCTACAAAGTTGCTGAAATATTCATTCACAAATTGTGGCCTAATATCCAAAAATGACCACATCAGTATTACTGTATTACAAATTTCATGTAAGACTCAAATAATTGCATCTATTATAGTCCTAAGCTACTTGTTAAACATAAACTCCTTGAACTCATTGGGAGAAATGACAATGAAATAAAAGAGTTCCTATTGAAAACATTGAAGCCCATTCCCAAGGTCTGGAGGGGAATTTGTGAAGACTGAAGGTTAGTTTTATTTTCTTTCCGCACTAAGATTGGTACATACCTGAAAGACAGCACTTAGTTCCATGGTGTTCTGGAGATCCCAGTACACCATATGGACAATTAAGCCCTGATTTGGCTCTTGAAGAGTCCCCAATGTCCTCACTACAAATTTCCTGTGCATTCCATCAAAGTAAAGCTGGAATGATCAGTCATTCAACACACTTTAATACATCAACAATAGTGAAATGTTCCCTGTGTATAAAATCTGTTTTTGCAGCCACGTTGCTCTGCATTTGTTGTAGTCAACTCTTAGCACAATGCCAGCAAATTATTAGATATTCCTGGTCTCTGATTTGATTTTGTAGAATCGAGTTTAGCCAGATGTGTGACTTGCTGTCCATTGAGCCACTGCAGTCCAGATATATGGCTCAATTTCTTTGATATCTATATCACGACTAGTAAAACTTTCAGAAACACTCTGGAGGGTGCCATTATCGGCACTTGTCCTTGCAAGTAGAGGTTACTATGGCTTCAATATACAAGACGTTTGTTAGCAAAAGCCTCAAGATGAAGTAGAAAAAAGATTTACAAGGATGTTGCCAGGGTTGGAGGGTCTGAGCAAGAGGGAGAGGCTGAATACACTGAGGCTATCTTCCCTGGAGTATCAGAAGCTGAGGGGTGACCTTACAGATGTTTAAAAAATCATGAAGGACATGGATATGGTGAATAGTCAAGATCTTTTCCCCAGAGGAGGGGAGTCCAAAATGAGAGGGCATAGATTTAATTTGACAGGGAAAAGATTTAAAGGGGTCCTAAGGGGCAATCTTTTTTCACGCAGAGGGTAGAACATGTATGGAATGAAGTGCCAGAGGAAATGGTGGAGGCTGGTTCAATAAAAACACTTAAAAGGCATCTGGATGGGTATATGAATAGGATGGGTTTAGAGGGGCATAGGCCAAATGCTGGCAAATGGGACTAGATTCATTTAAGGCATTGGTCAGCATGGATGTTCTGGGCTGAAGGGTATGTTTCTTTGCTCTACATCTCTATTACTCTATAAATCTTTGCAAGATTGGAGGGATTATTACAAGTTCCTTCTTATCCAGAAGATAAACTAATGGCTTGTGACATATTTCAAAGACCACTTTCAGACCAATGATGCAGTCTGAATATCTGTAAATCACATGTAAGAGACATCTTCCTTCTCAATCACAGTATATTCTGTTTCTACATTAGATAGGTCTCCCGATGCATAATAGGTTTGTTTGCAACATCTGTCTGTGTGCTCTTGGAAGATTGCTGCTCAGAGGTCTGTCATATAAACATTGGCTATTATCACTGGAAATGAAGGATAATAATGCATTAGGGCAACTGTAAAATGTCAACATTACATTGTTCTTCTGAAATTTGATTTTGATGCCTTGGTTCATGATTTCTCAGACATTTCATTCCCAGAGTACACAAGATTTCTCCTGTGGTCCCCAAAGTTAAACATGCAAATTAGGAGCTTATTTGATACCTCAAGCCTGCTTCACCATTCAATAAGATCATGGTTGATCTGATTGTAACCTCAAAATCACAACAATGTCTACTCTCAATAATCTTTCATCCTCTTGTTTAACAAGGATTTGTCCATCTCTGCCAAAAAAATATTCAAACTCTGCTTCCAACACCTTTCCATAAAAAAGTTACAATGGCTCACAACTCTCTGAAAGAAACAAAATTCAACTCACCTTTGTTTTAAATGGGTGACCTCTGATCTTTAAAAGCGGTGACCCTCAGATCTTGATTCAACTCTGAGAGGAAACATCCTCTCCATATCTACCCTATCAAGATAGCTCAGGATCTTACACATTTCAAACAAGATACTTCTTGCGTTAAACACCAGTGCATAAGGACAGGGTGTTGGCAGCGCAAGGCATGGCCACCAATGGTGGAAATTGAAGACATACACATAGGCAGAACTGGAAGGGTGCAAAGATTTCTGGGAGCAACAGGCTAGAGAAGCTGTCAGCGACGGCCAGGGCAAGGTTGAAGAATTTAAAAACTCACCAGGCAGTCCTGAAATGTTGACCCAAAATGGAGAATTACAGTAGTGAAGTCCTGGAAATGCAGGTGGTGGCTAGTGTGTTAATTTCCGGATATCTCCCACATGATTCTGCATACATGGCTATCAAGGATCCCAGTGACAAACCAGTGAGATACAATAATAGGGTGAGATTCCAAGACAAAGGAAATACCTTGAGTAGGGGTGTTCTCATTCATCTGAGTGCGCCCTGGGCATATGCACAGTGGCAATACAAGCAATGACACTTCCTAAATAGGATTACCGTTACGCTGGTCAGCAGACTTTTGAGGACGCATTGCTAGTGTCTAGGCAGATCAGGAGACACCCTCTAATGCTCTCTTACAAAGCTGTTGGTGATCTTATAAGTTTACCAAGCTCTCCATAACATTTTCTTTCAAACAGCGCGAACCTTGAGGACAGTGGGGCATTGGAAGGAGATAGCTCAAATGGAACAGTATTAGCAGCATGAGGCAAGACAGAAAATCATGTTGAAAGGACGTGGCATAGAGCAGAGAACTGCCTCTGCTGCATGACCATGTGGCCTTTTCCTAGTACCCTCTGGGAAGAGGATCCACCTCCTCTCCATCCTCGCTCCAGATGCAGATGCATAATTGCAATGAGATCAGGGCCTGTCCTGAACCACTCCTCTGAGGCACTTTGACAGCTCATTCCACATAGAGCAATGGAAGGCTTCAGAAAAACTAATGCTCTATCACAAAAAAAAAGATCAGTCTCACTGAACGTTGGCATGGGGAGTCTAAATGAGTCAGACTTTCTTCCGTCTCTGTTCCCTTCACCTCTTCTTCCAAATGGTAGGAAACCCTCCTCCATATCATTTTAAGGGCTTAACTGTATGAAAATCTAAACCTGCTGGAGACAGGACAAAGTGTTGCAATGGCTTCCCAAAGTCTCCTCTGGGGAACTTACCTAGGAGTGATGTGGAAACCATCAGGCCATTCCAGAGAAATGCACATCCAATTTGACCAGTTACAGCCTCGTTTAAGGGCTATTTTCAGAAACCCACATCTGTTTCTTGCCATTGGAGCCCAGAGGCAGGGCTGCGTTAGATAGCTTTAATCAGGAGACACAAGGCCCATGGATGGGATACAGAATGGCATCCACACTGACACCCCTCATGAGACTGTGCCAGTTCTTTCCTTATACTAGCCTATATAAGTACCTCCATTTCAAGATGTTGGCATGGTCCAACACAAGTCGTCACATGAGATAGGGATACTAACCAAACATGCTGCAGATCCTCCTACTGGAATTCACACTTGTCTGTTTCACTCACCATACTTAAATGGCCACTGCCAAGAAGATCATGCCTCTCATCCTGCCATGGCCAGTGGCAGAACCAAGATCCACAAGTTAGGCCAAAATTAACGTCATAACCCACACAGGAAAAAAAAATCAGCTCAATGACTCTAAGGAGACCACACTTCCGGGTGTGATGACTTCAAAACGTGAAAACAAAAGGTATGCATTAGATTCAAGATGTTTACTCAAACCTATGTGGCATTTAAACTAAAGGAACTGACAGCCTGTGATATAAGGCCCCTTGAATAGAAGTGGGGGGGGGCGGGGGGAAAGAGTGTTCGTGTGTGTCTGTGTGTGTCTGTGAGACACACACACACACACACGCGCACACACACGCGCACACACACGCGCACACACACGCGCACACACACGCACACACACACGCACACACATACACATGGGAAAAGTAATTTCAAATCTAACTCTGATGCAAATTTTCCACAATGTGCAGTACCTGTTACTTTTAAAAAAGGGAAGCAGTCATCATTTGTAACATTACACTAACTAGAGAAAGAAGTGATTAGCTTCCTTCTAGTGCATGTGCACGTGTGGAGAAAACCAAAAGGCAAGAAAATGATTGTGTTGGTTTGGAAATTCCAAGCAGTCAAAATTTGTGACAATTTCAACAAGACTCAAATCTCATCAATCTTACAAATATGCTTGCTTTATGTTTGTACAGAAATAAATCCCAATACTTTAAATGCATTGCTTAGTGAGTATAATGTTGTTAAGAAAGCTGAGTTTTGTCAGACACAGCTGCGCTATCACTGAAAATGTATTTTCTGTCAGAACATAGAAATGAAACAGTAGTTATATAAAATGAGATTGCATCATATAGTCAAGTATTACTAACTACCACCTATTGCTATTAAGAGCAAGTTAATGCCACTAAAATGCATATTGTACTATAGGACGATATATCGAGTGCATTACCACGATAAATAGAATCATAGAATCGTAGCACAGAAGCAGACTATTGGGTCTAGCATATCTGTGTCAGCTCTCAACATAAACAACTCATGTTTTCTCTGCGCCTTCTCCACCATTTACAATATTTTTCCTCTTCAGGTCATTATTTAGTTCTCATGTTAATGCTCTTCACCCACACTGCCAGGCAGTGCATTCCAGAGCCTATAAATATTTGCTGTGTAAAGATGTCCTTAATCAGTATTATTCTCTAGCTTCTCCAATCTCTTCACACAACTCATTGCAGGAACTATTCTCGTGGTCTTCTCCATATGCTAAAGCCTTTACCTTGATCCCAAAATGCAATGCCAGCTGTGTAAGGAAATGGTTCTGAATGGTTAACATTGCAGTCAATATTAAGTTCCAGTGAATCTGATGACATTATAGGGACTAATGGGAAAAGGCAATACAGCTAAGGATCTTGAGTTGAAAAGCTGTGTCGTAGGTATCACAGCCTTGGTAGCAATGTACAAATCAATAAAAATATCTTGTACCTGATTCCTATGTTGCAATAAATTATATCTTGTTTAACACGAGTAGTTCCTTCTTTAGACTTACTCGATGGCAGCAAATTCCATCAATCACATAATAGTGATTAGCATTGCAAAACATAGGAGTAGTGGTCATTGGTACATTAACACCTAAAGGTAACAGCTAGTGGACCAAAAAGAGCAGAATTCCAGTGGATCCAGAAACAGCACTGGACATTTATAGCGTTAAAGATTTTATGGCTTTAAAAATAATTGGACAGTCAGCAGCTGAGCTGCAAAACAGTCTGCAGGCAAACATCTTAGATCAAAGTAGAAACAGAAAGTCCTTTACTTCAGACCTGATCGGAAATGCAGAAGGAAACGTGGGTGGGAGGCTATACAACTGGATGCTACAGATTCTATCAGAAAATGAGAATTTTTAGCAGCACTCCTGGTTGGAGGTTCCTAGAGTGAGTATGAACAGGTTTCAGAACTCCAATAGTAAAAGTGAAAATCCTGTTGGGCAAGGGGAAAGTTTTAAACTGATGCCTGCACAATCTGATGAGAAGGCTTAAAAATTTTAAAGGAGTGCTGACAGCAATGGCAAGCAGAGAACACAGGGTGCCAATAGCAAACAGACAGCATGAGGCATGCCCACAGTAAGGAAAATCAAGAACTAACTTAAACAGAGGCTGCATCAACAGTAGCTGCACAAAGCCAGAATCGACAAGACAAAGGAGCAATTCAAAAGCCTACAGTTAGAATTCACCACAAGACAAGAGTAAGGAGACTATTGGCACTGCTTTAAAACCAGGAGATCCATAACCTCAACCACAGATCAGGCAGGAGGAAATTTATAAAAGTTGCAGGCACCAGGTTTTATTTAGGAATTTCATGGAAAAGTATAGGCACTATTTATTAGGCCATGAAAGATTGGAATTTATCTATCTTGTCTGTGCAGGACTCCAATTTTGCTGCAAGAATGGGGAAATCCCCACTAAGTAAAAGATGTGACATTTTTATACAACAGGATTTAAAGCTTTTAAAGAGAAATAAATCAGAATTGCTGTATTATGCAGTTTAAAAGCCTTGAAGACAAGAAAACTAAATCAGCATAGCTATAATGAAAATGCAAGTATCTACTTCAAGAGTGTTTAGTAACACCGATACTACAGAATTAAATTTCAACTAAGAATAATAAATAGTCATATCAGAAAAAAATGGCTGGAAAAATTATACTACCAGTCAGATTTAATTTAATAGATAGGTCAATAGCTTAGAAAAGCAGCTCTTAAGATACAATTATTTCCAAACTAGGCACTAAATCACAAGCTGAACAAGGAAATGCGTTACTGTATTCAATAGGACCTATAAAGCTGAGGATACTTTAGCTCAAAACTTAAAATAAGGCATAAACACTTTCAAAGAATATCCACAAGCTTTTCACAATTACTTTTATCCAAAGCAGATAAATATTAGTGAAAGAACAGGATTTGACAGAGTCGCAGGCAAACAGGGTAGTGAAGGCAGCATTTGGTATGATTGCCTTTATTGGTCAGTGCGTTGAGTACAGGAGTTTAGTTCATGTTGTAGCTGCACAGGAAATTAGGCTGCTTTTGGAATACGGTGTTCAATTCTAAACTCTACTTTAGAAAAGATGTTATGAAACTTGAAAGGGTGCAGAAAAGTTTTCCCAGGATGTTGCCAGGGTTGGAAGCTTTGAGCTATAGGGAGAGGCTGAATAAGCTGAGGCTATCTTTCTTTCCCTGAAGAGTTGGAGGCTGAGGGGTGACCTTAAGAGTTTTATAAAATCATCAGGGGAATGGATAGGGTGAATAGTCAAGGTCTTTTCCCCAGGGCAGGAGAATTCAGAACTAGAGGGCATAGCTTTAAGGTGAGAGGGGAAAGATTTAAAATGGACCTAAAGGGCAAACTTTTCTTGCAGAAGGTGGTGCATGTATGGATCAAACTGCCACAGGAGGTGGAGGAGGCCAGTACAAATACAATATTTAAAAGGCACCTGGATCGGTATATGACTAGGAATGGTTTACAGGGATATGGGCCAAATGCTGGCAAATGGAATTAGATTAATTTAAGATATCTGGTCAGCATGGATGAGTTGGACCAAAGATTTTAAGACATAGGAGCAGAAATTAGGCTATTCGGCCCAATGGGTCTGCTCTGCCATTCAATCCTGGCTGGTAAGTTTCTCAACCCCATTCTCCTGCTTTCTCCCCGGAACCCTTGATCCCCATGACAATCAAGAACCGATCAACCTCTGTCTTAAATGCATTCAGTGGTCTGACCCCCACAACCTGTGTGGGAGTGAATTCCATAGATTCACCACTCTCTTTCAAAAGAAGTTTCTCCTTATCTCCATTCTAAAAGGTCTTCCCTTTACTCTAAGGTTGTGTCCTCAGGTCCTTGTCTCCCCTACCAATGGAAATATCTTCCCAACATCTACTGTTTCCAGGTCATTCAGTAATCTGTAAGTTTCAAATAGATTCCCTCTCATGATCCCCTCTCATCCTTCTAAACTCCATCGAGTATCGACCTAGAGTTCTCAAAAATTCCTCATATGTTAATTCCTGGGACCATTCTCGTGAAGCTCCTGTGAACCCACTCCAGGGCCAGTACATCCTTCCTCAGATATGGGGCCCAAAACTGTGCACAATACTCCAAATGTGGCCTGGCCAGAGCCTTTTAATGCCTCACAAGTACATCCCTGCTTTTATATTCTTCAAAATGATTGCCAACATTGCATTTGCCTTTCCAACTAGTGACTCAGCCTGCAAGTTTACCTGGGAAGAATCCTAGAACCCCCAAGTTTCTTTGCATTTCAGACTTCTGAATTTTCGTCTGTTTCCGTGCTATACGTGTCCATGACTCTGAGTCTGTGGCTAAGAGGTCAGGATTTAGCAGACTCCATTGATAATTTGTTATTAACCTCTACAAATTAGTGAAAAGCTGAGGTTATGGAGTTTTGAAACCAGAATTAATATGTGGCTGAATTACTATTGGGATGACTGAGGAGTTGTTACAGTCCAAAGAAGATTTTAATTTGAAGAAAGCTAATTCAGATAATGGAAGCAGAAACCAGTAAGAATCAGAGAAAGTCCTGGGAGGAGAGGGACAGCCACACCACAGGACAGCAGAATACATTCAGTTTATAAGATATACAAAAACTCTGAAGACACACATGGCTAGTTAACACTTGAGCTCATTGAACAATCTTTAATCAAAATTGTTCACTCACCAACACAACCTGGTGAATAAATCACAACAGATTTAGATTTAATGTCAGGTGATAAAACAGCACAAATTTAAGGGCAACGCTTCTTTTTTTCCAACTTTCAAGTCCGAATTATCAGTGCCAGTAATAACATCAAGACAGTGGCAATCTCCAAATAACATAACAAAAGGTTGTTTACACCTTGTTATGTCAGATTCTCCAGCATCAGCAGTTCCTACTATCTCTAAAAGGTGTGAGCATATTGTGCATACGTTGAGACAATCATGAACATTAACGAAGGCACTCAACCTAAATTACGCATTGAAGTCAAGAGTTTACATATTTTAACATGGAGGTATCAGCAGATGGAGAGTAAAGATACAAATTGAAAATGAGCTGTAAATGACACCAAGTGAGCTATGCTTGATGTGAGACGATCAATGTCCATAGATTCAGGACTCTATCAAGAAAACCAAACTTGCAAAGGGATCCAGGATACTGTCAAGATGAAATTGCCTGGCTCAGAAATCCAGGATAATGCCAAAACTAAATACCTGTTTCGACAGAGTTGTCATCTTATATGACAGGAATTCATGAGATTACAAATTCCCCTCAGATTACATCAAGGGGCAAATGAAATTCAGGAGATTACAGGTGCTCCGGTTAAGGTAATGGAGACACTACCTGGTTTAGCAGAGCATCATCCTCAGCAAAGGACATTCAACAGATAAGAAGTCCACTCGTGTAGAGAGGTTTTACAGACCATGCAAGGTCAAAACTGAATCAAGGTCAACAGTCCTCGAATCAAACACAGACCAATTTTCCAAGTCCAAAAAGAACACATTCTGGAAGAAACCTCCAGACTACTTGAATTTGTGAAGTCAATGACTTGTGGGGAGATTGGGAAATGGTAAATATAAACATAGACATATGTCTGAAGATGTTGTCTGTGGTAATGATTAAAAAGAGTCAGTATTGGTCAATGATAAGTGCTATCTAATCTGATGATGTCATTCAGACCAAGAAGTGGAGAAAGCAGAACAGTTTAAGATTTTACAGTGAATACTTATATCCCAGACTTCTCATTTTCTGAAGAACAATGTCTATCACATAAATGTATAATATTGCCATCATGCAATAAATTACATCTCGTTTAAGACGAGAGAACTCCCTCATTGAGGCTCAGTTAGTGACGACAAATTACCCCAATCACAAGCTGATAAGTTTGGCATCATAATAGATACAAGAGGTGCACTCAGAACTGAACACGATACCACAGTTAATGTTGAACTGTTGGTTTATACAACGCTACTGTAATTTGCCTGCTTTTGTGCTCTTCCCCCTGTTTATAAAGACCAGGATTTGGCATTCTTTGAGAGTTACTTTCTCAATCTTTGATGATTCTAACCCAAGTACATACTTATGATTCACAAATCACAACATGGAACTTTTAAAGCAGGCCTATCCTGAATGGATCCTCCAAAAATCTTCTGAAAGGAGTGATGTCCGATTGAAATACTGCTTGTGTTCCTCATTTATAATTTGCAAAGAATTCAACGCCAGTAGCAAAGTAAGCTCTTGGCTTTTACTCCCACTAGAATTAATTCAGCCAAAACATTCCCAACTTTCATTTCACTTCACAGAAGTGTTGAAAACAAAAAGCCAACTTTAATTCTTTGGAGTCAAAGCTGTTACAAACAGGTATCACTTTAGGAGTCTGATGGGTTATAGTTAAACAATAGACATTTTAGTTATCTGCTTTGAAACATACAAATTGTCAAATCCAAATAATCTACACCAAAAGTTTTAAGTGTGAGTGAAGCAAAGTCAGTGATTTAAACTTATTATTTTGCAAGGTTAAATGTAATTAATGGATTGGGAAGTGGGAACAGGCCCAGGTTTACTACGGGTCAGACAGTTCTTATTCCAGTGTGAATAGAAATTGTTGATGGGATCCTAAGGAATTAGGCAGGATAACAGTCAAAAGTTACACAAACAATTGGGTATCTCTTCCAAAATCTGACATGTCAGTGCCACTGGCCTATAGCATTGCATAATTTGATACTTATTATTGAGTTTTCTAATGAGAAGCCAATGCTTTTCCTTACTTACGTCACGTCAGGATGTTAAAGGTGTGACTGTTGAAGTATGAATCAAAAGCAAGTGGACGATTACCTTTTTCATTTTAGAGGTTTCACTGGTTGCTTCTGAAGTTAAAGCCAAAGTCAATATTATAAAATTATAGACATTCTCTCAACGAGTTTATCCAAAAACCCTCTCCTGTGACCATTATGCTAACTATCATGTTTAATGCAGAGAAGTGCCTTGATGATAAGCTAGTTTTGAAATATGTGACAAGAATTTTAAAATCTTCACTTATGCTTAAAGCAGCTTGCCTACGGTTTATTTTTCCAGCAGGCCCCACCAAGGTTCAAATAACCATACACAATGAACAGTCAACACCATTTAACCATATCAAACAGTTGAAAACTACACAGTCACTACTTCACTTATGTTTCTCTGCCCATTGCTGGTCCTAACAGTTGCTGCCTGTTTCAAAGGAAATTGGACCACAGAAATACAGTGCATCAAAGCATCAAACCAAATGTGGCCCCTTTTTCTTTACGCTGAGAATTTGTCTAGCAGTGCTCTACGACTGTGTGTCACAAGCCATCTTCACCATTCAATATACACATTGACTTCCTACAGTTACACATAATATAGGCTTAGCCTGATCAGCAGCCTCAGATAGGACCTAATCTGACTATTCACTGTGCAAGTTTAAGGGCATATCAAAGCTATCCTGTAAGATAATGGCTCATTGTATATCATGCAAAGTGATGAATGGTCTCAAGGCCATCACTTCTGATTCTGAAAAGATGTCCAATCTATCTTCAATTACCCTGAAAGGCTAAAATATCTGAACAATGTGAAGGTTTCAAACAGTTACTTTACAACAGCAACACACGTAGTGTTTGCCACTTACTGGATGCTGCCAGCAAACAAAAAGGATATCTACTCATACACAAATGAGTAATGTGCTTTATGAATTTCACTGCTGGTATAATGCCAGATATCTAGGTCATCCGTCAGAGTTTGTGATGGATCACATCAAACAACATAGCCCTTTGCAACAAGCAAAAAACCATCCATAGCCATCCAGTGCACGTTTGTAAAACTTCAAGCACACTGTCCAATCTTGGATGAGATTCTGTAATTTGACAACATTTGCTTAATAATCCCAGCTGTGTGCAGAATTGTGCTGACCATGAATTTAGAATTGCAAGTTGAATTCACAGCGTAGCGTACTGCATGGAATGGAAGTAACATATATCAATACACAGAGCCATGTTCTTTGCACAGACAGAAGTTGTACACACACTACACCTTTTTGAAATCAAAGTAGGCAATGTCCATTTGTTGGTTCATTTATCAGTGCACTGACTTGACCAGAGTCAGTCTGTCTGGTTTAAAATGTTAACAAGCCTGGTGGTCAGCTATTAATCATCATTAACAGGGCATTCTTCACAGCAATACTACAACCAATGACTTGCCAACCAATGAACACTCTCCTCTCACACAGTGCACATGATTGTTTTCTCTTAACTAGGTATTCTTGCAAATTGTTACAACAAATGAAAATTGAAAAGCTTCAACAAAATAATGTTTTCTTTTCTCAATAATACTTAAATTCAGGCCTATAAAATGACTACACGTATTTACATTAAATGTTCAGATCAGCAATACTCCAATTGCCCCAAGTAGTCTATTCCAGTGTACATGTTTCACACAAACCTCCTCCTATCCCTCAACATTTACTGCTATTAGTTTCTTCTCTCAAGCAAGTACTCAATTTATACAGGTGTTGCACTCTCCCAATGGCAATATGCTGGTCAATACTGCAAAATTGATGGCAGAAGTCCCACCTGAGGAGAGGCAAAAATGACCAAGTGGATTTTTATGGCAAACTAAATGTGCGTATCTCTAAAGAGAGGGAATTGAGGATTCTGGTGAAAAATTGGGTTATTTTCTCCAAAGTGATGACCTTGATAAACTAGTATGTTTTACTACTTCCTAAAAAATTGATACACTTTTATTGCTAATTGGATACTTGTTCCAAAGGGATAGCTGGTCAGATGTTTGAAATATAATCCAAAGTTGAAATGATGTCAAACTGTGAGGGTGATGTGCAGGCAATTTATAAACTCAATTGAACCTGGTGGTTGTTTTTATAGTCTCAAGCACGTACTATCTGAAAGAGCTATTATTTTATGATGCAGTTCTCTCAGGGCAACCAGAGATTTATGACATAAATACTCACACTGGGACATTACTTCATGATAACACTGTCTCATATGTATAATGGATTATTTCTGTGGCAAATAGTATCTCCTCATCACACACAAATACGCTAAATTCTGGTAAACTAACTAGATTCTCAAAACTGCTCTCTGAATGTCATCATCTGAAGGACATAAAATGACTTGCTAAAAACTACCATATCAATTATAATGGAAAGCATTGTCTTAAAAAAATACAAGAGATAGAATATAGAGCTAATCCAATTCACAGACTCCGATAAATCATTCAGGCCTTTTTCCTGTTCTTCGTAGTGTTATGTTATCTGAATGATACAATTAGATTCAACTTAAGAATTTTCTCTCAGGCTAACTATACCTTCACATATTTTACAGCATCTTATTCTCAATACACAAACTAACAATTGCATTTACTTCAAAGAAAGGCATTCAATCTTTGTTGATCCTCCGAATAATTTAGTGAGAATTATTTTCAGCACTAATATATTGGATTTGCAATCCGCAGCAGAATGAAAATGATGCTGCTCTGAGGCATTTTTAGGCTGTTTGATATTCTCTATTGCTCAAAAGTAAAAGGGGAAGGAAAACATTTGTCCCTTTCTTTAAAAAGCAACACAGCCATTGGCTCCAATTTAGATCTCTCTCTAACTTATTTTTTCTCCCCCAACTTTCAAACTTTGTCTGCATCAGTCTGTTATTCAGATCCTGGCAGCAAAACCTGTCTCAACAGGTGTGCTCCTTCAAATGATAATGCAGAAGTGTCAGACGTACTTTCAATAGTGGCATCGATGTTGGAGACAGCATTTATAAGGGAACAAGTCAGGAAACAGTAAAAGCAAGCTATTGTGTATACTGGAATCTTGAAATAAGAAATGAAATTTCAGAAAACCCAACAGATTTAGCAGCATCTCAGAGTTAATGAATGTTTTGAATCAAATCTAACTCTTCTTCAAAACTCCACTTATGACAATTTAGTTATCAATTAGACAGATAACAAAGTGAAGAGCTGGATGAACACAGCTGGCCAAGCAGCATCAGAGGAGCAGGAAGGCTGACGTTTTCTGAAGAAGGGTCTCTGCTCAAAACATCAGCCTTCCTGCTCCTCTGACGTTGCTTGGCCTGCTGTGTTCATCTAGCTCTACACCTTGTTATCTCAGATTCTCCAGCAGTGGCAGTTCCTGCTATCTTGGTTACAAATTACATGGTTTCATCATGATTTCTGATTATTGCTCGTCCAAATGTAGTATGGGAAACATTCACTGACTGAGCTTTGCAAAAACATTCATATTCACATCCAGAAAATACTGTGGCAGCTATTATTTTTGAACAATTACTATGTGACATTTAACTTTGAAACTGCCTGTTGCAGCACCACCCACAGCTACATGTTGGCACTTTCAAATTGCAATACTTTTGATTCAGGTATTTCAAATGCATATCAAATATATAATGTTGCAAACCATCCACTTGTTTTGACAGATGGTTAATTTCTCACTTCTGGCTTCATGAAAATATAGTAACAAACTGGATTTTTGACGAACCAGCAATTCAGTAGTATATCCTTGTTAGGTGCTTGGTTTTCGATGAGGAATGTGACAATTGTATTGTTTTGATGTGCAAGGGACATCAATGGACGTCTAGATCTGTGAATGATGTCGACACAGCTTGGTCTATTTGATCAATTTACATTTATCTTACTGAGACATGTAGCAATTTTGCCCTTCAACATTTAAAAAAAAACTACATTTAATGGAAAGAAATAGCTTTCATTTCTGCCTGTAACTCCTACGACAGCTGGATACAATTCACAACACAATCTGATATAAACAAAACGTGGAATTCAGGTTCAGCCTTTAATTTTATGGGCAAAACATAAAATGCCCTCCAGTTAATGGTGCAAGATGAAGCATTGCCTATCATTAATACCACATTCTAACACTACCCTTACCATTTTTGATCAAGTTGTACGAGCTAGTTGAAGTCTGGGTCACCATAGGGTAGACTTGCTAACATCAGCCACCTTTTTACTGAGATCTTAAGGAACTATCTTATATAACGTGGTGGAGGAAAATCATTAGACGGTCGAAAAAGAAGGGGCTCTTAATCAAACAAGATGTAGCAATTATAGGCCAGTTACAATGGTAGGATAGACATTATTACCCAAAAAAAAGGTCTATCTTCTTCATTAGTTCTCCTTGCCAAGTCCAAATGGCATTTTACTGGGCACTTCTTCATTCAGTGGAGCTGGATGAACACAGCAGGCCAAGCAGCATCTCAGGAGCACAAAAGCTGACGTTTCGGGCCTAGACCCTTCATCAGAGAGGGGGATGGGGAAAGGGAACTGGAATAAATAGGGAGAGAGGGGGACGTGGACCAAAGATGGAGAGAAAAGAAGATAGTTAGAGAGGAGAGTATAGGTGAGGAGGTAGGGAGGGGATAGGTCAGTCCAGGGAAGACAGACAGGTCAAGTAAGCGGGATGAGGTGGTAGGTAGGAAATGGAGGTGCGGCTTGAGGTGGGAGGAAGGGATGGGTGAGAGGAAGAACAGGTTTGGGAAGCAGAGACAGGCTGGGCTGGTTTTGGATGCAGTGAGGGGAGGGGTCGAGCTGGGCTGGTTTTGTGATGCAGTGGGGGGAGGGGAGATTTTGAAGCTTGTGAAGTCCACATTGATACCATTGGGCTGCAGGGTTCCCAAGCGGAATATGAGTCGCTGTTCTTGCAACCTTCGGGTGGCATCATCGTGGCACTGCAGGAGGCCCATGATGGACATGACGTCTGAGGAATGGGAGGGGGGAGGTAAAATTGTTCACGACTGGGAGGTGCAGTTGTTTGTTGCGAACCGAGCGGAGGTGTTCTGCAAAGCGGTCCCCAAGCCTCCGCTTGGTTTCCCCAATGTAGAGGAAGCCACACCGGGTACAATGGATACAATATACCACATTGGCAGATGTGCAGGTGAACATCCGCTTGATATGGAAAATCTCCCCTCCCCCCACTGCATCACAAAACCAGCCCAGCTTGTCTCCGCTTCCCTAACCTGTTCTTCCTCTCACCCATCCCTTCCTCCCACCTCAAGCCGCACCTCCATTTCCTACCTACCACCTCATCCCACTTCCTTGACCTGTCCATCTTCCCTGGACTGATCTATCCCATCCCTACCTCCCCACCTATACTCTCCTCTCTACCTATCTTCTTTTGTCTCCTTCTTCGGTCTGCCTCCCCCCCCCCTCCCTAGTTATTCCAGTTCCCTCTCCCCATCCCCCTCTCTGATGAAGGGTCTAGGCCCGAAACATCAGCTT
This sequence comes from Stegostoma tigrinum, assembly GCF_030684315.1. NCBI lineage: Eukaryota > Metazoa > Chordata > Chondrichthyes > Orectolobiformes > Stegostomatidae > Stegostoma > Stegostoma tigrinum. Next base: position 48,958,064 of record NC_081373.1, read on the forward strand.
TTGTGCTCCTGAGATGCTGCTTGACCGGCTGGGTTCATCCAGCCTCACACTTTGTTATCTTGGATTCTATAGCATCTGCAGTTCCCATTATCACTCCTTCATGCAGTCCTCATTAATCCTTCAAACCAAAACAGTTTGTCCAACAATGTCCAAAACTGAAAGAGCTAAAAATTAAAATACCCTTTCTGACTTTAAACAGTGGCAGCCTCAATTGTTGTTGAGGCTTATGGTCACCATCCAAAAGCAAAGGGTTCAACCTCAAGAATCCTTGAATATGTTTCACTGCCTTCATTACCATAAAATGTCAGAGTCAGCAGTACCTTTTATCCACCTTCCAGTCTCTGTTTCCACCACAAATTCCTTTTCATACAATCTAGCCAGTAATGGAAAGCCATTTACAATCAATACTGCAATCAACTTCACTTATAAATTAGCTATCTGTATGCTATCTGAATACAGATGTGCTTGTGCTTGTCTTTACAATTAGTTAATTAGCAACAGGTACCTGTACAATTTATTCAGCCTTGTTAGTATCCTAAAGCCAAATCACTTGGAAGTGCATAAGATGAATCTTAATATGTCCTTTGTCAGAGAGATGATGTTAACATAATGGTCACTTCAGTAGAGATCACCTTCAAAGTATTGTTCTCAGTCTACTAATTAGCACATGCAGAATCCTTTGTCGTGAACAGCATTACTTGCTACAACTGCAATACAATCTAAATAATTGACGAGGGCCAGTTTATTTTGGTGATTTCCATTAAAATAATTACAGATCAAGGCCACTGAAAGCGCAGGCATTCTGTCAAACCCAGCTTGTGTTTGCTGCTTATAAAGATAACTTTTTCCTATGCCTATAGATAGATAGATTTAATGATTCACTTTCATGGCATTAAAAAAATGGTAGCTGCAAAAAAGCTGCTGATGGGCAATTCGAAATAATCCATAGTTTCTACGGGTCAAATTGAGAGAAGAAGTGAATGGTCTGCTGCAATGAGACAATGATTATCTTGCCATTTTATTTTTAAAAACCTTCAAAGCCTGTAGTTTAGCTACATTTACCAGAATAAAAGAAGTGCTGAAGTTATATGTCGTCAAGTATTGTTCAGCAGTTAAGATCAGATTCTGGAATTAAATACACTGAGTTATCAACCTCAGTTACACAGATGATATTTGAGAATGTTGGCAAATGGCATCATTTTCCTGTATTGAAAGACGTTTCTTGTTGTTTACAAATAATTGTTTGGGCATGGAATATTCTTCCGTTTGGGCACTTGAAGTTAAAGTACTTATTTCATGGTTGTAAGAATAAGCCATCAGTAAAGGTAAGCATCTCCATTCACTTGTGCGTATTATGCTTGGGTCTTTAGTTTCCAGTCTCTCCTCCACAACTGAACAAAATTATAACACAAAATGTTTTGCTTTGGCCATTCAATCTTCATAAATCCTTTTCTCTGATCTTTAATCCACACTGACACTGGCACTTCAAAAAATCTGCTCGAGAGCTTTCTTTGGTAGTTTCATTCCAACCATCCCTCACTACCTTTGATCCTTGCAAATAAGAAGCCCATGGTCAGAGAAAAGGTGACATCTTTTATCTGATGAAGGCAGGAGTTTAAGGAACACATGTTAAATAATGAGTGACTTGAATTAGCTTCTTGCTTAAGAGTCTCAGGAAGAACATTAAGCGAATAGCATCGTGTAAATGCACAGATCTCCAGCAAGAATGAAACAGCTTTAACACAACAACAGGTGTGGCCCTTTACTGAGGCTTGGGCATCAGTAACATTGTTGTGGGGATGAAAGAGCTGAATCTTTCTCTAATATTTACATTAAGAACTTTTCAAATAATTCTCATGTAGTAAAACTTAATGTGTGTTTTTATATTTTGCGTTATAAACTTTTATGTTCTTTTGTCAAAAACACCTCGGCAACATCTTGTGTGAATACGTTCAGCGACTTACCACCATGGTAAGCAAGAAAAAAAATGAAACTCTGAGACCATCAAGCCAGGCCTCATTCTAGGATGTGATTTTCTCAGTACTACCAATAGCAGGGATCACAACACTCATTCTACTGGTCCATGATCTACTTCTGAAATCTTTCCCAAACCAGGACCTGATACTTTTAAACTAGTCATATTCTCTTGTAAAGTTACTTTGTCAAATCAACAGTTTATTTGCATCATGGCCATTCTCTCCAAGGTATTTTTTTTAAAAAAGAGCTGAGGATGAAATAGTTCTCTCAAACAGTTGTGAATCTGAGGAACTGATTGTCCCAGAGTGTGAAGGATGCCATGATACCAAATAACTTTAAGCAAAGATAGGTTTTTAACTCATAATGGGTTGAAGGGTTATGGGTAGCGGGCAGGAAAGCAGAGTTGAGGCCGAGATGAAATAAATTGATCACATAAAACGGCAGAGCAGGCTTGAGGGATTGAATTGTTTACTCCTGCTTCTCTTTCTTGTTTTTTTTCTTTCCTCAAGAGGCAACTTTGTTGAGCAAAATGTCAAAACATGATCTAGCATGCCAGCTTCTTGTCTGGAATCTGACATGTCCAGTAATACTACCAGCTGTGATCATAGCAGTAAAGGCACTGAACATCAAAGGGCAATGGTTAGATTTTCCCTTGCTGGAAATGGTCACTGCCTGGCATTTCTGTGTGAGAAAGTTATTTGACACTTACCAGCTTTTCCCTGAATGCTGGAGAAACTCAGTAAGTCTGGCAGCATCTGCCAAAAGAGAGCCACACTACACTTAAAAACCTACTTTTGTTTCTTTCTCCACAGATTCTGCCAGACCTATTGAGTTTCTCCAACACTTTGTTTTTATTTCAGATTTCCAGTAAGCACAATATAGCACTTTTACTGACCTGGACATTGTCCAGGTCCTGAGGAGCATGGGCAAATTTAGCTTTAGTATCTAAGAAGTTGTGAATTGTACTTAACACATTGCATGTCACAATCACATCCCCACTTTTGATCTTATGACAGAGATGTGAAGCTGAAGATAGTTGGGCCTAGGACACCATCTTGAGAAAGTACTGCAGTGATGGGCATGGGCTGAGATAAATGGCCTTCCACCATCTGATTTGTGAAAAAGTATAATCACTTGTTACTTTTCTCCCTGATTACCATTGTTAGATTTCAGCTCATTGCCACACTTGTGTAATGAACAGGGCTTAAATGATTAAATTGTATCAAAGATAAGCTTGATAATTGGAAGTCTTCAGGAGATAACCCAAGAATTTTAGCAAATGTAAGAGTTAGTCTTAAAATTGTCATCTCCATAAATGCTAAAAACTTTGTGCTTTAAGAAAGAACACGTGGGTCCTTTTTGGCAGTGAATGGAAGTTACAGTTTGAACACATTTACATGTTTGGCCTCCAGCAAGTCTAGTTTAGCAGTAGTAAAATAGAATAGAATACCAACTTATTGTCACTTATGTTTTTGAAAATACAGTGAGATGTGTATAAGTCATCACATTTCAGCACCATTTTAATGGCAGAAATTATAAAAAGAAATAACTGAGACAAAGACAGGACAAATTTCATCTTTTGTTCTCTCTGCAGCTCCTGGATTTCTGGAGTGGCCACAGGTATCGCCACCAAAACTGCCCCAAAGCAAGGATTTCTGGACCGGACCCACCACCCTGTCACCGCCAAATCCACTGCATCACCGCCATAGCAAGGATGCACAGACTGGGCCTGCCAAGTCATCGTCACTAAAGCTGTCACACATCAGTCACTGCCTGAAGCTGCACATTGTCACCCATATCCATGATGAATGAACCAGAACCAATTATTGCCGGCACTAATGCCGCTACCAGGTGGAACGGACCAGACCCATCAATAATGAAGCCTTTGATAAAGCTGCAGTCACCATGGCCACAAGGAACAGACATCTGGACCACTGTGCTGCCTCCAAAGGCCCTCACAATTGCCTTCCTCCACCACAGCCACAGGAAAGAATACAAGGTAAACTTTGATGTAAAAGAGAAATTAAGAAATGAAGACACAAATCCAAATATAAAATAAAGAATAAAGAAGAATGCAACCGACCACGTGAGCAGAAGCACAGAGCCCGTACACTTTTTATCCAGCTGCCGCCGTCATCTTGAATAATTAATAAAAAGAAGCCAAATGTGCAAGGCTGATTGGGGCCTCTTGGGTGCCAAGGACTATATCTTCCAACATGTCCATGTTAAGCAATACAAATTAAGATTGGGTTATGGGGAGATGCTATAACGGCTCTTCCCATTGAAGAAGAAATACAAGTATTGCATTAGAAGTCATTAGTTGTGTGTATCCAGGTGCACGTGACTACGTTAAATACTGCAAAGTTATCTGAAGAAAAAGTATGAAAATAGGGTTGGTTCTTCATTCCAGCAGTTAGCATTTGACATGGAACACTCACTAGTTGCAGTTTTTTTTCTGGAGAGACAGTTAGGAATAGAATGCTTGCTAGGCAATTAACATTTTTTGAGGGAGTTATGTAAACTACCGAGTATCAGGCTTATTTAGTTAACAAGAGTATCTGTCACAGGGCTGAGGACTGATAGAACAATCCAGTAGTTGTGATGAATGGATAGGTATGTAATGAGTGCCAGGGCTAATGTAATTGCTGTCAGAGACAGTGGGCAGAATAACAAGAAAATACAGGTTTACATATCTAGGGAAAGGTGCAGTGTTTGTTAGGAGGCCATTTTCAACAATGAGAAAGTGCGACAGCAAGTACACGGGAGTGAGAATGAATGTAGATTGGACAAATCAAATTAGTAACAATTCCACTGATGAGGAATTCCTGGAGTGTGCACAAGATGTTTTCTGCATCAATATGTTGAGAAACCAACTCGAGATGAGGCGATACCAGAATGGGTATTGTGTAATGAAAAAGGAGTAATTGACAATCTAGGTGTGCGAGCAGCTTTGTGGAAGCCCATAATGTGATAAAATGTTTCATTATGGTGGAGAGTGATGTAGTTGATTCTGAGACTATGGTCCTGAATCTAAATTAATAAAAATGCAATGGTATGAGGCACGAACTGACTTTGATGAATTGGGCAATATTATTTAAGGGGATAATAGTGGATAGTTAATTAAATACTTAAAGTCTGCTTGGAGGAACTGCAGCAGTTGTTTATTTCTGTCTGACACTGAAACAAAAAAGGGAAAAGGTGGCCAACCATAGCTAACAAGTAAAATTAGGGATAGTATTACACCTTAGGAAGGGGATTACAAATTGGCCAAAGAAAGCAGCAGACTTGAGGATTGGGAACAGTTTAAATTTTAGCAAAGGCAGTGAAAGGGTTCATTTAAAGCAGGGAAAACAGAGTATGAGAGTAGACTTGTGGTGAACATCCTGAAAACATGTTGTAAACATTTCTGTTGCTATGTAAAGAGAAAAAGAATAATTAAGGCAAATATTGGTCCCTTACAGTCAGAAACAAGGAAAATATAATAGGGAACATTATAGGGTCATTTCCCTTTATGGGACAGATTGGAATGAATCAACACAAAATAAGAATAAGATGGAGATAAGGGGGAATTTATTTCTCTAAAAAAGTCAGTATCGCTTTCTCCCCAAGAGAGTGACAGAGGATGAGTTGTTAAGTACTTTTATTTTTCTAAATTCATTTATACATAAACCTAACGATCTGTTGAGATCCTCACATCCACCTAAATTACCTACAAGAGATTCCATATGCTCTCAGTTCTTTACTGTTGCTTTCTGTTAGTCTTGCACTAATGGCCCAGCACTCACCCTCACAAAGTTCTGCAAAACTATTGTTCTCATGTTTGCCCAGATTCAATAGTTATTTGGCTAACAGAATTCACTTCAAGATCCCGTATCAAAGGCCAGTTCTCACTGTTAGAAAAGAAGGGCTACCCATTTAAGACAGAGATGAGAAGACTTTACTATCCCTCTCACAAAACGATTATGGGCTCTCCATCTCAAAGACAGAGGATGATGAGACTTTTACGGTGGAGTTAAATCGATTCTAGGTAAACAAAAAGGATTAATTATTATCAGGAGTAGACAGAATGGTGGGACACATTTGAGGATCCTAGTGGGTCCTGTTCCTGACTCATGTTTACATCCACACTCTCAAGTGCCTCATATCCTTATTGCACCTGAATGTTTTGATAAACATTCCCAGACATACATTCCAGCCCATGGTTCCAATTGGATCGCCGCTCCTCATCTATTTACTACTTTTGTAGGGATATGACTCAACCAATAAAATTTTGACTATAATGAGTTTTCAAATCTACTCTCTCCAGAAATCAAAATTGACTAGAATTTATTCTCATGTTGTTGCAATGATGGTAGGCTACTACATAATAATTAAAAAACTGTGACAACACTGTATCATGTGCATGTATTGTATTGGACTGGGGAAGACATGGTCAGAAGTCATACGACACCAGGTTATAGTCCGACAGGTTTATTTGAAATCACAAACTTTCAGAGCCTTATTCCTTCTTGAGGTGTCAGTGAGAGAGGTAGTATAAGACATAGAATGTGGTGAGGATGCATTAAACAAACCAAAGATGCTGTTAAATCTTTAATAAGTTAGAAGGTTTTAATTGATTAATATGTATATGTAAATCCCCGATTTCCTTTTAAGTCATTGTCCTGAGAAAATTAAAGGTTTTATCAGTGTAAAGAAGAGGTGACATTTTAGGTTAAACAATGCATGTTAGGTGTGAAGCCTTGTTTAGAATCTGTTTGTTAGTTTGGAGTCAGCCTGGTTTTATTTCTAATTAAAGTGTCACCTCTTCTTTATACTGATAACCTGGTGTCGTGTGATTTCTAATCTTATGTATGTAGTTTGACTTTGTTGTTTAAATTATGCTGTCAAGCTCTGAAAGGAGATATCTGTGTAACAAACACACTAATTAGGAGATCAGATGTAGAAGACAATTTTCTAATTAACATGTAGAAAAGTACATAAACCATGATTCAGACACTCTGACCTCTGAACCCAAATTAAATGCGCACACTCTTCCATGCACATCTTTCAAGTACCCAGAACTGGGAACCATAATTTCAAATGGGGTTGAACGGTTTTTCATAAGTTTAGCAAAAACTTATTGTGTTTTAGACGCTACACTTCTAGATTTGCTCAAGTTACATTTTTCAATTACGCACTCCTTGGTCATTTGTGTTATGCAACCAACTCTATTTTTTTGAACCTGACCTTATGCAATATCTTCACAACAACATCCAAGAGACTTGAATCTCACAACCACCACAAATAATAATACCATGTACAAACAAGAATAGCTTAAAATAAAAATGATAATTATACAGCTTACTGAGGTGTATAAAATCGTGAGGAGCATAAAAAGGACGTATGCATATAGTCTTTTTCCCAGGGATGGGGAATTGAAAACTAGAGGGCATAGGTTTAAGGTGAGAGGGCAAAGATTAAAGAAGGACCTGCAGGACAACTTCTTCGTGCAGAGGGCGGTACATATATGGAATAGGCTGCTGGACAAAGTGGTTGAGGCAGGCACATTAGCAACATTTAAAAAAATTTGGATAGGTACATGGGTGAGAAGGATTCAGAGGGGTATGGACCAAATGCAGGCAATTGGAAATAGCTGAGTGGGCACCACGGTCAACATGGACCAGTTTGGGCCAAAGGGCTCGTTTCCATGCTCTATTACTCTATGTCTAAATGACTCTATAATTTTGTGGTCGTATGACACTTGGTTTCATTTCCAGGTTTAAAAATAGCAAAAACAAACTTTTCCGGTAAATTAACACCTTCCCATTTACCTGCAATGACGTTTTCTGCACGCAAATAGGCTTTGATACGTGAACAAAATTCACTTCGCAGCCGAATGATATATAATCTTGTTTGAACTGAATTGAAACATACTTACAAATAGCCAGCATGGAGCAAATTATGGGACAGCAATATCAGCAGATGCTAGAATAAAGTCGCAAGTTTTTTTTCTTTTCGGGGCTCCATTTTTTCTGTATCAGTAACTGATTCATTCGGCACAACAATGAGACAGTACCATTAATTTTTACAATTGTATTGATGTTTGTAGCATTTGAACACTCAGATGCAAATTAGAAGATTCAGTATTATCCTAATTAATCCCTACCCCGCCGTTAAATTTAAACCACATGACACAAGAAAATCATCATTCATTTCCTACACTTCGCATTATTTACATTGACACAAGAAAGCACACATATATTAGTTAAAGTTTTTTTCTAATAATTGACACAAATTTTGACATACAAAGAAATCCACTATCCTAAACATAACTTTCACAAACTGGTGAGGCCACAGCTAACATGTCTACATCATGTATTCAGAAAAACTAGAAGATTTCAGCCTGGCAGTTCCTCACTTCTTATTACACCCCTGATCTCAGTCTCAGATTTAAATGTGACATTTTTTTGCAGTGTCCTCTATGATAGTATCCACTGCATTTTATCCAGATAGTAGCTCCTGAACATACACAGCCCTTAGCTAAATATTCCATATTCATTTACAAGTAATTGCTTTTCTCAGTAATTTCAAATATTCCTTGCTTTCAGTAACCTGAATATTAACTTTCTTTACAGATTTCAACTGTTCTTTTTTTTTGTATAATACCAAAGTAATGCAGATGTTCTGTGATCTAACTTAAACACATTAAGTGCTGGCGAACTCGACACATCCACCAGTATCTGTGAATAGAAATTATTTGAAGTCTGATATGACTTCCTTGGATCGACAATTCCAAAAAGAAATTGTATTGAACTCAAAAAGCTAAAGTTTTTTTTCTCTCCCCAAGCTCTGCAGCCTCCTTCTCTCCACCCCTATTGTCACATACCTCCAGCTCTCTCTCCCACTTTCTTGCAGCTTCCAGTTCTTTCCTGCCCTTTTGAAGTCTCCGAATCTCTCACAGCTTCCTTGAAGCTTTCCTCTCTATCACATCCACCTTGCAGAGGGAAGTTGAGGAAAATTTATTTTGTGCAGAGGGTGCTGGGAGTCTAGGCCTCTATGCCTGAAAGAGAGGTGGAGTCTCTCAGTATCCGTCAAAGGAAAAGCGCTAAAAGGGTACTATTAAAGACAGTTGAGCAGGACAAACAGAAAAAATCAAGTTCATCAGGCAGAGTCAACCTGATTTTGTGACAAGGAAATTATGTTTAACCAATTTATTAGCGTTCTTTGAGGAAGTTACATGCATGATGGATGTACTATACTTTGATTTCTAGAAATCATTTATACATTCTATTCAATTTGTCACAGAAAATAAGGACCCATAGTATAGGGAGAAACATATTAGCATGGATGGAAGATTAGCTAGCTAACAGGAAACAGAGTAGCTATTAATGGTTAAGTTTCTGGTTGGCAAAATGTAACAAATTATGTGCCAAAGGAATCAGTGTTAGGGCGTCAATATTTCACCATTCATATTAAGAACTTTAATAAAGGAACCCAAAGTATAGTTGCTAAACTGCTAATGGCACAAAGATAAGTAGGACATATGGAAAATACAAAGGGGGTGATAAAGATAGATTAGCTGACTGGGAAAATATCTGCAAATGGAGAATAACGTTTGTAAATATTAAACTGTCAACTGTGATAGGAGGAATAAAAATGAAACATATTATCTAAATGGTGAGACATTGTCAAACCCTGAGTTGCAGAAAGATCTGGATATACGAGTGCTTGAATCACTGAAGGTTAGTTTATATTTTTCCAAGTAATTCACAAAGTGAAGAGAATTGTATCATTTGTTGTAAAGGGGCTTAGACAGGAGATTGGTGAGCCCACAGTTAGACAACCATTTATGATATTGGTCTCCTTATTTAAGGAAGAATGTTAATACTTTGGAAGTGGTTCAGAGAGGTTTAACTAGACAAATATGAACTTAAAAAATATGCAAAATAAGAACAGAAGCAGATATTTTGGTCTCTTAAGCCTGCTGTGTCATTCAATAAGATTATGGTTGACCCATGATAGACTTGGATCAACTGCCTATCAATCATCAATCCACATGTACCTTAAAAACATTCAATGTCCCCTCCCCTGCAGCTTTCTGAGGCACAGAGTTCCAAAGTCATACAATCTCTTAGAGAAAAAGGACTCTTCTTGACTCTGTCCTGAAAGGCCAATGTTGAACTTTAAAACAGTGTTCCATAGCTCTGGACTGACTCACAGAAGAATACACATCCTACCAGCCACCTGAAATGTGTAATTATCTTAGGAGGAAAGGTTGAACAGACAAGGCTTTGATCTGCTCGAGCTTAGTAGAATAAAAGGTGACTTAATTGAAACATAATAGATCCGGAGAGTTCTTCACAGGGTGCATGTGGAAATGATATTTCTCTTGTCAGAGAATCTACATCAAGGAATCTCTACATAAAAGTAAAGGGTTACTCATTTAACATACAGGTAGGATGATTTTTCTTCCCCTATTTGGAACTCTCTTCACGAAAAGGTGTTGGAAGCACACCCCTTGAATTTTTTTTAAGGGACAGGTAGGTGTCTTCTTGATAAATAAGGAAGTGAAAGGTTATGTTGGGGGTGGGGTAAATGGAATGTAGAGTTATCAAAATCATCAAAGTTTTATTGAATGGTGGAGCAGGCTCAAGGGGCTGAGTGGCCTTCTCCTGTTCCTGATTTGTTACGTCATTTGTAGAATGGAATCCAAACAGTTTCTATTTGATCACCATTTCAAAAACAAAATCAGCGGGAGAAGTCTGTAAATTGATTTTGCTGACTGTCTCTCTTGGGAGCAGTAGCCAGTATCTCATTATTCCTGATTGACTGAGATGTATTCAGAAAGCCATTGATCTTGAAGGTTAAATTGCAGTTCTTTTATGAAGTATCTGCCATCTGGCAAGGCATCTCCAGCTGCCTGTTGCAGCCAATCATATGAAATCCTGAATCCCACTGACAGTAAACTAAATAATACTGAAATTTTCTAGTGGTAATAAGATGAAAATCTATATTGAAGCTACTCACCCTTCTGAAGGAGAAATCCCATGGAAATTATGTTGTGATTGAGGAGAAAACCTGGCTTGCCAAGAAAGTCACTTCCTGCTCTACTGTTGCCTTTGCAAGATTCTGGAGATGGACAATGAGGGGCATGGATAGGGTGAAATAACCAAGGTCTTCACCCCAGGGTAGGGAAGTCCAAAGCTAGAGGCATAGGTATACGTTGAGAGGGTAAAGACATAAAAGGGGCCTAAGGGGCAACTTTTTCACATAGAAGGCGGTGCATGTATGGACTAAGTTACTATACAAAGTGGTGGAGGCGGGTACAACTACAACATTTAAAAGCATCTAGATGAGTATATGAATAGGAATGTTTCAGAGTGATATGGGCCAAATGCTGGCAAATGGCAGTAGTTCACTTTGGGATATCATATTGGCATGGATGAGTTGGACCAAACAGTCTGTTTCCATGCTGTATGGCTATGACTCTAGGACAGATGAGGTTAGAGGTTTTTTTTGACTTATTATTATGATCTGACAATAGGTTCGGAAAATTCTGCTTTGAAAAGCTTTTAAATCAGATATGTTTTTATGCCCGACACATCTCAAAGCTGGAAAGCCACAGTGCCCTGTTCCAGGCCATTTATATGGCCTAGTGACAAACTCAGTAATTGTGGAAGGTGCAGGAAACTCAAACACAGTCACAGGCTGCATTCTAGACTTGAGAGATTTGGGTTCCTCGCTGTCAATAAATACTTGCAGCCAGATGGTCCCAGTTTAAACTGAGTGCTCTTGGAGATTATTCTGAATTGTCGAAAATATGCTCACCTCTCTAACATCCCCAAGACATCCCTGGTAACAGTCCAAAGTACTGTGTTTTTCTTGTACCATTTCATTGGGATATCTAGTTCACATTGGAACTTAAAATGAAACAGCTGGTCAAAATTATAATATAATGGAATATGTAAATAAAAATGCTACTTTGATATCAGCAAAGCAAAAGAACACATCCGAGAGACAGCTGTAACTGAGCTTGAGTAAAATATTAGCCGAGAGAGCTATATTAATTGACCTATATCTAACTGTGAATATAGTGTTACAGTATTGAAACGTGAAAGGAATGCTCCAGGCAGAACAGTGGCAGGGAGTAAAAAGAGTGCAGCTTTAAACAGTGTATGTGTGCACAGAGATATAATGCCTAGAGATATGAAAGAAGGTCCAGTGGGTTTGTAAAGCATGCTAACTGTGACGTTAGCATGTTAGATATTTTTAATTAACCCATTCAGACATGTTATGAGACTTCTCCACAGCAGGTGGGGACTGGAAACCCGGCCTTCTTGCTCAGTGGTGGGGACACTGCACATGTATGTTAGTATGTTATAATGGGTTTCATTAGTTGCAACTAAGGGCATCCTGGGGCATGTAAAATGAAGAAACATGACTGAAAAGTCAGGGTCATGTTAAAGACGCTACAAAGTGCCCTCACACTAAATGAAAAGTCCCAATTCTCTAGATTGACAATTTTGTCCCTAGGACACGTTATCCAAGAACATGACATTATGGTGAATCCAAGCATCAATTCTCAAGAGGTATCAGTGAATTTCTTGTAGATTACTCATTTCAAAAGAAGTCTCAAAATAATCTCTACATTAAAGTAGGTTTCAGCCATAAGATTATGAAACACGACAAAAAAACCGATCATGTTCCAACAAGACACAAGTAATGGCAGATCCGCACCTGACGGCAGCAGTGGATTAAGCAGAAAAAGAGGAGCTTATTCGATTGTCATAACCAATGTTTCAGTAGTTACTGAAGGAAAATTCAAACAAATCTGTGTAGCTCAAAAACCTGACAAATTGTTCAGAGGTCAAACAACTCTGTCTGCAACAGTGGTTGAAATATAGTCCAGCAGACCAAGTGTTGAAGAGGTACTATGAGCAGAAACAACACTTGACAATATTGGAAGATTTACTGATGTACAAGGGTTACACCAATATTGATGCAAAGAGAAATCCTGTAAAAACTTCACAATATCCATTCAGGCATTACAAAGTGCACAGCAAGAGCACAGAAATCGGAGAGGGGAACAGCAGCAATTAGTCATTTCAAAAGACCTCTGTTTGAGATTGCCACTACTCGGAAAATCTACTCCATGATTTTATATCTAAAATTTTAAATTGACACCATTTAATTGGTCAGCAGAAAATAAATTGTATATCCTCTTATTTTCATTTTATTTTTGGGTAGGTCAGCCGTTGGCACTGCTGCCTCACAGCGCCAGGAACCAGGGTTCAATTTCACCCTCAGGTAATTATGTGGAATTTATACATTCTCCCCATGTCTGCATGGGTTTCCTCTGGGTGCTCCAGTTACTTCCTACAGTGCAAAGATATGCAGGTTAGGGGGAATTCCTCATGTTAAATTGCCCATAGTGTCCTGGGATTGCAGGCTAGGTGTACTGGCCATGGTCCATGCAACATTATGGGGATAGGGTGTGGGGCTGCATCTGAGTGGGATGTGTTTCAAAGAGCTGGTGCAGAATTGATGGGTCAAGTGGCATCTTTCTGCTCTGCAGGGATTCTATTTAAATATGATATCAAAGTGACAAAACTGCATTAGGTAAGTCATAAGCAATATATCATCTTTGATTATATTGCTCAATCCTGCTTCATCCAGCAGTGCTATTTTGCAGGTGTGGGTGCCAAGGTGTGGAACTACTAAAGTAGAGATATTTGGAAAAAGTTAGAAAACAATTTAACAGACAGTAAAAACTTTTTGAATGTTTACTCTAAAGTATTTTTTCTCCGCCTAATGCATTGCAGGTCCTCATGCATATTTGTCCTCCTGAAACAGGGGCAAGTTGTAAATGAATTGTAGCACAACCCACAATGGACTGTGGAAGATATAATAGAAAAAATCTGATCTTAATCAAACCAGTTACTTATACTTAATGGCATGGTTTATTGTAAGGAAAAATGAAACTTGTTCTTACTCAAGTCATTTTTATTCGTAAATGCTTTGACATTGCTGTAGCACAGGAGCAGTGCAATATTCTATCGTACATCTTTCTTTTCTGAAAACTCATTTTTATTTTCAAACTAAAATGCATGAATCAGGTGTATGGTATGAAATAAATGGCAATTTTAATACACTCAGTCTCTCAGCGACAGACCTGCACTTATGCATTCTGACAGTTTTTCTCCAAAAAGTGCACACTGTGGGAGTTGCTGGTAAAGAGTACTTGCAAGAAAATGCAATTATGGTGGTGAAGCTGTAGGAATATCAGCAAACATCACTGATTACGAACTCTCAGGGCTCTGGGCACAGAATACTGTGACCATCCCCATCAACTCTTCAAAACACATGTATGTTGTCAAACACACTAAACTAAAAAGCTTGTAGAAAGTTTTAATTCTGCTTTGAAAATAAAACAAAACATGCAACTTACTATTTTACTGAAACTAAGCAAATTTGTCACCATATGAATACTGCTGCATTTATTGAAATTTAATTTGACAAAAATGTCTTTGTCTCATGAGGCTTTAGAATAGATTAGATTCACCACAGTGTGGAAACAGGCCCTTTGGCCCAATAAATCCAAACCACCCCTTGGAGCATCCCACCGAGACCCATCCCCATAACCATCACACCCCTAAATTGCCAATTTAGCAATTTAGCATGGTCGATCCACCTAGCCTGCACATCTTTTGGACTGTGGGAAGAAACCGGAGCACCCGGAGGAAACCCACGCAGACACGGGGAGAATGTGCAAACTCCACACAGACAGTTACCCGAGGCTGGAATCGAACCTGGGTCCCTGGTGCTGTAAGGCTGCAGTGCTAACCACTGAGCCACCGTGAAAATCAGAGCACGTCATTGACCTCTCTTTCCATCTGAGCTGAAGAATAAGGGGACAACTGTGTCGTCATGTTGAAGCTGGATTTGGGGCAGTTAGTACCCCTCTCCCTGCATGAAGGGTCTAGCCTGAAACGTCATCTTTTGTTCTCCTAAGATGCTGCTTGGCCTGCTGTGTTCATCCAGCTCCACACCCTGTTATCTTGGATTCTCCAGCATCTGCAGTTCCCATTATCTCTGATCCAGTGACTACTTGAATATAAGCTGACAGGTGCCTGAATTCTGCCTGCCTCCCCAGTCTTTATCCTCAGTCGGGTGTCTCACTCCCACATTTACCGAGACACAGCAAAAAGTATTGTTGTTACACGCTGTCCAGATAAGTCATACCTTACATCTGCACATCAGGGTAACAGAACAGAATGCCGAGTATAGTGTTTTGAAGAAGGTGCAGAGAAAGATCAACTCTGGTAACAGTGGGTAAAAGGCTGTTCTTAAATCTGTTCGTACATGTTCTCAAACTATTGTATCTTCTGGCCAATGGAAGAGGGTGGAAGAGTGTAATCGGGGAAGGGGAAAGGGTCTTTGATTATATTGGTTGCTCTCACAAGCCAGCAGGAAGTGTAGACAGAGTCAACGGGTGAAAGGCTGGTTTTCGTGATGGACTGGGCTGTGTTTGCAACTCTGTAATTTATTGTGGTCTTGGGCACAGTACTTGCCACACCACACTGTGACACATCTGGGCAGAATGCTTTCTACAGTGCATCTATAAAAGTTGGTAATTGCGGACATGACAAATTTCCTCAGCTTTCTGAGAAAGGAGAGGCATTGGTGTGCTTTCTTGGCTGGAACATCGGTATGCATGGACCAGGACAAATCGTTGGTGACATTTATTCCAAGTAATTTTATGGTCTTGACGTCCTCCACTTCGGCACCATTGATACAGACAGGGGTACATCCTTCACTCTGCTTTCAGCTCCTTCATTTTGCTGAAATTGAGGGAGAGACTGTTGTCTTTACACCATGCCACTAAGCTGTCCATCTCCTCCCTGTACTCTGTCGTGTCATTGTTTGAGATCTGGACCCACTACAGTGGTGTCATCAGTAAATTTGCAAATGTAGTTAGAGCTGAATTTGGCCACATTGTCACGAGAGCAGAAGGAGAATAGTAAGGGGCTGAGTACGCAGACTTGTGGGGCACCGGTGTTGAAGATTATCGTGGAGGAGTTGGTGTTGCCTATCCTTACTGACTGTGATCTATGTGTCAGGAAGTCGAAGAACTGGTTGCAGAGGAAGGAGCAGAGTCCCAGATCTCTGAGTTTAGAGATGGGTTTGGCTGGAATTATGGTGTTGAAGGTGGGGCAAAAGTAAGTAAATATGAGTCTGATGTAAGTGCCGTTGTTATCCAGATGTTCTAGGAATGAGTGCATGGCTAAGGAAATGGTGTCTGCGGCGAACCTGATGTGATAGTAATCTGACAGTTTGAGTTCTAATAGTCAAGCACGGATCCTTGGTCTCAGGCACAGGGGTCTATGAAGATTTATTGCTGAACTCTCCAACCCACAGAGGGGTCTGATTAGCTGCACAAATGGGGAAACAACTAGGATTCCCTTATGTCAGAGATAAAGGGAACTGCAGATGTTGGAGTATCCGAGATAACAGAGTGTGGAGCTGGATGAGCACAGCAGGCCAAGCAGCGTCTTAGGAGCACAAATGCTGCTTGGTCTGCTGTGTTCATCCAGCTCCACACTTTGTTATCTAGGATTCCCTTATGTGCCTTCTTTGGCAGGAATTTCTGGGCATGACCATGGTAAGCCTGTGTGTGAACACTGAATGGCATACAGGAAGTAAAATGTCAACTAAAAAACTCGGTATTTCGAAAAGATTGCAAAGGCCTCATGCAGAGATTCAAACAAAATTGAGAACGGATAAATTTATACTCACGTTTGCAAAATGTGTAGTTTTCTTAATGCATTTCAATTCTATCAATTATAATGATTTAGCTTGTAGGTTACCAGGTAACCTGGAAAATAGCAGGGAAAACATTGCAGCAAAATAATACCTTTCGTTACCTGTTGTAAAGACAGATTGTGTATATGACCGGTGTTACCATTTTATAGCACAATGTCCAATTACTGCACAGACACTTCCTTAAAGTCTAATTATTCTGATACAGAGCCTGAGATTGTTGAGGGCAATTATTTTTCTCTGTAGATTGGCAGATTTAAATTCCTCAGCTTTCACAAAAGGTCAGAAGGAACAATCAAGAAATAATTGGCTTCCTTTTACTTCTGTTATACTTCAAGTAAATTTGTAACAAAAACTTACAGGTGGTAATCTGAAAATCTGACAGAAACATCTTAGAATTTGCACAGCATTATTACAGTGAGTCAAAGGAAGGGAGTATTTTATCATGCTACATATTAAAACAAAAATTCCAAATCCTTTAAAGTGCAATATGAGACAATGACACATGGTTCCTTCACATTAAATAGTGCACTTGCCAATCAAATTTAAACAATTTAAATTAGGAAAAAAAAGCCAGGATTACTCATATTGTCTTAGATTTTGTTGAACTGCAAGGGAATTGGTGGGGGTTGAATTTCAATGATGGATTGGACATGAGTAACAAGCATCCATTCAACTGCAATGAGTTATGAGCGACGTTCGGGATCACGCCACTTCGTCGTGATTGGTTAGGTTTACTGGAGAGGTCGTCCAATATTTCTATTAAAATAATATGAATGGAAGTTGGCAATCAAAGTTTTAACCTATGGGTTATTCATTGCTTAGACGCATTCACACAGAAGGGAGTTTGAATTCCCAATATGGAGGCAGTGACTCCATATCTTATCTTGTTCCATAAGGTGCATCTTGAGGCTTCAGCAAATGCTTACCCTCAGGCTGCACTCACATGTTTCCAGCATCATTCTATGAACTTGTCTTCCTACAGCTCTCGGTGGTGTCACTTTTGCTGACGTTTCCAAGAATATGCAAGTGGAGGAAGGATGATGCCAGGCTGAAGGGAAGAGTAAATACTCTTATGTCAACACTCATCATAGGTAAATTAAGAGAAATACCATAGAAATGTCTGTGAAAGTGCATAAAAGGTATATAAACTCACAAGAATTGTATAACCATTAACGACGCTGTTAAAGGCATTGCCAAAGTATTTAAAACTCCCGTCCTTTAAACTTTGGACACAAAAACTGTCGGCAGTTTCGAAAAAAAAAGTATTGTTATTCAATCTGCGCATAAAGGTAAATTGGAAGGTTAATATTAAAGGATTTGCACTGCATGATTGATTTCACAACCTATCGATATGACTGTGGAATGCCAATCAGCTCTCAGTTTGATTCAGAGCTCGAAGTGCTAATAAAGTCTTTGAATAGAACATGAATACAAATGCTTGTATATAGGGGATCAAGTACTTGAAAGAAGTAAAATCTTACAAATGTTTCGGATAATCAACGTGTAACTTTTTAAAAAAGTAATGAATACATCAACAGAATTTTATTTCATTTCATCATAGCATGTATCTGGAGGTCTGCCTGTGCTAAACACTGGATGATTGGCATGGAGAGTATTAAAGCAAAGGTAGATCAGTGAGCATGCTTGGCTTAACTGAGCTTGCATCAAATTGGCATGGAGCTATAAAAGGCTCATGGGATGAGGTGCATGAGGCCATGAAAACCAGTGGCAACAATCAGCATGGAACGGCATAGGTGTATATGGTAAGGATATAGAATCATAGAATCCCTGCAGCATTGAAATAGGCCATTTAGTCTATCAAGTCCACACTCACCCTCCAATCATCATCCCATCCAGAACCATCCTCCTGCTCCATTCTATCTAACCTATTCATGGCTGAAAGCAACTAATGCTGGAGATCACAGTCGTCACACAGCACCCATGAAGAGAGAGCAAGTTAATGTTTCAAGTCTAGATAACTCTTCAACAGAGCTGATGTCTATGTATCCCTGGATGCTATGAGCAATTTAGCATGGTCAAATCACCAGACCAGTACATCTTTGGACTGTGGGAGGAAACCAGAGCACCTGGAAGAAACAAACCCAGACACTGACAGTCACCCGAGGCTGGAATCAAACCCAGATCCCTACCGCTGTGAATCCGCATTCCTAACCACTGTGTCGCCCATGACATTTGCGGGATGAGGCCTGGAATATTGTATTTTTACAGCTATGGCAGGCCAACAGCACAGAGATAGGTGTTTTAAGCCATTTAACCTTAAAAGCACTATTGCTGCCTCTGAACTGTTTGCGGGGGCTCCAATTAACACCAGCTAATGCCCACCACCCCTATTCCCCTTCCTCGTCAAACCCCGCCCCTCCAAAAAGACCAAGATGAAAATCTGACTGTCTGGGGGCACTTTGCCCAGATTCTGTGTTCATGACCGGACAGTATAATTCAGGTCAGAAAGTCCACTTGCTGAAGGGCACATGTCAGCTCTTTGTACAAACTTGTACATTCAGCAAGTCAGCTCCAGCCAGAGGTCAGCACAAACTAAGTCAAGATGCCAGTGAATAACAGGTAACGAGTGTCTAGAGTTTCAGCACAGACAAGGTGGCAAACAAGAGGGCAGAATGGCTTGTCATGAACTGTGTATCAACCCAAATAACAGAGGGAAAAAAATATACAGCCACTAAAGCCCAAGTCAATAATTCAAGTTGCAAGCAATCACTTCAAATCAGGCCCTAGGCAGTCAACGCAGGAGGAAGCCTCTGTGACTAAATGTTTTTCCTGAGAATTAAATAACGGCATAAGGAACAGCATGAGTAGCCATCATTTCATTTAGAATTGTTCCATTTGTTGTAGGTGTTACTTAAATGGTTACAGTTTCAACGAGTTGAAAAATCCATAATGGTTGACTCAATCAATTATTTGAACAAGTTCACAAGTGCTGGTCAGGTTAGAGTTAGCAGAATTCTTTTAAAAAAAAACTGAAGGTTTTATTGCTCAGTTTTCTGCTGCATGCTCATTTATCATTGGCTCTTATGAAGTGAATGATGTTACTTTATTCACATTTACAATAAATATTTATTTAGTTAAGCCAGGCAGTGCCCTTTGTCTGATGCATCAATACAGCCTCATGGTGTGACAATTAGAGAGGCAACACTCTTGAGATGTACTAGGTTTCAGATTGCACTTTAGTTGAAAGTTACTGTGGATGGACCCAAGCCCAATCCAAGACTTGAAGAGTTAAACTGGACAATATCAAATGAACCCTTTCATACCAATATACGATCAACTAACAGAGAAAATGGCGGGACTTTTCTGAAAGTGAATATGTGCTGTGATAGTTTAAGGACTGGCTAAATCTGCAAGGCAGCGTGAACAATTGTTAATTGACAATGTACATGAGGTCAAAATATATGTTTAATAGTGGAAATAAGGATCAAAGCCAACAGTGCTGGTCCAATAAAATGGGTGCAATTCAGGAAGAAGTTTAAGGGTCTAACAAATTTCAAGATGCACAAATTCACCTTAAAACAAGCAGTAATCCTCTCTATTATTTAATTTATTACACTTACAGAATTCTCATGCTATAACTGGTATTCAAACATTGAAATCATAAGCCTAACCTTACCCCCAGACATTTAGCATTTTGATAATTCTTACAGCTATAAATAATATGCACTAGTAGCTATTCAACCCTGACTGCTACATCACTCAAATGAATTACAGAACATTCAACGATGCACTCTCCTTGAACTATAGCCAGTCACACACAACAGGTGATAATAGCACCCAATGTATTTTAGTCACCTTGATCCTTTGCTTCAGTCATATTCAACATCTTTCAATCACATTACAATCCATTGTTCTGAATCTTTTATTTCCTGGCCAAGTCTCATTTTAATCTTCCTCTGACACTTTCTATTCCAATTACGGGTCCAAAATAGTTTACATTTGAAAAAGGCTTGCTAATTTTACTGTATTTTGTGAAATCACTAGTTTTTGTTCTGCTATGAAAATATCCTTCCTCTTTAATTTACTAAAACTTGATGTTTCTCTGCAACATTTCTGGTTTTGGGAAGAAAATGTAAACCTCATATTTCTGACTTATAGGGTGCCAAAGCCTTTTTCTCATTAACATTGATCCACAAATGATCACTTTGCTGCTTTCACTTGATATGACCAGATGAGAAGTGTGAACCGGCTCCCCCTTTCCAATAAACCAAGGAGGTTAAAGAGCAAAATGTCCCATTTTTCACAAGGTTAATTCTCTCTCCAATTAAAAATGAAATTAACTGTGTTTGGCCATGAGCAATATGTCAGTCAACGAGGTTCTTGAGTCAAAGAGCAAATTAGTTCCCTGTTAAGCCAGGGAAAAATAAACAAAAACGGTGATGCTATGCTTATGGATTTGGTGCTGTCACTACAGCCCAGAGGCACAAAGTCAAAGGGGAATATCATCCAATACAAAAGAAGATAACACTAAACCTGGTTTGGAGTCCTTTGGCCCTCAGAGGTGTAAGGTCTTTTAACCTAAGGTTTACATTGCTCTGCAGGTTTTTTGACAGCAATCACTCATGACAAATGGAATAACTATTGAAAGGCTTTGGTTCATAGTTGGTTTCTCTTAGGGCAGATCAATTTTGACACATCCGAGTGTCACTTCCAGAAAAAGACAGAAAATGTCCTTATTCTTAAAGTTACAGCAAGTATCTCAATGTTAATTTCTTTTTTTGATTGTCTTTTAGTAAAATTACGGACTTCTAAGCATAGCTTCTCATAAGGCTGGGACGGTGGTGGTATTTAGATGTGTCAAAACTGGCTGTTGGTCACAATCAAGATCATCCATGTTTACAGAAGTTCATCTGTGAACCATTGATATGGGGGATGGGGATTCATTCTTCCTTTTTGCCTAACATTTCAGTTTGAAATCTTGAGTATAGGAGATGGGATGTCATGTTGTGGCTGCACAGAACATTGTTAAGGCCACTTTTGGAGTACTGTGTTCAATTCTAGTCTCCCTGCTATGGGAAAGATGTTGTGAAACTTGAAAGGTTTCAGAAAAGAGATTATAAGGATCACCAGGGTTAGAGTCTTTGAGCTACAGGGAGAGGCTGAATAATCTATGGCCATTTTCCCTGGAGCATTGGAGGCTGAGGGGTGATCTTATAGAGGTTTATAAAATCATGAGGAGCATGGATAAGGTGAATAGTCAAGGTCTTTTTCCCCAATATAGGGGAGTCTGGAACAAGAAGGAATAGATTTAAGGTGAGAGAAGATAGATATTTGAAGGTCCTGAAGGGGCAACTTTTTCACATAGAGGGTGGTGTGTGTGGAATGAGCTGCCAAAAGAAGTGTAGAGGCTGAAACAATTACAACATTTAAAAGTCACCTGGATGGGTACATGACTAGAAAGGGTTTAGAGGGTTAGGGGCCAAATGCTAACAAATGGGACTAGATTAATTTAGGATGTTTGGTTGACATCGGTAAGTTGAACCAAAGGGTCTGTTTCTGTGCTGTATATTTCTATAACTCTAAAATTCAACTGATTTCCAAGACCTTTTATGTCACTTCCATTCCTAACAATTTCCAGACACTTAATTACAACCTATAAAGCAATCGTATCTTGTTCAGGTCTGTAATAACTAAAGATTGAGAAGATTTGCCATTGCCCTAAAATCCAATTGTTTCTTTTACTCTTCTGACCATTCTATCTGTGCCAAAATGGTTAATGTGTTAAATCACATGGAACATTTCATAACCTTCATCCATGATTAGATTTAGTAATATATTTTGATTCAGTCATGCCGATTGCTCTTCTGTCTCATGATTATTCTGGCTGTTTTATCTAAAGCATCCAAAACCAACTTTACCCGTTTTCATAAATTCTCCAAAGCTACAGACAGTTACTAAATGCAACCTTTTTAATACTGTTACCCTGTTACAAAAAGGCATCAATAATATTCTGTTTCTCATATAGCAGTTGTTTCTTCTGAAACCAACGATGATGATGATGTTACTGGACTAATAAAGAGGAAACATTAGATAATTTAGACAATTAATAAAGTCTCTATTGAAGGACTTGACTAATTTTGCCTGTACCAAGCTTTCAGGCAATACATTCCAGATTCTAATTACACTCAGGCAAAACTAAACATTTTCCATTTGTTTCACTGTGTTTTGTTTTAAATTTACCAATCACCTTGAATCAGTATCCTTTAGTTGCAGATCCTTCTATCAACAGGAATACTTCCTCACCAACTGCTACATACAGACCTGTCATGAATTTGAACACCTCTACAAATCCCCTCTTAAATTTTCTCCTCCAAGAAGAACAGTCCCAGTTTCCCCAAGGTATCCACACCAATGAAATTTCTCGTCTCTGGAAACACTTCCATGAGTCTTTTTCTCGCCCTCTCTTAAAGCAGTAGCATCTTTCCGAATGTTTCATGTCCAGAATTGGGCACTGCACTCCAGTTGCGGTTGAATCACTGGGCAGAATCTTAGCCAACTCCTGCGAAGAGTCGTTATTAATGAGTTTCTCTCCTTGAGTCGCAGCAAGTTTTCTCTCATGCTATCATCCCATACTCACCTCATCAGCTATGCACCAGGCCCCATGGCACCCACTCATCAAACTCTATTGCTCGCCATAGGCAGAGGTACTCACCAATGTCAGATATCCCAAGATCCCTGATGCTAGCACCATACCTGAAAGATGGTCATGCACATGGTCAAACACAGGTAGTCTGGAGTTGCCCTGCACAGTTTGTATATTTGCATTGGACATGACAGACAAGAGGAAATCGGTGCCTCATATTGTGGACGTCCTGGTGTATGGGTGGTGTGGAGCTGGACTGTACTCCTGTCCCAAGCAGAACAGACCAGCATATCAGACCCTGCCAGCCTTGTCTGAGGTTGCCACCTGCATCAGTGAATTGTCAACAGACCCAAGAAACAGCAGCAATGCCACAAATTGATCAATGACCTCTTCTGCTCTGTCAGAGTAATTACTTCTCTTCTATTAAATGCAAAATATTGCGGAAGTTGGAAATCTGAAACAGAGTGCCAAAGAAACTGCCAGTATTTGCAGAGAATGAAACAGAGTTAACATTTTGATTGGCATGACTTCAGAAAAAAAAGTCATTGGAAAATGCCTTTTCTTAATATTTTGACAGAGGCAGAGAGGGGACAAAGAACTTGAATAGTGTCATCGCCCAAGATAAAACACAAAGGGGTTGTTAATTGTAGTGAAAAAGTAAAACAGATGCAAAATGAGTGTAAAGAACATATAACAGTACAGTACAGGCCCTTTGGCCCACAATGTTGTGCCAACCTACTGTCCTACTAAGATCAATCTACCCTGCATACCTTACATTTAAGGATTATGTGAAAGGGAGTGAGATGGTCACTATGACAGTCAAGTGAAAGAAAAACTGAAGCTTGGGTGTGGAGGGGTGAGCGAGTGTGCAGTTGAATATGAGAAAATTGGAGAACAGGCAACACTGCATGATGTCATGGAAATAAATAGTGAGATTGTAAAGGCTATGAGGTGACTGGAGACTAGAGCATTGTTCTTCAAGTTCGCATTGTGTTTCATTGGAATATTTCAATTCCAAGACAGAAAAGTTAGCATGACTGCAAGATGCTTTATTGAAATGGCAAGCAACCGGAAGGTCAAGGTAAAGTTTTTAAAAAGAGTGGTGGTGGTCCAAAAAGTGATTACCCAGACTTTGTTTGATTATGAAAGGAGTTCACATTGTGAGCCACGAATATAGTAGACTAGATTGAAAGAAATAAAAGCAAAATGCTGCTTCTGCTTATCCCACACTCTCTGCTGTACATAACATCTTTAACTCAATCACCACAATATTCACAATGTCACTTTTCCAGCTTGGCGTCTGCATTGCCTACTCACTCACTCAAACTCTCACTCCTTTGACCATCCAACTGTTCTTCTGTCTCTTTGGGGTCTACTCACACCAATAATTTACTCCTAACCCTCTCCCACCACTCAATGTTCGACACAAAAAAAAACTTTTGCTAGCTACCATCAGTTCTGAAGAAGGGTCACTGGACCCAAAATGTTAACACTGATTTCTGTCCACAGGTGTTGCAAGACCTGGTGAAATTTTCCAGCAATTTTTGTTTTTGTTTCTGATTTCCAGTATCTACAGTTCTTTTCATTAGAAAAAATTGTATCCAATTGACTAGCTCTCCCTGGATCCCATGTGATTTAATCTTACTAACCAGTCTATGCCGAACCTTGTTGAAAGCCTTGCTAAAGTCCATGTCTACTGCTCTGCCTTCATCTATTGTCTTGGTCACCTCTTTATTAAAAAAGTCAATCAAATTCTAGAGACACAATTTTTAATGCACAAAGTATGCTAACTATCCTGAATCAATCCTTGCCTTTCCAAATGTGTGTTGATCCTGTCTCTCAGAATCCCCTCTAACAACTTTCCCACCACTGACATTATGCTCACTGGTCTGTAGTTCCCTGGCTGTTCCTTCCAGCCTTTCTTAAATAATGGCCCAACATTAGCCACGCTCCAATCTTCCAATACCTCACCTGTGGTGATAATACAAATATTCCTGCTAGGGGCCCTGCAAATTCTTCTCTAGCTTCCCACAATTTCCTCGGATACAATTGATTCAGCTTATAGGGATTTACCTACTTTTATGCATTTTAAGACCTTCAGCATCTCTTCTTCCATAAAGTAAACACTTTTCAAGACATCACTATTTATTTCCCTGAGCTCTCGAGTGTGTCTGCGTCTTTCTCCATGGTATATACCTACGTTAGCGAGTTTTGAGAAGATTTGTAGCTCAGGTTGAGTTTCTGGATATGAGTTTGCTGCTGAGCTGGAAGGTTCGTTTTCAGACGTTTTGTCACCATTCTAGGTAACATCATCAGTGAGCCTCCGGTGAAGCGCTGGTGTTATGTTCCGCTTTCTATTTATCTGTTTAGGTTTCCTTGGATTGGTGATGTCATTTCCTGTGTTGGTGATGTCATTTCCTGTTCTTTTTCTCAGAGGATGGTAGATTGGCTCCAAATCAATGTGTTTGTTGACGGAGTTCCGGTTGGAATGCCATGCTTCTAGGAATTCTCGTGCGTGTCTCTGTTTGGCTTGTCCTAGGATGGATGTGTTGTCCCAATCAAAGTGGTGTCCTTCCTTATCTGTGTGTAAGGATACGAGTGATAGTGGGTCGTGTTGTTTTGTGGCTAGTTGATGTTCATGTATCCTGGTGGCTAGCTTTCTGCCTGTTTGTCCAATGTAGTGTTTGTCACAGTTCTTGCAAGGTATTTTGTAGATGACGTTCGTTTTGCTTGTTGTCTGTATAGGGTCTTTTAAGTTCATTAGCTGCTGTTTTAGTGTGTTGGTGGGTTTGTGGGCTACCCTGATGCCAAGAGGTCTGAGTAATCTGGCAGTCATTTCGGAAATGTCTTTGATGTCGGGGAGAGTGGTTACGGTTTCTGGGCATGTTTTGTCTGTTTGTTTGGGTTTGTTGTTGAGAAATCGGCGGACTGTGTTCATTGGGTACCCGTTCTTTTTGAATACGCTGTATAGGTGATTTTCTTCTGCTCTTTGTAGTCCCTCTGTGCTGTAGTGTGTGGTGGCTCATTGGAATAATGTTCTAATGCAGCTTCATTTGTGGGTGTTGGGATGGTTGCTCCTCTAGTTCAGTATTTGGTCCGTATGTGTTGTTTTCCTGTAGACGCTGGTTTGAAGTTCCCCATTGGCTGTTCGCTCTACTGTGACATCTAGGAATGGCAGTTTGTTGTTGTTTTCTTCCTCTTTTGTGAATGTTATGCCAGTAAGAGTATTATTGACGGTCTTGAATGTTTCCTCTAATTTATTTTGTTTAGTGATTACAAAGGTGTCATCCACATAGCGGACCCAAAGTTTGGGTTGGATGATTGGCAGAGCTGTTTGTTCGAGTCTCTGCATTACTGCCTCTGCTAAGAACCCTGATATCGGAGATCCCATGGGTGTACCGTTGGTTTGTCTGTAGGTTTTGTTATTGAAAGTGAAGTGGGTGGTGAGGCATAGGTCCACTAGCTTGATGATGTTGTCCTTGCTGATGAGGTTGGTGGTGTCAGGTGTATGTGTCTTCGGTTCTTCTAATAGTGTAGTCAGTGTTTCTTTGGCCAGGTTGATGTTGATGGATGTGAACAGGGCTGTTACGTCATAGGAGACCATTATTTCATCCTCTTCTATCTTGGTGTCTTTGGTGTTCAGGAATTCTTGGGTGAAGTGAATGGAGTGGCATGAGTCTTCTACTAGGTGTTTTAGTCTTTGGTGTAGTGCCTTGGCTAATCTGTAGGTTGGTGTTCTAGGTAGCGACGCTATGGGCCTGAGGGGGGCTCCTGGTTTGTGAATTTTTGGTAGTCCGTAGAAGCGTGGTGTGTTGGATCCATCAGGTTTCATTTTTGGGAAGTCTCTCTTGTTTAATTCTCCAGATTTTTGAAGTTTTTTGATTAAGGCTGTGATTCGGTTCTCTAGTTGTGGGGTCAGGTCTATCGCCACCTGTTGGTAAGTGTCGGTATCTGCAAGCAGTGTGTTCGCTTTCTCAATGTAGTCTGTTCGGTTTAAAATGACTGTCAAGCATAAACCTAAACAGATAAACAGAAAGCGGGACATAACACCAGCGCTTCTTCGGAGGCTCACTAATGATGTTACCTGGAATGGTGACAAAACGTCTGAAAACTAACCTTCCAACTCAGCAAGCAAACTCACATCCATATACCTATGTCTAATATTCGGTTAATATCTCAGCCATCTCCTGTGGTTCCACACAGAGAAAACCTTCACTGATCTTTAAGGGGTCCTATTGTCTCCCTGGTTATTCTTTTGCCCTTAATATACTTGTAGAATCCCTTTGGATTCCCCTAACCTTAACTGTCAAAGCTCTCTTATGTTCCCTTTTTTCCCTCCTGATTATGTTCAAGTTTACTCCTACAGTCTCTATATTCATCAAGAGACTTACTTGATCCGAGCTGTCTATACCCGACATCAGCCTCCTCCTTCTCTTGATCAGGCTGTCAATATTTCTAGTCATCCAGTGTTTGCTCCACCTGCTAACCTTGTCCTTCACAATAATAGCAAAACATTGGCCCTAAACTCTTGCTATCTTCCTTTTGAAGGCCTTCCACTTACCAGATGCCCCTTTACCTGAGAACAGCCTCCCCCAATCAACTTTTGAAGTTCCGGTTAATATCATCAAGATTGGCCTTGCTCAAATTTAGAACTTTAACTTGTGGACCAGCTCTACCCTTTTCCATAATTATTTTAAATCTAATACCCAAAGTGCTCCTCCAATGACAACTCAGTCACCTGCTCTGCATTATTTCCCTAGATGTTGAGTTTTGCCCCTTCTCTTGTAGGTCATTTACATATTGATTGAAAGCTTTTTTTAAAAAACACATTTAAATTCCTCCCCATCCAAGCCTTTAACACTGTGGCAGTCTCAGTCTGTGCTTAGAGAATTAAAAACACCTGTTACAAACTGTTTTTCCTACAGCTATCTGTGATCTCTGTACATCATTGATTATTTGTAGGGTGCCTATAGTACAGGATTATTCTTATTTCTCAGATTCACCCATATAGCTTCACTGGACGATCCCTTAGGAAGTCTTGCTGTGATGCTTTCCTTAATCAAAAATGCCAGTCTGCTCCCTACCATTCCTCCCCTTTTATTCTTCCTATAGCATATGTAGCCTGATCATTGAGCTGCCAGTCCTGACCCTCCCTCAGCTATGTTCCTGTAATAGCTACGATATCCCAGTCCCATGTTCCCATTCATGTCCATGGTTCATCTGCCTTCCCTGTCAAGCTTCTTGCACTGAAATAACTGGAGTTTAATTCATCATTCTTCCCTCATTCCCTGTCGCACTTTTGCCTGCCTTATCTATTTAACTTGTTTTCTTTAACTTCTATATCAGCCTCAACCATTTCTCATCTTACTACCATTTAGGATACCCCATCACCACCCTGTCAGACTAGTTTGAAACCTCTCAATTAGCTCTAGCAAATCTCCCCACCAGGATATTGGTCCCCTACCAGTTCAGGTGCAACCCATCCCTTTTGTCCTGATCACTTTTGTCCCAGAAGAGATTCCAATGATCCAAAAAAATCTGAATGCCTGATCCTTGCACCAGCTCCTGAGCCAGGCATTCATCTGTCCTATCCTCCTATTCCTACTCTCGTGACATGTGAGATTAGCGAACATTATGTCATGATCTATTAATGTATGCAAACAGTTTGAGTTTGATTTATTGTTGTCAGTTGCACTGAGATTCAGTAAAAAGTGCTATACAGGTAGATTGTACCATACAAAGTGTATCAGGATAACAGAATAGAGAGCAGAATACAGTGTTACAGGAGCAGAGAAGGTCCAGAGAGAGACAGAGACAGAGAAAGAGAGAGAAAAAGAAAGAAAGAGTGAGAGAGATCAGAATTAACACTTGAGAAGTCTGTTCAAAAGTTTGACAACAGTAGGGAAGAAGCTGTTCTTGAATCTATTCGTCCATGTATTCAAAACATTATATCTTGTGCCTGACGGGAAGAGTGTGGAAGGGAGTATAACCAGGGTGGGAGGGGTCTTTGATTATGTTGTTTGCTTTTCAGAGGCAATGGGAAATATAGATGGAATCAATGCATGGAAGGCTGATTTGTGTGATGGACTAAGCAGTGCTCACAACTCTCTGTACTTCCTTGTGATCTTGGGAATAGCGGTTACTGTACCAAGCTGTGATGTATCCAGATACGATGCTTTCTATGGTGCATCTATAAAAATTGGTAAAAGTCCTTGAGGACATGCCAAAATCCCAAAATAG
The DNA here is from genome assembly GCF_030684315.1 of Stegostoma tigrinum. Taxonomy (NCBI): domain Eukaryota; kingdom Metazoa; phylum Chordata; class Chondrichthyes; order Orectolobiformes; family Stegostomatidae; genus Stegostoma; species Stegostoma tigrinum. The sequence goes on from NC_081373.1 coordinate 48,987,687, forward strand.
GCATTTCACTACTGAGAATCTTGTTCAATACTATTCATACAAAAGGTTATTTTGCTCTCGATATTGACAGTCTCCTTGCTGGCCACCTCACACAATTCTCTCAACTTCCTCACCGATGCCTAAATTGTTCAGAGGCCTGAGAGATCTAGTGACCCTATTCTGACCCTCTTAACGAGGCTAATAATGCTTAAATTGACAGCTTTCTCAATCCTGTCCTATCACCTTCAATAATTAGTGTACAGGTCTGCTCCTGCCCGTCTTTAGAATTAGTTTGTTAAACTTAATCTGCTATTTGTTTGCCTATTCCACCATCCTCCCTACATCCTCTAAAAGTGCATCACTATCCTCCTTCTAATTCAAATTACTTCTAAGTTTTGTGCATTTGCAAATTTTAAAATTGTACTCTCATGCATCCATGTCAAGGTCATCAGTGTACATCAAGAAATGTTGTTGTGCTAACTCTATGGAACCATTCAGCACTACTGTTTCTTATCATTCAGCCAATACTACATCCACACTGCTACCATCCCTTTTATTGCACGAGTGCTGACAAACCTAATGTAAGGCACTTTATCGAATGTCTTTGGAAATTCATGTATGCCAGATCATCCACATCCTCCCCAGTTAATCGTTTGCGTTACCTCATAAAAAAAATTCAAACAGCTTAGTTAAATCCAATTTGCCATAATCAAATCTATGCCAGCTTTCCTCAATCTACATTCGTCAAAGTGATATGCTTTTTTGGCAAATTATCATTTCTAAAAGCTTTCCCACCATTGAAGTTAATCTAACCACCTTATTATTGCTCCAACTGTCAATTATGCTTAAGCCCCTTTGATTGAACAAAGACATAGCATTTGCAGTTGTTCAGTTCTCTGGCACCACCTTGCATCAAAAGAAGATCAAAGGATTACTGCCAGTGTCTCCATAACTTCTATCCTTACTTTAGGATGCATGCCATCTGACTCTAATGATTAATCAGAGTACAGCAAGTCAATTGACTACATCCTCTGTCAATATTTAGTTTATCTGACATCTCAATTTCTTCCTCTTTAACCATGACTCACTTATCGTCATCTTCTTCAGTAAAGACTGACACAAAGTACTCATTCAGCACCTCAGCAATGGTCCTTTCCGCCAGCATCATAAATCAAGGGCAACTAGGGACGGACAAGAAATGCTGGCCAGATAGCGACACCCACATCCCACAAACGATTAGAAAAATAAAGCCTTTTTAAGGTCCTGGATCACTTCAACCTGCATCCTAAAAAATACTTCAGTTCTACTTATGTTAACTAAAAATTTGTGTGTATACTTTTTTTTCTTTGTTCCTTTTGCTTTTTTTCATTTCCCTTTTGAATAATCTATATGGAGCCTGGTTCTTAATTTTGTTTTCCACCTGACATTTATCACGTCCACTCCTTTCCTGTTTCACCTTGCTCTCTATCTCTTGTGTCGTCCAAGTAGGTCCAAATCTCTTTGTCCTACTTCTTCACCTTTACTGGGCATGAAATTTTCTTTAAAAGCCCCCACTGTTCATGATGGAAGACAATGAATCATTGTGAAATGAGGTAATTATGTGGCTATGAGCCATAGCACACATGGATTCAATTACCCAAAAATGTGGTAGTGTTGACTTGCATTGGGTCCTTATTCAGGTTAGTTACAATGAAAAGGCTTGTTTACAAGTATGATGATGCTGTCGCTTTAAGAGGTTATTTTGTCCTTTTTTTTGATGGGAATTTTTATGACAGAGGTGGTAAGCTTTCTACTTGGCAAGCCAGTAAAGTCAGCAGCTTGTGAGACCTTGGGTGTGTTTTTTTTAAATTGCAACATTAGAAGTATCCTGGATGGGTGTGGCCAGCTCTCTCCGAACAGGATTTCTAGTTTCTCTTTAGTGTTTAGCTAGTTTTGAACAATTGCTATTTGAGTCACAATAGGGCAGAAACTGCTTAGGTTTTGAAGAAATAGAAGCTATCTTTTCCCTCTGTTATTTACAGCTAGAAACTGGGATTTCTCTCTGCTGCTGGGTTATCTGTGAGACAAATCTATTTTTCTGAATGTGCCTTTTCGCCAAGGGTTTCTTTTTATGGAATATTACTATATTCGAACAGTTAATAAATAATAGCTACTGCATCTATTGTCTGGTTAAGTTTTCCAATAGAATAGTCCTTTCTTTCATTGTATTTTAATTGTAGTCAAAATAGATTGTGCTTTGCTTACCATCAAGTAGTTTTACCAGTCACATTGCATCTGGAACACAGTACATGACATGTGCCTTTAAATAAGAAAAAAGCAGGATCCAAGCTACTTGCTTAAAATACTTTCAATGGGTCTGGTCTGGTCCATAACACAAGCCAAAGGCAAGTTGAAAGTGTGTTCGTCTTTATGAAATTCTGACTCACATAATTTATTTTTTGAAACCGGTGCAGGACAATTCCAAGTCTAGTGAGCAAGCATGATCCACCCTTTTCCCGTACCACCCAGGCCACATCTGAAATACCCCACGCTTAGTGGGTTGACCTATCAATTGATTTCAGGTCAGCCAAGACAAGCAGAAATCATTAGGGCATATGGTTTTTGTTCAGCGCAATGACAAAAGTGGGCCGGGAGAAATAGTCCTATAATTATGACCATACCTCAGTGGAAGGTTGAAACAATTACTTAGCAGCAAAGAAGTTGAATATTCGAGAAAAGAAAGATATGTTGCTAAAGCTTTGCATCTCGTGCTCATTAGAATAAATGAAAGAATGCCAAATTTCAAATAAATTCAACAATTTATACCACAAGGCAAGGTTGGCCAAGGCCATAAGATGATTTGACATAGGAGCAGAAATTAGGCCATTTGGCCCATCATATCTGCTCTACCTTCCAACCATGGCTGATGGGTTTCTCAACCCCATTCTTCCACATTCTCCCTGTAAGCTTTGATCCCTTTGACATTCAGGAACCTATCTATTTCTGCCTTAAATATATTCAATGACCTGGCCTCCGTAGCTTCTGTGGCAATAAATTCCATAGATTCATAAATTCCATAGCTCTTTCATTGAAGAAGTTTCTCCTCATGGCAGTGCCATGACGCAAGGAAATGGGAACTATAGCCTCCCAAATTTCCGGCTAATTAAACAAAAAATGCATGATTTGAACAATTTCCTTTCCTTTGCAAAGAAGAGGTTGCTGCGTGCAAATGCATCTAATTTCTAGCCAGTGTAAACAAGCCATATTATGAGCTTAACTTATCTTAAGATTGGTTATTAGTGTGCCTATTGGTGTATCCAGAAATGCTTAGCAAGTGCTGTCCAACATGAGAATCGCATATTAGATGGATTGTCGGATTTCTCCTTCTGTATTTTCTCAATAATGAAAAGAAATCTTATTTGGTTTCATCAGCCAATCATTGGGGCAAGTGGCTTATTTACCTGGGATTGTACCAGCACTGCAATGGATGCACAAAGTTTTCAACTGTATGGTAGGCACAGCTCTTTTTTGGACTGGCATTGTCATCTTGTTAGTGTAGGATGCCATTTGCATAACCTCTGAGCAGCAGGTGGATAAAATAGGTTGCTTTTTGAACATATGACCTTCATATGAACTTCACTGTCAGTGCCTCAGTCTGTTTTTTAAAAAGGGCACAAGTGAACCACCAGTTAATGTTCACCATGCTCATTTGCTTAATGACAATTAGTTACAGGTAACATTTACACAATACAAATGCCCAGCTCTGACCATCACCAATAAGAGACAATCTAACTGCTGCCTCTTGTCAGTCAATGGTATTACCATCACTGAATCCCTCACTATCACCATCCTGGGGGTTACCATTGACTTGAAACTCAACCGGACTCATCGCAAAAACACAGTGGCTACAACAGCAGGTCAGAAGCTAGGAATACTGCAATGAGTAACTCACCTCCTGACTCCCCAGACCCTGTTCGCTATCTACTTCATACTAGTCAGGAGAGTGATGGAATGCTCCCCACTTACTTGGAGCTCAGGGAGCTTGACACCATCCAGGGCAAAGCAGCCCACTTGATTGGCACCACATCCACAAACAGCCACACTCTCCACCACCAGTGCTCAGTAGTAGCAGTGTGTACCTTCTACAAGATGCACTGCAGAAATTCACCAAAGATCCTCAGACAGCACCTTCCAAACCCACAAACATTTCCACCCAAAAGGACAAGGACAACAGAGATATGGGAACACCACCATCTTCAAGTTCCCCTCCAAGCTATTCACCATCCTGACTTGGAAATACATCATCATTCCTTCACTGGCACTGGGTCAAAATCCTGGAATTCTGTCCCTAATGGCATTGTGGGTCAACCCACGGCAGGTGGACTGCTGCGGTTCAAGAAGATAATTCACTAACACCTTCTCAAGAGCAGCCAGGGACCGGCAAGAAACGCTGGCCAGCCAGCGATGCCTACATCCCACCAATAAATAATTAAAAGAAATTAGCAAGTTTGTTTTACTCTCAAAATACAAATTGAATATTGTACTTACAAGCAAAATTTCAAAACATATGAAATCAACCAGCTCCATGTTCTGCACAAAGCATTACATTTCATGATGTGAGTCTTCTATAACCATGCAAAAATATGGTCATGTTGCTTTTTATGCTTTTTCTTGCTCCAATAGTTGATGACTTGCATCCACTCATTTAATTTTCAAGATTATCCTTCTCCCCAGCAGATGTGTCAAGTTAGCTAGGTCAATCTATAACCTATCCTCACTTACACCTTTTGAAACATGTGCATTATCCCACAAAGAACGATTACCTACACAACATGTAAAAGGAACACTATTGTCAAGATGCTAATTATATAGGATGCTAGTAAAACTATACGCATGTTGAATACATATTCAATGCCTCCACAAGGCTCTGTATTTTGGCAGCTGACATTCTTTCAACTATGGGTTTTAATTTTCTTAACTACTCAATTTGAACAACACTTCCAAATCTCATCTATCATTATTATTATTAAGCTAACCGTACCTAGAATATGGATAAGATTACCATATTGTGTACAACTAAAGTAACCAGGCAGATCATGGAAGGACAGAAACCTAAGCATGTGTTTAAAAAGACTTAACTTTCTTACTGTTTTAACTAACCTTGAAATTTTCTCAAATTTAAGATAATTAATCAAAGGGTTTAAGGTGAAAATATCAGGACCAGCATTTCAGGCAGGATTTTCAACAATTAGGTTTTGTTTTAATTCACTCATGGGATGTGTGTCACTGGATCGTCCAGGTGCAGTGATCTCCTTTCTTGTACCCTTCATGGTTCCTGAACTGTAGTGATGCTAGAGAGTTCAAGGAGTTTGACTCTGCAACCATTGACAATATTATTCCAAGTCAGGATGGTGTATGGCTTGGAGGGAATTTTCAGGTGATGGCGTTCCTGTGTATTTACTGCATTTGTGCTTCTAGGTAGTAGAAAACATGGGTTTGGGAGGTCATGTCCAACAAACCTTGGTGAGATACTGCAAATGTGCCTTGTAGACAAAGCACACTGCTAATGGGAAGGGTTAGAAAGAGAATTTCAAAGACCCCTGAGAGAAATCATTTTGTCTAGTCTCTGTTTTAAACAGGAAAGCCCAATTTTCTTTTTTCTTTAAACAGTGTCCTTTTGTTCAAAATTCCACAATAAGAAACTATATCTTCTTCACATTTACCTTGTCGGCAGCCCTCAGGATCCTGTGTATTTCAATCAAGTCACGTCTTAAGCTTCAGCAGATGCAAACCCACCTGTCTAAGGATAGTGAAACTGTAGAATTCCTTACCACATAAGGCTGTCCAGGTTTGTTTGTTAGGTATATTCAAGGCCAAGAAAGTTAGATTTTTAATCAGTTAGGGAATCAACAGTTATAGAGAAATGGGGGGAAGTTGGCTTGAGAATTCACAGATCAGCCATGATCTCAATAGGCTAAATGACATACTTCTGCTCTTACAGCATTCCTTGGAAGACAACCAACATATTCCAAGTATTGGGTTAGTAAACCTTCTCTGAACTGCCTCTGATGCAATGACATATTTTCTAAATAAGGTGACTAATAAATAAGGTGTGCAAAGAAGTCAAGTTGCAATCTCATCTGTACCCTGTAAAACTGAAGCATAACCTCCCAGTTTTGTATTCAATTCTCCTTACAATGAATGATAACACTCTTATTAGCTTTCCTAATTTTTTCATACTTCTGCGATTCATGCATGAGGACACCTGTATCTCAGCACTTTATAATGTCTTACCATTGAGATTTTCTTTGTTCTCCATATCAAAATGGGCAATTTCTCATTTTGCCACAATGCACTTCATTTCCCACGCCTTTGCCTATTCATTTAACCTAACTGTACCTTTTTGTAACCTCATGTCCTCCTCACAACTTACTTTAACCAACATATTGTGTCGTCAATAGATTTTGCAAATACATTTGCAGTCCCTTAATCTAAGTTGTATTAGTTAATACTGGTGTAAACAGCTGATGTCCCAGACACATTTCCTATGGCACACCACTCGTTACATTTTGTCAATCCCAAACAGACTCCTTGTGTGTCATCTCTGCTTCAAGTTAGCCAGCCAAATTTCTATCCATACCAATATACCATCTCAGACACCAGCTATTAGTTTCTGCAATAACCTTTGATATGGCACCTGATCAAACGCCTTCTGGAAATTTCATTTCAGTACATTCCCTTTATTTCTCTTGGTTCCTTCTATCTACAACATGTGTTATGTCCTCTAAGAACTCTAACAGATTAGTCAATCCTCTGGTGTGAAGGCCAATACACAATAATTGTTCAAGCCATCTGCCATTTTAATATATTCCATTATTAATTCTACAGTTTCACTTTCTTAGGACAAACATAAACTTTTAATGTTTTATTTTTCTGGCTAGCTTTCTTTAATTATTCACTCCTTTATAAATTTTTGGTCATTCTGTCACCTGCCTTTACACAAATATATTTTTTAATTTAGGTTAGATGCAATCTTTAACATATCTTGTTAACTATACGTGGTGGGAGATGTGTTTCTTGGAAATTTTGCTCTATCAAATTATCTATTATGTGTGTTCTGAAATATATCAAATATCTGCCCATCCCATCTCAGTTGGTTTTTCCTTTAATGTAATTTTCCAAGTCACCTAACCAGCTCTGTTTTAGTGTCCCCATAATTGTCCTTTTCTTCCTTTACAAAGTCTCAGATCCATTCCTCTCTTCCTCAATCTTATTATGGTTGCTGCAATCTCAGGGTGCCTTCATAATGACATCATTAAATAATTTCATCTTTGTGCACAACACCATCTCTACCATAGCTGATATGCTGGTTGGCTCCAGAACTCTGTGCAAGTAAACTGCCCTGAAAATGTTCTCTGAGCTCATCTGGGCTACCTTTGCCAATTTGACTTTTCCAGTTCATATGCAGTTTAAATCTCTCATGATTATCACTGTCTTTCTGGCAAGTTTGTATTATTTATTTCTTCACGCTCCACCATACCATGTAATTTCTGTTTCTACACCTTGGTTTCCTGAGCTTAGTTCATCCTTCTTGATTGAGTTAATATTTCCAATAGCCATCTGTAAGGCAGCCCATGTTTGAAATTCATAAAATGGCCAACAAGAGTTAAACAGACTGAAACAGCCTGCATTAAGCATTAAGCATCTAGCATTAAGACACAAAATGGCTGACAAGGAACAAATAGAATTAAACAGCCTACTCCTGCATTAAGTCAAATATAATGGTACCTTTCAACATGGCTACTTCAAGACGAACAAGAGGCCCATAAGACAACCATCCAAGACAGTTCGATAAGAGGATGCCTAAGGATAGACAAGTGATTCCAGCCTTATTAATGCAAGTATCTGTCCCATTAGGTGAACACCAGCAGTTAGAACAAGGGGTGTAAATCACAGTCCATGAACCTGTCAACCTAAATTAAGCAGCTATGAAAACAACAGTTAAAGTTATTTTGTACCCAAAAAAATTAGTTATTCACAATATTAAGAAATAGCTTCTAGTTAAAGATTGTTCAGATAATCATGAAGATGGATTTCAACACAATTGTAGATATACATATAATCAAATTACAATAGAAGCACTAGGGAAAAAACATTTAAGCTTAGATGTTAAATGCATTTAGTGTCAGGAAACACTTTCCTCATCTCTAAAAAGATGCCTGGTATGTCAGGAATGAAATAGATTCTTCATAACTTATTAGTTAAAAAAGTACAGCTAACTTTATAATGGGAAATTAGTACTACGATTCTTATTGAAGTCAGCTAAAACCAACTGTATCTTGTATTTTTTTATTTACATAACAGGGACAGTGGAAAAAAAAGCAATAACAGAATTTGATAGAGATAGCATATGGAACACAATGAATAACAGAAGTCAAGCAGTCCTTACAGACAAGAAAGTCAGGGATGAAACCGAAGGAGTGTAACCAGTAACTTTGGAATGCAAACTATTAGGATGCATAGAAATACCCCAAGGCCTGGAGATTACAATGTCTGTTAAACACCATGAGCTCATAGGAACCTGGTGCTGTCCACAGAGTGCCCATCATTGATTAGGTGTTTCACAGGATTGGGTGTGTGGAATAAGGCGGAAGGACACAGTGACCACACTGTGTGTGTGTGTGTGTGTGTGTGTGTGTGTGTGTGTGTGTGTGTGTGTGTGTGTGTGTGTGTGTGTGTGTGTGTACTATCATGCAGAATGTATAAAAATGATGCATGTCACTGTAAAAATCAGAACGTGTCATTGATCATTCTTGATCTGATCTGTGGATAAAGAGAACAACTGGATTCTCATGCCGAGGCCAGAGTCAGAGAAGATCTTTGGTCCTCTCCCTGCATTAACCACTTGTTGCTTGAATAAAAGTCTGCCACTTGCCTGAATTTTGCCTGCCTCCTCAGTCTTTGTCCCCAGTCAGGGGTAACAGTCCGACACCACCACTCCACCTTTTCCAAGTTTCCTTTCATTCCTAAATGTCCTTTATCTTTCAAAATTCAAATCCCAATCCTTGTCAACATGCAGTTGTGTCTCTAAGGGCTATCAGATCATACTTGTTCATTTCCCTTTGTGTTTTCAGTTCAGCTATATTGATTTGAATGCCATATGCATTCAGATACATAGTCTTTAATAATCAGATAAGAATCTGACAATTCTGACATTTAAGATTTTGCTTCTTAACATGGTGCCTAGCTCTTCTTAATAATATGCAGAACTACCTTCCTTGCCATGAATGAGTCATTGATACTTATGCGGAACATGATGACTGGATTCTCCCTCTTCCAGTGGAAACCCTCTCCAGTCCCGAGTGTATGTCCCAGCCTCTGGCACTGCGCTGTTTTGATTTACGCTCCTTGCTGCAGAAAATATTATCAATCCCCTTATTACACTGTCTCTTAAAACAGTGATATTCCTTCTTTCTCCACCACTCTTGAATGGCTTCCTGTACCATAGTACTATGCTCAGTTAGCTTGTCCATCGTCCATTCCACATTGTCATCCAAAAAAGCTAGAAGTACCACAAACCTGTTTCAATTTCAAAGGCTAAGGCTCCTGCGTTCAGCCACTTTGGTTCAATTTACATGCCTCACTTGCAGTCAAGCTTTCCTGTGCCTGAACAATTACCAAATTGAACAATCCAACCTTAAAAGCCGTTCATGCCTCCTGGTATAAAGCATCCAGGTAATTTTACCCCTCACTGATGAGTCGCTGTGTCTGTAGTTTAACTCCAGTTTATAAAGTCTGAGCTGAAGCCTCTTGAAATTCAAACACTTGCTGCAGACTTCTTTGCTCTAGAGTAAGTCAGCATTCAGGAGCTCCCAGATGCTGCAGCTGTGACACACCACCTGTTTTGCCATCCTCTATTTAACTCCCTTAATCACATTCTCTAGCACTCTAATGCAAATCATATTCAAAATACATAGTCACATCAAGTCACTAGTTCCAATATACTCCTATGACGAAAAGAGCTGGCTGATTCACTTGATGCAAATCCTGTTTCAACTGCTTCTTAATTAAGCTCAACTGCACTTCCACTATTTGCCTTGTTAAAATGCTGCTCAAGGCAGAGAACTACTGAATCTAAATTGAAGATTTCACTTAAGTATTAAATATAGACAAAACTGAATTTGTACAATATTTTCATTAAAATTTTGACTGTCATGCCGCAACAGCAAGCACTCCTGGTATAAGGTAAATTAGGTTTCCTCCCTCAGCACCGACTACATACATAGTCTGGCAGCTATGACCTTTAGGGCTCAAGTCAACTCAGTTAGCGGTGGTGCTGCCTTGCTATTATTCTTTGTGACACACATTGAAACCCGTTACCTACTGAACATTCTGTGCCCTTGCCACCCTTAGTGCCCTTTCCAAGTAATGTTCAGCATAGAGGTGTATTGACTCATCATATGAGGAGGATTGGCAGATGCTAGTCAGCAGAAAGTTTCAATGCACATGAACAAAAATGGAAGTTGCTGGAAAAGCTCTGCGGGTCTGGAAGCATCTGTGGAGGGAAATCACAGTTAACGTTTCACCCGGAAAGCCAAGTGTTCATCCAGCTCTACACCTTGTTACCTCAGATGCCCCAGCATTGGCAGTTCCTACTATCTCTCTAAAAAAAGTTTTAAAAGACAATTTATTGGTCACCACAAACTTCTTTCACAGATTCAGTTGTTGAAAGGACTTGCAATTTCAGTAATCATGGCCAAGCTGTTCATATCTTAGCATGTCTCTGAACTCACCATTGACAAATACCTCCCAATATCAGTCAGGACATTTGTAGGTGCCCCAAGTGTGGTCTCTTTTTTTTTGAAAATGAGTTTCTCTATAATCCCCAATTTGGTACTTGAATGTGCTAATATAGAATGACTAAATCTGGTTGCCATGTGTATAAAATGTTGAATGAAATTGTTTCTTTCTTTATTATATTACCTTTAAACCATGGCAGCCACCTTATTAAAGTCACTTGGAAAGAGGATGCTTACAATGGTAGCACTTGTCTTTCATTGAATCGATTTCACAGATCTCATTTACCTCTTCATATTAACATCGATCTTCAATAAGAGGAATTTGTCTGTGTAAATTTAAGTCAATTTGCTCATTCTTCTGACGCTTTTGACTTGACATCATCAATATTTCCTTTATTGAGAAGGGAACACTGTAGCATCCTGACTGGGTGAACTGAATATCAACTGACTTTGCAACAGTAGTAATTTCTTCTGCTCCCCGTCAAGTTTTCTTTGATTCTTATTCATATAAATGTTTACTCAAAGTGTAGAAATCTCAGTGGAGACAACGTCATGTCTATAACATAGTTTTTTTTCTAGCTATTATACATGGAATTACAATTTTCTTTAGAGTGCTTAATGCACTTTCATTGTCAAACCTAAAACAAGTAGCATTTTTATATTCCTTAATCTTGCATTGATCCTCATTTCTTAGTGAATCAGGGTAATATTTTAATGTTTCTGTTCCCCATTATGTCAATGCAAACGCTATCTAATACTGCACACATGAAATAGACTGCAATGAAAACATTCATCACAGGATTGAACTTTTCACGCAAGTATTATGTATTTGGATTCATTGTTATCTTTATCTACTACCTTGAAATTCGCTTTGTCATGTATCATTTCAAAGACTCTGCCTCTTTGCTTTGCTGGACGATTCATGCATACCTGAAGTACCTATAAACTTTTTCCTTGGAAATTCCTGGCATTAATTCCCCCATTATTCGTATAATTTTTATTTTGTCATTTTATTCACTGTCACATGGTCACCTGTTTAAATTACTTTTAATATCATTCTGTTTGTCTTCAATCCTTCTGTGTGCACCCTAATATTTGATATCTGGATGATTTATATGTGCATATAAACATATATATAGTTTGATATTGTTTGCATCATTGCAGACCATCAAATTTATTGCATGAAAACAAAAGGAAAATGACTGGCATCTAATCCAATAGGCTGTGAACTGACCAGAAGGTGGAACCAGTAGCATGCCCATAATAAGACCCCTCAGAACAATTCAGTAATTTAAACACCAGGAGTGAGCCAGGTGTTTCAAAATTAGATTTTGTTCATTATCATACAACCTCTTAAAGTCTGTGACATGTTTTTTCCATCGGGTGACCATGTTTGTCAAACTCCAAATTCTGACCATGCTTCAAGGGTACTTAACACTGTGTCTAACAACTCCAGTTGAATGTCTGAACTTTAATCAGCATCCATCCAACAGACATTCAACTGAAGGAAAGAACTTTACTACCAATTTTGCTTCTTGTAGAATGTGGCAACACCACGAAATATCTTTGTTGATATTTTTGACAGGGTTTTGACTGGTACCCACATTTCCACTTATTATAGAATTATAGGAAATATGAGAGGTAGTAAAAGATTCAGCCTATTGATTCTATTCCACTATTCAGTTGAATTGTGGATAATCCTCTACCTCAACATCATTTTCCCACATTATCCCCATGTCCCTTGATACCTTTTAATATGTAGAAATTTTATCCATCTCTGTCTTGAATATATTGATTAACTCAGCCTCCACAGCTCTCTGGGGTACAGGGTTCCTGAGATTCACCAGGTAGTTCAGAGTCTAAGAACATAATGGTGTTTTCAGGATCTGACACTTTATAATTGTTTTTTGACTAGCTTCATGATTGTCATGAAAAAGTTATTTTTCGTTATCAATCATCACCTTTGTCAACTATCCTCAGATACCACGTTATGCAAAAGGTAGGTGATGAAGGGCAGGATTGGAGTCAATTTATCCACACTTAAAAACATTAGATACAGAATGCAAATTATAAATAATCATTATTCACCAATAACTACAATCTCAAATTGTTCCTTTGAATAGCACGTCTCTCAATCACTGGACATCTCAAAGCAACTTACAACCAATGAAGTACTTTTTGAAGTGCTTTTGTGATGTTGCAAAGACGGTAGGAAATTTACTCAAATTCCTGGAGGGGACTTGAACACCAGACCACATAACATTGCAGCAAGAACTGAGCCACAACTAAACTGTTCTTTAGATATTTTCCAATCATGCCTGTTCAGTGAAACTATTACACATGGCTGGAGCAGAACCCAGGCCTCCTGGCTCAGAGGCAGGGTCACTTCCACTGCAACACAAGGGCATTAAAACCATTCATTTTTTAAAAGGCACAAGTTAAACTTTACCTCCTGATTAATACGAGGTCACCATTCTTATTTTTCCTTCTGAGTCCTTTAATTTCAGGCACTATTCTCATGGCTCTTCTTCACTGCCTCCACGGCTTGAACATCCTTTTTGTATCTTTGTTACCACAAATAGATACAATGATCAAGGTGATAAGGAAGTGAAACTTTTCTCTTTCACCCAATAACATTGGAAATCTAGAATGCATTGCAAGGATGCTTACTGAACCTCACAGCATGAATGTATTCATGATCTGACCTTCCTGTCAAGTGACATAAAGGACCTCTGTATTTGCCATCACTACCCAACTGCAAAATACTGCACCACAGTATGGTATCAAACTGCCCAAACCAAACTTACTGATGGACAACTCAAATCAACATTACACATCATTACAGGCACTTTTGAATCAGCTTACCCCTCCCCACCACTAGCTCCCCACACCACCCAGGCTCCCAAGTTCTGTGAAGCATTGCTTTCCCTCCCCTGTGGCCATCACCTCAAAAGGGTCATTGCAACAGGCAAGTTGTAGGAGAAGGTCTCCCCCAAACCCTTATTCAATTAGCCCCTCAATCCACCAGCAATTTGGTTTGCCAATTCCAGCCAATGTCATTACATACAGCACACCAAGTAGTAACAGCCAGGGACCTATGGCAGAATGACTGGCAGCAGAAAACATCTACCATAAACCTTACTCTCTTCCTAATCCCTACCACTTTTACACTTGGCTTTGAATTCTCACAGCATCAGTGGGTGGCTTTAAACTATCCACAATAAAATAAGGTCTCTACAGCTTCAGTGGGGTTGTGAAGTTTATCCATTCTTCAGCTGGAGTGAATGTTTCAGGTATGCATTCGGATGCGGGAATCCCATTGTAAAACTAATAAGTGGGACTCTCTATTGTAGACTCATAGAGTCATACAGCACAGAAACAGACTCTTTGGTCCAACTAGTATATGTCAAACATAATTCAAAACTAAATTAATCCCATATGCCTGTTCCTAGACCATATCCCTCTAAACCTTTCCTATTTCTGTACTTATCCAAATGTCTTTTAAACATTGTAACTGTGCCCACATCTACCACTTCCTCAGGAAGCTCATTTCACATAAGAACCATTCTTTTTAAAATTCCGCCCCTCATTTTTTTAAATCTCTCTCTTCTTACCTTAAAATATGCCTCTTAGTCTTAATATCCCCCATCCCACAGAAAAGACACCTACTACTTGTCCAATTCAAACCCTTCATGATTTTTAAAACCTCTGTAAGGTCACCTCTCAACCTCCTACACTCCAGTGAAAGACATGCCAGCCCTTCTTTATAACTCAAACTTTCCATACATGGCAACATCATGCTAAATCTCTTCTTAGCCTTCACCACCTTAATAATATCGCCCCTATAACAGGACAAGCAGAAATGGACACAATGCTCTGGAAGAGACCTCACCAAAGTCCAGAGCAGTTGCCATACCAAGCTGTGACACATTTCTACAGGATCTTGCTATAGTGCATCTATAAAAATTGGTATGAGTCACTGCAGACATGCCAAATTTGCTTAGCCTTCTGAAGATAAAGCAAGACACCTGTTTCAGCAGTTCAACATAATTGAAATGAATCCAACATAAAGGATGAATTATGTTTGTTTGAATGACATACTGAACAGGTTTCTTGCTTTATCCTCAGAAGGCTAAGGAAATTCAGCAATGTCCACAATGATTCATAACAATTTTTAAGATACACCATAGAAAGCATCCTATCCAATGTATCACAACTTGGTGTGGCAACTGCTCTGCCCAAGACTGGAAGAAATTACAGAGCATTGTGAACACAGCCCAGACCATCATACGAACCAGTTTTTCATCTATTAACTCCATCTATACTTACCACTGCCTCAGGAAAGCAGCTAACGTAATCAAAGACCCCTCCATCCTGGTTATACAACTTTTCACTAAGCAAATGACACAAAGTTTAAAACCACTTACCAACAGATTCAAGAATAGCTTCTTCCCTGCTGTTATCAGGCTTTTGAATGGACATCTCGTATATTGGAGTTGATCTTTCTCTGCACCTTCTCCGTAGCTGTAATACCATTTTCTGCATTCTGTTCCATTACCCTGCTGTACTTATGTAGGGTATGATTTGCCTGGCTAACATGCCATACAATACTTTTCAATGTATTTCGGTACATGTGTCAATAAATCAAATCAAAAATCAAATCAAAATATATATTAATATATGTCTATAAATAAATGAAGAGAAATGTTTCATCTTTCACACATTTGTGAAATAATGTTGCATTTCTCCATTTGGAATCGGGGGAGGTGTTAGTTTGCAATTTAGTGAGACCTGAATGTTACAGTAGGTTGGGAGGAGTGTGGAGACTGGATGAGGAGGAAACAGGTGGAGGCAGTGAAGTTGTCTAGGTGTTTGAGTCATGATGCGCTGAAAAAATAGCTCAAGCGAGGCACAAATCAAAAATTATATGAAAATATTTTAACATATGTGATTTAGAAATGGGTTGGGGATGGAAATCCACATGAAAAAAAGTTATAAAATTTTTCATCAACAAAGCAAAGAGTAAACCTTTTTTAAACCCCAGCCATATCCTTTCCATATACTAAATTCCAGAGAAATAATCTCTCCTATTTTAACACTAAGTTCTTACTTACTTCCAATGTTCCTCATGGGCTGATGGGAAATTTTTAATACTTCTTTCCAGTTCAGATGGCCTGAATCACCTTTTTCTCCTGACAGCCAAAACCTGGAAATTTTACAAATCTAACAAACTGCTCTGCTGCCAGCATCGAAACTGAAATCAAATTCTTCTAAACTGAAGTCAAACTAAACCTCCAGTATTCCTTGAACATTTGTTCTTTTCTGTATTTCACAAACTCAGCTGTGTAAACTTTTCAAATAACACACCAGGTATCTGTAAAACAACTGTGAAGGGTCTAGGCCCGAAACGTCAGCCTTCCTGCTCCTCTGGTGCTGCTTGGCCTGCTGTGTTCATCCAGCTCTATGCTGTGATCTCTTACTTCAAGTAAACATGTGATTTAATAATGCTTTGAGGTCAATTTTCCAAAATACTTTCTGACCCATTTCAGTGATTTATGTTGTAAATAAAGTATAATACTGATGTGTCTACCCCCTGTATTACACTTTTATTACTTAACGTGTATTTTTCCACTAACTATGTGAACCTCTTGATTATCTGGAATATTTGATCAGCCAGCACATTGCTGGTCCCATAGGTGTCAGCTAATAAGAAGTTTGCTGTATAATATACCTTTATCACAAAAGGTGATTGACAAAAGAACCAGAAGAAATTTTAGAAAAAGGGGCTGAGTTCTTGAGGATCAACTAGTGATTTCACAATGATGAGAAGTTTTCAATGAAAAAATATGGGGGAAAAAACCCTCTGCATAGGTAAATAAAGTCAGTGGATTCAATACTATTGAGAAAAAAAAATCTAGAAGGGAAAGAAAGAATCTATTTTCTATTCAGAAATGTCAAGATCTGGAACACTACTCCTAACGGTAGTGGAAACTGTTTCCATGAGTAAGTTCTTCAAAAGGAAGTTGGACCAAGAATTAAGAAGAAAGACCTCACAGGTTAACAGATAAAACAGGGATCCAGGATCAAATAAAACTGATCTCTTGGCACAATTCACTTCATGGTCTCAACAATTCAAGTAAAATATTTATACATACAATCCCTGAAACAACACTCCCAGTGAAAAATAAAATCAGTAACCCTTGGAGATAAACATATCAGTTTACAGCTCATCCAATTTGATGTTTACAAAGGAGTCTCAGTATGCCTCATTCATCAGTTTCATTGTCTTTTATCCTTCTGAGCTTGCATCACCTCCCACCTTTCCCAATTTCCCAATTGCCATCCTCCTTTTGCTGTCTTCCTTGGCCATTTGCACATACCAGTAGGATGGTAAAGTATAATAACATTCAGAAGCACAACAGGTTTCAGCTGTCATTATAGCCAATGAGATTGCACCCTCTACAGCCCCAATTTCATATGATGGCCAGTGATGCGGAAATTAACAGCACTTTCATTTGAACTTTTAAACCATTAATAATTAGTTTGCCAATACTTAATCAGACCATCAGTGCTGTAGTGCCCACAAGCTATTTGAACTATGTACTAATTTAGCAGTCTGCTCTAAATTCTCAAACTCTGCACAATGGCACAATCCTGACAGTTCTTTGTAATACATAAATTCACGTTTTTGTCATTCTTCCCTGGAATATAGCTGTTGCTGACAAGGTCAAAATTTGCAGCACATCCTAATTATCATTGAAACAAGTAGTGCACGAGTCTATTTCAGAGGGCTCTTTGGAGTTAACCACATTACTGTTTGTCTAGCGGGACATGAAAGCCAAACCAAGTAGCACATTAGCTTGGTGCTCTGAATACTATTACTATAAAGCAACCATTTCCGTAAGTGCGTGATTAATATTGAAGCTATATTAGTTTAATCGTGTTTGAAATAGTAAGTCAGTAGCTGGAAAATGCAGCCCCATTGTATCTTCTTTTCTGACCTATGAATTCCATTTTGGGACCAACATTGCAACTGCTCCACGGTCATACAGCATGGAAACGGACCTTTCAGTCCAACCACTTCATGTCGACCATGTTCCCAAAGTAAACTAGTCCCATCTGCCTGCGTTTGACCCATAGCCTTTCAAAACTTTCCGAGTCAGGAACTTATCCAAACAGCTTTTACACGTTATAGCTGTACCTGCATCAACCACTTCTTCTGGCAGTTCACGCAACCAATGAACCACTCTCTGTGCAAAAAGGTTGCCCCTTGTATTCTTTTCAAACGTTTCTCCTCTCACCTTATAAATATGCCCCCTGGTTTTGAACTCGCTCACCCTGGGAAAAAGACATCTGCTATTCACTTTATCTATGCCTCCTCATGACTTTATAAACCTCGATAAAGTAAGCCCTCAACCTCCCATGCACCAGTGAAAGAAGTTCCAGACGAAGGAACAGGGTGAGGAAGGGGAGGGAGTGTGGTTTTATGGGAGAGTGAGAGAAAGATAGCTGTTGCTGAGAGATTTCTACGATCAGCAAGTTTCTAATAATGATAGACTACTATTACTTAAAGTTGGTAGTGTCAATGGAAAATGGTGGTGTGTGGGGTGGAAGACTGGTTTCTTATTTTAAGGCATTCTGGTCAGATAATTTACCCCAGCTATGGGTACTGTGATTACCACACACTTGCAGCATGATAAAGAGATTGATCAGTGACAACAGAGAGGAGGGCAAACTCTTCAAAGAGAGAGAAACAAGGGAAGGCAAGCTTTATGTAGGAGGCCATATCATTCAGGATCTTCAGTGAATAATTCTTATATCTCAACCTTGATAAGAAGCAGCAAGTGCAATGTCTCTATTTCATAAAGAAGATGTTCACTGAAATTCATTTGCTGCAGGCAGACCTGAACCATCGGAACAGGGGAGGGTCTTGTTGGCAATAACCATAAACGTGGCTCTGCCATGAATCTCTTTGATTTGGACCCTGCCAGAATGAAATAGGTGCTGTTTCCTACATTTAGCACTTCACAGTCCATTGTTCTACAAAAGAAATCATTTATACGGTGTATCTAAGGAGACAGAATAAATTGCGTACTTCCTTTGCAGAGTGAAGCAGACAGAGCATGCGTGTACTTTTGTTGGTGTACGTATGGCCTAAGCTTTCAATGACTTGCAGCATGATGCTTTTAAAACACTTCACGACTTCCAAGATAAACGAGATATCTCATTTCAACTGAACTGTCTGATGATTCACACACTGTAGCACTGCAGAGCAAACACCAGCTGTCATTCAGCAACAGGCTCACACTTTGCCTTCTGCCCTCTCTGTTGGTGACCATCATGACAGCCTGTTGACCGAATGCTGAAAGTCACAACAAAACACTTCAAACTAACTTTTACCTACAAATCAATCCACAGTCCTCACAAAAGTCAGTCAATAACCTCTGTGGATTCTCTTAATGCTTGTCTTATGGTGACCCTGTCCTCCTAAGGAGGGTTACCTCACTGGCAACACAATGGCTGGCAGAAAGCTCTCAGTGACAGAGAAAGAAGATGGTCTTACTAGACAATCATGACCAGCTTAGGCCCTTGGAGGCCCAACATCTAGATGTCAGCACCTTGACATGTGGTCTTCTGGCTGGAATAAGATGCAACAAGAGAACTGGGGAAATGGCAACGGTGGGAGGATAAATTATTTTGCTGCAACAGACTGAGATATCAGCCGTTAACACTGCATCATTTCTGGGTCTGCAACTGTTCCCATGATGTATGCCACCAAGTCAACACTGAAAAAAATGGTCCCCAACCTTTTTGCAATATCTTGAGCCAAGCTGTTGCTGGATGCCTTCAAACGCCTTGATATTGACCGTAGATTTACAGGCAGACCTGCCAATGCAGCAAGTATATTTCCCATGCAACCCCAACGCCACTTTGGTGTATGCTGCCCTGTGTAAATCCATCTCAGCAGCTTGCCCAATGAGCTTTATCCCTTTACCCTCCCAGGCAATCGACCACTCTTGTCCAGTGTCTTATCAAATGCAGCTCCTGCTCTTATGCTACCCTCTGAAGGACATGTAGATCTAATATCTGAGCGGCTCACTGATTGCGTGCAGTAAGAGATAGGCTTTTATCATAAGTTTTTTTCTACTTCCTCTTCATATTCCTATCCCACAGCTTGGCTAGATTTCAGTTCTTAGATATATAAATTGACAAAGGTGGATTGCTACAACGAGGAAAGGTGGAGAAAGTCAAAAGATACACACTTGGGCGGCACAGTGACTCAGTGGTTAGCACTGCAGCCTCACAGCACCAGGGACTCGGGATCTCTTCCACCCTCGGGCGACTGTCTGTGTGGAGTTTGCACATTCTCCCCGTGTCTGCGTGGGTTTCCTCCGGGTGCTCCGGTTTCCACCTACAGTCCAAAGATGAGCAGGCTAGGTGGATTGGCCATGCTAAATTGCCCGTAGTGTTCAGGGGTGTGTGGGTTATAGGGGGATGGGTCTGGGTGTCATACTTCAAGGGGCGGTGTGGACTTGTTGGGCCAAAGGGCCTGTTCCCACACTGTAGGGAATCCAATCTAATTTTGCAACATGTCAAGCACAGGAATCAGAAATTATGTAGTAAAGAGGAAGTGGGATGTGAAAAGGATGGTTAAGCATGAGCACACTGGCATTATCAATGGTGTCAGCCCCTTTCCTGAGCACAGCCTCAGATATGATGCTTCAACAAAAGGTAAGATTTTCTTTCTCCTGCTGTTTAGATGCTGTGGTTATGCATACATTGTTCTGCAAGAGGGAGACAAACACGTCTCAGAGCGTTTTCTATTTTGGGGATTTAGGTGGTATAGTTGTATAGCTGATTGTGTGTGCAGAGATATCGGTGTCAGATTTTCAGCACTGCTAAGTGTGTCAAGGTGAGTTCAGGCTTTGTATGTTAGGTATGAATTGTAATTGATGTAAAGTTAGTAGGTGAGTGATGGGGATGAGGTATCTTGAGGAGAGAGAGGCGAGAGATGCAGGTGGTGGAATTTGGTATTTGAAGATGCATCCATAACCTGGTCAGTCATGAGGTCACCATCATATCCTCAGGGCTTCACACCTGACTTGAGCCCGTGTTACCAACTGTTCCCATTGCCTTCTCTGGATTTGTCTAGAGGGTCTCTTGGGTCCTGTCAACCCTCAGCAACAAGACTGTCTGTGCAGCACGATAGAACTTTGAAGCCCATTCTCTGCCATGTTATGCCATTCTTGTGTCTTTCACAAATCAAAGTCACTTGTGCAACAATTTACATAACCTGCGCAAGTCAAGATGCACACCCCTTTTTAGAAGTGCAGGTTTGTTTTATTTAGTATATTTAGCTTGAATTTATGTGATTGGCTCAGTTTTGCAGCTCTTATTTAAAAGTGCAGTCACTTAACAGCACACTGCAACCATGTAAATGAGCAAGCAATCGAGTTTGTGTGCTGAATAAACAGGCACAGATTTACCATCCACTGCATTTCCCTTGTCAGTTTTTGTCCGACGTCCGCCTACATTTCTATTTGGGAGTAAATGGGATTTATGAACAACAAAATAGAACTTAACTATTCTGTAATTATTGTAACACAGCAGTACAGGTATACAGGAATTTCAATGGAAGTCTTGAACTTGAGTCTCTATCCTTATTGACATTCATGTTCGGACTTCCCAATAGGCAACAGCTAAGTTATCCTTGGACAGGTCCTCTGGGAGAGTGAAAGGGTTTTCATATCCTGCAGACGTGTATTTTCTTTTGGATTGGCTGTAGAGTTGAACAGATATAGCCTAAGAGGATATACCAAAAAAACGAAATTTAACTTGGGTTCTGTCTGTTATTTTAGTTCGTCCTGTTTCACTCTCAATTCTTCCTGCCCAACATTGTATAACCATATCCACTGGCTCATTATATTGTTATCAGTAAAATGGTCCTCACTAGTCATTTCAGCTTCATTATATTTCCCCTATCCAGTCAAGTTCAAGCCCTCTGTTCTTTATCTCAGTGAAAGAAATTCCCACAAATTTGATGAAGAAATGAGTGGGGGTTCAATTGTGTCTCTCACACAGCATAAAATAGCTGTTCACTTTGTTCACTCAAACCAGTTAGATATTAGAAAGGATTACCATTACACAATTCTTTTAGAGCGGATATTGGTGGGTTTGCATTCTAATACTCAGAGCAAACTTAAAACACAAGCTTTTATTTCTGAGTACAGCCTAGAACTCAGTAAGCTGAAAAGCACAGCATCAGGAACTGGTTAAGCATAAGCAGCATAACATTGTAAAACAGGATTACAAGTCGCTTTTGATGAATAAATAGCATGCCAACATAAATCCAAGCAGCAGCAGTCATTATTCTCAGGGTCCAGTCAGAAATAAAATTTGTTAGTAACAGTGGGTGGATGTGTGAAAACAGTAACGGACTAAATAACAGCACCAAGATATCAGTGCTGTTGCTAATTTAGAACCGTTACCTTGTAGCACATAGTACTTAATGAAAACTACATTTGAAATCTAGTGTTCTATTTCAGATGGAGACTAACACACTGACACATTCTAACAAATAAAGTCTAAGTATTAGCATAAATTTGACAATATTATAATAACATCAAATTTTAATTGCATTTGTATTTTAGATTTTCAGTCACAGGGTGAATTCTGGGGTCTATAGCAAAGCAAGGCCTTGACCTCAATTTTCGGCTGACTGCAAAAATGTAGCAATCTCTGTGGTACAAATTTTCCCACTCCCAATGGCTTTTGAACCACTGACTCATACATACTAAGTTAATTCTTTCCATTTAACTTTGCATATTAAACTCTCAAAGTTGCCGTCTCCTCAGCAGACCCTCAGCAGATGGTCAATACACCTAAGGCATAAAACAATACCCATTCTTCAGTTTAAGAAAAATAACTTATAAGCAAAATTCTCTGTCCACCATGTTAAGATACCATTACGTGACAATAAGTTAGCAATTTATAAGCCATTTATGCCACACAATTAATTATGCCCATGTTAAACATGCATGTAAAACCTATAATAAATGTGGATCCAGCAGAATGCTTGTGATTTTTAATATGAATTTAAGTCTATTTATCAATCGCTTCTGTAATTTTACCTCCCAAAGGCAAAATTCATCACAACTGCTCAGTAATTAAGCACCTAGCAATGAATAACATTTTCTTTCCTCGGAAATGAGATATTTTAAGCCTCTTTCATTTAATTTTAAATCCTAAATATGCTCTGTGGCTACGAAAATACAATGCACCCATGCCAATCATGAAGAAAGCCTTTGGGAGAAGACGAGAAGTGTAGCAGATGTTTTCAGAAATAATTCAATCTTCATATAAGTTCTTCAGGACGTGTAACCAATTACCATCAACAGGATTTCAATGAGGTTTCAGAAATGTCATTGTTCAAAATATTTGCTCAAAGCTACTCATCTTGAAAATATGTTTCAAAAAAGCCTTGACAGCCCATCACCTTTTGATCATTTTCAATGGAAGTGATTTGAAAATGAAATTGTTCTCTTAAATGTTGTTTGCTAACTAGTTACAGTCATGACAGCACAAAGGAAAGCCATTTGGCCATTCAATTCCATGCCAGACAACTCCCCATAGGGCAATCAAACAGTCCTATTTCCTGTTCTACCCTCATAACTCCAAAAGCTTATTTCTCTTAAGTGCCAAACTAATTTCCTTTTGAAATTAATAATCATCTCTGCTTCATTATGACATCTGTAAACAGTGGATTCTCACTTACTAATACTTCATGTGTTAAAATACGTCATCTTCATATCCTTCACTACATCTTATTCCCAAAACCTGGCATCTTCATCCTTTAGACCTTGTACCATCTGCTAATGAAAAAAGATCTCCTTTGTCTACCATGTTGAAATGTGTTATTACATTATACCTTGAATCAAAATTCTCCTCAAATTCCTTCATTCCATGGAGAGCAATCCCAGCTCAGAGTCATGGAGTCATACAGTGGGGAGACAGACACTTTGGCCCATCATGTCCCCGCCAACTGGATATCCCAATCTGACCTTATTCCATTTTTCAGCTTTTGACCCATATCCGTCTGAACCCTTCCTACTCATATACACATCCAGCTGCATTTTAAATGGTGTATCGTACCAGCCTCCACCACTTCCTCTGGCAGCTCATTCCATGGATGTACCTCTCCCTGTGTGAGGAATGTATTCCTTAGGTCTCTTTGAAATCTTTCCCCTCTCACCTTAAACCTATGCCCTCTAGTGTTGGACTCCCCCACCTACAAAAGAAGACCTTGGCTGTTCATTCTGTCCATGACCCTCATGATTTTATAAACCTCTATAATATCACCCCTTAGGCTCCAACGCTGCAGAGACAAAAGCCCCAGTCTATTCAGCCTCTCCTTATAACTCAACCCGTCCAGTCCTGACAAAATCCTTGTAACTCTTCTGCACCCTTTCAAATTTAACATCAGCTTTCCTATAGAAGGGCGACCATAATTGTACACAGTATTCTAAAAGTGGCCTCACCAATGTCCTGTACAGCTGTAAGATGACATCCCAATTCTTATACTCAATGTTCTGACCAACAAAGGCAACTGTACCAAACATCATCTTCACCACCCTGCATACCTGCAACTCCAGTTTCAAGGAACTATGCATCTGCACCCCTAGATCTCTTTGTTTGGCAACACGCCTCTGGGCTCTACATTAAGTGTACAAGTCCTGTCCTGGTTTTCCTTACCAAAATGCAACACCTCATATTTATCTAAGTCATATTCCATCTGACTCTCCTCAACCCATTGGCCCATCTGATCGAGGTCCCATTGTACTCTGAGGTAACCTTCTTCACTGTCCACTACATCACCAATTTCAGTGGCTTCTCCAACTTAAATTTCATAGCTTAAGTGTATCTGTGGTTTTTTTATCACCCATGCCTGCAGTAGCTGATTTTCCAGAATGCCTTTCAAGTGCGTGGGTGGTTAAGTCCGTGGGCTCACACTTGACCTCTTATTCTGGAGAAAAGCATGGCAAGCTCCTCAATAATTTAGCTAGAGACAGGCCAAAATTTTAAGGAATCATGGTTGATGATGCCTTAGAGTGCCATATGCCAAGCTATGTCCCACCAATCAGTCCATAGCCACGCATCTTCATGCTGGGTTTTTTGTATTTCAATGTCCATTCACGCACTACACAAATTTTAGAAGCAATGAACCCTTCTGCTGTTATTTTAAAAATAAACTTTGAAGAAATAATTCAGAGACAGCTTTTCACTCTGTCGAAAATAAACATCCCTTCATTGAAAACTAATAAAAATACCAATAATACAGTCCATTAAAAACTGCAACAACTGAATCTGAAAGCACTTGTAACCTCTTAACGTTGTGTAAAGGAATATTGTGAAATTGATAGTAGAAATTAGAGCCAAATAAACCAGAGCTATCAAAGAAGTGGGGACTCTTTCTAGAAAGCAATAGGTGCCTGGGCACTCAGCCTACAATATAAACTAATAGCCTGGTCATCCATTATTTTCTCAAAACACCTGAGCCACTGCTTGATTAACAGCTTGGTCATGAGGAGCCAGGTGGCTGCAGGCTGAACACCAATTAGAGGTGGCTGCAAGGACAGCTGAACACCAAGGCAGAGTTTAAATAGCTCATCTTCATTCTCATTGTATAGCACAACATTCGACCCCCTTGCCCCCATCCCTCACTTAACCATAAGCTTCCCAACCACTTAGTATGCCCTTAAGTGGCAACTCATGCCTCCCATCTGCCACCCTTCACTTTTAGATCCTCCATGCAAACCTTATACTCTTTCTCCCACCCTCAGCCTCAATATACAAATAGAATTCCTACACTGGGCTGAATGGCCTGCTTCCATATCGAGTCCACACCGACCCTCCACAGAGTATCCCACCTAGCCCCCTGCACCCTTACCTTATCCCTATAACCCTGGATTTGCCATGGCTAATCCACTGAGCCTGCACATTTTTGAACGTGGGAGGAAGCTGGAGCACCTGGAGGAAACCGGAGCATATGGAGGAAACCAACACAGGCACTGGGAGTGAGGCTGGATGAACACAGCAGGCCCAGCAGCATCTCTGGAGCACAAAAGCTGACATTTCAGGCCTAGACCCTTCATCAGAGAGGGGGATGGGGTGAGGGAACTGGAATAAATAGGGAGAGAGGGGGAGGCGGACCGAAGGTGGAGAGAAAAGAAGATAGGTGGAGAGGAGAGTATAGGTGGGGAGGTAGGGAGGGGATAGGTCAGTCCAGGGAAGACGGACAGGTCAAGGAGGTGGGATGAGGTGGTAGGTAGGAAATGGAGGTGCGGCTCGGGGTGGGAGGAAGGGATGGGTGAGAGGAAGAACCGGTTAGGGAGGCAGAGACAGGCTGGGCTGGTTTTGGGAAGCAGTGGGGGAAGGGGAGATTTTGACACTTGTGAAGTCCACATTGATACCATTGGACTGCAGGGCTCCCAAGTGGAATATGAGTTGCTGTTCCTGCAACCTTCGGGTGGCATCATTGTGGCACTGCAGGAGGCCCATGATGGACATGTCATCTGAGGAATGGGAGGGGGAGTTAAAATGGTTTGCGACTGGGAGGTGCAGTTGTTTATTGTGAACCGAGCGGAGGTGTTCTGCAAAGCAGTCCCCAAGCCTCCGCTTGGTTTCCCCAATGTACAGGAAGCCACACCGGATACAATGGATACAGGATACCACATTGGCAGATATACAGGTGAACATCTGCTTAATATGGAAAGTCATCTTGGGGCCTGGTATGAGGGTGAGGGAGTAGGTGTGGGGGCAAGTGTAGCACTTCCTGCGGTTGCAGGGGAAGGTGCCAGGTGTGGTGGGGTTGGAGGGGAGTGTGGAGCGGTCAAGGGAGTCACGGAGAGAGTGGTCTCTCCGGAAGGCAGACAAGGGTGGGGATGGAAAAATATGTCTTGGGTGGTGGGGTCGGATTGTAGATGCCGGAGGTGTCGGAGGATGATGTGTTGTATCCGGAAGTTGGTGGGGTGGTATGTGAGAACGAGGGTGATCCTCTTGGGGCAGTTGTGGCAGGGGCGGGTGTGAGGGATGTGTTGCGGGAAATGCGGGAGGCGCGGTCAAGGGTATTCTCGACCACTGCGGGGGGAAAGTTGCAGTCCTTGAAGAACGTGGACATCTGGGATGTGCGGGAGGTGAATGCCTCATCCTGGGAACAGATGCAGTGGAGGCAGAGGAATTGGGAATAGGGGATGGAATTTTTGCAGGATGGTGGGTGTGAGGAGGTGTATTCTAGGTAGCTGTGGGAGTCAGTGGGCTTGAAATGGACATCAGTTTCTAGCTGGTTACCTGAGATGGAGACTGAGAGGTCCAGGAAGGTGAAGGATGTGTTGGAGATGGTCCAGGTGAACTTGAGGTTGCGGTGGAAGGTGTTGGTGAAGTGGATGAACTGTTCGAGCTCCCCTGGGGAGCAAGAGGCGGCACCGATACAGTCATCAATGTAACTGAGGAAGAGGTGGGGTTTGGGGCCTTTGTAGGTGCGGAAGAGGGACTGTTCCACGTAACCTACAAAGAGGCAGGCTTAGCTTGGGCCCATGCGGGTGCCCATGGCACCCCCTTTGTCTGTAGGAAGTCGGAGGAATCCCACTGCATACCAAAGCCAGCCCAGTTCTTCCCCTCCCCCCACTGCTTCCCAAAACCAGCCCAGCTCGTCCCCTCCCCCCACTGCATCCCAAAACCAGCCCAGCCTGTCTCTGCTTCCCTAACCTGTTCTTCCACTCACCCATTCCTTCCTCCCACCTCAAGCCGCACCTCCATTTCCTACCTACTACCTCATCCCACCTCCTTGACCTGTCCGTCTTCCCTGGACTGACCTATCCCCTCCCTACCTCCCCACCTATACTCTTCTCTCCACCTATCTTCTTTTCTCTCCATCTTCGGTCCGCCTCCCCCTCTCTCCCTATTTATTCCAGAACCCTCTCCCCATCTCCCTCTCTGATGAAGGGTCTAGGCCCGAAACGTCAGCTTTTGTGCTCCAGAGATGCTGCTTGGCCTGCTGTGTTCATCCAGCTTCACACTTTGTTATCTTGGATTCTCCAACATCTGCAGTTCCCATTATCACAGGCACTGGGAGAATGTACAAATTCCACACAGACAGATAGTTGTCCATGGTTGAATCAAACCTGGGTCCCTGGTGCAGTGAGGCAGCAGTATTAGCCATTGGAACCACCATGCCGTCCCAAATTGATGATGAACTTCTTGATCTACTTTTCGGTCTTCATTTTGTAAGTTCTCTGGAGTCTCCTTAAATATTCAGGTCACTATTTCAA
This sequence comes from Stegostoma tigrinum, assembly GCF_030684315.1. Lineage (NCBI taxonomy): Eukaryota > Metazoa > Chordata > Chondrichthyes > Orectolobiformes > Stegostomatidae > Stegostoma > Stegostoma tigrinum. The sequence goes on from NC_081373.1 coordinate 49,015,771, forward strand.
AGATAAGCAGTGAGCAATCCCTTGGTACGTTGATCACTATTTATTGTTCACCTAATTTCACTGAAAGAGCTAATTTGATCATTATTACAGGACTGCTTGTGGGAGTTTGCCATGTGAAAACTGACTGCTTCATTTGCTTTGTTTCTGACTTTAGAAGAATAACCACAATTCAATATTTTTATTAATTGTTAGGCCTTTTAGAACATCATGAAAAGGACTATATATAAATTTTGGCTTTCATTTTAAAAAATCTTATTTTCCTGCAAGGACAAAATTGAAGTTTGATTGGCTACGGGGCACCAGTCAATAAAGGATGGATCACTAGCAAGCAAGTAAGTTAGAGGGACACCGAATAGGGAGGATCTTACTTAAAAAGAAGAGGAGGAAATAATTGGGAAGGGGGAGCTGCTAATATTCTTGAGCTAATACAAATACTTCTCCTGATTTTTCTGGCTATTCCTAGCCCCTTAAAGGAAAGTTTTGACTTGCCACATAGGGTTTCTTTGCTGGACAACCTGGTGGGAAAGCCCCAGCAACATTAATCCGTATTAAAATCCAATCACTGACTTTGAGTTGCATAACTTTATGAGGTCCCTAGCCACCTCAAATCTGGAAGCAGTACATATGCCAACTCAGGGGATTCCAGCAGGGATACAGTTCAGGCAAACTTTCCAAATTAAAGGGCTCCTTGTAACAATCCCACTGAACTTTGTGGGTTAAATTTCCCACAAGCGGTTTCATTTTGAATGACAAAAACAGGTCTTAAATATATAACTGAACAGATTATGAGACTTAATATCCCAAGCAGACATAATGAAAACTTTAAAACCAGACTCCAAAAACAGACTTAATGTACCAGACTATCAAATCACAAAGTCAAGCTGAAGTACTTGCATTGTCGAAACTTGGAGGAAAGCTGGCAATAATTGTCTATATAAATCTAGCAAAATATGCAGCAGAGGTAAAAGACAACTCTGACAGAAAAAATATTGGAGCTTCCTTCTTAGAAGAAACCAATGCCAATTATAATCATCTCAACCATAACAATAATCTGGGTAGACACTGAAGTACAGAAGACCGAAAGAGGAGATGAAGGACAAGAAAGAGGGTGACAACTGGCTATTTTTTCAGATGTGAGCACAGATATCTCACCAGTGCCATCTTGGGGTAGTTCATTTGAATGCTCACAATTGTTTTAAGCATTAGTGCACAGCAATGGAAGTAATCAGACTCACAATTAGCAAAGTGAGATTTGTACAGAATTTCATAAGTTTTCTGATGCAGCATGAAGCGATACCCAGTTTGCTGGCATGAATTTGTTACCTTCAATAATGAAAACAAGCCAGCAAAACAATGGCCAAGTTGTTAAATTTATGAAGAAAACATCAGAACTTTTTTTGTTTTTTTCATATGTTACGAAATTGTTAGATTATGAATGAAATTATTTGTTGTCATTGGGCAAAAATGAATGAATGCTTCAAATTGTTTGATAGCCTGATGTGACAACCTCCAATATCTATTGTATTTTAATTAAACCAAGGTAAATGTTCATGTTCATAGGAAAACGGGATTAACTTATTCACTTTTGACATTTGTATTTTAAACAGTTATATTTCACATACTCTTTCATTTTCTATTAACTAATCCTTTTGTTAAAATCAGTCCATCTTGTCAATTATTCTTCCCCATTTTACGCATTTTAAACATTGCTCATTTTTGTTGCAATTTTTCCTAATCAGTTTGCCTTAACATCTTCACGAAAGATGTCTAATGCTCTCGAACATTTTACTATTCCTTTCTTTTCCGGTACTTTTTACTGACGGTTGCTGCGTTATGAGTTGAGGTTAGTATGTCCGTATGTCTGTATGCCTTCAAAAGACATTCTTATGCTATAGACATCACAGCATATGACCTGGGGTATAAAGATCTCAGACTCCACCTTAGCCTAGAATCATTTAAAAGCGTGACATGCGACTGGTCAAGCATTCTGCCTCATGCCTATCTAATATCTAATGCCTGTGGATAATAATCAGCTGTAGTAAATGTCTTTCACTTTCTTCAATATCCAAAAATTAAAGTCTAAATTCTTAAGTTAGACGGGATAACATTACCTTTTTCCATATCAGATTAAATAGACCACTGAAGGCAGGCACACATCAGCTATTTGACACAGTAAGTGCCCAAACTGCTGTTGACATGGTTGTATTTCAGAACTAAGTGTGGGTTAGAACTATGTGTAAAATTGGTGCTTTTTAAAAAAATATCCACTGCTTAATAATTCCTTCCAAATTTCACAAGGGGGACCAAATGATAAATGCAACATCCAAACAACAGGCTAAACAATGGAGAGATACCAGGAATGAGGAGCTGGGAAATGCTGCAGGAATGTCTCTAATGTCGACCTTTGTATGGCTGAATGTAGGCACATTATTTACTTAAGCTTCCCATAAAATCTATGTTTCCAGGACTCTCAAGAGGTGTTTTGAAGTTGAGACCTAAATCATTGATACGGGAATTAAGGACTGTACTGTATGAACTTGAGGGTATGCTCACCAAAAGTTTCTGATATAACTGTCTTGGAGCCTAATGCCTAAGAGAGGACCTGGCACCATGCAAGGAAGAAAATGGTTGACATTTGGTAAGGCTATTAAGCAGTTCACAGAATTTGTCTCAAATTGGAGTACACTAGACCTTATTGTACACATTAGGCATAGAGCCTTGGAAAACTTTTCAATCAATGACTAAAGTTCTTTAGGAATCACAAAAATTCAATAGAATTGAGCAGCTCCATTGCATTGCTGTTACTAATTGAGAAAAGGTGAAATGAGTGTTGGCCGTTCTGAACAAAATATGTCCATTTTTAAGGCATCAACAGATATACACTAGCTGATATCTCACGCTAGCTACAACTAATACCCATTATAATTGTTTAACATTTAGAGTCAGAGATAAATGGTCCTTAAACTTCGCCAAGTGGGCCTTTCGATATAATGCAAAGCAAAATGTCTGGACAGTATGTATATTTTAGGAGACACTTGATATTTCTGGCAGGCACACTGCAATCTTTGTTTATGCCCTACTGTTCAGTCAAATGCCAGGGAACACTGAGATCCATTCCCAATGCAGTAAATGCTCTGTCAACAGAAAACTCAGTGAAACACAGCTCCCTTCAAAACCTTGTCACTAGAGAACATTCCTAACACCTTCTGCACACAGGCAATAGTAATGTGCAGCATGTGATGAAGATGGCTGTAAATCTGCTTGCTAGAAACTTTATTATTGAAAGAGGCCACAACTATCACACTGAATGTAATGCATGGTTTAACCCCGGTGGCAGATACCCACTTAGAAACCCTAACAGCACATTGGGCAAACAATTGAAGACACAATTTTCCTCTACAGCAATTTTAAACCAATAAGAATTTATAAGCTTATATCTCTAAAGCATACATGTTTCCTAATATTTGATTAATAGAGTGCCAAGGTCAAAACCTTTCCAATGGCAATGTTAAGCCGAGGTGGAATGATAATTAAGGCAGGGGGAAAAATGGAAGGTGATGAAAGTACATGATTGTACAGAAATGCAAAAACAGCCTGGAGAGGGCTAAATAATAGGATAAATTAAGTTAAATTGCAAATAAATAAATATTGCTATATTAAAACAAGACTAAGCAATTTATCTTATGACACAAAGCCTGGCTTGTGCTGGGGCAATTGCCTTTTTCCAATTGTTTTAAATAGCAATAAAGTCGCAACAGAATCATTTAACTTTCAGGGACTTCAGAACTTCTGATTCATTGTTATTGTTGACAGACGTCGAATTAAATCGGAATGAAAACATTTAACAGTCATAAAACCTTGGAAAAGAACAAGCTGTTGATAACTTCCACTATTGCAGTCCTGCACTTATTTTCTAAATTTAATTGCTGCAAACTCATATCATACCTTGATCGTTGGCGAAATATAGCAGAATGAGCATAACCGAATTTTATCTGGAAAACACAAACATATTACTTAGGAAAATACTTAATAATCTGATTGCCTTGAGGCCTAAGAGCTAGTGATATGTACGTTCACATTGTAACTTCAAATGCAAAGCACAGCGATTTATGGGTTTCAGACACTGCTCAAGCTGGATCTGCTCCCTCTGGATCAGTTATGATATATCTAATCTAATATAACAAGGTGTGGAGCTGGATGAACACAGCAGGCCAAGCAGCAGCAGAGGAGCAGGAAAGCTGCTGTTTCGGGCCTAGACCCTTCATACTATTATCTTGGATATACCTGATCTATACATGACTGGTTCTTTGGTTGAAGGAGACATTATTCACAACCCATGTATTAAACTTGTAGCATACGGAATGAATAAAAATTCAAGATCAACAGGTTCCTGAGCCTAATTTAAACTACCATCCCAAAACTTGATTTTGTACAAATCTACATTATAGACAAGAAAACGAGCAGAGTAGAATGAGGTAGATTTTGCATTAGCTCTTGGCTGATGTATTCAAAGCTTTGTGAATATAATTTCCTTTTGCCTGCAACCTTTTCTTTGAAGACTTCTCCCAGTTATAGTGAGTAATGGAAAATGTTAGCTTTATACTGGAGAATTAAGTTCACTCTTCATATGAAAAAGAATAGGAGGAATTAATGGACGAAGCTAGACTGAGGAAATCAGAATAAGATGGCTCCAGAGAAGACGTTTACCTTCTACACGGAACCTGAGGACAAGAAAAGTATACTGTCCAATTCTGCAGAGTGACACAGTCCTCAAAGATGCATAAAGCAAATGATGAAACTCAAGATGCACTAAATGTTCCACATGACAATCACAAGCTCATTCTTGCAGATTATCTGCAATAGCACTTGCCTTTTGTTAAACAGTATGTCCATTGCAATGGGAGTTGTCATGTTGCTTTCATCATGCACCTTCTATCATTCAGGTCCTTCTCACGCAAAATAATTATCAGGTATGGTTGATTGTGGATCAGTGTTAGCTCCTGAAGTCATTGTTGTATACGGTAACGGTTCTGAAGGGGTTAACATTCATGTTACATTCTACCGATAGCACACGGAATAGGAACGGAAGCAAGGAGTTCAACTCTAGTTTGAAGGAGATGTATCTGTACCAGCGCCCTATAGTCGTAGGAATTATGCCTGACCAAATGTATTTGTCCTTACTCCAATCAGCAAATAAACCCATTAACTGGAAACAGTGTCTCTTTGTAAATACTCTACGGTGATGTATTCTCTACAATAAAATCATACAAAACCTACAGTGCAGGAAAAGGTCATCTAGCCCACTGAGTCTGCATCAACCCTCCAAACAGCATGCCACCCAGTCCCGTTACCCCCAACCCTATCCTCATAACTCTACATTTACCCTGGCTAACCCACCTAGCCTGTACATCCCTGGATAATGCAATGTATTGCATTTTGGTAGAACTAACAAGGGTAGGGCTTTTATCATTAAGGGTAGGGCCTTGGGTAGTGTTATAGAACAGAGGGACATAAAGGTGCAGCTCCATAATTCTTTGAAGTTTGCATCACATAGACAGGGTGGTTAAAAAGACATCTGGCATGCTTGCCTTCATTGCTCAGTTCTTTGAGTATTGGAGCTGGAAAGGTTGTACAGGACATTAGTGAGACCTCTTCTGGGATAATCTGTCCAGTTCTGGTCATCCAGTTATAGGAAGGATATTATTAAGCTGGAGAGGGTCCAGAAGAGATTTATCAGGATGTTGCCAGGTATGGAAGGTTTGAGTTATACAGAAAGGCTACAGAAGCTGGGACTTTTTACACTAGAGCATAGGAGAATGAGAAGCGACATTTTGAACATTACAAAATAATGAAGGGTATAGTGAGAGTTAATTGTAGTTGTCTTTTCCCTCAGATGGGGTATTTCAAGTGTGAGAGACACATTTTTAAGGTGAGAGGAGAAAGATTTAGAGGGGATATGAGGGGATTTTTTTTAACATAGATGGTTGCTCATGCGTGGAATAAACCTCCTAAGGAAGTGGTGGATTACAACATTTGGATAAGTACAGGAAAGGTTTGGAGGGATGTGGGTCAGCAGCAGATGGGTAAGACTAGTTCAGTTTGGGGATTATTTTCAGCACGGACTGGTTAGACCAAAGGGTCTGTTTCTGCACAGTCTTTGGACTGTACAAATAAACTAAAGCATCTGAAGGAAATCCTCACTGACATGGTGAGAAAGCGCAAACACCACACAGACAGTCACCTGAGGCCGGAATCAAACCTTGGTCCCTGGCATTGAGAGGCAGCGATGCTAACTACTGAACCACCAGTACTAGGGCATAGTGTTGAGTCCAGTACCATTAAACACAAGGTGGTTGAAGATAACGCAATGATAACAAGGTTTAGGCAGTGAATAATCTCTAAAGACCCTTATCCAGTCCCACGTACTGATAGAAATGCAAATTCCAAAACTTACCAGTGATAGTATCCTAGGACGTTATGACTTATGATTCCAGTATGCCATGTAAATAGATGGATTATATGAAACATGATCGAGAGCACAAGCGGCATTCTGAAATCTTATTTTAAAGTGTTTGGATAAATCTCAGGGAGAAGTGCAATAATTTCAGCTTCAGTCAGTAGAAAAACGGCAACTTTGTGAATCTTCCAAAATATCACAGTTGAAAAGGGTTACTGGTTCCTGACACTGAAGGAAATGGCAAGGGTGAAGGGACTCCATCTTCACAGCATGAGGTACTTTCAAAGGGCAGAGAGGTTGTGCAGCAAAAACAAAATCAACCTAGGGCCAGAGAAAAGAATAAATGTTCAAACCTAAGAAAGACTCTCTCACCTGCCAGAATATCTAACATGCCCTTGGTATCATCAGGACTTTAACTCCAAGGACCTTAAATGCACACCTCCATAATACAGAAAACATTTTACCATGAAGGTCACTTTCCTGCAGACATGAACTCGACAGTGTGCACAGCAAAAATGTTTTATTCTTCAGCAACAAAATTCAAAAAGATTCCAATGATTTCATGTACTCTAACAGAAACTACGTCTCTACCATGTTTGTACTTTATTTCAGTTACCTTGCTTACTCAAGTTCCTCATCTGAAAATCTTATGAAGTGTTGCCTGAATGTTGCAAAGTTGAAATTGTGTGATATAACGGCTGTGAAAGGGTTAACTGAGGCTGTGTTGGGTCCCATTTATTTTGATGATGTCACAGAGTGTTGGGTGGAGAATTGAGAATCAAGCTCTTGAGGATGGAGTCAGATGTATCAATGTCTAACTAGCCAATGCAATATGCACCTCACACTGTCAATTACATTCTGTTGTTAAGTCAAGTGCTTGGTTTTACGACAAGTGATTTATCCTCCATAACACACCCGTAGATGTGGTGTAGAAGGGAGGATTGATTGTTATATTCGACCTCAAACTCAAGCTATCAGTGCTAGGTACCACAACCTAGGACATGGAGATGCTGTCGAGGAGAATACTGAGATACAGGCTATTAAACTAGACGGGATTGAGGTTCATAAGGAGGAGGTGTTAGCAACGTGGAAAGTGTGAAAATAGATAAGTCCCCTGGGACAGATGGGATTTATCCTAGGATTCTCTGGGAAGCTAGGGGAGAGATTGCAGAGCCTTTGGCTTTGATCTTTATATCATCGTTGTCCACAGGAATAGTACCAGAAGACTGGAGGATAGCACATGTTGCCCTGATGTTCAAGAAGGGGAGTAGAGACAACCCTGATAATTATAGACCAGAGAGCCTTACTTCAGTTGTGGGTAAAGTTTTGGAAAGGATTATAAGCGATAGGATTTATAATAATCTATAAAGGAATAATTTAATTAGGGATAGTCGACACGGTTTTGTGAAGGGTAGGTTGTGCCTCACAAACCTTATTGAGTTCTTTGAGAAAGTGCCCAAACAGGTGGATGAGGGTAAAGCGGTTGATGTGGTGTATATGGATTGCAGCAAAGTATTTCATAAGGTTTCCCACAGTAGGCTATTGCAGAAAAAATGGAGGCATGGGATTGAGGATGATTTAGCGGTTCAGATCAGAAATTGGCTAGCTGTAAGAAGACAGAGGGTGGTGGTTGATGGGAAATGTTCATCCTGGAGTTCAGCTACTAGTGGTGTACGGCAAGGATCTGTTTTGGGGCCACTATTGTTGGTCATTTTTATAAATGACCTGGATGAGGGCGTAGAAGGGTGGGTTAGTAAATTTGTGGATGACACTAAAGTTGGCGGAGTTGTGGAAAGTGCGGAAGGATGTTGCAGGTTACAGAGGGGCATAGATTAGCTGCAGAGCTGGGCTGAGAGGTGGCAAATGGAATTTATTAAGGAAAAGCGTGAGGCGATTCATCTAGGATGGAGTAACAGGAATACAGCATCCTTGGCTATTGGTAAGATTCTTGGTAGTGTGGATGAGCAGAGAGATCTCAGTGCCCATGTGCATAGATCCCTGAAAGTTGCCACCCAGGTTAATAGGGCTGTTAAGAAGGCGTACAGTGTGTTAGGTTTTACTGGTAGGGGGATTGCGTTTCGGAGCCATGAGGTCATGCTGCAACTGTACAAAACTCTGGTGCAGCTGCACTTGGAGTATTGCGTACAGTTCTGTCGCCGCATTATAGAAAGGATGTGGAAGCATTGGAAAGGGTGCAGAGGAGATTTATCAGGATGTTGCCTGATATGGACGGAAGGTCTGATGAGGAAAGGCTGAGAGACTTGAGGCTGTTTTTGTTAGAGAGAAGAAGGTTAAGAGGTGACTTAATAGAGACAGACAAGATGATCACAGGATTAGATAGGGTGGACAGTGAGAGCCTTTTTCCTCGGATGGTGATAGCCAGCATGAGGGGCCATAGCTTTAAAATGAGAGGTGATAGATATAGGACAGATGTCAGAGATAGGTTCTTTACTCAGAGAGTAGTAAGGGTGTAGAATGCCCTGCCTGCAACAGTAGTAGACTCGCCAACTTTAAGGGCTCTTAAATGGTCATTGGATAAACATATGGATGATAATAGAATAGTGTAGGTTAGATGAGCTTCAGATTGGTTTCTCAGGTTGGCACAACATCAAGGGCCGAAGGGCCCATACTACGTTGTAATGTTCTATGTTCTATGCTGGTGAAATGATTGTTACCTTGATTTATGTAATGATAGAAATAGTCCATTCAAATCAGAAGGTGAAAGAAAAATGAGTTTAACAGTAATAATTCACAGGAAATCAGCCTGCAAATGATTGAGCAGAGTAGTTGTCTACAGAGTAGGTCCAGCAACACAGAAGTACTATCCATTATAAAAAAAAATCACTATAGGACTACTACAGGTCTAGGAAATACTACAGGTGAATAAAAGAACTAGTCATACGTGACAGTTACAGAGTCCTTGGGAAGGAAGGATCTTTAGGGGCAGTCTTGATTCAAGGTTTCATTAGTACGCAACTGGTTGGAGCACAGGGAATAAAGTTAAAATAAAAATTGAAAGAACTTTGGATGCTGTAACTCAGGAACAAAACAAAGTTGCTGGAAAAGCTCAGCAGGTCTGACAGCATCTGTGAAGGAAAAAACAGAGTTAATGTTTTGGATCTGGTAACCCTTCCTCAGAACTGAGGAAGGATCACTAGACCCGCATAACTCTGATTTATTTTCTTCATCAATAATGTGAAAATAAAGTTAAAATCCCTGCAAGTAAAAGACGAAAAAATCCCATCAAAATAATGATGCAAAAGACCAGGCTGGGAAGGTAAAAAAAGAGCATGCAGTATTCATGATAAGCATCACTGCCACAGCAAACCATTCAACAAGGTACAGCTTCAGAGCAAAGTCAAGGGCAATTAAGTCAATTTACATTGAGGCCTTAGCATCATAAATGTCATGGAGTAGATTTACAGCAACACAAGGTCAAGTAAAAAGAGGGGGACTCTGACAAAAGAAATGAGTTAGAAGAATTTTACAAATTTAACAATATTGCGATATACATAATTTAAAGTCATGGATTTGGTGGGAAGATTTATTGAGGCTGCAGCTACAGAAAATTATTCGTAAAATTTTGGAATGAACCAACATTGCTATTTTAGGATATTAGGCTGTGACTGGAAGGAAAGCATCTATTTTGCCTGTGAAGAAAGGGGAAATATATAATATATAATAACATATAATATTTAAGAGTAAAACTTCCATTTTACTAGCAGAAGTCACAAAACCACCATTTTGACTGAAGAAAAAGTAGGAATCTCCCAGTACACAGTACAGAGATACAGCATTGTAGATTTAGCGGAACTTGAAATTTTAAAAGTAAACACTACAGCTTTACCACAATGCAGAATTTAAAGCTTAACTGGAAGAAAGGAATACATTTGGTCAGATGGGCAGATCATTGGCAGATGGCATTTAACCCTGATAAGTATGAGGTAATGCACTTTAGAAGAAGTAACAAGACAAGGGACTCTATAAGTGAATGGCAGAACACTAGGAAACTCAGAAGAGCAGAGGGATCTTTGGTTGGGGGGGTGGGGGATAGGGGGTTACTTGTCATAGCTCCCTGATGATGGCAGAACAGGTTATTTCGGTATTTAAGACTGCTTGACTTTATCAGTTGTAGCAAAGATGATAAGAGCAAGAGCGGTTATGTTGGAGCCATACAAAAAACTTTGATTAGGCCATAGTTAGAGTACTGTGTGCAGTTCCTATAGCTGCATTACAGGGAGGATTCACTGGAAGTGGTGCAGAGCAGATTTACCAAGATATTGCCTGGGCTAGAGCTTTCTATGAAGACATGCTGAATAATCTCATGTTGTTTCCTTTCAAGCAGAGAAGGCTAAGCGGGGAGCTGGCTGAGGTACATAAGATAATGAGAAGTATGGACAGGGTGGATAGAAAGCAGCTGGTTCTGTTCATTGAAGGGCTAATAATAAGGGAGCATAATAGTAAGGTCTAGAGATGATTTGAGACATTCATTTTTCACCCAAAGTATACTGGGAGTCTGAAATGCGCAGGCTGGGAGGGTAGTCGAAACCTCACAACCTTTAAAAAGATCTTAGATGACCACTTGAAATATCATAACATTTAAGGCTGTTGGTGGAGTGCTGGAAATTGGGACTAGTGTAGATTCAGAGATATTTTTGTCAGTGCAGACTCCATAAGCCAAAGTGCAATTTCTATACCTCGTGAGCATATGATTAATTCTTAATCATTTAAGAGCTTGAAGAAACTTTGAAACAAGTATATTTCAAATAAGAGTGAAGTGTTGAAAATTTAAAACTGGTTGGAGAAATCAGTTCTTAAGATACAGAACTGTATCAAAATTAAACAATAAGTCTAAAGCAAAACAGGTGAGTATATGGGCCTACAGCAAAAGGCATTCTAACATGTCAAAACACAAAATAAAGTTTCAGATACTTTTGAATTATCAACATCTTATTCGTAATTACTTGAATCTGAGACAAATAACATTCTCAGGTCAAGATCAAACAAAAGAGGCTAGTATCCAGGGGAAACTGTAAATAATTCCATTAATTAGTTCCAGAGATTAGTGGAGGACATAATTGTGGAGCTTTGAAAACAACAGGCAAAATTGTTTCTGGAATTATTGATCTGTTTTTGTCACATTTATTACATGTACAAAAAAGATATTTTATTCTGGAGAAAGCTATTAAAATTGTGCTGCAAGCAGAAACCTGGAAGATTCACAGACAAATTCTGAGGAAAAAGACAACAGGAGACCAATGGAACCTATAAACTTCATAAATTATAAATACTCTACAGTCGCAAGTAACATGCCAACACAGAAGGCCAAACAACAGATACTAATAATCAGTGTCAGCACTGTAGAACAAAAATATCTCCAGCACAAGCAGTGGCCAGTTAATGAGAAAAGAATGCTCTACCTGTAAAACCACAGGTCATTTCCAAAAGACAAGCAAAAGTGGGACACAGTTACAGAGCAGCAGGAAGGTAAATGTCTACTTATCCAAAGAGTTTAATGAGATAGAAACATCAACACTGGCAGAGATAGAGGTATTCTTAAGAAAAATTGGAACTTCACCTAACCGGATTTTGACCAACCATATGTATTTCAATGAACATCTCATGAATTGTGAGCTTGATACCAGGACAAGTGTGACTACTTCATCAGAATAAATACCATGGCTGAGAAAAGTACAGATGTGAAGCTGCAAGGTGCAGGAGGCATGACTTTCAACATTAGAAGGTAAGCAACAAGTAAGACTGTAACATAAAGAGTGCCAGATAATAGTGAATGCATACATAATCTGCAATCTCACTCGTGAAAACAGATAGGTTTTATCCTCAAATTTAATCAAAACATCAATGAACTGGAACAGCACAAAACCAAAAGTTAGTTTTGAGAAAGGATACTCTCATTTATTCACAGGATTAGGCAATATCAAATACAGCGTCACATTAAGGATGAATGCGAAACCGTTGAGTCTCCACATACACAAGATGATTCTGAATCCTTTAATGAATATAGTTCAGAAATAACTTCAGCAAATGATCAGAATGGATGACATTTCTCTGGTGACCAAAACGCCAAATTCATTAGGCCCATCAGCATTTGTGTTGATGCGACACAGCTCAGCAAGACATTAGCAAGGAAAGTCTACCCTGGATGTACCACTGATGAACGTTTAACCAAACTATCTAAAAGTGAAATTCTATTACCAATGTCATCAGTGGATTCCAGCAGCAATGCTTCCTGGAAGCTTCATGATCATGCAGCTGCTCAGAGGTTTCATATATACCGATTGGCATGTGGTCACCATTCTCATCATTGGCTTCCAGTTTCCAAAGCTGCTGCTATGCACACATGTTGGAGATCCGCACAGAAGTAACAATAAATAGAGGTAATGTTGTCTTGTAGAGTCACAAATTAACAATAAATACTGATTACCACTGTTATTCCACCTTTTAGCAGATTTTTCTTAAATAGACTGCTGCTGGCAATTTCCACAGTCTCAGAGTTTTCAATGGGCTATGTTCAACAACAATGGCGAGACGATATTATCTGCCAAATGGATAACATATGGATGCATGGGGAGACAGTGAAGGAAAATGACCAGAGAGTCCATTCATGTTTAAATCATACAGTCATACGGCATGGAAACAGACCTTTCAGTCCAACTAGTCCATGCTGAATATAATCTTAAACTAAACTAGTCCCACGTGCCTGCTCGTGGCCCATAACCCTCCAAACTGCTCCTATTCATGTACTTATCCAAATGAGTTTTAAATGTTGTAACTGTGCCCACATTCACCAATTTGTCAGGAAGTCCATTCCACATACGAACCACCCTTTGTGTAAAAAATTTACCCCTCGTGTCTTTTTAAAATCTCTCTTCTCTCAACTTAATATGTATCACCTGGTCTCGAAATCCCCCATGCTAGGGAAAAGACACCTACAATTAACTCTGTCTATATCCCTCATGGTTTCATGAACTTTAATAGGGTCACTTTTCAACCTCCTACCTCCAATGAAAGAAGTCCCATCCTATGCAGCCTTTCTTTTTTATTCAAACCTACCATACCCAGCAACATCCTTGTAAATCTCTTCTGAACCCTCTCCTTAATATCTTTCCTATAACTAGGTGAACAGAATTGGACTCAGTACTCCAGATGAAGCCTCACAAATGTCCTGCACAACCATAACATGACTTCCCAACTCCTATACTCAAAGGACTGAGCAATGAAGGGAAGTATGCTAAACACCTTTTTTCTACAAGCTGAAGGGCTTACCCTTCCAATGATTGGTTACATGAGAAGTGGATGAGTGTGAAGATTTCTCTGGAACCTTCAATGACTGTAGAGAACATTACCTGAATGAAACTGTTGCTCCAGAGGAACTTGCTTCTGGTTATCATAAGATGTCGTAAGATGTGATAATATGCTGGGCTCATGTGGAAGCTCTTTCGATTGTTAATGTTTGAAGAGATCTCTTCAAACTATGGAAAAGAAAACACCTGTTACAGCTCCTAGCGAAATGAAGTTATGCTATTCATCTGTACTGTTCCAGAACAAGTTGTCTTAATCAAGTCTTAAAAGGTGCAAGTGCTATTTTCAGCCTGTCCCTCTAAGCATCTAACAAGCAGTAGTAAACATTACCCAATATGTTTATTCCAACCTTTTCACATCGTGTTGTGGGATATAATTTCAGGGATTTCCTGCTTAGACCAATCCGTATGTCATGGGAAATCTCCCACCATGCATTGTAAGTTGTTATTTTGTTCATTAGATTGACCATTATATTAGTCTAGAGAATGAGCTGTTGCCCTGCCTTCTTACACTACTACAATCCTTAGAGTGTGGGGACATCCACTGTGCTGTTAGGAACACAGTTGACTCAACAGTAGTGAAGTAACAGCAATATAGTTCCAAGTCAGAATGGTGTCAGGCTCAGAAGGATTCTTGAAGATGGTGTTTGGTACAATCACTATGCTTGACTTTCCAGATAGTAGAGATTCTGGGTTTGGAAGACGTCACCACAGGAGGTGGTGCAATGCATCATACTGTTGACACTGTGTGTACAGTAAAGTCCTCAACAATTCTGCATATTCACCTTGCTAGTGAACATTTGAGTCAGGAAATTGATGAGCTTGTTATAGCCCACACAGAGAAAGAAACAGCCATAATGGTGAGATCTCCATTCTGGTGAGGGTTTGTGGGAAGGTGCAAGATATAGTTGGCCATTCTCAGATGCAGATTGGAAGTAGCCTTTGGGGCTGCATGAGACAAGAAATCTGCTTTGGTTCGATAGGATTTGGTCACAGCCATTTTACTAAACATTAGATCCTCTAGGCCTCAAATCTCACCCAGTCCCCATGCCCAGACATATCAAATGATATCATCCACTGACACCCATGACTCCCTTATCATCCACATACCAATTTAGCACAAACACATACTGCCACCATTCTTTGCCCTTATACTTTTATGCCAACTCACTCAGTATCCATCAAAGGAGGACCTCAGGCCCCATGCCGAATTGAAGCAATAGATGAGGCAGTGGCATGAATGCAGAATTAGTAATACACAAAATCTCGGTTTAATTCTCACCAATGGCAGATGCTGAAATTTGCATCACTGGAAACCAGGGATAAAACTCTTGACTGGCTGTGGTCAAACTCGGCACAAGGGAAGTTATTCATGTTTGCTGGAAGTCAAACAACTCAGCCACAAGACATCATTGCAGGAGTTCATCAGGTTAGTGCCTTACACCCACCCAGCCTTAGGGGCTTTATTAATGGCTTTCCATCAATCATAAATTCAGATTGGGAATATTAACTGATGATTATATAATGTTCAATACCATGCACATCTTCTCAGATATTGAAGCAGTCATGTACACACCAAGACAACATCCAGGCTTCAGCTGATAAATGACAAATAATATTTGTGTTACACAACTGTCAATGACTGACTTTCTCCAAGACAGACTTTAAACAACGTTCTTTGACATTCATCGGCAGTATTATTGCTGAATCTTCCACTATTTACATGCTAGGGGCTACTATTTTGGTATTATTAACTAGATTCCAGACCAGACAAGTCGTGTATCTCAAAGACAGTTGGGTGACCTTCTGATATGTGATGCTCCAGCACAAAAGGCATGCACCTCACTGTCAATGGCTGTTGTTGTAGCAGCAGTAAGTGCCATACTCAGACTGCACGTGTGTCTGAGAGCTTTACAGCAGTGTACATAGTTTGTGTAGTTAATAAACTCCAAGACATTTGTCTCAATGAGAACTTAGCCTTCATAACACATATCACAATGACTAACATATAGAGAATACTCAGATCATATTATATTACCAGAGGCATTTCACCCAACAACTGCGTCAACCATTGAACAGAAACTGAACTGGACGAGCCATTAAAATTCTGTGTGTCTACCAGAGTAGGTCAGAAGCTGGGAATTTTGCAGCAAGAGATTCATCTTCTGATTATTCAAAGTCTATCTATAAAAGGCACAGGTCAGGAATGTGTTACAATATTTATTACTTGCCTGGATGAGCGTAATTCCAATTACACTGAAGAAATTTGACACTTTCTAGTTCAAAGCAGCCCACTTGATTGGCACTCCATCTTCCATATTTATTCCCTACACAATGACACAGAATGGCAGGGGTACACAAAGTACAACTCCTCACCAAGGCACCTTAGACAGGACTTTCCAAATCTGCAATCTCTACCATCTAGCAGGACAAGGGTAGTAAACATACGGAAGCATAACAATCTGTAAGTTTCCTTGCAAGTCACCAACTGTTCTGAGTTGGAACATTACCATAATTCACTGCTGCAAGGCCAAAGACTGGGAACTTTCTGTCTTATTGCATTTGGGGTATACCTATACCACAGGTACTGCATCATTTTCTAAAGATATATAGAGATGTCCTAGCAACGGTTGCAGCTCATGAACAAATAAGAAAATAAATTTCTAACTCTCTACTATGAACTTAACCATACAACAAAGGAACATTCTTGTTCAGGAAAGCCCTTACAATATACGTATACTTCCTCAAATATTTAACTCCTTCGAAAAACAAGCAACCATATATTGACAGGAACTAATCCTTAAATAAAGTCTTGCAGCTCTCAATCAAACTGAGAGGATACAGCCTCCCTTTCCTCTCCCAACCTCAGTGACAGTGATGGGTTATGGAAGCAGTCATTTGTAATAATGCAATAAAGATAGCAGTTATGGTGATGTCAACAATAAATATTGAAACTGGAAGATAACAAAGTGTGAAGCTGGATGAACACAGCAGGTCAAGCAGCATCTCAGGGGCACAAAAGCTGATGTTTCGTGCCCACACCCTTCATGAGATGAAGGATCTAGGCCCGAAACATCAGCTTTTGTGCTCCTGAGATGCTGCTTGGCCTGCTGTGTTCATTCAACTTCACACTTTGTTATCTTGGATTCTCCAGCATCTGCAGTTCATATTATCTCGATTGAAGCTGGAAGGACAGATTTTCAGGTTTATTTTTCAAATCACAGATACAGAGACTTTCTTCCATCAACCTTAAAAAAAGCTGCTGGTTTAACAGGTCCACAGGCCTTACTTACTCTTTATGAGCATTTACATCTACTAATAAGTATTTGTAAATTGTGCTGTGCAGGATAAAGCATCTGCTTCAGAGGAATTGGTCCCGACAATTTCATGAATTACACATTTGTCAGACAATTCCGTTGTGTCGATGTATATCCTGTGACATGCTTGGAATCCTTCTCCAAACTTCAGAACAATATGGGTAGAGGCTGCTTATCTTACATTCCCTCCAATCTGCTAAGACACTATGAATATTTGTTATTGCAAATGTACCAATCACAAAGAAAGGCTTAGTAAGACTTAAAGGTAAGTCGACACATGCCCAAAATGACTCTTACCAATTTCTATAGATGCACCATAGAAAGCAGTTTAGTATGGTGTCTGCTCTGCCCAAGGCCACAAAAAATTAAAAAGTTGCGAACATAGCCCAATCCATCATGAAAAGCAGCCTTCCTTCCATTGACTCTGTAAACGCTTCCTGCTGCCTCGGGAAAGCAGCCAACATAATCAAAGACCCTTCCCACTATGGTTATACTCTCTTTCACGCTCTTCTGTCAGACAGAAAATACATAAGTTTGAAAACATGTACAAACAGATTCAAGAACAGCTTCTTCCCTGCTGTTATGAGACTTATGAACTGACCTCTAACATTAGAGTTGATCTCTCTCTGCAGCTTGTCTGCAGCTGTAACACTATATTTGGCATTCTGTTCCATTACCCTGATACACTTATGTCAGGTATGATTTCCCTAGAAAGCACGCAAAACAATTCTTTTCATTGTATCTCGGTACATAAACTGACATTAATTTGGAGGTTATGAAGACATTTCACAGAATCACAGAATGTAATGATACAGAGGGGGGCTTTTCAGCCACGTCTGCATTGGTTCTTCGAATGAGCAACATGGCTCAGTGGCATTTTCTCACCCTGTCTGTGTAACATTGTCTATCATTTCCATTTAAATCAATATCTAATGCTTTTTTGTTTGTCTTGACTGAACCTACCTCCATGACACTTCCAGGTAGCGCATTTCAAGCCAAAGCTGTTTTATTTTTCCTCATATCACATTTACTCCTTTTGCAAATCACTTTTCATCTGTGACTTCTCATCATTGATCCTTTTTTGAATGAGAATAGTTTATCCTGTCCAGATCACTCATGATTTTGAAAACTTCAATAAAATCTTCCCTTGCCTCTCTTCTCCATGGAAAACTGTCTCAAAGTTTCCATCCATCTTCGTAACTGAAGTTTCTCAACCCTGAAAACATTCTCGTAAACCTCATTCGCAATCTGTCCAATGAATTCACATCCTCCCGAATATGTTGTGCCCAAGCTGAACAAAATATTCCAACGCAGGTCTTATTCAGATTCAGCATAACCTCCCTGCTCTTATACTCTACACCAGTGTTAATAAACTTCAAGATACTGCATGTTTTATTCATAGCTTTCTCCACCTACCCTGCTTCCTTTAATAATTCTGCACATATCCATTTCGGTCTCTCTGTTTGCTACTTTTAGGGTTTTGGCTTTTATTTTATATTGTTTCTCCTTGTTCTCTTTTTCAAAACGTGCCACCTAACTGCTCACGACACCAACTTGTCAATGTACTTTTGAAATTCTACACCATTCTCTTCATAGTCTGCAATGCTTCCAAGTTTTGCATCATCTAAAGACATTGAATTGTCACCCTGCACCAAAATCTAGATTTTTAAAATGAATCAGGGAAAGTAATTGTTCCAAAAACTGAAATCTAGGAACTCCATTACATACTTTGCTCCAATCTTAAAAATATCCATCCACAAATACTCTGTTTCTTACAACTTAATTTTAACTCTCCTTTACTACTGTCTTTCTTATTCCATAATGTAAATTTGTATGAAAGGGTATGTTGTGTCACGCTTATTCAATACCTTTCTGAAATACAAGTGTACAAGAACAGTGGCTTCACAGTCATCAACTGCTCTTTGAAATAAAACTCCAGCAAGTTAATTAAGCATGAATTTTCCTTCAGAAATCCTTAAGAAATGCAATTAACTCACATTTATCCACTAGACCACTAATCCTATAGTGAATTAGTGTTTCTAGATGTTTCCCATTACCAAGCATACACAGACTGGTGTGTAGTTAGTGAGTTAATACTCACAGTACTTTTTGAACAATGGTGTTTTGCTTCCAATTCTCCAATCCTCAAGAACCAACCAGAGTCCAAGAAAGATTGAAAGACTATGGTCAGTGCCTCCGCAATTTCCACATATTATTTCATCAATATCCTTGGATGCATTTCATTTGGTCCAGGCAATTATCAACTCTGAAGTACCTACAGCTTATTCAATAACACAATTTTGAACATGGCCTACTACTCTGCTCAGTCACAAGATTTGACATCATTTCTTGTTTCAAGGTGGTAAGCACAGCGTATCACAACACTTGTCATTACCAATCTTCTTTGTCCTCTTTATACCCTAACCTGGGGCTGGCAAGATGCAGAGGGATGTGGTTCAGAAAATTTTCAAGCACATAGGCTCATTCTTCAAACTGAGCTGACCTCCTGTGAGGAAGATATAGCAACTGGCCCACAAGTTCCACAAGCCAGGAATTTGATAGTTAAGCTTTCCTTCCTCCCTCCAGTCCTTGCTCCTAAGTGAAAACATTTCTTTTCACTTGGAGATAAAATTTTGACAAGGCAATTTGCTAAGAAAGAAGATTCCGATAGATGTGACAAGGAAGACTGATGAGTCCCAAAAACTGTCCTTTCCGTTTGCCAAACAAAATCAAGTGCATCCAACAATACTGTCAACATCATGAACTAAACTTTTGTGTGTGACCTCTGTCAAATATGTGCAATTCTGCTGTGTACATAATTCAAAGTCAATGTTGCTTCACAGTTGTAGAAAGGTCAACCACTCTAAAACAATCAAGTAAATTCAACTATTCTGTCAACACACGAACCAGAATTTATGTGTGATTTGTCTCAATTTTGTGAAACAGTGTACAATTATGCATTGTGCATGACACAACATAAATGTTGCCCCATGTTTTATAAAGTGGTTAACAAATTCGAAATTGCAATGGAGGAAATAATCCATAGGTATTACAAATGTTTAAAGACTTTTTGAAGAACCAAAATCCAATCTTCAAGTTGCAATAATTTCAGGAACAAAAAGCTAAACCTTGTTCAAACAGTTTCTCCGAAATGTTCCCAAACAGCTCTCCCCTTCAAAATCAGAAATTAGATAGCAAGATGGGGCTAAAATATAATTCTTCTATTCTCAGATTTAGGGATCAAAATCTGCATTCTGCAAACCCTTATCCTATTAAGCCTGGCAGCAAATAAATCTTTTTGCGGCTTCCTCATTTACATGACTGCGACACACACAACTGGCTGGCTGAATACTCACCAAAACTGCACATGTTAAAAGCAGCCTGGTCTTCTTGAAAGCAGCTGTCCTTCTTAAAAGAGGAGTTCCTGACATCAAAAGGAAGCTCTTACTAATTGACTGCACATATTGAATGAGAAAAGAAAAATCACACCAACAAGAACCACAAAGAAGTGAAAAGGTTCTGAATCCATCGAAGCAGCGCTGGAGGGCCACAGTGATAGATGTTGTAGAGTCAAGATCGTACAGCACAGAAATAGACCCTTCCATCCAACTAGTCCATGCTGACCATAACCCCAAACTAAACTAGTCCCACCTACCAAGATAATAAAATGTGAGGCTGGATGAACACAGCAGGCCAAGCAGCATCTCAGGAGCACAAAAGCTGACGTTTCGGGCCTAGACCCTTCATCAGAGAGGGGGATGGGGGGAGGGAACTGGAATAAATAGGGAGAGAGGGGGAGGCGGACCGAAGATGGAGAGTAAAGAAGATAGGTGGAGAGGGTGTAGGTGGGGAGGTAGGGAGGGGATAGGTCAGTCCAGGGAATTTTATTATCTTGGAATCTCCAGCATCTGCAGTTCCCATTATCTCTAGTCCCACCTACCTGCGCTTGGCCCATATCCCTCCAAACATTTCTTATTCATGAGCTTATCCAAATGTCTTTTAAATGTCGTAACTGAGATGAAATGTTTCCACAGGAGACCTGATGCCTGTGTAAACACCTGAAAAGGGAATGAGTAAAGGAGTCCAGAGCATGGAGGTCAAAAGAATCTAGAATCAGTGCCATATGAAGTTCAACATCATTATAACAGTGATCACAGACTGTGAATGCATCTTGAAACCATATCTCCTACTAACTGCACCACTATTCTTTTCCTACACTTCATAATGCAATGCAGCCCCACCACCTGCAAATCAGAATTTAGGACTTGACCTCTGAACATTGGACTGTGTGACCCTCACAGTAAGTCCACTTTGGAATACGGGGTTCAGAATGCCTCCTCCTCTCTTCAAGATGGCTTCTAAACACCAGGGGTAATTGCCCCCCACGCATACTAGTGTTATAACCCCATCCATTCTTTTAAACTTTTCTTTCTATGACTAACTTCTAATGTTAATTTTTAAAATTCATCAAAAAAGACTGGTTCATGATTCTCTCCAGAGACTACTGCAGAACCATTCTACATGTATCCAGGTAGTGACACTCTTGGTCAGCAATACAATGGTCAGCCTCACAAAGCTTTTGGTTCCAATTATACATCAACAGTCATCAGCCATGTTGTTTCATGGGTGCCAACATTCTAATTGTCCTTCAACTCGGTGACTCACTAGACCATTTCAAAGATCAGTAAAAGTCAACTACATTAAAATGTAAACCAGACTGAGTAACAATAGCAGATTTCCTTCCCTAAAGGGTATTAATGAATCACGTTTCTTTTTAAAACAATTGATGATAGTTAACATGATCAACATCATTGAGATAAAGTTTCTCCTTTTTAAGATGTTATTGTATTTAAGTTCCACCCACCTTCATCATGATGAGATTCCAGTCCATTTCTTGAAAGCATTAGCCTGGACCTCAGAATTACTAGTACAATGATATCACAAAACCACTTCTACTCCAACAGAGATCACTCCTAGCTCCAAACATCCACCTTCACAGTCTTCAAGGTAGCCTGAAAATGCCTGAATTGCAGTCTCCATTAAGATGAAAGCAACCTGCATCGACAGGATGGCTTATGCCTCGTGCCTTGTGATACACCAGCATGACTTGAGTGAGAACTCTACAATTTCAGCAACTCTCCCATTAAGAAGAGAGACCTGCACAGTCACATATGTGCAGTTAATAGCTTTCAGAACCAATATAGTAACCACCATCCTGAAAAAGCAAAAAGGTATACCAGGTCTCCATCATCTCCATGAGCTAATGATGAAAGTAAACTGTCCCCAATGTCATCTGCTCCTGCCTGTAAAGATCTGTTTGTGTAGTAGTAAGGTGATGCTGATCTTGACCACCATTGACTGTTCTTCCATCACTAAGGTGTGAGGCTACTGTTCATGTTCCCGTGATTTGGGGTTAAGATGGTTTCAAACACTCTTTAATTTAAAATATAATTAAAGGGGAGGTCATTTGACCTCTTCATTTCACAGCAAGCCTGAGTGCTTTGCCCGGTAGAGACTAAAGAGATCCCAAGATAATAAAATGTGAGGCTGGATGAACACAGCAGGCCAAGCAGCATCTCAGGAGCACAAAAGCTGACGTTTCTGGCCTAAGCCCTTCATCAGAACTCTCCCCATCCCCCTCTCTGATGAAGGGTCTAGGCCCGAAACGTCAGCTTTTGTGCTCCTGAGATGCTGCTTGGCCTGCTGTGTTCATCCAGCCTCACATTTTATTATCTTGGAATTCTCCAGCATCTGCAGTTCCCATTATCTCTGATACTAAAGAGATCCCAGATTGTTTTACCACAAAGTATGTGCAAGTTATTTACATTTCATTTGATTTGATTTATTACATGGAGATAATAGCAGCAACTCATGTTTACAGTGGTTAAGACTGAGAGTCACCAAATTCCCAGAAAAGCAATGAGAATGACAGGTTGCAAATATTATTCAAACAATGGTGACTTACATCTTTCGTAATATTAAAGTCTTAAACATCCAGCTAAGAGCTGAAATGATCACACATGACGAAGATTCCATATTCTGCATTGCTTGTAGAAGTTCAGTTTTATAGAGATTGTAATTGTGAACGGTCGCACAGCTGTGTGCTGCTACTTGGTGAATTTCAGGTCCATCAAGCATTTCACTTGGTTGAGGTAAAGTTAGGAAAAATGACCCCTGGTGGCATGATTGGGCTTTCTATGGAGAACACCCCCTCCTCCAGGCCTTTTTTAGAGAGCTTTCCTTCCTTGCAGGCTCTTTTCTGTTTTGTCTCTCAGGTTTCAGACCCAGATGCACTGCTATTACAGTTCTCAGCATTTGGAGATATTACATGCATTAATATAACAAAGCATTTGATGCAATAACATACAGAGAGATTTCAGGCAGTACTAAGCAAACAGATCCCTGGCATACAGATCCACAGTTCGCTGAGTGTGGCAACACACGTGGATAAAATGGTCAAGAAGGCATATGGCATGCTTACCTTCATCAGTCAGGGCATACAGTATAAAAATTGATAAGACATTTGTAGCTGTATAGAAGAGATAATAGCAACTGCAGATGCTGGAGAATCCAAGATAACAAAGTGTGAAGATAATAAAATGTGAGGCTGGATGAACACAGCAGGCCAAACAGCATCTCAGGAGCACAAAAGCTGACGTTTCGGGCCTAGACCCTTCATCAGAGCTGTGCTCCTGAGATGCTGCTTGGCCTGCTGTGTTCATCCAGCTTCACACTTTGTTATCTGTAGCTGTATAGAACTTTAGTTAGGCCACATTTGGAATATTGCATACCGTTCTGGTCGTCACTCTGTAGGAAGGATGTGGAGACTTTGGAGAAAACTCAGAAAAGGTTGACCGGGATATTCCTGGTTTGGAGGGAATTTTCTGTGAGGACAGATTTATTTGCCTTCACTTGAACATTAGAGGCCAAGACGGGTGACCTGACATAAGTCTACAAAGTTATTAAAAGCATATATAGAATGGATAGTTGGAATCTTTTTCACAGACAGAAATATCCATTACTATGGGACATAGGTTTAAAAGGTAAAAGATGATGTGAGAGGCAAGTTTATTTTTAAAAATAGGGTGGTAAGTGCCTGAAATGCATTGCCAGAGGCAGCGGTGGAAGCAGCTCTAATAACAATGTTTAAGAAGCACCTTGACAGATATAAGAAAAGTGAGGGAATAGACGCACATGGGCCACATAGAAGACAAAGGGTTTTAGTTTAGAAAGACATCATGTGTTAGCACAGACTTGTTGGGAGGAAGGGCCTGTTCCCATGCTGTACTGTTCTTTTCTTTTTGTCGCAACCTTTGGCCCTCCTGGATGGATGCCCCAACACTCTGTTTAATCTAGCAACTCAACTAAACATTTTACTGAGCACACTACACTATTCACAAACTTTACCAAAGCAAAAATAAATCAAAGGTGCCTCATCTGCTGGGTAGGTACCTAACTTTTTAAATAGTGCTGGTGGAGGTCCCTTGTACCACTGAGAATATTTCAACTTTTGTGATTAGTATAGCCATTTATTTGGACATCTTAGCCCAACTTATAAAAACAGATGTAAAACTAACTAGACCAGGTTGATTTCAAGCAATAATTGGTTTACATCAGAAGTTTCCAGCATCTGCAATGGCACACCTATCTTCCTAACATTGTGAGCAAAGCGGACCCTGTTGCAAGTGTCCAGAAGCACAGCCCAAGTCATGTTTCTGACTTCTATTGTGGTTCTGTCTTCTGGTGGCCCTCCACTACATCGCTACACAGACTTTCAACAAATTCAGAAAAGGGTAGCAGCAGTTGCGTGTATTATTCTGTGTAAATATTTTATCACGAAAAAGTTTGAAACTATAGCGCCATTATTGCTGAGCTAACATCTATTTGATTTCTAGGTTGGTTTGGATGCCTGTAAGATGGTCAATAATGTAGCATCATCTGCTGTGCATTTCATCCTTTTAAATAAGTAAGCTTCTTAAGAGTCACAACATTAAGTGAGATCACTGACACTTGCATCATCAAGCCTAATTGTCCATCCAAGCCAGAAGTCTTTTTCCACACAAGCACTTTACAAATTAGATTGAGTGCCAGAAGAATCAGGAGTCATATCATCTTTAGCTAGAATGGGATCAGAGGAATGATCACAGGTTCCTTCAGTTTATGGATAAATTTGCTTAGATTTTACATCAAGTGTATGAAATAGCTAAACTCATCATGAACTCTGCTGATCATGGCTCAGAACCAAAGACAATCACATCAGATGAGTGCCTTGTAAAGCCACACTTATTCTTAACAGGTCCATTGATTCACTTGGTTGGCATAAATATCACTGGAATATTTAACAGGCACACACAGTTACTGATTTCAACATATTTGGTCAATAATCCATCTCCCAATACAGCTCTGGTTGGATTTGGAAGCAAGTTCCTTGTGATAGTCTGGGCCATAATCTACACTATTAAAAGCAGGCCAACAACATGTTGTCAGTGTTCCAGATAGGTCACTATTCAGTTCCTCCCAAATTACTCTCCAAAAATATTCAGTTTGTAAGTCAAATTTCCTTGACCTCAATAAATTTCACAAATATCGTTTAACTGTACTTATTCTTAGTGCTGTTTATTGATGACAATAATCTGTTATCATAGATCTGGCTATGATCCAACTGGCACACTTCGCAACAATGGGGTTTAGTTCATTTCATTGTATGTGCTAATTGGCCATTTTCCTCTAAGCTTCTGAGAAGAATTTCCAAGTTAGAGCAAAAAGTTGTTCTTGACCAACTGCCAAAAAGCATTGATCATGGGTTTCAATGTCATCTCCCTGAATATGGCCACAAATATTTGGCCTCACTGTTGTATTTGTCCTGGATGTGCATGGCTGGTTTTAAACAGTGTAAGGGAAATAAAGAAACAAACTGTGGTGAATATAAAATATAAGGAAAGAAGTTAAAATTTAAACATGGTCCTTTCATGAACTCAGGACCACCCAAAGCACATTTGAGTCACTAAAGCACTTTTGCTAAGTCTCTAGAGTGGAACTTGAAAACACAGGCTTCTAATTCCATTTATTTCCACACTATAAAGAGGATGATACATCACTACAGAGATGCTACTAGTGATTAAAACTTTTCCCCTAAGTTGTTCAATTTCCATTTTCTCAGAAAAAATTTGTATAATTTTTAGAAGTCTCCTGATACATGATCTGCATTCAACGTGCAGCAAGAATATGCACATTATATGTCTCCAGAGATAATGGGAACTGCAGATGCTGGAGATTCCAAGATAATAAAATGTGAGGCTGGATGAACACAGCAGGCCAAGCTCCTGAGATGCTGCTTGGCCTGCTGTGTTCATCCAGCCTCACATTTTATTATATGTCTCCAGTTTGTTTTAAGAATCCTATTTAACATCATAATCTGGATGTTACCATGTGATGCTGAAAATTATGCAAAGATCTGTGAACAGTTGAGTAGTAAACATTATGTAAATATGTTTTTTTTAAATGAAATGTATTGGTGCTATGGGGTTAAGGGAATAAAACCCAAATTGAGCTGAAATTAGAGACATACACTCAGTCAGAAAGCTGCCACGAGTCTGAGACTTCATCTTGAAAGGGGAGACCTCCTTTCTTTCTTCTGTGGTTTTGGTTACAAGGATGTCTATTTGAGAATCAGGCATATGGTCAAATTTTCTGCTGGGGTTTGGCACCTCATCCTCTAGTATAAATGCTGGTAGAAACCCTACCTGTGCTTGGCCTACAAACATTTAATAGGATCAGTTCTCTAACTGGCTTAAAGCAAACTTTAATCATCATCAGGGCAAGTCTCACCTCAAAAGGTTCTCTTGCCCCGGGAGCAGTAGGCACTGCTGGGCCAGCTGGCAGTCTCCCAGTGACAAGCAGCATGCCATCCAGGTTTTCAGACAAGTCCAGAGCCTTGACACCTGCTGGCTGGTAGGTACCAGTGAAGGGAAGGACAGGTGAAATATCTTCAGGGCACAAAGTTCACTAGGTTTTATTGGAGGGTACTATTGGGCCAATTAAAACGCCTAGACTGGGTGAGAAGTGAGCATTCCCAACCATTCCCTCCCCACCATCAAATATCTGCAAAGGTGGCAGCACTGCCATGGATGCCAATTTTCAACCCCCAAGCACTCCAATCTGCCAACTGCACCCTGCCCCACCACCACTGCCTGGAGAGTCTAAAACGCAGGTTGTGAACTTGAATCTTGGGCAAATAAGCTAGGATAACGCCAGGAGATTCTTGTGAACATGGTAGGGATGAAACTGGTCTACTGGGGCTAGGCTTGGGTATAGTCCCAGCGTTGTATGGAAAAGCATTGCTTAGGTCAGTGCTATGTGGATAAAACCAGGCATGCGATGAAAGTCTCCTTCAACATACTAGAGCTTTGTACCAAAGAATTCCTTCTAATCAGCTTCCTGAGTGATGTGCTGTGCTTTTGTTGTGTAAATACATGTGGCTATTGAACAGAGGAACCTGAAAACATGCTGTTTTTTACTATCAAAGTTGGATATGATCAATACCAGAATCAAATCTAACGTAACTAGGTCAGAAAACATTTATTAGTAGAAGTACAGCAACAGTATTAAAAACATGCGATGCCCAGAGACTCAGACACTTTTGACATTGATAACAGACAACAATAAGCTGATAACAAAACCCAGAGATGTACGGTGCCAGAAACTGGTCCTGGTTTTCTGAGTTCTGAGCCTAATCCTGACCCAGGTGGGATTAGTCACAACTCCTAAATTTTTGAGAGAATACACGAATAGGATATGGATGTTGTTTACTGGCAGGTATTTATTGCCCATCCCGGATTTCCTCAAAGCGTATTCAGGTGTCAATCAATTTCAGTGGGTCTGATGTCATTTACAGTCCTGGACAGAGCAGTTGCCATACTAGGCTGCCTTGCACCCCGACAGTATGCTTTCAATGGTGTATTTGTTGAAGTTGGTGAGGGACTTTATGGACATGCCAAATTTCCTGAGCAGGAAGAGGCGTTGTTGTGCCTTCATGACTGTCAGATCTACATGGAAAGTCCAGGACAGATTGTCAGTTTTTGCCACTCCAAGGAACTTATGCTACTCACCTTTTTAACCTCAGTTCTGTTGATGTAGGTGGGGGTGTGTTCTCCTTCTTTCTTTCTGACATCGATGATCAATTCTTTAGTCTTGCCGAAAGTCAAGATTGTTTTCATTGCACCATTTCACCAAGCCCTCTATCTCCCTTCTGTAGTTTGACTCATCATTGCTAGATATGTGTCCCACTGCGGCGGTGTCGTCGGAGAACTTGCAGATATCGTTTGTTCAGAATTTGATTACACAGTCATAGATGTAAAGGGAGTATAGTACAGGCTAAGAACTAATCCCTTGGTGGGGCGGCGGCGGTGGGGGGCGGGGGGGGTGCTGCAGTGTTGAGTGTTATTGTGGAAAGGGGGCAGTCACTGATTGTGGCCTTTGGGTCAGAAAGCTGAGGGTCCAGCTGCAGAAGGTGGAGCCGAGGCAAGGTCACGGAGTTTTGAGATCAGTCTGGAGGGGATAATGGTGTTGAAGGTGAAGCTGTAATCAAAGAGCAGGATTCTGACATAGATATCTTTGATGTCCAGATGTTCCAATGATGAGTGCCGGGCTAGGGATACAGCATCTGCTGTGGACCTGTTACATCAATAGGCAAACTGCAGGGGGTGGAGGCAGGCTGGGAGACTGGAGTTGATTTGGGCCATGACCAGCCTCTCGAAGCACTTCACAATTATGGAGGTCAGAGCTACTGGGTGGTACTCATTAAGGCCACAGTGCATGTGCTTTCTTAAGTATGGAGTTGATGGTGGTCTTCTTGAAACAGGTGGGGACCGGCTCATAGGAGGTCCTCCTTGAAGCAGAGAAGGAAAGACAGGTTGCACTCATTGCAGCATAAAAAGCTTCCTAAACCAAACTGACAAGAATTGAAGTTGTTGAAACTGTTGGCAGCTGACAAATGGGATTACATTAATTTAGGAGATCTGGTCAGCATGGATGAGTTGGACCGAAGGGTCTGTTTCCGTGTTGTACACCTCAATGACTTTAACTTGCTTCCCAATTATGTCATATTCTGAATTTGACTGAAGGGACAAAAGTAACTGCTCTATTTGCCACCACTGCTGTGTTTCCCGTTCCCTTGGCTGCAGTGGAATCCTCAGCTTCTCCCTCCAAGGCCAGACCCCAAGGTCTCTCTTTTGTCATCTGCAGTTTCTAACATGGAAGGACAATGATGGGAGGGCTGAGATGCCATCAGGGAAAGCATTGGAAGGTGGAAGAACAAAGCGAATACAAGAACATCCTACAGGTGCATCTTTCACCGTGCAGATACTCTTGCAATTTGATTAAATAGGTAGCAGGTGAAACAGACAGTCCTGATATACAGGAGGGGATGAGAAAACCGAGGTGACAATAAACAGTATTCTGGCGGGCATAAAAGGCCAGTCTCAGCTGAGTGTGGATGTGGCATTCTATCAGCCATAAGAAAACCATAAAGATCACATTATCTCTGCCTGTAAAAGTGACTAGGCTTGTGAAATTAAGAGAGTCTGAACACATCCAGGCATCACTTAAGAGATATTTGCAACATCTTGCAGTTCGCTGCCAACTGTTTAAGTGAGTGGTCAGTCACACTCTCTCTATTCAATGAAAGCTAATAATACTTCAGTCTTTTTGGAAGAAACAGTGACAGCAAACATGCAATTAGCTTTATTTTCGGGCTAGTCCGTGGTAATCCATTGACTGCGTAATCACTGCTTTGTGGAAGCTGCATCTCAAATCTGTCCATCTTGGAAGTAAAAGAGATTCAAATTCTTAGAAGAAAAGCATTTTATGACAGATACGAGGAATCCAAAATAAAATCTACAGATGCTGCCTGACTTGGATATTTTGCAGCATTTTTGAGAGACTTTAAAACCTTGCACATAGAGGAAGAAAATTAAGTCACCCACACTGTAAAAAGTTCTTTTCTTGATTCTCCTTTATAACACATTGTCTGTGCCTATTCACTTTCATGCACTATTTCAGGATCTAACTCAGTCTTGACGCAACCAATAATCCCATAAATCTTCTTTATCTCAATCTAATTTATCCTGATGCACTGATTTGGGATCTGCAGAACAGCACCAAATATAACCAGAAAATGGTTAAATACACAGCAGATCCAGAAGAGTCTGTGGAGATATAAATAGAGTTAATGTTTCAGGCTAATGACATTTCTTCAGATTTCCAGCATCTGCAGTATTTTTATTCTTTAGCCACCAAGAATAATCTATCAGACCCAAAAAACTGAAATAGGACATCCAGTAATTACAAAAACAATTGAGTTTACATTTTAGATTGATAGCCCTCCATGAGAACTGACTGCATTTCTGTGGCAATCTTCTGTTTCACAAGACCCAATGACACATCAACAGTTATACCTCCGATGCTACTGACTAACTAGTGAAATGTGCAGCTCTACATCTGGTCCCATGCATCATTAACATATCCGCCTAAAGCGAAAACCAGAAGAACTGTAGATGCTGTTAATCTGGAACAAAAACAGAAGTTGCTGGAAAAGCTCAGCAAGTCTGGCAGCATCAAAGAAAAAACTAGAGTTTACATTTCAGGTGCGGTGACCCTTCTTCAGAACCACAGGAAGGGTCATCAAACCTGAAACATAAACTCTGATTTTTTTCTTCACAGACACTGCCAGACCTGCTGAGTTTTTCCAGAAATTTCTGTTTTTGTTCCTCCTAAAGTGATATTACAACGTTTGGTGTAGCTAGGTCCCTACTCTGACATGGTAGTCTTATAGAATCATAGAATCCCTACAGTGTGGAAACAGGCCCTTTGGCCCAACAAGTCCAGGCCAAACCTCAGAGCATCCCACCCTGATCCATCCCCCTGTAAAGCCACCTAATCTGCACACCCCTGAACACTGTGGGCAATTTAGCATGGCCAATACACCTAGCCTGCACATCTTTGGACTGTGGGAGGAAACCAGAGCACCCGGAGAAAACCTACACAGATACGGGGAGAATGTGCAAACTCCACCCAGCCTGAGGGTGGAATGGATCCCAGGTTCCTGGCGCTGTGAGGTAGCAGTGTTAGCCACAAAAGGCAGAGGGTTAAAAAGATGCATTATTCACTGGCTTATGTTTTTTTTCTGGGCCCTCTTTTGGCCAGCTGAGCTTTTTGCTTCTTCTTGGATGGTCCAATGCCCTTCTAAACAGTCTGCTTCCAACGATCATTGACAGTCATGGCGATATTCCGGTTGTCAGTGCCAAGACCTGCCATCTTCATATCTCACTTCCTTTATCATCCATCTGAGGAAAATAGTAAAGCCATGTAAATGTCATTGGCTTAGCAATTGTTCTTAGGAATTAATACTCTCCAGGACTTCTGGGTTTGTGACCTTGTCTAGCCAAGAATTGTCAAGGATATGAATGAGCCAGCAGTGGAAATTGTTCATCCTTTTCTCCTGCCGAGTTCAGGTCTTATCAATATACAGGAAAACGCTGAGGATGCTGGTTTGATAAATCCACAGTGTGGTATTCCCAGTCAGTTTGCCATTGTTTCTCACTCACTTACTCAGCTTTTATGATGCACATGTTGATTTCAGCAGTATGTAACAAATTACTAGTGATATGTGAAGCTATCAGCCACCTTCAACGTCACATTGTCAATGCTGATAGATGGAAGCACAGCAAAATGCTGGACAATGACATTTGTCTTCCTGATGCTGGCAGTTAAACCTAACTCCTTATGGGCAGGAGAGAATGTATCTATTTTCCACAACAGATGTTTCTCTGTATGCAATTTGATCAACATAAAATCTTAAAATGTTTCTCTTTTCTCTCCGATGATGCACTGCTGAGTTAGTTACCACAGCTTTTTGTTTTTATTTCAGTGTTGAATCCACAATATATTCCTTCTGTTTAAATATAATTCAGCTCCCAGAGTTTCATACAACAAATTACCAAGATTCAAGAAGTTTCGAAATAGCCTAAATGCTATGGTTTGGACTCTGGGTTGACTAGATAAAGTATACATGAAGAAGGATGATATTTAGAGTCACTAACTGAAATGCAAATAGTTTTCAATTAAAGCACTTTAACATTTTAAAAAGATTCATCATGACAGAAAGACTAAACAGGTAAAAGGGGGCAGCAGGGCGTCTCAGTGGTTAGCATTGTTGCCTCACAGTGCCAAGGGCCCAGGTTCAATTCCGCCCTCAGGCAACTGTCTGTGTGGAGTTTGCACATTCTCCCCATGTCTACATGGGTTTCCTCTCCCTGTCCAAGAAATGCAGGTTACATGGATTGGCCAAGCTAAATTGCCCATACTATCCAGGGATGTATAGGTTGGTTGGATCATGGGAAAAGCAAGGTTGCAGGGATGGAGTGGGGGTGGGGGTGGGGGTGGGATGCTCTTCAGAGGGCCAGTGTGAACTCAATGGGTTGAATGGTCTGCTTCCACACTGCAAGGATTCTATGATTCTACAATGCTAATGCTGGAAACACCAATGATAAGGGAAGCTCCAAGTAAACATGAGAATCATTGTGTGTACAGAGACAGAAGGTAAATTGTACATTCAGATGTTGCAAGGTTTGATTAGAACTCTACATCATTCTCGGAAAATATCTCCAACTGAAATATGACTCAACCCTTTAAATAGAAGCTGATGAATTTGCTGAATATTTTGACACTTTCTGTTTACAAATACTGCTAATAAACATAGCACAATAGTTACAAAAAGCACTCACTGTTTACTGAATTGGATACTTATCTCTTGCTCGTACGGAATAAAAGGTGTTCAATAAATTGTCCAGCGACATTTTCCACAGTAAAGGCTGTATTATTTTTGGACAAAAATAAAATAACTCCTGACACAATTTGGACTGTCTACCATACTGAAAAAAAACATTAATTTCACACTTCGCAAGATCATAAATTATTGCCATTTGAGATGAATTTGATATATAATCTGACAGTTTTACTGCTGGTACAGGTTAGAGGAGTGAGGGATGATTTGATTAAAGTTTGTAAGGTTCTACATGGTCTTGGCAAGGTGGATGTGGAAAGGATCTTTTCTCCTGTGGGTGAATCTTGAACTAGGAGTTACTGTTGTAAATATAATGTTTTCGGTGAAAGTCTTCTACAACAGAGGTGAGAGGATTTTTTAATTCCCTCTCAGAAGATTGTGCCACGTTGGAACACACTTTTTCACAAGGCAGTGGAGGCAGGGTGTACAGTTTTGTTAGGTAGTGAATCAAAAGCTACAGGGGAGGACGGATAGATGGCAATGTGAATGATCTGAAAACCGCTATGATTTTATTGAATGGCGGAGCAGGTATGAAGGGTTGAATGGTCTACTTCTACACCCATTTCCTGTGTTTGTACCTAGACATCACTCAAGGATTTAATAATGCATGCAACAACTATGGCTCTGTGCAGGTAGAATCCAAAAGAAATGGGAAAATTGGTGCCTCACTTTGCATTAGGCACTTGGAGGTCCTAATGAACAAGATGATGTAGATCATGAATGCCCTCTTCACTCCTAGGGAGCACCGTGATATCTATTGATGTAAATTGTTGCTTGTGGTCATCCACTAACTGCAAATCTCACCTCATTAATAAGCTACTTCCAATCTCACTACAGTCTGTGAGGAAAATCGACGTCGACATTTCCTGGCACGAAAATCAGAGTGAAACCTGGAGACTTCAGCTCATGCCTTGACATCTAGACTGCCACCTTGGACACCCAGCAACAGCACGGCAAGGCACATACTAGGCACCTCCACAATCACCTCCTGCCCAGTCCATGGATGCTGGCATCTTACACCTGCCAGCCTCTCACGACCCTCATGACACTTTGCTGACTCACACATCACTTCCACACTTTAAGCAGCAAACAGCACTGAATTGTTGCTGCAAGGACTCTTTGCTTACCTCTAGGGAGAGGCATCCAACTCACACACTAGACCAGGCTCTAGCTCATGGCTCTTAAGACCATAAGACCTAGGAGTGGAAGTAAGGCCATTCAGCCCATCGAGTCCACTCCGCCATTTAATCATAGCTGATGGACATTTCAACTCCACTTTCCTGCACTCTGCCCATAGCCCTTGATTCCTTATGAGATCAAGAATTTATCAATCTCTGCCTTGAAGACATCGAACATCCTGGCCGTCACTGCACTCCATGGCAATGAATTCCACAGGCCCACCACTCTCTGGCTGAAGAAATGTCTCCTCATTTCCTTTTTAAGTTTACCCCCTCTAATTTTAAGGCTGTGCCCACAGGTCCTAGTCTCCCTACCTAACGGAAACAACTTCCCAGCGTCCACCCTTTCTAAGCCATACGTTATCTCCTAAGTTTCTATTAGATCTCCCCTCAACCTTCTAAACCCTAATGAATACAATCTCAGGATCCTCA
Organism: Stegostoma tigrinum; assembly: GCF_030684315.1. Lineage (NCBI taxonomy): Eukaryota > Metazoa > Chordata > Chondrichthyes > Orectolobiformes > Stegostomatidae > Stegostoma > Stegostoma tigrinum. The sequence goes on from NC_081373.1 coordinate 49,050,318, forward strand.
GCCATTCATCATACGTTAAACCTACCATTCCAGGTATCATCCGTGTGCCAGCATGTCCTTCCTGAGGTGTGGGACCCAAAATTGGACACAGTATTCCAAATGGGGCCTAATTAGAGCTTTATAAAGTCTCAGAAACACATCACTGCTTTTATATTCCAACCCTCGAGATAAACGACAACATTGCATTCGCTTTCTTAATCACGGACTCTACCTGCAAGTTAACCTTTAGAGAATCCTGGACCAACACTCCCGGATCCCTTTGTACGTCTTGCTTTAGGAATTTTTAGAAAATAGTCCATGCCTGTATTCCTTTTTCCAAAGTGCAAGGCCTCGCATTTGCTCACGTTGAATTTCATTAGCCATTTTCTAGACCACTCTCCTAACTGTCTAAATCTTTCTGTAGCCTCCCCACCTCCTTAGTATTACCTGCCTGTCCACCTATCTTCGTATCATGGGCAAACTTTGCCAGAATGTCCCCAGTCCCTTCATCCAGATCATTAATATATAAAGTGAACAGCTGTGGCCCCAACACTGAACCCTGTGGGACACCACTTATCACCGGTTCCCATTCCGAAAAAGAGCCTTTTATCTCAACTCTCTGCCTTGTCAGACAGCCAATCCTCAATCCAAGCCAGTAGCTTGCCTCAAACAAGATGTGCTCTCACCTTACTCAACAGCCTCCGATGAGGCACCTTATCAAAGGCCTTTTGGAAGTCTAGATAGATAACATCTACTGGTCAACCTACTTGTTACCTCTTCAAAGAATTCTAACAGGTTTTTCAGGCACGACCCCCCCTTACTAAATCCATGCTGACTTGTTCTAATCTGATCCTGCACTTCCAAGAATTTAGAAATCTCATCCTTAACGATGGATTCTAGAATTTTACCAACAACCGAGGTTAGGCTATTCAGCCTATAATTTTCCATCTTTTGTCTTGATCCTTTCTTAAACAAGAGTGTTTCAACAGCAATTTTCCAATCATCTGTGACTTTTGAAAGATCACAACCAAAGCCTCCACTATTTCCTCAGCCGCCTCCCTCAGAACTCTAGGATGTACCCCATCGGGGCCAGGAGATTTATCAATTTTTAGACCATTTAGCTTTTCTAGCACTTTCTCTTTTGTAATGCCTACCATACTCAACTCTGCGCCCTGACTCTCCTTAATTGTTGGGATACGACTCATGTCTTCCACTGTGAAGACTGACGCAAAGTACTTAAGTTCTTCAGCTATTTCCTTATCTCCCATCACTAGCCTTCCAGCATCAATTTGAAGTGGCCCAATGTCTACTTTTGCCTCTCGTTTGTTTCTTGTGTATCAAAAGAAACCTTTACTAATATTTCTAATACTACTAGCCAGCCTACCTTCATATTCGATCCTCTTCTTCCTTATTTTTCTCTTTGTTATCCTCTGTTTGTTTTTGTAGCCTTCCCAATCTTCTGATTTCCCAGTGCTCTTGGCCACTTTGTGGGCTGAGTCTTTTTCGTTGATACATTTCCTGACTTCCTTTGTCAGCCATGGCTGTCTAATCCGCTCCCCCCCCCCACCGATAATCTTTGTTTTCTTTGGGATGAACCTCTGTACTGTGTCCTCAATTACACCCAGCAACTCGTGCCATTGTTGCTCTACTGTCTTCCCCACTGGGCTCTGCTTCTAGTCGCTTTTCATCAATTCCTCTCTCATATCCCTGTAATTACCTTTATTTAACTGTAACACCATTACATCCAATTTTGCCTTCTCTCTTTCAAACTCTTCCTGCCCTCTCACCTTGAGCTTAGCTTCAGTTGGTCTGTGAGCAAGCATGATGTGATATGAGTGGTGGCTTGCCAGAGCCAAATTGCATGGATGAAGGTTCAAGGAGGGTGGTGGCTATGAAACATGCAGGAGGTTGTTCAGAAAAAAGTGTTGCATTATGGCTGGGACAGGCATTTGGCAAGCTGCAGCTGCCAGGTACCTGCTCTGCTTTCCCTGTTGGGAATTTGTAATATCTAGCTTCTCAGTGGTTAAGAGAATTTGAAGTGGCAGTAAAGGTAAAGAATTGTGGCCTTACTAAGGTGCAGACTCAGAAATAAGGTAGTCACCACTCGAGGGCAAGATTCTGAAGTTGCCTTTTAAGGAATGTCAGAGAATATCAGGATTTTTTTTCTTAGCATCAAGATCAGATTTTTTTTTCATTCTCTATTCAAACCTGATTTTGTCACCATACTCAACATTACTTTCACTACACCAAAAACAGAAGAAGTTCTCCCATAGCCTCTAGGTATTTAGTGCATGAGAACTTAAGTAACATCAGTTATGATGGATGGTACTTGCTGCATACCTACATTTGCCAAACTTAGGACAATATTTAAAAAATAAAGCTAAAAGCAATTTTAAGAAATATATAGTTATACGTCGACTTTCAACTGATATTGTATGGTAAAATCTGGATTCAAGGGACACACAGTAGAAATGTAGCAAATTGGATACAGAACAGAATATAATGAATATGGCTTAAAGGCATTTACTCAAACTCAAGGAAAGTGGGCAAGTGTTGCTCCACTGCGATGATTTCCAGGTCAACTCGTATTTACATAAATAGCGTGGATTCAAGTATCAGTAGTATAATAATAAAATTCACCTTTGACTGTGTTGGATGTTAACATAATAATACAAGACAGCAATTCCAAGAGATGGGGAAAAGAGATTGGGAGGGCAAGGGCACTTGGCATTTGTCTTTAGGATGACATGGGACTTTTTATGCTCACTTCTATAGCAAGCTGTATATTCCTAATGTAAAATGTGGCAAGTACACCGTCCAGGATATGATCCTGCCTATTTTGTATCTGTAAAATAAACAGGAATTCAAACAATATTCTCGCCCTCATTATAATAGGAATTCAACAACAGAAAAGTTGAGGAATATAGACAAAACAAAACAAATATTGACAACAGCCCAAGTGGAATCGTTCAACAAAATTTAACAATTAGTACACTTTACATCAACACAACTGAGATCAAACTTCTGTTTAAGTGAACTAATTACACACAAAGGTCTTATAGTATTTTTGCACAATCTAATATACATACTGTAGACATGTCACTTTAAAGGGATAAATATTACCTTTTAGTGAATTAAAATTCAGTGCAAGTCTAGGAAATGACATAACTGGCCCAGCTCATAAACATGGTTTGTTTATTCTAATTATTATTATTATTATTATTATTATTCTAATAACATAACCTTTCAGGATCTGACAACCTTTCCTGCATCAGGCCAATCACTTTCATGGTGATTGTATGAATGCTCATGTGTAACAACCATTTGGCTTTTTAAAAAGAAAAGTCACAGGAACCTGTATCCTTTTTATGACTGCCGAAACAAACAAGGTGCTTCCTACCTTATTTGATCATTTCTCTGTTAGCGACAGCGAAGTGACAGCAGCATCGATTGCACTCTGTGAATTATGCCATCATCTTCCTGCAAGACAGTGCTACAGATTAGTATTACTGCATCATCTTTACATCAAGCGCAGAATTAGGATTTATTTGTTTTTTTTCCCCTTTGAAATTGTTTGCATTTACTCTTAAACTACACAGATTTCTATTAGTAAATTTGGTAAATTTAATAAACAAAATGAATAGCGTCTTATAGACAATCGGAGCATCGTTTGTCATAAACTTTTGAGTATCAACTGCAGTTTAAGCTTTAAGTGTAATACTTAATTTTCGAAGTCACTTTTTGAATGGCTGGATTCATATTTCTAGGAATTTAAGAAAATATTAGATTTACTGTCACAAGTAGTCAAACACAGGGTACAAGAGTACAGTGAAGAATGTACAATGTTGCCACTCATGGCACCATCATAGCTACAAAGTACATGGTATACAAAATCTTTGTTACAGATAGAAAAATAGACAAATAAGCTAAACAGTTCAGCACTACAGTCCTCCTAGCATAAACGTAGAAAAATAAAAGAAATAACAGTTAAACATGCAAACAGCATTCCTCCCCTGACATCAACACATATTCAAATAACACAGTCCATCGGAAAACACAGACTTAAATAAAATTTGTTTCCCAGATTTCAAAAACAGAAAAGTTTCAATGAAAGCAATTACATTCTAATTTTAATGACTTGTACATCAAAAGAATTTTCTAGATCTTGACAATGGAAGGTTTATTTCTAGTTATTTATTTAATTTGGCAAAAAAAACAGTTGGTACATCTTAAATTTTGGAGAAAAAAAATGTCATGCTATTTTGTTTATTAAATCTGTACCAGTGGTTTTCACCTCATGAGCTGCCCAGTCTGTTCCACTCTCCTGCTGTTTGTACCCTTTTAAATGTTATTCCTTTTCACACAAGAATCTAATTTCTTGTGAAAAGAACTTAAGGATTCTGCTCTGACAATGTTCTTTGACAGAGTAATTTATGATTGGATGAGGTACAATAAAGCTGTGGAGTGATCCAGGTTTTCCTCAACACTTCATTTGCACATATTCCAGTTATATAGTGACAAAATGGACAAGGTCATAATAAGCAACAACCTGCTCAGCCGACTTCAACATCTGCAACCCAGCCTGCAGACACTAAGGTATAAGGTGATGAAAAGAAGGGTATAATCTTTAGTTGCGTACAGCACATTCTTTTGCTGCTCATGTCTTTAATTTGAAAGAAATTTCATTTATATAATGCCTTTTGAGACGTCAGGATGCCCCAACATGCTCTTTAGCTAATTAACTGCATTTAAATGTAACTTGAAGATATGGCAGCGAATTTGTGCACAGCAAGTTACCACATACACCCGCAAATAGTTAACAGGTTCTTTTTAATTCTGTTGGCGCAAGGGACAGCACAACAGCATCTTCTTAAGGGTCCCACCCTGAAACATCAGCTTTCCTGCTCATCTGATGCTGAGGTGTTCCTCCAGCTCCACACTGCATTATCTCTGACTCTAGCATCAGCAGCTCTTACCATCTCTAAACAGGAATTAGACTAGATTTTGAGTTGGCTAACATTTCGAGAGTAACTATTCAGGTAAGTACTGCAGAGCTGTATGGAATCTATACACAGAAAGATGATCCTGAGAAGCAGGGGAAATGCCTCTGGAAGTTCAAACATCTTACTGAAGTCAACACATCGCAGTCCCAGCATGCATTTTGAATCATATTTCTGGTTTCTGATGATCCAGAATATCTGAAGCACTGTTTCCTTCAAAAAGCTGCACCTCTGACAGTGTGCACTCATAGAGTCATGCTGTTATACAGCATGGGAACAGGACCTTGTGCCCAAACTGTCCGTGCTGACCACGGTGCCCACTCAGCTAGTTCCAATTGCCCGCATTTGGTCCATATCCCTCTAAACCCTTCTCAGATATGTACCTATCCAAATGATTTTTTAAGTGCAGCTATTCTACCCACCTCAACCACCCATTGTCTCAGCCTGTTCCTGCCCCACCAAACTCATCTCCACCTATCTGGACTCCATTTTATCCCATTTGATCCAGGAACTCCCTACCTATGTCCGTGACACCAGCCACGCCCTCCACTTCCTCCAGAACTTCCAATTCCCTGGCCCCCAACACCTCATTTTCACCATGGACGTCCAGTCCCTATACACCTGTATTGCTCATGCAGATGGCCTCAAGGCCCTCCGCTTCTTCCTGTCCCGCAGACCCGACCAGTCCCCCTCCACCGACACCCTCATCCGCCTAGCCGAACTCGTCCTCACCCTCAACAACTTCTCTTTCAATTCCTCCCACTTCCTACAGACAAAGGGGGTGGCCATGGGCACCTGCATGGGCCCCAGCTATGTCTGCCTCTTTGTAGGTTACGTGGAACAGTCCCTCTTCCGCACCTACACAGGACCCAAACCCCACCTCTTCCTCCGTTACATTGACGACTGTGTCGGCGCCGCCTCTTGCTCCCCAGAGGAGCTCGAACAGTTTATCCACTTCACCAACACCTTCCACCCCAACCTCAAGTTCACCTGGGCCATCTCCAACACATCCCTCACCTTCCTGGACCACTCAGTCTCCATCTCAGGTAACCAGCTAGAAACTGATGTCTATTTCAAGCCCACTGACTCCCACAGCTACCTAGAATACACCTCCTCCCACCCACCCTCCTGCAAAAATTCCATCCCCTATTCCCAATTCCTCCGCCTCTGCCGCATCTGCTCCCAGAATGAGACATTCCACTCCCGCACATCCCAGATCTCCACTTTCTTCAAGGACCGCAACATTCCCCCCGCAGTGTTCGAGAATACCCTTGACCGCATCTCCCATATTTCCCGCCACACATCCCTCACACCCTGCCCCCGCCACAATCGCCCCAAGAGGATCCCCCTCGTTCTCACGTACTACTCCACCAACCTCCGGATACAACGCATCATCCTCTGGCACTTCCGCCATCTACAATCTGACCCCACCACCCAAGACATTTTTCCATCCACACCCTTGTCTGCCTTCTGGAGAGACCACTCTCTCTGTGACTCCCTTGTTCTCTCCACACTCCCCTCCAACCCCACCACACCTGGCACCTTCCCCTGTAATCGCAGGAAGTGCTACACTTGCCCCCACACCTCCTCCCTCACCCCCATCCCAGGCCCCAAGATGACTTTCCATATTAAGCAGAGGTTCACCTGCACATCCGCCAATGTGGTATACTGTATCCATTGTACCCGCTGTGGCTTCCTCTACATTGGGGAAACCAAGCGGAGGCTTGGGGGCCGCTTTTCAGAACACCGGTTGGCAATAAACAACTGTCGCGAACCATTTTAACTCCACCTCTCATTCCTCTGACGACATGTCCATCAAGGGTCTTCTGCAGTGCCACAATGATGCCACCTGAAGGTTGCAGGAACAGCAACTCATATTCCGCTTGGGAACGCTGCAACCCAATGGTATCAATGTGGACTTCACAAGCTTCAAAATCTCCCCTTCCCCCACTGCATCCCAAAACCAGCCCAGTTCTTCTCCTCCCCCCACTGCATCACAAAATCAGCCCAGCCTGTCTCCACTTCCCTAACCTGTTCTTCCTCTCACCCATGCCTTCCACCCACCTCAAGCCGCACCTCCATTTCCTACCTACTACCCCATCCCACCTCCTTGACCTGTCCGTCTTCCCTGGACTGACCTATCCCCTCCCTACCTATACTCTCCTCTCCACCTATCTTCTTTTCTCTCCATCTTCGGTCCGCCTCCCCCTCTCTCTCTATTTATTTCAGTATCTTCTCCCCATCCCCCTCTCTGATGAAAGGTCTAGGCCCGAAACGTCAGCTTTTGTGCTCCTGAGATGCTGCTGGGCCTGCTGTGTTCATCCAGCTTCACATTTTGTTATCTTGGATTCTCCAGCATTTGCAGTTCCCATTATCACTTTCTCTAGCAGCCCATTCCATATACGCAGCACTCTTTGTGTAAAGAAGTTGCCTCTCTGGTCCTTAAATCTTTGTCCTCACACTTCAAACCTATGCCCTCTATTTGTCAATTCCCCATTCACTTGGGATAAAGACTAATTGCATTCATTCTATCCATGTCCCACAAATCCCTTCGTATCTCTTTAGCAGATGTAAGGGACAAATAAACTGACAAATTATGTATGGAACATGGTCTTCTTTTACCAGTTATTAAAAAAAAATTATGAAAAAGTGTAATATGTTTACCAAAAAAAAGAAACTACATTTTGAAAAATCTTTAAATTGTTCTTTTAAGACTGCATTGTTGCAGTGATTGGTAAATACATTGAACTCAAATCTTTCAGCGAAGTAATTATAACTGGTATTTGTTAATTCATACATATCACCAGATTAAAATTAATAAAACAATGTGAAAAGATTGCCTGCTAAACAGATATTTTCCTCTTGTAATCTTGTTTTATCTTCCAATTTAGATAGATTACCCATTGTACTGCATTCCTGACAAAACAATAACAATTATTGTAAATGCTTTCTTTTTGGACAACCTGCATACCAATCAATTAACAACTGATATGCCTACTTACCAGTTGTGAAGAACTTAAAATCCAACTCAATCATACTTTCAAAGATCATTTTCATGCGCTATAAATCCAGAAGATCACACCAAAGCATCGTAACACCATCAACTATTTGTTGCAGGCAATCAACAAATTCAGAGAGGCACAGTTAAAAGTAACTGCAGGCCTCAGAAAATGTTGCAATTCTTAAAGTGGTTACTAAAATATCCAAACTAAAAGTACCATGTTCTTTATTCTTGCACATTAAAGTACTGAATGTGAATATCGTGATATTCATGCAAAGGCTAAAGGATGTCGTGATAGAATCAGTATATATATTTTTTGAGACAGATCCTCTCAGTTTCGTAGGGATCAAAAACTGAAACTGAGTTTGGGAACCAAAACTTTTGGATGGACTAAAACTGGTTGAGGGTATATGATGGGAAGCACAGCTAGAAAAGCATAGTATCACAGTTGAATAACCCAAAATGGCGCAGCATAAGCAAGCTGAAGAAGATAGAGCTTTAGCAGATAGAGATTAAGCAGTAGCAATTCAGCGTCACGGCTCTTTTACTTGAAGATAACATTGACAAATCTATGGCATCAGGCTGAGCTGAGGTGGTTTTGATACGTATGCCATTCTTTAGATGATCATGCTGGTAGATTTCAGGTTGTTTGTGCACTGCTGTTGCCTGATGATAATGGCGAGCTCCTAGAAGGAGAGAAGCTGAAATTCTTTGTAAGGAGTACAACAAGTATTAAAGGATATTTGATTGAGGTTTTCAACATACTTGCTGAGTGAATCACAAAGCCAATTCTTAAGGCTGATCTTGGTTTATCTGCCACTCCATGTATAATTTACAGTTAATAATTGTGTGACAATGTGCCTGCTAATTTGTGTTTAACATGTTGATTTTGGATTTTAGAGTGCAGATTGTTACGCAAGATAATATTTTGGTTTGTTCATTTTTATTAAAAAATTCTTCTGTTTCAAACCAAGAGATATTGTGGCTTAATTTTTTTTGTAGATGGATGGGATTTTGGACTTCTCACTAAAAATATAACTGACCTCCACTGCAATCATAACATCCATCAGGAAATAACTATGGCTCTTAATTTTGAAAAGACACACAACTTACATTATCTGGTGCATGAGTTGCCACTTAATGTGCAATTTACAGTTTATAACTGGGTAATAAATTTCCAGGTAATTCACATTTAACATGTAGATTTTGGATCTTAGAACATGGATCTTTTTTTGTAAGGTAATATCCTGTTTGATTCTTGTATAGTAAAAATTCTTCTGTTTTAAACTAAGACATCTTGTGGTTTAATTATTTTTGTTAAACAAATGAGATTTTGGACTTCTCATGAAAAATAATACTGGTCTCTACCGTGATCATAACATCCATTAGATGTGTGACTATTGTTCTTAATGCTGAAAAGGCAAACAATTTACAGTTACTTAGTACATGGGTTCTACTCTTATGAACAACAGTACAAATCACTGCAATCCTGCACAGAATTGTAAAGGAATTATTGTTACTGCATTTTAAGCTCTTGGTAAGATGGATCAGTTGGAAGGTTTCAATATTGCTCCAAGTCTTATTAAAATAAAATGCACATCTGTAGTGGAAATACTATAAAAATAGTACTTTCCTTATTCGCCTTCTGGCATCATAAATTTAACAGATGGCTGTGTGAAAACACACCTAAAAGCATTTATTCTGGTGATTCATTTTTGTCGCCAATAAAACTGAAACTTTACCTAAAGGTAACCTTACAATTGAATACTCCAATGTGACATTGCCGGTCAGCAGCGAGCCAAGGGCTGCAGCTCACTTGTCAGAGATGTGCAGTGCACTGTATTAGCTATTCACATCTATTTAATGTTTTGGACCCACTGCAACCCTGGCATGCAATAGATGCTGGGAAAGTATCCAAGCTGCTTGTAGATCAGGAGCCATGCTGATTGTTTCAAAATTCAAAATAAGAAAAAAAAAACACATTCTCTAGCTCATGCAACACATGTCATTCCATCTCAAAAATGATATATTAATTTTAGAAAAAGAGACAAACTTATCCCTGTAAAATATAGCAGTGACTGAGTTCAGATACCACACCATTTTTTTGTCTAATGCAGCTGCTGCTAATCCCACTTTTCTCAACAGCAAACCCTCTTCCCAACAATGCCACAGATTCAGTAATATGACCATCGATTCTGAAGATTATTCCTCTATGATAGTTCTGCTGTACGACCTCACATTTAACTTAGGGTGGTCATTGGGATTACCTGGAGGCAATTCATTGCGACACATTTGCTTTGCATTTGCTCACTGGGCTCTGAAGCTGTATCAGGTGATGACACTGGTCTTCTCATTCAAGAATGTATATTCTTGGTCAAGCAAAGAGCCTTTTAAATATTTAGCAGTAACTCCCAAAATAAAAGTCCTTCAACATTAAGTGATATGATGCAATGAATTCTATAACATTTGCCCCTTCTAAATATATGACTTTCAATTCTAGCACCAGTTCACCAATAACATAAACTATGCCAAGACAGGGTACTTGTGTAACTTTTTTGAAGATACTATTATGAAGTTAAATGTAGCTCTCAACAAAATAAGCCCAAAAATCTGGGAAGATTAAATTAGCATTCAAACAAAAGGGATTCTTTTGTTCATGAAAATTACAGATTCCTAACAAAGGCTCTCATCTGCTGATATAAGGATTCTTTCGAATGATGTGAGCTGGGAAATTTCTTGAAGAACAAAAATGTTTTGTTGATAAGTATGTTGCCAAATCCCTGAATAAGCAAGTTCTGAAGGTCCATTGATTCCATTTTCTTGAATACACAGAGGAAAAATCATTCTTGAACAGTTAATCAGGTTTCAAACAAAAGACTGTGGAGCATCATTCTAGGATTTGGAGTTAGACAGCTATAGGACGAGGAAACCTTACAAATCCAATTCCAGGATATGCCAGATAACAAAGTGTGGAGCTGGATGAACACAGTAGGCCAAGCAGTATCTTAGGAGCACAAAAGCTGACGTTTCAGGCCTAGATCCTTCCCGAAACATCAGTGTTTGTGCTCCTAAGATGCTGCTTGGCCTGCTGTGTTCACCCAGCTATACACTTTATTATCTCGGATTCTCCAGCATCTGCAGTTCCCATTATCCAGGATATGCCATCCTGTCTCAGGTCAGCAACCCCAGCATTGAAGCACCAGTCACTGTCCACGATAATGCAATGAGCAGGCCACATCATCCACATGGATGACACAAGACTTCCAAGCAAACTCTGTATTCAAACTTTCATCATAGAAGTAGTCACCATGATGGCAGAGAAAACACTTCAAGGGCACCTTCAATGTCTCCATGAAAAAAAACAATATTCCCACTACTGCATGAGAATCTTGTGCCCAAGACTGCTTAAGCTGAGAAAGGAACATCTCCAAAAAGGTGCCATCCATCTTCAGCACCTCCAACAGGCCAAGAAGCAGCTAAGCACAAACAATGGAAGGAGGGAGCAAGAACTTACTCATCCTCCTCATCCACCTCTTTAAACTCAACATGTCCCACCAACAATAGGTTGTGGATTCAACATTAAGACAGCTTAGTCAGTCCAGGACACACAACTCTGGAGTGGAACAATGTTCAGTCTCAAGGGATAGCCTAAGAAGAAATTAACCTTCGTACTGCAAGAGGAAACTTGTGTAACTGAAGCCTGGACCTTATCAGACTCAGAAGCATCACTAGGGATAGTAATGTAAGTATACTAGCAGCATAGTCTACACTTTATTACAGTGTTGTTCTTGAGGGTTTTCTGGTAGTTGTTTATTGAGTCAAGTTGACTTAAATTATTCATCTGTTATGTCCTCTTGCTGACTGCAAAGTAACGCAGCTTGACTTAACTCACTTTCCTCATTAAAGTGTTTCAGCCATCCTTTGAGAAAAAATAGTCAACATGTCCATTATAGAAATGTGTGGAAGATCCAAAATCTCTTTTAGATCCCAAAGGAGTCTTATTGTGGCATCTCCGTATTTTAGGCCATATAACTAGATGCTGTGCAGTAATGGCACAATTGTTAATAGAACAGCCTTAAGATTGTTTGTAGTATTTAGCAGCATGTTATATCTAAGCAAACACCCAAGATTTGTAACAACAAAATTTAAGTTTGTATATATTTTCCTGGTAGGAAGACAGAAGCAACAAGATCACTAATTTGCTACATTAAAGTGTGGACTGTCAGTTTCCGCTCTGTGGTAGAACTGTTGCCTCTAATTTAAAAGACTTCGTTAAGGGTTTAATCCTGGGATTTGAACACAATGTAGTTTAGCGAGTACTATATTGTCAAAAGTGTTTTGTTTCAATTTGAGCTGTTAATCAATTTTCCCTCTGAGATGAAAGTAATTCCAATTACTCCCAATCCAAAATTCCACGTATAGCATGGTGTCCTCACCAACACTATCCCTTAACCCAGATCTCAAACAGATTCTCATTATTTATTTAATTGCTGTTAGTGAGATCTTATTCTGCACACTTGACTATGCTTGCATTGTTGCAGTATAATAAACAATATTGAAAAATAGTACTTAATTTGCCATGTAGCATTTTTGAGAAATTCAGAGATCATAAAAAGTGCTACAGAATTACAAATCTTTCTTTTGCTTTCTAACAGAGTGCACGTACAGAGTGTACATCTGTTCTTAATGATGTCGGCCTGTTTGGTAATATTTAATTGCCGAATCGACAAGATTCCTGAAGGCAAACCCTTTTTAAAAATTTCACTGTCATTAATTCATTTTGTGAAATTTGCATTTAGATCAATTTTATCTCAATTGTTCCACAAGTATTCAAAGATTACATCAATCTGATATTTTGCTCACCAGTCTCCAGGTTATCACTGTTTTACCTGTCAAGTGCGTACAAAGACTATTTTTCCTGTTCCTCTGCCTCTTCCTTGCTCAGATGTATGTTATACTGTTGCTCCTTTGTCATCAAACTGGCACCATCATTCTTTTTCTTTAGCTTAATGTCAATATAACTCCTTTTCCTTTTCACAAACAGTCAAAAAAAATTCAATCTCATGTCAGCAGTGAATCCTCAGCCACTAGTCTTGTCAATTCCAATCCTTTCCTTCTTGTGATGCTCCTTGTACTAAAAATACCACATTTTGTTTCTCTTGTTCTTAACTTAACCAGCTACACTTGCTTTGTACTTGATAGAAATTCAATTTTAATTGTCATCAATTGTTGCATATCCAGCTTTTTTCCCCATCATCTTGCTGTCACACAAATAGCCTGGCAAGCTTCCTTGAACAGACTGCATCTCCTACATTAAAACCTGTGCTATTTTCTCTCCACCCTATTGAATTGCTGGAGTAAAATGCAACAGTCAACAACAACAGTTGTATTCATATAACTCTTTTAACATTGCAAAGTATCCCAAGGTGTTTCACAGGGGCTTTTCCAAATCAAAATTGACACTGAATCATGTAAAGTGATGATAACAAAGCAGATGGCCAAAAGGTTGGCTGAAGAGATCAGTTTTAAGGTCACCTTAAAAATAAGGGAAGCCAGGTAAAGGTGTGGAAAAATAGAGGCAGCTGCCAATTAAATTCAGGGTTATTCTAAAGTCCAAAGTTGGAGTATGAATTCAGATTCATGCAACAGGATTTTGTAAGTCCTTAACTTTAAATTTAATGTAAAAGGAAGCAAAATTAAGACCAAAACTGTGATTTTAAAGCTGTCTACTGGCAGAAGTTAAACACGTAAATATCGAAAATTACCAATTGCATTACCACTCTTGCCCCACAGTCACCATTTTTATATAATTTTGCTACAGTATCATGTAGCAAATTTTTGTTTTACTCTGTCCAAAGACAGAATATTTCTCCTCAGCTCTGAAGCCCAAAGTTCAAAGAAGTACTCCAAAGGGCTAGGCAAAGGTTGTCTACAAGTGAAGCACTTACAGTGTTTAATTTCAACCATTCTGAAATAAAAACCAACATTGTTTACTGAAGCAAAGGGTATGGCAGAGGTACTAAATGCATTAGAATTAATAATTGAATGCTCTCTTTACCAAATTACAAAATTGTGATGATTGCCCAGCTTGATTGCTCCAAGCGTCAGTGTGGACTTGGGCTGAAGGGCCTGTTTCCACACTATAGGGATTCTATGATTCTATGCTTGATATGCGCATGAAAAGCAACTGAGCAATATACTGGCTAGCAGCATTCCATATAAAGAAGTCAGAGAACATCCCCAACATTGAGCTATTGATGACCCTTGATCAGCTGTGATGGGCTGAACGTGTTGTCCACATGACTGGCTCGAGTGTCCTCAAGCAGATGTTCCAGTCCCAACTCCTAAAAGGCAAGCGAGTCCCAGGTGGACAGAGGAAGCACTTCAGGGATACTGTCAAGGCCTCACTTGCAAAGTGCGGCATTCTCACAGACACGTAGGAATCACTGGCCCAAGACCATCCAACATGGAGGAGGACAATCTGGGAAGGCCGTGAGCATGTCGAGACTTGCTGTCGGAAAAGTGCGGAAGCCGGGCAGAAACAGCGTAAAGAGCACCCTGCCACACCAACAGTCCAACCACTCCTTCCCAAGAGCACCTCCTGCCCCAAGCATAACAAAGCCTGTGAAGCTGCATCAGTCTGTACAGCCACCTATGAACTCAGCCTGAGAGTAGAAGAGAAGCATCCTCATTTGCGAGGGACCACCAATGATGATGATGAGAGAATTATCGGGCTGGGATGGGATACAGCCTAGATTCCTGAGAGAGATGAAGGAGCAAATTGCACGGTTGTTGACAGAAATTTTCCGGGCCTCTGAACACAGGATTAATACTGGGGGACTGGAGGATTGCAGACATGACACTGCTGTTTACGAAAGGAACAAAGAAAAACCCAAAAATTACGGACATGTCAGCTTGAAATAAATCCTCGGAAAGCTGACGGAGGCTGAAATTTAGATATAATAAATATACATTTAGAGAAGAATAAGTTAATACTAGCCAGTAAACAAGGCTTTGCTTCGGGCAGTCATGGTTGACAAGTTTAATAGAGTTCTTTGACAAGGTGACACAGACAGTGGATGAGGGTAGTGTTCTATATTTGGACTTTGAGAAAGCATTTGATATGGTGCCACATGGCAGGTTGGTTAGCAAATTAGAAATGTTTGGGATTGATGGGGGATTCTTGACAACATGGATCAGAAGTTGTCTAAAAGATAAGAAAGGAAGGGTATGTATAAGTGGGCATTTGTCAGTCTAAAATGATTGAAATGCTGTTTTCCAGGGATTGGTTTTGGACCCTTGTTTAAATAAATCAGAAAAAAGCAATTTGGAGATGAGTGTGGAGGGCAAAATCTCTAAATCTGCAGATGACACAAAGCCAGGGAAAATAGTGAAATGTGAGGAAAACACTGAGCAACTTCAGAGGGACACTGATAAGCTGGCCAAATGGGCAGATAACTAGCAGTTGAAATTTGCAGAGAAACGTGAGGTAGGGAATTTTGGTAGAAGAAACACAGAGGTAATACAGGCTCAGTGGTATAAAATTTGAGGGAAGTACAGGAACAGAGGGCCCGCAGGGTTCACAAGCATTACTGTCCAAAGCGAGCCAGGCATGTTGAAACAGTTGTTTAAAAAGGTGGCTTATAGAATCCTTGGGTTTATAAATACAGGTATGGAGTATAAAAATAAGAAAGTGATGCTATACCTCTGCATATCGCTCGCCAGACCACATTTGGTGGATTGTGTTCAGTCTGGGCACCTATTTTAGGGCAAATGTTAAAGCCCTGGAATGAGTGCAAAGGAGGTTTACAATGATACCAGGAATGAGCAATTTCAGATATAAGCTTAGAGAAATTGAGTTAATTCCCTCTGGAGTAGAAAAGATTAAAAGGTAACCTTATTGAGGTCTTCAAAATATGAACAATTTTGACATGGTAAAAAATGATATTCTGCTTCCATTTGTTGGTATGTCAGTAACGAGGGATCACAAGTTCAAGACTGTCAGCGAGAACTAGGAGTCAGAGGAGGAGAAACTTCTTTACTCAGAGGGTTGTCAGGATTTGGAATGCACAGCCTGAAAGAGTGGTGGAGACAGATTCCATGAGGATTCAAAACAAAGCTGGATGTTGTGACAATGCTTTCACTTTAAAAGGTCATTTTGTCCTTGGTTTTATTGAAGAGAGGTTGGAAAGGCAGAGGTCTCAAAGAGTCTAGGGAATTACAGATTAACAATAAAAGGACAGTGCCAGTTCTTCCAATTCATGTTTTCTCTAGGTTTTTTTTTTGCTGTAGCAGTCACAAGACGTTTTCAATACAAGAAGTGTTGCAAGCTTCAATAAAGGATTCCTCTGACTTTTCCGAAATCTCTCTCTGGATGTTGTTCCCTCCTGCCTGTAAAAACTTATGCTTGAATTTACCTTTTAGTCATGGGATGTGTTTATGGGATGTTACTATATTGGAGCAGTTAAATAGTTAAGTGACTCCATCAGGTTTTAGGTTCAGTTTTCCAATAGTTAAGATATTCTAAATTCTGCTTTCTTTTATTTGATGTAGTGTTCAAATAAATTTTGTTTTGCTTAAAGCTGATTGGTTTGACTAGTTGCATCATGCCTTGAACACTCATTTCACACTGACATTTAAAATAAGAAAAGGTTAGGGTTTAGGCTGCCTTCTTAAAATATTTTGAGGGGGTCTGACCTGGTCTATAACAATATCCATCTGAAGACGATTATTTAGAAAGTTGCAGAAATAGGGCTGGAGAATGGGACTAGCTTAGTAGCTCTTTTGGTAGCCTGTGTAGATATGATGATTCAAATGGCCTCCTTCTGGACTGTCCAATTCTATGATTCTATGATTTCATTGCTTTCTTAATTAGTTTTTGTACTATCCTTATTTTCCACTGATGTACATGGATACATGGGTTATTTTGTACTTCCATAGAACTATTAGCTATTGAGGGTGTGCAGCGTAGGTTCACGAGGTCAATTGCCGGAATGGCAGGACTATCATATGTTGAAAAGTTGGAGCGACTGGGCTTGTGTACACTTGAGTTTAGAAGGATGAGACGGGATCTGATTGAGATGTATAAGATTATTAAGGGATTGGACACTCTGGAGGCAGGAAGCATGTTTCCGCTGATGCGTGAGTCCAGAACCAGAGGACGCAATTTAAAAATAAGGGCTCGGTCCTTTAGAACAGAGTTGAGGAAAAACTTCTTCACCCAGAGAGTGGTGGATATATGGAATGCTCTGCCCCAGAAGGCAGTGGAGGCCATCTCTCTGGATACTTTCAAGAAAGAGATGGATAGAGCTCTTAAAGGTGGTAGAATCAAGGGTTATGGGAATAAGGCATGATCGGCCATGATCATAATGAATGGTGGTGCTGGCTTGAAGGGCCAAATGGCCTACTCCAGCACCTATTGTCTATTGTCGATATCATTAACAATTAAATAACATTCAGATCAGTTTTTCTCAGATATAAAATTGGCAAACCTATACAATCCCATATAATAATTTATCTAATCTAATTTTGACCACACACTGTCTATGGCCCTTTCTAACCTCCCCATCCCATTCACTCAAATTAACATGCCTCTCAACCATATGTTCTGCAAATTTGGATACTGAATTCTATTCCTTCATCCAAATCATTGATAAGTAGAGCTTTTTCCCTCAAAATAAATCCATGGAGCAATGGTATCTACCTCTTGTCAAATCTTGGCAGAGAATTATCCCTTTACCGACATTTTCAATGGCCTACATCTCAACCAACCAATGATCATTCCAAATTACAAGGCTAGCTCAAATTTTGTGTTCTTTCTTTATTTTGGGTAATCTGTTTTATGTTTTATGTGCTTTATAAATGTCCATATAGACAACATCAACAGAACATTTACTATCCACCATTACACTGTCCTCAACAGATAACCAAAATGGATTAATCAGACATGATCTATACTGAAAAAAAGTCCATGCAATATACAAACACAAAAAAGGTGAGCCTTCATTTTTAAAAAAACATAACCACCAAATCTTTTATTTTCCAATGTAATATTTTCAGAGGTCTTGAATGAACTTGATAGGTTGAATGGCCTCTTTCTCTGCTGTAAGAATGCTCTCACTTATACCAGTTAGCTTTGCCCACATCACTATATATGCTTAATTGAATTGGCCATTGAGAAATGATGATTTTATATGGACAAAATCATGTTGATTAATACTATCATGCATATAAAAGTTTCTTCAATGATTTTAAATTGAATTAGTTAATGTCATTATTAAAATATGGGGGTTCTCCTTTACTGCGGGATCTGGTAATGCAAATTGGCTAAAGCACAATTGACAAATAGGGGAACAGTATATGCAAAATGCAAACTTTGTGTTGGCTATAATGTGATTCCATCGTCAGCATCTCATGATCGCTTCATGGGTTTTGTCTTGAAGATACGCCAAAAGAGTGCTCGTGCTGGCATGAAGGATTCTTGCGCTTTAATGAGAGGTATTGTACATTTCTGCCTTGTTACCCAAAAAACGCAAGGCAAAAGTGGCAAGAATGATAACAAGAAGCATCCTGGTGATAAAACCGCGGATGGGGTACGTATAACACTGGAAGAGAAGCTAGATGTTGTGAAGTGTTTTGAGCGTAATGTGAGAAGATGTGATTTGCTTGTAGGTCAGGAATGAAGGAGTCTACCTTACACACCATTAGAGAAAATGTAGAAATGATTAAAGCGAGATATATTGCAGGAACAAGTCAGAGTGCTAGCAAATCTGAGAGGTCAAGGACAAAGGAACTTGAGGAGATGGAGCAGCTTGTCGGATTGCCGGATCACGTGTTATAGGAGAACCCGCATTATTTTAATTATGGCATTCACTAATTCAATTTGAAATCAGTGAAGAGCAAACAAAGCAGCAATCTGGGACCACCCTTCCCACCACAAAAGAGAAAGCTGTATCAATTTATGAAAATCAAACAAAACCAGCTGAAAACCCTACATATGTGCCTGCCTTTAGTGTTAGCAGTGACCGGTTTTCTGGTTTTAAGAACCTTTACACTTTTCACAGCTTAAAGTTATTTGTCAAAGCTGCAGTGCAGATGAGGAGCATGAGAGGGCATTTCCTCCCACAGGAAGAAAAAATGACAAAGAAGGCTATAACTTAGATCAAACTTTGAATTTGGATGAGACAGGTTTATACCAGAAGTGAATGCCATCAAGAACCTGCATTTCCATAAATGAAATACACGCTCCAGGTTTTAAAGTGTAAAGGATCATATCACTATGCTGCTGGGTGCCAATGTCAGTGCAGAATTAAAGCCTAAGCCTATGGTGGTGTGCCACTCTGCCAACCCGCAAGCCTTGAAAAGTTACCTTAAGTCTACTCTATACATCTACTTCAAGTTAAGCAAACAAGATTGGATGACTAAGCAATTTTTTTCTTACCTTGTTGTTGATGCTTTCAAAAATGCTTTTAGAAAACATTTCAGGAAAAAAGAATGTGGATTTCAAGATTCTCTCCATCCTAGATAATGCACCAAGCCATCCTCAGACCATTGGTGAGCTGTCTGAAAACATCAAAGTGCCATTTCCACCCCCAAACACAACCTTTCTGCTTCAATCCATGGGCCAGGTACAATAACAGCTTTTAAAGCTTATTATTTAAGGCACACATTTAAGAGATTGATTGCAGCCACTGAGGAGGATAAGGACAGTGTTCTTCAGTTTTGTAAGAGCTTTAACATCAAGAATGCAATTGACATTATCGTGGAGGCCTGGGGTGATAACAGTAAGGATTACTTGCATGCAATTTGGCAGAAGCTTCTCCCAGATTTTTTTTCAAGATTTAAAAAGCTTTGATCTATAAGAGAAACTCCCAAGAACGAAAGAACATTGTGTTGATCTTGCAAAACAAATTGGATTTAAAGAAGTGGAGAGTGAGGATGTTGAAGAGCTGTTTGAGTCCCACCGTGAAGATCTCTCTACAGCTGATCTACAACAACTTGTCACTGAGGGGGAAGGGGAAACAGGAGGGGAAGAAGTTGAAGCCCAGGATGCAGCACCATGAGAGGTTTCCACTTCTGTTTTGTCTTCTATCCTGAGGGAAATTGAGAAACAGTTGCAATGATTAGAGGGCAATGATTAGAAAGCAGAACGCAGGGTGACTGCAGTTTGTGAAGTAAGATCTTCTTTGGCACTCTACAAACTACTTCTTCATGAAAAAAGAAAAAAAGGAAAAGCAGCAAAAACTGAATGTCACTTTTTTAAGCCAAACCCCAAGAAACAGTCAGAAGACAATGAGCCACAGCCAACCACTTCTTGATTAACTATTTTTCGCCCTAACCCTGCAACCACAACTACAACTAAAGGGGGTGATGATGACGACCCTTGGTCCCTGCATTAACAACACAGCAACCTCAAAACCTCCTCCCCCATCAAGTCATCTTGACACTTTTGCAAGAAAAGGTGAAAAATTCAGTTATTTCATTATAACATGAATTAAACGTTTGTTCAAACTGTGCTATCCTTTGTCATGCTTTTGAGCGATCTTTGAGCAATTTTGAGAGATTCCTTTTGTTGGTCTGTCCCTAACTCGCCTCCCCCTTTTCCATAGGCCCCATTATTTCTATAGTGCGATTTTCTATGACACACCATTTTACAGGAGCGTATCTGTCGCATTATAGCAGAACCTCCTATATTGTAGTTCTCCTCTATCAACGTCATACATAATTTACAAACAAGTGAAATAAAAATTACCCCCGGAATATGGTTCAGGAAACGGGTGATTGCCTGCAAGGCAGAAAATTATGGCCTTGAATCTCACTCCAGAGATCAGAAAACGTGAACAAGGCTGACAATTTACTGCAAAACTGAGAGAAATTTGCATTTCTCTGAGAGAAACCAGCTTGTAACTGATGTCCATTTCAAGCCCACCAACTCCCACAGCTACCTAGAATACACCTCCTCCCACCCACCCTCCTGCAAAAATTCCATCCCCTATTCCCAATTCCTCCGCCTCCGCCGCATCTGCTCCCATGATAAGACATTCCACTCCCGCACATCCCAGATGTCCAAGTTCTTGAAGGACCGCAACTTTCCCCCCCACAGTGATCGAGAACGCCCTCGACCGCGTCTCCCGCATTTCCCGCAACACATCCCTCACACCCCGCCCCCGCCTCAACCGCCCAAAGAGGATCCCCCTCGTTCTCACACACCACTCTACCAACCTCCGGATACAACGCATCATCCTCCGACACTTCCGCCATTTACAATCCGACCCCACCACCCAAGACATTTTTCCATCCCCACCTCTGTCTGCTTTCCGGAGAGACCACTCTCTCCGTGACTCCCTTGTTCGCTCCACACTGCCCTCCAACCCCACCACACCCGGCACCTTCCCCTGCAACTGCAGGAAATGCTACACTTGCCCCCACAACTCCTCCCTCACCCCTATCCCAGGCCCCAAGATGACTTTCCACATTAAGCAGAGGTTCACCTGCACATCTGCCAATGTGGTATACTGCATCCACTGTACCCGGTGCGGCTTCCTCTACATTGGGGAAACCAAGCGGAGGCTTGGAGACCGCTTTGCAGAACACCTCCTCTCAGTTCGCAACAAACAACTGCACCTCCCAGTCGCAAACCATTTCCACTCCCCCTCCCATTCTTTGGATGACATGTCCATCAAGGGCCTCCTGCAGTGCCACAATGATGCCACCCGAAGGTTGCAGGACCAGCAACTCATATTCCGCCTGGGAACCCTGCAGCCATATGGTATCAATGTGGACTTCACCAGTTTCAAAATCTCCCCTTCCCCAACTGCATTCCTAAACCAGCCCAGTTCGTCCCCTCCCCCCACTGCACCACACAACCAGCCCAGCTCTTCCCCCCCACCCACTGCATCCCAAAACCAGTCCAACCTGTCTCTGCCTCCCTAACCTGTTCTTCCTCTCACCCATCCCTTCCTCCCACCCCAAGCCGCACCCCCATCTACCTACTAACCTCATCTCACCTCCTTGACCTGTCCGTCTTCCCTGGACTGACCTATCCCCTCCCTACCTCCCCACCTATACTCTCTCCACCTATCTTCTTTACTCTCCATCTTCGGTCCGCCTCCCCCTCTCTCCCTATTTATTCCAGTTCCCTCTCCCCATTCCCCTCTCTGATGAAGGGTCTAGGCCCAAAACGTCAGCTTTTGTGCTCCTGAGATGCTGCTTGGCCTGCTGTGTTCATCCAGCCTCACATTTTATTATCTTGGAATTCTCCAGCATCTGCAGTTCCCATTATCTCAGAAATTTGCATTGTTGAAGATGTATAACATGCAAGAGATAATAATCTGAAATCCTGTCAACAATCTTGGGTCGATACAAAACGATACCACTTCAATTTTTGAAGAAATGCAGGGTAAGTTTTCCTGATGTCCAGGTCAAACAAATACATCTCAAATGCTCACTAAAACAGAATACCTGGTTATTGAATTAATAGCTGTCTTCAGGACCATGTGTGAATTGGCTGTTGTGTTTTTGCAAACTATAACAGTGTCTGCACTGCAGAAATGAACAATGGCATCATGAGCATGGATCAAAGACCACAGTGCCAAGGACAGTGTTAACTTTTAACTCTAAAACAGTAAAAAATCACTATAAATGTAAATTCATTCAAGGTCTGGCAAATTCCAGTGTGTTTTGGCCTTCAAAGAATAATCAAATAAAGGGTAAGAAACAAACTGTAGCACTAGTCTGTGAATGTCAGTAGCCTGACAGATATGCTATGAGGGCTACAACTATGAAAACATCCATTTAAAAATCTTCCACTGCAGCTAAGGAAAAAAGACTCATTCTCACAAAGTGTGCCAGTCAACCGGTGACAAAAGGAATCTAGACAGAAGTGCTTGAATCAATCTACTAAACCAAGAATATCAAAAACAACTCCTCAACTACCAACATCAATGTGACCAGTACCATCCATTGCAATACCTGCAACATTCATAGTCATGGAGGCTGAGGTTTATAACATCATGACGGGCATGGATAGGATGAATACGCAAGCTCTTTTTCCCAGGGTAGGGGAATCCAAACCAAGACGGCACAGGTTTAAGAGGGGGAAAGATTTATAAGGGTTCTGAGGGATGACTTTTCCATGCACAGCACGGCGTATTCACAAAACTGTTGTAACAGAAACAGACTCTTCAGTCCAACTCGACCATGCCAAACAGACATCGTAAATTAATCGAGTCCAATTTGCCAGCATTTGATCCGTATCCCTCTAAAACCCTTCCTATTCATGTACCAATTTCAGATGGCTTTTAAATGTTGTAATTATACCAGCCTCCACTACTTCCTCTGGCAGCTCATCCCATACATGCACCATCCTCTGCATGAAAAACTTCCCCATCAGGTCCCTTTTAAGTCTTTCCCCTCTCACATTAAACCCACGCCCTCTTGTTTTGGTCTTCCTTACCCTGGGTGAAATACCTTGGATTTTCACCCTAACCATGCTCCTCATGATTTTCTAAACTCTACAAGGTCAGCCCTCAGACTCCGATACTCCAGGGAAGATAGCCCCAGCCTATTCAGTCTATCCCTACAGCTCAAACCGCCAACTCTGGCAACTCTTCTGCACCCCCAGAGGTTAAAATGTCTTTCTTATAGCAGAGAGACCAGAATTGAATGTAGTATTCCAGAAGTGGCCTAACCGATGCCCTGTAAAGCAGCAATATGACATCCCAACTCCTATATTCAATGCACTGATCAATAAAGGCAAGTGTATTAAATGGCTTCTTCACTTGACTGTCAACCTGTGACTCCACGTTCAAAAGAACAATGAATAATTATCCATTCTCCACAATCAATTCAGGAACTGATCCTGTTCGTAATTTTTCTCTCTTTGGACTCATCCCCTTTCTAATCTCTGTGCAAGTGTGTTATGTTACTACTTCTTTTTGCATTTAGTAATTAGCAAACTCACTCTTTTTGATAATTCAGAAAAGCCTGGTTAAGTTGGCTTCTCTTAAAAATAAAACCAAATTCACTGGGTCTTGGAGAAAAGGTATCCTAAAAAGAATGAGATTATTTTAAAATTAACCTTGTTGCAACAAACCACCAGGCCTGGTAAATGACCGAGGTGCACACTGAGGATTTTTTTTTTGGAATGTTTGAAAATGAAAAGATATTTTGAGTGAGAGCAGTTGATCAATACTCCCATTAATACAACAAAAATGATATAAACCAAACACCAACTGAGGAAAACATCACATTCAAAGCAGGATTCCATGTGAAAAGATTGTTTATCACCTGGCCATCAGTTCACCCCTCTTCACCTGGGATCGTTACCGTTTTTGGTATCCCGTATGGAAACACAGCAAATTGGAAAAGCTTGCTGGGGGTTTGCTTGTAACAACGATTAGTTGTGAAGCATTTTAAACATTTTCAGATAGCATGAAAGGTGCTTTATAAATGCAAGTTCTTTCTTTTCTGGCAGATTCTGATGGAATAGCAACACACTTACTTTTTCCCACATTTTGTGTTAGCTTTCCAATTTTCAGCTCTAACTGTTTCCACTGCCAACTTCCACAAGTCCCGAAAATTCATCTCGTAATATCATGTAAGTGAGGTATTAAACAAATGTGTTGCCTGTCCACTAGTTCCTTTACATGGGTCCTTTACATACACTGTAAAGAACAATGAAATATCCTCATGACTTGGCCAGTTCTTTCTTCTGTAGTGATTGTGATGAGGTCAACTAAGTGATCTAATAGAATATGAGTTCCCTGACTGGGGCTGTTAACCTGATCCTATTAGGGAGCCCTGGCTGAAGTGTCAGATATCCTAAGGAGGCCAGACCAGTGTCAATTCCGATGCTTATGCAAATAAAGCATGGCTTGCTGACAGGATACCAGCCTCTGTGGAGTTATTTCACCTTCCACCAGAAACAAATTAAACACAGAATTGTTTAATTTTCTTTATATAGGGTTTTCTGTTCACAAAGTAGCTGCTGTGCTTTCAAAATAACCACTGCTCAAGAAGTAATTCAAAGTACATGACGTGCTTTGGGAATGCTTTGAATTCTATGATTCTGTGGAAGTTAGACAGTGCTATTTAAAGATGCTGGGGATTACTTTAGGGAAAAAGTGAAAATAGATATTAATATGCTAATGGGACATGTCTTTTGAAAGGTCTAGCTGTAGCTCACAATTTGATGGCTAATTGCTAATTGCTATAATTTAAATATGTCAGGTGCCTTAAAGGCAGAAACTTGGTCGTTTAGCAAATCAAGCATTCAAAGACTCAAGGGTTATTAGAGAAAGTGCTGAATATCCCAGTGGAGGATTATAATGGAGGAGGAACAGAGAGGTCACTGAGGCAAATGAAGTGTCATGTACAGGAAGCTAGGTAAGAGCATCACAGACAGGGTTCTTGTCATCAGGGCATGTCTCTCATCTGGTAAATAATTTCACAAGAATGTTCAAGACCCCACTGCAAAATACGATAATAGTTTTGTGAACAAATAACTATTTTTAGATTAGGATCAGGCAGATAGATTTTGGTCAGTTCAGTGAAAGCATTTTTTAAAAAATCTGTTTAAAGTCACTTGGAACGGTGACCTAAATGGATCACTTCCAAGAAGGTATTTGATCTACTCATGGATCTAGCGGGGCATCTATGATGTTTGTGGATGGGATGTTAATACTGCTAAATTTACATCACAGACAAAAAGCAGATCAAAGAACGTGAGTTTTGTTCTTGATTTCAGTTCACAATAATTTGGGAGAACAACCTCCTCCTAACAGGTGAATCAAGTTTTCAGTTCAGAAGAAACAGCCACCCAAGCAGAAGTGCTTTTAGCTTCATGGGATTTCCAAGCTGAGAGATTTTGTATAGAAGTCCTACAGTTGTTTGAACTGAGAAAATGATCAAGGCCATCAGAACTAAAAAAAGGGTTTCATGTCAACACACATGGGGAAACAAAATCATAAAACCAAGGAGGAAAACTAAAATAGGACATGAAAGACTTATGATGGGACTGATATTTCTCTGGGATTGAGTATCTGTAAAAGAGGGTGTTGAGAAATAGCTTGAGACTTTGTTTTATTATTTTCGGTAAAATCTTTCAAAATTGGCATAAATATGCCCTACTCCCTCCAAGTATTAAACTTATATTCATCTCCAAAAAAGCACTGGTGGCTTTGTGCAAGTATTTTTCAGTGACTAACCACCATGGAAACCAACTGCAAAAATTAAATTTATGATCTTACAAGCCAGATTTCACTCTGGACCATCAGGTGGATCATAACAATTAACACATACCTCAGTGCTTCCATCACCACTATGACCACAACCTCAAAGACACTCCATCCACCATCTAACTACATCTCACCACACACGCACACACACACACACACACACAAACACCAAAAGGACCTAATGGGAAAATAAATTCCATGAGCTCCCTGAGAAAACAGTGTTGGTTGTAATCAGGAACAATGTAGTCAAGAGGTCATCTTGCCTCAAGCCTGTGGCCATTCCTGCTTCTAAATCTATCGCTGATTCCTTGTGCCTTAACCATATCCTCACACACAGAATGACAAATAGGAGTGAAATTTGCAAGCAGTCAAGAGATCTCAATACTGGAGCAGAAGCTGGTTATGCCAGCAGAGGAAGTGGAAGTGTTGAAAGGACCATCATGCAATTGAGGAGAATGGTAATCTCCCACGGCTGCCCACGTAGACGGAAAATTTTCTGAAGAAGGGTCCTAACCCAAAACATCAGCTTAGCGGCTCCTCTGATGCTGCCTGGCCTGCTGTGTTCCTCTAGCTCCACACTGTGTTATCTCAGACTCCAACATCAGCAGTTCTTACTATCTCTATTGCATCAATCACACCAGTTCAGAGAGTGGCGTTAAGCTTAACCCCACATGTTATGGAATTGCACAACTTTTCATAGTGGCGCACACTGGCTCTAGTGAGCAGCAGCCATGCCAGGTAGATAGGAATGTTTGACTGGGTAGACAAGCTCACATACTAAGTATGTTTTTTAGGAGGGGCAAGATTTAGAAGAGCTGCATTTGACAACCATTTGTTTGATGTAATGAATGGCCTGCCTCACAGTTTATGGGTTGTCGTTGAAGTACTGGAAGAAGTCATCACCTGTTATTTGACATGAGGCCTGAAACCAATCCACTTCAGTGAGAGGTTTCCCACTGCATCCAGCAGCTTGTGGAGCCCAATATTTTAGTAGTATCTCATTATTAAGGTCACAGTTTCAATGAAAGTCATAGCTTTCATGGAGTGACAAACCTCTTGCAAGGAAGAACAGGGTGCAGCAATGCAAGTTAAAAGTAACTTTCCTGGTGAACCTGAATTCCTCAGTTGAAAGGGATTTACAGACTGTCTCAGTTGTTGAAAATGGACAGTAATAGCTGACAATGCCATTAATTTCCACTCCAAATCCTCATCAAAAAGGAAGGTTTATTCCTGTTCAACTGATCATAGTTTGGACAGGTCACTAAACAAAACAGGAGCCAGCAAAATAGCACGCAGCATCTTTAAGTAAGCATTAGGAAGCACTTTAACTGGCTTTCAGAGCCTGAATCATCCTCATGTCTGCATTACTTGTATATACTTTAAGTCCTTTGCCAAAGATGGTATTTCAGGCTATAACCATGTGTTTCAGCTGAAGACAACACCTTGGTTGTTTTATAGAACATTTAATGTCTAACTGATATTACATCTAGTCCTCTGTCTCTTGGTGGCCACAGCTTATCATTCAGCGGAGCTAACCAGAATCCAAGTACTGTGTTGCAGTGATAATGGGAGCTGCAGATGCTGGAGAATCCAAGATAATAAAATGTGAGGCTGGATGAACACAACAGGCCAAGCAGCATCTCAGGAGCACAAAAGCTGACGTTTCAGGCCTAGACTCTCTGATGAAGGGTCTAGGCCCAAAACGTCAGCTTTTGTGCTCCTGAGATGCTGCTTGGCCTGATGTGTTCATCTAGCCTCACATTTTATTTACTGTGTTACAGTGTCTGGTTTGAATTGTTCTTGTGCTGAGTCAATTTGGGTAATAGTGTGAATCTACTCTAATGTACAGACTGATGTTTCACAAGCCCATCATCTAAGGGTTAATGTAACTTTTTTATCTCGGTCGTTCATAGGTTGGGGGTGTCAGTAGCTAGGCCAGCAATTATTGCCCATCCCCAATTTCTCAGAGGGCAGTTAACAGTCAACCACATTGCTGTGGATCTGGAGTCACACAGAGGCCAGATCGGGCAAGGATAGCCATTTCCCTCCCTAAAGGGAAATGAGTGAACCAGATGGGTTTATCCAACAATCAACAATGGATTCATGTACTATGTTGCCAACCTTTACTTCCTATCAAAATTTAGCTCAGCTTCTACTGAAAATCTTGTGCAGACATCATCCTTCCCCACCTGGCACCAGTAGCTCAGACAAATACCAATAAGAAAGATTGGTAGCAGCAAA
Organism: Stegostoma tigrinum; assembly: GCF_030684315.1. NCBI lineage: Eukaryota > Metazoa > Chordata > Chondrichthyes > Orectolobiformes > Stegostomatidae > Stegostoma > Stegostoma tigrinum. The sequence continues at coordinate 49,078,775 of NC_081373.1, forward strand.
TCCACCCAAGGCATTCCAGATGGCTTAAAGTGATAATATAAAAGATGGGGGTAATGCAGACATTTGAAGTACGGTATGGTGATGGTGCTGAGGATTTAGCTAATTATAAAATTGGCCATCACATAAACTCTTCAGCACCTGAAGTATACAGGGAACACATATCCCACATTTTTTTTGTATGTATTCTTCCGCTCTCTTTCTCTCCCTCCCCACTAGCTTGGGAGTTAGAGAGATATCTGGCAATTTTTCGAACAAAACAATTAATCTTTTCTCTCCTCCGCAAGCAGCTTTCTCCTTTGTGATATCTTGTGCATTTCATCAGCGCATGACGTGCATGACATCAGTGACTTGGATCAAACAGGATCTTCTCTCTCATCCCTATGACACCCAGTCACAAAATTACATTAAAAATAGCAAGACAGCTCATTTTTTTGTTAACCTGTTCAGCGTACTGCTAAAAAATATATTAAAACATGCAAACTAATACAACTGATAGGCTGTTTTACATAGCTTTTATACATCATGATCACTACAGTGCTAATACATGATGGTGGAACATTAATAACAATGGAATCATTTGAGACATTTTGACAAAATTACTTTCCCTTTTATAGCTCCTTCCTTGGTATTCTAGTGTAACAATCTGAGTTATTTATATCTAGCTGATAATGAATAATATCCATCCTTCAAAACATATAGTCACAACTGGGAACTGAAAAGCATGATAGGATTTAAAAGTAAACTAATCTGACCACAAGGAGAAACTAAAGCTAACATATATTTGATGTCAATTGAAATTACTCTAATTAACTAAATAAAAGCAAATAGCCAGAATCTGTGACAAGAAACAAAAATTATAGTGCTGCAACAGTGAAAATGAAACACAATAGGAACAGAACACTAAACCAGTACTGACTGCAATAAGAGTGTTGAATGGCTAAATTGCCATTGTCTAAAAGGTCAGTAAACTTTCTGCTGAGATGATAAATGAAGAAGGCATCAGAAAATGTATCAATGATGCAGTGCAGATTTTTCTGCCCCACGCAATTTCTTGGGTGCATATCCGAGTGCAAGAAAACTCTCCCTCTGAACTGAATTCTGAATTCCAGGTTTTGGCCATGTGTACAAACACATTACTTTTCCAGTCTACGTCCACCCCTTAGTAAGGGTCGCAGCCAGAAAATAACATACAACTGCAGCTGCCCAGAAGGTCTACGCCATTAAACACCTTACGAGGGCTATTTGCTCCCTCAGATCATGTGAGTTTAGAAGCAAAAGCAAAGTAATTGTGGTTTTTACATTCAGCCAGAGACCTGGGTAAAAAGAAAATGACAATCATGTCCACCCTTACTGGCATACTGTGATGCTTACACCTATTGCAATTGCAAGGTTTCAGCTGTGTTTAATGGAAATTCCTGAAAATATATGAACAAAAAAAGAAACAGTGAACCAATGGTCCTGATATTTGCTGATGCAAAGAAGCATGTCAATAGATAGTTATCGCTTAGAACATCTAACTTCATTGTAAGAGTTTGCATGAGATTTAGGTTCTATGACACATAATACGGTTCCCAAGAGCATTAACCAAACAAACTTAAAAAATCTGTCATTGAGAATAATTGATTATCCACTTGATATTGATGACTAGCTGTTTGATACAACATAGTCATAAGAAATTGAGTTACTTGCCCTTTCTTTCTGTATACTTTAGAAGAGCAGAACTTGTTCTTCTGTTGTTATGTTTGAAACACTTGGATCACTAAGTTTCATAGATGACTCAGATTTTCAATGCTAATCCATTCTCTGCATTAGAACAAAGAAGAATATAAACCTAAAAAGTATCTTTCAGAACCCTAGGATGTCTCAAAGTGCTTTGCAGACAATTTTCACATGGTGTTCATTGCTGTGCTGGAAGAAGGGAGGCCCTTGCACTGACATGCATCTAAACAAAGACATGGAATTTACCATCAGTGCTCAGTGATCCATTATGCCCTCCTGCCATCGTCTCCAGTCTTTAAGCAATTTGATTCACTCCACATGATATCAATAAATGGTTAAATGGACTGGACACAAAGGTTATGGGTTGCAACAGTATTGTGGCTATAATACAGAAAGAAATGGTGGTCCAATATGGCTGTAAAATTGGAATCTACCTGAGAATGTGATAAATTGCCCAGCTTTATTCCATTCAGAAAAATGAATTACCACACAGTCAGTCCAATTTCAACTTTCAGAGTCTTATGGAAGGAGTCATTGATAGCATCATCAATGAGCACTTGCTGAGCAACAATCTGATTATTAATGTTCATCTGGGGTTTCCTAAAAATTACTCAGTCTAGACCATATTCTTTACATAGTTGGATTAAGACTTCAAAGAGCTAAATTTAAGAGATGGTGAGAGAGAGAGAGAGAGAGAAAGAGAGAGTACTCCTGACATCAAAAGAGAAATTAGTTGAGCGTAGCATCAAGGATCTCTAGGTAAAAGCCCAAGCAAGCAGTATATTGGAAATGGAACCAAATCTTCACAGACTGCAGTCATATCCAGTACAAAAGGAAGATTGGCCCTAACTATGACAACAGTCACCCCGGCCCCAGGAACATCACTCCAGGACTGACTCAAGATAGTTACTCTCGCCTAGCCATCTTCATCTGGTTCGTCAATGGCCATCCTTCTGGCATAAGGTTGGAGGTGGGGATGTTCTTTGATGATAAAGCAGCATTCAGTATTATTTGCAACTCCTGAAATAATGAATCAGGGCCTACGTGCAATAAGACCTAAACAACACTCAGGACAGGCCTGGTATTGCAATTAAAAATCACAAAACTAATGTCTGGCAATGCTCATCACCAACAAGAGACAATCTAAATATTTTGTATTTGCCATTTTTGAAAGCACTAGCATCAACATCCTGAGGTAGAGTGAAGTTACATTGACTGGAAACTTAACTGGGCCAGTCCTATAACTGCTACAATTTCGATAGCTAGTCAGAGGTTTGGAATTGTGCAGTAAATATAGGATGGACAGTTAAACAAACCAACACATTGGAGATGAAAGCTCCACAAATAATCCCAACCTCAATGCTGAGGGAGCCCAGCAGATCAGTCCAAAAGACAAGGCTGAAGCTTTTGCTAGCATCTACAGCCAGAAATGACAAACAGATGATCCATTCAATCTATTCCTGAGGACACAACATCACAGATGTCAGCTTTGCTCCTATTCGATTCACTCCACATGACATCAAAAAATGGTAAAAATCAATAGATACCGCAAAGGGTATGGGTCCTAACAATATTCAATCGATGGTACTGAAGATTTGTGCTCTGGAACTTGCCACAGCCCCAGCCAAGCTCTCTCAGTGTATTTCCAAGACTGGCATCTACCTGACAATGCAAAAAAATGCCCAGGTATGTCCTGCCCAGAAAAAAGCAGGACAAATCCAACCAACTCCAATACTGCTGCACTGTTCTGTTCTTAATTATCAACAGTAGAAGGTGTTGTCAACAGTCCTATTAAATTGCATTCTATCAATAATAACCTGCTCAGTCTGGGTTCCACAATATTCAGTCACATCCTGAATTCATTACAGTCTTGATCCAAGCATGGATAAAAGAGCTGAACTCAAGAGGTCAGGTAAAGGTTACTGCCCTTGACATCAGTGCAGCAGTTGATCAAGTGTGGAATCATGCAGCCTAAGCAAAACTGTAATCAATGGGAAAGAAAAGGAAAATATTTTTATCAGTTTGAGCATGACTGGCACAAAGGAAGACAGATAAGGTTGCTGGAGGTCAGACGTCTCAATGACAGGACACCAATGCAAGAATTCCTCAGAAAATGTCCCAGGCCCAACCATTTCAGGTGCTTCATTAATGACCTTCCCTCCACTATAAGGTCAGAAGTGGAGATGCTCGCTGATGATTACATAATGTTCAGCACCTCTCAGGGCTCTGCATATACTGAAACAATTGCATTGAAGTGCACCACTATCCAGGCTTGGGTTGAGAACTTACAGGTAACATCCAGGTCACACAAGTACCAAGCAATGATTGTCCCCAGTGAGACAGAAACTGATCACCTACAAGGATGATGCTGGTGGGAGGGGTGGGTGGGAGGAAAATGTCAGAGGGTATTTGCTATGCAGTAAGAGGGCATGGTAAGCCATGGGAGACGGTCCATAACCACTGTTAGGGCAAAATAAAAATGAAGTTTGATGCCGGATTGTCAGCACTTGGTCTTTTGCGCAGTGGCCTCTTAAAGACGGCACTGGTTCTAGGAATGCATGTCTCCTGAGGCAGATAATTCCTGAGTGGCAAGTTCTGCTGAGCACAGCAAGTGGTAGAAACAGACTAGAAACAAGAGAGGAGCATCACAGGGCAGGGTTGGTATCTGAAGTGAGGTGATTTTGGTAAGATGCAGAGAGAAAGCCTGTTGGCCTTCACAAAGACAAATCAAATGTAAAGCTCAACACAACTGACACATGGCCAAAAAAGTGTCAAAATCAGACCTGTGCATTAAATTTGATTGTACTAAATCATTCTGCAAATAGTTTTGTTTAAGGCCACACAGAACAAACAATATCCTAGTGATGAATATTCAGGTCTCTTAATTTGATCAATCTCTTGGAAAGGAAAGTGTGTTAATACCCTTTTGTATTTGCATGAAAACATGTAATCTTTGCAGTAGTTCCTACAACAAATCAAACCCAATACATTATCTTGGAATTCTCCAGCATCTGCAGTTCCCATTATCTCCAATACAAGAACTGTGAGCTCTAAAAAGATGGAAGGCTTGAAATCCCACTGTAGAAAAATAATATTCCACTTTAAAATCAATTTGAAAAGAGGTCAAAATCTTTTTGAAAAATCATTGATGGAAGAACTGAATTTTGAACAATTGCATGCTTTTCCTAATAAATATCACCTAACAATGATTCAAATCCAGAATGTCAATTTTGGAGTTTTATGGATGAGCAGCGAGAAATCAAAGTGTTCAGACAGACACATGGACAGCATACACTGCTCAACAACTGTCTGATGTTTCACAAGAACCATTTATATAACTTCAGGCGACAACATAATACTCCACAGTAATACAGGAAAAGGCGATCTCAGTAAATCTTTTCCAACTCATGAAATAAACCGACATGTGCCTTCAGCAATTCCGCACATAGTTCCGTCAGGTACAAGAGAAAGACTGCCTGTAAAAGCATGGGGAAGCAAGTGGGAACAACTTTCTATGCTGGAGGGACCAATCTTATCATAGTTTCATCACAGAACGCTCCTACTAGCATCTTGATATTAACAGCAAAAAGAAATATCAACTACAATGTAATACTGAATTTTTATGTAACCATTTCTGTTAACATCCATAATCTGTCAAAAAAATGGACAGGATTTTGGACGTTTATGAACTCAGTGTATGGCATTTGCATATTAAACAAAATATCAGCAGGAAACTGAACAAAACTTGATTTTTCATAGATTAAATCCTGAATAATTTTTTTAACTTTTCCCTAAATTGATCTATGTAATTACCGTAAATGGTACAAACTTGACATTAATTAACTTTGCCAGAATAAAGTTTTTCAATCTGTAGTTCATAATTTAGGAACCATAAAACCTGGGACCAACAATAAAACAATTTGCGAATTCCTTTCTTGCGTGACCTTGTGCTATAGAAAATTGCATTATACAAAATTGCTATATTAAATCATTATACTTGTACATCAGAAAGTTCACGTTATCCAAACAGCATCCACTATTCAGCAATCTTGTTACAGCTGCTTCATGTTAACAAAACACGCATTATAGCAGAACTACCTGCAGATGTTCATTTGCAAGGCTATGTATCAGGAGCTCGAAAATGGGAATAGAATAGTTAGGTGCTGCTTTTGGCCAACACAGATGCAATGGACTAAAGGGCTCTTTCTGTGCTATAGATCTCTATGACTCCATGGTATATTTACTTATGCAGTTTATAATGTTTTATAATGCTTCTGTGAAATGTGTTGGGTCGTTATATCACATTAAAGGCACCACATGAATGAAAGTTGCATTGCATTTAATTAGTGCACAATTGGACCAGTCTCATTGACATCAATTCAACACAAATCTTTTGAAAACATAATTGTGCAAGTTTTTAAACATGCAATTTGAACAAAACTGGAGTGTTTTAAGGCTTCCCATTCAATGCTGAAGGGTGGAAGGAATTTGAAAATGTATTGTCAGGTATTATGCTTGCTCAATTAGTTTACTTTTTTTTAAAAATGGGTAATAACGTGCTTTTCAAGTATTTTAGCCAGAAAATGTATACGATGGAAGGGAAAACAGATACAATTTTTGTTGTGGTCTTTAAAGAACAGGGAAAAATTGGAAACGAAGACCTCAACACACAGGGGTCAGTAAGGACCCATGGCCATAGTAATGCATGATTAACTGATGCTCATTGCTTCTAATCCAGGTCACTTGCAAATGTTGTCTTCCACACCAAGCAGTGTGCTAATTGGCTGCAAAACTGAGCAGGGATAAAATTGCAAGTGACAACACAACTCTAAGCTAGCTTTAGAGATAATGGGAACTGCAGATGCTGGGGATTCCAAGATAATAAAATGTGAGGCTGGATGAACACAGCAGGCCAAGCAGCATCTCAGGAGCACAAAAGCTGACATTTCGGGCCTAGACCCTTCATCAGAGAGGGGGATGGGGGGAGGGAACTGGAATAAATAGGGAGAGAGGGGGAGGCGGACCGAAGATGGAGAGTAAAGAAGATAGGTGGAGAGAGTGTAGGTGAGGAGGTAGGGAGGGGATAGGTCAGTCCAGGGAAGACGGACAGGTCAAGGAGGTGGGATGAGGTTAGTAGGTAGCTGGGGGTGCGGCTTGGGGTGGGAGGAAGGGATGGGTGAGAGGAAGAACCGGTTAGGGAGGCAGAGACAGGTTGGACTGGTAAGCTAGCTTTCCCATCTTAAAGGGCCAATGCATCTTGACTGCAATAGGTGCTGGATGATGCAAGTCTGACCTGCATAAAGAGTGACATTGATGCTGAAAGGGAAAGACCACACTATTCTCTGAAATTACACTGGAGGTTATGAACCTGTAGGTGAATAGATGGAGACAGGACCTTGACCCATAATAGATCTGGAGATCCTCTACATTGATCCCCCTGAACTGGAACTCAGAGAAGAGTTATATCGGATGCAAAATATTAACCCTGTTGTTTCACTCTCCATAGATGCTATCTGGCTGCTGAGTTTTTCCAATACTTTCTGCTTTTAGACCGTAAAACTATAAGACCTACAAGGTGAATTAGGCCATTTGGCCTTGAGTCTGCTTGATGACTATACTTAACAGCTTAGAGCCCTCTGTGTTAAAGACTCTTTGAGATAAAGAAAGTTCTCTCACATATGATTTATTTACTTTCACTGTAAAATCACTAACAAAATACACATGACATGTTCTATACTGTGTTGCGACTCTCCAGTGCTATCTTAAAACACAAAAATAAGCCAAAACCTAGAATACAAAGACAGAAAAGTGAACTAAAGTGTTCAACTTCACAGTCCTTCTTGTTAAGTGCTCTGCCATAGCCCATGGACCTGGCAGTCAGGCACAAGTCCCCACTCTTCACTGCCATCTCGCCCTCACCTACACCCTCGCCAATGCAGACACCACTAGGTCTCGTACTGGGCCCGTACTCGCCTCAGCCTCCGGTGAATCTGTGCCGGATGAAGATGCCACAGCAAAGCCAAACCCATCTCCACTGCAGCAGTCATGAACCAGTGCTAGGACCACCTCATCAATGCAGAAGATTCTGGGCTTCAACTCTCTCATTGTTGGTTATTCTAAGATTATGCCCTCTGGTCCTACATTCTCTCACAAGGGGAAACAACACCTCAGCATCTACTCTGTTAAAGCCCCTAACAGCCTTTTATGTTGCTAGAAAAGTAATCTCTCATTCTTTAAAACACCAGTAAGTACAGGCCCAACTCATCAAAATCTCCTTGTATGAAATTTCATCATACTATGATCAACGTTTTCTGGACTGCCTCCAATGCCAGTGATTTTTGCTTAGATAAGGGGGAACAAAACAGTTCACAATATTCAATGTATCAGTCCTCTCACATCTTGCGTAGATTTAGCAAGACTTCACTATTTTTTATATTCCGCTTCAAAATAAAAGCCAACATTCCATTAGCTTTCTCTACTTTGTTTCAGATCTCCAGGGCCTGCAGCATTTTTCACTGGTCATGTAAACACAGCTTGCTAACAAAAATACTCAACCTCTTGCCTTCACAGTTGTGGATACTAGTGCTCGAAGGTGTTTCAGGGCCTTACAGACCATCCGAGAAATTTACCTTCTAAAATATTGTTTGGGTGGTTAAACTACTTCTTGGGGAGTGGTAGCATCTTCACGAAGCACAAAACTGTTGTTCTCTCTCATTACTTCTATTAAAAATATGTTTACATCTTTTAAAATAAAAGTATGATTTCGCAGGAGACAGTAGGAACTGCCGATGCTGGAGTCTGAGCCTGGCCTGCTGTGTTCCTCCAGCTCCACATTGTGTTATCTTATGATTTCACAGGATGTGCATTTGTTGTGTATCCTGAACTGCAAGGCTGGTGAGCTGCCTTCTTGAACTACAGCAGTCTATGTAGTGTCGGTACACCCACAACGCTGTTAGGGAGGGGGTCTCTAGGACTTCGAGGCAGCAACAGTGAAGGACTTGTGATTTAATTGAAAGTCAGGATGGTATGTGGGGTTTAAGCGAGACCTTGTTGCTTGTCAACCAACCATCCAAACTGCTACAGTCCAAAGTCAAACCCTCTAGGTACAGTTCTGTGTGAATACAGGTTGTGCTGTCTCTGCCAGTGAAATACAACAGCCTTCCACTAGCTATGCAGTAACATTGGGATTTACAGAATGCAAGCTCTACAACAAGTTAAAAAAAGTAAAGTCAAATACAAGCAAAGGCACAATGGAGAGTAGTTAACTTTTGTAAGAATCGTATTTTTTTTTATTTTTGTGTCCTTAAAAACTGGACTGCAAGGAGAACAAACATTTTAAAAAGTTTTGCCAGGACTCCTGCAGCACTCCACTAGTTTTGGGTTGTTATCTGAAAATGCAAATAAAAATCTGCTTCATTATATTATGTAAATCTATTTTTTTTCTATTACATCCTTTAAAATAGAGTCTTAACATTTTCCTTATTAACAGAACCTGAGGGAAAATTAGAACTACTTTTCACTCAGTGTACCATCATCATCATTCAGAATGTAGCTGGAAGACCAAGAAGTCCAATTGTTAATTTACAAAAGGAAATGGGCATAGAATTTACAAAATAAAACATGTAAAGCGATGATGAAAGGGCAGCAGAGTGGGACTGGCTGTATAACACCTTGAAGGAGCCAGCAGTGACATGATGGGGCAAACAACCTATACCGTATTCCATGATGCTCAACCTTTTGGAAATTATGTCATTTTATTAAAAGGTATCTGAATTGAGGAGGAATTTGTACATATTTCCCTGCTATCAAAGGCTAGCCAATGCCATGGTTTTCCAATACCTGACTACTAATTCATATTAATCACAGTAGGTGACAGATAAGAAAAACAAACAAAATTCCATGGATATACTGTAGATGCTGAAAATATGAAATAAAGGGAGTACATTTTGGGAATGCTTAATTCAGCCAAAAAGTTTATAAATCAGAAACTTTATCACTGTTTCTCTATTGAAGCTGCGCAAACCGCAAAATATTTTTAGTGTTTTTTTCTTAATGCATAATACCGGTCTCAGTTGGAAGCTTTGGTAATATCATGGTTGAATCAGCATGCTGTAGCGAATAAGGATCTGAACGTAGCTGCTAACATTGAAAACTAAAACTCTAGGGTATTGAGCCTAGATATTACATGAGAAACAACACATTGTTCACCTTCACACTGTGCCAACCAGGCAAGTGTAAACAGAAACTGAAAGAACTGCGGATGCCGTAAATCAGAAACAAAGATAGAAATTGCTGGAAAAGCTCAACAGGTCTGGCAGCATCTGCGGACAGAAATCAGAGTTAACGTTTCAGGTCCTGTGACCCTCAGAAGTGTGAAAAGAAATTGGTTTCATTAACATGTAAAACTAACACAAGGCCTAAGCACCTGTCACTCATCACTTCTGAAACTAGGTCAGATATGCAACTTAGTTGCATAAAATCGACAGGCTTTTGCAAACTTCTTGCTCTAGTTTCCACTGGGAAAAGAAGCAAATTTCATCAGCCTCTTAAATAGGGGTAATGTATCTCAAGGAATATGTTTTTTTTCTCTGCAGTTCATATCGCCAAGCAGCATAGCAAATTTACCCCAAATCTTGCAATGTTGATGTAGTTGATATTGTCTAAGCACAAAGAAGCAGAGAGAGAAAATTTCTCCCTGACATGTGCCAGGGATGCATAGCCCTAGATTAGAGGAGGAAAAGAGGTGGATTAGAACTAGGGAGAGAGAATCTCTTGCAAGGTAGCACAAGACAGGCTCTGCTGAAAAAACAGAAAAGAGCAAGAAGTGCTTGTCTAAGGAAAGGGGAAAAGAAGAGACAGAGAAAAAAGATTGAACAAGCTTGGGGTTAGGGAAAGAAAAAAAATTGCAGGCAAGAGAGAGACTGCAAAAGGACAAGCAACACGGCAGTGGCAAGAGTGAGATAAACTTCCTTACAAATAAAAAGTTTTCTGACAAGATCCCAGCCATGCTGTTTTTATTTATGCAAGTTGGAAACTTGCGATCACAGTTTAGTATAGTGGAATATGCATTTCTCTACACGTCAGTTATTTAAAAAGGCATAACTTTTAATGTAGTATCAGAGATAATGGGAACTGCAGATGCTGGAGATTCCAAGATAATAAAATGTGAGGCTGGATGAACACAGCAGGCCAAGCAGCATCTCAGGAGCACAAAAGCTGTGTTCATCCAGCCTCACATTTTATTATCTTGGAATCTCCAGCATCTGCAGTTCCCATTATCTCTGATACTATTTTAACCTCACTGCGAAGCCTCTTCCAGGGATGCCTAACCTGAAGAAGTTACCCTCCTCCCTCCGGAAAACACTGCCCTCCAACCCCACCACACCCGGCACCTTCCCCTGCAACCGCAGGAAATGCTACACTTGTCCCCACACCTCCTCCCTCACCCCCATCCCAGGCCCCAAGATGACATTCCACATCAAGCAGAGGTTCACCTGCACATCTGCCAATGTGGTATACTGCATCCACTGTACCCGGTGCGGCTTCCTCTACATTGGGGAAACCAAGCGGAGGCTTGGGGACCGCTTTGCAGAACACCTCCGCTCAGTTCGCAAAAAACAACTGCACCTCCCAGTCGCAAACCATTTCCACTCCCCCTCCCATTCTCTTGATGACATGTCCATCATGGGCCTCCTGCACTGCCACAATGATGCCACCCGAAGGTTGCAGGAACAGCAACTCATATTCCGCCTGGGAACCCTGCAGCCATATGGTATCAATGTGGACTTCACCAGTTTCAAAATCTCCCCTTCCCCTACTGCATCCCTCAACCAGCCCAGTTCGTCCCCTTCCCCCACTGCACCACACAACCAGCCCAGCTCTTCCCCCCCACCTACTGCATCCCAAAACCAGTCCAACCTGTCTCTGCCTCCCTAACCGGTTCTTCCTCTCACCCATCCCTTCCTCCCACCCCAAGCCGCACCCCCCGCTACCTACTAACCTCATCCCACCTCCTTGACCTGTCCGTCTTCCCTGGACTGACCTATCCCCTCCCTACCTCCCCACCTACACTCTCTCCACCTATCTTCTTTACTCTCCATCTTCGGTCCGCCTCCCCCTCTCTCCCTATTTATTCCAGTTCCCTCCCCCCATCCCCCTCTCTGATGAAGGGTCTAGGCCCGAAACGTCAGCTTTTGTGCTCCTGAGATGCTGCTTGGCCTGCTGTGTTCATCCAGCCTCACATTTTAATAACTTTTAATGTGTCTATATGCAGACCTTTAAACAGAAGTCCACTTATCGTAAGCTTACTCTCATCTAACTCCAAACAGCCTTGCAAGTGCACAGATTGAAAGCTGAAGGTTAGCTGAGGCCTACCAAAATATTTTTCCACAAACATCTCAACAGATAGGTCAGCTCTCATATCAGAATGTCTCAGACATAATATTAACCAAAACCATAAAACCAAGCTGAAGTCTTTGTTAATGAATAACTCCAGAGGAACTGCACAATGCAGCATGCAACTAAACCTCTGAAATAATTAGAAAGGTCTGCTGGATCAGTGGAGGCGATGGGGTATTATTGCTGGGTTGTTAATCCAAGGACACAGGTAATGTCATGGGGACTCGGGTTCAAAGCTTGCCATGGCAGATGTTGGAATTTGAATTTGATAAAAATCTGGAATTGAGAGCCTACTGATGACAATGAATCCACTGCCGTTTGTTGTAAAGAAGGCATCCGGTTCATTAATGTCCTTTAATGAAGGAAGACGCCATCCTCATTTGGTCTGGGATACATGTGACTCCAGACCCCCAACAATGCGGTTCACCTTTAAATTGCTTTCTGGGCAATTAGGGATGGGCACGAGCATACCAGTGACAGCATTCCATGACAGAATAAAAACAACATTGTTTTCATTCATCCTTAGTAAAGTGGTTGAAGCAATCATTGACAATGCCATCAAGCAGTGCTTCCTTAGCAACAATTGTGGTTATCGTTTTGTTATTTCAGATCCAGACCTCATTAAAGCCTAGGTCTTAACAGATAAAACCCAGAGGTACTAATGGCTACCCTTAATATATAGATAAATCAAATGTACCCAACAAAAAAAATTGAAGACAATGAGAATTAGGGGAAACTTTTCAGTTGAATTCACGCCAACCCAAAAGAAAACAGCTGTCATTGTCGGTGGGGGTGCGGGGGGGGAATCAATCATCTCAGCCCTTGCACAATCACTACAGGAGCTCCTTAAGGTAGTGTCCCCAAACTTGTTCAACCCTACATCAAAAAGTCAGAAGTGAGGATTGTTGTTGATAGTGTTAAGTACTATTCACAACTCATCAGATACGGAAGCAGCCCATCAACATATGCAATAATACTTGGATAGTGTTTAGATGTGAGCTAATAAATGGCAAGGAACGTGTGCATTATGCAATACAAGCCAACGATCATCTCCAACAAGAGATAATCAAATCTTCTCCTCTTAATTTTCTAAAGTGTTGACCTCAGTATCAATATTCTGCAAGGATATTGAACTGTACATTGTTTGCCATTGACAACCACCTTCTCTTGGCCTCATGAATACTATGGCTCCTAGATCAAAGGCTAGGAAATCTGGGCAAGTAACTCATTCTGACTTCCCTAAGTCTGGTCACTTCTTACAAAGTGTATGTTAGAGCATAATGAAATACTCTTCACTTGCCTGGCTGCATACCATTCCAAGAATACTCAAGGAGATCAACATAATTAGAGTTAAAGCAACCCAAACTTGATTGGCACCCCACCTTAAATATTTACTCTCGCTAATCACTGGCACATAGTGCACATTGCTGCCGCCATAAACAAGATGCAAAATTACCAAGCTTCTTCCAGTTTATTTTCCAAATCCCTGAATTAAAATATGTCAAAGGGCAATTACAGCAGATGCACTGCAATGCAAATACCTTCAAGTTCCTCTCCTGACTTTACCTAGTTGGAACTATATCACTCACTAGATCAACATCCTGGAATTCCATACAAATAGCGTATGTACAGGACGCAGGTTGCAAAGGTTTAAGAATGTGACTCACCACCATTTTCTGAAAGACAATTAGGAATGGCAATAATCATTTGATTTGTCAATGACATTCAATTCCATTATTTGTTGTTTTCTGAAAAAGAAAGTTCTCAATCTGTGGCCAGGATGCAAAGTACTTGTACTTATCACTCAATGTGACAACTCCAGCCAATGTGTTTGCCTTTAAGAAATGTGTTTTGCATTTCTGTCTTAGCATTTACAAACAGAAACATGTAATACAAGTTAAAAGATTCAGCGCAGAACTAAAAGTGCACCATTGTCAGACACAATGACAGCGATGTCAGATAAGGGAGTGTGAAGTAAGTATGCAAATTTAAGCAAATTTTGAGGAGCTGAGCTATTGATAGGTTTTCATACAATAAAGAAATTAGTACATATCTGTAAAAAGCAAGTTGTATAGTTATGCAGCCCTATTAGATAAACAATGTAAAAGGAAAAGCACACACAAATAAAAGGAAAAGCAGACATCTAGCATATTGGAATTGCTATAAAAAATACCAAAACTACAAAAAATTGTAATTGGTTACAAGAGGTAATTAAAAATACAATGGGATATTGAAGCTTACTGTAATGGTTCATTCAATACGTTAAGAGAGAGAATAATAGAGGAATTGATCCTCATAAAATGCTAATGCTGGACATACAACTATGGATAAAAGAAAATATCTAGCTTTGTTAAATTATTATTGAATTGATTTTACAGAGGAGAAAGAGGACATTACCAGCCATACAAGGGAATATCTAATTAAGTCAAGGGGAAATAAAATTATTGAATATAGTAAAAGTAAAATCAAAAAACAATGGACAAAATAATGGATCTTAAGACAGACAAGTCTTTAAGACTTGATTATCACCTTCAAATGAAAAATCGGGTGTGGGAATTGCAGATGCATTTATCTTAATTTTCCACAGCTATCTGGATTTGGGAAATGAGTCTTTGGGTTGAAATATTAATAATGTCATACCATTATTTAAGAAAGGAAGACAGAAGAAACCACATCTATCATCGTAAGATGAGCATTAGAACAACTATGAATTAATCAAAAAGAGACTAAGTGCAGATTTGTGAAGAGTAGTTCATGCCTGCAATCAAATTGACACTTTTGAAGTGTTTGCTCCAAAAAGTGCACTTTTATGTATATTGTCTACATGAACATCAAGGAAGCATTTGAGAAAATTAAAATAGCAAACATAAAACTGTACGGCGTGGTAAGGTAACCTTGTGACATTGAAGGTTGCTCACTGATTGTGGTATTTGGAGACAAAAGCAGAATTTACCGCACTAAGCAATTGTGGAAACCAGGATATTTTCTTGATTGCGACCCTAACAGAACATTCCATGGCAGTGGAGAATGTAAGCCCTCAATAACTGAGCAGCAGATGAAGCTGCTGAGGCCCAAGCAGTAGGGTCTACAAGGAAGCAAAAGGGGACACAGACAGTATCAGAGGAAGTGGCTGAGACTTCACAAAGCCCATGATGATTGGAGACATCCGCCTCCAGGAATTCTACACTCAACAGCTGAAAAGTATGAAATATATTAACTGCAAATTTGTCAATTTTTACCTACAGCTTTCATCTGTACACCACGTCCACATCTCACTTTGTGGAATTCGATCCAGATACAAGTGAGGTGATGCACTTGAGTAGGACAGGCAAGAAAATACACGATGAATAGTCGGGCCCTGGGAAGCACGAAGGATCAAAGGTGTGCGTGCCCACTAGTCCCTTCACATAACAGGTAAGGGAGATGTGGTGGCGAAGGAAAGATGCAGGATACCTGCTTTCGTTGGTCGAATCAAAGATTTTAAGAGCAACGAGGATACGCTGGAAATGGAAACAAATCTGATTAGATTGGAGTACTTTTTGCAGTTCTGGAATCCACATTTTGTGAGGAATGTGATGTCACTGAAGAGAATGCAGAGGAGATTGACCAGGATGTTGCCTGGGTTGCAGGGTTTGTGTTATGGACTGATTTACATTGGGTGGTTTTCCTTGGAGCAGAGGAGCATTAGTGGAGGTCATGATTGAGATGTATAAAATTGAGGGCATAGATAGAAAAAACAAGGGAACTAGGTGTAGAAGTAGGCAATTCAGCCCCTAAAGCCTGCTCCATCATTCAATAAGATCACGGTTGATCTCACCTTGTTCTCAACTCCACTTTGTTGGCTGCAGACATAACAGATATTGCATATAACATCAGAAAAATTGCTGTAGAACTTCAATTATTGCTGTTAATGGCTCCTTAATTGTGTTGGGTACATTAATTCCACTGTTGGGTAAGTAAACAGCATTTTGTTGAAGAAGCCAGCAAGGAAAAACAGCAAGGAGACTGCAGTATATCAGACAAACAGCAATCCATCATGGGATGAAGTTTACCAATCCCCAAAGCAGCCTCTGACTCTCGAGGAGGGTTCCACAGAAAGCAAAGGCAAAGAGAATGCGCACTGATTAGCAAAGTGTGTCTGGTGGTGTTCTCCAAGAATGTGCAAGTGGCTCCCAATGTCTGACTGTACAATATCAATGCCCTTACCCGAAAAAAAATCAATGATTTGAAATTCATACTGCCCTCAATTTTGGGTCCTGGGATCCCATTTGTGGTGTGGCCACGCTCAGCCAGATCAAATGGGCAGCACACAAAATTAGTCTACCCCTGTCATTTGAGTGATTCCAGTGTTAATCAGTGTGCATCTAGTGCTACCATATCCTTACCAACGCACTTAACAGGGGATCCTGGCAGTGTTATTGCCAACATCATGTTACTGACAGGGAGCTCTTTCTTAGAGGCAGGCAACCTCTCAGAGCAGCTGCAGAAAAAGGATTAGTGCCATTGAAATTCTTGTAAACTGAATACCAAAGAAGATGAAAATCATCCAGACATTTGAGGTGAAGGTGGCCAGGAAGAGAGATGCTTTGGGGGGCAGTGATTTCCTCAAGTGACAAGGCCCAGAAGAGATGGAGGCAAATGTTCAGCAAGGTGACTTGAGTATCCGGCAGCTACTGAACTCACACAAGTGATCAATGTTGGGTTTTGCATCTTCACATGATGTCTCCCTATGTACCGCACTACCCATCTGTCACCCTGCTCAAAGCAGTACATACCCATCACTCACCTCCCACTGTTCGACATACAACCAACTATTCCACTATGGTAGCCACATCACGCAAGCACAACACAACACAACCACTGACCTTTGGTCCTGTCTCATGCAGGGCAATTTAGAAAACAACTGATGGAAGCAGAGTTGATGACAGTCTAGGAATTTCCTGTACTGTACAGTGAACTTGCCTCTTAGCATCAGGGGCTGAGGGCAACAACACCAAATGGATTGCGATGGTTCATGAATCAGCTCACCACTATCATCTCAAGGTTAAATCAGGATGGGCAATAAATGCTGACCTCACAAAACCCAAATCATAGAATGATTAAAAAAGGAGTGTCCTATCACTGTTAAGGGGGCACAAAGTAGTCCAGCTCCAATCTGGCTGTGGGCAAGGCACGGAATTTGCATTCTTCACTGTCTCTGATCCAGCTGGTCATACTGCAGAATGAGAGAGTCTGTTGCAGTCTTTTTGTGGACAAGTTACTACTCCCCTTCCAATCTCATGACATTTTCGTAACACCGTCTATCAAATGCACAAACTCAACAAACAAGTGTTCAAACACCACAGAATACTTGCAGAAAATTTCAAAACAGAAAATGTTCCAAGAGTTTAAAGTTGCCTGCAATTAGGCTGCATGGCTCTTCAAGTAACCTTGGATTACAGACCTCATCTTGTGATTTGCTGTTTCTCTTGCGAGGAGTTCACAGCGCAGTCATTAGATAAACCTGTGTTTGAGGGTTGTCCAAATTTGGAATCTTGCAGTCAGATCAGCTGTGCGGTGTGACATCAGGAGAACACCAATTTGACATGCTTGCACATGTATGTTCTTGGAGAATGTTACAATGTGCCGTGAGTTGAATTTTGTCCCCATGGTTGTCATTTGTAAACTTGAATATTCTACCGTCAGGAGGAACATCAAATTGTGTTGATGGGAGCACAACATTACAAAGGCACCTGATAGGTCAAAAACATCAACAGAACTAGGAGATGGAAATCAACGTGAAGAGTTATGAAATCATCTATATTGGATCTAAGACAGACAATTTGGAATAATTTGATTTTGTTTTCTTACTGGTGAGATAAGGAGATGTGCAGGAGCAAAAGAAGTTGAATACATAGGTACAAAATTAAATCAAAATGGTAATCATCAGTGGCATTCTATACTATCTACACACAAGAGAAAAATGATCATCAAAACTGTTAGAGATTTTTCATGTAAAAACTTTCTCTCTCATCTCATTACAACAGAGCCTGTCATGATGCTGATTAATGGGCTAATCATGCATCATTACATAGTAACAGCAGATATTCATTTCAACTCCTTACTTACGATTAAAATGCCTTCAAGCATAAATTAATAAACTGCACTGTTTGTAACTACAGGCAATTTATTTAAACTAATGCTTACAGAAAATTAGTGCATAAACTTAATGTGAGAAGCTGTCTGGTTCTACTTCTACTAGATCTTTGTGCTTCCTCAGTCTGATCTATACTATAAGTAGGTTTATTGAATGACTTCTCTGTGTTCCGTGTGCCTGCAAAATGTTAGCCAAGTCCCTGCAGAGTTCTGTCAGATCACTATAATTCTGGTCACCCTTGTCAGCACATTTCACAAATTATGCCAGGCAAATTCGTACTACCAGTAGATTTTTACAACTACACCTATGTTGTGAACCGTCAGACTTATTCTCTTGTAAATCACAGATCTATTCTTCAGCATTGCAGGGTGTTCCAGATAACAGCCAATGCAGAAGAGCGCAAGAGAAACTTCACAGCTTAGAAGTAATAATGTTTACACTTTGGCTTTAGTATCGATAAGACTGAGTTTTGTGCCATGGACTTCAACTGTCATCATAAAAGCTCTGGGTTACAGATAATGCTAAAGTGTTCTAACTCTTGGCAATTTTTTTTGTGTTCTACTCTGATTTGTATCCTGTGCTTTCAGTTGCTCTTCATTATGCTTTAGTGGGTATTCATTAAAACTCATAAATCAAAGGTTTGTCACACTGTACCAAGAAAACAATCAGATACTTTCATACGCAAGCAGCATTTTGAAAGTCAACAAGATGAAATTTAAGAAAGTGTCACAAATACTCTGTGAATCAGGTATCCCATGTGGAGAAAGAAACAGCATTAATATTTAGAGTTGAATATGGCTCTTGCTCAAATCAGATATTTGTTTTCTCCACATACAGGCAGCCAGACTCACTGAATATTTTTGGCACTTGTGTTTATTTCAGACTTCCAGCATCTACAATACTTAACAACACTGCAAGACTGCTTGTTGCAATGGCTTTCCAACTGCTAAAAACTTCTTCCAAGTAAACCAAGAATGGTTTTGTCTAATATGGATTTTAGACAGAAGAGGTTTATTGGCAATCAACAAACCCTCCTCATTGACGTTAATGTAATGATTAGGATGTTCCTTGTAAGTAATGCATTCCATCACTATAAATACATTGGACATATATTAGATGTGCTTTTTCCAAGTGAAGTCTATGTCGAACAGAACTATGGTGGCAAAGCAGGAACCATTTTATGGAAATTCCCAACAAATATAAAAATATGTAGGAAACAGAATATCAATGTTAGACACTAGTCATATTCATTGTTTGCAGCAAAGATCATTTTCATTCGCCTGAAGACAAAGTAAAGAAGCCTTATTTGATTGGGTGCAGATTAGAGAATGAACATCACACTAACTTTTACAAGATGAGATATTTCAACTTTTCTGTCCATGCTATTTCAAAGAAAAGGCTACCCACTGAGTCTCATGTCCCTTCTGTAATTTTTTTTTCTCCTTGAAATATTCACTTTATTTTAACTTGAAATGGCAAATGGTGTACGTGTGTATGAAGATGTGTTCTAAGGCTGAAACTATATTGCTTATAAATGGCAACATTGCTACGTACCAACTATTGAAGATGAGAAAACTTGGGGCAGTGCCTTTTTCCCCTTTTTGTATCAAACCAAATATTTTGCTGGGATTACAGTGAGAGCAAAAGTGGTTTGTACTGCTCCATGAAACAAACCTCAGAATTATACACATTTAAGGCATTCCGGAGGCCACGTTATGACTGTTAGGAAGGGGTATAATTTTCAGGTGATTGGAGGAAGGTATAGGGGAGATGTCAGTGTTAGATTCTTTACACAGGAAGTGGTGGGTGTGTGGAGTGCACTGCCAGCAGTGGTAGTGGAGCCTGATACTTTAGAGTATTTAAGAGACTCTTGGATGGGCACATGGAGGATAGTAAAATGTAGGGTTTGCAGGGTAGATTGATCTTAGTAGGATAATAGGTCAGCACAACATCATGGGCCGAAAGCACTGTACTGTGCTGTACTGTTCTATGTTCTATGTCAAGTGTGCCTCGGAAATTGCCTTCCTTTTCTCCAGTGGGAGTAACTCATTCTAAGACTGTCACCAACAGGCCATGTGAAAAAGACCACTAGCGGAGTGGGCAAGCCTTCTAAACCATTCTTGGCCTCTGAGAACTGGACTGGCCAGGAAGATGCTACCACAGTTAGTAGATTAATGTCCACTTATATCAGCGGCAGGTGACACAGACATTTCATTTCTGAAGTAGGTTGACCTACAGATTTTGACAGACCAACTGCAGCCAGGCCCAGGACATCTGACCAGGGAAACTGTGATCAAGGTAACATCAATTTATTTTCGCAGAAAAGTTGCCAAGTGGCTGGAAGGTGAAGTCACACAAACCCAATTTCTGTATGAATATACATGAAAAACAAAGAATAAGCCACAATGTTGTCTGAATACTTTTCAACACTGATCACTATAAATTGAAAAGACAACGCTTGGTAATGGGGAGTATTTGGGTCAATCGCAAAATACATAATAAATTTGGCTACAGCTTCTCTGCCAAATTTATTTAGACTTCATGGTCAGATATAACAGTAATGAAGCCCATATAATGCAGCAAGTGCAAAGGAAGAAATCCAGATTAGCAGGTAGAACACAATTATTCTAAAGGGGAACCCAGATTCTACACAAACAGTTTGTGCTAGATATGCAGCGCCAAAGCATTCATGAAGTCGGGAACAATTTCTGCATGGATGCCAAGAAGAGTCTTACCACTTTGCAACTCAACTGGATTTTATCCTCAGGTTGATAAACAATTGAAATTAAAATAGTAATCAAGATGCAGAAAGTAAAACTACTGATTAATCAAATAACATGGTAAAATACCACTTAAACTACATGCAGTCATATTAGTTTAGTATGCTTCCAATGAAGTGAAGCAAAGGGATTCAGGTAATATCAAATTAATACCAGGTATCCTTATAAAAGCACATAAAAAGACTGCACATATTGCACAAGAATTGTTAAGGACTAACCTCGTCAAATCATGGACATGGAGAGTACTCTCCATGTCTCTAACAACTGCCATAAGGTAACTTATGTTCAACTAACTTTTCTTTCTGCTTCAAACAATGCATTGCTTGGTGGTAATATCTAAACAGAATAAACACTGACCTACTATTCTGAAGACAAATTAATAACTGTTTTCAGTCAGAACAATGGACTGTGAAGCAGGTTGGACACAGCAGCTTTGAAACTCAATGATCAATTGTTGACTGTGGTACAATTCCCACAGTCATTCTCATTAGAGTTTTTAGTGAGTTTCTAAATATGCATTAATGTTCTTACTTTGTGCAGTACGGCATGCTAAACAACTGCAGGATTTAGAGGGCAGTAATTCTACCTTAAAGGATAGTGATATGGGATGCATTTTTCTTGCATTAAGTTATCATATTGATTAATTCAAAAGATCAAGATGAACTAAATGCACCCAAGTTCAATGAGAGCCAAAAGTGAACGGTCTTAAAATGACTGCATCACTGCTTCTATTAACTTCCTAAAGTACACAAACCAGACATCCCCTTCAGACCCATTGTTTCCCTACTAGGTACACCTGCTCAAACTGGACACACACAACAGGGCTTGAAACAGCAAGTTGATGGATCACCCCATTCCTGCCACGCAACCCAAGAATTCCTCAATACACTCAAGAACATAAAAATCAATATAAACAAGATTATGGTATCTTTGGTGACACAGCTTTATTCACGTAAATCAACATCCCACTAGCCAAAGAAACACCGGGCACATCACTAGAGGAAGCAACAACACAGACCAGCTCCATCAGCAATGACAATATACTCAAACTACTAGACCTGTGCCTCACCACACACTTCACCTTTAACGGGCAACTATTCAAACAGAACAATGGCACACCCAGAGGGTCATCCATCTCAGGACTATCACAGAAGCAGTTGTGCAAAGATTAGAACACGCCACTTTCCCCCACCCTAAACTGTGGAACAGGTACGTAGACAACACATTTGTCATTATTAAATGCAACAAACTATAAGAAACCCACCACCTCATCAACAATGTATTCGCTGGGATTAAATTCACAAGAGAAGGAGAAACCAACAATCAGCTTCCGTTTGTGGATGCCAGAGTTGAACGTATGACCAACAGGGAGTTCCAAACATCAGTGTACAGGAAAGTAAACCACACTGATCAAATCCTCAACCTCCACAGCAACCACTCTAATATCCACAAACAAAGCTGCATTGGGACACTATTTAAATGGGCCACCACTCACTGCAACTCTCCAGAATGATGCAGGAACAAGGAAGAGCACCTAAAAAAATCTTCGCTATGAACAAATATCCCTGCAATTTCATCCGCAAATGCCTAAAAACCGACAACAGGACAACACAGTATGCCCCAACACACTAGCACACTGCTGTACATCAAGAACATATCAGAATTGACAACAAGACCCCTAAGACCACGAGGAATCATGGAAGCACACAAGCCCACAGCCACGCCAGAACAAACACACACAAGAATTAAAGATCCCATTCCCACAACATGCAGAACCAACATGATTTACAAAATATCATGCAATAGTCAGGGCAGCATGGTGTAACAGTGGTTAGCACTGCTGCCTCACAGTGCCAGCAACCTGGGTTTGATTCCACCCTCGTGCGGCTGTCTGTGTGAAGTTTGCACATTCTCCCCCTGTCTGCATGGGTTTCCTCTGGGTACTCTGGTTTCGTCCCACAGTCCAAAGATGTTAGGTGGATTGTCCTTACTAAATTGCCTGTACTGCTCAGGGATGTGTATGTTAGGTGGGTTATAGGCGGATGGGTCTGGGTGGGAAGCTCCAAAGTTCATTGTGTTTTGTTGGGCAAAAGGGCCTGTTTCCACACTGTAGGGATTTTATGATTCTATTCTATGATTGCCACAAACATTACATCAGACAGACAGGAAGGAAACTAACCATCAGAATGCATCAACGTCAGCTAGCAGCAAAACAACATGACAAGCTTTCCCTAATATCAGTACACATGAATAACAAAGGCCATCAGTTTAACGGGGACAACGTAACTTATAATAGCCGAAGCCAAACACAGACGCGCATGGGAATTCCTAGAGGCATGATTTCAACCTGTTATGCAATAAACAAACACGGAGAATTAGACCCCATATACAAACCCATACAGATCAAACTGGAAAGAACGCTACTCAACATAACAGACCGGACAGTATAAATTCCAAGCAGCGTAGTATAACTTCACTTCATCGGAGGCCTAACTGATGATGTCACCTGGCATGGTGATGAAATAGCTGAATGAAAACAAGCCAGCTCGGCAAGAAAGTCGACAACCTCATGACTGCATTACGTCAGGCATAGCTTTGTATTAATTGGTGCTGATGGTCACAGAATTTAAATGCTGATGGACTGGTTGCTTTGAATGTCTAGCCATTTTATAAAGACAATAGAGACTATAGGACAGTCAGCTCAATTGGAGCACACTAGTTTCCAATTCTGAAATTAGTGGCTTCAAGTCCCCTTGCAGAAGTCAGGTACAAGACTAAAGACTGACGCACAGCTGAACTCATGAATGATGTATTCTAGGACATGTAGAAACATAGGAAGAAGACTAGTCATTCAGCCCTTCAAAGCGGTTCTGCCATTCAGTGTAGGAATGGCCAATACATAGCCTATTCTACATACTTGCCTTTGGTCCATATCAATTAATACCTTTGTTTAACAACATTTTAAAGTTGAGAACCAAATTTAACATCTGAACCAGGTCCACTGCTGTTTGCGGAAGAGAGTTCCAAAATGTCAATCATCCTTTGTGTGTAGAAGTGCTTCCTAATATCCCTTCTAAACAAACAGGGCTTGTTGGTCCAGGGATATGATTCTCGCTTATGGTACTGTGTAGTGGTGACATGTGCAAGGTCCTGGGTTCAAATGCCGGATGAGCCTTGGTTTCTTGTCAAGTATCAGAAATAAGAACTTACAGCATGGGTCAGTACTTGGGGAACTATGATGTTGTAGCCATTACACAAACATGGCTAACTCAGGGACAGGAACGGTAGTTGGAAGTTCTGGGATTTAGATGCTTTAAAAGAAATACGGAGGGTGGAAAAAGAGGCCTGGGGTGGCACTGCTAGTCAGGGCTAGTGTAGCAGCTACTGAAAGGCAGTTCGAGAATGATATCTCTACAGAGTCAGTTTGGGTTGAGGTCAGGAACAAGAAAGGAGCAGTCACTTTGTTGGGGGCTTTTTACAGACCTTCTAACAGTTGCAGAGAAGTGGAGGAGCCAATTGGGAGGCAGATACTGGAAAGGTGCAGAAGTCACAGGGTTGTAGCCATGGGTGACTTCAAGTTTCCAAATATTGATTGGAAACTTTTTAGTTGGAATAGTTTAGATGGAGCAGATTTTGTCCAGTGCATTCTGGAAGGATTCCTGACACAGTATGTTGGACAAACATGAGGAGAGGCCAGAGATAATGGGAACTGCAGATGCTGGAGATTCCAAGATAATAAAATGTGAGGCTGGATGAACACAGCAGGCCAAGCAGCATCTCAGGAGCACAAAAGCTGACGTTTCGGGCCTAGACCCTTCATCAGAGAGGGGGATGGGGGGAGGGAACTGGAATAAATAGGGAGAGAGGGGGAGGCGGACCGAAGATGGAGAGTAAAGAAGATAGGTGGAGAGGGTGTAGGTGGGGAGGTAGGGAGGGGATAGGTCAGTCCAGGGAAGACGGACAGGTCAAGGAGGTGGGATGAGGTTAGTAGGTAGCTGGGGGTGCGGCTTGGGGTGGGAGGAAGGGATGGGTGAGAGGAAGAACCGGTTAGGGAGGCAGAGACAGGTTGGACTGGTTTTGGGATGCAGTGGGTGGGGGGGAAGAGCTGGGCTGGTTGTGTGGTGCAGTGGGGGGAGGGGATGAACTGGGCTGGTTTAGGGATGCAGTGGGGGAAGGGGAGATTTTGAAACTGGTGAAGTCCACATTGATACCATATGGCTGCAGGGTTCCCAGGCGGAATATGAGTTGCTGTTCCTGCAACCTTCGGGTGGCATCATTGTGGCAGTGCAGGAGGCCCATGATGGACATGTCATCAAGAGAATGGGAGGGGGAGTGGAAATGGTTTGCGACTGGGAGGTGCAGTTGTTTGTTGCGAACTGAGCGGAGGTGTTCTGCAAAGCGGTCCCCAAGCCTCCGCTTGGTTTCCCCAATGTAGAGAAAGCCGCACCGGGTACAGTGGATGCAGTATACCACATTGGCAGATGTGCAGGTGAACCTCTGCTTAATGTGGAATGTCGTCTTGGGGCCTGGGATGGGGGTGAGGGAGGAGGTGTGGGGACAAGTGTAGCATTTCCTGCGGTTGCAGGGGAAGGTGCCGGGTGTGGTGAGGTTGGAGGGCAGTGTGGAGCGAACAAGGGAGTCACGGAGAGAGTGGTCTCTCCGGAAAGCAGACAGGGGTGGGGATGGAAAAATGTCTTGGGTGGTGGGGTCGGATTGTAAATGGCGGAAGTGTCGGAGGATAATGCGTTGTATCCGGAGGTTGGTAGGGTGGTGTGTGAGAACGAGGGGGATCCTCTTGGGGCGGTTGTGGCGGGGGCGGGGTGTGAGGGATGTGTCGCGGGAAATGCGGGAGACGCGGTCAAGGGCGTTCTCAATCACCGTGGGGGGGAAGTTGCGGTCCTTAAAGAACTTGGACATCTGGGATGTGCGGGAGTGGAATGTCTTATCGTGGGAGCAGATGCGGCGGAGGCGGAGGAATTGGGAATAGGGGATGGAATTTTTGCAGGAGGGTGGGTGGGAGGAGGTGTATTCTAGGTAGCTGTGGGAGTCGGTGGGCTTGAAATGGACATCAGTTACAAGCTGGTTGCCTGAGATGGAGACTGAGAGGTCCAGGAAGGTGAGGGATGTGCTGGAGATGGCCCAGGTGAACTGAAGGTTGGGGTGGAAGGTGTTGGTGAAGTGGATGAACTGTTCGAGCTCCTCTGGGGAGCAAGAGGCGGCGCCGATACAGTCATCAATGTACCGGAGGAAGAGGTGGGGTTTGGGGCCTGTGTAGGTGCGGAAGATGGACTGTTCCACGTAACCTACAAAGAGGCAGGCATAGCTGGGGCCCATGCGGGTGCCCATGGCCACCCCCTTAGTCTGTAGGAAGTGGGAGGAGTCAAAAGAGAAGTTGTTGAGTGTGAGGACGAGTTCCGCTAGGCGGATGAGAGTGTCGGTGGAGGGGGCCTGGTCGGGCCTGCGGGACAGGAAGAAGCGGAGGGCCTTGAGGCCATCTCCATGCGGAATGCAGGTGTACAGGGACTGGACGTCCATGGTGAATATGAGGTGTTGGGGGCCAGGGAATTGGAAGTCCTGGAGGAGGTGGAGGGCGTGGGTGGTGTCACGGACATAGGTGGGGAGTTCCTGGACCAAAGGGGAGAATGGTGGTAGTATGGCGTACTGACCTCTACATCGCCGAGGCCAGACGCCAACTCTCCGACACCACCTCCTACCGCCTCCTCGATCATGACCCCACACCCGAGCACCAAACCATCATCTCCAACACCATTCATGACCTCATCACCCCAGGGGACCTCCCACCCACAGCCTCCAACCTCATTGTTCCCGAACCCCGCACGGCCCGTTTCTATCTCCTTCCCAAAATCCACAAACCTGCCTGCCCTGGTCGACCCATCGTCTCAGCCTGCTCCTGCCCCACCGAACTCATCTCCACCTATCTGGACTCCATTTTCTCCCCTTTGGTCCAGGAACTCCCCACCTATGTCCGTGACACCACCCACGCCCTCCACCTCCTCCAGGACTTCCAATTCCCTGGCCCCCAACACCTCATATTCACCATGGACGTCCAGTCCCTGTACACCTGCATTCCGCATGGAGATGGCCTCAAGGCCCTCCGCTTCTTCCTGTCCCGCAGGCCCGACCAGGCCCCCTCCACCGACACTCTCATCCGCCTAGCGGAACTCGTCCTCACACTCAACAACTTCTCTTTTGACTCCTCCCACTTCCTACAGACTAAGGGGGTGGCCATGGGCACCCGCATGGGCCCCAGCTATGCCTGCCTCTTTGTAGGTTACGTGGAACAGTCCATCTTCCGCACCTACACAGGCCCCAAACCCCACCTCTTCCTCCGGTACATTGATGACTGTATCGGCGCCGCCTCTTGCTCCCCAGAGGAGCTCGAACAGTTCATCCACTTCACCAACACCTTCCACCCCAACCTTCAGTTCACCTGGGCCATCTCCAGCACATCCCTCACCTTCCTGGACCTCTCAGTCTCCATCTCAGGCAACCAGCTTGTAACTGATGTCCATTTCAAGCCCACCAACTCCCACAGCTACCTAGAATACACCTCCTCCCACCCACCCTCCTGCAAAAATTCCATCCCCTATTCCCAATTCCTCCGCCTCCGCCGCATCTGCTCCCACGATAAGACATTCCACTCCCGCACATCCCAGATGTCCAAGTTCTTTAAGGACCGCAACTTCCCCCCCACGGTGATTGAGAACGCCCTTGACCGCGTCTCCCGCATTTCCCGCGACACATCCCTCACACCCCGCCCCCGCCACAACCGCCCCAAGAGGATCCCCCTCGTTCTCACACACCACCCTACCAACCTCCGGATACAACGCATTATCCTCCGACACTTCCGCCATTTACAATCCGACCCCACCACCCAAGACATTTTTCCATCCCCACCCCTGTCTGCTTTCCGGAGAGACCACTCTCTCCGTGACTCCCTTGTTCGCTCCACACTGCCCTCCAACCCCACCACACCCGGCACCTTCCCCTGCAACCGCAGGAAATGCTACACTTGTCCCCACACCTCCTCCCTCACCCCCATCCCAGGCCCCAAGACGACATTCCACATTAAGCAGAGGTTCACCTGCACATCTGCCAATGTGGTATACTGCATCCACTGTACCCGGTGCGGCTTTCTCTACATTGGGGAAACCAAGCGGAGGCTTGGGGACCGCTTTGCAGAACACCTCCGCTCAGTTCGCAACAAACAACTGCACCTCCCAGTCGCAAACCATTTCCACTCCCCCTCCCATTCTCTTGATGACATGTCCATCATGGGCCTCCTGCACTGCCACAATGATGCCACCCGAAGGTTGCAGGAACAGCAACTCATATTCCGCCTGGGAACCCTGCAGCCATATGGTATCAATGTGGACTTCACCAGTTTCAAAATCTCCCCTTCCCCCACTGCATCCCTAAACCAGCCCAGTTCATCCCCTCCCCCCACTGCACCACACAACCAGCCCAGCTCTTCCCCCCCACCCACTGCATCCCAAAACCAGTCCAACCTGTCTCTGCCTCCCTAACCGGTTCTTCCTCTCACCCATCCCTTCCTCCCACCCCAAGCCGCACCCCCAGCTACCTACTAACCTCATCCCACCTCCTTGACCTGTCCGTCTTCCCTGGACTGACCTATCCCCTCCCTACCTCCCCACCTACACCCTCTCCACCTATCTTCTTTACTCTCCATCTTCGGTCCGCCTCCCCCTCTCTCCCTATTTATTCCAGTTCCCTCCCCCCATCCCCCTCTCTGATGAAGGGTCTAGGCCCGAAATGTCAGCTTTTGTGCTCCTGAGATGCTGCTTGGCCTGCTGTGTTCATCCAGCCTCACATTTTATTATCTTATGAGGAGAGGCCACTTTGGATTTGGTGCTTTGCAATGAACCGGGCCAGGTGTCAGACCTGTTGGTAGGAAAGTGTTTTGGTGGTAGTGATCACAACTCTGTTACTTTTACAATAGTCATGGAAAAGAAAAGGTACATACAGCAGGGTAAGGTTTATAAATGGGGGAAGGGTAATTACAATTCTGTTAGACAAGAACTGGAGAACATAAAATGGGAACAGATGTTGTCAGGGTAGAGCCCTATTGAAATGTGGAGAATGTTTAAGGAATGCGTACTGCATGTGCTCGATATGTTTGTCCCTGACAGGCAGGGAAGATGTAGTCGAGTGAGGGAGACTTGGTTCTCAAGAGAGGTTGAAATACTGGTTAAGAGGAAGAAGGATGCTTATGTAAAGTTTAGGAAACAAGGAATGGAAAAGGCTCTGGAGAGATATAATTTATCCAGGAAGGAGCTGAAAAAAGGGCTTAGGAGTGCGAGAAGGGGGCATATGAGAAAACCTTGGCAGATAGGATCAAGGAAAACTCCAAGGCTTTTTACACGTACATGAGGAATAAGAAAATGACCAGAGAAAGGCTAGGGACGATCAAGAATTGTAAAGGGAATTTGTGCACAGAGCCTAAAGAGATAGGAGAGGTCCTTAATGAATACTTTTCTTTGGTATTCTTCGGACCTGGTTGTAAAAAAGGACAAGGTGAAACAAGCTGGTATGCTAGAAGAGGTCGGTGTTAGTAAGGAAGATGTACTAGGAATTTTGAGTAACTTGAAGATATATAAGTCCACAGGGCCTGATGGGATTTAACCAAAGATTCTGTGGGAAGCTAGGGAAGAGATCGCAGGGCTTTTGGCGATGATTTTCTCATCCTCACTGTCCACAGGTATAGTGCCAGAAGATTGGTGAGAGGCAAATGTTCAAAAAAGGGAATAGGGATAACCCTGAAAATTACAGGCCAGTTAGTCTTACATCAGTAGTGGGCAAATTATTGGAAAAGGCTCTGAGACATAAGATTTATTATCACTTGAAAAGGCACAGTTTGATTTGTGACAGTCAGCATGGATCTGTGAGGGGTAGATCATGCCTCACAAACCTTACTGAATTCTTTGAAGAGGTGACCAAACACGTGGATGAAGGTGAAGCAGTGGATGTGGAGGATACGGATTTAAGTAAGGAGTTTGATAAGGTTCCCCATGGCAGGCTCATACAGAAGGTAAGGAGGCATGGGATAGGGGGAAATGTGGCAGATTGGATTCAGAATTGGCTGACCCTTCGAAGACAAAGGGTGGTAGTGGATAGAAAATATTCAACACAGTGCTCAGTTATGAGCGGTGTATCACAAGGATCTGTTCTGGGTCCTCTTCTACTTGTGATTTTTGTAAATGATTTGGATGAAGGAATGGAAGGGTGGATTCGTAAGTCTGCAGATGATTCGAAGGCGGGTCACGTTGTGGACAGTGCGGAGGGCTGTTCTTGGTTACAAAGAGACATTGATAGGATGCAGAGCTGGGCTCAGAAGTGGGAGATGGTGTTTAACCCTGAAAAGTGTGAGGTGATTCATTCTGGGAGGACAAATTTGAAAGCAGAATACAGGGTTAACAGAAAGATTCTTGGCAGTGTGGAACAGCAGAGGGATCTTGGGATTCATGTCCTCAGTTCCCTGAAAGCTGCCACTCAGGTGGATAAAGTTGTTAAGAAGGCGTATGCTGTGTTATCTTTCATTAACAGAGGGATTGAGTTCAAGAGCTGTGAAGTTATGGTCCAGTGACAGTGACAGTGAGTTCAGCCACATCTGGAGTATTGTGTCCAGTTCTGGTCTCCTCATCACAGGAAAGATGTGGAAGCATTAGAAAAGGTGCAGAGGAGACTTACCAGGATGATGCCTGGAATGGAGGGAAGGTCTTATGAGGAAAGGTTGAGCAAGCTAGGGCTTTTCTCTTTCGAGCAACGAAGGATGAGAGGTGACTTGATAAAGGTGTACAAAATGATCAGAGGTATAATAGAGGAGACAGCCAGAGACATTTTCCTTGGGTGGAGGTAGCTATTATGAGGGGCATAGTTTTAAAGGGAGTGGAGGTAGATATAGGGGAGACGTCAGAGGTAGGTTCTTTACTCAGAGAGTGGTCAGGACGTGAAATGCATTGCCGGAGAGGGTAGTGGAGTCGGCCCTATTAGGGGCATTTGAGTGGCTATTAGATAGGCAAATGGATAATAGTATAAGGTAGGGGTGGAGGTTAGATAAACCTTAGGATTAGGGTAAAAGTTTGGCACATCGTGGGCCGAAGGGCCTGTACTGTGCTGTACAGTTCCATGTTCTATGCTTTAAATGGTTTGGCCCTAAATTTCAGACTTTGTCCCCTGGTTCTAGAATCTCCAACAGTTGAAATAGTTTATCTTTATCTATCCAGTCTTTTCCTGTTAATATCTTAATATCACCCCTTAACCTTCTAAATTCTGGTGAAAAATCAGCCTAATTTGTAAAATAGCCAGAGCTAGATCTCTCCTCATGGCTTAACTCCTGATGTCTGGTATCATCCTTTCAAATATATATCGCATTCCCTCTAAGGCATTGGAAACATTGGAAAATGTTTGGCTCATTTCACAGAAGGCTTTGCTGGGATCAGACGCAAGAACAGTTCCTCCTGGAGAGATAAATTAGTTCAGAATAGGTCACTTCAGTGCAAGTATTTTAGTTTGAAACTTCCAGACCATAAAATGATCAGAGAGAAACCTGAAGCATCTATTTCAAACCAAGAAAAATTAAAGTTCTTTTTTGAAGTATCAAAAATTAGCCATCTGTCATGTTTGAAAAGAGGTCAGCCAGGTGGACCTCATAGAATATGATTTCTCCAGTTGGACCAGGTTAATAACCCCAATCATAGTGCTCTGGTTGACAGATTATTCAGGAGTGTCAGAGGTTCTGCTCACTCAGAACTGACTCTGAAGAAGCTTGACCAGTGTCAAGCATTATGTACCTGTAAATAAAGGGTGACATGGTGGCAGGATACTAGCCTTCATGGAGCTATTTCATCAAATTCTCGAGCTTGGGAATTAAAGGAAACAGTTAAGTCAAAAGGTGACAGAGAAATGAAATCTTTGCTTTTCAGATATTATAAAGTGGTGGTTTTATGAACAGGTGAAATATTGTTTTGTTATATCTTTTACAATCTTGTTATGTTATGTTAAATTATGTTATCAAATTATGTTATTTGTAAATACCTTTTTTAATTATGTCTTCATTTCTTTTGTGTTGTCATCTTCTGTTTTATTGTCAAAGCCAAATATGCAAATTGCTAAAAAATGATCTATCAAGCCAGATTTCAGTATAGGATCTGACTAGTCCAGTCATGTCAGTTGTAACCACCAAACTAACATTTCAAATTTTCTTCTTTGGCTAAAAAGGTGCTTTGGAGCATCCCGTGGCTATGAAAAGTACGATATAAATGCAAGATTTTCCTTTTCATTTCAAAAACAACTGCATTGTACAACTGAGCTATTGCCAACTTGCAAGATGACATCTGCTTGATAAATCTGTGCATAGCAGATTGATTACTCTTCCTGATTTATTGATTAGCATTTTGAAATGGATGTGTGTTACAAAAGCTGAATGTTGTAGCGACCTTCAGAATAACTCGCAGTATCTTCCCAGTTTGGAATTTAATGGAGAGGAGGTTACAACAGGTGGAATCTTAATCTACATAAATACACAAAAATTCTTTGTGCCTGTTGTTCAGGCTAAGCCAAACACAAACCAAACCAATTTAGCAACAGGACAGCCGAAGACCACTCTTCTGAGGCATTGGTCCCACTGTTACACTTAAGAGTTTATTCTTTAAGCATTTCAGATACCAATTAAAACAAGTGTTAGGCACCTTGAAGCAGGGGACTAATTGAAAGGCTCAGTTCAGAAACTGTGCCATACTGCGTAGGAATGCATGGCCTGCTTAATGCTGAGTCAGAATCCAGGAGAGGACAGAACTAAATTTCTAATCCAGAGTTCCTCGGACAACTCTAGAAATCACCTTCTGCTTCTTTCTTATTCTGAGCACACATCACACAATGTGAAGGTCTCTCCTGAAACCTCAATGTGACATCTGTCCTATTTGACAGAGAAAGTTCTTACCCTGATTCAACTCAACTAGTCAATCACATCGAGGCAATATTGACTGTTTTCATAGGCTTTAACAAATAAATGGGCTTTCCTATCTTAAGTCACAGTTACTCTCCTCAAATGTCCTGCTTTTGGCCTTAGTCAAATAAAAGTCACTGTCCGAAGTTTATTTTGCCCCTGCAACTCTCCCTTTAGTCCTCAGATTCTTCTGCCTTGTGACCTCTTATCTTCCACAGAATCACAAACATTCCTTCTGTCCTTACCCAACACACCTGTTGTTCAAATCCTATCACGACTGAATGTTTCCAACTTTGATGAGAGGCTATCGACCTGAAATGCTTACTTTTTTTTCCCCTGAAATGCTGAAGCCTCAAAAAGGGAAATGCCAGGTATAAATGCAATCAATGCAACAAGGTACAACATAGAAGCATTGTATGATCTGAAATGAAGTATGGGGAGATTGCAATCGAGAGGCAAGAGATTGCCAGAATCTGTGTGATGGAGCACAGCTTTAAGAACATGAATTTCTCATGAAAACATATGCTCAAAATGCTCAGTAGGTTAGGCAGCAACTATAGACAGAGAAACAGAATGAACATTTCAGATCAATGATCTTTCATCATAACAGATATTTTGCCTGGTCACTTTCAGCAAATGTCAAAAGACTGCATGAAAGCCACTTTCAATCCATCATTTAGTCATTGAATGGGAGCACCAAAGCAGTTCGTGAAATAATCTTTTACAAATATGAAGACTAGCTAACTTTTCAGTACTCAACATTCCAAAAGCCAGGATCACTGTCAAGAAGCTGAGATCATTAAATCAAGTCTACACTCAGCAAATGCATTCACAACAATCAACAGAAAAGGCAAAGGTAGGTGCTTAGGGATTCATTTGTTAGCAATGTTTTTTTTTACGCATCTCAAAACCAAAAACTTCCAGTGCAGAAATCCCAGCTAGGGTTAGTCAGATCATGTAAGACTGCAAGTCAAAGTAATAATTAAAGAAAAAGTAGGACACAGATAATGTCAACAATTGCCATTAACTAGCATAATCCAATGATAAGCAAAAATCCATCTATAATATGTTAGGAAACCCAAGGGACAGGATATTGGTGTCCAACGAATAAAAATAGTGGGTGAATGGTAGAACAAGGGGGAGGTAGAAACCCACCTTGCATCCAAACCTGTCAATTTTATCATGGGCTGCTTTGATTAAGATTCCCCAAAATATTTTCACCAGTCATAATACCTGAAGGAAATTTAAACATGGTTCTCATCAAATTGCCATGTCACACAATCATGAGCATTAAAAAAAATTATGAACATCACAAGAGTCAAATGATTTGCAAGCATTAGCAGTCCTATGGCAGAGTAAAAGCTCTAAAATGAATTCAAAGTACCTTGAAGAAAGCATCACTCCTTTAATTCAAAACCCCGCAGGAGTGGATTAAAACTGGTATTTAACAGATTACTGATGAACAGCAATTAAATTGTTTTTGCTGCAGGAAACAGTAGAAAGCATTTGCTGTTGAAGACAAATAAAGGCAAACCCCAAAATGAGATTTAAAAAAAGCTACATACTACTGTTGCTGGAAATCAAATAAAATTGAGGTGAAAAGGTGAAAATCAATATCTGTTGTGCTTCTTCTACATCCTTAAAACAAGTGCTACGCAAAACATGCCTACCTAGAAGAAGTAGGGTGAACTGCACAAAATGTATACAGGAGCTGGTCTCAATGCCAGATTTGAGAAAAACAAATGCCTGTTCATAACATGATCAGCATATATGAATCCACGGTATTCTACCGCACATCTGGGGTGATCTTAAAGAGCTATCCATTTATTCCTAACCCCGGGTTAGCCCTTAGCCTTGATTTCACCCCCTCAAAAATTTGTCTCATTCAGCTTTGGAGAGTTAAATTTACTTCCTGCATCTTTGCATGCACTGCATTCCATTATATAATGACTAGCAATGTAATGATTGATGTAATTTTCCCATTTTCCGTTGAAGTGTTTTGTTGAGTGAGATTCATGGCATGCAGTTTCCCCATGACTCACAGCAAAGTTTCTCATGTAATCATGTTCTACTCTTCATCTCATCAATTATGCAATTTTTTTTGGTGCCCTTCCTTTGGAATCATATGGCAGGATTGGTAGAAGTGCTTGTTGCTGTCACTGAGACTCTCTGGTGTTTTCACAGCCGGTATTATATTCAATACGTAGCTGGGTAC
Organism: Stegostoma tigrinum; assembly: GCF_030684315.1. Lineage (NCBI taxonomy): Eukaryota > Metazoa > Chordata > Chondrichthyes > Orectolobiformes > Stegostomatidae > Stegostoma > Stegostoma tigrinum. The sequence goes on from NC_081373.1 coordinate 49,114,009, forward strand.
TACTTCAGATGTCACAAGCCAGGAGCTACCTCAATTTTTTTAAGCAAACACATGGTCCAGGAAGGAAATCTCTTTGGGCTTTGCCGACAGGGATCTGGAAAAACCGCCCTAATAGGTTTCTCTCTGCACAGATGCTTCCAGACTTGCTCAGCTTCTCTTAGCACTTTGTTTTATCTGTGAACAAACTTAATTTTGCAAACAGGATTTTACTTGCACTCAAAATACCTGCTCTGTCCTTTTCAGTGTCAGATCTGGTTAAGTTGCATTCACGTGAGAAATGAGACATGAGCAATTCCAAGGAAAGTGCAATAGTCAAGCACGACAGCTCATTCTCACAACCTAATTACTCTTTGACCACAGATAGGATTAGGCGACAATACCCGTTAACTGTGACATTCAGCGGCAGTCAAGCATGAGATGGAATACTTCCCACTGGCCTCAATGAGTGCAGCTCCAGCACTCAAGAAGCTGAACACAGTCCAGGACAAAGCAGCCCAATTGATTGGCACCACATCCACTTCTGACACTCAGTGTTAGCAGTGTGTCCCATCTACAAAATGCAGTGCAGAAATTTATCGAAGATTTTTAGTTAGCACCTCCAAACCCACAACCACTACCGTCTAGAAGGACAAAGGCGATAGGTACATGGGAACACCACCACTTACAAATTTCCTCTCCAGCCAATCACTATTTAAGATTTGGAAATATCTCACCATTCCCTCACTGTTACTAAATCAAAATGCTGGAACCCCCTCCCTAATGACATTGTAGGCCTATCCACAGCATGTATGCTGCAGCAGTTCAAGGTAGCAGTTCACCATTATCTTCTTAAGGACAAACAGGGACACAAATTAAATTTGGCCAGCCAGCAATGCCCATGTTCCAAGAGTGAATTAAAATAAAAACAGCTTGGATAGTGGCATTGCTGCTGAGACACTGTTGGTAGTGGACAATGAAGTCACCCTCCCAGAGGGCATTTTGCACACTTGCCATCCTCAGTGCTTCCTCCAAGTGGTGCTCAGTATGGAGAAGTACCAACTTATTTGCCACGGGAGGGTTACAATAACAATCAACAGAAAGTTTCCTTGCTTTTATTTAAGGCCATGAGACTTCATGAGGTTGAGGGTCAATGTAAGGAGGTCTTTGCAGGGTCAACAGACCTGAATTTTCCATTGTAGATTCCAGGCCCCCAGCTGATGACAAGTAGTCTGTCTAGTTTCATGCCCTTCTCTAGGCTTTTAGCAGTTGATACAACTGAGTAGCTCACTCGTTCATTTCAGTGGCATTAGTGAACAATTTTTTTTAGTAACAATTCATTCATGGTCATCATTAGAATTTTAATTCCAGATTTATAGTGAATTCAAATTGCTAAATCTGATTGGACTCAAACCTTGGTCCTCTGAAAACTTCCTAGGTCTCTGAATTACTAAACTAATGAGAAAACCACTCCACCACAACTTCCTACTAACGGTAACACTATTAAATGTCAAGGTGCAGTGGTTAGATCTTCTCTTATTGGAGACTACTCATTGTCGGGCACTAGTGTGACATTAATGTTACTTTCCATTTGTTATCCCAAACCTAGATATTATCCAGGTCTTCCTTAATTTTCACATGGACTGCTTCATTATCAGAGTAGCCATGAATGGTGCTGAACTTTTAATGGTCATATAATTGCACAATGTTTTCACTTTATTCCACAACCCCCAATGGCGCTATACCCTCCCAACGTAGAGGCCAGAAAGACCGTAACCCCCACTGCTGGAACACTGAGACCTTTTCTATTGTCCAGAAGATTCCACATTTAAATCCAGAATCAGCTATTACAGTTTTCATTCCCTCAGCAAGACATTGCAACACCTTGTCCACTTCTAGATAGTGTTTTGGTGAGCCTCTGACCTCTACTGACCAATCCCCACTCCCTCTACTGTGTTGGCAGTATAGGTCCAACAAAGCACTGGACACCACCCAGGCTGGTGCTTTAATTGTATTCTGACTGATCAACCGTAATCCTTGCACTCAAAGCAGGATATTGTGGCTCAATCATTGAACAACAAGGAGTATCCCCAGAGCCAAGCACCTGACTTTCCAGGGCCAGCCAGCCAGGCTAAAATCAGAGAAGACTTTCTCATGTTTTTTTGTCAATCATCTAGATGCATTGCACACTGGTTATCAACCTTCTCTGCCGTTTCTTGTTATTTTCCCCAACTAATAGTCCATGATTCTAAACAATACTAGAAAACCTCCTCTTAACCTGCCCTGCTGCAAGCGCAAACTCCAGCTTCTCTACTTTCTCCATAACTATAGGCTGCGCTATTTTCCCTGGAGCATCGGGGGCTGATGGATGACCTAATAGAAGTTTATAAAATCATGAGAGACATGAATAGGATGAATAGCCAAGGTCTTTTCCACAGGTTAGGGGAGTCCAAAACTAGAGGGCACAGGTTTTAAGTGAGAGGGGAAAGATTTAAAATAAGCCTAAGGAGCAACTTTTTCACGCAGAGGGTGGTGCATGTATGGAATGAACTGCCAGAGGAGATGGTGAAGGCTGGTACAGTTACAACATTGAAAAGCTATCTGGAAGGTTTAACAATAGGAAGGGTCTTAGAGGGATATCAGCCAAATGCTGGAAAATGGGAGGAGATTAATTTAGGGTATCTGGTCAGCATGAACGAGTTGGACTGAAGGGTCTGCTTCCATATTGTACATCTCTATGACTCTAACTGAAGTTACTCATTCCAGGTAGCACCCTGGAAAATCTCTTCCGCATGCCTTTGATATACCCTGCATTTGTTAGTGGTAGACTGGAAGATTGGGAGTGTTTCAGAAGTGAGCATAGGATGACAAGAAAAGGGAGAAATAAAGTGGGATAAAATAATAAATGCAAAATTAGAGAGCAAAAGCTTCTAGAAGTACATGAAAAGAAAGGTTGCTCATGTTATTATTGGACATTGAGGATGTGGCTTCAGAAAATGAGGAAAATATTTGGGAATATGAACAATTATTTTATATCTGTCTTCAAATTCACGGGTATGCAAATCATCCAATACATAGAAAATGGGAGGAAAGAAGTCAAAACAATCACTAGGGACAAAAATAAAGGTACTTTGTAATGGGTCTTAAGGCCAAACTGTCCCTTGATCTGACAGGATAACAAAGTGTGGAGCTGGATGAACACAGCAGGCCAAGCAGCATCTCAGCAGCACAAAAGCTGATGTTTCGGGCCTAGACCCTTCATCAGAGAGGGGGATGGGGTGAGGGTTCTGGAATAAATAGGGAGAGAGAGGGAGGCGGACCGAAGATGGAGAGAAAAGAAGATAGGTGGAGAGAAGAGTATAGGTGGGGAGGTAGGGTGGGGATAGGCCAGTCCAGGGAAGACGGACAGGTCAAGGAGGTGGGATGAGGTTAGTAGGTAGCTGGGGGTGAGGCTTGGGGTGGGAGGAAGGGATGGATGAGAGGAAGAACAGGTTAGGGAGGCAGAGACAGGTTGGACTGGTTTTGGGATGCAGTGGGGGGGAGGGGATGAGCTGGGCTGGTTGTGTGATGCAGTGGGGGGAGGGGACGAACTGGGCTGGTTTTGGGATGCGGTGGGGGAAGGGAAAATTTTGAAGCTGATGAAGTCCACATTGATACCATTGGGCTGCAGGGTTCCCAAGTGGAATATGAGTTGCTGCTCCTGCAACCTTCGGGTGGCATCATTGTGGCACTGCAGGAGGCCCACGATGGACATGTCATCTAAAGAATGGGAGGGGGAGTTGAAATGGTTCGCGACTGGGAGGTGCAGTTGTTTCTTGCAAACTGAGCGGAGGTGTTCTGCAAAGCGGTCCCCAAGCCTCCGCTTGGTTTCCCCAATGTAGAGGAAGCCACACCAGGTACAATGGATACAGTATACCACATTGGCAAATGTACAGGTGAACCTCTGCTTAATGTAGAAAGTCATCTTGGGGCCTAGGATGGGGGTGAGGGAGGAGGTGTGGGGGCAAGTGTAGCACTTCCTGCGGTTGCAGGGGAAGGTGCCAGGTGTGGTGGTGTTGGAGGGCAGTGTGGAGCGAACAAGGAAGTCACAGAGAGAGTGGTCTCTCCGGAAAGCAGACAAGGGTGGGGATGGAAAAATGTCTTGGGTGGTGGGGTCAGATTGTAGATGGCAGAAGTGTTGGAGGATGATGCGTTGTATTCAGAGGTTGGTGGGGTGGTGTGTGAGAACGAGGGGGATCCTCTTTGGGTGGTTGTGGCGGGGGCGGGGTGGGAGGGATGTGTTGCGGGAAATGCAGGAGATGCGATCAAGGGCGTTCTCGACCACTGTGGGGGTCAAGTTGCGGTCCTTGAAGAACTTGGACATCTGGGATGCGCAGGAGTGGAATGTCTCATCCTGGGAGCAGATGCGGCAGAGGTGGAGGAATTGGGAATAGGGGATGGAATTTTTGCAGGAAGGTGGGTGGGAGGAGGTGTATTCTAGGTAGCTGTGGGAGTTGGTGGGCTTGAAATGGACATCAGTTACAAGCTGGTTGCCCGAGATGGAGATTGAGAGGTCCAGGAAGGCGAGGGATGTGTTGGAGATGGCCCAGGTGAACTTGAGGTTGGTTGGAAGGTGTTGGTGAAGTGGATGAACTGTTCGAACTCCTCTAGGGAGCAAGAGGCGGCGCCGTCTACAGTTATCAATGTAACAGAGGAAGAGGTGGGGTTTGGGGACTGTGTATGTGCGGAAGAGGGACTGTTCCACGTAACCTACGAAGAGGCAGACATAGCTGGGGTCACTTGAGGTTGGGGTGGAAGGTGTTGATCACCCACCACCTCCGGATACAACGCATCATCCTCCGACACTTCCGCCATCTACAATCCGACCCCACCACCCAAGAGATTTTTCCATCCCCACCTTTGTCTGCCTTCCGGAGAGACCACTCTCTCTGTGACTCGCTTGTTCGCTCCACACCGCCCTCCAACCCCACCACACCCGGCACCTTCCCCTGCAACTGCAGGAAGTGCTACACTTGCCCCCACACCTCCTCCCTCACCCCCATCCCAGGCCCCAAGATGACTTTCAATATTAAGCAGAGGTTCACCTGAACATCTGCCAATGTGGTATACTGTATCCATTGTACCCCGTGTGGCTTCCTCTACATTGGGGAAACCAAGCGGAGGCTTGGGGACCGCTTTGCAGAACACCTCCGCTCGGTTCACAAGAAACAACTGCACCTCTCAGTCGCAAACCATTTCAACTCCCCATCACATTCCTTAGACGACATGTCCATCATGGGCCTCCTGCAGTACCACAATGATGCCACCAGAAGGTTGCAGGAACAGCAACTCATATTCCGCTTGGGAACGCTGCAGCCCAATGGTATCAATGTGGACTTCACCAGCTTCAAAATCTCCCCTCCCCCGACTGCATCCCAAAACCAGCCCATCCTGTCTCTGCCTCCCTAACCTGTTCTTCCTCACACCCATCCCTTCCTCCCACCCCAATCCGCACCTCCATTTCCTACCTACTAACCTCATCCCACCTCCTTGACCTGTCCGTCTTCCCTGGACTGACCTATCCCCTCCCTACCTCCCCACCTATACTCTCCTCTCCACCTATCTTCTTCTCTCTCCATCTTCAGTCCACCTCCCCCTCTCTCCCTATTTATTCCAGAACCCTCACCTCATCCCGCTCTCTGAAGAAGGGTCTAGGCCCGAAATGTCAGCTTTTGTGATCCTGAGATACTGCTTGGCCTGCTGTGTTCATCCAGCTCCACACTTTATTATCTTGGATTCTCCAGCATCTGCAGTTCCCATTATCTCTGACACCCTTGATCTGACAGCTTGCATTGTCTGATATTAAGTGGCTGTAGAGACAGTCTGCACATTGGTTGTAATCTTCCAAAGTTCCGGAAAGATCCCAATGGATTGTAAAACTGTGAATGAAAAACCTCTCTTCAAGAGTGTAGGAAAGCAGAAAGTAGGAAAGTACAGTCAATTAGTGTTTCATCCAGCAGTGGAGAAATGGAAACTTGTATAATCAGGCAGAGTGAGGACGGTTTCGTGAAGAAGTTACATTATCTGTGTTTGACAGATTTGTTAGACTCCTTTGATGATGAACAGATGAATAAAAAAGAGGAACCAGTAGATCCAGTGCATTTGTATTTCTAAATGTCATTTGATAAGATGTCACATTAAAAGTTATTGCACAAGGTAAGAGGTAATGGTGTATGAGATGAAATATTAACAAGGATAGAAAATTGGGTAACAAACAAAGAGAGTCAGTATTAAATAAAAAGTAATTTTCAGGATGCCAAACCATAACGAGTAGAATGCTTCATGGATCATTGCTGAAACCTCAATTAGTTATGGTCTATTTCAAAGACTTGGAATGAAGGGATTTGCTATTATAATCAATTTTTCTGACTTCAAAATTGGATTGGTAAGCAAGTTGTGAGGGGATTATAAAGTGCATGCAAAGGAATATCATTAGATTTAGTAAGCAACAAAAAAAGGCAGATTAAGTATCATGCGAAAAAGTGACAGAGTTCTGTTTCAGCAGAAAATTCGAAAAGCAGAATATTAGCTAAATTGAGCGAGCCTGCAGAATGCCACAGTGCAGTTGAATCTGGGTAAATCATCTTTGTACATTAATCACAATCAGGTAACAATCGGGTAATCACAGCAAGAATAAAATTAGAAATATTGACTTTTGGTGCAAGGGAGTTGGAGTGTAGAGTTACTGAAGTCTTGGTACAACTGCACAGCACACCGGGGAGAATGCAAATAACTGGCTTCAGGTTGGCCTCCCAAATTTGAGGGATATATTGTGTTGGAAGCAGTTCAAAAAGACTGATTCTTGGGATTAAGTGGCTATCTCGTAAGGAAAGGCTGAGTAGATTTGCCGTATTCTCAATGTGGTTGAAAAGAATGAAAGGTGAAATTTATTGAAATTTGAAAGGTTCTGAGGAGGTTTTATAAGATATATCTTAAGAGGATGTTCCCTCTCATGGGAGAAATCAAAAACTTGGCAGTATAGTTTTGAAATAAGTTATCCTCCATTGAAGGGTGATAAGGACTAATTTATTCTCTCAGAAAGTGTTTTGGAATGTTCTTCTCTAAAGAGCAACGAGGGGACTGAGAATCGAATCTATTCAAAGCTGGGTTTGACAAACTTTTCATCTACAAGGCAAGAGAGTTGAAGATGGTAGGCTGGAAAGAGGAGTTAAAGATGTAATCAGACAAGCCATGATCTTACTGAAGGGTCAAGCAGACTTGAGGAAGTAAGTGGTCTGCTCATGTTCTTATTTCTTATGATCTAATATCAGAGCATAAGAAGCCGGTCAGGCACTGCTCATTGAGATTAATTTAGCAACTACAAGATGAATATTAGGTGCCCTTTATCTTCTTCTTAAACAGTTTTCAGGAATGCAGCCAGCCTCCTGGGCAAGCCACAAATACCTTTACTGTCCACTCCACCATCAAAAAGTTAATTTTCTTCATTTTGCAAGCTGCCCTGGGAACATTTTGCAGCCATCAGCAGCTTACCTCAGTATTTAGACAAGGCCCATGGTCCAATTTAATTGTGTTTCTCGCCTCTATTTTCAGATGTGCCATATTCATCCAATGATTCTCAACCAAAAGATTCCAACACTGGGTCAGTGAAATTTTAAAAAAGCCCCAACAATTTTATTTGCTGTCAGGCCCATTGAACATCTGTAAAAGTTCCTGCTTTTACTCCCACTAAATAACTTTTAACAATAACATGAAGGCCATAACTTGACTGAACAGGCTTTAGAATTTTCTCTTTTGAAAAAAATGAGATAGAGGGAAAGATTTTAACCATGGGCCTCAGATCACTAAAATCAGAACCCACAGACAATAATCATTGGGAGTCTGATTGCCACAAGGATACTTCTGAATGCAGCTTCCTAAATGGCCATTGAGTCTGTAGCCTTATAAAAGACAGCAAGGAGGATACTGTAGCTCCAGAGCCTGGTCAGGAGAGGTAGCCACTGTTGAAGTAGCTTTTGGCATGCGAACAATCTTCAAAAATGGAGGCATCAGCAATGGGATGGATGTCAGCTGCAGGCTATTTTTAAAATATTGGACAACCAAGAGTGCAACAAGCTGAAAATGGGAGCAAAGGCTGAAACAAGCTGATAATGGGTACGAAAATCCTGCCTGTGGAATGTTTACAGCACAGGGGTAAAGTTCTCTTCATCCAATGGCCCTTCGGACTGTTCCTGAGCAGGTGTCTGCATGAAACTGGCAGTCCCTCTAAATCATCCCTAGAGAGCTTTAGCTATTTATCTGGTCCCAGTGTGGAAAACATTGCTAGCAGTGAGAAAGTATCAGAAAGCTGTTTTGACACAACAGCCCATGTTTCTTTTGTTGCCAGGCAGCCATGCCTTCAGTTTCAGAATAGAAAACCCTGTCATTTTCCCCCACAGGCAAATTGAGCCCAAGTTTAGCAGCCTAAGCGCAAGGAGAATCAGCATTGTAATATTTCAAGTCATTGACCATTTAATCAGAACTGGAATATGTTGGAGATTTAATAGGATAATAGAATACAGAGGAAGGAGTAAAAAGCTATGGTGTGAGGAAAGAACATGCAACATTGTGTTAAGTTGGAGAGCAATAACAATTAAATGACAAAAGGCAAGATGATGGAAAGCAAAAAAGGGTGGTAGGTCCGGCAGCATCTGTGGAGGAGAAAACAGAGTTAACGTTTCGGGTTCTGAGGAAGGGTCACCAGACCTGAAATGTTAACTCTGTTTTCTCCTCCACAGATGCTGCCAGACCTGCTGACTTTTTCCAGCAACTTTGTTTTTGTTCCTGATTGACAGCATCCGCAGTTCTTTTGGTTTTTAAAAAATGGGTGGTAACCGGGCAAGAAAGAAATAATATTCGGCTTCAGAGTAAGTTTACATCACAAATAGCAGGAATAGGGGGACGGTTATCTTATGAACTCAGGTTGGATAAGTTAGGCTTGCATGTACTAGAGGTTAGAAGAGTAATTGTTTATTAGATTGCAACATACAAGATCCTGAGCGGTTTTGATCGGATACATATGAACAGTATATTTCCTCTTATAGGAGAATCTAGAACTAGGATCTAGTTCTAGAATCTAGAACTCTAAAAACCAGGGGTCCCCAGTTGAAATAGAAACGATGTGATGTTCCTTTCTTTTAGACCTTCATGGCCAAGATTCCCCAGGCTGCTCAGCTGCTTTGATGCTCTGCACACAACAATCGCCAAGCCAATGTGGAGTGCAGCATTGACTTCTGGCTCTGCAAGTCACTGCCATGCATGGGCATTGGGGGTTTGCACAGAGAGAGAGAGAAAAAAAAATACAGGGAACGCTTCTCATGAGTGTTTGGAACCCTCTTCCTGAAAAATTGTGCTGGAAGTAGAGTCCGAGAGTATTGTTAAAGGCAGAGATGGATAGATTCTTGTTAAGCAAAGGAGTAGAAGTCTAAAGTTGGGGTAGGCAGGAATACATACAGGGTTGCAATTAGATCAGCTGCGATCAATGGTGAAGCAAGTTTGAGGGGCTCAATACCATACTTCTGCTGCTGATTCATAATGTTTGTAGCAGAATCGTGGAGTAGAACGGACCATACAAAAATTAGGAGTGAAGACCTTGAGATTATGGGGGGGAAAATGATGAACTGACACCAAGAATGTAGACCACCAGTGAGGATCCCACTCCAATTATGGCTAAAGTTCAAAGATTTTAAATTCAGTGTTAAGACTGGATGTCTGTACTGTGACCAACAGAAAAATGTAGTACGGTTCTTCAAGCTTACGATGAACTTAAAATGAGATAACAAGGCAAGAGAAATTAGTGGCAATGGGATGGGTAATTTAAGCGGCCCAGACTTCAGTCTTGCTTCCTTTTCCACAGATGTTCTCTGGCCCATTTAGCATTTACAGCATTTTTAATTTTCACTTCAGAATATTGCTTTGTTTTGAATATTGTTTTTTTTTCAAAAGTGGAAGTAGTAATCACTCACATTTGGCTTTCCTTGCAGCATTAATAAATTGACCGCACAGTGTGGAATCACTTGATGGCTAGACCAGGTATGGATAGCATGCATCGAACAAAATGGTATCTTTCATGGAGTCAGCACACAAATTGACAGGCTAATTGAATTCAGTTTCATGATTTGCAACACTAAGATTGCTCACTTGACAGGTGGATTGCAGGTCCTGTACTAACAATCACTACACTTAGTATGGCAGGGCACCTGGAGTAGAAGCAGTTAGAAAGGTGAAAGGTAAAATGATTTCCATTGGGTGGTCTTTGTTACTCCCTTGTGTCTTGACAAATCAATACTGTGTTCCAAGATCTAATGGAGTGAAAAATTGACAAGCTGTAATTAATTGTAAAGAAGTTAAATCAGACCAGCTGCTTTCTAATGCTGTCAATTTTGCCTGGAGTTCTGGGAAAAAAAAACAGAAATCTACATAAATTATTTTGCTTATTATTTAAAATTTAGAGAACTGCAGTTTGCTGCAATGTGACATACAATAAGTATTAATCTTGAGTTGTCACATTTATGGATTGCTGAAACACATTTTTAGCATAAGAATTTATTTAGATTACCAATATCTTTCAAAAGAATTAACCTGCTATTTTGTTTTCCTTTGATGTTTCACAATCCTAAATTTATGTTTAAAACTCTTGCTGACATGGGAAATGAGTGGTTTTCTTCAAAAGTTATTCATATTATTTCCCAGAAATTAAACAGATCTTGAAAGTAAAACACACCTATCTGAACAAGTAGCTTCCCTCAATACAGAACGTTATCTTCTCTACTCCTTTTCTGTTTCTTTGAAAAGTGTAAATAAATAAATCAGTGACCTTGAGAAAAACATAAGGCAACTTTACATGCAAACCCTATCCTCTCATGTCGCAATCTAGCAAAGAACAGATGTTAAACTGTTGCTGCAGAACATTCCATCTGCTTAAAAAGAAAGATACTGAACAGTCCTGCAAGCTACGGTTTAGTAACGTGCTTTAAGTATTTGCAAGGGGACTATGTGGGAAATGAATGCAGATAAATTACTTACACATCAAATGCTGCAGCTTCCAAGTTTCATATCCTATTAGAATTCATGAGTGTATTATGATGGTAATAGTAAGTTTTGCTGTATAATATTTCATTGTAGATTTAATTGGCAATAACTATTGGTAAATTTACTGATTTCAAACGGTAATTTCTGAGAAGCATTAAAGATGCACTGAGGTCAAACAACATAACGGTGCTAAATCACTTTCAACAAAAACAAAGTTCTGGCAACAATGCGATCATAGAAATTTCATAATAAAAACTAGAAACCTGACATTTTATATGGAACACCAACTCAACTGAATCTATTTCATTCCTAACTTGACAATGGGAAGTTTGACCAGCAATATAACTGCTCTCTCAGTCAGCCACAGAAAAAGAATTAACCTTTTCTTTGTGATTGGAATTGTGTATTTGTGACTCAAGTGAAGTGAAGTACAAAAGTATGTCTTTTCCTAAATTGCTAGGTTAAATTCTCTGATTCTGTGCCCCAAGCAGGAAGCCATGCTTAAAATGAATACGGGTCAAGTAACCGACAATGTACTGCTGGTGCTCTCTCTCTCCAATACATGCTGCTTCTGAGTGCAGATCCCCCTTGGCAATATGGGGTCGGTAAATTCATCCTATGCTCTAAACACACAAAGAAAGCCTTTTCCTTACCCAGTACAGGAACACAACAGTTTTCTTTTGATTCTGATGTGGAAGCTGCCTTTCATCAGCACAAGTTGTCATCACTTTAGTTCTTACTTTGTTTCCCATATTCAAACTTGACTATGGTAATTGAAATAACTGCACAGAGGCTGGTATGCCATCGTCATGTCACCTTTTTTCATATGTGCACAGTACACTGGCTATGCCCAGCCAGCTCAGAGTCAATTCCCAGGATTGAGGAGATTCTTTACTCTCCTGTTTGTATTGGTTAGCTAGGTCCTCCTAATTGGACCAATCAAGGATCTTTGTCAGCGAGGTCAACCTGGTTCCAATAACTACATCCCTCCTCACCTAAGCCTGGGGATGTAGGCCTGGACTTTCTCTTGGCGATTTTCCAGCAATGTTTTCACCCCAGCTCTGGTTCCCCTGATTCAGACTCTGACATGGGCGGTGCGTACCAGACCAGGGCCCGTCTCTTGGATCTGGAGCATTACAGGAGAATTTCCTCCTCTCCTTCTGGCGGTAATGGTATCGAGGCTGCATCCATCGTGGACTCCAAACTTGCCTTGACACTAGACGGAGGGGGTGAATTCACGGTTTCTTACAGACCTTTGAGCAGACAGGGTAGGTTTAGCTCCTGCCCCATTTGCGAGGTGACAGCTTTTAGGTGATCCAAGCATTTGTTCAGGACTGTATCACCTGCCTGAACTTTGTAAGTGACTGGACCTGACTTCGCATCAACCTCACGTCGTACTCATATCATAGAACATGGAACAATACAGTACAGAACAGGCCCTTCGGCCCTCGACACGAGAACTAATCTAAGCCACTCCCCCTACACTATCCCATCATCATCCACATGCTTATCCAAGGACTGTTTAAATGCCTCTAATGTGGCTGAGTTAATTACATTGGCAGGCAGGGCGTTCCACGACCTTACCACTCTCTGAGTAAATAACCTGTCTCTGACATCTATCTTAAATCTATCACCCCTCAATTTGTAGCTATGCCCCCTTGTACAAACTGAAATCATCATCCTCGTAAAAAGACTCTCACTGTCCATCCTATCTAATCCTCTGATCATCTTGTATGCCTCTATTAAATCCCCTCTTAGCCTCCTTCTCTCCAATGAGAACAGACCCAAGTCCCTCAGCCTTTCTTCATAGGGCCTGTGCTCCAGACCAGGCAACATCCTGGTAAATCTCTTCTGCACCTTTTCCAATGCTTCCACATCCTTCCTGTAATGGGACGACCATAACTGCAAACAATATTCCAAATGAGGCTGCACTAGCGTTTTGTACAGTTGCAGCATGACATCCCGACTCCGGAACACAATCCCTCACCAATAAAACCTAACATACCGTAAGCCTTCTTAACAGCACTATCAACCTGGGTGGCAACTTTCAGGGATCTATGTACATGGACACCAAGATTCTTCTGCACATCCACACTACCAAGAATCTTTCCACTGACCCAGTATTCTGCCTTTCTATTATTCTTCCCTAAGTGAATCACCTCACATTTATCCACATTGAACTCCATTTGTCACCTTTCAGCCCAGTTCTGCAGTTTATCCAAGTCTCCCTGCAACCTGCAACATTCTTCCACACTGTCCACCACTCCACCGACTTTAGTGTCATCTGCAAACTTACTAACCCATCCACCTATGCCTGCGTCGTCATTTATAAAAATGACAAACAGCAGTGGTCCCAAAACCGATCCTTGAGGCACACCACTAGTGACCTGACTCTAGGCTGAATATTTTCCATCAACCACCACTCGTTGCCTTCTTACAGAAAGCCAGTTTCTGATCCAAACTGCTAAATCTCCCTCAATCCCGTGCCTCTGTACTTTCCCCATTAGCTTACTATGTGGAACCTTATCAAAGGCTTTACTGAAGTCCATGTACACCATGTCAACTGCCCTTCCTTCATCCATATGCTTGGTCACCTTCTCAAAAAAGTCAATGAGGTTTGTGAGGCATGACCTGCCCTTGACGAATTCATGCTGACTATCTCCAATCAAATTGTTGCTTGCTAGATGATTATACATCCTATCTCTTATAATCCTTTCCAAAACTTTTCCTACAACAGACGTAAGGCTCACAGGTCTATAATTACCTGGGTTATCCCTACTGCCCTTCTTGAACAAGGGCACAAGATTTGCAATCCTCCAGTCCTCTGGTACTAAACCTGTAGACAATGAGAACTCAAAGATCAAGGCCAAAGGCTCCGCCACCTCCTCCCTAGCTTCCCAGAGAATGCTCGGAATAATCCCATCCAGCCCAGGGAATTTATCTACCTTCACACCTTCTAGAATTGATAACACCTCCTCCTTACTAACCTTAATCCTTGCACTTCTACTAGCCCATAACTCAGTCGTCTCCTCTACAATATTCTCCTCTTCCTCACTGAAAACAGATGAGAAATAATCATTTAGCACCTCTCCGATCTCCACAGGGTCCACACATAACTTCCCATTTCTGTCTTTGACTGGCTCTATTCCTACCCTAGTCACCCTCTTATTCCTCAAATACCTATAGAAAGCTTTAGGGTTCTCCTTTATTCTACCTGCCAATGTCTGCTCATGTCCCCTCCTTGCTCTTCTTAACTCTCTCTTTAAATCCTTCCTAGCTAATCTGTAACTCTCCATTGCTTCATCTGAACCATCTCGTCTCATCGTCACATAAGCCTCCCTCTTCCACTTAACACGAGATACAATTTATTTAGTAAACCACGGTTCCCTTACCTTATCGCTCCCTCCCTGCCTGACAGGTGCATACCTATCAAGGACATGCAATATCTGTTCCTTAAACGAGCTCCACATTTTGATTGTCCCCATCCCCTGCATTTTGCTAACCCATTCTATGCCTCCAAAGTCTTGCTTAATCGCATTATAATTGCCCTTCTCCCATCTATAACGCTTGCCCTGTGGCATGTTCCTATCCCTCTCCATCGCTAAACTAAACATAACTGAATTATGGTCATTCTCTCTAAAGTACACACCTACGACTAAATCAATATCGGGCCATTTCCATGGTTCCAGCACCAAACTCTGTCTCCAATTAAATTGTCTCTCTCACTTAGAGATGGCATGTGGCATTCGTGCTGCCATTTCACCTCCCCCCCCCAGTTCTAGGAGTATTGAGTTTGATCTGGTGCAGAGTCTTCTCCCCATCAGTGACTCCACTGGAGCTATCACTATTGTTGCATGTGAGGTGGTCCTATAATCAAACAGGAATCGGGACTGTTTGGTATTGAGTGACGCAGTAGGCTGCTTCTTTAATCCTGCCTTCAATGTTTGGACCCCTCTTTCTGCCAGACCATTGGGCGATGGATGGTATGGAGCTATCCTTATGTGCTGAATGCCATTTGACTTTAAGAAATATGAAAATTCCCTGCTGGTAAATGACATCCCATTGTCTGAGACCAATACTTCTGGGAGTCGGTTTATCACAAGCGATGCTCACATCATCTCAATTGTCATCTTCCCTGAGTTTGCCAAACAAACTTTATGCACATCCAACCACTTTGAATGGATGTCCACAATGACCAGGAGCATTCAGCCCAAAAACAGACCGTCACAAATCGACATGTGAACGAGTACAGGGTTTATCCAACCATTCCCATGAATATAGGGCTGCTGCCGGTGGCAATCTTTGTTCTTGTTGGCACTTTGGTCACTACTCCACTAACACAACTATGCTGGCTTCCAGCCCTACCATACAACTTCTTGCTAGCACCTTCATTGTGAAAACCCCAGGTGACCCTGTTGGAGTTCAGCCAGTACCTGGCAGTGATATTTACTCAGGACAATCATTCTAGCTCCCCACAGTAATATGCCATCCTCTATGGTGATCTGGTCTTGGCAGGTCCAGAAAGATTTCAATCCTGGTTGCAATGGCCCTTCCATTTCCCCATTACCAACAGTTGATTTACTTTCGCCAGGACAGGATCTTTTGGTGTCCACATTTGGATATTGTCAGTGGTGACCGAAAAAGTTTAAAAACAGAATGAACTGTTCCGGGGAGGCACCATTGATGGAGTATCTGCCAGTGGGATGTTGCTCAAGGCATCCACATTAGACACTTGTCTTCTGGGATGATGTTCTAACTTGCACTTGTATGCGCTGAGAATAAAGGTCCAGCGCTGAAAATTATCAGGAGCTATGGGCAGCACCTCAGCCCTAGCAGGAGCTTGCGATCTGTTACAATGACAAATTTTTGTCATTGCAAGATACTGGTAGAACTTTCTCCCACCAAAGATGACCGCCAAACATTCCTCCTCTGACTAATGCAGAATGCAGAAATGCCCAGATAATGTCCAATAAGCGTATGCTATTTGGGGGTTCCTCTGCATTGGGCCAACGGTGAGCCAACACTACCGGGTATGGGGTACTGTGTGGGGAGGCATCGCATGTCAGTGCCACCTCTCACTTCGGATTGTAGTGGGCCAACACTTAAATGATAATAGTTGCATTTTTCTCTTCCCTAAAGGCTACATATTGTTTACGCAGCCATTTCCGAAGCGGACCCTTTTTCAATAGGGGGTGCAACTGTGCCATGATGGGCCTTGTCAGATGCCCTTGCTGTCTCGAGTCCATATACCAGCAACAACTACAATAGCTTGCTGGCTCAGTCATCCACAGCACAGTCATACGAATCCAGCTTCCCAAATAAAGGCATGATGCTTACTCCAATTCCAGGATAGCTGTTGTAAACGAATGTTCTTCAGCAGGTACTGTTTTCTCCCTGAAATAACAGCACCGAAGCATGCATCACATCACCAAGTCACCCTTTATTTACTGCCTACCGTAGCTGGCCAGGTCGGAGTCAGTCCCCAGAACTGATGAGATTCTAAATCCCCGTTCATATATTTTTCAAAGTATAGATATATACAGCATCATAAAAGTATGTGCCTTATCATAATTGATTGATTGCTTCCTCTTGCTAATGTTGCTCTTTATTTTCCTCAATACTGACCTCAAATGTATTCAGCACATGTTGGCATACAGTCATTAGTTCATTGAGACCCTTACAAAAAGGCTCCACAGATGGAATTGCACCACTTCCAGGACGGATTTCTGTCTCCCTTCAATTGTTGCCTATTTGTATTAGTCAGCCTGGGCTTCGTGATTGGCCCAGGTTAACAACCCTATTCAAGGATCTCGTAGTCAATGAGGTGCACCTAGTTCCAATCGCTACAATAATGTATAACTGAAAACCTCATCAGACTCACCTTCAGGGGCCTTTACACTTTAAATCATGACAGCACAACATTATTGTAGAATTATTCATATTCACTTAATGGCAGACAAAATGATCAGAAATGGAAATAAGTTCAGGAATTATAAATCCTCAATTGCAGCGGATGTGGACAAATTAGCATAAGGACCTGCAGGAAAAGAAAAGGTGGTAACTACTCTGATATGAACATATTAGATTAGATGCAATAGTAGGTAATGCCTCAATCTGTTCTGCCATTCGATGCAATCATGGCTGACGTAACTGTGGTCTGAACTCCACTTTAATCCCTGCTCCCAATACCACACACACACACACACACACACACACACACACACACACACACACACACACACACACACACACACACACACACACACACAGAAAGAGAGGGTTATATCACTAATCCATACGTACATCTGGTTGGACTTTCATCCCTAAAATGAATGAAGTATATCACAAACAGACGGGATTTTGTTGCTCAAACGCTCCTGAAGATTTAATCTTAATGCCAGGTTTCAACATTTGCTCCATGTCTGTCATTGTAAGTTTGGAACAAAAACAAAGTTGCTGCAAAAGCTCAGCAGGTCTGGCAGCACCCGTGAAAGTAAAAAACAGAGTTAATGTTTCAGGTCTGGTGACCCTTCCTCAGTCATCAGGCCCGAAATGTTAATTCTGTTTTTTCCCCTTCACAGATGCTGCTAGACCTGCTGAGCTTTTCCAGCAACTTAGTTTTTGCTCCTGATTTATAGCATCTACAGTTCTTTTGGTTTTTATTGTAAGTTTGGAATTGGAACACAGTGGCACTACTAATGGTGCAGAACAGGACAGTACCTCACACACTCTTATTCACGACTACTAGCACAAGTCCACATATCTGTGGCTTAAGAAGTGAATTCCCTCAAGTTACAGTGCACAATTGATGAGGAGAAAGAAACGATGGCAGAAGACAAACGACAGTTTGCAACCTAATTGGCAAGAAAAGAGTCATCAACTTTTGGAAATTGAATAATATGCTGCCATTGCTGTACTGAGAGATAAACAATTTAACATGCTGAAGGAGGCCATTTTTCCCATCATGTATATGCTAGCTCTTTGACAGAATGATCTAAATAGTCTAAATTTTCCATTTATTTACCATAGCCCTCGTATCTTCATTTGCTCTCCTGGTAGAAACTACTAATATTATGTAATTGCCAGCAAATTTAGTGAATAAACTGGGAGCTTTTTCAAAGAAGCTGCTTTCAGGGGAATTGAAGACTGTATCTGAGAGAGGCTTACCGTATCACTATGGTGAGTCAGAATTTTGTGGGTGTTTTGATGTACATCTGCAAACAAGATCACTAGATGACGTAACTGAAAAATTCTGAAAAAAAGTGATTCAGTAATCCTTGGAATTTTGTCAATTTCAGGACAAAACAAAATAGGACTGTCTAATTTTAAAACTCTTCTACAGTACTTAATTGTGCTTTTCTTGAATGTCTATTACAATGCTATTCCAGCTTAGGTGGTCTACAAGTGTGATGATTTCTTCCTCAAGAGGGCAGGAGCATCTGTGAGAATCCAACGTTAAATATAGTCCTTGGCTCCATGTCATAAAGAAGATATAGAGACAATGAAGAAGGCGCACAAAAGATTCTCTAGGTTGATACCAGAAACGAACTTTGGAATTATCTGAAAATTCCGAACAGATCAAGCAAGCTCCTTTCTCCAAAAGATCAAAAAAGTGAAGTCTGAGGGATATCCTGATATAGGACTTTAATGATTATGAAAGTGTTTAATACTGTAGACACTGAAATTAAATTCCCTTTCGGCAGCCCAAAAGTGAGAGGTCACAAATGCAATATGATCTCTAACAAATCCCTTAAAAAAAATTCTGTAGGCAAAGTGGTGAGTCTAGAATTTACATACTGTTCGCATTAAAAAAAGAGACATGCTATACTTGTCTAAGCTTTGCATCTTGTCCTTGTCAGGACAGAATTACAAGAATACTAAATTTCAACAGAAACCATTTATAACTACTTCTACTATACAAATTAAAAGTGCCGGAGAAGTTCAGCAGGTCTGGCAGCATCTCCAGACAGACAAACAGTAAAACGTTCAAGTCCGATATGATTTCTTCTGAAGGTGACTCTGTTTCTCCAGCATTTGTCCCCCCGCACTCCCCCCCACCACTTCCCCACTGATTTCCAATCACATACTTCACCTTTATAAAGCTTTATGCTAGATGTGGAATGGCTGCAGTTTTGTTGGTAAACTGACTGTTTGGAGAATACACCAGGGGTAGGTTAATACAGGTTTTTGTTTAAACTCAAACTAACTGAACTGGTGATAATGGGAACTGCAGATGCTGGGGAATCCAAGATAATGAAATATGAGGCTGGATGAACACAGCAGGCCAAGCAGCATCTCAGGAGCACAAAAGCTGACGTTTCGGGCCTAGACCCTTCATCAGAGAGGGGGATGCGGTGAGGTTTCTGGAATAAATAGGGAGAGGGGGGAGGCAGACCGAAGATGGAAAGAAAAGAAGATAGGTGGAGAGGAGAGTATAGGTGGGGAGGTAGGGAGGGGATAGGTCAGTCCAGGGAAGACGGACAGGTCAAGGAGGTGGGATGAGGTTAGTAGGTAGGAGATGGAGTTGCGGCTTGGGGTGGGAGGAAGGGATGGGTGAGAGGAAGAACAGGTTAGGGAGGCAGAGACAGGTTGGACGGGTTTTGGGATGCAGTGGGTGGAGGGGAAGAGCTGGGCTGGTTGTGTGGTGCAGTGCGGGGAGGGGTCGAACTGGGCTGGTTTTGGGATGCGGTGGGGGAAGGGGAGATTTTGAAGCTGGTGAAGTCCACATTGATACCATTGGGCTGCAGGGTTGCCAAGCGGAATATGAGTTGCTGTTCCTGCAACCTTCGGGTGGCATCATTGCGGCACTGCAGGAGGCCCATGATGGACATGTCATCTAAAGAATGGGAGGGGGAGTGGAAATGGTTTGCGACTGGGAGGTGCAGTTGTTTATTGGGAACCGAGCGGAGGTGTTCTGCAAAGCGGTCCCCAAGCCTCCGCTTGGTTTCCCCAATGTAGAGGAAGCCACACCGGATACAGTGGATGCAGTATGAACCTCTGCTTAATGTGGAAAGTCATCTTGGGGCCTGGGATAGGGGTGAGGGAGGAGGTGTGGGGGCAAATGTAGCATTTCCTGCGGTTGCAGGGGAAGGTGCCGGGTGTGGTGGGGTTGGAGGGCAGTGTGGAGCGAACAAGGGAGTCACGGAGAGAGTGGTCTCTCCGGAAAGCAGACAGGGGTGGGGATGGAAAAATGTCTTGGGTGGTGGGGTCGGAACTGTTTCATTTGACTTACGATGGGCAAAGCACCAAGGCACAACTGTTCCCCAAACTTTTGTTTAGTTAAAAAAATGTATGATTGTCGGAAGTCTTTAACCAATACTCGCTTCCCATGTAGTCCAAATTTGATATGCTTGCAATTGTTTTGGTGAGCGCAGGATAAAACGCTTAGACAGCTTATCACCTCTTCAGCAATGGTTAAGTATGTGGGACCCCATTATGTGTCTCTACTACACCCAACATAAAAGGAATAGTTAAAAAAGCACGAGACTGAGATGAATAGAATAGGTGAAAGTACTCATGGAGCATTAAGCGATAGTTGGACCAAATGGGCTGTTTCTTTGCAAAGTAACACAAACTACAGTAAATGTTTTTGTGCAATGGTAATTTTTAGTTCTGTGGCCTGCAAATCCACTCAATTTTAGGTGCAACATTGTACGTTAAGAAAATAAAAAAAACTGTTGTCTGCCTAAGCAGTACTTTTTTTTCCCTGAGAGTGAGTGTGATTAAAGAGAGCTTTGGCTGCCAGCCAGATCATAAGAACATACTATCTTGAAAGCCGCAACATTTATTGCAACAATGAACAGTCTTTATTGCCAAGTGAAACTGCTATAAAGAACTAAATATTTCCCCACAGGAGATAACTGAAAACACTTGGGAGATTTAAAAAATACGCTAAATTACTTTGATCCAGCAATCTTACCTTTAAGAAGGTTTGTAACACCAAGAAAATTGGCAGAAAATTACTTGTGTGGCTGCAAGAAATTCAGCTTAAGAATGAGGTGGAAGAGTTACAGTTTTATTTATGGTATGCTAGAATGGCATCACATCATTTAAATATAAAAACCATTGTAACAGTTCTCAATCTATAAACAGTGAAGATTTAAATCAAATCTTTTAACTTTAAATTATAGAACTACTGTATAATGTGTGCCAAGATTATAAGCTTGTTCATAAAGAACATGGTTATTATCATAGTCTCCGTTTCACACAGCCATAAGTAATAGATTTTGAAACAGACAGCAATAGACATTGGGATGATTTAAGTAAATTTAAATTAGCAGAAGGTGAGACTTTAAAATAAAATTGAGAAACCTGTAGTAGCACTGAACTTAATTCTCAAACAATTTACTAGTGGATTAGAGTACAATGCAATCTATGGCCTGAAATTTCTTAATTGAGTTAAGGCACGTGCCAAGTGAGATTCATGAGTGAGTCCACTCTGACATGGAGTGGGTCTGGGAGGTGGGTGGGGTGGAAATTCTCACAGTCTTCCACTTTTCACCTTGTTACTTGCACAACCGAGATGTTAGGTGCATTTCTCAGAGCATTATATGTCAAGCGAGATAGAACAGCTGGCTACAGCCAGAACCTTCTGGCCTACATGTCTCTGGAATAGGGGAGTTCATCGGCCTCAAAAGCAGAAGTTGCTGGAAATGCTCAGCAGGTCTGGCAGCATCAGCGAAGAAAAAAATCAGAGTCTGGACCTGAAATGTTAACTCTGAGTTTTTCTTCACAGATGCTGCCAGGCCCGCTGAGCTTTTCCAGCAACTTCTGTTCTTGTTCCTGATTTACAACATCTGCAGTTCTTTCGGTTTTTATTGAGTTCATCAGCCTTGTGTTATTATGTCTGCACTGTTAATCCAGAGACCCAGGTAACGTTCTGGGGACCTGAGTTCGAATCTTGCCAATAAAAATCTGGAATGAATGATGACTATGGATCTACCTGGAAAGACTCACCTGGTTCACTAATATTTTTCAGGGAAAGAAAGTGTCACCTTACCTGGTCTGTCCTATACATGACTCCAGCTCCACAGCAGTGTGGATAACTCTTAACTGCTCTCTGGACAGTTAGGGATGGGCTATCAATACAGGCCTAGCCAGTGATTACTGCATCCTGCGAGTGAATTAATAAATATAAACCGAAGTTAATCCCTGGCTGCTCACCACTTCAGACTCTGCAAGCTAGGAACTGCACCTCACACTGTATTGCAGAAGAAAAGTAAGCTGTCCACTTCCAGGGCAGGAATAGATCAGTTGGTGGAGACGAGGGCAGTTCATTTTCCCACTGGCCACCAAATAAGATACCAATACACACCATTTTGTCTGGACAAAAGCTGCAGCATGGGTCAGTGCAACATCCTGCATTGAAATGGAATGCCCAGAAATGCTGCAAGGTCAGTGAACATCTGCACTCCACAAGGGTTATGGTCGCCATCTTCTCTTTGCTAGCGGCATTCATGCGAACCCTACCACTACATGTACATCTCACCAATGCTCAGAATACAATCGTCAGTATTTCATGCATCATGTCCACAACAAGAGCACTCAACCACCTCCAAAATTACTAACCCTTTCTGCTTTCCACACTTTGTACTCCCTCACTGAGGAGGGCTCATCATTTCTCCGTCTCATGCACGCCTACTAACTTCTCTTGCATCCACTACAAACATTCTAAGCATCTCCTTTATATCACTGCAGGAGAAACCAATTCCCAACCCAGACTGATGTGATGTGTCACCTGCACCAGCAACAAACACTCGCCATCGTCCCCTGAGTATTTGCATTTGACCAGCTGGACTGAGATAACCAACCCCCTGTAATGTAATCAGGTGAGCTCCATGATTCGCTGATGGCAGCCTCTGATTGTGAGGAAGTCTAAGTCCAAGATTATAGTCAACCATTTATTTGAAGGAAATACAGTGCATTTGCCATGCAAGCTGCTAGGTCATGCTGTGCTTTTGTTTTTGACCTAGCATGGTGTTATATAGTGAGATGTCCAACCCTGCCTAACTGATAGATTAACTGTTCAATGCTCTCCATCATCACGAGCTGCCTGTCTCTTGCTTTGTGCTAAAATACAAGCTTAATAAGACAGAGGCTGGCAGAGTGCTCAAGACAGGAAAACTAAGAAAACAATGTAATCCATACAGAGGCTGGCTGCCTATAATTCAGTGATAAAGCGAGTGAGTGCAAGGAAGCCAAAAGATGTAGATGTCTATGCAAATAGGAGAGCAACCGGTGTATTAGATGTGTAATTGTCTCTGTACGCAAAGCGACATGGCAGAAGCTTGCAAGGCATAGGTATTCTTCAATTCCAAAGTAAACTGCTTAAGGCCTTAAATGATGTATATGTTGGTCTGAGAACAGGTGTGATGAGGAGATGAGTCTGATAGTTTGCCAAAGCCCAGCTGCATGGATGAAAGATCAAGGAAGATGAGCTAAGGGAGCATGTGGGGACTTTGCACAGCAGGCATTTGGTGAGCTGCAACCTCCAACTACCCGCTGCTTCATTCTGGGAATTTGCAGCAACTAGTTTCACAGAGGAGGCTGGGAGAATTGGAAAAATAGGAGGGGCAACAGGACAACTTGAGGTTTCAATGAAAGAGAGAGATAAGGAAGTTTCTGTTCAAGCACAAGATTGTGAAGTTACCATTTAAGGGTCAAGTAGAAAAGTGGGAGTAGTTTTCTTGAATTAAGAACCTGATCTTTTCTGTTCTCCTATTTTTGCTATCATACACTAAGGAGGAGAAAATTCTATCCTAAATATTTGCTGAGATAATACAGATAAAATTATTGTATGCCATTGCTTCGCTGGAAAAAGACTGCAAATTAGCTAACGTCCAACAAAACAAACCAGCTAGATGCTGAAATTGACAAGAGATTAGTTGATTAAAAAGGACAGGGATCATTTCCATCTAATTGTTGAATGGGGAGGACCTACTGTGGTGCAGTGGTAGTGTCCCTACCCCTGGGCCAGGAGACTTGGGTTCAAGTTCCACCTACTCCTGATATATGTATAATAATATCTCTGAACAGGTTGATTAGAAAAATAGGTTAAATTGAAAAATATAGAATGGCGAGTTGTTCAGCAGAATTCCACAAAGGCAAATGCTTTGATGTTGACATTTCAAAACTGTTTTTATAGCATTTAAGCTCAAAATGAGTATCCTTGGGTAGAATATTTTCCTTTTGCTGGTGATGAGCTTGGACATGAAAAAGACATTTAATTAGGCAAAGCAGTGCTGTACCTCAACCCAGCCACCTTCCCATTTCCACCAGCCCACCCTACCATAAGGTGAAGGCTTCAAGTTGCCTTAAGGGACTCAACTCATCTGGGATAACCCCAGCTACAAGTGGGTCCATTGCCAGATGATAGTGTGTGGACCATTTATAGCCACAGGGGAGAATGTCGCCTCAAAGTCAATCAGCGCCTGTCAAGGGATGAGGCTTTGGGAATACCAAAGAAACATTTCCGCCTTTGCTCCCAACTCCATTGTGACCTTCTGCCTGTGACCCTCCCACATTGCAAACTTGCATCTATTACAGTACTAAACTGTGAAATCTGTCCTCTGCAGTTCCAGGACTCCAGGTGGCAATAGCCTCCTCAGTAGTGGGTTGGAAAATGACCAAATGGTATTATCGCTAGACTATTAATTCAGAGACCCAGGAAATCTTCTGGGGTCCTGAATTCGGATCCTGCCATGGCAAACGGTGGAATTTGAATTCAATAACAATCTGGAATTAACAGTCTAATGATAACCATTGTCTGTTGTTGGGAAAAGACCATCTGATTCACTAATGTCCTCCAGGGAAGGAAATCTGTACCCTTACCTGGTCTGGCCTGCATGTGACGCCAGACCAGGTGGTTGGCTCTTAATTACCCTCTGGGCAATTAGGGGTCGCCAATAAATGCTGTTCTCGCCAGCGCCACCCACATTCCATGAATGAAAGAAAAAGCATTGCTGAGTTGAGTGTGAGGGCTGTTCTCTCTGATTGGGTGGCTACTCTCATTTCACTGGATTTCCATCATCAGAGAGTATTGGTTTCAGGGCAAAGGACACTAGTGCTCTCACTACTGCCTGACTGACAGTGTCGTTCAGTGGGTCCTCTGACAGATCGCCAGACAAAAGGTGACATCTACTGCCGCAAGATAATTTCTCTCCTAATTTCTGCTGGTTGAACATATACATCACAACGATTACACTGCAGCATGTGAAGCATTTTCAGATATTTTGAGGCCATGAAAAGTGCTATACAAGAAAGCAAACACATAAATGTAAGATTTAAGAATATAAGAACAGGCTAGAGCACTCAACACCTCAAACCTTTTAATAAATATCATACTTGATTTGTTATTTCTTTCCATCTCCTGCCTTTGGTGGATATTCCTTTATACCTTTGGTAGATTCTTGTTAACCGGAATTCAAAAATCCTACTATCCATTTGTTTGCACGTCCTAAATTCATTCAGGGAAGATCAGTTCTCAAATTTTAGGCTTTGCTCCTAGATCTAAAATCTCCAGCTGATGGAATTAGTTTGTATACTGCCAGTTATTCTTACTTAATAGCTTTAAATTCAATCAAACAAGCTAATATTTTAAATTCCAGGGAATATAATGCTATTTTACTGTAAAAACCTCTAGAGGTCGTAGGAACTGCCAATGCTGACCGACCCAAAACTTTCCTGCTTTCAAGCTTTCCTGCTCCTCTGATGCTGCTTGGTCTGCTGTGTTCATCCAGCTTCACACCATGTTATCTCACTGTAAAAACCTCAGCAGGTCAGGCACCATCTGTGAAGAATTAATTGAGCTAATCTTCTTCAGAACCACAGTTCTGACATAATGCCAACTCAGTTTCTCTCTCCACAAATGCTGCCAGACCTGCTGAATTTTTTTTTCCCCCAGCACTGTGTTTGCGTTAGATTTCTGGAATCTGCAGCATTTTGCTTTTATTTGCCAGTTTGTGTAATCTTCGGTATCCTTCTGGAAATCCACATTGCTATTGCTCCAAGCCCAATGCATTTTTTCTGAAGTCTGGTATCCATGACTGCTCTTGGTATGGTCTAACCAGGGCTGTGTGTTGCTACAACATGACTCAAACCACTTTATATTCTAGACTTCTAGCAACATGGATTCAAATCCCATTAGCCTTTTTTTTCTGAGCAAATTCATGGCATTCTAAAGAGTAATATATCTGGACCCCAAGGATCTCTTTGCTTCCACCCTTTCATCATTTAGTATTTTCTGCGTTCTATCCTTTAAGATGGAAGGCCTTACATATGCCTACATTGAAACAGTTATCGCAACTTTGCTCATTTACTTAATCTATCAATTGCAAATTGACATGTAAGTCTTCTATTTACATTGTACTTTGCATCATCAGCAGAATTGCACACACAGCTTATTACCATAGAAACAGGAAAAGGTCACTCAACCTATCAAGCCCTCTCTGCCATTCAGTTTGATCAATCCCTTCAATGACTTTTCCTCACTACATCGCCATATCATTATCGGCAATCACGTGAGTTGAGTATGATTGTCCTCCATGAGGGCACCTATTTCTTCAGATGGCTAAAGAGGCCAATCTGGGATCCACAGATTTTATTGCAGCGTGGCATTAGTGGGTGGTTGGATGTGGTGGTGGGTGGATGTTCTGTCTCTCCTTGCACAAGAGTCACTTCTTTTCGGTGGTGCGACAGAGATCATTTTCGTGAAGCATTTTTGGCCACCAGGGGCACATTGACCCTCCTTCAGCTGGAATTTCATGAGTGTTCTGTGAGGCACGGATTGGGCTTTCAGGTGACATGACTGGTCCATCGAAGTTGCTGTCGAACTATGGTGGTGGTGACGCTGGCTATGCTGGTCCCTTCTAAGATGCTGGTGTTAGTGCTCTTGTCTTCCCTGGTGATCTTTTAGTAGGGATCTCGGGTGATGTTGTCCTAATGTCTTAGGGGTGCCTACGGCAGGTAGTCCACATTTCAGCTCCATATATTGTAGGAAGGACACGCTTTGTAGACCAGAAGTTTAGTCTGACCTGTAGATCGTAGTCTTCAAACACTCACCTTCTGAGTCAGGCATAGGCTCCACTGGCACAGCTCACATGGGGTTATATTTCTGCATTGATGTTGGCTTTGGAGGACAGATGGCTGCCAAGGTATGAGAAGGAATCCACATTTTCAAGAGGTTGCTTGTTGACCCTTACTGTAGGAAGGGTGGTAGGACTGTTGGGTGATGATTGATACAATACTAGAGTCTTTTTGTTAAGGGGCATTTCCTCTTACTATTAAATAGTGTTCCCTGGTTTTGGATTTTCCAGGTACCTCCATCTTCCCTGTCTACTCAATAAAATATTTTGTAGGTTTCAATGAGATCACTTCTCATTCTTTTAAACTCTGAAGAATCGGGGCCCAGATTGTCCTCTCTCTTCACAATACAGTCATACCATCCCACAAAGCAGTCTAGTGAATCAACATTGCAGAGAGGTAGTACAATAGTATATTTCCTGAGATAAGATCAAAACTGCACACAGTAATCCAAGTGCAATTTAACAAAACTCCTACACAATTGAAGCAAGATCTCAGCAATCCTGTACTCAAATCATCTGGCAATAAAGACTTAACATTACATTAGCCTTCATAATAGCTTGCTGAATCTGCATATTAGCCTTTGGTGACTTACGATAAGGACACCTAGGTCTCTATACATCCATATTTAAGGTTCTTGAGTACATTTGAAGCTCGGGTTGCGGATTCTGTGGTTGGTTCACTCACTGAGCTGGTTCATTAGTTTGCAGACATTTCATTATCCTGTCTCCAATGAAGCGCTGTTGTGTTTTCCCACCTAGTTTTTAAACTCTGGTGTCGGTTGGATTTGATTACCTCATTTCCAGTTTCCCTTCGCATATATGTGTGTGTATATGGTCTAGCTCTGTGTGTTTCTGGATGGCCTTCCTGTTGGAGAACCAGGTCTCTAGGAAATTCCCATGCTTCTCCTTGCTTGCCCTGTCCTAGGATCTTGATGTTGTCCCTGTCTGAACTATGAGAACTGGCAGTTCTCTTTATCCATGTGAATGGAGATAAATAAATATTGGTCATGGTATTTTGTTGCTAGTTGGTGTTCATGGAGTCTTGTGGCCAATTTTCTTCCTGTCTGTCCAATGTAATGTTTGTTGCTGTCCTTGCATGGGATTTTGCATATTACGCTGGTGCTGTCCACAGTGGGTGAGGGGTCTTTGGTTCGAATGAGCAGTTGGTGTAGGGTTGATGTGGGTTTATGTGCTATTCTGATGCCCAATGGTCGTAGGAGCCTTGTGGCCAGTTTGGATATGTTCTTGATGTATGGTAGTGCGATGAGTGTGTCAGGGCGCGCAGTATCTTCCTGTTGCTGTTCATGTGATAGGCATCGTCAGATCCAGCCATTTGGGTGTTCAATGTCCTTAAATACTTGATGGAGGTACTCTCTTTCTGGCATAGTCCTGGGATGCCAGAGTGTGTTGTCGCCCATTTAAATGGTGTTTTCACACAACTTTGTTTGTGAGTATTGGGGTGGTTATTGTTGAAATTCAGTACTTGGTCAGTGCGTGTGGATTTTCTGTGTACCTTCATTAGGAAATCCCCATTAGTCCTGTGTTCTACCATGATGTCCAGGAATGGGAGCTGTTCGTTCTTTTCCTCTTCCCTGTTAAATTTGATGCCGGTGAGGGTGTTGTTTATTGGTTGGTGTGTCTCCCCTAGTTTGATCCATTTGATGATGTCAAAAGTGTCATCACATATCGGATTCACAGTTTGGGTTGGATTTGCAGGAGGGCCATGCTTTTGAGTCTGCATCACTGCTTGTGCTACTATTCCAGAGATAAGTGGCCCCGTGGGTGCCCCGTCAATCTGTTCATGGATATGGCCATTAAAGGTAAAGTGGGTCATGAGGTATAGGTTCAGAAGTTTCAGTATGTTGCCTGTGGAGTCTTCTTCTTTTAGTGGTGTTACTAGCGTTTCTCTTGCCAGTGCTATGTCAATTGATGTGAATAGGTCAGTGACATCAAATGACACCAGAGACTCTTCGTCATCTATTCTTATGTTCTTGAGGGATTTGAGGAACTCTTTAGCTGAGTGGATTGAATGGGGCAACTTTCTGACGAGGTGCTTTAGTCTTCATTGTAACTCCTTAGTTAATCTATGTGTTGGAGTGCCCGGGAGGGAGATTATGAGTCTGAGGGGTACTTTCAGTTTATGCACTTTTCGGAGGCAGTGAAAGCGGACGGTGTTTGTCCCTTCTGGTTTCATTTCTCAGTAGTCCGTTTTGTTGATTTGTCTGGTCTGTTTAAGTCTCTTTAATGTGTTGATTATTTTATTACCCAGTTGTGGTGTCGGGTCTATTTGCACTTGCTGTTCGTGCCTGCTAGTGTCTCTACTTTAGTAAGGTAGTCCCGTTTGTTTAGTATTACTGTCAGGCGCCATTTGTCTGCTGATAGGATTATGATATTTTTGTCCTTTTTCAGTCCTTCTAGGGCCTTCCTTTCTGATGTGTTGAGAGCGTCAAGTTTGCTCCTTCTGGCCAGTGTCAGGACCACTGTCTGTCTTACGGCTTGTTGTGTTTCCTCATCGATGCCATTGGTCTTCAGTGTGACTGAAAATTCTGTCTTGTTAACATCTCTGTGGCTGTAGCTGAGTCCACATATGAGAACAGCTTTCTTAGTATCAGCTAGTTTCCTGTCTGAAAGGTTTCTTATCCAAGTGCCTGACCTACAGTTGTCCTTTTGGTGGGTTAGTTTGGTTAGTTTTTCTTACAGGGTCTGTCTTTTAGTTCTTGTTATCTGTTGACTGACATTAATGGCTCGTTCTAAGTCTGTTGTCCAATCTAGGTTGATAGCATCTAAGACTAAAGTTTTTTGGCGTGTAATTTCTCTGTCATATCTATGGAGTCAGTGGTATGCATCATTGATCATTACCTTCGCCATTATGTTCTGCTGTCCTGTGTGCATGTGGGTTGTTGATGGGGGGGGGGCGCTGTTTGTACCTCATGCTGCATGGTTATACCTGGTTCCTGAGGCATCTATGTAGGAAGTAGAGTTGTTTTCGGGTAGCACTCTGTCATTTGGTGATATCTTCCCATTTCCAGGTCAATTTGAGCATACTTCACCAGTAGGTCTCGAAGGTTCTTGAGTAGATTTGTAGCTTGGGTTTTGGATGCTGCGGTTGGTTCACTCACCAAGCTGTACTTAAGGACAATGGATACCCAAAAAACTGGATCCAAAGATGCCTTTCACATGAACAACACAGGAAGACACTGCACACCCTAATACACTCATCGCACTACCATACATCAAGAACAGGTGGGAAAATACAACAGCGCTTTTTTGCAGGCTGCACTAATGATGTTACCTAGCAGGGTAATGGGATGTCTGCGAACTAAAGAACCAGCTCAGTGAGCAAATCAACCACAGCATACATCTGTATTTTCCAAGCTGTTTCTATTTAAGAAATACTTTATGCATCTTTTTCCCTTATTATTTCACATTGCATTCCATCTGCAATGTCTTTACCCAAACACTAAGTCTATTCAAAGCCTCCTGAAGCCACTTGTTCCTCACAACACATGCCCACATAACTCTGCTACATCTTTAAATGTGAAAAAAACTATATTTGGTCCTAAATCATTGTTTTATATAGCTGGGACTCAAATACTGATCCTTGCAGTACCCTACTAATCACAGCCTGCTAATGTGTGAAACATCTGTTTATTTCCACTGTTTTCGATCTGTTTGTCAATTAATCCAAGCTTGCACATTATCTCCTATCCAATATGGTTTAAATCTTTCCAACTAGTTCCAATGGGGGTCCTTCTCAAAAACCTTCTGAAAAGTTAAGTACGCCACATCCATTAGCTCTCCAATATTAGTTTTGATCGATACATCTTCAAAAAAATTCTAACAAGTTTGTCAAAAATGATTTTCCGTTCACAAATCTATGCCAATCCTTCACAATAGATTGCAGTATTTTACCTAATACCAGTGCAAGGCTAATTGATCTCGAAGTGTTGTTGGTTGCGTCTCTTCCTTCGATCTTAAAATAATGGGGTGACATTTCCTACTTTCTAATCCTCATGGATCATTCCAGAATTCATGAAATTGTGGAGGATAACTGCAAATGCATTATCTATTTCTATAGCTAGCTCCTTCAACACTGGGATATAGGCTCAGGTCCTGACAATTTATCAATTAAGCCTCACTCATTTCCCTAGTACAACCTTCTTATGGATGCAAATTTCATTCAACTCCTCATTCTTCCTAGTCACTTATATCTTTAGTTCTGGAGATTTTTTTGCATCTTAATCAGTGAAAAGAAGCACAAGTAATTGTTTTGCCTCACGGTTACTTCTCTATTTCCCATTAGAAATTTTCCAGTCTCTGCCTTTAGTGTCAGCGCATGTTTAAGCCAAATGTTTGCCATTTTGTGTCATTACAGAACAAAGAACAATACAGGACAGGAACAGGCCCTTCACCCCTCCAGGACTGCACCAACATATTTTGCCCTTTCATATTAAAACTGTCTTCACTTACAGGATCCATATCCCTCTAATGCCATCCTAATCACATAGAACATAGAACATTACAACACAGTACAGGCCCTTCAGCCCTCGATGTTGTGCTGACCTATCATACCGATCTCAAGCCCATCTAACCTACACTATTCCATATGCGCCCATATGCTTATCCAATGACGACTTAAAGGTACATAAAGTTGGCGAATCTACTACCGTTGCAGGCAAAGTGTTCCATTCCCTTACTACTCTCTGAGTACAGAAACTACCTCTGACATACGTCCTATATCTTTCACCCCTCAATTTAAAGCTATGCCCCCTCGTGCTCGCCGTCACCATCCTAGGAAAAAGGCTCTCCCTATCCACCCTATCTAACCCTCTGATTATTTTATATGTTTCAATTAAGTCACCTCTCAACCTTCTTCTCTCTAATGAAAACAGCCTCAAGTCCCTCAGCCTTTCTTCGTAAGACATTGCCTCCATACCAGGCAACATCCAAGTAAATCTCCTCTGCACCCTTTCCAAAGCTTCCACATCCTTCTTATAATGCGGTGACCAGAACTGTACACCATACTCCAAGTGCGGCCGCACCAGAGTTTTGTACAGCTTCACCATAACCTCTTGGTTCTGGAACTCGATCCCACTATTAATAAAAGCTAAAACACTGTATGCCTTCTTAACAGCCCTGTCAACCTGGGTGGCAACTTTCAAGGATCTGTGTACATGGACACCGAGATCTCTCTGCTCATCTACACTACCAAGAATCTTACCATTAGCCCTGTACTTTGCCTTCCGGTTACTCCTACCAAAGTGCATCACCTCACACTTGTCTGCATTAAACTCCATTTTCCACCTCTCAGCCCAGCTCTGCAGCTTATCTATGTCTCTCTGCAACCTACAGCATCCTTCGTCACTATCCACAACTCCACCGACCTTAGTGTCGTCTGCAAATTTACTAACCCAATCACGTGTTTGTCCAGGTGCGTTTTGAATGCTACTATTGTGTCTGCTTCTAGTGTTTCCTCTGGCAGCGTGTTCCAGGCACTCACAACCCTTTGTGCGAAAAATTTGCCTCATGCATCTTTTTTAAACTTCCCGCCTCACACCTTGAACCTGCATCCCCTAGTAATTGACCCCTCCACCCTGGGAAAAAGCCTCACACTTTCCACTCTATCTATGCCATTCATAATCTCATAAACTTCTATCAGGTTACCACCCAACCTCCTGCATTCCAGTGAAAACAAACCCAGTCTATCCAACCTTTCTTCATCAGTAAAACATCCCCATACTAGGCACCATCCTGGTAAACATTTTCTGTACCCTCTGCAAAGCATCTACATCCTTCTGGTAGTGCAGTGATCAGAACTGTACATAATATTCCAAGTGTGGCCAAACTAAAGTTCTGTAAACCTGCAGCATAACTTGTCAATCATTTATACTTGATGTTCCATCCAGTGAAGGCAAGGATGCCATAAGAGATAATGGGAACTGCAGATGTTGGAGAATCCAAGATAATAAAATGTGAGGCTGGATGAACACAGCAGGCAGAGCAACATCTCAGGAGCACAAAAGCTGACGTTTCGGGCCTAGACCCTTCATCAGAGAGGGGGATGGGGTGAGGGTTCTGGAATAAATAGGGAGAGAGGGGGAGGCGGACCGAAGATGGAGAGAAAAGAAGATAGGTGGAGAGAGTATAGGTGGGGAGGTAGGGAGGGGATAGGTCAGTCCAGGGAAGACGGACAGGTCAAGGAGGTGGGATGAGGTTAGTAGGTAGGAGATGGAGGTGCGGCTTGGGGTGGGAGGAAGGGATGGGTGAGAGGAAGAACAGGTTAGGGAGGCAGAGACAGGTTGGACTGGTTTTGGGATGCAGTGGGTGGAGGGGAAGAGCTGGGCTGGTTGTGTGGTGCAGTCGGGGGAGGGGACGAACTGGGCTGGTTTAGGGATGCGGTGGGGGAAGGGGAGATTTTGAAACTGGTGAAGTCCACATTGATACCATTAGGCTCAATGATGCCACCCGAAGGTTGCAGGAACAGCAACTCATATTCCGCCTGGGACAATGATGCCACCCGAAGGTTGCAGGAACAGCAACTCATATTCCGCCTGGGAACCCTGCAGCCTAATGGTATCAATGTGGACTTCACCAGTTTCAAAATCTCCCCTTCCCCCACCGCATCCCTAAACCAGCCCAGTTCGCCCCCTCACCCCACTGCACCACACAACCAGCCCAGCTCTTCACCCCCACCCACTGCATCCCAAAACCAGTCCAACCTGTCTCTGCCTCCCTAACCAGTTCTTCCTCTCACCCATCCCTTCCTCCCACACCAAGCCGCACCCCCATCTACCTACTAACCTCATCCCACCTCCTTGACCTGTCCGTCTTCCCTGGACTGACCTATCCCCTCCCTACCTCCCCACCTACACTCTCTCCACCTATCTTCTTTTCTCTCCATCTTCGGTCCGCCTCCCCCCCCTCCCTATTTATTCCAGAACCCTCACCCCATCCCCCTCTCTGATGAAGGGTCTAGGCCCGAAACGTCAGCTTTTGTGCTCCTGAGATGCTGCTTGGCCTGTTGTGTTCATCCAGCTTCACACTTTATTATCAAGGATGCCATAAGCTTTTTTTTTAAATTACCTGATCTACCTGCGCTGCCACCTTCAGTGACCTGTGGACCTGCACACCCAGATTCCTCTGCATATTAATAATCCTAAGGGTTCAGCCATTTACTCCATAATTTCCACCTGTATTTGACCTTTCAAAATGCATCAGCTCACTTTTGTCCGGATTAAACTCCAACTGCTATTTTTCTGCCCATGTCCGCAACTATATCCTGCTGCATGCTCTGACAAGCCTCCTCACTACCTGCAAATCCACCAAACTTTGCACTGTTCTGCAAACTTACGAATTAGACCAGCTGTGTTTTTCTCCAAATCATTTACATAGACCACAAACAGCAGACGTCCTAGCACTGATCCTTATGGAACACCACTCGTTATAGCTCTCCATTCCAAAAAGCATCCCTTCACTGCCACCCTCTGTCTCCTTTGACTAAGCCAGTTGCATATCCAGCTCACCTGGATTCACCTTTCGTACCGGTCTGCCATGAAGAACTTTGTCAAAGACTTTACAGAAGCTTTTACAGCCTGTTTTTAGTTTTTTGCCAGATTGCATTCATTTTTCCTTATTCTTCTTTTCCAAATCTGTTTCTGGATCCTCCTTTTTGTATTCTGCAAATCCCCCAATCCTCAGAAATCTAGAAACTTTGTAGCTTTAAATTTTATGCAATCCTGATCTTCATTGAATATCCACGGTTAAATTTACTTTTGAGCTTCTGAACCTTGAAAGAACGTGTAGCTGTTCTAAGTCATGCAATAGTTGTTTAAAGACCTTGCTTACCTACAATTACATCATTTGCCATATTTCAGTAATCCACTCTCAGTCATTTGGTGCATCATGCCTTCATAAGTTGCTCTTATTCAAATTAAAAACTCTTGTTTCAGAACGAAATTCACTTTAAACAATGCAAAATTCCATCATATTGTGCTCAATCACTCCTAAAACCTCTTTTAAAACACGCATATTAATTAGCCTCTTTTCATTACATAGTATTTCGTCAAAAATCCTTTCGTTCACTGCATGACACACTATTCTAGAAAAACATCCCTGCCATATTCTAGAAAATGGTCCTCCAAAATCTTATTGCTCAATTGATTTACCACTCTGATATCATCTGGGGTATCTATACAATCATGCTGTATGGTTCTCAATTCCTGATTAATATCATTTGGTATCCTGGTGGTGAATGATTGAGGCCCTAATTCATATTCTTGCTGCACAACACCAATCATATTTTGCCAATTTGAGTATCTGCCTATTACAGCTTCTCTTGCCTTCTGCAATTCAGAGTTCAATAATTTGCTTCTAATTTTACCAGCGTCAGCTGTAGCTAACAGTTTGTGAGGAGTTTTATCAAGTAATTCTGGAAGTCCATGAAAATATTCATACAATTTCACCTTACCACCACTTAAGTCACCTCTTCAAAAAGCTCAGTGTTTGTCAGACTTCACTTATCCTTTATAAGTCCATGCTGATACTCTTTAATCAGTTGAAAACACAAGGTGTTCATTCAATCCATCTTTAGAATTTACCAAAAATAGGTCTTAGGCTGACTGGTCTTTAGCTCCCTGTTTAATTTCTTTTTGTTCTGGCATTTTTAAGATGCAGCTGGAACCTCATTAGCATTTATTAAAGTAATGTGCAAAAGCATTGTGACATGCACTCCCATTATAAATACTAGTTATGTAAAATGAAATGTGCTTTATTTTGCTGGCTTGACCCAGAATTAATTTTCAAAAGAAATTGCCAGTTATAGAAAGACAGTTAAAAACGTTTTGTTTTGCCTTGACTTGCATTTCAAAGAATGGAATTCCTTCCTCTGACAGTAACAGAATCCGTGAGAGTATTGGGAAATTTTTTTGACTTGAACAATAAAAATGTGCCATTTAGGTGAATGGCAACTCTCAAAGGAAATCCATCAAAGCTTAACCATCAGCAGCATCACATCACGGTCAAGGTCTTAGGGAACAGATAACTGTGCAACCCCTTTAATAATCCAATTGAACAAGTAGGCATAAAATATCAACACTTTATATTAATTATTTGCTTTGTTTTTATTGCAAGGAATTAAAAAAATACCGTAAGCCAACATCCCCTTTTCTGACTTGATACATTGTGGAGCTAGAGGAACACAGCAGGTCAGAACAGCTTCAGAACAGCAGGAAAGTCAACATTTTGATACACTCAACAACTTTGCCTCCATAGCCTTCAGTGGCACGGAGTTCCATAGAGTCACCAACTTTGGCGAAAGAAATTCCTCCTGGCTCAAATGTGAAGTATGGGAGAAAGTAGATAAAGCAATTTTAGAAAATGCTAATAAAACATTACGATTTCTTCACAGTTACATCAAAAAGGACAAAACCAATAATGAAATATGGACTGAGCATTGGTTAAGTTTGTGTACTATGTGCATTTTCTTGATCCCTCTATAGAACCTACAAAAACATCCAGCCTACTGTGCAGATTCAGCAGTAGAATCTCAGGAAAGTGAAAAAAAATGTTGTAAGTGTCTTAAAATACAAGGACTATTTCCACTGGTGCAGAGAACATTAAAACTTAAGCAACCTGCATTAAATCTATGAAAACGTTTTGGTAAGACTATTTTTTTGTAAAGACTTTTGAAATAACTATTAGGGAGTCATGATTTTAAAATTGTCACTAAACATATGAGGAATGAAGTTAAAGTAAATGTATTTGTGCAGTCTGTTGATTGAGCATTAAATACTTATCTAGAGGGTGTGATTAAGACTGAGTCTATTGCTTCTTTTTAAAAAAAATGATAAAATTGGAGGCAGGGGATGATGCAGGGATTTTGGTAGACAGTGGGGCATATGATTAGCTTTGGACTGCTTGAACGAACTGCCAACACAGGCATTATGGACTCGATTCTCTAGTTGTGTCATTAATATTTACGTAATTTCTTGTGTCCTTAAGTATTTGATCTGTCATCCTCCTCACTGACCTTCTTTCTATTTTGAACATAATTTCTTTCTATGTCTGTTATACATTTCATTTGATGTACTAGATATCTGTCCTAACTCCCCAATATCTGGGCTAATCAATCCATAACCCTTCAAAACTAAACAGATATAGGATGTGGTATGAACTTGCAAACTGGCAGCCAAAGAGATGCAACAAAAGGGGTTGCTGCAATTTCAAGCATATGGGTCTCAATTCTACAGCTGAAACGAAACAAAAAGGCTGCAAGTTAAGCGTGGTTGGGAGAAGACAGACAGCTGAACCTAAACTTGAATGTGGAGCAAGTGTATGAAAAGTGTGAAGCCCTGGAAGAACTTTCCGATAGTTATACCTTGGTAATACCGATGGTGGATAGGATGGGGCCTGAAGAGCTCACAGGTAGAGTTATCTGGCCTGAAATCAATACTGAGAGAGCAATTTTGCTGAGGGAGGGGGACAAAATGGCAAGGGCAATCCGGAGAACAAGGTAACTCAGGGTCTAGGAACATGAGTACATGCCAGAGTCAGAAAGCAACTAAAAAGGAACTATGGTAGTGGGATTGTGGAACTGGAAAGACAGCCAGAAAAATGTGTGCACTGTGGGTGACAAAGATGTGTGATAAGTGAATGGAATGTGATGTTGATCATGATAAAATGGCGTAACAAATGTTATCATTATCATTTGGGATTTAAAGAAGAGGTAGATAGATTTTGGTAAGCTCAATAGAAGTAATTTCTTGAAACAAAGATCAAGTCACTTTGAACAGGGACTTTAAGACAATATTTATTTTCAAGAAGGTCAAAGGCAAAAATTCAGATTCCCAACAAAAGGTTAAAGTTTTGCATTAAGTTATAGAGTCATAGAGTTGTACAGCATGGAAAGAGACCAATTGGTCCAACTCATCCATGTTGACCAGACATCCTAAATAAACCTAGTCCCATTTTCCAGTATTTGGCCTATATCTCTCTAAACCGTTCCAAAACATTTACGCATCCAGATGCCTTTTGAATGTTGTTAATTGTACCAGCCTCTGCCACTTCCTCCAACAGTACATTTCATACACTCACCACTCTCTGCGTGAAAAAGTTGCCTCCCAGCTATGCTTCAAATTCTTCCCCTCTTACCTTAAACCCATGCTCTCCGGTCCCAGACTCCCCACCCTGTGGAAAAGATCCTGACCATTCACTCTATCCATACTCCCCCATGATTCCATAAACTTCCACAGAGCCACCCCTCAGACTCCGACACTCCAGGGAAAATCGCCCCAGCCCTACCAGCTCCTCCCCACAGCTCAAACTCTCCAACCCTGGCATCATCCTTCTAAATCTTTTCCAAACCCTGTCGTGTTTAGCAACGTTTATCCTATGGCAAGGAGACCAGAATTGAACGCAGTATTCCAAAAAGTGGCCTAACCAATGTCCTGCACATCTGCAATTTGACCACAAAGGCAGGCATGCCAAAATCCTTCTTCACTCCCCAGTGTTAAACTGGCTTAATTCTTAATTCTGAGATCATGCCCACTTACTTAACCTATCCTTCTCGCAACCTGCTTTTCCACTTATTTTTATGTTGTCTGCAAATTTGGCCATAATACATTTGCTTTCTTCATCTAATACATTGATCTACGTTGTAAAGGTGCCGCCCAGAACTGGTTGCTATAGAGCCCACTGGTGACAGGTCACTGCCCTGAATAGGAACCCCATATTCTTTTCACTGTTTCCTGCCCCTGAACCAATTCTCTATCCATGCCACTTGTTGTGCCCAACACCATGGACTCACCTTCTGGAAGTCTGGAATGTACTGGAAAGGATGCAGAAGAGATATAGCGGAGATGTTGCCTGGGATGAGAAGTCTCTGTCACAAAGGGAGACCGGATAGGCTGGGTCCATCCCCCCTGGAGCTGAGGAGGCCAAGGGCGTTCTGACCAAGGGATACAAATTACTTGAGGCATAGACGGAGTAGACCTTAAGGATCCCTTGTCCATGACAAATGCATCCAAGGTCAGTAAGCACCAGGTAAGGCAAGGCGCAGATGGTTCAAAGGAGATCCGAGAATAAAAGCACTCATCCAGGGGATGGGTAGACATGGAACCTGATGACTAAGAGGATAGAGGCAGCAAATACTAGCACACCTTTCAAGTGGGTCAGCCTTCCTGACATTAATGAACAGGATCACTTTTTACAGTCAATAGCATTAACATTGCAGCCCACTGGAATTATATACAAACCTGTTTGGGAACAGCAAATACATTGGGTTCACAAACTCAGCTGTATGTGAGAATGTAAGGGGTGAAGTCTTGCTAAGTAAACCAGCTTGTGAGAGATCTCAATAATACAGAGGCTTCCTTCTTTATAGGAAATGCTTTCACGCTAAGGAGGTAGAGCTTAAACAGGTCAACAAGCTCATTCAATGTAGCAGCCACACTGGTTGATGCCAGCCAATCTGTCTGGGGGAAGCAACCAGGCTTAGCTCGAAAGGGGTCCAACCTAAAAAGGTTCGGAGTAAAAGAAAGGAAGTGCTCAGGTGAATGGAAGACTGGGATATAGAAGGTTAAAGGCATGTTGTCAACAGCACAGGAAAGAGGGTAGAATTTGCAATGGAGAGTAGGGAATCACAGCAATGGGAGAGCAAGTGAGCGACTTGAGAAAAATGTTTGGCAGCTTGAGTAAAGAAAACCCCAAACTTTAACATAGAAAAAGTATGTGACTAATTAAGGAAATGATTGGGCCCCATTAGATGTCATTGGGGTAATCTGTTGTCTTCACAATGCAATAAAAAGGTCATTGCAGGTACAGGCATCAGGGTATATAGGACTGTAAAATATTAGAAGAAATAGATAGACAGAAGGGGTACTAGAGGGCTTAGGAGAATAGACAAATCTGTTGGTCTTAGTGGAGGTGTACCCAAGCTGTTCAGGGAGGCAAGAGAGGAGATATCAGAGGCCCCAGCAATAATTTTTAAATTGTCTCTGGCCACAGGTGTGGTGCCAGAATTCTGGACGACTGCGAATGTTCTCCCATTGTTAAAAATGGGAGGAAGGGACAGACCAGGAAATTACAAACCTGTCAGTTTAACCTCAGTGATAGAAAATTTAGAATTCTGAGAGAAACAATATATTTGCACCCAGAGGGTTATGGATTAATCGAAGATAGTCAGTACACATTTTTTAAGGGAAGGTCACGTATGACAAATATAAGCAAAATTTTTGAGGAATTAACCAGAACGTGGATGAAGGTGATATTTTTGATGTGAACTCAATGGGCGTTAGCAAGATGTCTGAAAAAGGTTCCTCTCAGCAGCCTGGTCAATAAATTAACAGCCTTAGGCAGGAAGCAGAGAGTGATGGTAGAGGAATGTTTGTATGACTGGAAATCGGTTTCCAGTGCAGTTCTACAGGGCTTGGTGCTGGGACCCATGCCACTTGTGGTGGATCTTAATGATTTGAAAGTGAATGGAGAAAAGTTCACAATGCCGTGGAAATTAACAGGATGGTAAATAGTGAACAGGATAGCCATACACTGGAGAAGGGTATCAATGGGCTTGTCAGAGCAATGGCAAATGCAATTCAACCTAGAGAGGAGTGAGGTAATGCACTTGTGGAGGAATAACAAGACAAGGGATAATATTATTCACTAGTTTTAAAATCTCTCTATCCCCAGCCTCATCCCATGTCCAACTCTCCCTGTCCTCCCCGCCTACTTGACCTGACACAATCTGTCCATCTTCTCTCAAACCTTTAAACCCCACCCTTCCCATCACTCCCTACCTGCACTCACCTATCACCATCCCACCCACCTGCCCCCAGCTCCACCCTTCCGCTCTATTTATTTCCCAGCTCCCTTCTTCGTCCCTCTGTATTATTGAGATCTCTCACAAGCTGGTTTACTTAGCAAGACTTCACCCCTTACATTCTCACATACAGCTGAGTTTGTGAACCCAATGTATTTGCTGTTCCCAAACAGGTTTGTACCATGTATATAATTCCAGTGGGCTGCAATGTTAATGCTATTGACTGTAAAAAGTGATCCTGTTCATTAATGTCAGGAAGGCTGATCCACTTGAAAGGTGTGCTAGTATTTGCTGCCTCTATCCTCTTAGTCATCAGGTTCCATGTCTACCCATCCCCTGGATGAGTGCTTTTATTCTGAATACGGGTCCCAACCCGAAACATCAACTTTCCTGCCCCTCTGATGCTGCCTGGCCTGCTGTGTTCCTCCAGCTCCACACTGTGTTGTATCTGACTCCAGCATCTGCAATTCTTGCTGTCTCTAAGGGATTATATATTTATGGGTGGACTCTGGAAATTACAGAAGATTGAAAGAATCTTGGTGTGTATATCCACAAATCCTTAAGTTTCCAGGGTAGGTGGATAAGACAGATGAGGCATTTGCCTTTATTAGCCATGGTACAGAGTACAGCAACAAAAAAGTTGTACTGGAACTGTGTGAAAACACTGGTCAGGCCACATTCCAAGTACTGTATGCAGTTCTGGTTGCCACATTAGTGGAAGGATGTGATGACACTAAAGAGGGTGTGGGATAATGCTAAAATCTCCAATATCTAAAATACTAGACAAAACCTGAGAATAATCAAAACTTTTAAAAAGCTAATGAACATTGGAATGAGGAAATAGAAATACAGTAGGGCCTGGAAATGGAGATCGCTGTTTGGGGCTGTTGTTCAGCCTGGAAACCCAATTCCCAGCTCCTCCTTTTAAAGAACAAAAAACCGAAACCAACAGAATCTAGCCCAAAACAGCTTTTATATCTTGGGCTACTCAGCACAGACAATATGGGGTCTACAGAGATACTGGACATTCAACCTTGATCAAAACCAATTTACTGTTACTCTAACCATCAGAAAATCAATTATCTTCAGAAGAGGACAGCAAGACGATAACTGCCAGCCATAATCTCACCTGAAAGGAGCCTTTTTCATCAACAAGCTTCTGCACAAACAACTTCCCCACAGGCTCCTACGCCCAATAAGCAACTTCCAAAGCAAGACCCAAGAGAAACCAAGTCGAGAGGCTGAACTGAGAAACTGAAATCAGGAAGCCAAACCAAGAGCATCATCGGAACAGAGTACATCTGAGAGTGAGGGTGCCAACCAAGTGCTATCTGGAGAGGAGCTTCTGGACACAGGCCTGCTCTGAACCGAGAGAACCGGCAGCAAGAACTTCAGCAACTGGGCGCACTTTGAAATCGGATTTCTGAGTGGTGAGCATAAACTCCCAAGACCCTGAATTTTCAATCTAACTAGCAAGGAGGGAAAGGTTTTCTGTATGTATCAGTAGGATAAAATTCTAACAGTGTATGTAATCGTACTACTGTTCTCTGTATAGTTAACTGTCAATTTCCTTATTTATTGCATTTATTTATTTCTTGTAATATATTTACCTTTTATTATTTTAATTGCAGAGATTATTTTGTCCTGAAGCACATGTCTACTGCCTTCTTCATTTCACATTCTCTCAACAAGTCCAGAATCCAGAACCAGGGATCTGGGGGTGATTCAAACCACTTTAAAGTTGGGAAATAACTAATTGCAAACCAGAATACTACAAGGGTGCAGAGGAGATTTCTCAGGATGTTAACTGGGTTGGAGCATCTGAGCTACGAGGAAAGACTGAATAGCTGAGGTTGTTTCCCGTTGGCCAGCAAAGAGGTGTACAAGATTGAGATGTATAAGGTGCTTAGCTAGACTGTGCCACTCCACCCCAACCCAACCCAACCCAACCCGACCCAACCCGACTCAAACCCCCCATTAGTTAAGTCAATAACCAGGGACATAGATTTAAGCTAAGTGATAGGAGACTGGCTAGGGAGTTGTGGACAATATTTTTTCACCAAATCTGGAACTCACTTCCTGAAAGGATGTTTGAAGCAGAAATGCGTGTATCAATTAAACAGTGCTTTGATATTCACTTGCATTGTCATTGCCTCCAAGGATACAGGCTGAAAAATTAGGAAACTGTTGTCTGACATTTGTTGACCAGCATAGACACAATAGTCTTCTCCTATGCTGTAGACATCTGTAAGTCAACAGATCACCCAAAGCCTAACAAGGTACAAGTGAGGAATGTGATGGAATACTCTCTATTTGCAAGGATGGATGCAGTTCCAACACAAGAAGCTCAACATCATCCAGGACAAAGCAATTGGCTTGACTGGTACTCTATCCACACCTTTAGAATTTACT
Source organism: Stegostoma tigrinum (assembly GCF_030684315.1). Lineage (NCBI taxonomy): Eukaryota > Metazoa > Chordata > Chondrichthyes > Orectolobiformes > Stegostomatidae > Stegostoma > Stegostoma tigrinum. Next base: position 49,157,359 of record NC_081373.1, read on the forward strand.
CCCGTCATCACTGAAGTGGCAGCACTCTATACCATTTACCAGATGCCCTGCCACAGCTCATCCAGGTTCCTCTACCAGCCCCTACTAAAGCATAATCTCTAATTACCCAGTCAGAAGTCACATGACATCAGGCTACAGTCCAATGGATTTATTTGAAATCAGAAGCTTTTGGAGCCAGGTGAAGGAGCAGCACCCAAAGCTTGTGATTTCAAATAAACCTGTTGGATTATAACCTGTTGTCGTGTCACTTCAGACTTTGTACACTCCAGTCTGACACTGGCATCTCCACCTATGGCTCTAATCACCCAGAAGGACAACAGCAGTAGATACATGGAGTCACCATCAACACCTGGAGGTTCTGCTCCAAACCATATGCCACCTTAATTTGGAATCATATTGCTATTCCTTCACTGTTGTTGGGTTAAAAGCCTAGCACTCCCTTCCTAAGAGCACTGTGACATACCTACACTCAGAACGTCAGTAGTTCAAGCGAGTGACTCACCGTCACTTTCAACAGAAATTAGGGTTGGCAATAAATGCCAAATCCCATGAAGGAATGAAAAAGGAATTGATAAAGGATAAATGATCAGTTCAACTCTTGGCACGGACCAGAGTTGGGCATATATAGTTCTTTATATTTTACAATATAGAAATTGTTGTACTTAAAAATTAACAATGCAATATTTTGAGTATTTCAGAACTACAAAAAAAACTGATTGATAATTGTTACTAATTTCAGCAAGAATACTCTTGTGTGCACTCAAACACTTGCACATGTAGCCATTCAACAAAGTGAACTAATAATCAGCCCTGAAATGCAATTAAGAGCCATTAGACAGCTGAAGTAGCATTGTGAATGCCAGAGTTGTTTTTAAACAGAAGGCTTTGAGAGAAAGAGGACATGCAGCATAAGGGAAACTGAGTTCACTAATCAGCCAATGGATATCCCTGTGGAGGCAATCAGGGTCAAAGGGGCATGCTGTAGCAAATGATAATCACATTTTCACCAAAACATGCCTGAAGCAGCAGTGAAAAGCAAAAGTCCATAAAGCATCAGTGAGAGAAGCAGGAACTGTAGATGCTGGAGTCAGAGATAACAGTGTGGAGCTGGAGGAACACAGCAGGTCAAGTCCCTTCTTCAGAAATGGGGAGGGGGAAGGGAGCTGAGAAATAAATAGAGGAGAGGTGGGGCTGGAAGGTAGGTGGGATGGTAATTGGTGAGTGTAGGTAGGTAACCACCTGTAAACTGGAGGAACAGCACTCTCATTCCACCTCGGGAGCCCGCAGCCAATGGCCTAAACACGGATTTCACCAGTTTTGAAAAAGCATCAGTGCAGCGTTGATGCTGTCAGAAAATATTACCTAAATTCAAAGAAAAACTGAAGTAAACCCATATTGCTGGTGTCCAAGTGCAAACTAAGTGCAAAGTTTTATTTTAGAAATAGCTCCTTTTGCCTTTTCATACCGAAAGAATGCAAGGAAATGATCGTAGTTAACAGTGTGGAGCTGGAGGAACACAGCAGGCCAGGCAGCATCAGAGGAGCAGGAAAGCTGATGTTTCGTGTCAGGGCCCTCTGAAAAACCTGACCTGAGACATCGGCTTTCTTGTTCCTCTGATGCTGCCTGGCCTGCTGTATTCCTCCAGCTCCACACTGTGTTATCTTTGACTCCAGCATTGGCAGTTCTTACTATCTGAAGGAGTATGCCAATCTCAGCTTTGAAATTTTCAGTTTAAAGCAGCATGCAGTCTAAGTAATAGGGGAAACAGCAGAACCAAAAGATGCTGATTATAGATTCTGAGATTGAGGTCACAGAGGGTATATCGCAATTGAGAGTCTTGAAGTATGTATTGCCCCCTCCTGTCCCAATGATAGTGCAAGGCATAATTTAACATGCCTAGTTGACAGACGTAGGGAATTTACGAGCAGGACAAAGGTTATTTCAAGCCTGATCTGCCATTCAAGAAGGTCACGGCTAATCTGGTTGCAATCTCAAATCTACTTTCCCATCTGCATCTCCAACACTCTGAATCAAAAATTTGATGACTGCTACCTGGTGAAGAGAATTCTATGTAGAAATTATCTTCTGACAGGAAAAATCTCTTCATCTCCAATTTAAACGGATCAGCTCTTATTTTTACATTATTTTTCATGGTTCTGGTCTCCTCTATAAGAGGGAACATTCCCTTGGGCTTCAGCTTTCCAATTCCCTCAAGATCTTAATTTGAACCAATAAGATTACTTTTCATTCTGTTGAGTTTCAAATCACCCAATCTGTTCAAGCTTTCTTCACCCTGTCCAATTCCCTCAAGATCTGAACTTGTTCCAAAAAGATTACTTTTCATTCTGTTAAGTTTCACCCGACCTGTTCGAGCTTTCTTCACAAACTAAGGCCTTCATCCCAGTAACTGGTTGACAGCAGATGAACTAGTTAATATAATACATTTCAGAGGTATCGTGAGGAGGAAGACTTACTGACGACGTATCAAGGAGTCAGGTGTTATATGAAAGAAACAGGAAATTAAGGGTTGTGATCAGAAGCCAGGTGCTAATAAAATTAGGAAAAACAGATTAGGAAAGTGCATAAATGAAAGGCCAAGAGTAAGACAGGTCTCATTTATGGGACAAGATGGTGTTTTAAATCTATCACAGGAGGTCTTTGAACCAGCCTAGAAGCAAGATTCCAATGCAAAAGATCAAGTCCAACAGAAATATTAGTAATAACCCAAAATAAAAGATAAGTAGGAGATAATGCAAGATTCACAGTACAAAAAAAGAGATTAGAGTAATATAAATACTCCAGCGACAGAAAAGATTACAGGAAGTAATAAACTTCCTGATTTAAAGAAATGTGGTAAAAATTAAAATAAAACCTAAATTGTCTGTGCAAAACATAGAAAAGCAGCAACAGAAGTCTGACAGGGAAAAAATAGAGGGGTAGGGGAAATACTGCAGTAGGACATGTGACAGGGTCTGACTGTTACACAAATACAGGTAATGTTGGTGCAGAAGTTATAGCATAAAGTTATAATTGAGTTAAAAGTACAAGCTCAGGTTAACTGGCATGATGTAATAGCCCTTACAGAGGTTTAGCTTTCGATTGGGCATGTTTTGTAGCTAAATATTGTAGTTGACATCTTTAGAAGCAGGAGAAGGAAATTTTACAAAGTAGCTGCAGTTTCAATAATGGTCTTTATACATAAAAAGAATCAATCACAGCAGAGTAAAGAAAGCACATCAGTAAGGATGAATAGGCAATTGCCAAAAGTGAAAAAACAATGACAGTACTGCTGGGATTTAGCTACAGGTTCATAAATGTAGAGATCAGGAGAGCGTGTAGCATAAACAGTGTGGAAATAATGTGAAAATTATGTGAAATCGCAAGAATTATTCTGCTTTTTCCAATCCCAAATTAATTTCTGGACTACATTAAAGGCAGTTTTCTGCAACAATAGGTTTAACTACTAACCATGAATAAAACTACAAATTTCATTAAAAAAATAACAATTTTAGCTAACAATCTACAATAGTAATGCAGCATTTTCAGAAGAGTGACCGTAATATGACTAAAATTTGATATTAGGTTTTAGAAGAAGGAAATTCATAAAAAGTTTCAAATTTAGTTGAGATGAAGGGTTGAGTTAAAATAACCATAATAAGCTAGAGCTAATGGGTGAGTCTACAATCAAAATATTCCAGAATGTTTTTGATACAATAGAGAACCAGAATGTACCTGGGGTCAAAAGACCTGCTTATGTGCTAATATGACTAAGACTTGTACAATGTCAAATACGATAGACGCAGTTAGGTCATCGTGGTTAACAGACATGGAAAGGAAAAGTTTTAGGCAATGAAAATGGCTTGCACATAAATGCAAGTCAACGTGGAAATCTTCAAGTTTGGGTATGACAATGCTCTTGCAAGGATAGTCAATGCAAGTGAAGAAATTGCAGGTGAGTTCTTCATAATTTTCAAAGATCTGTAGAATTAAGAATGAGGCCTTTTGGTCACTAAGTTGCTTGTGTGACCATTGCTTAAAGAATAAAGAAAGAATGAAGTCTAAGGTATGCGAGTTTAATGTCATTTGTGGGGACAAGGTAGGTATTTATGAACGCTAATATGGTAAGAAATAAAAAGTCAATTAGAACTAAGTGAGTTAGACTGAAGCTTAAAGAGTGTGATATGGTACATTTCATCCTGGTGCCAAGGTGTAGACAACACAGAGAAAACAGAGGATATTCTCAAAGGGAAAGCACAAAAGGCCAGAATTTGTGGTCCACATTGGAGCCAATGCAATGTGAGAAGAAAAGAAGTGGAGATCTTGCTGTCAGAGCTTTTCAAAGCTGAACTTCATATTACTCCAGTGTAAAGGGGGAGTGTGAAAGGGAAAGGGAAAAGCACGAAATGTCAGGTTAATGCAAGGTGAGAAATGTGGTGAAAAGAGATTTTACAAATACTGGGACCTATTCAAATGGATGTGTTGCACTAGAATGGATCTGAGACCACATTCTCATGGTTTGTTAGCAAGTGTTGTGGGAAAGGTTCAAATAAATTGAGCAGGACATTGGGCACCAAGTGTAGAATTGAGAAACAAGAGGAGAGAATTAGAAATAATACGCATGTTCTATGTTATTGACCATATAACTGGAAGGAGATAGGGCAGCAGATTTGCAAAGATATTGCAGAGAAGCGCATTAATTATGATACGAGAGGTTTGATAATGAGAGATTTCAACTACTCCAATACTGAACGGAGTAGTGATTATGTTAAAAGCACAGAAGGAACAAAATTTCGAAAGTATATTGAAGGAAAATAAGCTTTTTTGATGAGTCCTTTGTTTACCCAACAAGGAAGGTGTTATTGTGGTGTACAGCTGGGGAATGAAGGAGGTCAAGTGGAGGATGTCACAGCCATGTGACGTCCACGACTAGAGAAGTGCAAAGGTTATCTTCTGGTACAGAGGGAACAAATAAAGTTGGCAATTAAAGCCAAACAGTTTAGTGGTGTATCAGAGATAGCAGGAACTGCAGATGCTGGAGAATCCGAGATAACAAGCAGCATCATAGGAACAGGAAAACTGATGTTTTGGGCCTAGACCCTTCATCAGAAAAGTTTAGTGATGTAGGTGTTCAGAAATAATGAGAAAATTAACCACCTCTTGAACAAGTGATAATGGGAACTGCAGATGCTGGAGAATCCAAGATAATGAAATGTGAGGCTGGACGAACACAGCAGGCCCAGCAGCATCTCAGGAGCACAAAAGCTGACGTTTCGGGCCTAGACCCTTCATCAGATAACGAAATGTGAGGCTGGACGAACACAGCAGGCCCAGCAGCATCTCAGGAGCACAAAAGCTGACGTTTCGGGCCTAGGCCTAGGCCCGAAACGTCAGCTTTTGTGCTCCTGACATGCTGCTGGGCCTGCTGTGTTCGTCCAGCCTCACATTTCGTTATCTTCACCTCTTGAATAAACTTGGATTAGAGTTCAATTGGAGAGAGCATGCAAGACAGCACATGAGAGAGAGGGTGCATGCAGGAGACAGAGAGAGCGCACAAGAGAGAGAGTGCACAAGAGAGCACGAGAGACAGTGTAAGAGAGAGAGCGAGAGACAGAATGCGAATTTATTAAGGGGCAAAATGTGCTTAACCGATGATGAATGAGGGAGATGCAATGCTGGTACTGTGCAGACAGTACTCATTGTACCTACAAATTAAGTATCAACTTCATAAAGATACTATATTTGCTATTCAGTAGAAAAAGGTCACTATAAACAGTTAAGTAATCCCACAACCAACGGATCAATCCTCTGCAGTCCTGCCACATCCAGCCATAAATGGTGGTGAACAATAACATAGCTAATCATAGGGGGAGAAGCTTCACAAATATCCCTGATATCAAACAACATGGGTGCCATACATACGTGAGAAAATCAAACCCGAAGCATTCGCAATCAACTTCACCCAGAAATATGAAGTAAAATCCATTTCAGCATCCTCAGCAGGTGCCAAAATATACTTTTCTTTTCAAGGCCTTCTTTCAGATTTTTGGAGGAATACATTGATTTGAGTGGTATTGGGGGAGCTACTTTATCATTCTCATAGTAATAATAACTTCTGTACTTCTGTTAACCCGTAGATAATTTAGACTCATAGATGAGAATTAGATTCCTCAGTAATGGTTGACTTTCCATTAAACCTAAATCTAGAACATAGAAGAGAAAAGCATCAATTTTCAACACCACAGTATTTGGATTAGTGCAAGATAGCAAGCATAAGGTAACAAAACCAGTTTTTTCCTTCCCAAACACCAAACAACTGACAGGTACTTCCACAGACAAAAAGCAAGCATCCCAAAAAACTCTTCGGCAGATGGGTGAGATCAAATTTAATGTGCTTCTATTGCACATGCACAAAGCTGAAACATTTTAACAAGACAATCACAATCTGACTGTTCTCCATCGGTTGACCCAATGAGTGAATTTTCCTGGATAACCTGCTGCCTTTGAGGTGAGTGTACCCAGTGCTCCTCTGTATTTTGAGCACTGGTTCCGAGCCACTTTGATTCACACTGCATGGTGTCAAGATAAAGACATACCATAGTGATACCTTGTGTGACAACGGAATGGCTGTAAGAGCTGTATATTATTAAGTCCTATTTCTTTTTTCCTCTGGTCCCAGCAAAGGCTATAGGTATGAGATCATCCTGCCCGGAGTATTAGATAAATATTCCAGATCAGCAAGTTCTTTCTTTCATGGGTTAACACTATCAAAGAACAGGAATCATTGGCAGATAAAGGAACATTGAAAAGGGTATAAATAAACCAGACTTAAGTAAATGGGAGAACATGGTCGAGGAGCCAAAATGGCCTTCTTGGGTTTATAAATACCTTTGATACAATTGTTGTGGACCAAGAAAAAGGACCCTTCAAATTTATCAAGATGATTACCTAGGCCCTAACTTTTAATCTTATTTAGAAGCAAGTGTGTTCCAGCTGTCATTCGACTGGTTATACTACTTGGCTTTACACAGAACATAGTTTATTGCTACTCCAAAAATTAAACTACAAACAAAAGAAAGAAGAATTGAAATAATTTAGCTCTATAGGAAAACTTAAATAATCTATTATTCTGTGAACAGCAACCACTCCAATATAGTGCCATAAATAAACCTTTGGAAAAGGCAAATTCATTTATTGTCTTACATGCAATTCTAGCAGATAAGAAAGAAGATAATCTAAACTTTTAGCTGCAACAAAGAGAAAGATGTGGCAGCTTTGACAACAAGCTTCAAAACCCCAACAATTGCTGAAAACTCAACTAAAACCCTGATTCTGTGGGAGCCTGACTCCACCTATTCATGCTGCTTCTAGAGTTCCAACTTTTAAAAGAAACTCAAGGCGCCTCAAGCTGTTTAATTTATTAGCTTGGAGGTGACAGTTCAGCAACTATTGTTCAAAACTTCTTCAAGAGAAAAAAAAACTAGGACATAATAATATACACCTCTTAAAGTCATACTATTGTCATACACAGTATCACCACGATATGTGCTTCCATATCTTTACAGTAAGCTTCTGTTTTCAGGACAATATGGCTTCTTAGTCACTGCAAGTCGGTATATACAAGAGGATTCATTAATCATTCTCGAAGAAACCATAAGTCAAAAGTGATAAAAGTGTCCATAAAATTGAGAAGCAAAAGCTATAGGCTATATTGATACTGATGTTATGATTCCATTTGATGCTGCTGGACAAGTCAGATCCCGATGTTAGACCTAGTTTACTAGATTACAAGTTTCTTTTCTCCTCATTTAGGTTACCGAGCAGCTCTGGCACTAAGCAAGAGGCTAAATTACTTTCAACAAGGCAACATTAAAAAAGTTTATTCCGCGAAATAAAAACAAACTTTTTAATTATACAAGAATATCTGAAACAGTCTAAATACAAATATCAAATTCAATCTTTTCACTCCAACAGAAATATTACAGGCAGCCAAACCCCAACAAAAAGGTCACCTGTCTCTGCTTTGAAGTTCTTTATTCACTTGGCACAGCTGTAACTGGGTTATTTTCAGCAAATTCCTGCATTCATTCAATGCTATTGTTTTTAACGTCTCCTCCTAAAGACTCCTAAAACACAATTCAATTTAAACTCTCATATTCCTTAACATGGGTTCCTTAACATCAGGTCTTCAACAACTGTGATGGATGCCTTCCTTTCTGACGCCTTAACAATCTGTTTCTACAGAAGTCTCCTACTGACTTCTAAGGTGGACTTCTTTTCAGCCCAGATTGCTCAGAGACTAAATAGCATTTTTGCTGATAGGGAACTTTTTCCCCACTCTGAAATAAGCTGCATACTGCCTTATTTCTTTTAGACTGTTCTGACTTTGTGTAACTCGACAACAGATGCCAGGCAACAGCATTATTTTTTCTCTCTTCTGCCCTTTCTCTTCTAATGCACTGAACTTTAGAAATCAAGCTCTCAAACAATAACAATATACCATGAATCACAACCTCAATAATATTTGGATTAGCCATATTTCCTTCCTGAATGACCATCACTGGATTGAATTAAACTGTATCCATCTCTTTGCCTTGGTGAAATGAAAATATAAATTTTGCAACCAATTGTAACTCACTTTCAGACATTTAAGGTACAAAATTCCTTCTCAAAACTTGATCACTCCACTCCGATTCCATCTAAAAATCGGCTAACTTGACCAATTATTGACCATCTGGTTAAAGTCTTTATGAAATGCCTTAGGCATATCATGATGTTAAAGTTGTGAAATAAATGCGATCAGTGTTTTGTTCAAAGAGGTAGTTATTTGGATCCATATTTTCACATCCTGTTCTATATCTGTTTTCTTAGGAGACGAAGATCAGAATGAAACCACAGCTGCTATTCTTCAGGGAGCGTACACATCACAGCACCCTGCATCATATCAACTACTAGTCCAAAACCCCACAAGATCTAGATAGTGAACTCCATGGAACAGTAAGAAATTCAAAGAGAGAAAAAGTACAAAAAAAATGAAGCAACTGTTGGACAAACATCTTGCAGATTTCCTACCTGCACTGTTCACTCAATTCTGGAGACAATAGATCTGCTGATATTTGTAATGACTTACTTTCACTTCTTAATAATTACCCTTGGTGCAATAGGTGCAGAAATCATTGGTTCTGAGCCCTCCAACACCAGTCATCTTCAAAAATAAACTTTAATGAGCTCTCAGCAGTATCGAAACCTACAGAATAACATAGAAACATTATTAATTTCAGGTCCCAACTCACTTAAATTATGCTGGAAATGCACTGAAAAAAGCACGTGCAACTTCATGTTTTAGTTTTCATATTCTTTGAAAGACTATGGATTAGGCGGAGAAACACTGAAATATTCACAGGGAAACTCCTGTTAGCTCCCATCGTTGCAAAAATTATATGCTGGAAAGCTCTAATTGCACATGTGCTGACATATGGCCGACAAAGATTAGCAAATCATATCAACGTGTATTTCCTTTTAGCTGTTCCGAACCAACGGAGTACTGATCATACCCAACCAGCCATGCTTACAAAACCCAAAGCACAAAGTCCAACAATAAAACTGTGTTTCCATCATCATATAAGATTTGTTAAACATTTCCAAATGAGGTAAGAATGTATGATGACAACCAATTTAGAACTGTCAGTCAGTCTCCCACTTGTGCAATCTGGAATTTTTTGTTTCAACAAAACAGGTGACAGCCATTCTGGTTCATTTCCCAGGGCAACGTCTTGACCAAATCAGTCAGTCAAAACACCTGGTTTAACAAAACCTGTCCGTTAACTGCTCTCACCTCCTAACTGCTACGTTGTCCATAACAATGCGTCTACCAGAATTCATTTGCCAACCAGTCCGCATTCTCGTCTCATAAAATACAAATGCTGTTTTACTTTTACATTGGTAATTCTTATGAATTGTTCTGATGAGTGATTGGCAAAAAGCTTTTCACAAAACATCTTTCAGCAATTCTCGACTTCTATTCCACCAAATGACTAATTATTTCAGTATGGAAAAAGGATTGAACATAGCTCGAAAAGTAGAATAGTTATGATACCTTTCATCATCAGTATTTCAAACAAATATTAAACAGAAGCTGGTAGTGCTGTCATAGCAGAGATCCATGAACAAATTTAACAATTGTAGCACAGCTAATGTAAAAATTGATATGCATGCAGCTCGCATGAATCAAATTGGGCTTTATAAAATGAGTCAAAGTGAAGCAAAGATAAAACTATCATGGTCAAGTAAAAGGAAAAGTAATGCAATTAAGAATAAAATGTGAACAATGGAAATAGCCTAGAAAAATAACAATTGCTACCCAAGGACAACAGGACAGACTCAAAGGAAGCAGGAACTGCAACTTGAGCCAACTCAAATGATGAATGGTCTAGACCTGAAACGTCAGCTTTCCTGCTCCTCTGATGCTGCTTGACCTGCTGTGTTCATCCAGCTCTACACCTTGTTATCTCAGATTCTCCAGCATCTGCAGTTCCTATTATCTCAAATGAGGCAATATAGTTTAATGTAGCTTATTTGTACAACCTTGGTAAATGTTGAGGTGTGATTAAAATTTTGTTGTTTCTTTGTCATTTATAAGCTCTTCTTACACTGCCTTACTTATACTTGGAATTCTTGAAACTAGTGTTAGTGAAATGACTCCAATTGTTCAGATCAATCCAATTATTAAATCAGGTAGTAAGTTGTTATGTTTCAGGCCAAACCCCTCAAAATATATTAAGAAGATAGTGCCTAGAGCACAACATTTTTTTTGTTTTTAATAAGACAAGTAAAGGCATTGAGTTTCGGATGCAATTCGAAACTACCAGGCTTTAAACAAAACACACTTTATTCATACATTATAATTAAAATACATATAAAATGAAAATAAATTCTTCACTCCCTACCACACATACAAGAGAAAAACATAATAAGCCCTCCTTGCTGTCCCTTACACCTATCATATCACTCACTCAATCACTTCTCCCACTCATTCACTCAATGCTCCTCTTCCAAACACTGTTCCCAACACGCTCAATTATTCATCAGGTCATCACCTTTTTGGGGCCAATTGTTTGTAGAGTCATTACTTTAGGTGGAAAAAAAACCTTTACAAACAAGAGTAGAAACATTTTGAAGCTGTCACCCTCCAAGCTCAGAGAGGACCTCTCAATTATTCAGGCAGTTACCAAATTATACTGGTCAGCTTCTGATGATGACAATTCGGCACATAAATGTCCTGGGTCCACTACAAGTAAAATCTGAGGTTAAAAGGTGCTTTGATTCACAATCCCCTTTTTGGTTTGTCAGCAGCATTCAAATTTGGTCAGAGCAGACCCATCAAATTCTCTGTGCTATGCGGTCTCCTTCGAACCTGTACATTGTGAAACCAAGCCATTTGGCCTGACGAGTCCACACAACCCTCTGAAGAACATCCCACCCAGACACATCCCCCTAACCTATCCCTGTAACCTTGCATTTCCTGTGGTTAATGCACCTAATCTACACATCCCTGGACATTATGGGTAATTTAGCATAGTCAATCCACCTAACCTGAACACGTTTGGACTGTGGGAGGAAACCAGAGCAACCAGCAGAAACCCAGGTAGATACAAGGAGGACACGCAAACGCCACACAGCTACTCAAGGGAGCAGTGCTAATCACTGATCTACCGTGCTGTCTCCTCTCCACAACTGCAACTGCTCTCTCATGGAAGAGGGGAGGAGGATTCATGACTTCTGCAAATCTGTTGGGAGTCACAACCCACAGTTTGGTAATCCTTTTGAACGCAACTTGGTGGTTACACTGAAATTGAGGTGACTGCTGATCATAATGCAGGGGTGTCAGTCATATCAAAATGAGCTATTTAGAAGTTTAACATTTGGGATTCAAAGGAAGCATCTGTTGCTCAGCCTGGCCCACAAGCAGTGCTGTAAAATCACTTTCATTATGGATGCAGCATCTGGGGCTTCATATCGTCTACTGGGTTTCTCGAGGCCAGAAAACCAGGAAACAGCAGTTATGATTAAATTCTTATTAAAATTGAGAAATGCTGTCCCTTAAAAAACATTTCCATAGTCACTCTACCTATGAAGACTGGATTGAATATCTAGCCCTCATTTCACCTGAACTCCGTGGGATCACGTTAAATTTTAGAAATTTTAACAGCCCATTTAACCTAAACAGACATTTCTGCAAGCTTTGTTGTGCCCAAGACTGAATTATTCATGGATCCAAGTGGGAACTTCCAACTCCTAACAATAGGGAGGCTTGGGGCCAGATAGGTAGTAAAATTCCTTAAGGATATACTGTGGCTCAATTCAGCTCCAATACACTTACTTTCATTTTCAGAGGCATTTTGAATACCTGCAAATAGCATACAACAAATAACAAATGCCAAAGTCAAGCCCTTATTAGTGCAGGAACTACTTATAACATTAATTAATGTCCTTCGGAGGTATTAGTAAGGTGTTTTAAATTTAAATTTGACTTGCCTTCATTTTGTGTCTAAAACAGCTGGTCCAGGCTCTGGAATCTTGGTAGGTGAACGATACAAAGAGCTGTACCCATCAGTTGAATCATATGGAATTTTGCGGGTTGAGATTTGTGGAACAGTAAGTCAAGTAATGTGCTGAATACTGCAGACAGGTGTACAGGAATTGATCAAACATTCACGCGAAGGCCAGAAGGCTTGGGGAGCTAAAATAACCCAATAAAAGCTGCAGGCATTTTTTTCTCCTGCATTTAAAAATCATTGGTCTGTGATTAAAAAAACTTTGAAGCTATGAAATGTTTAGTAGAAGTCCCAAATATCGTAAAATCACATTGAAGGCCATAAACACACGGTGGTTGTTTTACTGTGCTGCCAATTTTGAACTTTGTTAAAATCTAATGTACACAATAAACACAGATGAATTTAGGCTAACTCAAGTATTTTGAAAACTGATGGAATGGTGATTTATTGACACTTGTACTCTACAATGAACAACACAGTACAAAAAAGCAAAAAGCTTCGACTGTCACCACAATCTGGCACCACTTTGAATACTTTAAGAATAAACAGAATAAAATGATAAAGAGTCCATCATTGGTCTGCCGCCTCTGCAATGAGTCCTGAGCCCTGAGCCAGGAGCCAGGTGACCAGTGACACCAATGCCAGACCCACCAACATTAGAGTAGCCTTTCTTCAGACACTATCCCTTCATCGCTGGGCACACCTCACCAATGGGTCATTGAAGCCAGGCCCAAAGCTGCACCCACAGTCTTCCCGCAAACTGGAGCTCCCAGCTCTACTGCCACCCTCACCTCGCCGATAACAAGGAGTTGCCACTCTGTGCCTACTGAAACCAGGAGTCTCTAGCTCCACAGCTGCTGGCACATCGCTAATACCTGCAGTCCATTCTCCAGGCATGGCACACTACCGCTGCTTCAGCCACCGCCTCGCCGGTACCTGGAGACCCTGCTCCAGGCCTACCACAACCAGGAGTTCCGGGCTGTACTGCCAGGTCAGGTCTTCACCGCTTCGGTAAGGGTCCTGGTCCAGCCACCCTCCTCAGCGATGTCACCTTCCCTGCTGTCGCCGACAGGAAGAAGATTAAGAAAAACGAGAAAAGACAAAAAGGTCAGGAAAGAAGGGCAGAAGGGGAGAAGGGGAGTAGAGAGGGAGTGAGCCCAGGAACCCAAATGCTGCCTGCTTTTCTGGTGCTGCCACCTGGGAATGCTGTAGAAACTGGTACAAACTCAATGTGTATCTATGATATCAGTTTATACTTTGAAACATAGGCAAAGAATTTGATAGGAAGCTTTCTTTTCCTCAAACTATACATTCATCAAATAAAGAAGACATTTTTCCCTCCCCACACTTGTCTGCCTTCCAGAGAGACCACTCTCTCCGGAACTCCCTTGTCCGCTCCACAGTCCTTTCTAACCCCACCACACCCGGCACCTTCCCCTGCAACCGCAGGAAGTGCTACACTTGCCCCCACACCTCCTCCCTCACCCCCATCCCAGGCCCCGAGATGACTTTCCACATCAAGCAGATGCCCACCTGCACATCCGCCAATGTGGTATACTGCATCCACTGTGCCCGTCGTGGCTTCCTCTACATCTAGGAAACCAAGCGGAGGCTTGGGGACTGCTTTGCAGAACGCCGACACTTGGTTCGCAACAAATGACTGCACCTCCCAGTTGTGAACCATTTCAACTACCCCTCGCATTCCTTAGACGACACGTCCATCCTGGGACCCCTGCAGTGCCACAACGATGCCACCGGAAGGCTGCAGGAACAGCAACTCATATTCCGCTTGGGAACCCTGCAGCCCAATGGTATCAATATGGATTTCACAAGCTTCAAAATCTCCCCTCCCCTACCACATTCCAAAACCAGCCCAGCTCATCCCCATCTCCCTAACCTGTTCTTCCCCTCACTTATCCCCTCCTCCCACCTCAAGCCGCACCTCCATTTCCTACCTCCTAATCTCATCCCGCCCCCTTGACCTGTCCGTCCTCCCCAGACTGACCTATCCCCTCCCTACCTCCCCAACTACACTCACCTCTACAGGCTCCACCCTTGCCCCTTTAACTTGTCTATCTCCTCTCCACCTATCTTCTCCTCTATCCATCTTCAATCCGCCTCCCCCTCTCTCCCTTCTTATTTCAGAACCCTCTCCCCATCCCCCTTTTCGGATGAAGGGTCTAAGCCCGAAATGTCAGCTTTTGTGCTCCTAAGATGCTGCTTGCCCTGCTATGTTCATCCAACTCCACACTTTGCTTTCTCGCCTTCATCAGATAAACATCATTTTTAATTCACCAGACAATAACATGTAGAAACTCAATCAATTTAAGTTCTCTAATTGATGATGAAATATGACTGACCAGGAAAAGAAGCTGCTCTTCTATCTTAAAAGCATCTCCAGCATCCAGAAGTGATGGAACTAAGGTAAAGTTGCCACAGTCCCAGAGGAGCATAACGATGCTCCCTCACAAAAAGATGACTGACGGTGAGTTTAACCTAACGGTCATTGTGCCTCAGTCAAGGTTAAGAATGCAAGACCTCCATGGTGAACTCAGCCAGTGTGGGACTTGAACCCGTGCTCGTGACGTTAATCTGTATTGCAAACCTGTCAATGCAGCTTAATGAGCTCCAGCTGAAGAAGCCTTAAAACAGATGTACAGTATCCAGCAGGTCTCTAACACCAGAGCTTGAACAATGTATTAGATGTCTGATTAGGAAATTTTAGCGTAATGTGTCTTTTGACAGGATTGTGTGTCTTGTCAAAATAACAAACATGCTGCTTACACTGGGATAAAAACTATTATAAAAAGTGACTCAGTATTATACCAGGGCAAGCTGGTCAGTTATTGAAGTGTACAATTGACAGCAGGTTGATTGCTCACAAAATGATCATGTGCATAACTTCTTGAAATGCTTTTCTGATTAATGGGTGTATTACCAATGGGCTATTATATTGTTAACCAGCTCCCCCTGCCAATTTACCAACCAGTAAAGACATTAGTGTCTGGGATTGTTTCATTATTTTGAATCAATCTCCTACGTGAACACGACAGTAACCAGACAGAAAGTTATGTCTCACACTGTCTTTGTAGTAGCAGTGTTTTATTTTTGTATTCAGTTGTGGAATATGGGCATTGTCAGCATTTATTGCCCATCCTTAGTTGCCGTGGGAAGGTGGTGGTGAACTGGTATGAGATTTGCAGAGGGTGCTGCCATACTGTAAGATGTCCAACCCTTTCAATGCAGACTGTAGACCAGCAAGGGAAGCTGCCTGATTATGTGACTACTATAGCGGGCACAGCATAGCAAGGCAATACAAGACAGGGATGATGCGAGCAGGTACATGCTAGGAGAGTGAACACTAAGATAATAAGCCAACCAGCATGAGACACAATTTGGTCCAATGTGCTGAGTGCCTGTCCTTGTTTGTAAAGTGTCTTACAGCTGCCTTCCGATGTTAGATGCTGGTGCATCCTGCTGGGCAGATCTGCTTCCTGAACATCCTGCAAGTGGATCACTAGAAGGCAGCTCAACTGAGGTGA
This sequence comes from Stegostoma tigrinum, assembly GCF_030684315.1. NCBI lineage: Eukaryota > Metazoa > Chordata > Chondrichthyes > Orectolobiformes > Stegostomatidae > Stegostoma > Stegostoma tigrinum. The sequence continues at coordinate 49,173,452 of NC_081373.1, forward strand.
TTAAAGAAGTTAGATGGCAGTAAGAGTCATAAAACTTGCTAGTTTATCAGCATGTTCAAGGAAAGAAAGCAACTGAGAAGTCAGAGAAGTGGGGGCCATTCCTGGCACTGTACGAAGATTGGAAGAAACAAGTGTTGCCTGGCAAAGTGGTCAGTGTGTGGTGAATGAACTCATCAGTGGACATGGGCCTCACCTACCATGCGTGTGTGATAACTTGGGATGAGAAGTAAAAGTACTAACAACAAATCCTTACAGCAGACAGACAAAGAGGAAATACCTAAGAACCATGGACAGCACAGAAGCATTATGCTTAAAATAGGGTTCACTACTGAAGAGTCAGTTTGGTTGACATGCCCGAGTCGCATTGTTGCCAGAACAGCAGGTGGCTGCTGGGCTGTGCCTCATGGAATTATAGTCCTTGCCAATCACATGGGCGTATCCTGCCCATAGCTGTGAAAGTGACAACAGCCTCAAACCTGCGTGGTGTATTACAAGGTGCTTTCCTCACAGGATCAAGTACGTTACAGAGGTCCTGAATTGGGGGCAGCATAGAACAGAAAGTTCCAAACGAATGGGACCACTGAAAAACCATGGAATCTGTCTCCATGTCAAAGCATGATTGAGTGCACCCAAGGTGCCACTAAGGCTCTCGTTGAGCAGCCAGAAACATTTAAAATAAGAAGGCAATCCACTCCCTTAACATTCAACTGAATGTTTAAACATTACCAATACTTTCTAAAGATTTTTTGTGAGGTTTTCTGGTGGCTTTCATGCTGCCTTCATCCAGAGGCCATTGCAGATTTCTGAAATGCATCCTACACTGAACACTGGCCATACTGTGGCTACGGTCACTACCTGAGACACTGTTATGATTCTGACTTATGGTACAAGTCAGATCTCAGAGTGACAAAAAGCAGAAATTGCTGGAAAAACTCAGCAAGTCTGGCAGTATCTGTGCAAAGAAATCAGAGTTAATGTTTTGGGTTGAGTGACCCTTCCTCACATCTCAGAGTGAACTCAGACTGGCTTGATAGAACATAGCTACCATACTGACCAACTTGAAGAACTATCTGCTGAGTCATATTCGCGCAAGTTGCAGAGCTTCCTTAATGGTAGAACAGAAGTTTATTAAAATAAGAAAAAGAAAAAGAAAACAAGCTAAATAATGAAAACAGTTAGCAAAATCTATAAAAAAAATCAGCAAGCAAAGTAGTTTCAACATTCACTATCTGAAACAGAGATTCAATTCCTGAGAAAATACTCACCTATTTCAACTCTAAGTTTGTGCTTCACTGCCATGTTACAATTTCTGGAGACAATTCAATGAATCCTTTCCAAATCTGCTGATACGAGCTTCTCCACAAATAATGACTGCCTAATACTTCTCAATTCTAATAGACTGTAGCATTACAAACAAACTCTCCTGTTTTGAAAATTTCACAAATTAAACCCTTCTGGTTCCTTGAACTGCCCTGAAAAGTTCCTTGTGGAAGAGGACAAACTGTATTTGCAAAGAAAACCTCACAGCAACAACCAGCACCCACCTGTCTCTACTTTGAAATCCAAATTGCACAAACGATTAATATATAAATTACACACTGCAAATCACACTACCTCAATATATACCTGCTCTTGCTGAATAGATGGTATCACCATGTTGCTCACCAGATAAAAACAAGCTCCTGTAGCTTTTAATTGCACCTCGAAAGGAGGAATCTGCAAATTAAAGAACCACTCTTGCAAAGGATGTGTACAATACTGCTTCTCCACTGTGTTTCAGCCGTTGTAAAATACATAGTATTCACGGTAATGGCTCCGAGCTGCGCTTTAAATTGATTGCACCATATCCCACCTCCTCAATGAATCTGCTGTTGTCCATAACTGGGCAGTGAATGTGCCAGTGGGCTATTACCTTCATTAACTGATTAATAAATACCTTCAAAATAATACTCATAGAGTCATACAGCACAAATGTCCAATATTCAGCAATGGTGCAGGGCTGGGACTCTAAAGCAGTGTCAACCCTGAATTGCAGTTTCAATCAGACACACTATTTAACTCAATGTAAAAACCTGCGGCAGAATAAACTCCGCACTTGCAAAAAATAATTTTCAGTCCCAGAGAGGATTTATGGAAATAATTTAGACTTACTAAATCATTTACACTAACATGACCAAGTTCTAATGCTTTTTTACAAATATGTAATTAGTATCTACTTGATAAACTTCCTGCCATGATTGTATTTTATATGCTGAATCTCTTATGCTCTGGTGTAGCAACATTTCTCAGGTGACAGGGCAATATAGACAGACACTGTCTGATTCCTACAGTGAGCTGCATATCTCCAGATTCCAGCAATTCCTGTGTGTTTGACTCAATAATAGCAGTGCACTGATATCCACAACAGTATTCCTGCTGTAAATCTAGCTCTATGTGGTGTAATTGATGCTTGAGAATTAATTTTATGGTGAATTGCACTTATTAAGTATGGGGTACATAATTCCAGAGTTCTGTTCCCATTGTTTTATATGTTTACATCATTAATTGAAATACTTCACTTTTCAACTGACTGCCAGTCGTTTTGTGAAACTGTTATTAAGCCAGTTATGCATGATTAGTTGAAACATAATGGAGTAATCGTTTTTCACAGGTGGAAACTTTTTTTGCGGCAAGCAATAGATTCTGTTTATCCCTCCATTGGTAACTTTCGTGGTGCAATGATAGTGCCTCTACATCTGGGTCAGAAGGTCTAGGTTCAAATCCTACCTGCTCAGATGTTAGTCATAACATATCTGAGCATGTTCATTAAAAATATTTATCCTTCCACTACTTTTCTCAATTGAAAATGTAAGTTCTACTCCTATGAACTGATATCCAACTTTTCCCCAACACATTGTCCCATTTGACTTCTCTCACCCATACTGTGCAAAATAGCTTTTACAAATTATGGCCATTTACTGCTTCAGTCATACTCATGATAATTGATTTGGATAATGAAATAATAAAGTAAACAGAATGCAAAAGGAGCATGGTTAGCACCATTTCAAATTAAATGCTGAAAATAGGGTAAAGGATCATTGATTCAGTCAAACAAAAGTCCAAATGTACAAGTGATCTGAGGAATCACTTCACACAAGAATTGAACAAAGGAAATGGACATCTGACTCGAATAGTCCAGGAAATTTCTCGTATCCATCTAATGAAAAAAGATGGACATTGAGATGTGGGCAGGATGACTGGGTAATTGAAGAAGGGAGTGGTGCGGTAAGAAATAGAGAGGATTAAAGATAACAAAGTGTGAAGCTGGATGAACACAGCAGGCCAAGCAGCATCTCAGGAGCACAAAAGCTGACGTTTTGGGCATAGGCCCTTCATCAGAGAGGAGGATGGGGAGAGGGTTCTGGAATAAATAGGGAGCGAGGGGGAGGCAGACCGAAGATGGAGAGAAAAGAAGATAGGTGGAGAGGACAGTAGAGGTAGGGAGGGGATAGGTCAGTCCAGGGAAGACGGACAGGTCAAGGAGGCGGGATGAGGTTAGTAGGTAGGAAATGGAGGTGCGGCTTGAGGTGGGAGGAAGGGATAGGTGAGAGGAAGAACAGGTTAGGGAGGCAGGGACAGGCTGGGCTGGTTTTGGGATGCAGTGGGGGAAGGGGAGATTTTGAAACTGGTGAAGTCCACATTGATACCATTGGGCTGCAGGGTTCCCAAGCAGAATATGAGTTGCTGTTCCTGCAACCTTCGGGTGGCATCATTGTGGTACTGCAGGAGGCCCATGATGGACATGTCATCTGGGGAATGTGATGGGGAGGTGAAATGGTTCGCAACTGGCAGGTGCAGTTGTTTATTGCGAACCGAACGGAGGTGCTCTGCAAAGTGGTCCCCAAGCCTCCGCTTGGTTTCCCCAATGTAGAGGAAGCCACAACGGGTACAGTGGATACAGTATACCACATTGGCAGATGTGCAGGTGAACATCTGCTTAATATGGAAAGCCATCTTGGGGCCTGGGATGGGGGTGAGGGAGGAGGTGTGGGGGCAAGTGTAGCACTTCCTGCGGTTGCAGGGGAAGGTGCCGGGTGTGGTGGGGTTGGAGGGGAGTGTGGAGCCGACAAGGGAGTCACAGAGAGAGTGGTCTCTCCGGAAAGCAGACAAGGGTGGGGATGGAAAAATGTCTTGGGTGGTGGGGTCGGATTGTAGGTGGCGGAAGTGTCGGAGGATGATGCGTTGTATCCGGAGGTTGGTGGGGTGGTATGTGAGAATGAGGGGGATCCTCTTGGGGCGGTTGTGTTGGGGGCAGGGTGTGAGGGATGTGTTGCGGGAAATGCGGGAGACGCGGTCAAGGGTGTTCTCGACCACTGCGGGGGGAGCGGTCCTTGAAGAACGCAGACATCTGGGATGTGCGGGAGTTGAATGCCTCATCCTGGGAGCAGATGCGGCGGAGGCGGAGGAATTGGGAATAGGGGATGGAATTTTTGCAGGAGGGTGGGTGGGAGGAGTTCTATTCTAGGTAGCTGTGGGAGTCGGTGGGCTTGAAATGAAAATCAGTTTCTAGATGGTTACTTGAGATGGAGACTGAGAGGTCCAGGAAAGTGAGGGATGTGTTGGAGATGGTGAACTTGAGGTTGGGATGGAAGGTGTTGGTGAAGTGGATGAACTGTTCAAGCTCCTCTGGGGAGCAAGAGGCGGCGCCAATACAGCCATCAATGTAATGGAGGAAAAGGTGGGGTTTGGGGCTGGTGTAGGTACAGAAGAGGGACTGTTCCACATAACCTACGAAGAGGCAGGCATAGCTTGGGCCAATGCGCGTACCCATGGCCACCCCCTTTGTCTGTAGGAAGTGGGAGGAATCAAAAGAGAAGTTGTTGAGAGTGAGGACGAGTTCGGCTAGGCGGATGAGGGTGTCGGTGGAGGGGGACTGGTTGGGCCTGTGCGACACGAAGAAGCGGAGCGCCTTGAGGCCATCTGCATGAGGAATACAGGTGTATAGGGACTGGATGTCCATGGTGAAAATGAGGTGTTGGGGGCCAGGGAATTGGAAGTTCTGGAGGAGGTGGAGGGTGTGGGTGGTGTCACGGACGTAGGTAGGGAGTTCCTGGACCTTTGGGGAGAAGATGGAGTCCAGATAGGTGGAGATGAGTTCGGTGGGGCAGGAACAGGCTGAGGCAATGGGTCAACCAGGGCAGGCAGGTTTGTGGATTTTGGGAAGGAGATAGAAACAGGCCGTGCGGGGTTCGGGAACAATGAGGTTGGAGGCTGTGGGTGGGAGGTCCCCTGAGGTGATGAGGTCATGGATGGCATTGGAGATGAAGGTTGGGTGCTCGGGGATGGGGTCATGGCCAAGGGGGCAGTAGGAGGAGGTGTCGGAGAGTTGGCGTTTGGCCTCGGTGATGTAGAGGTCAGTGCGCCATACTACCACTGCGTCTCCCTTGTCTGCGGGTTTGATGGTGAGGTTGGGGTTGGAGCGGAGGGAGCGGAGGGCTGCCCGTTCTGCAGGGGAGAGGTTTGAGTGGGTGAGAGCGGTGGAGAAGTTGAGGCAGTTAATGTCTCGACGGCAGTTGGAGATGAAGAGGTCGAGGGAAGGTAGGAGGCCTGGGGGTGGAAGAGGACTTGTGTTGGAGGCGGGTGAAGGTGTCAGTAGACGGAGGGTTAGGCTCCCGGTTAAAGACGTAAGCGTGGAGGCGAAGGCGGTGGAAAAACTGCTCAATGTCCAGACCTGACTGGTATTTGTTGATGTGTGGGTGGAGGGGGACAAAGGTGAGCCCCTCGCTTAGGACTGACCATTCGTCCTCAGTCAGTGAGAGGTCTGGGGGGATGGTGAAGATTCGGCAGGGCTCAGTGCGGCTGTCTTCTCTGGGGTTGCTGGCTGTGGAGGTTGTGGGCGGAGCGATGAGGTCGTCGGCCGTGGGCGGGGCTCCGTCGGCGTCGGCTGTGGGCGGAGAGGATTAAGTTGTGTTTTCACAAAAATAGTTGTTTGCAGGAGAGTGGTGCACCACCCCTTATTCTTTGCACAATATAAACTGGATTCAATGCTTGAATGAAACTGAATTGATCTGTGTGACAGTAAAATTCTGTACCTCTCACTGACAGAAGACCAGCGCTTCATCTACAGACACATAAAATGGAAGAGGTTCATGAAAACATAGTACAGAAGAATGAATGGTCAGGTAGAATGAGTCAAATACTTGTAGGGTGGTCTTATGATTTACATCACTTTTCATACAATTAATTATATATCGTGTTGGTATTAAAAGCAGCCACATAACATGCAGTTTGATCTTAACAACAGCAATAAAAGGGATGAACCCATTACTATGTTGGATGAGGGAAAAATCTTGGTCAGGGCAATTTTCTTTTTTTGCTTCAGAACATACCATTTTAATATTTTGCTGATTTCACATTTTCTTATTTTGAATGTTAATCCTGTCTACAATCATGTTCTTAAGTAACATTTGAATTTGAAACCATAATCTTTTGATGTGGAAGGAAGAGTTCTATCAACACAACCTAAGTCAGCAAAGAACAAATATCTCTTTGCGAGAAGACCAGGCTTTTCAAATGGACACTTCTTGTTGTGGTTCATCAGATATTCTACAATCTTTTCCAGTACATTGATAAAGCCTCCCTTTCTCATAACTAAACATAGTTAAAAAGAAAACTCTACTCCTTCCTTGATTGCTTAAGCAATAGGTAGTCTTGACTGCATGAAGACAAGAAGACCCCATACACTTCTTGTCTGTTGGTGAGTTGCTGATTTCCTCTGCTCTTTCCATCCATGTTCTGTTATTTAGGTCAAGAGGACTTTTTTAATTCACTTTTGACCTCAGCCTTCATTTGTCTGTAGACCTGCCTTCTTTTCCTCAAGTTTTGTGGTGTTCCCAATTCAGGAACGCATAGTGACTTGGTAACCATTGGATCTTCTGATCATTTTTGGCATGCCAGGCTTGATGTTTCCTGGGTAATGAAATGTAAAGTCTCCTTGTTGGCACTGTACAATGATGGATTCAAGTGCAAACCAGGTACTTTTGGGCACTCTGTGGTTCCTCTTCATTGGTGTCACCAGGTTTACTGTTATGTGGGGCCGAGTAGGTCTTTTTTTTTGTGAAGTCCTTGAATCCATCAACATTGGTGTTACTGCCTTGAGTGAGAGAGGACAGACAGAGAAGCCAGCTCAGCGAACAAGGTGGCAAGTACACCTTCTTCTGGAAACGTAAACCAGAATGCTGACTCCAGTGGGATTGGATTTACCTGACAAAAAAAACAAGCTAGTTGTCCATCTGAGCCTTTGTGTAATAAATGAACACACCATGATCCTTCAGTTCAATCTAACCACAGTCATCAGCACGTACTCCCCAACCCTAGAAGCAACAGATGAAGCCAGAAAGAAATACAATTGGATCCTTCATCAATTGTCTTGTGTTCCAAAATGGGACAAGCAGATTCTCCTTTGAGATTTCAATGCCAGTGTTTGGAGGGATGTAAATCTCGAGAAAGGCATGACTGACAAGGAAATGGCAGGGAAAGCTGATAGCAATAAGATTTTCTTCCTGATTAAATACTTATAACGTGATCTGGTCATCTGAAGATACAATGGCTTTAAGAGGAGTATTTTGTTCGTTTTTTTGAAGATAGGTTTTAAGACAGAGGTTAGAGCTATCTATTTAAATCTAATAAAGTAAACAGCTTGTGAGGTCTTTTTTAAGTTTGAACAATAGACGCAACCTGAATGGGTAGGCTCAAGCTCCCACAGAACAAAGATTTTTAGTTTTAGCATTTCAGTAGCAGTTGGACATAGTCTTGAAGTTGGACGTGGAAACTATTTTTGCTCTCCCTGTTACAGCTAAAATCTGGGGGTATTCCCCCTGCTGCTAGAATTGTATGTCAGCCTATCTATTTTACCGAATTTACCTTTGCCAAAGGTGTGTTTAAGGGATGCAACTATATTGAAGCAGTTACTGTTTAATAGTTAAATAATCCAATTTCTGTTAAGTTTTCCAACAGAATTAAGTTATTCCAATTCCTTCGTTCATTGTATTTTAACTATTTTGGATGAATAAAGTGTGTTTTGCTTCAAGACTGGTAGGTTGACCAACCGAATTGCATTTGGAATACAATACCTGGCACTTGCCTTTAAAATAACAAAAAGGTAGGGTCTACACTATCTTTGAAATACACTATGAGGGTGTTTAGTCTGGTCCAATACAGTCATAACGAGCACCTTATTTCATCAGTGAAACAAACACAAGACCTCATTGCAAGACCTTCACTCCAGTCATTGGCAAATGTTTGCCAATGTCACGGATTGAATGGCCTCTACAATGCCAGACTGAAGGTGATCATACTCGGGGGGCTGACCATTCAGTTTTCCAATCCATCTTCTTCCACAACCTAGCCCAAAAATGTTAGTAGCAGCAGCAGACATACTCCTGCAGGAATTTCTATTCAATACAAAAGGTATATCATCTTAAAGTATATTCTCCCATTTGAAATAGAAGGTGGATTTTCATCGGGCGGACCAGAATTTCAATTCTGCATTTTGATCCATTTTATCTAAGCATTTCTACTATAGTTATCAGTGCTAAAAATGTCCTACCATGTGACATATTTAAATTTCAGTACTCCTCATCCTTTTACTTGAATAAATGGCTCACTTCTTCCAAGATTTACCATCTTTCACTTCCTCATTGTTCTACACTACTTGATTCTATGTTCTCTTTCTGATGTGTGAATGGGACATTCAACCATATCCCTAACAACTCAGAATAAATCAAAAAGAGCAGTAGCAAATCACGTGCAAATCTTCACTTGTCAGATCGGCTTTAAGAGAAGCAGAAAGGTGTCAGAGGCACAGACATCAAAGGTAAGTAGGATTATTCTGGATCAAATATAGTGGTGAAGGAAAATGGGAGGAAATAATAATGAACAAACAGACCCAACTGGCATGTAATACTACTGATAGAATCTCCATCCAGTCACATTTTGCAGAGGCTGATAACACCATTAACAATACAATTCTTCACTCAAACTACTTCGTTAGCTTCCAACTGAACCTTGAGGTGGATTTCAAAGATAACCATTTTGTTGTTCTTGTTCTGGTAGTTAATGTTTAAGTAGTTCTGCAATAATTTTTCACAAATTTTATGTTTTATGTTTTGATTACTGCTGACGGACTAAGAAATCGTTTCCTTTTACCATTGCTATACATTGCTACAAAAATCTGAAGTTTATAATTGTTAAAATAAAAGCTGCTTTAGGAGCTTATAGCTTGCTTATTGGTCCATCACTGTTGGATTTGGAAAAGTAAAACTTCCATCTGTATCTCACTACAAATCATTTTGATACACGTGTTACTGAGGCCTAACTAACTCTCTACCAGACTTTGGCAATAGCCCATAGCATAAATGATGTGAAATTTAATTCTGTATCCACCAGCAGCAAAAATAATTTTCACTAATATACAACCATAACATAAAATATGCTATAAAAATTGCAATTGAACATCAATGGATGCCAGACCAAATAACGAGATATCAGGAGAAAGCAAAATTCGGTAAAACAGGTAATCAAAGGAGGGTTTTCAAGGAACAGATGATGCAAAGACATTTAGGTAAACAACTCAAGAGCACTGGACCAAGATGGTTGAAGGCCCTCTCAATGTTTTAAAATGCTTAGGGAGATGATCATCAACACCCAGGAGATGCTGGATTGTCATTCACACACCTGTCATGGATTCCTAGTGTACCTCACTCATTACTGCATACAGTCTATCACACACAACAAATTTTACCAACCTTTTGCTTTCAGCAGTCAACTACCTAACTGTGGAGTACGGCACCTACTTTCTACTGACGTTTGTAATTATGGAAAGTACCTTAGCATTCGTTTGCTAAGGCAATAGGTCTCATGAAATCCAGGTGACTCAAAACAGAGAGTGAACACCCATACCTCCACTCTGTTGGGGTCTCTGAGAACAAGCAATCAAGTTCCTGACAGAAAGCTTCAAGACGGACTAATAGATGAGGAATGCAGGAAGATAGTGACATTCTCTCTCTTACTTATTCATATTTCATCCTTTCAAAAATCCACAAACAGGACTGTCCAGGGAGACCCGTTGTTTCAGCCTGCTTCTGCCCTACAGAACTCATCTCTTCATACCTTGACTCGGTCTTTTCTGCCCAATCCAGTCCATGCACACATACATCCACAATTCCTCTGACGCTTTACGCCAGTTTCAAAATTTCCAATTTACAACTCCAGCTGCCTCCTCTCTACCATAGACATGAATCCCTTTACAGGTCCATCACCCACCAGGATGGTCTCAGGGCTCTCCGCTTCTGCCTGGAGCAAAGACCTGAACCGTCCCCATCCACCACCACCTTCTCCCACTTGGCCGAGCTCGTCCTCACCCTCAACAACTACTCTTTTAACTCCTCTCATTTTCTTCAGGTCAGAGGAGTCGTCATGGGTACCCAAATGGGCTCCAGTTATGACTGTCTCTTCACGGGGTACAACTCTTTCTCTGATATGCCGATGATATTGTCAGTGCTGCTTCCCTCTCTCATCCAAAATTGGAAAAATTCATCAATTTGGCTTCCAATTTCCACCCTGCCCTCACTTTCACCTGGCCTATCTCTGGCTCCTCCCTTCCCTTCGTTGACATTTCTGTTTCCATTTCTGGGGGTAGACTGGCCATGAATATTCATTATAAACACACCAACTCCCACAGCTACCTGGACTACACATCCTTGCACCCTGCTTTCTGTAAAGACTCCATTCCATTCTCTCAGTTCTACCATCTCCGTTCCAAATGTCCCAATGAGGCCAACTTCGACAAGGGAGCCTCCAAATGTCCAGCTTCTTCCTCAACCAAGGATTCCCTAGCACTGTTGTCGACAGGGCCCTCAATTGGTTCCAACCTATCTCCCACATTCACGCCCTCTCTTCCCTCCAGCAACAGCGATAGGGTTCCCCTTATCCTCACCTACCATCCCAGCAGCATCCACATCCAGAAGATCATCAGGGGCCATTTCCACCAGCAAAATGTTACTACCAAACAGGTATTACCCTCCCCTCGCCTTCCCTGTCCACCTTCTGCAGGCACCGTTCCCTCCAGGACACCATGGTCCACTCTTCCCTCACACCCAAAACCCCCGCACAGCACCACGGCACCTTCCCCTGCAACTACTGGAGGTGTTACACCTGCCTGTTTACCTCCTCACTCCCCAGTATCAAAGGGCCCAAACATACCTTCCAGGCGAAGCAGCACTTTACCAGCATTTCCCACAATCTAGTCTATTGCATTTGCTGCTTACAATGTGGCCTCCTCTACATTGGAGAACTGAAACATAGTCTGGGTGACTGCTTTGCAGAACATCTACATTCTGCCCACAAAAATGACCCTCATCTTCCAGTTGCCTGCTATCTTAACACACCACTCTGTTCCCTGGCTAAAATCTCAGACTCAGGATTGCTGCAGTGTTCCAGTGAAGCTCAGCGCAAGCTGGAAGAACAACACCTCATTTTCCACTTGGGGACCCAACAGCCCTATGGACTCGATATCAAATTCAATAGCTTTAGGGCCTGAACCCATGTCCCATGTCTTAGCCCCATACCCCACACACCAGGACTAGATATCACATAGTCTTCCATTACACACTACCTATTGATAGCCATCAACAGTCTCCATTAATGGCTATTCACCATCCTAGCCAAATCACTATCTGGGCAATTCTTTGTCTGTTCAACTGTTCTTCTCTCTCTTTGGGTTCTATCCCCACCTATCATTTACTGCTTATCCCCTGCCCCCATCCTATCTTCTGCATCCAAACTGACATTTTCCAAGCTACTCTTAGTTCTGAGGAAGGTTAACTGGACCCAAAACATTAACTCTGATTTCTCTTCACAGATGCTGCCAGTCCTGCTGAGCTTTTTCCAGAAAATTCTATTTTAGTTTCTGATTTACAGCATCCACAGTTCTTTTAGTTGTTATTTAGATGTCAAGAATACCTGACATTAAATTTACAATCCTCCACTAAAGTCCAAGACTCTATCTTGGACACCTCACACCAAAATCTCGGAGTAGACATTCAGGGGCTGCCACCACACATGTCCCATGTCTGGACCCTTCTTCAGACCCTTTTCTCTGAAGAACGGCCTAGATCTGAAATGTCAGCTTTCCTGCTCCTCTGGTGCTACTTGGCCTGCTGAGTTCATTCAGCTCCACACCTTGTTATCTCAGATTCTCCAGCATCGGCAGTTCCTACTATCCATGTCCAAGGGCCTTGGTATTTAACCGAAGCTTCTGTACTCCAATGCTGCACTTTGGAGCACCACACATTGCAATGCTGCTGCAAGGGCACTTTGCACGCAAGAAGAGGACCAGGGCTGCTTGCTCATCCTGTTAGCACTCACTCCGTTATTGCCTCCATGGATGCTCACAGCACTCCTGCCTTGCCTGTATTTGTACTTTGCCCCCTTCGCCAAACCTAACAAGCTCATAGTACTTTGGACTTGCCTTGCCGTCATTACAGACACAAAGTCAAGCAGCTTGTCATGGCAATCATTGGAGAAGGTAGTGGGCAACTTGCTGTACGGCAGTATGTTACATCAACACAGTACAATGTGCTAGTAGTGTAAGTGTCAAAGGAATTGCACGTGCTTCAAGCAACTGGCATGCCTCAAAGTCTAATGGAAGTAATCCTCGGCGAGCTGGCCTTCAGTTGGGGGGCCCTGTCACAGCAAGTCAAGGGCAGCTTCTGATGGCAATACAGGGCCTGGGGCGTGGTCAGTCAGCTAGTCAGGGTGTCATGGTCTGGGAGTTCATACCTCTACAGTCCAGGGAGTGGGCACCAGTGAGCTCTGCGAGTCCAGTGCTACCAGTCTGGAGCACTGTGTTCTTCCGTCGTGCTACAAACAAGTGTGTAGTGGAAAAGCGTGTGGTAAAATCAGTAGTGGAGCTGCATATATATCAGTCATTCCTCTTACAGCGCTGTGTGGCTAAGTCCCGAAAAGGGGTGGGCCTTGCTCATTCCTGGGAGCCCATAAAGGGGGATTATGAGGGGCCACTAGTGAGGGAGGGGAGCTGGAGAGGTTAATTCTGGGAATTGCAGGCAACATGCTGGAATTACATGTGAATGGGAGGAAGAGAGACGATTCATTGTATTTACTGGGAAGGGATAATGCAGGAGGGAATGTCATGAAATGTTAGCTTCCTTGACTTCCATGGGGTGGGGAATGTTCTATCAAATCTGGCATAATTACTCACTATGTCTAGGCCTGGGAACTAAAGTCAGGTATGAAGGTTTGGAGACAGAGACAGAAATTGCTAGTAAAACTCAGCAGACCTGGCAGCATCTGTAGGGATAAAAGGGGAGCTGGTCTTGGGATGAGGTTGGAGGTGGGGAGATTTTCAAGTGAGTAAATTCCACGTCCCAGGCCCCAAAAAAACCTTCCACATTAAACAGATGTTCACCTGCACATCCGCAAATGTGGTCTACTTTATCCGCTGTTCCCGGTGCGGCCTGCTCTACATCGGTGAGACCAAGTGAAGGCTCGGTGACCCCTTTGTACAGCACCTGCGCTCGGTTTGTAACAAGCGACAATACCATCCAGTCGTGAACCACTTCAACTCTCCCTCCCACTCCCTGGACGACATGTCCATCCTGGGCCTCCTCCAGTGTCACAATGGGATTGAGGTTCACAAGGAAGAGGTATTAGAAATCCTACAGAGTGTAAAGATAGATAAGTCCCCTGGGCAGGATGGGATTTATCCTAGGATCCTCTGGGAAGCCAGGGAGGAGATTGCCGAGCCTTTGGCATTGATCTTTATGTTGTCATTGTCTACAGGAATAGTGCCAGACAAGTGGAGGATAGCAAATGTGGTTCCCCTGTTCAAGAAGGGGAGTAGAGACAACCCTGGTAATTATACACCAGTGAGCCTTACTTCAGTTGTTGGTAAAGTGTTAGAAAAGGTTGTAAGAGATAGGATTTATAATCATCTAGAAAAGAATAAATTGATTAGGGATAGTCAGCTCAGTTTTGTGAAGGGTAGGTCATGTCTCACAAACCTTATTGAGTTCTTTGAGAAGGTGACCAAACAGGTAGATGAGAATAAACCAGCTGATGTGGTGTATATGGATTTCAGCAAGGCGTTCAATAAGGTTCCCCACAGTAGGCTATTGTACAAAATGCGGAGGAATGGGACTGTGGGAGATATAGCAGGTTGGATCAGAAATTGGCTTGCTGAAAGAAGACAGAGGGTGATGGTTGATGGGAAATATTCATCCTGGAGACCAGTTACTCGTGGTGTACTGCAAGGGTCGGTGTTGGGTCCACTGCTGTTTGTCATTTTTATAAATGACCTGGATGAGGGCATAGAAGGATGGGTTAGTAAATTTGCAGACGACACCAAGGACGGTGGAGTTGTGGATAGTGACAAAGGATGCTGTAGGTTGCAGAGAGACATAGATAAGCTGCAGAGCTGGGCTGAGAGGTGGCACATGGAGTTTAATGCAGACAAGTGTGAGGTGATGCACTTTGGTAGGAGTAACCAGAAGGCAAAGTACTGGGCTAATTGTAAGATTCTTGGTAGTGTAGATGAGCAGAAAGATCTCGGTGTCCATGTACACAGATCCTTGAAAGTTGCCACCCAGGTTGACAGGGCTGTTAAGAAGGCATACAGTGTTTTAGCTTTTATTAATAGAGGAATCGAGTTCCGGAACCAAGAGGTTATGCTGCAGCTGTACAAAACTCTGGTGCGGCTGCACTTGGAGTATTGCGTACAGTTCTGGTCACCGCATTATAAGAAGGATGTGGAAGCTTTGGAAAGGGTGCAGAGCAGATTTACTAGGATGTTGCCTGGAATGGAGGGAAGGTCTTACAAGGAAAGGCTGAGGGACTTGAGGCTGTTTTCGTTAGAGAGAAGAAGGTTAAGAGGTGACTTAATTGAGACATATAAAATAAACAGAGGGTTAGATAGGGTGGAGATGGAGAGCATTTTTCCCAGGATGGTGACGGCAAGTACGAGGGGGCATAGCTTTAAATTGAGGGGTGAAAGATATAGGACAGATGTCAGACGTAGTTTCTTTACTCAGGGAGTAGTAAGGGAATAGAGCGCTTTGCCTGCAACTGTAGTAGTACATTTAAGTCGTCTTTGGAGAAGTATATGGATGTACACGGAATAGTGTAGGATAGATGGGCTTCAGATTGGGATGACAGGTCGGCACAACATCGAAGGCCGAAGGGCCTGTACTGTGCTGTAATGTTCTATGTTCTATGCTCTATGAAGCCACCCAAAAACTGGGAAAACAGCACCTCATATTCCACCTTGGAAGCCTACAGCCCAATGGTCTCCATGTCAACTTTACTCGCTTCAAAATCTCCCCACCCCCAACATCATCCTAAGACCAGCAACCCCTCCCCCCATCCCCGCCTCACTGACCTGTCCATCTTCTGTTCCACCTATCAGCTTCTCTCACCTCACTGACCAATCCCCATCACTACCTACCTGCTATCATTGACCGCCCCTCTATTTATTTCAGAGCCTCCTTCCCCTCTCCCATTTCTGAAGAAGAGTCCCGACCCGAAATGTCAGCTTTTCTGCTCCTCTGATGCTGCCTGGCTTGCTGTGTTGCTCCAACTCCAGACTATGTTCCAACATGAGGCTCTGTACATTCAATATGGCAGTTGTGGCTGTTTAGACATTTGCACAAACAGCTAATGATGGAAAATGAGCAAATATTTCCAAATGTGATAACTTATTTACAGTGACGTTGTAACCCATACACCAATGTAACCTCAGAAGGTCCTCTCCTTCATTCCAGCACATTATGTCTCAGTACAGTCTCAGGGTGGATGAAGCCCGCCCTGAAGAAGACCTAATTGATTTCGGCAACTGGCCTCCACCAAACCCCCTCCCCACCCCACAGAGGGGCCAAGCATGCTGAGTGCATCCTGTCCAGAAACAGTCACACCCTCCTCAGACTGAACTCTCACAATGCCAAGAACGGCAGGCTGGATAGAGATGGAAGCTCAATTTCCCCTCTAAATGTTATGCCTTGAACACATAAATTGCACTTTGCAGGGCAACTCTGGACTAACAACCCTTGACTACGTTCACAAAAGGCTTTCACATCTGTTGCTTACACCAGAAATCGCAGTCTATCCTGGCAGTGACGATTACTTGTGCTTAGACACATGGGAAATTCACTACCATCAGATAAGTGGGCTGCTACAGGGGTGTAGTGGACAGTTAATGAGGTGAGTTTGAGATAACATTGTGAGATAGTGTGATCAGCTTTGCAGAGAGAAACCATCCAAGAAACTCAATAAAAACTATATTTACTACTTTCTCATAAGGTCCAGCCCATGAGTTTAGAGCATTGATCAGCATAAGGGAATATGATACGCTTGCAATCACTGACACATGGTTGAAGAAACAGCAAGGCTGGGGGTTCAACATTCTTGGGTGTTGAAGTTTCAGGTGTGATAGTGAGGGGGGATGTCAGAGAGATGACGGAATTGCATTATTGATAAAGGAGACCATCACTTAAGTAGGGGAGACAACAGCCCAATGATATTACCACAAGATTCTTACTCCAGAAACTTAACTCCTGTTCTGGGGGCCCAAGTTTGAATTAGTTCCTACAGTTGATGGAATTTGAATTCAATGAAAAGAAAAAGTCTGGAGGGACACAATTAGACTGGAGAAGGTGCAGAGGAGATTCACCAGGACGTTGCGCAGGATGGAAGATCTCAGTTATGGGGAGAGACTCGATAGGCTAGGTTTGTTTTTTTTACCCCCCACCCCCAGCGCCCAACATCCTTAGCTGAGGTGGGATCTGGCTGAGGTACGCGGAACTATGGGAGGCACAGACAGAGTAGTTCATGAGAATTCTTTCCCCAGGGCTAACATACGTTTAAGGTGAGGTGTAAATGGTTTTGAGGCAAAGATTTTCTCAGCAAATATATTTTTCACCTGGAGGGTGGCAGAAATATGAAGTACGCTATCTGAGAGGGTGGTGGAGGCAGGTACTCCTGCAACATTTAAGAAGCATCAAGATGTGCACTGAAAGTACCAGGGATTTGTAGGCTATGGACTAAGTGCAGGTAAATGGGTTAAGTACAGTTTGGTGTTTGTTGGTTGGTATAGACACGGTGGGCTGAAGGACCTGTTTCTATGCTGATGAAACAGTGTGTAAATATAGTACACATACTTAATATACCAATATCTGGATATAGAGATAACAAGGTGCTGTGCTGGATGAACACAGCAGGCCAAGCAGCATCAGAGGAGCAGGAAGGCTGATGTTTCGGGCCTAGATCCCAAAACGTCACCCTTCCTGCTCCTCTGATGCTGCTTTGCCTGCTGTGTTCATCCAGCACAACACCTTGTTATCTCTAAAGGCAAAGGGTTGAATTATAGTCTCTGTTAATCCTATTCACCTTCAATCTTCTGTCATAGAGATTTTGGATATATGAACTAAGAGAGTTGTCATCAGCAATTGTGCCAGAAACATCAAGTAACTCAGCGGCCTTCTCTGGTTTCATTGACAGAATGAGTTATTTTCTCTTATAAATCAGTGGACATGCAGAGCCAGTGCCGGGTTAAATGGAATAACAACAGTACACAAGTAATGGCGATAGAATGGATGTTAGACTCGTTTGAGATAGAATAACACAAGCCGATCCATTCAATATGTAAGGGCTACAATAAAAAATTCCATGGCTCACACTGAAATGCAGTAGCCTCTCATCCATACCCCTTGTCTCTTAGTTTATCTCCAGATAAATTGGTTTATGATTTCATAAATGTTGGGAGTAATAAGAAGTATGGAAAGAAGTGAGTTGTAAATCCCATCTTTAGTTAATTGTTTTGGACTGCACTGAGGTTATTTTGAATGCAAATACATTATTTCACAAGGATAAAAAGGAAGCAGAGAGTTGCGATACACAAGATTTTTTTATGGCTTGATTCCCACTGCTTTCAGATGCATCCTCCTCAAGCACCTACAAGAAAATAAATATTTTTAAAGAGAAGCTGTACATTAGGAGGCACAGAAGCATAATCCTTGAAAATGTAGCCAGACCAGGTCTAAAGTTTTCAAAACTGAAAATGCTAGAAACGCTCAGCAAGTCAATTAGCTTCTATAGAGGTCACTGCAACTTTAACATTTTAGGTTAGGGCCATGGAACAACAGAAACATTAGTTGATCTATTCTCTCCACCAACATTCCATGTCCTACGGATGGTCCCATTTCCTTTTACTGTTTTCAGATTTCCTGCATCTGTCGCATTTGCCTTTATTTATAATAACGTGTCTGCAGACTATCAGAGGTCCTGGCAACATTTCCACAATGATGATTTTGACAGCAAAACAAAAGATCTACCAGTGGTGAACAAAAAAATCAGTTCACACAATCTGCTTTGGATAATACACTGTTTCTAGGGATTTCACAGAAGTGTTAAAAAGCAAAATTTAAATTGAACGTTCATTAAGCGACATCAGGCAGATGATCATAAACTTGGTCAAAGATGTAATTTTTAAACAACATCTTTAAAGATGGATAAAAAGAAGAGGCAAAGAAGTTGTAAGATTTAGTGTGGTGAATTCCAGAGTTTACACCTTTGACAGCACAGCCATCAATTAGGGAAGTAATGCAGCCTCATCATCATCATTGCTAATCCCTCGGGTGAGTCAATAGATGGCTGTACAGTCTGACGCAGCTTCCGGGGGGTGTGCCACACTTGGGACAGAAGGTGGCTGCAGGAAGGGGTGGGTGGGGCGTTGGTGTGGCATCATGTTCTTCACGCTGTTTCGCTTGGCTTCCACTTTTTCCTAACAGAGAGTCTCAAGGCGCAGAGAGATGTGGCTGCATATGTGCACAGCACACTGAAGTTGGCAGGGAAAGCTGTGACTGCAGTTAATAAAGCAAGCAGTATCCTTAGCTTTTATTAATAGGGGCACAGAGTACAAGGTACGTTGACTCGTATACGACACTCATTAGACCTCAGGTGGAGTATCACGTACAGCTCTGGGGGTCATATTATAGGAAGGAAACACAGGGTGAGTGCAGAAATGGTTCACAAGAGCAGTTCCCAGCATAAGGAACCTCAATTACAAGAATAGATTGAAGAAGTTGAGACTGCTCTCCTTGGAGACAAATAAGGCTGAGGAAATCTCAGAGGTTTTCAAAATTATGAAGAGAATAGAACAGATACAGAAACTGAATCTGCTTGTAAAAGGAACATGAACAAGAGGTCATATATATATAAAGTGATGCACAAAAGAAGCAATGGCAATATGAGAAAAATATTTTTCACTCAGTGAGAATGGAATGCACTGCCTAGAAATGTGATAGCAGCAGGTTCAGTTGAGTCATTCAAGAGGGCATTGGATGATTATTTAGATAAAAATTATGTGCAAGGGGATGGGGAGAAAGCAGGAGATTGGTACGAGGTAATGATGCTCATTTGACAAGTTGGTGCCACTTTCTGCACTGTAGCACTTCTGTGATAAAACAAGGTGCACAGCAGGTCAGAGTTAAATGAGTGCTGCTACTATCTCATAACACTGTAGGACTGAAGGGGACAATGGAAGTATGGAGCAGGAGCACCAGGCAGAGATTTGAAAACAAGTATGTAAGAATTTTAAAACTCACATATGTGTTAATTGGAAAGCACATTTGGTGGTGAATGTGATTTGGCACAGTCATTATAATGTATATGGCGTGTGTTGTTTGTAGATCTAGTCATGGCATGTGTTAAAGGCCACTGTTGGTTTCTTTTGTGAACAGCAGCTTCCCCAAGCATTATTTTTGGGCTAAGTGGAGGCAGGGCTTGTCAGACTTTGCACATTGCTGCAGTGATATTAGCTGGTGGGCAACATGCACCTCTAAAGCTTCATCCCTCTTGGTTCTCTTTATCATCCAAACAAAAGGTACAAATGAACTCCCAATGGGAAGTCCATAATTCATGAACGACAGACGCAGAGTCCAGAGCAGAAGTATGTAAATGTAAATTGTGATATGATTGCCAGCATTGAAAAACAAAGACGAAAATCACCATGAAAAACATGTTCCATGGGTAATTGAAGGCAGAGCCATCAATGAGGAAGCTAATGCAGCAACATCATCACCATTATCATTGGTAGCCCCTGGAAAGTAGATGCTGAATCAGACACACCCAGTAAATGCTGCGAAATGTAATTACTCTAGATGTCTATTTCATAAAGGTTTGATTGCATTTAGGGTAGTTGTGATGAATTGTATGATCTCACCATAACCCTAGGGATTGTTCCATCATCCACAGGAAATTTTGTTTTTAAATGCACCTGGAATCTTCAATATCTCACCTGTAATCAAATCAAACGGCCTGTTCAAAAACTCACATAACACAATTCACTCTCAAAGTATGACCTACAAGCACACTCTAAAGTTGAAAACATATTTATCAAAATGAACCATTTGTTAACTTACGTCTAAAGACATAATAAATCTTTATACCTACTCTGTTGTTACAAAGCCCTTGATTTCTCAAATTTGTTTTTTTTTCAACTTTTTTTTGTCAAACAGTAGGAGCTGAATAGTAGCACCCATTTTGTTTGACACTGCATGGAAACTGAGACCCTCAGAGGAAAAGATTGCAAGAACAAATCTTGCGAGAAGCATTTATACATAACATGTCTAATCATATAGACATACAAATTAAGCGTAGTAATAAGCCATTTGATCCTCTTCAGCTGTTTCACCATTCAAAGTGATCACAGCCTTAACTCCACACTCTCAAGTGCCTCTAATAACCCTCAATTCCCTTGTTAATCAAGAATCTACCAACCTCTGCTTTCACAATATTCCATTAATTTAGCTCCGCTACTTTCTGGGGAAGGGAGTTCCAAAGACTGAACACCATCAGAGAAAAATACATCCTCTTCATTGCTGCCTTCAATGGAAATGCTCTTATTTAAAAAAAAAATCCCCTAATTCTATCCTCAACCACAAAAGGTGGTATCATCATCCACCCAGTAAAGTCCCATCAGGATTTTACATATTTCAATAAAATCGCCAATAAAATTCAATAAATTTTCAAAAGGATGCATGCTCTGGTTATGCACCTCACGTTAGTCAAGTAAACATTTTTTGGAACACTTCTGAGGCATTTACATCCTTCCCTAAAAGACTAAAATATACATAGTGCTCAAGATGTGATTCTACCAGTGCTCTGCACAACTGTCGCTAAACAAACCTTCTATCCAATACATTCCCCTTGGAATAAATAAAAAAACAAACCATTTGCCTTTTCAATCTCTTGGTGTACTCCATCCTAACTTTGTGACTCATGAGTATATCATGTATACCTTAAAGGTTTGCAATCTCTTCATTTAAATACTGTGCTGCCTTTCTTTTCCTGTCAATGTGGAATGAGTCATGTCTTCCACGTTATATTCCATCTGCCTAAGTTTTGGCCATCCAATTAATCTATCTATAGCTCTTGGGAAACTCTTATGTCCTCTTCACAACTGACTTTCTTATCTATTTTTGTGTTAATTTTTTCAACCATATGTTGAGCTCATTTAAAGAGATTCTGAGTATTTGAGGCCCGAGCACCAATCCCTCCACTTGTCACATCCTGCCTACCTAAAAATGACCCATTTATTTTAACTCTTGGATTCCTGTTAGCTAACTAATCCTCTGTCCATGCTACTATGTTATCTTCAATGTTATGCATTACTAAGCGTTGCTGCAGTCCCTTGTCAAATGCTTTCTGAAAATCTAATCTGAAACTCCCTTCCCCAGAAAGTAGCGGAGCTAAATTCATTGAATATTGTGAAAGCAGAGGTTGGTAGATTCTTGATTAACAAAGGAATTGAGGGTTATTAGAGGC
The DNA here is from genome assembly GCF_030684315.1 of Stegostoma tigrinum. Classification (NCBI taxonomy): domain Eukaryota; kingdom Metazoa; phylum Chordata; class Chondrichthyes; order Orectolobiformes; family Stegostomatidae; genus Stegostoma; species Stegostoma tigrinum. The sequence goes on from NC_081373.1 coordinate 49,195,325, forward strand.
ATGTAAGAATGTGGAGTTAAGGCCGTGATCACTTTGAATGGTGAAACAGGCTAAAGGTGGATCAAATGGCTACTCGTTACCTCCTCCCAAAACAGTTAAATTAGTCAAACGTTATTTCCTTTTCGGAAAATCATATTAACTCTGCTTGTTTGTACTGGGATTTTCTAAATACTCCACTATTTCCTCCTCAAGAATCACAGGCAGCTTGCAAAGTAACAAAATAATGATGCGAACCAGTAAGCAATGCAGATCTTAAGCCACTGATGCCTCTTCCAACTCCAACCATCACTTTTTTTTAACATTATACACAACTTTAAAGGGAATGAAGGACTCTTCTGCCACCATTATATAAAGATACTGTAATTCTACAAATCAGTGGGAGGCAATGGCCTAGTGGTATTCCGCAGGACTGATAATCCCGAGGCCCAGGTAACATTCTGGGGACTCGGGTTCAAATCCTGTCATGGCAGATAGTGCAATTTGAATTCAATAAATATCTAGAATTATGAGTGTAATGACAACGGTAAGTCCATTGTCAGTTGTCAGGGAAAAGCCCGTCTGGTTCACTGGTGTCCTTTAGGGAAGGAAACTGCCATCCTCACCTGGTATGGGCTGTATGTGACTCCAAACCCACAGCAATGTGGTTGACACTTAACTGCCCTCTGGGCAATTAGGGATGGGCAATAAATGCTGTCTGGCCAGGGATGCTCTCATCCCATGAATGAATGAAGAGAAAAAAAGCTAAGATTGTTTCTTCTGGAAACTGCTTACATATTTGAAGGAGATGAAATTGTTTTTTTTTTGTTGAGAGGCACAACAGTTGAAAATTTCATACCCAAATAATGTCAACGAAGAAAATAGAGCATGGAATATTTAATCCAATTCACTGTTTATATACCTTTCACTACTATAGAAGGTCAATTTCATCCTCATGGAAACTTCCTTGTCATCAATATGTAAGTTTTATGCATGTCAGAATTCACTTGGTTGCCTTGAACAACGCTCTTACAGTTATATGCAGCCCACATGATTATTAAATTAAACATGGAATGATTAACTGTTCAAATGTGCTCCTACTGCAGACTCCATTCCATGGTTTATAAACTGAACAGGCTTGATTGACAAAATGTCCCTTAATATGCTTCATCATAGTTTCTAAACAAGTCATTTAGGCGACTGATGAAAGCCTCTTCAGAATATCTAACCATGTTATTATTTATCATTTACCCATGACAGGTTTCCAGTACTTAGATTTAGATTTTATTGTTATGTGTACTCAAGTACAGAAGTACAGCAATAGTGTTCCAATGTACAGTAGTGCACAGAAGTGTCCAATGTTGCCACACATGGTGCCACCTTCAGAACAAAGGTACTAAGGTAGAAAAAGACTCAGGTACAAAGTAGTAAAAGAAACAAAGTTATAACATTAGGCATTATAGACTTTCACAGAATAAATAGAAAAGAAAGAAAAGGTAATAGTTAACAATAACATCTTTATTAATATAAGCTAGAAAATAAGGGAATAAAGTTAAAAGTTTCTGATGAGTGCTTGCTGTCGCCCCAATCTCGCCACTCTTCAGGAGACATCCGCAGCCTGTTCTTGCCACTGTCACAGATACTGGGGGGACCTCCCTCACCACTCGCTCTTCCTGTGTCAGGCCATGATGCCATCACTGCAACTGCCGCTGATGGAAGTGGCAGCCTCCAATCATAGGACCTGCTCACAATCTCCAATCGTCAGGTATGCGTTGGGCCCCACTCTCACCGCCAGCCACCTCAGATGTCAGATGCCAGGCTGAGAGACTGTCAAGGGCTGCCAAGGCACCATCATGGGCCACCAAAAGACTCCTACGCCAGATCGGGAGGCCACGATGCTGTGCCAGGAGGATGCCTTGCTGGGTCCGCACTGAGGCCAGGAGAAGAAGAAAGGAAGGAAAAGAAACATGAAGAGAGAACGAAGAAGAGGGAAAAAAGATTAAAGAAATGGATTCAGCTCCAGCTGAAGCATCCTGCTCTGCCGTTTTCCAGTCGTCTTGTAGAATCTCTTTGGAGTGTCCTTCACCTTGTTTGCCAAGGCTATCTTATATCCCCTTTCTCCCCCCTTGGTTTCCCTCTTAAGAACGCCCCCACATCTCTTATACGCTTCATGAAACTCACCTGATACTAGTTGTCCATACCTAATATATGACTCCATCTTATTCTTAACTAGAGCCTCAATATCTTTATTCATCTATTGTTGCCCAGTCTTCCCAGCCTTACCCTTCAATCTAACAGGAACATAATGCCTCTGAATTGTCATTAACTCACGTGAAAGCCTCACCCTTCCCAGTGTCCTTTTACCTGCAAACAGTCTGCTCCAACCAACTTTTGAAAGCTCCTGTTCCATACCATCAAAATTTGCCTTACCGCAAATAAAAACTTTAACTTTTATTCAAGGCCTACTCCTTTCCACAACTATTTTAAAACTAATAGAATTATGATCACTGGTCTTAAAGTGCTCCTCCAGTCACTTGCCCTGCCTTATTTCCCAAGGTCAAACTTTGCTCCCTCTCTTATCATTTTTTTAATTCAAATGTATTACGTGCACTGGATTCCCCTTATTCACCCTACTACTTACAACTCAAAAACTCTAAACAGATTTATCAAATTTTGAGAAGATTTGTAGCTCAGGTTGAGGTTCTGGGTGTGAGTTTGCTCGCTGAGCTGCAAGGTTAGTTTTCAGACGTTTTGTCACCATTCTAGGTAACATCATCAGTGAGCCTCCGGCAAAGCGCTGGTGTTATGTCCCACTTTCTATTTATCTGTTTAGGTTTCCTTGGGTTGGTGATGTCATTTCCTGCGTTGGTGATGTCATTTCCTGTTCTTTTTCTCAGGGGATGGTAGAATGGCTCCAAATCAATGTGTTTGTTGATGGAGTTCCGGTTGGAATGCCATGCTTCTAGGAATTCTCGTGCATGTCTCTGTTTGGCTTGTTCTAGGATGGATGTGTTGTCCCAATCAAACCATCCCAACACCCACAAACGTCGCTGCATTAGAACATTATTCCAATGAGCCACCACACACTGCAGCACAGAGGAACTACGCAGAGCAGAGAAAAATCACCTATAACAGCATATTCAAAAAGAATGGGTACCCTATGAACACAGTCCGCCGACCCCTCAGCAATAAACCCAAACAAACAGACAAAATGGGCTCAGAAACCATAACCACTCTCCCCTACATCAAAGACATTTCCGAAATGACTGCCAGACTACTCGGACCTCTTGGCATCAGGGAGCCCACAAACCCACCAACACACTAAAACAGCAGCTAATGAACTTAAAAGACCCTATACAGACAACAAATAAAACGAACGTCATCTACAAAATATCTTGCAAGAACTGTGACAAACACTACATTGGACAAACTGGCAGAAAGCTAGCCACCAGGATACATGAAACTCAACTAGCCACAAAACAACATGACCCACTATCACTCGTATCCTTACATACTGATGAGGAACGACACCACTTTGATTGGGACAACACATCCATCCTAGGACAAGCCAAACAGAGACACGCATGAGAATTCCTAGAAGCATGGCATTCCAACCGGAACTCCATCAACAAACACATTGATTTGGAGCCAATCTACCATCCCCTGAGAAAAGGAACAGGAAATGACATCACCAACCCAAGGAAACCTAACCAGATAAATAGAAAGCGGGGATATAACACCAGCGCTTCGTCGGAGGCTCACTGATGATGTTACCTAGAATGGTGACGAAACGTCTGAAAACGAACCTTCCAGCTCAGCGAGCAAACTCACATCCAGATTTATCAAAGATGTTTTCCCTTTCATAAATCCAAGCTGACTGTGTCTTCAGTCTTTGACAATGAAACCTTGTGAGGCGTTTAGAAATATGGGATATGAAGGACGGACGTTGTTTATTGCTTCAAACTCAAACATTTTATTCACTTCAGGTTTTGTCTACTTTTCTCTGACAATTGGCAGCCCTGTTTCACGTGTTCGCTGTTCTGTGTATCCTTGTTTAGTTGGGAATGAAATAACAGTGTGAAGCTGGAGGAACACAGCAGGCTAGGCAGCATCAGAGGAGCAGGAACATTGACATTTCTGGTTGGGACCCTTATTCAGAAGTGGGGAGGGGGAAGGGAGCTCAGAAATAAATAGAGAGAGGGGTGGGGCTGGGTAAGGTAGGTGGGATGTGATAGGTGAGTGTGGGTAGGGAGTGGTGGGTATTAGTCGGTGAGGTAGGAGGGGCAGGTAGGTAGGAGAGAAGATGGACAGGTTTCGTCAGGTCAAAGAGGCGGGGATGAGAGGGAGAGTGGGACATGGGATGAGGCCTGGGGTGGGGAGATTTTGAAACTGGTAAAATACACATTTAGGCTGTTGGGCTCTAGGCTCCCGCGGTGGAATATGAGGTGCTGCTCCTCCAGATTGCGGGTGGTGTCATTTGTGAGGAGGAGGCCCAGGCTGGACACGTCACCCATAGAGTTGGAGGGGGAGTTAAAATGGTTCTCCACTGGAAGGTGTTGTCGTTTTCGCGAACAGAGTGCAGATGTTCTACAAAGCAGTCTCCAAGCCTCTGCTTGATCTCACTGATGTAGTGGAGGCCACATCAGGAGCTGATAATGCAGTAGACCAAGTGACAGGTGTGCAGGTGAACCCCTGCCTAATGTGGAAGGTTTGTTTTGAGCTTAAAATGGAGGTGAGGGGGGAGGTGGAGGGGCAGGAGTAGCACTTTCTGCAGGTGCAGGGAAAGGTGCCAGAGGTGGTGAGTGGGGAGGGGGGAGGTGGAGGGGCAGGAGTAGCACTTTCTGCAGGTGCAGGGAAAGGTGCCAGAGGTGGTGAGTGGGGAGCAGATGAGGGAGTCATGGAGAAAGCGGTCCCTACGAAAGGCAGATAGGGGTGGGGAGGGAAATACATCTTCGGTTGTGGGGTTGGATTGTGGGTGAGAATGAGGTGTGTTCTTTCTCCTTCCAACCTCCTCTACCTTTTGAAAGCAGTGAGGCTGTCATTATTAAAAGGTTATGTAGTTTCAACTTATTTATTCATTCATGGTAAGTAGCATTGCTGTCTAGGCCTGCACTTCCTTATCCTCAGTTGCTTTAGTGATGGTGAGTGAGTAAAACACGGTGGCTGTGTCGAATAGGTATGCCCACAATGTTTTCAGAAAGGGAATGCCAGGATTTTGATCCAGTGACAGTGAAAGGACAGCAATATAGCTTCAGATCTATGTTGTGGAGGCAATAGCCAAGTAGTGTTACCATGAGACTGTTAATCCAGAAGCCCAGACAATGTTCTTGGGACCTGGGTTTGAATCCCGCCATGACAGATGATGAAATTAGCATTCAATTTTAGAAAAATTGAATTAAGAGTCTAACGATGGCAATAAACCCTTTGCCAATTGTTGGAAAAACCAATCTGGCTCACTAATAACAAGGTGTAGAGCTGGATGAACACAGCAAGCCAAGCAGCATCACAGGAGCAGGAAGGCTGGTGTTTCGGGCCTAGACCCTTCTTCAGAAAAGAAATCTGTGCTGTGTTCATCCAGCTCTACACACTGTTATCTCAGATTCTCCAGCATCTGCAGTTCCTACTATCTCTTGCTCACTAACGTCCTTCAGGGAAGGAAACTGCCATCCTTGCCTGATCTGGCCTAAATGAGACTCCAGTTCCATAGCAACGTGGTTGACTCTTAACTGTCCTCTGGGAAATTAGAGATGGACAATAAATGCTGGCCAAGCCAGTGATGCCGTCATCCTGTGAATGGTTTCCTTGTTTGGCATGATATTTCCATGGTTTCAGAAGCTCAGGAACCAACATGTTCCACGCAGCAATCACAGGCTGATAGATTTATAATGGATTTATTTATACATATGAACGCGAGTCTGATTCATACTCATATTTAACAAGGTGATTCCAGAAGTGAGCCTGAGATACAATATTAACCTTTTTTAAACTATATTTTACTCTAATATCCATTGTTCTATCGATACAAATCTTATCAAGTTTTCCTAATGCCTTGTAACTTTCAGCTTTTTGTTTTTTTCACCTTCTACAGTTAACACCCAAATTATCATGTACACAACAATTTTAACATTTAAAATTCAATTCATTACAAATTTCTTTTCTCTAACAAAAATCAGTCTCAAATCTCCAAATTAAACTCCAACCAGCTGCCTCATCCCCAGGTCCCTCAGACTTCCAGTGTAAAGAACCTCGAGCTATATATTCCTCCAGGCTGTCAGGCTGCACAGTGAGTTCATAAATACTGTATGAGAATGTACATTCTCATTTTACATTTGTATATTTGTTCATCTAAATGTGAATAGACTTCATCAATTTTCTATATGATATCATCTTTACTCACAGATACATTTTATGAATCTGTATGAAATGGTATTTGGATTTTCATTGAAGAAAAGCACAGATGTATGTCCAACGGCTTTATAGTTTGTTTTTGAACTTGCTCCATACTTGCAATAACTTCATAAAATATTGTTAATTAATTCAGTCTTGGAAAGTAGGCATCACTGTCAAGGTTGGTATTTATTGCCCATTACTACACAATTCTGATGTGTTAGGTCACTTAAGAGTCAACCACATTTGTGTGGGACTCAAATAATTTATACGTCAATCTCAGTTAAAATGACAGGTTTGCCTTCCTAAAGGTCATTAGTGAATTAATTAAGTTTGTGATCCCGGCTGATGATACTATTGGACAATTTGCATCTCAGAATAAAATTTGGCTTAATAGATCATTTTTAAAAAATTTTAGTTAACATGGTGGTCAGCCATTGAAATATAATCACCTGATGTTCTAGGGTTTCTTTAACAAAACATCATTTTGGCACGCAAAAGACAAAGACATAAGATAACAAGGATTTCAACCAGTTTACCATTCAGAGAAACGTTAGTCCAGAGAAATTACTTTCCATATCATAGTTTTAAAGTTCTATATACCTGATTCTTCTCCTTTCTTTCCTGTGAACCATGGTGTCCTGACCATGCACAAAATTCACAGTTCAAACTTTCTCAGATTCTAATAACCTGCAGCTTTCTGCTCAGGAAGCTGCACAAACTAAACTCCTACCAAAATAACTTATTCCTGAACTGCTCTGAAAAACTGTTTTCTAGGAAAGAAATTATACTTGTTTCTAATCTTTGAACAGTGTCCTCTAAAATGACCTGCAAACTTTCAGTATCTGGATTTTCTAAACTAAAATAAATCTTTGATGTTTAATCCACTTGTCACAGGATAAACAATTTTCCATTAGCCCTCCAGGGGTTCACTGTCTAATCCTACCCTGTTCTTTGGCATATATTAGATTAGCTCAATGTCCCAGAATGACTGTCTTATCTCGTTAAATGTAAATCATGGTAGTAACATACATCTAGATGACACTATTTTGAAATCAAGCTGTCAAGATCATATTAATATATATAAATTATATTTTCAGCACAGATTCCAAAAACAATCCAGAAGTGTCATGGTAGCTTTCAGGTTGCCATTTGTATTTTAACTCGTAATCCAGAGAGCATCAGTCAAGTTCCCTAGATTAATTAACTGGACTATCAGACAGCAGAATTTGATCCAGTTGAAGATTTTGACTATCAACTGAGTACTGTTGAGACCCATACTTGACCTACTCTAAGTAAGCGTCTGCTGAATTAGGCACAGTCGGGTGCCACAGTGGTCAACAGTGGGCGTTCCTGGGGAATCCACTACTCTCGATTTGGAAATATCTTCCTTGAGAGCTCATCGGAAACTGGCTGCACCTCAGCTACACCAGGATTGCAACAATGCCCAGGAACTGAGGTTCCAGGTAAGATGAGTTGACTTGGAGACAGGGTAGCTTTCAGTTGTCCATGTCACTCGATCAGACACTGAATGCCTAACAAGAGATAACATCCTCTCTTTCCCATGTGCCATGCAACCCCAGCAGGAATCATGAAGCTGTATGGCAACTGTTATGCACACTGCCTGTTAACTAGCAGCAGTGGTCTGGAAAAGACCCTTAGGTTGATATTAACAGTCCATTTAATGGCTTCAACCAGCAGAAGGTAGGTAGGCTGTCCACAGGCCTTCTCAACTTAAAATACCAGCCTGAAGAAACCTGTCATTACTGTGCCTTCAGTCCTCATCAATATAGATATGTTTAATCAACCTGTTCAGATGTATTATTACATAACTCTGGAAGAGGTGGGACTTCATTCTGGGCCTTCCGGCTTATAGCTGGGAACACCTTCAGCTAAGTGACTGTGTCTCAAATTCTAAATGGAATAGTCCTCAGTTATGTCAAGAGAAACACCCTTCAATTTTGGGGCTCCCATCACAGCAAGTCAAGAACAGTGCCCAGTATCAATTCAGCGACTTGGTTGTACACTTATGTTAGTCCGTGTCAGACAGTCTGTATCACTACAATCCAGGCAGTGAGCAAAGGGCTGTCTTGTTTGTCTGGTTAGTCCACAGAGTTGTGACAAGTCAGTTTGGTGAGCTGTGCACTGATCAGTCAGTGGTCCGATCATTGGTCACGGCTGTCCGTCCAAATGGGTCGGTGAGTGGATCACAGTCAGTCTTGGGTTCAAATCGGTGAAATAAAATTACAGATGGAAAACAAATCTGAGTCACAAACCAACAGGGTTGGGGTGCGGAAGTTATCAGGATTCACTGCTGTAGTTGAACAGGGAGAACTCAATTCTGGGAATTGGAAGCAGCTTGTGAGGATGCAGAGTGGACAAGAATTGTGAGGGGGTAAATCACAATGTATAAAGAGGACAGAAAATAGTACATTGTGGGACGCAGGTTACTACAGGAGATGGTATTGTCAATGGTTACCACCACTCTGGCCTTCACAGGAGGAGGGATGTCAGTGCACCATGATGGTGGTATGACTAAGCTGTAGGTTCAGAGCTCAGAGGTAAATATTGAGAGATGAAGTACTAATTCAGACAGGCATGTGGGAATTTTTGGAAGTTCAGTGCTGCTAGGCCAACAGTGAATGCAAGGAAGAAAGAAACGTAGAATTTGGGGGTTCCAGGATGCCCTGATTGCCAGTCTGGGCCAGTGACTCACCTGACCTTCCATATGCAAACAGTGGAATTGGAAATTGGCTGCACACTTATCTTCCTGCTAGTTCTTACGAAAAGTCACATACCCATGTATATTCAGTTCTCACCTTTCAGCTCTGTGTAACCATGTCTGTGTGCCATTAACCTGTATTTGTGTGATTAATTCATCTACTCATTCTGAATACTACTGTTCTTAATCCTGCAGTTTCATTAGACTTTATTGTTGATATTTCAACAAGGGTTATTTTTCCAGATCAGTCCACAATGAATGCTTCACTGAGATACAAACGCTTTAAAGAAATAACAGACATTTATACAACTGAGTTGCTGTCTCTGAAAACTAAGGGAGCCTTCAAACCCACTCCTCTTAGCATTTTTCTGCCTCTAAGAGGAACTCCAAAAAGCCTCCAGTGATCATGGTACTGCAAGGGAATCATGCCCTGCATTCCAAGAATCAGAGTGTAGGTAAAGCCATTTGGTCCATCAAGCCTGCACTGACCCTCTAAAGAGTGCTGCTCTCAGACTCACCCCAAACCATTCCCCACATTTTCATGGCTAATCCACCTGTACTGGACATCCCTGGACAATATAGGGTAACTTAGCATAGCCAATCCACCTACCCTGCGTATTTTTCATCTGTGGGAGGACACCGCAGCAGATTCACTCAAAGCTGAAATTAAACCGTGGTCCCCAGTACCGTGAGGCAGCAGTGCTAACCACTGTGCCATCCTGCCACACTATGAAAAAGCCCAATGTGGAAGTCATCTCTGGGAAAATGAGTTTGCAAAGTTGGGAGTTTTCCAATCACTTTTTTTCTGTCTTGACTAACGACACCTGTTTCCATCTCCACAACATTGTTCAACACAGCCTCTATCTCAGGCCATCTGCTGCTGATTCCTGGCTCTTGTCCTGTTCTCTCAAGACCTAACTATTCCAAAGCACTTCTGTGGGGTTTGCCACATTCTATTTCAGAGACTTGACATTATGCAAACTCCAATGCCTGTTTCTTTACTCGTACCATGTTCCTTTCCCCAGTCAGCTCTGCCGCTAACATATGTCAGCTCAAGCAATAGATTTGTTTTAAAATTCCTGTCCTTGTTTTCAAATCACTACATGGCCTTGGTTCTCTCAAATCTATATAATCTCCCACACAGTTACAATCCTACAAAATATTTGTGCATATCTACGTTTTGCTTCACACACTCAATTTAAAATCTCTACACCAATTTAAAATCTCTACACTGTCTCCTGTTATCTCAGCCCCAAGTTCTGAAATTCCTCATCTTGACATCACTGGCTCTCTACCTTACTTTGAAAAGATTCCCTAAAACCTCTCCCTCTGATTGCGCTCTATGTTACCTGCTCTAATGATGGTTTGTGTCATATTTGGTTTTATAATGTACCTGCAATATGCTATGGACCAGCTCATAACTTTACAAGTACTATAAAAATAGCATACACATATTTACATAATTATTGTTGATAAAGCCATTATTACAAAGTAATATCAATAAAAAAATGTTTACCTTGTTCACTTCCAAATTAGGGTATTGTTATCAAGCAGGAAGTAGGAATACAATATTACCAACTTCTTTGCTTCCACTAATGGAATGTGCTCCTTGTTAAGGTGTGCTGCCACAAATGACAGTGGCTTTCTGGTCTCAACAAACTGACCATTTTTCATGGATTAGTGATTATGACTGTCCTATTCAATCAGTGCCCCAACCTTGTTTTTTGTTCCCATGCAGATGATTCCTGCAGAGAACACCAAGAAGAAAACAGCAAATATATAGTCTTGGCAAGAGGACAGCATACCTCTGAATCGGAATGCTGTGGACTCGAGGCCCCCAAAGACTTCAGCACAAAATTCAGACTGACACGCCTGTAATATTAAAAGATTACAATACTGCAGATGCTGCCTTTCAGTTCAGAATTTGTCCCAAAGACCGTGTCTATTCTCCCATGACACAATTCAAACAGAAGGGGCATTCCAACTATGTCTTTGTCAATACTTATCCTTCAGTGCAGTGACAAGAACCCATTATCTGGTCTCCATCTGAGTAAATCAGTATACTATGTTACTACAAAAACTAAACTTCACATACATATAGAGTAATAGAGATGTACAGCACAGAAACTGGCCCTTCGGTCCATTTTGTCCAGGCTGACCAGGTATCCTAAAATAACCTTGTCCCATTTGCCAGTATTTGGCCCATATGCCTCTAAGCCCTCCCTATTCATGTACCCATCTAGATGCCTTTTAAATGTTGTAATTGTACCAGCATACACCTCTTCCTCAGGCAGCTCATTCCATAAACACACCATCCTCTGTGTGGCCTTTATGCACATTAGGACATTCCGAATTAATGAAAGAGCCCAGAGAAATTAAAGTCTGTTTGACTCTAGCTGCACTTCCTTTGCCGAACACATGGATTGATTGACAGTGCTCACCCCTGTACTATCTGAGGTCAGTTCAGCGGAGACCAGTGAATGTCCCCACATGTATGGTCTAGCAACTATTTGTCAATCAGCTGAGATGGCTCAGAAATGACACAGAATAAGAAATTACCAGAGAGAATCACCAGAGGGAACATATGAATGTTACATTTAGAATGTTACATTGAAGAGATGGTGGGAAAACAGGCTACTTTGTTACTTAGGTTTCAACCAATATTGACTTTTAAATTTTTTCCATTTGGCTCAATTTATTTCTTTTATGCATTTGATATTTTCCTGTTTTCAAACCTTTCTTTTTTGTAAATTGATGTTCCGAGGTACCCGACACTTAACAAGATCAAAAGCATGTTATTCTTGTCTTTATTCATAATATTAATTGTGATAACTAAAAAACAACTTGGAAACAAATTAGGATATTGTTCTGACGAATGATAAATGAATGGAGAATTTAGCCATGTTTATGCAAGTTAATAGAGGTTCTTCATCCCTGGTAAAATTCACAACTTTATTACATTGTTCTTTATTTCATTCAGATGTATGGGTTATAATAGAAAAAAAAATTGAACGCAGTGCATACAAAGTTAGCTCTACATTTTCGTAGAGTTCAGTCTACAGGGAGTGAGTCAATCTTCTCGAGTTTAAAATCTCAGTTGAGGAAGTAACAATCCAGAGATAACATATCTGTTCAAAATCACTTATGACTTGTAAGCAAGGTAGATGAAGATATTACTGGATGAGATAGTTTTAAAGAGAATGAAACTGCAGAGATCTTGGGAAAAGCACAATAATCTGCAGGAAATCAAGACAAGTCATATTAAAATTTTGGTGCTCCATCTACAATTTCTTTCAACCTGTTTACAATGTGGGATTGATAGTTTCAAAATGTGTCTCAGTTTGACACTCCACATAAGCCTCATCTCATGCCAATTAACTGTTCCCAAGCTGCCCTACTTCTGTTATTTCCATCACAGCTAGAAGTGCTGGAGAAACTCAGCAGGTCTGTCAGCATCTATGGAGACAAATACAGAGCCAATGCTTCAGGACCAGCGATCATTTGTCAGAACTGTTCTGAAGGGAAGTGACTAGTCTCAAAAGGTTTGTTCTCTGTTTCTATCTCTGCAGATGCTGTCAGACCTGTTGAGTTTTGCTAACACTTCCTGTTTTTGTGACAGATTTCTTGCATCCGCAGTACTTGTTTAATTCCTGTATTTCCTTGACTTCATAACTTAGGTCTCCTTTTGCATGCATCAATGCTGTTTTGACTATTTTAGGTAGCAGGGAAGTTTGCATTTTCACCACACTTTGTTAGGAATTGTTATGAATTCCTGTTCATTCTTTATTTGTTCACAATTGTCTGACATGTATGTCATGTGTTTTTGTCCTGATTATCTACAGTGCAACATTTTAGGCCTCCGTCAGATGACTGATGTAACAAAGTGTGGAGCTGGATGAACACAGCAGGCCAAGCAGCATTTAAGGAGCACAAAAGCTGACGTTTCGGCATAGACCTTTTTTTCTGATGAAGGGTCTAGGCCCAAAACGACAGCTTTTGTGCTCCTGAGATGCTGCTTGGCCTGCTGTGTTCATCCAGCTCCACACTTTGTTGTCTCAGATTCTCCAGCATCTGCAGTTCCCATTATCTCTGATGAGATCACTGCTTGGTTTTCCCTTTTATAGAGAAGTAGTCACAGTCAGCAAACATTTCCTGATAAATGCAGCCTCTAAATTCTGTTTGAAAGACAGTAGCAGTATTGTTCAGTAGCAGTCTATACATCCTAAGAAAACCAAAATTTATTTCAATTAAATGTGCACCAGACTATCCTCCCATATTGTATTATAAACCCACCCAACAGATTTAATATGAAAAAAGTCCTAGTCCTTACAAGTACGGGTATTCAGAACAGAAGCAAAGACATTATGAAGAGCTTTGAGAACACACTATATTGGACTCATATGACTTTTTATGTCCAATTCTGGGATGTAAAGGCAATAGAGAGAATGCAGAAAAGATTTACAAAATTAATTCCAAGACTGATAGATTTATAGTTATGTTCAAAGATTGGAAAAGCTTAAGATATTCTTCTTAGAGATTAAAAATTGAAAAAAAAAACTGCTCTTTGTGTTAAAAGTTATGAGACAGAGCAGATGGAATGAAATGGTATCCACCATCAGAAGGGTCCAGAACTGGTGGATACTGGTTCTTCAACCCCATTCATCTTCAATGACAACATGAGGAAATATATTTGTATGCAGCCTGGGGTTAGAACCTACAATGCACTGCTGCTAGTGTGCTGGAGGAAGATTTCATTCTGGCTTTTAAAAGAGAATTGTATGGGTACCTTGAAACTATCCCTGTAGATATTGACACACTTTTTAAACAGAAAGGAATCCTCAGGACATTAACAAAAAGAAAGCCGATGAACAAGATTTTGCTTTATAAAACTTTTATTGTAGCAAACCATTTAAAATTAACTTAATTCAAAACATTAATCAACTGATGAATTTTATTTCAAATCAAAAAGGTAAATTACACGGTAGATAGTGCAACAAAGATATAGCCTAAATCATTTGAATCACTTCTCACACAAATTTGGGAATTTCACAGCCCATCAAATTCAGTTTCCAACAAATGGGATATCTCAGATGCACAGTCACCCACTCATAAAGCACATGCATACGAACTAAGTCCAAACAGTCTTAATGACATAGATTCCCAGAGACTTCTTTATCTGACTCCTTCAAATGCCTGGTTGATTCAAAAGAAACTGATACAGCTGCAATTGGAGTATCAACCAATCCACAATACTTGTTCTCCTTGTCCTAAGATTTCCCAATGCATAATACAATACAAGATCTAATCTCATAGTCTTGTCTCTTTTTTTTAAAGACTAGAATTTGCTTTGATCTGTAGGAACAGAGATGTGCTTTATTTGATATCTCAAATTGCTACTTACATTATTAGAGTTTGCCTTTTAGCCTTCATCCCCATAGCAACCTCAGGCCTCTGGATATTTCTTGGAACTAAAATGTTGGCTGGAAAGTTCAATTATGATACAAAATATGTATTCAAGATCTCTGCCATTTTTTTGTTTCCCATTACTTGTTTTACTTAGAAGGACATTCTAATTTTTCCTTTCCATATTAATTTTTTCTGTTATGCAGAACTATTACCAATCTTCTGGGTAACTTCTAACTTTTGCAGCATTGTATGTCTTTTTATTTCAATTTGATACTATCCTTAACATTCTTATTTAGTTATGGATGTTGCATCATTCTCATAGAACATTTCTTTCTGAATGGATCATTGCTTCCTGAATGCTATCAAATATTTCCTTCAACATCTCTCATTGCTTCTTCTGCCATCTTACTTCCAATCTTTATGCCAGGCCATTTTAGCCATGTTTATACGCATTTCTCAATAATTCCCTTTAGTTATGAGACATTAATTTCAGACATATAATTTTCACTAAATGGAATGTAAACTTCCAATATTGTAATTGCCTTCACCCAGAAGATATTTTACTATATAATCTTTCATTAATGCTGTTCCCTTTATTCATTTCCAAATCAAAAACAGCCTGCTACCTGTTTGGTTCCAGAATATATTGTTGTAAGCTGCAGTCCTGAATACATCCTATGCGTGCATCATTCAGGCTACTTTTGCTAATGTGATTCGTTTAATGCATTGGAAGATAAAAATTATTCATGATTATTGCCAAGCTTTTTATATATACCCCATTGTTTCTTGATTTATATTATGTCATACACTACAGCAACCCTTAAGGGACCTATTAATTACTTGCGCCAGTAAATTCCTTCCTTTGCTATTTCTTACTTCCTGCCACTTTCATTCTCTGTTGTGAATGATAAAAACAAGAACATTTTTCAATGCTGTCCGCATCTCTCCCACTTACTGATTACCTTAGTAACTTAGTAACCAATTAACAAATTAAAAAAGCTTGGGCATAAAGGCAGATGCCATACCTGAAACTTATGGTGGTTTTTGAAGAGCATTGTTATCTTGGACAACCACATCTGCACTAAATATCTTCAACTCCAGGTCAGAATTAAGCTGGCATCCAAGTTCCTAAAATGGCTGGGCATCAAGGAAGTAGAGAGATTAGTGGCCAGTTTGCTGTGGGAGGTGTTCACATCACTCAGCTAAGTAGAATGGTGGAGACTGTCAATAATAAAGGTCAGAAAGATGTTACTGTGAGTTAGGCAGGGATAGGGAACGAAGATGTTGTTATGGAGGGGTCTTGATATTTTATTCTGACAAACAGGCAGGAGATATTTATAGAGGCTAAGAAACTGCAGATGCTGGAATCCAAGGTAGACAAACAGGAAGCTGGAAGAACACAGCTGGCCAGCCAGTAGCTGGAGGAAAGAAGCAGTCAATGTTTTGGGTATTACCCTTCTTCAGAACAGGTAATACCCGAAACACTGACTGTTCCTTTCCAGGAGATATTTATAACCAATGTGGATGAGGACAAAGACTGCAGACTGGATGAGCAAACTGACCAAAACACCAGAAAGTGCAGGAAGCCATCCAAGTTGAAGACATGAAAAGGAAGAAAGTAGCGATAGAGCTAAGCAAAGTCAGGGAAATGGTATTATTCCCTGTACTGGTGATTGGGAGCTCCAAAATTTATGTTACCGACATGGTACCAGGATTAAGGCATCTCATTGCAGCTGGAAATGTACAGAAAGTAAAAGAAGTGTATCCAGTTGTCATGAGCCACCAGAGAACCAAAGACACAAATAGAAATAAGCATGATGTTCTGTTGACATAGTTTGAACACTTCAGGTCCAAAGATGATAATGACCACCGAGCTGTAATGTGAACCATGTTCCAACTGACTCAGAGTCAAGCAATTGAGACAATTAGACATGAATCTGAAAGAGTGGCGAAGGAAGAAAAGTATTTGATTCAAGTGCCAGTGGTGTCACTTCCGTGGAAAGGGGGAACTGTTCCAGTGGGAACAATGCCACTTAAATGAAATGAGATCAATATCCTGCCAAATTGTTTAACTAGGTCATTGCCTGGGGTATAAACTAAAAGAGGATGGGGAAGGGGAATGGATGAAGCCAAGTTTAGAAATCTTTAAAAGACAATAAAGTGCTGTAACAAATTGTATAAAGACAAGCAAAGTGCAATAAAGAGGGCCAGAGTTAAACAATAATAATGCCAGTGAATAAGACTCATCCAAAACAACAGTAATAAAAAGACAGATAAAGGTGTTTCATCTTATTACAAATGATTCACACATTCAGATAGACAAATTAGTGACATAAAAGAAAGATAAGCACTTTAGATCGAATTACAATTACAGAGATATAGTTTTAAGGTGACGAAGATTGGAAAATAAATGTTCCACGTACAGAATGGTTAAAGAGGAAAAACGGTTCTGATGGTAAAAGATTAAAAGAAAGATTTAAGAAAGAATTTTGACTCAGAAGATCATAAATTAGAATAGTTTTTCGTGGAGGTCAGGAACTAGAAGAGTCAGAAAATGCTAGTGAGTAGTTTATAGACCATTTGACAAAAAGTTGAACTAAGGGTGAAAAAGCTGTCAAATTCCTAGAACCTGTTGCCCTACACCCCATGGTTTTGAAGTAGCTACAGGTGGTGAATGTACTTGCCATGTTTTTCCAAAGTTCCTCAAATTCTAGAACAGTCCCAATATAATGGAAGATAGTAAATAACACACTAGTATCCATGAAAAGAGGGGGACAGAAATCAAATGTTGAGAAAATGCAAGAATCTACTATTAAGGAAGTCAAGATTCCTTTTAGACATTTACAATTTGGTTAGACAGGTTTAACTTGATTTCAGGAAAGGGAAAACCATGTTTGATATATTTGATGTAGACTTTTCAATATGTAATTATTTTTAGATAAAGAGAAGGCATGAGAAGTAGTTATCTTACCAAAAGGTAATCGAAAAGGTACCTCGCATAAGGTTAGTACACAAGATAATGGCTAAAACATTAGCACAGTTAGAGAATGGATTAACAGATAGGGAACGGGAAGTTATGAAAGACAAACAGGGATGCTTACAGCAGGCTAAGCAGCATCTGGAGGAAAGAAGCCGTCAACATTTCAGGTATTACCCTTCTTCAGGACTTGTACTCATAGCAGTGTGGCAGTAAGAAAGAGATTCACTGAGTTCACATCTGAGAGAGGCAGGGAACTTCTTCAAAGTAGGAATTCTTTGAAGAGATTTTGCAGTGGTAAAACTTAGTTAGAGGCAAAAGAAACTGCACATGTTGGAATTCAAGGTAGACAAACAGAGGCTGGAAGATCACAACAGGCCAGGCAGCATCTGGACGAAAGGAGCAGTCAATGTTTCGGGTTTTGCCCTTCTTCAGTTATGGATAAGTGGGGAATTTTCAAGTTAGCAGGCTATAACTACTAGAAGAGTGCTGTACCTGTGGCCTTCGCTCTCCATCTATATTAATGCCTTACAGCAAGAGTCTAATAGCATCCAGGTTTCCTGACACCACAGAACTAATAAGAATGCAACTGATGAGAAGGACACAAAAAGATTTTTAAAAGATATAGACAGGTTAGGTGAGTGGTAATAAAATGACAGATAGAGTGTGGGGAAGTGTGAGGTTACTTTCTTTGGTAGAAAGAACAGGAACACAGAACATCTTTTAAAATATGAAAACCTCTGGATGTCGATCTTAAGATAGACTTGGATGTACTCAAACAGGGAATACAGAAAGATGCCATTCATGTACAGCAAACAATTATGAAAGCAGCTGGCATGTTGGCCTTTGTTTGAAAAAGGATTGGAATACAAGAATAAGGATGTTTTGCTGCAATTATTTAGGCCTTTGCTAAGTCTGTAAGTTAAGGTAACGGTTCAGAAAACATTAATGTTGGAGATTGCTTTAAGCCCTACCCAATCTGATTGTGTGACACAATCTGGGGTACAGAATCAGAGAGTACAGCTCTAGATTGTGACAGTATCATACATGTCATCCTTGGCTTCTGATAATTTTTGCCATTAAGTATAACTAACAAATGAAAGTTCATCTTTCTCTCTTCTCTTGTTCCTCCTCCACTGTTCCTCCAAGTCGCTGCTTGACATTGATCAGAGTCTCAGTTATGGGCCTCCATCACTGCATAATCGCAACTGTCGCATCTGAACTGAAGCCACAGGTCTGGAGATGCACGAGTTTCATGCTGCGTATTTCCAACTGACACTGTCCTTTTATTATTCAATAATGGTATGAGGGTGTCAGTGACCAGGCAGCATTTATTGCCCATCCCTATGTGCTGTGGGTCTGGATTCCCATTGAGGCCAGACCAGGTAAAGTTGGCAATTTCCTTCCCTAAAAGACATTAGTGAACCAGATGCGTTTTTCTGCCAATTGGCAATGAATTCATGGTCATCATTAAATTCTTAATTCCAGATATTTTACTGAATTCAAATTCCACCATCTGCCATAATGGGATTTGAACCTGGGTCCCCAGAATATTATCTGGCTGTTTGGATTAATAGTCCTGCGATAATACCACTAAGCCACTGCCTCCCCTAGTCACTGTTGCCAGTCATCAGCAGGTCATTGGGGCCCTCTGCCATCCCTTTCGCCAAAGCTTTTGCTCATTTAGGTGCCTGTCCTAGGCGTGGACTTGGTACCTTGACTCAGCCTGTGGACTCGCCCGAAGACCCCAGGCTGGGGTGGGGCTGCATCCAGCTCATGCAGTGGTGGGAAAGCCATTTGTCTGTGTGATAATACTTAAGGCGCATACAGTCACTGAGTCAGAGTCATATAACATGGAAACAGAACCTTCAGTCCAATTCATCCACGCCAACCAGACTCAATCTGACCTTGTCCCATTTGCTCGCATTTGGCTCATATCCTTCTAAACTCTTCCTATTTATATACCCATCCGGATGTCTTTTAAATGTTGTAATTGTACCAGCCTCCACCACTTGTTCTGTAAGCTCGATTAAAAATATTTCATATCACCCTTGTTCCACTTCTCTCTTGTTTTGGAGTTTTGCATTGCCCTGGACAGGTTTTGCAGGTAAATATCCAATTGGCCATACTGGTGATTTACTGGCTGTGGTTAGTAGTTAAAAAGCAACACAAACGTCATGGTGATTTGGCAGTTGAAAAACTGTTCTGTTATGTGTGATAGCACTTCTGGGAAGAAAGAAGAAAAAAGAACAAAAAGGAAAGAACAGCAGGCCCAGGAAAGGATCTGCAGAACTGCCTGTCCCAGACAGTGTATGTACACAACAAGTAATGTTATTTTTTTGGTATGCAACATTAAATGGTATTGCTTTCCAATCAGGCTTCCTGAGTTACAAGATCATTACTGGAGGTGAACTAACTCTCCGAAGGCTGGTATCCTGTTGCCAAGTCACCCTTTATTTTCACATGCATAGTGCGTGACACTGACCCAGCTAGCACTGAGCTGGCTACTAGAGTGAGCAGAACCCCTGGCACTTCTGTCTATAACCGTCAGCCAAGCCTCCCTAATTGGAGCAGGTTAACAGCCCAAATTGGGGAACTCATTCTATGAGATCCACCTGGCTCACCTCATTCTAATCATTATAGGAGGAACAAGCGCTAGTGGTACTCCGCCCAAAAATTCAGCTATCAGTGGTCACTTTTGTAACAGAAGACAGAGACCTCACCTAAAGAACTGAATGTGGCTTTGATCTCCATATCAACAAAAGGATGATTTTTATTAGATGTGAACGGTGTAAGTTCACTAGATTGGATCTTAGGTGGAGAGGTTTGTCTGTGATGACAGGCTGAGTTAGTTGGGTCTAAATTCTCTGGAGTTTTGAAAAATGATAGGGGATCTTGATGAATATATATGATTCAAAGGTGCTTGTTAACACTGTGAAGTTGTTTCACTGAATGGCACACTGGAACATTGGAATACAGAGGAAATTTCTTCACTCAAAATATTACAAATATTTGAAAATTCTCCTGGCTAGTTAGCTGTGGATGGTACAATTTGAATTGAATAATAATCTGGAATTAATGAGTCTTATGACAATCATGAAATCATTGTCGATTGCTAGAGCAAAGCCCTTCTGGTTCATGAGTGTTCTTTAGGGAGGAAAATTGCTATTGTAGCTAGTCTGGTCTACATGTGATTCCAGACCCACATCATTGCGGTTGACTTTTAATTGCCCTCTGAGCAATTAGGGATGAGCAAGCAATGCTGATCTAGCCAGCGATGCCTGCATCTTGTAAATGAATTCAATAAAAGATTGTAGTATGGGGGAGGAGGGTTGAATGGATGTCAGTATCCTGGCCAGTTGTTTGCATATCACATATCTTGGATGAAATGCATTTTTGTAATGATATTTCATTTTAAAAGTACAGAGGCATGTGGACATTGCATTATTTACATTTCCGTATTTTTGATTCTGGACTAAAACAGGGGAAAAGCGTCAGTTTTAAAAAACAAAGACCGGGGAAATGATTACCGCACCTTTTAGAAGTAGGTTATCTGGCACTCATGGTTTACACTGCAGGCAAGGTTTACTACAGACGAACTAGAGCCGTTGAATGGGGGGGATGTGGTGGTGGGATGGTAAACACATATGAAGGAAACTCAGCCAGCAGTAAGGAGCTGATTGGCCTATAGAACGGTGACCACTTGTTGATGACAAAGGCTTTCTACCTGCCAGCAATTGTGATTGGCTCCCAGGAAGCTTGAAAACTCATGGGTCTGAATGATGAGTCAGAAACCATCGGATCTTCAGAGAGGAAGGAGCTGTCATCTATATGCAGTACATGACACTTCAAGCCAAAAGAAAGCCAATTTATTTTATCGTATCTACTCTGAGGAAAGGTCTCTGGACCTGAAATATTGTAGCATGGTAGCCCAGTCATGAGCACTGGGCTACCATGCTACAAAGCACCAGGGATCTGGGTTCAAGTCTACCCTTGGGTTACTGTCTGTGAAGTTTACGCATTCTCTCCCTGTCTGTGTGGGTTTCCTCCGGGAGCACTGATTTCCTCTCACGGTCCAAAGGTGTGCAGGCTAGGTGACTGGCCATTCTAAATTGCCACAGTGTTCTAGGTTGTGCAGGTAATTGGATTAGCCATGGGAATTGCAGGGTTACAGGGCTAGGGTGCGTCTTGATAAGCTGAATCACCTGGTTCCACACTGTAAGGATTCTATAACTCTGATTTCTCTCCCCAGATACTGCCAGATGTGGGGAGATATTCCAGCAATTTCTGTTTTTGTTTCAGATTTCCAGTATCCACTGCTCTTTCCTTTATTTTCAAATTTTCCCTCATCAGTTGGTGTAAACTTATTTAACAAATAATTTAGAGGCATAATAAAAGTGTGAACCAGTTGCCCTGTGCAGGTGGAAGTAATTGGAGAAGGAAGATTGAAGAGCAGGAACTCTTAACAAGCCAAAATGAGCAACTCAATAAAACCTCGCAGTCAAGCAAGCGTGAACAGCCTTCTCAATCTTTCCCTTCATTGACAATACCCATTTCATTTTTTTTGTCCGTCTGTATACAGGGATAGGAGGGATTGAATGAGGAGATTACAATTTTACTGAGTGGAGTAAACTGAGGAATTCTGTGTGCTTTTTTTTGAAATCTAACTTTTGTGACCACTCCAGGAATGTTAGGGCCTTGTTTCCAGCATTCTACCTCATTCAGACATAACATGCTCAATTGTGGACTGTTTTCCATCTGGAATGTGAGGCAGCCAGGTATTACCTGGAGATGAAAGTGGATGGCATAACTACTGCATTTGGCTGAGGTGAGAAGTTGTCCCAAGTAAGTGAATAGGCGGTGCGAAAGACATGTAGTTATGGATGAAAGCAAGTGAGGGAAGATGTTATACTCGATTGCGGTAGAGCACTTTAAAACAAACATTCTTACTTTTATTAATGGCTGCACGTAGAGATAAAAACACGCTTACAAATGTACTCTGTAGAATGGAAATGGTAAGTGCTGCGTAACTGCAATAAATACTTGAGCCTGGCAGGTTTACAGGAGTTCTTTATGTAATCAGGGACAGGCTGGTTACAGGACATCTGAAAAGTCTTTCCAAAATTATGCTCTCTCAACCATCAAGGGTGCCATCAACTAAAGTGTTTCTGATAACAATATTTCATACACAAGAAACTGAATCCTGTATTACCCTTATGCGGATCACTTCATTCAGTTTAAAACCGTTGCAGACCACAATTTCTGCAAGAACTAATCAATGATTTAGCCAGCTCTATAAATTTAAATGAACGTTTCCCCTAGTAATTTCATTAATAGAAAATGTTACCCATTTCTCTCACATTGAGGTATCTGTGATAACTTCATCAAGAATTGCAAAACACAACCAAGTAAAGTCAATGCGTGGCATAATTCACCTCAAATCCATGAGGGAACCATTCACTTTACTGTCCTTGGGCTAGGAAGAGAAAAGCTGGTGAGATCTCTGCTTCTGATGCTGTCAGTAACACCTGCTTTAGTGAGTGAAGGATCAAGTTAGGATGCCACACTCCTCACACCTCCATTGTAAGAAGTCTGTCAATGTGCAGTTCTTTAGACTCTAGCAGATTAATACAGAGGGAGGAAAATCAGAGGTCAAAACAAAACTCTCAGATCAGTGACTGATTCTGCATTTATTAATTTAAATGTAATGAGTGGTGTATATGGACTTCAGTAAGGCATTTGATAAGGTTCCCCATGGAAGGCTCATTCAGAAGGTCAGGAGGAATGGGATACAGGGGAACTTAGCTGCTTGGATACAGAATTGGCTGGCCAACAGAAGACAGCGAGTGGTAGTAGAAGGAAAATATTCTGCCTGGAAGTCAGTGGTGAGTGGGGTTCCACAGGGCTCTGTCCTTGGGCCTCTACTGTTTGTAATTTTTATTAATGACTTGGACGAGGGAATTGAAGGATGGGTCAGCAAGTTTGCAGACGACACAAAGGTCGGAGGTGTCGTTGACAGTGTAGAGGGCTGTTGTAGGCTGCAGCGGGACATTGACAGGATGCAGAGATGGGCTGAGAGGTGGCAGATGGAGTTCAACCTGGATAAATGCGAGGTGATGCATTTTGGAAGGTCGAATTTGAAAGCTGAGTACAGGATTAAGGATAGGATTCTTGGCAGCGTGGAGGAACAGAGGGATCTTGGTGTGCAGATACATAGATCCCTTAAAATGGCCACCCAAGTGGACAGGGTTGTTAAGAAAGCATATGGTGTTTTGGCTTTCATTAACAGGGGGATTGAGTTTAAGAGTCGTGAGATCTTGTTGCAGCTCTATAAAACTTTGGTTAGACCGCACTTGGAATACTGCGTCCAGTTCTGGGCGCCCTATTATAGGAAAGATGTGGATGCTTTGGAGAGGGTTCAGAGGAGGTTTACCAGGATGCTGCCTGGACTGGAGGGCTTATCTTATGAAGAGAGGTTGACTGAGCTCGGTCTCTTTTCATTGGAGAAAAGGAGGAGGAGAGGGGACCTAATTGAGGTATACAAGATAATGAGAGGCATAGATAGAGTCGATAGCCAGAGACTATTTCCCAGGGCAGAAATGGCTAGCACGAGGGGTCATAGTTTTAAGCTGGTTGGTGGAAAGTATAGAGGGGATGTCAGAGGCAGGTTCTTTACGCAGAGAGTTGTGAGAGCATGGAATGCGTTGCCAGCAGCAGTTGTGGAAGCAAGGTCATTGGGGTCATTTAAGAGACTGCTGGACATGCATATGGTCACAGAAATTTGAGGGTGCATCCATGAGGATCAATGGTCGGCACAACATTGTGGGCTGAAGGGCCTGTTCTGTGCTGTACTGTTCTATGTTCTATGTTCTATGTTCTAATACAGAATGCTTATTTAAAAAAAAGTCAGACACCATGAACTTGCAACTTTCCAAGCTGTGCCGTAAGCATTGCTTCAAGCTAGGAGCACCCACTACAATTTCTTTTACACAAATGCTTGTTTGCATACATTTGTTACCTTTTATTTATTTCAATTTTATTTGTACAATCAATTATTTCTGGTTCAGAAACATATTCACTACTCAGTCCGTAAAATACATCAGATATCTCTTGTAGTTCTCCTCACTGTCCATCACGGGTCAACAATCTGATGCTTGCACTGTCAATGCATACAATTTTTTTCAAGGTAATGAAAACAGGTTCCAATAATACTTTCAAAGGTTTGTGATTCTATAGTGCTCTGTCCAAACTTTTTTCTCACCTAAGAGCTTCAAAGTGCTCTTCATCCCCTACTATTAGCCAACGTCTCAAGTAATGCTAATTTGGTTCCTTTTTTTTAAAGAAAATCAACCTAAATTGCTATTTATTGCACTAGAATAATCACTGAACATTAGTCAGATAATGTACTCATCAGAAGGTGCTGGTCTCTGGTAGATTCAAAACTGCATACAGTCCAAATTATGTTTCTGTCATTCCTGCTTCAAATGAGCATCATCAAGTGCAACATCATGTATAGTGGACTTTAAATTACATCACTGGAGAAATAATGCCTCACCCCAATGGGTACCATCAATATTATTACATAGTTTAATCAGACCATCAGCCCAGCAAGTCTGCTCCTCTTTTGATTGATATCATGGTTGATCCGATAATTTTCGACTCCACTTCGCTGCCTTTTTCCTGTCACCCCTGATTCCCTTATTGATTAGAAATATATCTATCTTGGCCTTAAATACACCAAATGACCCAATGTTGACAGCCCTCTAGTATAAAGAGCTTCACAGATTCGAAATGCTCAGAGAAGAAATTTCTCTTATCTCTGTCTTAAATTTGCAACTCCTCACTCCGAGTCTGTGCCCTCTGGTCCTAGGTTCTTCCATAACGGGAAACAACTTCTCAGGATCTGCCTGTCTAGTCCTCTTAAGAATCTTCTATGTTTTGATAAGGTTGCCTCCTATCCATCTAAATTCTACTGAGTACAGGCCCAACCTCTCCTCATAAGACCATACCTCCAGAACTGATACCAGTCTCGTGAACCTTCTCGGGACTGCTTAAAGTATCCAATATAGAGTTATTTCTTCCATGATGTGGAAACAACAGCCTTTTAGGCCAGCAAAGGTTTTAAGCTTATTTGTAGGATTTTGTTCATTTCAATTAAATTAGTACCTACTCAATTCTGATTATAACTGTCCAATTCTGTATTAGCTTACCTCACATAATATTTCTGACTGTGGATGGAATCTTCCAGGTCCTGTAGGATTTGTTTTTGGTCAAACTGAGAGCAAGTTCAGGGATAAGGACACGGGAACCAGATACCTTGCCAGAGGCGGATGAGAATTGACAGCAAAGAGAAGTTGGGAGGGCACTACTGGGCCAGATTCCCACTATCTGTGAAGTCTGGTGGCTCAGTGAAGGCAATCTCCTGAAGAGTGGCCAGTTGGCTGGCCGCAGGAGGGCCAAGGCAAATGACAGAGCCACAGAATGAAACATCCCCTGTCTAAATGAAATCTTGAGTGGGGTTCATTTTCCCCTCCAACAATGGGTGTTCCAGATCTGGTCCTCTTCTTTTCTTCAATTTTATTCATGCTCCCTCCCCATTCTTCTTTCTGTCTGACCAGGCCATTTCTGCCAAAGGGTTGGCTAATAATACACAACTGTGGACCTCAAGTTTGTGCATTCAAATTCACAAATGCACACTGACTTTATGGGATGACCAAGTCAATAACCTCCTGAAACATCACACCAGAGCTTGTACTCAGAGATTAACAGTTGGAAATTGCTCCTGCTCCTGCAAATAAACTGTCCAAGGATTGTGTCCAAGAGTCAGGGGTTAATCTCAGGGTAGTTGTAACGTGGGGAAAGCTGAAAATTGTTTACCTCCTTATGATTTTCAATTCCATTAATGTCAACAGGGGTGAAACTGGTGGGCATACATAATGTGCGACTGACCAATATGATCTGTTTTATCACTCACTATCCCTGAAAATCAAAATTACTTGCACACTGTTTTATAATAGCATTGGTTAACATTACAGACAATTACTTGCAATGACATTCCACTTAAGTGTTAGACTGGAATCTTTTGCTGGTGTTTTGAGGACTGATTTTATGATTCTATCCATTTTTTTTTTGTAAATCAAGTAAAAGTGGCTTGATAACAAGGTATAGAGCTGGATGAATACAGCAGGCCAAGCAGCATCAGAGAACCAGGAATGCTGACGTTTTGGGCCTAGACCCTTCTTCAGAACAGATACATCTGTTCAGCACAAATATTACATGTGATTTTTATACTTGTTAAATCAAAGGACCTGAAGACAGCCAACATTTGATCACAGACATTGAAAAAATTATTGCTGTCATGGAGGTGGCAGTGGTAGGAAACAACTTTTATTTCTTCCTGTTACCTGCTGTTGACCCCATCCAAATCGGTAGGGATTGTGTGTCTTTGAAAATTGGTGCTGCATTCCCCAAAGCTGAAAAGAGATACCTGACCGACAGAGGCACCTGAATTTAGTTGCATCTCACCATTCCGAGAGGGTTACTGATGTTCAAATCAGGTAAAGACAATGTTACCACAGAGGCCATTCCTCAGAGTTACTTGATCAATTACTATCAGGTTTGTTCCTAATGGGTTTTTAACGAGACCTTTGGAAAAACCTTTACTTTTCACGAGCAGATGCAAGTCCAACAGGTCCCATCAGAGATGTTTTGGACCTTGTTCCCAACAAAGGCATGAAGCAAGGTTCCACAGGTCTTTTCAAATTTAACTCATTTTTCTAATCAACTGCTTGGAGATGTTGTTACACATTACCTCTGGAGTAGGTGGGACTTGAACACAGGGTTCTTGGTCTTGGGTAGAAATGCTGCACCTGTGTCACAACAGAGTGCCAAGTTCAACAGGGAAAATTGAAGAAATAGCCTCTTTCATTGATCCAAAACTAAGTGGGAATATATAGGGGTATCTAAACTCAGCAGACGGAAACAGCATTGTTCATTCCACCGGTTTCTGGATCAAAGTGATCCCCCACAATGACAGGCTGAGTAATTTGAGTCTACACTTTCTTGAGCCAAGAAGAATGAGAGGTAACCCCGTTGAAAGATTAAAAAATACAATTCTGAAAGGGATGCACAAAACAGACAGCAAGTAGCTGCTGTCCCCGACTGTGGAATCCAGAACACGATGGCACGATCCCAGGATAAGGAGCTAATCATCGATGGTGTTTCGGAGGAAAACCTTCCTCACCCAAAGGATTATGAGTGTTTGAAATTTTCCACCCCAGGGAGTTGTGGATGCTCTTTTGTTGTTTACATTTAAAGATGAAACAGAAAGATTTTTCGTCTCTCAAATAAATCATGTTTATGTGAAAGGGATGAGCAAATGGATTTGGAGTCATGATCATCTTCAATGGTGGAGCAGGCTTCAGGTTTGCAGTAAAGTTCTGAAGAAGGGTCACTGGACCTGAAACATTAACTCTGATTTCTCTCCACAGGTGCCAACAGACCTGCTCAGGTTTTCTAGCAATTCTGTTTCTGTTTCAGATTTCCAGCATCTGCAATTCACAGATCAGAAAATCCCTACAGTGTGGAAGGAGGCAATGCAACCCATCAAATCCAAGCTGACACTCTGAAGAGTAACCCACCCAAACCCACCACCTACCCTATCCCTGCATTTCCCTGCATTACACAATGGGTAATTTAGCATGCACCTAGCCTGCACAACTTTGGACTGTGGGAGGGAACCAGGGCACCTGGAGAAAACTCACGCAGACACAGGGACAACATACAAACATGTCACTGGAGGGTGGAGTCGAAAACAAGTCCCTGGCACTGTGAGGCAGCAGTGGTCACCACTGCGCCAACATGCTGCCATTTTTTTGTTGTAGGGCTTGTTGCTGTTCCAACTTCTTATTGCTTGGGTGGTGTTCACTTCCTTGAGTATTGATGGAGTTACAGTCATCTTGAGAATTGAAAAGAATTCCATCACACTTCTGGCTTGTGTCTTCATGATGGTAGACAGACTTCTGTGACACTTTACACGCTGCAAAGCACCCAGTCTGTGATATGTTCTTGTAGCCATGATACTTACATGGTCAGTCTAGTTTCACTTTAGTCAATAGTAACCCCACAGAATGTTAATTGGGTAGAGCCAGTGATAGCAATATAGTTGAAAGACAAGGAGAAATGGTTGGACACTATCTTGCTGGAGATGGGCACTACCTTTCACTTAAGGTGCCTCAAATACGAATTTCTCAAGATGAATGTTTTTATTCATTGTTGTTAAGGTGCGTAAAATTGACAAAATATGCAACAAAAAAATCAGTGCAAGGATGATATTCAAGCTATGAGATGTGCCAATTCTGTTTTTGAAATTGTAGTTGAAGTGAAAGAGGTGGCCGCATTCTGCAAAAAACGTCACTTGTGAAATAGCAGAAACAAGTCTTCTCTGTTAAAATGTCCAAGCCCAAACACAAACACTGGCTGCATCTTTGGTACAAGAGGAAAGTACCAAATGCATTTCCTGAATCCAGACTTTTACTATAACCGTCCAAATCCAGAAAAACTTGGTAAGCCTCTCTAATACCTCAGCCTACTGAACACATTTATATGTGTGATGTGCTCATGTAGCAAATTCCACACAATCCAGTCGGTATCTGCAACTGCTGTGATTTTCATTCTAATTTGCAGAATTTTCATATTGAAATGAAGCTTTTTCAAGGCTGCCTCAGAATATTTCAGATTTGCCAGGTGATCCAACATCAATCACAATAAACAAAGATCTTGTAAATCAGTTCTCTTTCAGAATTTGGTCTTCTATTGACACCAAAGTGAGATCACTAGAAAGAGTCCCCTGGCCTTTCAAAGACATCAACATATTTTTGCTTCTAAAGCTCCTTTTTAATTAATAAGGCTCCAAGTATTATGGTTGCAAGTACGCTTTATATATTGCTTTTGATTCTCAACCCAGAATCCTGTCTCCAATCACTGGCCCCATTTTGGCTTTAGCAGAATAATTAATGGCAAAAGAAAATCAACTTTATATTTTTGACACAAAACTCCAGGCACTTGTTTTATCCAAATAAGGAACATAGTTAAAGCAATGGTGCAGTGCAAGGGCTGAGAAATGGTGCTGATCTCCTGTAACATCTGGAAGTTAGCACCAGCTAATGCGATTTGGTGAGTTGATTACTTAAAAGCTGATGCACTCAAAAAAGATGGTATCTGCATCAAAAATTTGGATCTTAAGAATGATTGCCTGTAAAAACGGTACTAAACATTGTACAATATTAATGTCAAAGGTTTTTATTAATCTCTACTTTTGGCAAGAGAGTCAAAAGGGAGCTGTTTTGAATGTGAACAAAAAATGTTGAGTCAGACAAATTGAGTCAAAGGAAATTTTGGTACGGTTTTTCTTGATTGCATTAAAAGAATGAACAGAGGTAAATTTGATCTCAAGATGAACATAAGGCAGAAAAGGCAACATTTTTCATCAGATTTCTAAGTAAAGGAGCAAAAACCATTGTTGGAATAAACCTTTTCAAAAGAAGGGTCCAGATTCAAAATGTCAGCTTTCCTGCTCCTCTGTAGCTGCTTGGCCTGCTGTGTTCATCCAGCTCTACACCTTATTATCTCAATAAGCTTTGTTGGTTAATTCAAGTCATAATTTTGAAGCTTCAGAAAACTGCACATTTCACCAAGATGTTGAATGTTATTCTAATATTCTGTGAAAACAGTTTAGAGCTGTCTGAATGTGGACAGCTAACCTGTTGTGTTAATCAAATGCAAGGAATCTAAAATTAAAAGGAGACACAAAGTGCAAAGTACAAACCAATGACAACTTCAATGAAACTTCAGTGAATTACAAGCAGTCTAAAGAAAAATGCTAAAAAAAAGCCTCAAGACTTGTTCTAGCCAGCCAAATGATGTTAACATTGCTCAGTTTGTTAAATGCTGGGAGTAGGGGCTGCACAAAACTCAGAAGCAAGTGCAACGCCTCAGTCAGTGATGTTTGAATCCAGTCACTGAATTTGCATCTGACTCCTGGGTTTCTCAACTATCAGTAGTGCCTCCTGCACCATAGTGAATTGAGATCAATTCCAGTACTTTAAAAAGGCATTGCAAAGCTATCCCTGATGTGCTCAATGCTTTCTATGCTCAGTTCGAGCAGAATGCCAGCAGTGCAATGTGAACTTACCCAACAACCCGGATGCACTGGTGCCCAAAGTCAGCACTGCAGATGTCAGGTTGGTCTTCCTGGGTGTCAACCGAAGGAAAGCGACAGACCCATATGGAGTCCCCAGACAAGCACTTAGATCCTGTGCGGGCCGCCTAGCAGAGGTATTCACTGACAACTTCAATCGCTCCCTCCTATAAGCCAAAGTCCCTACCTGCTTTTGGAAGACCACCATCAACCCTGTACCTAAGAAAGCACATGCAATGTGCATTAATGACTACTGCCCAGTGGCTCTGACCTTCATAATCATGGAGTGTTTCGAGAGGTCGGTCATGGCCCACATCAAATCCAGTCTCCCAACCTGCCTCAAATCCCTACAGTTTGCCTCCTAACATAACAGGTCCACAGAGGATTCCACATCCCTAGCCCTGAACTCATCGCTGGAACATCTGGACAACAAGGACACCTATGTCAGACACCTGCTCATCGGCTACAGTTCCGTCTTCAACACCATTATCTCCCTCCAAACTGATCTCAAAACTCTGAGGCCTTGGTGTGCCCTCCGGAACTGGATCCTCAGCTTTCTGACACATAGACTACAATCAGTGAAGACAGACAACTGCACCTCCTCCACGATAACACTGAACACTGAAGCCGTCCCCTCCATCCCCAAAGGATGCGTCCTCAGCACCCTACTGTACTCCTTGTACATCCACGACTGTGTTGCCAAATTCTGAATGAGCACCATCTATAAAAGTTTGCTGATGGCACAACCATGGTAAGATGGATATCTAACAATGACAAGTCAGAATATAGAAAGAAGATACAGAGCTTGGTGACGTGGTGCAATAAGAACAACATCTCTCTCAACATTGGATAAACTAAAGAACTGATCATTGACTTCAGAAAGAAAGGAGAAGACCACACCCCCATCTACATCAGCGGAAATGAGGTTGAGATGGTAGACAGCATTAAGTTCCTCGGAGTGATGATAACTGACAACCTGTCCTGGAATTCTCAATTAGACGAGATGGTCAAGGAGGCACAACAACGTCTCTTCTTCCTCAGGCAGCTCAGGAATTTTGGCATGCCCATAATGTCCCTCACCAACTTCTACGGATGCACCACTGAAAGCATACTGTTTGGACACATAACGGCCTGGTATGGCAACTGCTCTGCCCTGGGCCGTAGGAAACTACATAAGGTTGTGCGCACAGCCTAGACCATCAGGAAAGCCAACCTTCCATCCATGGACTCCATTTACACAGCACACTGCCGCAGACAGGCTGCCAACATCATCAAAGATCCCTTCCACCACGGTAATGGTCTCCTACAATCTCTTCAGTCAGGCAGAAGATGAAGAAGCTCGAACACATGCACCAGCAGATTCAGGAACAGCTTCTTCCTGACCATTATCAGACTAAATCAATGGACTCTCGAACTTCAAATAATGCTGATCTTGCTAACGTTGATCTTGCCTAGTACATGCCCTGTGCGATGTAACCTGTTTGACTTTGACTAAGTTTTTTTTCATTCTGTGATCTGTAAGTCCTTGTTTACCATGGTCAGTCTAATGCTTGTAAACAATGCCTTTCACTGTACTTAGGTACAGATGATAATAAATAAATCAAGTCAAATCAGTTTACAGAATTGTAGATGTGCTGTAATGCAGTGGGCAGCCATTCTGCCCATCATGTCTGTACTAACTGACATACAACCATGAGATGGGAAAGTAAAAGACTGAACCATTGTAATGGCCACATCTATCCCTCACGTCAGATATATTCCTCGATGCTGGGGCCTACATGAGCCCACAAGGAGATTATGTTCCCTAAATTGTAACAAAGGAGCTTCTCAGCGTAAGATCCCTGGAAAGCCAATGAAAGAACATGCTGCATTTTCTCAAAAATGCTGGCCAGATCTTCTGTTATGATGATGCCAGTGTATAATAGGTCACTGGAGGGTAGAAGTACCAGCTGCCAGAGCCCAGCAGTTCTTGCAATGAACAGCAATATGGCTCACTGTATCTTGGTACATGTGATAATAATAAATCAAATAACATTGCACGTGTGTTCCAAATTCTTATGGAGAATGACATAGAGAGAGAGCTGCCATTGCATTGAAATGCAGTTGATTAGCAGAGATGGATCAACAGATTATTTCTTTACATTTGATTAAATGTATTAAAGAGCAAGGTAGAATCATGTAGTAAGTAAGGTGGTGTGAGAAGTGATGCTTGAGAAGTTGGATCAATGTAGAAGGCCAGAATTGTTTCCAGAAGAAAACAAATCCAGGATCAATGTGAGTGACTCTAGAGTGTGATTTCCAATGTCAGAGGGGAATGGGGATCAAAAGCAAGGGCAGCAAATTACTCTCTGCAGCCAGCAGCACAACCCATTCCTTGCCAACATCCACGACCATCAGATCTCTAAGCTCTTGGTAAGGAACTGGTTTCCTTTGATTGAGACTCCACACTCTCCAACCAGTAAACATCACACAATCCTTTTGCTTCCCAGTATGTTGCCCATGGGTGGGCCTACTTGCCTTGGATCAATCCCACCAGCAGCATCCTGAAGCCCATATGTGGTCATTAACCGGCTTCTCATCACTCTCAATTGGCAGTAGAGTGAGAAGGTCGACCATCAACTTTTCTGCCAAGTCACTTCAGGGATAGCAGAACTGAGAAGGCAACTGGGATTGGATGCCGCACCATGGCCGAATTAAATGACCTTCTCACTTTCTACCTCACCACCTGTGGTAGCATAAGAGCCTGCAGTCTTATTCGGTACTGAAAGTGGTTTGAGGTGGAGAATATTGAGCATAATGATGCAGCCACTACATCCTGATACTTCTAACAGACCAATCCACTTGATTTGACTTCTCAAGCTTGCTGCAGCACATCACTTCTCACATTATCCTGACTTCCCACATGATTCCATCTTGCTCTTTTCTTAATGCACTTGATTGCGTCAGTCCATCCATCACTGTTATTCAACCGTACTTTAATGCAATGCCAGCTCTCTCCCTTTGTCATTCTCCATAATGGCAAGGAAGAAACTTGCACTTTTTGATTTGATTTAATTTATTTTTGTCACATGTATCAAAATGCAGAGAAGAGCATTGCTTTGTGTGGTGTCCAGAAAAAATCATACTGTGTCAGGGTAGTAGAACAGAACAAAGAGTATAGAATATATACCTACAATTAAATCACAAAATTGACGTTAACAACACTATTATTGAACTAGAAACCTCCCTCAGGGGAGTTTATCACAGTGAATTTGATGTAGAAGTCAAAAGATTGGAAACATTTCTCAAAATGTTGTCAGTTTCAATGCTTTTAACCCCTACACATCCAACAACTATTTGCTCTTGCAAGTAAAATCGCTCAGGTTTCTTCAACCTGCCGGTAGCAAAACAATGTGTTTCCATATAGTACATCTAAAATTGTAAAGCATTCTAAGAAAACGTAAAGGCAAAAGTACTCCAATTAGATGGAGTAACCAAAGGTTATGGGTTGTAAGGAACGTCTTAAAAGAAGTGAGTGCAGTCTGGAAATAGGGAAATTTTGGAAGGAAATTTAAGAACATGTCGGCTAAGTGACTGAAAGTTAGCTGGAGCAAATAGAACAAAAAGCCAAGATGATACAAAAAAAGAGACCATGGAGTGGGGAATGTCGGACTAAACTATGGTGGGAGAGGATTGCAAGGCTGATAGGAGGTACAGATATAGGCAATGGAAGGCCTTTGAGCACAAATATAAGTTGAGTTTTAATCTAAAATTCTTACTTATCTATACACTCATCTACTGTTTCCTTTTGAGATAAAGCGAGTAAGCTAAATGATAACACTACTATCAATTTATTATAATGTGCGTATTTAAGCACAATCATCTCAGCCACCTAACAAAATTAAGTTGAGACAAACTTTAAATTCACTTTTCTCAATTGGTATTTCTGCTACCTCTTACTTATGCATATAAGGCTTTGTAAAGAATGTGTGTACTTTCTCTGCTCAGAATCCTGAGCAAAATAGTTCCCGCTAATGTAACTTCATAAAGATCAAATTGTGCCAATTCATTGTCTAACATACTTGTTGCATAATTTGTTTCCTGACACATAGATATTCCCTGATCAAAGGTTAATTTTTTTTTCCCGAAACATTAACTTAAATCCAAAACATGACAGCAATTATACATCAAATTAATTGGAATAGATACAATCTAGAATGCCGCTGGATGTGATTCTCCTCAATAAAAGCACTCAAGTAAACCTCTTTTGGAAACATGACAAAAATAGCAATGTCCCAGTGTTTCCTAGAAATTTTGGATTGTATTTATCCATTCCCTGAAGGTGGTGGGAAAGGTGGTGAGAAGTGGGAAGTAATTGGGCAAGACAGCCCTGGAGAGAAACTCCTTTCCTCCACTACCTTTACAATTAAATGCTGGACAGGAAGATCCATGGGTGACTTGTTTACGTAGCAGAACTCAAAGCTTTTAAGTGGCCAATTAGTGAATCATTTCAGGGCCTGAATCCAATACCTCCATCAGGCAAGAAGTGGGAATCCACAACTTCCTGCTTACTGAGCTGGTATGGGTAATGGGGAGCAGAGGGCTCTGATTGCCCTAGTCTGGGGGAAATCAGAGGCGTACACTGTAGGCAAGGTTCTAGCCTCTGAAAGCAGCTCCCCTTTCCCTTGTATGTGACTCCCCACTTCCCGCAAGCCCACCCTCACAACATGATAAGTATCATTAACATTGTGCCACTGGGTCACCTTTGGAGTTGGCCACGACAGGTGACATTTCAGAACCTAAGTGGCCAGCGGCTTCTGGTGACCTGGCACATCAGTGCCACGATGCTTGATAGAGAGTGATGACCACCTGTGCACTGCCGTCAGCTCTTGATGATCTGATTGGTAAGTAATAGGGCACGTTTTCTCAGCGGTCTAGGCAACATTTAAGTCACCACTGAACACATGGGGGAAGAAGAAGGGAAAAATCTCAGCCATTGTCTTCCTTTTGAAGCTTGGAAAAGGACATATACTGAGTTTGCAACTTCAGGCCTTCAAAATAAGGGTATACAAAATATTTTTTTCAATTTGCAGTAAAGTTAATTCTACAACACATTAAAAAGTCATATTTCTGCCTGCATTATCTATCAAATCTCCCATTATAAATTCCTATGTTTGTGTTCATAATGCAAGTAACCACATAAACTTATCATGTTGTAATTACATTCTCCCACCTGTGGGGATATAGCTATGCCACTATTCTTGAAGGATGCAATTATAGCATGACAGGTAAGCATAAATAGTCTTATTAGTGTGGACTTCGGAATTTTTGATGACATAAAAAATAATGACAAAGTGTTGCTAAGATCACATCTAGCAAAATTGGCCTAAAGGGGATGTTTACATGTAAAAGACCAAGTGAACCAATGAGAGATTTTAGGGCAAACCTATTTGTCAGCTGAATGAGATTGCAGAAATAGGGAGCACTGAAGTAATGAAGGGAATTACTCACAAAGATGACAGCTTTATATGTGAAGTATCGAGTGACTAGAAACCTATGTAGTTCAATGGGAAAAAGGGAAACAGATGAGCACGACTTGGTGCAGACAGGGAAGACTTCTAAAATTTCTTGCTGTGAAATTCAGCGGGGATAATAACCTATTAATTTTTACAACATAATTTCAAACTCAATGAATTCTCAAGATCTAATTAAAACACAAGGAGACACAGGACGATTTGAACAGATTTTCTTCAATTTCAACGAGTTGCTAAGACTCATCAAAGCCGGCTGTCAGCAGAAAATAAACTAGGAAGCCTTTCATCAAAAGCTGAACCAGGGCTTTCATATGCGTCCATTTTTTTGACCAATCACCTGACCAAAAACCTCTCAGATTAACAAATAACAAAATAAAACAGATCCAGGATCAACCAATTACTATGTAATAATAATCCAAACTATCTAATAGTACAAATAATGTTTGAACCTACAAGTGAGGTATCCACTATCCTTGCAAGAACAGAGTTACTCACAACCCAGTCGCCAAGGCTGTACTGGCAAAGAAATGCGAAGATCCAAAGAGGTCAATTGGCCATTACTAAGAAGATCAGTCTCCAACAGAAGTGATTATATCCTTGCCTGTGTTCATTGTGGGCAATATACTCATTGTGGGTTAATTAAATCATGAAAAGTTTTACGTACTTCAGACTTGAGATAAATGATAGAGGTCCTTCCCTCTCAGACACAGTGGACGGTCAAGTTAGCAGGCACCAACAGGAAATGTAATTTTGAAACAGTATTTTTTTGAATAGCTGAACTTCTGAATTGAGCTTACATTAAAAATAGTACTTAGTTGCAAACTCATATTTCTGAAATATAACTCACAAAGGAACGTTGTTCATTTGCATATTTACGTGAAATAAACTGGTTTGCTGGTTTGACATTATGTCAACAGCCCGTAAGAGAGGAGAAATCATGTGGTAAGGCATGACATTTTAGTAGCTGGTGTGAAGCGAAAACATTCTCTTACACTTCCTGCAGAAAATTACAGACAGATAGTGATGGATTAAATCTTTGAGCAAAGCTCAAAACTGAAACTGATGGATTCCAGCATAGTCAAGTG
Source organism: Stegostoma tigrinum (assembly GCF_030684315.1). Classification (NCBI taxonomy): domain Eukaryota; kingdom Metazoa; phylum Chordata; class Chondrichthyes; order Orectolobiformes; family Stegostomatidae; genus Stegostoma; species Stegostoma tigrinum. Next base: position 49,232,589 of record NC_081373.1, read on the forward strand.
CATGAACATTCATTTTGGCTGCAAAAATAATAGAATTATTAAAATATTTATAAGTTGAAAACAGTGAAGGTCCAAGGATAGATCATCATCACAGATCACTGAACTAAAGTAGTCAGGCATGAATGAAAATCAGAACGGCCAATGGAATATTAGCACAGATAATCAAGGGCTGGAATATAACCATAAAAAGGAACATTTGCCATGGCTATACTAATCCCTGGTTAGTCACAAGTGTGTGCAATCCCAGAATACTTCAGGTGATGGAGCAACTTGATTGAGAATTTGAACATTTTAAAAAGAATTGACATCCAAAGCAGAGAAAACTTTTCCAAGGTGAGAGAATCTAGGACAAGAGGGCATCATCTGAAAATTCAGACCGAGGCTCTTCAGGAAAGAAAAACTGAAAGAACTGCGGATGCTGTAAATCAGGAACAAAAACAAAGTTGCTGGAAAAGCTCAGCAGGTCTGGCAGCATCTGTGAAGGGTCATCGGACCCGAAATGTTAACTCTATTTTCTCCTTCACAGAAGCTGCCAGGCCTGCTGAGCTTTTCCAGCAACTTTGCTTTTGTTCCTTCAGGAAAGAATCTTCTGAAAATCCCAGCTGGCAGTTATACTGGACCAATCAGATCTCAAAATGAAACTTGATTTGATAGGTCGTGAATTTAGATATTGTAGTTGATTACTGTTATGGGTGGTCTTGTACATTAATTTTATAGAACAGAAAAGAAAACAAATTAGAGAAACATACATAAGACAATATGAAAGATCTTAATAAACAGCAAAATAAAATTCCAACCTGTTTCTGAGCGCAAAGTGTGAAGCTGGATGAACACAGCAGGCCAAGCAGCATCTCAGGAGCACAAAAGCTGACGTTTTGGGCCGAGACCCTTCACCTGATGAAGGGTCTCAGCCCGAAACATCAGCTTTTGTGCTCCTGAGATGCTGCTTGGCCTGCTGTGTTCATCCAGCTCCACACTTTGTTATCTTGGATTCTCCAGCATCTGCAGTTCCCATTATCACTGTTTCTGAGCACTATGCTTGAACAAATAATTAAAGACAGAAAAACTCTCCTATCTCACATCTTTCATTTACACTGAATAGATTTTATCCAAAAACAAAATCATTATCTGGGATATGGGCATCGCTGGATGGCCAGCATTTATTGCTTGTCCCTAGTTGCCCTTGATAAGGTAATAGTGAGTTCACCTGCTGTGGGTTGACCTACAATGCCATTAGGGACAGAATTCCAGGATTTTGACCCAGCGACAGAGAAGGAATACCGATATAGGTCCAAGTCAGGATGGTGGGTGGCTTGAAGGGGAACTTAAAAGTGGTGTTCTGCTGCCCTTTTCCTTCTAGTTGGAAGGGGTCATGAGTTTAGAAGAAAGTGCTGCCTGAGAATCTTTGGTGAATTTGTGCAGTGCATCTTGTGCACAGTATACACTGTTGCTACTGAGCATCAGCAGTGGGTGGAGTGAATGCTGATGGATATAGTGCCAATCAAGCGGCCGCTTTGTCCTGGATGGTGTCAAGCTTCTTGAATATTGTTGGGGCTGCACTTATCCAGGCAAGTATTCCATCACACTCCTGACTTGTACCTTGCAGATAGCTTTGAAGAATCAAGAGAGGAGTTATTTGTCGCAGTATTCCTAGTCTCTGACCTGCTGTTGTTTATGTGGTGAGTCCAGTTAAGTTTCTCATCAAAGATAACTTCCAGGATGTTGCTAGTAGGGGAATCAGCGATGGTAACACTATTGAATGTCAAGGGCGGTGTTCAAACTATCTCTTATTGGTGATGGTCATAGCCTGGCATTTGTGTGGCACAAATGTTACTTGCCACTTGTACCCCTAAGCCTGGATATCGTCCAGATCTTGTTGCATTCGGACAAAGACTGCTTCAGTGTCAGAGCAATCAGTGGTGAATATCTCCACTTATGACCTTATGATGCAGGGAAGATCATTGATGAAGGAACTGAAGGTGGTTGGGCCTAGGACTATACCCTGAGGAACTCCCACAGAGATGCCCTGGTGCTGAGATGATTGACCTTTCACAACCACAACCATCCTCCTATGTGTCAGGTATGACTCTAACTACCAGAAATTTTGCCCCCAATAACCATTGATTCCAGTTGTGTTCCGGCTCCTTGGTGCCACACTCGGTCGAATGCACCCTTGGTGTCTAGGGCTGTCACTCTCACCTCACCTCTGGAATTCAGCTCTTTTGTCCATATTTGAACCAAGTCCGTATGAGGCCAGGAGCTGAGTGGCACTGGCGGAACCCAAACTGGGTGTCACTGAGCAGGTTATTTCTGAGCAGGTGCTGCTTGATAGCACTGTTACTGACACCTTCTACCACTTTCCCGATGAATAACAGTTGACAGATGGACTAGTGATTGACCGGGTTAGACTTATCCTGTTTTTTATGTGTAAAACATACTTGAGCAGTTCACCACATTGTCCGGTAGATGCCTGTGTTGTAACTACTGGAACAACTTGGCTAAGGGGCTGGCGAGTTCTGGAGCACAAGTCTTTGGCACTATTGCTAGAATGCTGTCAGGGCTTGTTGCCTTTGCAATATAATGTCTCCAACTGCTCCTTGACAACACATGGAGTGAACTGAATTGACGGAAGACTGGGATCTGCAACACTGGGTGCCACTGGAGGAGGCCGAGATGGATCATCCACTCAGCACTTCTGGCTGAAAATTCTTGTGAAAGCTTCAGCCTTATCTTTTGCACTGACATCCTGGGCTCCTCCATCATTGATGTTGGGTATAGCCTCCTCCTCTGGTGAGTTGTTTAATCATCCACCACCATTCACACTGGGTGCGGCAGGACTGCAGAGCTTAGATCTGATCCAATGGTTGTGGGATCGCTTAGCTCTGTTTATCAGTTGCTGTTTTCACTGTTTGGCATGCAAGTAGTCCTATTAGGTTGGTTTACCAGGGTGACACCTTATCTTTAGGTATTCCTGGTGCTGCTCCTGGCATGTCCTCCTGTACTCTCCACTGAACCAGGGTTGATCCCGTGGCTTGATCTTGATGGTTAGTGGGGGATATACTGGGCCATGACATCAGATTGTGCTGGAGTACAATTCTGCTGCTGTTGACGGCCCACAGGGATGCCCAGTCTTGAGTTGCTAGATATTTTCAAAGTCTGTCCCATTTAGTTCGGTGATAGTGTCACACAACATGATGGATGTTATTCTCAATATGAAAGCGGGGCTTTGTCTCCACAATACCTGTGTGGTGGTTGTTCTTACTGATACTGACATGGATAGATACATCTGCAGCAGACAGATAAGGATGAGGTTAAGTACATTTTTCCCTCTTGGTGATTCCCTCACCACCTGCCACAACCCAGTCTAAGATAATAAAATGTGAGGCTGGATGAACACAGCAGGCCAAGCAGCATCTCAGGAGCAAAGCTTTTGTGCTCCTGAGATGCTGCTTGGCCTGCTGTGTTCATCCAGCCTCACATTTTATTATCTTGGAATTCTCCAGCATCTGCAGTTCCCATTATCTCTCACAACCCAGTCTAGCAGCTTCTTCTCAATTTTCCTGCTAGGATTACTGAGACATATTTTATGCCTACTTTCTGAGTCTGCCTGTATGAACCTTTTTCAATTCTTTATGACCTCACTCTATTTTCAATTCTAACATGAAGACTTCAACACAAATGTTCCAAAACTGGAAGCTTCACAAACTAAAATCACAGAAATAGGATGACTGGTAAACCTGATCTGACAACTTTGTTCTCATGCTAGCAGAAACTGTTTACCCTTCTCAACTGAATTCCTAATTCTTCTGAACTGAAGGCAAAACCTAAATTAATGACCTCTGGTCTATTGTAAAATCAATTAAGGCTTCCCATCTATTAACCTCACAGTCACCAGGGTCTTGACTGAAGTCATATGCCTTATTGGAAGTGATACATTTCTATCACTATTCCAAATGAGTATGGCTTTTTGAAAAAAAGCCTTTCCAGAACTAACCAAAATCCATCTGTCTCTATTTTGAAACCTCAAATCCTAAACAATAATGAGTATTTTTAAAAGCTTTTAACAATTTTGGAAACACTTCCCCCAACTGTGGTAAAATTTTCAAACACTGCTCCACAAAAAGCAGTTATAATATAAATTTGGGATCAACAATTGTTTGTTAGTCAAGCTATTAAGGGATATGGAGTCAGGATAGGTGTACAGAATTAAAATATATCAATCATTATCTCTCAGACTGGTGAATGTTCTCAATGGGTTGAATGGCTACCTTGATTTTCCATTTCCTATTTAACTTGATGTAGGATAATAAACATTACACTCTTCAACAACAAAAACAAAGTTGCTGGAAAAGCTCACCAGGTCTGACAGCATCAGTGAAGGAGAAAACAGAGTTAACTTTTCGGGTCTGGTGATCCGAAACTTAGTTCTGAGGAAGGGTTTGTAAGTCATTGAGTATAGCTATTTTTTAAATGCTGAAATTTCAAAGAGACTTGAAGACACAGAAAAAAAATCATGGAGTGCTCAGGAAGATACCAGATGCCAGGAACTCAACAATATAAAGTATGATTCACAGAACCACAGCACCAAACTACATCAAGAAAAACACCAAACATATATCAGTTCAGGCAGATCTTTGATGTAACTCCAGATGAAACAAAACTGAAGGAAACAATTACAAAATTAACAAATCTCAATAAAGGTAACAGCATTTAAGCTTGAAGGATTAAATCAGAATGGCAGAAACAGAAAAACGTAAATGGCAGCTACTGCAAGACTGTGGCCTGTACATTTGTTTTCTTTTTATTCATCCGTAGATATTGGCATCAGTGACCATACTAGCATTTATTACCCATCCCTAATTATCAAAAGGGCAATTAAGAGTCAAATGCAATACTGTGGTTCTGGAGTCACATGTAGGCCAGACCAGGTAAAGATGACAGATTTCCTTTATGAACCAGATGGGCTTTGTCCCAGCAATTGACAATGGTTTCAAAGTCATAATAAAACTCTTAATTCCAGATTTTCATTGGATTCAAATTCTGCAATCTGCCATGGTGAGTTGAAGGTATGTTCTGTATTTCAGCAGAAACTGTGATCAGAATGTCCAGCCAGAAACATACACCTCTTTCTTAACAGAAAAATGCACAAGCAAGCTGGTGTCTCTGATTGCTATGCCTTGGAAAATCCAGCACAATGTTGTGCAAATGCTTTCAATGCAACGTCTTTTTAAAAGAGATTGGGATTGTTTTACCTTGGGGAAGAGGAGACTGAAATGGGACATAAGATGTACAAAATTATCTGGGCATGAATAAAGTAGGCAGGAAGGAACTTGTGATCAGAAATAATGGGAACTGCAGATGCTGGAGAATCCAAGATACCAAAGTTTGAAGCTGGATGAACACAGCAGGCCAAGCAGCATCTCTGGAGCACAAAAGCTGACGTTTCGGGCCTAGACTCTTCTAGGCCCGAAACGTCAGCTTTTGTGCTCCTGAGATGCTGCTTGGCCTGCTGCGTTCATCCAGCTTCACACTTTGTTATCTAGGAAGGAACTTGTTCCCTTATTGGTGGGATCAATGACTGAGGGTGTACAAGAACAGATAAGGGGCAGGACATTTAAAGGGATTTCAGGAAATGTTTCTTTCCAACCTAGATAGTAGTGGGATTCTGGAACTCACTGCTTGTTAGGATGGTACAGGGGGTAACTCTCATAACGTTTCAATAGTATTTAGATGTGCACTTGTGATGCCAAGCTATAAACAACTATGGGTACAATACTTGGAAAATGCGATTGAAATAGTTTAAATAACTTGACCCAATTGCCCATAGGACATTTTTCTGTGTTGTAAACCTTTTACCAATTCACAGAGCTCATGAGAATAAAATTATAGGTTAACAGAACAGTAAGAGTATATCACCTCCTCAGGAGTTCACGAAGCACTTAATGCAATCCCCAGACAACAAGGTGTAGAGCTGGATGAACACAGCAGGCCAAGGAGCATCAGAGGAGCTGGAAAGCTGACATTTCGGGCCTAGATATTTCTTCAGAAGAGTCTAGGCCCGAAACATCAGCTTTCCTGCTCCTCAGATGCTGCTTGGCCTGCTGTGTTCATCCAGCTCTACACCTTGTAATCTCAGATTCTCCAGCATCTGCAGTTCCTACTATCTCTAATTCAATCCCCAACTGCCTCTGCAAAAGTGATGGTAAGCCACCTTCTTGTACTACCCTAGCTCATATTGTGGCTGCCAAAGTGCTGTTTGAATAGCAATTTGTCAGGCTGGTGTGTCATTTGCAGAGGAACCTGGTGATGTTTTAGTCCCATACACTTTCTGATCTTGTCCTTCATGCCTTAGATAATGGAGGTCAGGTTTAGGAGATGCCATTAAACAAGCCTTGGCAGGTCTCCACAAAGCAGCTTGTCGATGGTAAACACAGCAGCTGCATTGTACCAGTGGTAAATGTTTAGAGTATTGGATGGGGTATCTGACTAAGTGGACTGTTATCTCCAGAATATTTTTGAGATTCTTGAGTGTTGTTGGATCTTTACTCCATCACACTTTTGAATTGTGCTTTTTTTAATGGCTAAACAAATGTGTGGGCTCAGAAGTTACATCACAACACAGAATTCCCAGCCTCAATAACCACAGTAGTTATGGGGTTCAGTTCAATTTGGTTTCTGTTCAATGGTGACCCCAAAATATTGATGGTGACTGTTTTAATGCTGTTGATTACCGAAGAAGTGGTTAGACTTTCTCTTGTTGATAATAAATATTGCCTACAACATATTGTGCAAATGTTACTTACCACTTATCAATCTAGAGGGCCATCTAGCTCTTGCTACATGAGGCATAGACTGCTTTACTACAAATGAAATTGAACAAATGTAATCATCAGTAAATATACCTCACTTCAGACCTTATCCTGAAGTAGTTGAAGCTTGTTGGGCAGAGGACACTTTGCTGTGGAACTCGCAGAGGTGGTGCCCTAACTCTGAGCTAGGAAGCCCAGGTCTAAGGCCCACTTCTCCAGAGGTGGGTGAACAGGTTGACTAAAAAAAAGATCTCACTAATGAACTCCTGCAATGATGTCTTGTGGCAGATATGATCAAGCTCAAATAATCACCTTTTTTTAATTCCAGGAAATGGAGAGTTTGATCATCAATGTCCACTACCGTCAATTTTACTAGGGGTTCTTGATGTCCTTTTCAATCAAACTAAAAAGGTTTTTATGTCAAGGGCAGCAAATCTTACCTCATCTCTGAAGTTCAGTTCTCTTGTTCATGTTCAGGCCAAATTGAGGAGCAATGTGGCCCTAAAAGAATCTAAAATTATTCTGTATTAATAGTGATAACAAGGTGTAGAGCTGGATGAACACAGCAGGCCAAGCAGCATCAGAGGAGCAGGAAAGCTAACATTTCGGGTCTGGACCCTTCTTCAAAAACGGGGGAGGGGATGGGGATTCTGAAATAAATTGGGAGAGAGTCGGAGGCGGATAGAAGATGGACAAAGGAGAAGATAGGTCGAGAGAAAACGGACTGGTCAAAGAGGCGGGGTTGGAGCCAGTAAAGGTGAGTGTAGGTGGGGAGTTAGGGAGCGGATAGGTCAGTCCGGGAGGACGGACAGGTCAAGGAGGCGGGATGAGGTTAGTGGGTGGGAGATGAGTGGGTAGGTGAACCATTTCAACTCCCCCTCCCATTCCTAGGATGACATGTCTATCCTGGGCCTCCTGCTGTGCCACAACGATGCCACCCAAAAGGCTGCAGGAACAGCATCTCATATTTCACTTGGGAACCCTGCAGCCCAATGATATCAATGTGGAGTTCACAAGCTTCAAAATCTCCCCTCCCTGACCACATCCCAAAACCAGCCCAGATCATCCCCGCCTTCTTAACCTGTCCTTCCTCCCACCTACCCACTCCTCCCACTTCAAGCTCCACCCCCATTTCCTACCTACCAGCCTCATTCCTGGCTCCTTGGCCTTACCGTCCTTCCTGGACCGACCTATCCCCTCCCTACCCCCTGACCTACACTCACCTTTACTGGCTCCAAACCCATCTCTTTGGCCTGTCTGCTGTCTCTCCACCTATCATCTCCTTTATCCATTTTCTGTCTGCCTCCCCTTCTCTCCCTATTTATTTCAGAACCCCCTTCACCTCCACCATTTCTGAAGGGTCTAGGCCTGAAACGTCAGCCTTCCTGCTCCTCTGATGCCGCTTGGCCTGCTGTGTTCATCCAGGTTTACACTGTTATCTCCATATTAACAGTATTGTTTTTTCAAGACAGAAGAGAAGTTCTCTGCTCTTCTTCAAAAATGGACTTATTTTTTGCATCCTACATTAGTAAGCAAATGCAATTACAGTTTATTATATCATGTGGCTTTGCAGCACATCTGTTGTAGCATAACTGGATGGACTAGAGGCCAAATATTTGTCTCATGCACTGGCATTCCACAACAGCACCTGAAATAAAACCTAATGAAATGTTAACAACCTGAAAAACTTATTCATTCCACTCATGCTTCCAGATCTGCTGAGCATCTGCAGTATTTTCCAAGATGCTCAAGGGCAGACTGGTAGTTGCAAAAAGTCAAGTTGACAAGTTTTTTTTGTTGAGAAGAGGGTGATGGTTACATATTTAAAGGGAACAGGCGCACACTTAGAGAAAGAACAATTAACATTGTCGACTAACATGCAAAATCAGGAAGGGAAGTTGATCATATTGTTTCAGTCTCTGTGACTAAGCCCATGAACTCGTCAACTTATTACTGGAGGTCAAACTGAAGAAAATGACAGAAACTGGTTTAAGACAATAGTTTGTACTGAACACCAGCAACCAGAGGTAATCTTTGCATTCCAGGTAATCCTGAAATTTTCAGCAATTTTAGCAGATGGGTTAAGGAGAATTCAAAGCAATTCTACAAACATATTGAAGGGTATAAGAGCAATTTGGGACAGAATAAGACCCCTTAAAGATCAATGAAGTCATTCATGTGTGGAACCACAGGAAATAGGTGAGATATTAAACAAATATTCTGTGCCAGTATATACTGTGGAGTGGGACACAGAAGCTATGGAACTTGGGGAAATACATGTGATGTCTTAAAAAAGTGTCCATATTATAGAAGAGAAGGTGCTGGAGGTCTTAAATCTCTTAAAGATAGATAAATCTCCGGGACCGGATCAGATGTGTCACAGAACTTTGTGCAGAGCTACAGAAGAGATTGCTGGGCCCCTTACTGAGTTATTTGTATCATCAACAACCGCAGATGAGGTGCCAGAGAACTGAAGAGCGGCTAATGTGGGCCATTATTTAAGAAAGGTTGTAATGAGAAGCCAGGAAACTACGGACTGGTGAGCCTGACATCAGTGGAAGCTAGGTTGTTGGAGGGAATTCTAAGGGACAGGATTTACATACATTTGGAAAGGCAAGGAGTTATTAAGGATAGTCAACATGGCGTTGTGCATGGGAAATTGTATCTCACTAACTTGACAGAATTTTTTGAAGAGGTGACAAAGGATATTGATGAAGGCATAGTGGTAGACATGGTCTATATTGACTTTAGCAAGATTTTTGCCAAGGTTCTGCATGACAGACTAGTTAGTAAGGTTGGATCATATGGAATCCAGAGGGAGCTAGCCAATTAGGTAGAAAACTGCCTTGAAGGTAGGAGACAGACAGTGATGGTGAAGGGCCGTTTTTCAGTCTGGAAGCCTGTGACCAGTGATGTGCCACAAGGATCAGTTCACGGTCCACTGTTGTTCATCATTTATGTAAATAATTGGAGGTGAACCTAGGATGTATGGTTAGTAAGTGTGCAGATGGCAGCAAAACTGGTGTTGTAGCAGACAGTGAGAAAGGTTATCTCAGAGCATAATGGGACCTTGATCAGATCTTCAAATGGATTGAGGTGTGGCAGATGGAGTTTAATTTAGGTAAGTGTGAGGTGGTGCATTTAAATAAAGCAAAACCAGGCAGGACCTATACAGTTAATGGTAGGGGCCTGAGGGGTGTTGCTGAACAAAGAGAACTACGGGTGCAGGTGCACAGTTCCTTGAAAATGGAGTTGCAGGTAGACAGGATGGTGGAAGGCAGCTTTTGGCATGCTTCCCTTCATTGGTCAGTGAACTGAGTATAGGAGTTGGAACATCATATCGTGGCTGTGCAGGATATTGGTGAGGCCACTTTCAGAATACTGTGTTCAATTCTGGCCTCCCTGCCACAGGAAAAAGTGTTGTGGAATGTGAAAGGGTGCAGAAAAGATTTACAAAATATTGCCAGGTTTGGAGGATTTGAGCTCTAGGAAAAGGCTGAACAGGCTGGATTTCATCCCTGGAGCATTGGAAGCTGTAAAGGTTTATAAAGGTTTATAAAATCATGAGGGCCATGGAAAGGGTGAATATCTAAGGTCTTTTTCCCAGGATGGAGGAGGCCAAAACCAAGGGCATAGGTTTAAGGTGGGAGGGGAAAGATTTAACAGGGACCTGAGGGGCAACATTTTCATATGGAGGGTGGTGAACATATGAAATGAACTTCCAGAGGAGGAGATGGAGATGGGTACGAGGGTTTAGAGGAATATGTGCCAAGTACTGACTATCGAGAATGGATCAGTTAGGACATCTGGTCGGCATGGAGAAATTGGAGCAAATGGTCTGTTTCTGTCCTGTACAGCTCTTTGATGCTCGGTCACAAGAACTAACAGTACTTTCTGTGGTCCAGCGACAGCAAGTAAAGAATGGCCAGAACAGCTAAACACCATTTTTATTCAAATCTCTTTCACTTGGACTCCAGATTGTAGAGTCAACACCTATTGTTGTGGGATGGTCATTTTCACATTTTTTTACTCAGGGATAATGAAAAAAATGATAACTATGAGAGACTGGTTCAGTGAATGTTATGTCAAATATGGCGCCAAAGGCTAGATGGTTAGGACTTTTGAGATCACCTCAGCAGTGATAAAAAAAATTGGAACAAGCAAAACCACATGCCATGGTAAGGTTGTGAGGGTATCGCTGGGAAATGATAGTGGGTCGCGAGAGAAAGATTTAGGTAATAAAATAGAAGAGGGCAGTGAACAGAGTGGGGAGATATAGAAAGGGGAGGAGATATAGAGAGAATGGGGAAATAGAGAGAGTAAGGGGAGATATAGAAGGTGGAGGTACAGAAGGAGGAGATGGATACAGAGCAAGTTAGAAAGCAGAGGAAGGGAGCACAAGCAAGACAGTGTGCAAAAGATAGCGAGCGAGAGAGAGCGCACAAGAGGGATGAAAAGCCATGCATTGCAGAGACAAGGGGAGGAAATATAAAATACACCTTTATGAGAAAATATTTGACAATGGTTAGGTAGGTAGAAGGGAATAGGATTCTGAATGAGGATAAGACAAAGCAAACTGGTTAAACAGGGAAGTACCAGAAAACTAAGTGTCCTTTGTTGATAAAATACGCACCATTACTCAAATGCTTTTGGCATGACAATTACTAGAATGTATAGCCAGGAAGAATGGTTTAATTCAGGGGGAAGGGTCATCACCCTTCAGCAAAGTTTTCTTCAAGGCTATAATGTTAATTAAATACAGTACAATATGTTAATGGGTGTCAAAGACATTTTCTGTTGAGTTGTGAACATTCTAGGAGGGCTGTTGGCAGAATCCAGAGGGCATCAATGGGAAAGGAGTGTTCAATGGGGAAAAATCAGCAGGAAGTTCAGCAACACAGTAAAAAATATTAGTTGGGATTTGCCATTCACAATGGACTAGCACCAAGTGTTGTGATTACCTCTCTAGAGGCTGCCAAGTGAATCGAAGTGGGCAACTGTAAACTTCTCTTTAAGGAATGGCAAGTCAGCAAGAGGGTTGATGAGTGCTGAAAGGTTTAGGTATGAAACCGACAGCGCAGTGTCCCTGAGCAGGGAGGATAAAGGCGGAAAGATGACGGTGACCAGAGAAAGTAAATTAACAAAATTAGGATCAAAAATAAACTGGAAATTGAAATGATGTGTTGGATCTATAAAATGGTATCAAAATTGCCATGGAAGTAGACTATGGGAATATTCAAGTTGCCGACAGACCCAGTTATGTATAGTTATTAAAATATGAATAACCTGAAATTAAAAAGGAAGTTGATAAGAGGACATCACAGGAAGGAAACCAGAGCTACAATCCGAGGACCATGAGGATTAACAATGATAAAGATAAATAAAAGCATGAAGCATTGACAAAATGCTGCCTTAAAACCTTAAAGCAGCAGAGGGTATGTTAACTGTATATTGAACTGCATTGCATTGAACAGTCTCAGGTTAATTCTGCATTACAATCCCAGTGCCCGTTTACACAGCCAGAGCAATTTAACCACCTTTCTGTTTCAAGTTCAGGAGTGGGACACTTACCAAAGCTTCTGACTCAGGAGCAAGAGGATACCTCCGTGATAAGCTTAAATTAACACAAACACAGATGAGAAAATTCACTCAATTTCAATTCTGTCTCTGTGGCAATTCTGAAGTGTATACTATGCATTATGCTGTTGAATTGGCAATCTAAATTTTATTCAATTGCCTTCAGGTAAACTGAGAAAAGTTTTACCTTCTTAAGACTAGTGTGGTACTTTTTGGGTGATTGATTCCCTCTCAAGAGATTGAGAGTTAGATCTAAATTCACAAAAGAGACCATTGTTTGGTATATGAAAGGAAATGGTTTGATTGGCTTAATGGCTTTGATTTCATCTTTCTGTATCAATTTTGTGCTTGTTGAGATAAGAAATGTTCCTGCTAAGAAAGGGCACACTCTCATCTTTGGCACAAAGTGTGGTCATCAATCAATACCTAAAACAGAAACAGCCCGCAAAGAGATAGAAATTACTTTCAATGTTAATACAAAAAAGAGACAATAGCTAATCAATCTACCCGATTTTTAAGAGAAGAAAATCAGATCAATGTTAAAAAAGTTCCTAATTCACTACTGCACATTACTTTCTGTCACTTAAAATTAGCTTTAATACCAAAAAGTAACCTTTCATCAATATGCCATCAACCAGACACACTGTCCGTGGAGTGAAAAATCCCAGTCAAAATGAGTCGGGATAGGTGTATTTAAGCGCAAGTCTTCTCCAGCCCCACCAGCAAGAAAACCTGCTGGATGAAGCTAGTTGGGCACACAAGCGTGATGGACTGACCACCCAGGTTCAACATCTTTGAAGATCCATCCTGCCCAAAGGTGTTGACAATAAGAGGCGATCAGCTTAGTGAGGAACAACAAGGCATCCAAAAACTAGGAAGTTAGCTGGACAGCAGCCATCAAGGCCAGTTCCAGCAAAGTGTGGAACAGATGAAAATAGAAATTGATGGAGAAACTCAGAAGATCTGGCAGCATCTGCAGAGAGAGAAGCACAAGTTACTGTTTTGAGCCCAATGAACCTTCTTCTGAACAAGACTGGTTTTTACTGGGGAGGCGGCAGAAGTTGCAGGTTGGGAGTCACAAGGAGTGGATGTTTGAAATCAGAAGCAACAGTAAGGAAGTGATTTTAAAATGGTTAAATCCCTGTCCTTTCCTCCATTTTCCTCTCCTTGTTTGAGATAAATGGAGTCACAGAATCCTATCAGAGAATCCCTACAGTGTGTAAGCAGGCCATTCAGCCCATCAAGTCCACACTAACCCCCTGAAGAGCATCCCACCAGGCCCACAACCCCCACCCATTCCCTGTAATCCTATATTTCCCATGGCTAATCCACCTAGCCTACACATCACTGGACACAATCGGTAATTTAGCATGGCCAATCCACCTAACTTGCACATCTTTGGAACGTGGGAAGAAACTGGAGCACCCAGAGGAAAGTCATGCAGACACGGGGAGAATGTGCAAACTCCACACAGACAGTCACCAGAGGCTGGAATCGAAGCTAGGTCCCTGGCACAGTGCCGGAGCAGTGTTAACCACTGCATCACTATGTCGAGTCATCTCACAATTCAGCAGACAAGCAGTCCTGGTCTTCTGGTCAGGAAAATGGACAATTCTCTCAACTGACAAGTATCTGGGTCAGTGGCAGGCAGAGGCCCTTACATGGTCATCAGTTGACTAATTAAAGGCCTTAATTGGTGGTAGGTTGCAAAGATTGACAACTGACCTTTTCATCTACAACATAAGTGGGCTCTTGAAGTGCCTACCTGATTTAGGAGGCCTGTGATCAAGTCCCACCTGTTCCAGAATAACATCTCTGAACAGCTCAAATTTCAAAATATCTATTGCGTTTGAGTTTGCAACAACCAGTGAAGTTTCTCAGAGGCTCTTGTAGCACAGTGGTAATCTCTTGAGCCAGATGGCTGGAGTTCAAGTCCTACTTTCCTTCAGGTCTGAATAGTAACATCTATGAACAGGTTGAGTAGGTAAGAAAATCCACCCTGAACATATTTACTGAGGTAGCAGGCTGGAGTCTTGCTGTTACCAACCAGGAACAAAGAGGTCAGGTGACGAGAGGAGCCCTCTTTCTTTGAAATGAAAACCACAGGGGCCACAAACAGACCGTTGGTTATCACTGTCCTGTTCCAATTTGCCTCCATCATTAATTCTTTTGGAGATGCAGGTCAAATTCACTCCCACACTGCAACTGCAAGCTACTGTACTTACAAGGCTATGACTACAGCCTGCAGTTTGCTGATACTATATGAATTGGGATGACACACAGGTGCTGTCCAGACCTCATTAGCAGCTGCCATAATTTGGATGCTATCTAAATTCCAGGACAATAATGTAAACGAGGACGCTGAATAAACAGAGTGTCAAGGTTACACTCATTACTCCTCACGACCAATCTCTTTCCAAAATAAACACTGGGCATAAAATCCAAAATTTAACTTATGGTTCACCTCCAAATAATAAATCCTACATTCAGGTCAGAATTGTTCAAGCTAAAGCAGAACTTCCAAAGTTTATACTTTTAATATAAAGTTCTTTAGAAATGATAAAGCAGTGTCTTTATAAAAAGTAAGTCAAGCAAATCTCTTTTCCTTGGCCATGCAGCACTAAGTCAGTCACACAGCCTCACAAAAAAAAGAGAATTAGTTGTTGACACAACATATAGAAGTGGTCCATTTATGAAGAGGGTGCTTCTTTGAAGATCGGGGTTAATTCTCCCTATTCTGTGACATACAAAGCCAAACCATTGCCTCGAACTCTAACGTGTTTTCCATTGACAAGTCAAGCAGAAATTCATAATCATAAATTGAACAACATATTCTTCAGTCTTACAACATTTATCCCAAACTTTATGCTTCATAAAATGTTCTTAAATATCACTATTTTATATTAAAAGACAAAACTTCAATACCAAAATGTGTTAGTATATAAGGAACAAGTTGAGGGGTGTGGGCATATCAAAGCGCCTACCGGTTGGACCACTCTTGTGTCTGGCCAGGCTGACTGTAAACTGATCCAGGCAGCAGGCTTTGGAGGGGGTCATCTCTATCAACTGCTTGCCCCTCTTCTGCAGTTATGTTTGAGCCCAGGGGTCACTGGAGAGAAACCACGCGATGTCAACCAATGCTCTCATACCTTTATGGGGAGGTGAGCACCCCACAGGATGGAGTGCTTTAGTGTCCTCTCCAATTATATTTTGAGTTAGTCCCGAACTGCCTTCCACATTTTTTTCCACATAAGCATTGCCGTTATCAGGCTTGGCTTACTTATGTTTCACTAGTCACGTGGGTGCTTTCCTGATGGTGGGAAAGAAAAAAAAAGGAACTGGGTGAGAAATAGGAGAATATATACACCAACAAGCAAATATCAAAAAAAAAGCAATTACATGGGAATTTACTAACACTGGTTCAACACTGCCTCTCTTACGATACAGCATAGGTCAATGGACAGTATAAACAGAGCTTAATGGGTCTTAAGATAATAAAATGTGAGGCTGGATGAACACAGCAGGCCAAGCAGCATCTCAGGAGCACAAAAGCTGACGTTTCGGGCCTAGACCCTTCATCAGAGAGGGGGATGGGGGGAGGGAACTGGAATAAATAGGGAGAGAGGGGGAGGCGGACCGAAGATGGAGAGTAAAGAAGATAGGTGGAGAGAGTGTAGGTGGGGAGGTAGGGAGGGGATAGGTCAGTCCAGGGAAGACGGACAGGTCAAGGAGGTGGGATGAGGTTAGTAGGTAGCTGGGGGTGCCGCTTGGGGTGGGAGGAAGGGATGGGTGAGAGGAAGAACCGGTTAGGGAGGCAGAGACAGGTTGGACTGGTTTTGGGATGCAGTGGGTGGGGGGGAAGAGCTGGGCTGGTTGTGTGGTGCAGTGGGGGGAGGGGACGAACTGGGCTGGTTTAGGGATGCAGTAGGAGAAGGGGAGATTTTGAAACTGGTGAAGTCCACATTGATACCATATGGCTGCAGGGTTCCCAGGCAGAATATGAGTTGCTGTTCCTGCAGGAACAGCAACTCATATTCCGCCTGGGAACCCTGCAGCCATATGGTATCAATGTGGACTTCACCAGTTTCAAAATCTCCCCTTCTCCTACTGCATCCCTAAACCAGCCCAGTTCGTCCCCTCCCCCCACTGCACCACACAACCAGCCCAGCTCTTCCCCCCCACCCACTGCATCCCAAAACCAGTCCAACCTGTCTCTGCCTCCCTAACCGGTTCTTCCTCTCACCCATCCCTTCCTCCCACCCCAAGTCGCACCCCCATCTACCTACTAACCTCATCTCACCTCCTTGACCTGTCCGTCTTCCCTGGACTGACCTATCCCCTCCCTACCTCCCCACCTATACTCTCTCCACCTATCTTCTTTACTCTCCATCTTCGGTCCGCCTCCCCCTCTCTCCCTATTTATTCCAGTTCCCTCCCCCCATCCCCCTCTCTGATGAAGGGTCTAGGCCCGAAACGTCAGCTTTTGTGCTCCTGAGATGCTGCTTGGCCTGCTGTGTTCATCCAGCCTCACATTTTATTATCTTGGAATTCTCCAGCATCTGCAGTTCCCATTATCTCTTAATGGGTCTTAAGGTTGGACTTAAGGTGGGAAAGTACCATTAATAAATTCAAACATGAAACCCCTCATGGACCACAGAAAAGGAAAGATACAGAATTCCCTTAAGGTGCTTCTTCCCGTTATCATCAGTTTCCCACCTGCTGCGAAATGCGCAACCACATTTCCCTCAGAGCAACACCAAAATGTTGGCACCCAATAAGCATACGAGGAAGACCATGCCAAATTTAGACAGGCATCCTTTGGGGCTGCATTTAACTGAAATCGACAGAATCAGATGGGAGACTGATGTGTAAAGTCTCTTCCTCCATCTTACCTACTTGCTGCACAAATTCTGCTAGCTTCCCCCAGCACTCAAGCATAAGCCTCCAGTGGAAAACATCCTGAAGGCAAATGTTTAAGTACAGAAAATTCCAATGGGGAGGTCAACTCAACCATGCCTTACAGATTTGATGTAATTTTCACTCCAATTTCTTAGTCAATAGGAAATCAAGATACAGGTTAGCAGCTTTCCCAGAAAAAAAAATTTACACAATGTGATTGCTTCAAATTTTCCTTCCATTCCTGCTAGATTTTACTAATTTCTTATGCATCATTCATTGTTCGCACATTGTTCCTAGTTTCTTGTGGTAATTTTTCTATCCAATTTCAATGGCTAGGGTTCATTAATTCATTTGAATATTCTCTGTACCTCCAGATTTGTTAATTTATTTAATATGTAATTCGATTACATTAAGTAATAAAAACATACACATATGCAAATTAGGTGCTTTACATGAAACAAATCGTGGCACAAGAACTGTGATGAATAAAGTGTGTGTGTGTGTGCGCGCACGCAATGTTTTCTGCACCCTCACAGAGTTTCGACACCTATAATGAAATTGAATTTGAGTTCCGATGTTGGGAAAAGTGCCAGAACAATCCTTTGAGAATGTGGAAGGAAAAGAATATAATCAAGAAATCAAATGCAATAAGCTTTGGAAGAGATTTCCTCAGAGTATAATGAATTGTTTCTTTCCATCTGTTCACAGAAAATAAACAACCATTAGTGTTTTCTTGTCTACTGCAGGTAGATAAATATCAGTCACATAAATATGTTTACTTACCCTTTTCAAGTAATTCAGGGATTGGTTTTTCTAAAAAAAACCTCTTGTCTGGTATTAAGTTATTAGTGGCAAATTCATCATTTCTCAATTGTCCCTTAAACATAGTTACTTGTTAGGCTACGTCAGAGGGCAGAGTGTCTAGAGTTACATGTAGGCTGAACCAGGTAAATATGGAGATTTAAAACAAAGAACATTTGCGAATTGGCTAAGTTATTATGACAATCAGCAATATTGTCACCTTGGCAGTCATGAAAATTAATTATGTCTAAAAAATTACTACGTCTGATGACATTACCACAATTTCTCCCTGAATTCTTCAGATTAATTTGAATGCTTGTTACTCTTGTCTTTTTAGCCCCAAACCTGGTATATAGTTTACTCATCACATCTGACAGCAAGAGAATAGCTGAGGCCTCCAGTTATAATCTCATATTCCCCATGGAATAATTTTGTTCTCATGGCTACTTGATAAAAAGATCAAAGCTGGATGGAATGGATGGAAGTGAAATTGAAGATAATGTTGAAGGTTTTCAAAAATTGCATTTTTCGCTCATTCATGGGATGTGGACATCATTGACTGGGCCAGCATTTATTGCCCATCCCCAGATGCCCTTGATAATGCGGTCGTCAGATGCCTTCTTGAACCAGTGGAGTCTTTTTGCTGTAGGTAGGCCATTAGGCAAGAAATTTCAGGATTTGGATACAGTGACATTGAAGGAGCAGTAATCTATCGCCATGATATATTACAGGATGGTGAGCAGCTTGGAGGTGAATTTGCAGATGGTGGTTTTGGCTGTAGATGTTGTCTAAGGTGTTTTGGTGGATTTCTGGTGTGCATCTTGTAAATTGTACATACTGCTGCTACTGAGCACTGGTGGGCTCAGTGGATGCTTGTGGATGTGGTGCCAATCAAAACAGGCTGTTTTGACCTGGTTAGTGTCCAGCTTCTTGAGTTTTTAGAGCTGTACTTTTCCAGATAGGTAGAGAGTATTCAATCACAGTCCTGGCTTGTAACAGGTAGATAATAGACAAGTTTTGGAGAGTTGAATGGGGAGTTACTTGCTGCAGCATTCCAAGTCTCATACCTCAGCTTACCGCTATTGTATTTATATGATTATTTCAATTCATCTCTGGTCAATGTTATCCCCCAAAATGTTGATAGTGAGGGATTAGGTTAGATTCTGTCTTGCTGGAGGTGGTCATTGCCTGGAATTGGTGTAACATTACTGTTGCCTGGTACTTTTATACCAAGCCTGGATACCATCCAGGTCTTGCTGCATTTGGACATGGGCTGCATCAGCATCTAAGAAGTCACATATGGTACAGAACATTGTACTGAACATTTCCACCTGAACTTATGATGGAGGGGAGGGCGTTAATGAAGCAGCTGAAGATATTGTTCTGAGGACACTCTCCTGAGAAACTCTAGCAGTAATGTCCTGGACCCAAGATGACGGAACTCCGATACCATCATCATCTTCCTTGTGCCAGGGATGACTCCGACCAATCAAGTTGATTCCAAACTTTGCTGTGGCTCCATAATGCCACATTCATTTAAAGGTGCCTCAATAATAAGGAAAATCACTTGTACCTCACCGTGAAATTCAGCTCTTTTGTCCATGTTTGAATTAAGGCTGTAATGAGGTCAAGAATTAAGTGGATCTGACAAAATCCAAACCGAGTGTCAAAGAGCACGTTATTGTTAAGCAAGTGCTCCTCAGCAGCACAGTTGCTATTCCCTTCCATATTTTTACTGATGACAAAATAGTCTGCGAAGACAGTAATTGGTTGGGTTGGATTTGTCCTGATTTTTGCGTGATATGCAAAACATTTGAAAAACTTATCTTTCGGACTCAGAGATCAAGTCAATAAAATTGTAAACTATATTACCTCCATGAATATTAGCTGCAAAAGGCAATTTATCAATGTCATCCAGAGTAATTAAAGTAACTATGACTACAGATACCAGATTGTACTTTGTGGATATTATAAATATAATAGAAAAGGCATAAAATGTGCCTGGAGAATATTATAAGTTTGTAAGTTTAGATTCATTTTTTTAAAATTTCCATTAAGTGTTCATATATGTATCTGTTACAATCTCAAATGTTTACAATTTTGTTCAAAGGGGTAGAATATTCAAGTTAGCCAATCAGATGAATGACTGAAGTCAGCTCCAAAGCCTCCTTGGCAATTTGGAGGAAAAGTCAGCAGACAGGAGGTTCCATTAATTATGGGTGACTGGAAAGTCACTGTGCTCACAGTAAGATGTCATTTTTTAAATGCATACATTAATGCATTCAGACAGACTGTAAAAAAGGGGGTTTATCTCAACACATGTATTGGAGGAATGAGTTCATCACGAAGAAGACTTACTTCACAAGTCAATACCACTTCCTCGCAGCTCCTCCAAACAACAGTATGAAGGGAAGACATCAATTTCTAGTAAATAGGAGAAGGAAGCCATCGGGCATCATAAAAAATGTGTATCTGGAGGTATCAGACTTCATTAACAGCTTACTAGCAGTTCCAAGGTTCTGCATATAGTGGAGATGGACTGACCTTGGTGTGGCCTGGAAAAGCAAGTGGCATTTACAATGGCAAACTGGAAGTTTGTAATGCTGACAGATCCTTGGATAGGCCAGTTCCACACACCAAAGTTGAAATTAAAGCATCCAGTTCATGCGCACTTATGCCTCATTGCTAATGATGGGTATACGCTGCATTTAAATGGTCAAGTAAGCGGTCAGCTACTCCCATCTACACGGCATCTGTGACTGTTTTGATGACCCTTTCTGAGAACATGCAAATGATGAAGGAACAAATACAGAAAGGATCACGTGAGCAGCAACTAATTCTTGTCCATGATTTGCAGCTGTTGCTGCGGCTGTGCGCAATGGGGCTAAATCTCTCAAGTAAATTTTCCTGTTCAGTCACTTTTTAAATTGTATGTTGTCATTTGGAATCTTCAAAAGAAACCAAGGCTGCTCACAGTTTACCAAGTGAGAGAATAATGAGGTTTTGTGAAGAAATCAGGAAGCAACAGGTGGTCTGCTTTTTACAGCCTTAGACTGCTGATGCAGAGAAGTCACAGGGATCTTCATCTGATCCCCTGAATTAAACACACGCAAAACAGTTAAGCACTAATATCACCATTCGCTTTACAATCACTGGGTGACCATCACTGCCCAAAGGTGCAACTCCTGCTCCAGTATACAGAATAGCTCATCCACCACTTTTCAGGAGAAATGCAAACTTGTTGAGATTGGTACTTGGACGTCTCAATGAAGCTGAGCCTCTGATAGCTCATCCGTTGAACTAGGTAACACCTTCAGCAACCATGATGCTTGTTGCAGTGAACTTTCTTCATTCACATGCAATGGCTTCCTCAACCTACTGGAGCTCCCCTGACTGCTGCACAAGTGTTCGATATGAATGCATGCCTATCTGTTTGCCACTCTCCCCCTACTGTAGGAATGAAGTTCTGAAAGCATTCACCCCAAATGAAGACCACAGAACAATTAGACTCTCAAGAGGTTTGTCCTCTATTGCCAGCAGCAGCTTTGGGCATGAGATACTGTTCAACTCAATCTGTGCATTTTCTGACCCCTTGCTAAATTATTATTCAGCTCACCATTGATTCTCTGTACACATTAACCTGTTAAGTGTCTCTCAGTCAGGAAGCCTCGCAGACTAGGAACTTAATAAGCACAAGCCATCTGAAATTTATTATGTCACAGTGTTAGTTGCTGAGAGAGTTTCGAGCACCTATCGATGTATGTTGCTCTGTGAAATCAACATGTTTATCTAGAAAAGCATTCTACTTTAATATCAGTATTTTCATCCACAGTTTTGAAAGGTGAATGATGGTGGACTAGGCTTTGGTGGTCAGTTTAGGAATAGTCTTATCCCAGGTCTACCATTCAATTAGATCATGAGATTGTTGACTTAGCTCCACTTACTGACTGTTGGTCTGTGAAACTTAAATTTTTGTTAGGCAAGTGTTCTAGCAGTCTAAGATATCTAATGAAGGAAATAAGTAGAAGCATTCAACCAGCCAAAGGACTTTATTTGTTATAGCTCTATACAGCAAACATTTTTATTAACCGGCCCCTACAGGACCAGGAGTGTGCTGGCTGATCAAATATTCCAGAAAATCAAGAGATTCACATTAATCAATATAAAAACACATGCTATGTAATAGAAACATAATGCAGGGGGTATGCATATCACTGCTGGACTTTATTTACAGCACAAGTCTCTTAAATAATAATGCAACTTTGCCTTAAATAAATTAACTGGCAGAGAGCTTTCTCACACCCTCAACTGATTGATCGGACATCGTGGAAATCGCAGTAATGCAATAAACTACCAGTATTTCAGGTCTATAGTTTTTGCCAGGTTATCAAGACTGCCGGTTCATTAGGTGCCAGCTTGAATGAAGTCTGCTGTACCTTCAAAGTTATGTCCTCCTTTCTCTGTCTGACCTATTCCATGCTCAGCCATTCCTGCGCACCATCCTCATTACTGATGGACGGAGTTGCTTTGTTCATGCTCATCTTCAACATTATCCCCACCTTCATGACCTTCCCCTTCAACTTGCTTCATTGTGATGTTTTGTAGTATGCATCATCATTCGGAAGCTCATCCAAGCAACATGTTGTTCCAGTAGTGGTAAATAAGGATTATCAAATTTAAATTTTGTTCATCTGATTGTTATACCCCACATCTTTCATAGGGTAATCCAAACCTAAAATGACTGCAGTTATCACTCAACCACACAGATTGAGGCAAACTTTGAGAGAACCATGTGGAATAAACAAAGGCATCTAGACTGACACTACCCTTTTTATATAAGGGCATCAGATCTTGCAATTGAGTTAACATCAAGAAATTCACATCTCCAATAAATTCACACATGCACGACGATTTCACATATTGGGAGATACCAGTTAACCAGCTTCAAAAGACAATGGAGCCAAATTCTGGAATACATACTGATTTGTTTAAAAATAGCTTTTGAAACACTAATAAGTAGAGAGCAGAAAGAAGTAATCCGTGACAGGAACTGGAACTCTTCCCCTCCAATCTGGTTTCCCTTATCACATTAGAATATAGCCCCCAGTAAAAAAAAATTGGGAAAACAACTTTTTACTGAGAACTTCAAAATATCGACAATTATGTGACTGCTAATTATACAAGCTAGACACAAAGTAATTGTGCTCTTAGATTAAGAATACTGCATAGACTCAAACTGTCTAACCATTATTTTCTTGTCTGTGGCAGTAACTCTCCCTTTCAAGACCTTATAGCCCGGTTTTTTGTGTGTGCTTGATATCATTTTTTTCTTTAGGGTTAGTAAATACTGGTATTTCTTCCTTTCACTAAAGAAAACTTTGTTGGCACCTTCTTTTTTTAAAGTGAGCTACATTTTAATTGAGGTGTTATAACTGCATGCTAAAAGGTAGAAATATTGTTATCAACTGAGAACAGGTTAAAAAGTGGGGATTCAATCCCATTTCTCACCTCATCATAACAATTCCTTTCACACATAGTCTTCTGGTCACAAAATGCATGCAAATTTAATGGTAATGGCGTTTTAATTTTTTTTTGTTTTTATTCTGATAATATACATTTAGTGCTAGAAGTGTCATCGCTAATTATATTCAATGCATTAATTTACATCAAAAAATTAACAAGAGAAGAAATTGCTTCATCAAGTACTTTTATTATTTTAATCACCTCAATTAGGTCAACCTTAACACTCAAGGGAATACAAGCATAGTTATGCGAGTTGTTTTCATAATTTAAACTTTTAAGCCCTAATATCATTCTGATCAATCTGCATGCTTTAACAGATATGAACAGAGGAGAGGCAGCTTAAATTGTATTTTAAAGGCTATGACATGCAACTAACTTATACCTTTTTTTCAGCTTATTACTGAAGTGGTGGATAAGGGCACATCCAGAAGTGTTAGTTATAGGAATCCACTTATATGGGCTTCCCATGGAAAAGATGGAAAATGCTGTGAAGTCTTGTAGTACAAATTTGTAGTCTACCAGTCTCTGAACAAGAATCTCCAAGTTAAAATCCCTGCCTAGCACTTCATCAGGGAAGGTACCTTTATACCACATCAAAACAGACTGACAGACAGCATGCAAATCTTTCACTATAGCATTTAGAGTTTGAAGACTCATAGTCAGCCATGTGTGATGTGAAATAGCAGCCCTCAAACTACAACCTCTGGCTTCAGACAAGTAACACATTCAAGGAAATTATGCTATGGCAAACAGACAAAAGCATGTATTTGTTCATCCCCTATTCCCAATTCCTCTGCCTCCGCCGCATCTGCTCCCAGGATGAGGCATTCCACTCCTGCACATCCCAGATGTCCAAGTTCTTCAAGGACCGCAACCTTCCCCCCACAGTGGTCGAGAACGCCCTTGACCGCGTCTCCCACATTTCCCACAACACATCCCTCACACCACACCCCCGCCACAACTGCCCAAAGAGGATCCCCCTCGTTCTGGCACCTTCCCCTGCAACCACAGGAAGTGCTACACTTGCCCCCACACCTCTTCCCTCACCCCCATCCCAGGCCCCAAGATGACTTTCCACATTAAGCAGAGGTTCACCAGCACATCTGCCAATGTGGTATACTATATCCATTGTACCCGGTGTGGCTTGCTCTACATTGGGGAAACCAAGCGGAGGCTTGGGGACCGCTTTGCAGAACACCTCCGCTCGGTTCACAATAAACAACTGTACCTCCCAGTCGCAAACCATTTTAACTCCCCCTCCCATTCTTCAGACAACATGTCCATCATGGGCCTCCTGCAGTGCCACAAGGATGCCACCCGAAGGTTGCAGGAACAGCAACTCATATTCCGCTTGGGAACCCTGCAGCCCAATGGTATCAATGCGGACTTCACCAGCTTCAAAATCTCCCCTTCCCCCACCGACTCCCAAAACCAGTCCAGTTTGCCCCCTCCCCCCACTGCATCACACAACCAGCCCAGCTCATCCTCTCCCCCCACTGCATCCCAAAACCAGCCCAGCCTGTCTCTGCCTCCCTAACCTGTTCTTCCTCTCACCCATCCCTTCCTCCCACCTCAAGCCATACCTCCATTTCCTACCTACTAACCTCATCCCACCTCCTTGACCTGTCCGTCTTCCCTGGACTGACCTATCTCCCCCCACCTCCCCACCTATACTCTCCTCTCCACCTGTCTTCTTTTCTCTCCATCTTCGGTCCGCCTCCCCCTCTCTCCCTATTTATTCCAGAACCCTCTCCCCATCCCCCTCGCTGATGAAGGGTCTAGGCCCAAAACATCAGCTTTGTGCTCCTGAGATGCTGTGTTCATCCAGCTCCACACTTTGTTATCTATAAGTCTGGTCTACCTCATTTCAGCACATTGGACAAGTCCATCATCCTCGGGGTCACAGTTCACCAGGTAAGCTGGGCAAGATATTTAGTCAGAGGTAATATTTAAGGTGCATCTTGAAGGAAGTGAAAATGACAGATGGAGACAGGGTTAGGGATGGAGTTCCTGAGTTTACGGGTTAAGCAGCTGAAAATACCCAACCTCCTGAAGAGCTATAAAGTCAGATTATCAAAGGCTTGCTGAAAGTAGTAGGATTTGAACGAGGAAAGCTTCTCAGCTGCTAGAACCATTTTGGAATTAAAGAGAGTTTCAAAAAATCATGTGCATTTTCTATCATTGCAGCTACTTACTTTACAGTATTTGGATTGGACTCCATCAAGTCCAAGAAATTTTGTAGCTTTCAGGAATGTATAAACTATCTGCATGAAATTTTCTAATTTTTGTTATTCTTAATCTTCATATCACACTGGTTCTGCTTCCTGATGGTTTGTCAGGGTTGTGAGGAAAGGGCAAGAATGTAGATGTGAACAGTGTTGTATCAGCCACGATTCAATTGAATGGCGGAGCTGGCTCAGGAGGCTGAATGGCCTACTCCAGTTCCTATTTCTTATGGTCTCTACTCTCCTTATGTAATCATTTACTAATCAGGACTCCTCTGTTCTGTAGGTCTTTTCAAAATGTGCATCCCGAAAGATCCATTTTCCAAATTTTCC
Source organism: Stegostoma tigrinum (assembly GCF_030684315.1). NCBI lineage: Eukaryota > Metazoa > Chordata > Chondrichthyes > Orectolobiformes > Stegostomatidae > Stegostoma > Stegostoma tigrinum. The sequence goes on from NC_081373.1 coordinate 49,258,756, forward strand.
CAAAGCCACATGTCTGCATTTGTGTCATTCGTTTGTTTATCTTATTATGAATACCTTGTGAGTTCAGATAAAGAGCCCTTAACTGTACTTAATAAATCATCACTACTTGTATTGACCTGATCTGCTGATGCTGTATCAATGACAAATTCTGCCACATTCTGTCTGACACAGTTTGTCTTTACCTGAATCACTGTTTGCTAGATTTCTAAATTTTCTTTTACCTTATCCCTCTCTTATGGACCAGACTAAGCCCCCTCAAAATATAGTAGAAAAGTCCCTAATCCCTAAGTTTTTCTTATTTTAAAGACAAATACCAGGCCTTGCGTTCCAGATGCACTTCGATTGATCAAGCCACTCTCAAAGCAAAACACTTTACGTATACACTGTTATTAAAATACAACAAAAGATAGAAATTGGTTAGCTGTAACTCTATTAGAAAACTTAACAGAATAATAGATTATTTAACTACTAAATAGTAACTGTTCCAAAAACATCCCATAAGCCCTTGGCAAAGGTATATTCAGTAAAATAGATTGTCTCACATGCAATTTTCTAGTCCAGGAGGAAAAACATCAGAAGAAAACTCAGAGAGAGAGAAAGAGAGGGAGAGTCAGTGGGAGAGATGTACTGCAGCTTCCAAACTCAACTTCAAGACCCCAGCAAGTGCTACTGAAAGCTAAAACTAAAAAAAAAATCCTGGCTCTGGTGAAGCTTGACCCCACCCATTCAGACTGCTTCTATTTTTCCAACTTCTTTTTTTAAAAAAAGCCTCACAAGCTGTTTCCTTTATTAATTCAAGTAGAAAACTTGGTATCTCTGTCTTAAAACCTCGCTTCAAAAGAACAGAAACAAGATGAAACACGTCTTAAAGCCATAGTATTGTCACATCTTCCCTTTTATCTTTCAGTTTAAGTCCCTATCCAGGGGTCTTATGGCACAGTGGTAGTGTGGGTCAAAGGGCCTGGATTCTAATCCCAACTGTTCCAATTATGTATCATAACATGTCTGAACAGGTAGATTAGAAACATCTAAAATCCTATTCATAGCCCCACCTGAACAGTTAGACACATTTTCCAGCTGTACATCTTTCCTTCTAACTTTGCTTCATTTAGACAGCTCACAACAAGATGAGGAAGAAAATTCAAAAGGCTCCTCTGCTATAGTCAATGTCACGACTAGCATCATTCAGTACGTTCCTGCCAAACCCATAGATATCCACCTGACAGACCATGAGTTAGTACTGACATAATTCTCAATGCCAATAAAAAATCAAGGCTATGTAATTTTTGTATGTGTTAATGTCATTCAGTTTCATTATTGGTATAAAACTTCAGTTAACAAATTAGAATTCTTGATGTACAGCATTGAAACACTTTGGAAAGTAAAGCAGATTCCTTCTCTCCACTAAAGAGGGAATGGTGTAATGTTCTGTTTGTCCACAAGTACAACTAAAAATATGTTCAGAAAAAGCAAAATTTATACAATGAATAAAACAGCACTACTGCAGTTTGGAGCTCTAGAAGCCATTCAAAGTTAAAGGACTTCTTAAACTCACGGTACTAAGCCTGCGGTGTCAATGTTACCAGGAAAGAATTGTTATGGAGGGTGAGGTCCAAGGTAAGCAACAGATTCAAATAGCTTCAACACTACAAATCCAATTTTAATAGCAATGTCTTATTTTAATATGATTGTTAAGTGTCACGTTGGCAGTTCACCTGCTTTGTTCATTTCCAGCAGAAGTTCTAGAAAGGCAAATGGATTGAATACAGCTCTCGAAGGGAGTTTGCAATTTACTGATATTTGACATGACACTAAGGCTCTCACTTGCAATCATAGAGGAGATTCAACCCAGTGATTATTGTAGACAGCCTCTGGGCCTACCATTACATTAGCTTCAGATCTCCGCTGGTCGATCAATAATACTTCTCATGGTTGATATGACCTTGGTTATGTGTGAACTGCTCAAGCATTGTGGGTTTCAAAGAGACGTTAGGGGCCAAGACAGTAACGATGGCAGCCCTTCTCCACGAGCCATCCGCTCGTAGGTTTGCAATAGTGAAGAATTAAGAAGGGATGACTTTTGAGAGGAAAAAAAAACGTTTGTGTTAGACTGGTGCAGAAAATGAATGAATCATGACATCAGCCTAACACAATAAACAAGTTATAAAACAGAACCTTACATAATATCTATTGAATCTGTGAATAACAGTAAAACCAAATAAATTATTTTCTGAAATTAGATTCAAGCAATGTTTTTGAGTGCTGCGATGCAACAAGGTTTCAAAAATAATTCCTAAGTCTTTAATCCAATGGGAGGATACTTGAGTGGAAGCACATGATCTTCTGATTGCTATTAACATTTTGAAGACCTTGAGCACAATACAGAGAACAATCATTAAATTTCCCAGGTAAATGAGCAGAATTTTAGCTTACACAACAAATTCAAGACAACAGTTGGGAAACAGCTACAATTTTGTCAAGCAAAAGTCATGTTCTCAAACAAAAAGCAGTTCTCTGCTGAAATTAAAAGCTTATCATTGGTCCAAAGCAAAATGTCTGGATTCATATTAGTTTTCATTTTCAGTAAAAAATGTTTTGGACTTTCACAATTTGGAACATTTTAGTCCATCTAGCAGCTGTTTCCTCTACAAAATAAATGGGAATCATGTTAACTTTGCGCTTCAATGCTGGATGAGGAGCCAGCACACTTCAGTTGCAATGTACAAACTATTCAACTATAATACACATGCACTCTAAATTTTTTCACGAGACAGTCAATAACATTCCTTGTTTGGTGCACAACTGCTTTTTTTAAGTGTGTGTAAAGCAAGTGCATTTTGCTGGCTGGGCCAGCATTTATTGCCTATCCCCAATTGCCCTGTCAACCGAATAGCTTGCTAGGGCCGTTTTACAAAGCAGTTAAGAGTCAACTATAGAACTGTGGTCTGGCGTCATATGCAAGCCAGGGAAGGACAACATATCTATTACCATAAAAGAACAACAGTAAACCAGATGGGTTTTATACAACAAATCAACAATAGTTAACTTGTTGTTCGTGCATTAGTTTTCAATACCAGAAATATTGTTTTAGTTAAAATTTTACCACCCATCATGATTGGATCAAATCCTACGTCCCAAGAATATTAAGCTGTGTTTCTGGATTTCTAGTCCAGTGATACTACCACAACTTCACCGCCTTGGCATATAGGAAAGGTGAGCTACATAATGCTGAGCCCAGCTGAGCACATGTTCTTTCCCACGTAAAAGACATTACAGTGGTCAACACAAACTGTTAGAGATTCACGGAACTAGTCAGTGACAATATTCAGGGTTTCTTAACACTACATCCTTTTCCTACCCTACTGCTTCTGTCTAAATATGCACATTATCATCTTTCAGCAGCCACATATTTCTTTCTGCTCCCAGTTAACAATGTGAGTCGCATCTTGCCTTCTCTTTCATTTCACGTGCTGAACATGTTGGGGTCGCTTAATTTCACGATGAGGAGAATGGCCTTCCAGAGACTCCATGGCCATCTGACCTGACCCTAGCAAGCACCAGCTCAAATGGTCACATGAAGCACAGTGTAGAGGACAGACTCCAGGGTGAACTCTTTATAGACTTCAGCCGTACGGTGGCAAATTACTACCTCTGCTCAGGCCTCAGATGTACACTTTTGAGGATACAGCTACTATCAAAACCTGATAGGAAAAGTGCATTGGAAATTATGTCCCATTATACGACAAGTCACTATAAATGTGTAAATGATCAATATAAAAATCACTAAGACAGATATGTCGCCTGACTTTGACCACAAAGACAAAAGAAACACATACCACAGAATCCCTACAGTGCAAAAGCAGACCATTCAGCCCACTGGGTCCACACCAACCCTCTGAAGAGCATCCCACCCAGATCCAACCCCAATATCCTATCCTTATAACTCAATCTTTTCCATGGTTAACACATCTAGCTTGCACATCTCTGGACACCACGGCCAATTTAGCATGGCCAATACACTTATCCTGCACACTGTTAGACTGTGGAAGGAATCCAAAGCATACGGGGGAAAACCAGGCAGACACGGGGAGAGCGCGCAAACTCCACATAGACAGTCACCTGAGGGTAGAAGCAAACACGGGTCACTGGCGCTGTGAAGCAGCAGTGCTAACCACTAAGTCACCATACCAACGAAGTTTCAATGAAAACAATAATTTATAATAACAAATGTATCCTTTAAAAAAAGTGGTAAAAGGATTAATCCCAAAAAGGAACAAGTTATGAAAATCAAGAGTTGAAGTCACAGAGAGATAGATAGTTGACTGCAAAATCAGAATAAAGGAAAGGTTAAACAACAAATTATATTGATGCCTACACATGCAACATAGAAAAAAGGAAACCTAATATAGAGAGAGTGGTCAGGTCCATGGTCTTGATAGTGGCACCCAATGATGAATTAATCTTAACAGTTCCCAGAAGACCATGCACAGATGTAATTAACATATTTCCTGTGATCCCAGTCGAACTGGATATTGAGGTAGCAGGAATAATTTCTAATGATGACGTCATGGGGATAGCGATGGGTAAACACAATGAAATTTGAGAACAGTCAAGGGCTGTTACCTGGAGGATACCTGGAGGAACCTGAAGTGTGCACTAAATCTTCTCTTCCATCATTTTGTTTCCTTCAGTTCATTGGGAAAATAATGAAAGTGTACCTTATGATTTAGAGAACCTCGTACAACTCTCTGACAATAGCAAATGGCAGGCTTCAAGATATCACCTGGTGCAACCCTGAACAGTTCTTTAGCGTGGAGAAGGAGGGTCTCGTAATCTGGATCATGTAAACCCTTGTTTCAGACACCTGTTGCAAGTTCAAGAAACATAGCTCAGTGCCTCAATCAAGAGTCTGGCATATTGGACATACCTTTTTTTTTACTGGCCCAAGAGGGTCAGTACAGATGGTTGGGTGGGTTAAATCCCTCAAAATGCCAGCAGGCAGGAAACCCAACATGGCTCTGTTCATTTCCAGCTTTTATGGGAACACATTCCAAGGACTACGAGAAATCCCAGGTTGTCAGCTCAGCCTTTTACATACCTCATTCTTTGTGTCTTTAATGAGTAAGCATGTGGATTTCTCTGAACCAGCTGGAATATGCAAACGTAATGCAGCAAGGATACAGTATGAACTCAGTCAATGAAGCTGTCAGGATGGAAAGCCTGTTCACCCCCCAGTGAAACGTTTCCTTGGGACTCTGCTCTACTGTTTTACAGGTGATTTTTAACATTTAGTAAGTAGTTTCATCCACCTTGGAATTTGCTTGCTTTGATGTTGCCTGCTTTCACTGTAACATGGGATCAGTTAATACAGCTATACCTCGGCCTTCTGATGAACAAAAACAGCAGCAACCACACCAATACCAGGAGCACCAGAAAAAACAACAAAGGCCTTCCCATTTAACAATATGTCACTCCATAGGGCCAAGGGGATGATTCAAGGAGTCAATACAAATGGCAATGAATGCACAGCAAGAGGAGCCTCAACAGAAAAAAGCAGCTGTGCCTCAAACACTCACGGCAGATCATTCCTGACAAGAGGCCCTTCTAAGAGTGTCATATGACTGTGTCATGACAGTACTCATCAAGGTTACCACAACTGAACTTCTTCATTTCCTGCTCCATCCAGGGATCTGCAAGTAATGTATTTACTATCCACAAGTGTTTCTCGCAAGCGACAGAGGTTGTATTTGGTAAGTGTCTAACTCATGTCTGCTTTGACACTTATGTCATATTGATTTTGATGCATGATTCCCTAAGGGGGTTATAGGTTGCATAGAACTGCCTGAGAAGGGGCAATCAGCACTTTCTTGAAGTATTGTGCACCATATTAGTGTATGTACTTCCACAATACTGTTATTTCGGGCGTACCAGGAAATTGGCCCAGCTATGATGAAGGAACGATATTTGTAGGTGAGGATGAATTTGGAGGGGAGTTTGGAGGTAGTGGCACTTTCATGACTCAATGAACCTTGTTCTTATCACTAGAAGTCATGAGCTTCAAAGTTACTTTGGAAGAAGCTTTGGCCAGTTTCTGTAATACATCTTGTAAATCTGTGTCAGTGTGCTGGTGGTGGAGGGAAAGATTGTGATTGAAGATTGTGGATGGGATGCAGATCACACAGGCTACTTTGACATCAGTGGTGACCAAGTTGTTGAAAGTTGTTGAATCTGTACTTATTCAGGGAATTACGGTATTCCATAATATTGCTGACTGCTCCAGGGCACTCCTACAGCTTTGTTCAATCCGCACTACTAATTGTGTCATCAACAGCAAATCTGGATATATGGCTTTCTATTCTTTTGCAAATTTGTTACTACAGATACATCCAAACCATGGTCAGAAAAAATAGATGTTAAATTTAAAATGCATTAATTTATACTGAATTAACACTGCAGTAGGTTTCGTTGGAAGAGACTTTGGGGTGTGTATTTAGAGGCTGTAATGCCAGCCAGTGAACAATCATTTTCTTGGCAGAGTCCTGGGACTGGTTCTAAAGGCCCTTGATACATTCGCCTGATTTCTTTATCTGAGCTTGGAGCTTGTTGGGAAGGGAAGAAATGAACAAACTTTGCACTGGCAGCCTGTATCTACACTGCGTGTGGCTGATATTTTTTTGGTTTGGTTTGCAGTTCATAGGGAGAAAAGCTAAGAAAATCTTCCACTCACCCCATGTACCACAGATTCACATAAATCATCAGGAATCCTGATTGGAGAATCAATATGTGGGGTGGGAGGTCGTGTTGCAATTAACCATTGGGATGGGGGAATGGGGCCAGTAAGTAGCTTCAATTTGTAGAAAGTTTCTGAAATCCTCACTAGAAAAGGGTTACTTGTCATCTGAAACTGAAACAGCAAATATGTTTCCTTGTAACATGAACAAAGTTTTATGCAGACTTCCTACTTCCAGCAGTCCCATGTCTCTTCATAAGGCTCTGTGAGTGAGGTAACATTTTCGAGAAATGTTTCATATTTTTAAAAAATAGGTTTTTCCTGTATATTCGAAATTTGATGATTGAACATTAATAATTAAAATACTGAAATACTTACAAATCTGTTGTTGCATACTGATACCTCTACTCAATGATTGATGACAGACACCATCAAGTCATCATCCAGCCTTTCCAACCCACCTCCCCCAACCGACGCCTATTTCAATAATTCTCAAAGCTGTCAAATTGTTCAGTCTTGGAAGTTACACAAAATATGAGACATAAAAATGAGGTTGTACCGGGAAAAGATTTGGGTAACATAGGACTTCAGCTTTTCACTGCAGTGCTATTTTCTGCTTCATACCTCCAGAGTTCACTTCACTTAAATATAAAAACTTGATCCACGGCTCAACATCATTCTCCTTCTAAAACCTTCCATCAAATTCAATCGTTTAATTGTCATTGTTAGACAAGAATTCCCCAAACATTCAATTCTTAAATTCAGGCCGACCTTAAACATCTCACCTTTGTGTGATGCGGGTACAGGGGAATGGATGTGCGTTTAAAATAGATTCTACGAAGACAAGTCTTTTGAGAAATAAAATTCATGTCAACAGATTGAAAGCTCCTCCAAATATTCAACGTTTCCAAAGGAATAAAAATTCTCCAATGACTGTCGTCATATTTGAACAGGTATTTGAACTGAAGTTGTTCTGGTAAATAAAAATGTAGGAAATGAATTCATATCTAACACTTAGTCAATATTGCACTTTTAAAGTATATAAATCAAAGATCAAAACTAAGTTTTACAGTATTATTTTTGAGCTATTTTCGGAACTTGTTGCTGGGTAAGAAATATTCTTTAATCTTTAAAATGCACTTACACAATCTTTGGGACACCAAAGAGAAGAGCACAAAGCCAAAAGGTGATTAATACATGAGTGATTTAGACATTGAAGTTGCTTCTGTCAGTAAGATAATTCTTAGCCAATTTCAGAACTCTTGTGACAACCTCAAATACTGCATTGTGTTGTCTTTACCCTGAAAATTTGGCCTGTGTTATCTGGAATTCTTTTCCTACCAGCTGTGAAAACCAAGTAACTAAAACAAACGAAACTGATTTAGAAAGTCAACCAAGGTGTTTAAACAGGTTCCTGTGAGAGCTACTGCCATGTCACGAGACTAACTAGGACACTAGTTAGCAGTTATGAAGGATCACTGGATTCAAAATGTCAACTTTATTTTCCTCTTCTACAGATGCTGCTAGATCTACTAAGTTTCTCCAGCACTTTCTGTTCTTGCTTTTGTTAGAAGTTAGAAGTTAAGTATGATCCACTATCCCTTCCCCATTGACATGGAAAAGCGTTAACTGTTTCACATTTTCCTCATGACATGAAAATAAGTTACACAGATAAAGTGAGCCCAGTCCTGGCTGTTGTCATGCTTGTCCTTTGTTGTAAAATGAAGAACTTTACATTTTATATTTGACCTCATTTTCCTAAGTGCCTTGCAATATATTAAAAATAAATGAGTACATGAGATGAACATAATTATCTGATTCAAATTAGAAGGTGTTGCCATCATTACATCATATATTTAGGCCAGATGATTAGATAGCTGGTAGTGACTGTTATCCAACACAGAAAAGGCACTGGATCCACGTAGATCAATGACTGATGTCACCAAATGAAAGGAGATAACACAGTAAATTTACACTGTTGCACTTTGTATCAACAATATGTGGCCAACATGTGAAAACTCAATAACTGAAATGTTACATGAAAATGTTGGCATTTATTTCCAAAAATAATACACTATAAAAGTCAGTCCGGAGCAAACTTATATGCTTTTCAAACAACACAGTTTCTGATAAACTACCGAAGGAGCTACGGCATTGGTAAACTACACAATATTAAATTACAATATTTTGACAACATAAAATTCTTGGTTCTTTGAAAAACAATTTGTTTAATGACTTGACTTGGGAAACAAAATGGTTATTTAATGCCATAAAGAATTTCAAGTTGAGAAATTTTAGTCAAGCAAGTTTTAACTGACAAATTGACTTCATATGCATTGTAACTATTCTTGCTATAAATGTTGACATGACAGACTCTGTTGTTTTAGCACCTTATTTTATTCTACAATTTCAAATTACACTACAAGTAGTTCAACAAAGAGAAATTGCATTAAGTGCATTAATTAAGTGAAAATAGTCCCAGAAATTTCTCTACTCAAATAAAGGTAACCTTTATTTTTCATCTCTTAACTGGAGCAGCACATCTGCTCAGGCTGACTGAATGAAAAGTTGTTTTTTTTTCAGAAAACAAAAAATAGATGTTACGCTGATCACACTAGATAAATTTCAGCTTTACCACAAAATACAATGCTCTTTATTTCCAATGATCTCATACTATATAAGTCAAACCACATAAAACTTACTTGCTTCTCAAACAAACCACAGTTTATAATAAATTCAATTCAATTCAAAGATACAAAAAAAAATAGCAAGAAAACTGATAATACACAAAATATGGAATGGAAAAATTCCCAATCTAATGTCATTTTTGGACAGAACGTTTCAAACAGCCAGAAGTTCAGAATCTCCAAATAAATCCTCTAATGTTCATTATCTTTAGCAATTGGTTGAACTGTTTTTGGCAATGTTTTCATTCTTATAAATCAAACACCTAGTTACCTGTAATTTCTATCTATTAAGTGGATCTGTTTAGGATCAAATAGTAGTATCTGAGATGCAAAATTTTACCTATCACTACCGAGAAGATATTGGTGGCCTGCTGAAGAATAACCTCACACCAGTCTTCAACAAATTCTACAACTAAAGATTCGCTATTCATCCATTTGAGAGACTACAAAATTTCTTGTATTCAGGGAAAGGAGGATGTTGAATTAACTCTCAACCAGGGCCAAAGTCACAGATTTTGTTCCTACTGTGACCAGCCATCAAATTTCTTTGGTTCATTTTCAATGGTACATGCTTCCTTCACTCTACAGAAGTTGTTTCATGTTACAACAATCCTAAGATTTCAACTAAGCTATCCAAATCAAGACAAAAGATGAACAAGGAAATGGTCAACTTCAGTGCGCCTAGCAGCCTGAAACTTCAGATTGTAGTGTTAAGGTTATACACAAATTGATAATGTTCTAAAAAGTATATTCCAATCCGATGACAGGCCAATGCGTGAAGGAAAATTGCACTCAGTGTCCTTATTATGGAGCCAAGTGTCAAAAAAATTATCTGAATCCAATAAGGTCCTTATGAGCTTTGAAGATCAGAATAGGACTTAATTATCTTCCCTGTTGAAGAACTTTCTGGAGTTAGCCATTTCTATGGCTAGTCAGATGATCTTTTGGAACAACAGTAACATTTGTTACTCCTTGTGCATGAGATGGATCAGAGGTGCAGAAGTAAGAGCGAATGGCGGCTTGTAGTGAAAGATTCCTGTATTAGCAGATGTCAGTTCAAGCTAAATAGTCTTGAATAAAGCACCTAAAGCTCTTTTCCCACAAATTATCAAGTAGAGTTTGCACTAAACCTCATGTTTAATAACCTGATAATTTATTTGCAGTCATGGAAGGTGCTGATATGAACAGGGATCAGAGCCCCAAAATAGAACTGGCACTTCTTAGCCCATAATTCCAAATTGTTTTATTAAAAGAGGCAAAGCAACTGCCAGTGTAAATTCAGTGGCCATTTGACAAAACTTCTGCATGAGACTTAGCTTAACACCTAAAGGTGTCAAAGAAACTTTAAACAGGCCATGACTCCAAGGCTGACAACTCACTGCTCAACTGCAAGCCACTTCCTGTGGGTTATGCTTCAAACTGCAGCCCCATTTTATGTATTCTCCTTTGAAGAATACAAACAAAGGCAGGGGTTAAAAAAACATCAACTCGACTGGATTGTGTTCGTAGGACTGAAAATTCTCATATGTACCAGCCTGGGTTCAAGTGTTAGTCTGCTGTGAACAGCGTGGTCAAACAATCATCACTCAAGGGCTAGAAGTCAACTTGTTTGTCATTTTTCTCTTTTTAGACTCTCCCCATATTTCAGACTAGTGTCTAAGCATAGATAATGGAAACTGCAGATGCTGGAGAATTCGAGATAACAAGGTATGGAGCTGGATGAACACAGTAGGCCAAGCAGCATTCTCGCTCCTAAGAGGCTTGCTGTGTTCATCCAGCTCCACGCTTTGCTATCTTGTGTGTAAGCATGTTGTGATGATATTTCTTCTGACATATACAAATTAAGAAGCTTCCTCCTTTTGTTAATTGGAGAAAAGGTGGTTAAATTGGCTGCTTTAAGACAAGAGCACATTTAGGCCTGAGAGAAAGGTATCCACAAAGGAAGAAACTCTTCCAGCATTAATCTCATTGCAACAAACCGAGTGATGGGTGCTTAGAGAAGGGGGGCCAGTTCATCCTGCTCTTAACGATTTGGGGCATCCCATCTGGAAATTTGGAAACCTCACTCAAATCTGGTTATAACAACATATTCAGGAACTATGCCAAAGATGTTTTCTTTTCTAAGTGTTTGTTCATCTTATGATTTGAATCACAGGCCCCATTTAATATCAGGTCGCAGAGTTTTTTTAAATTTTACTTTTTTACTTTTCTAAATGTTCCCTGCAAAATTACATACCAATTTACAAAATCACATAAGTGTTATAGTGCAGTAAGGAGGCCATTCCACACATTGTGGCTACACTGGCTCTTCAACTGACCATCATTACCTAGTGCCAATCTTCCACATTTACCCCATAACCTTGCACACTACTTCTATCCTAATAAATCATTCAAAGCCCTTTTGAACGTTTCAATTAAATCTGCCTCCACTCCATTTCCATGCAGTATATTCCATACTCTTAACTACGCGATCTGGAAATTTTTTTTTCTCACTTCAACATTGCTTCTTTTTGCACGTCGCTTTAAATCTAAGCCTCTCTTATTCTCGTTCCATTTGCAAGAGGGAACAGCTTCACTCTACCTACTTTTTCTAGCCTCCCAAAATTTTGAAAATCTCCACAAAATCTTCTCTTAGCCTTCTTCTCTCCAAGCAGAACAGTCCCAACCTTTTCAATCTATCCTAAGAGCTGACGGAACCATTGCTGTAGCCATTGGTGTAAATCCCTTCTGCACTCTCTCCAGTGGTTTTGTTTGTTTCCTATATGTATTCCCTGCCTCACACATCTCTGCACTGAATCTCATCTGGCACCTATCCATTAAGACCCATAAGAAAGCAGGAACAGGAACAGTTCATCCGGCCCCTCAAGCGTGCTCCAACATTCAAAACCCTGGATTTCCCCAATGATTCAGAATCTAATTTATACAAGGACTCTACCCCAACAGTTCTTTTTGGTAATGAGTTCCAAAGACCTTCAATCTTCAGAGAAGAAATTTCTCCTCTTCTCATTCTTAAATTGGTGCCCCTTTATTCTGAGACTATGCTGTCTGGCCGTAGACTCTCCCATGAGGGGAATCGTCCTCGCAGCATTTACCTTCTCAAGCCACTTACAAATCCTATATAAAATGAGATTACCCCTTCTTCTTCTAAACTCCAGCAGGCAGAATACGAACTGGTTTAATCTATTCTCATATGCCAATCACTGATTTCAGGGATCATCCTAGTGAACCTTCTCTGATCTGCAAATTCATCCACTCTATCAACTTGGCGATGTCCTTTTGAAGTTTCACTATCCTCCTCACAGCTTACAATTCTTCCAAGTTTCATGTCATCTGCAAATTCTGAAATTGTCCCCTGCACACCAAGATCCAAGATCATTATGTATGATCAGCAGAGCAAGGGCCCCAATGCCTTCAAGAAACTCCAGCAAGTTAGTTAATTACGATTTTCCTTTCAAAATCAATGCTGACTCTTCCTAATGAACTTACCTTTTTTCTCTGTGACTACTAACTACATCTACATGGATTCATTAGAAAGAATCAACATTGACTGATTGTGTAATTTTGCAAAAAGAAATCTCAGATTATCCTGTGTCAGACTAAAAATATTATTCCCCTCTGCACAATCCGTTTTGAAAAGGTCTATGCTTTGATGGTGACTGAAGAAAGGATCAGCTTTGATTATGTTGCTCTCAGTGCTCAAATCGCCTGTTAACAATCATTGTTGAAGATCACGCTAGATGAATCATTGCATGAGTGAGGCGCCAGAAGTTTGCCAATACCTGTGAAGCTATTCCCTTGTGGAAGGTAATGCCTTAAGGAGATAAGGAAAAAACACATGGTACTCTGCCCTCTGTACAGATTCACAAGTGACACTTTGCAGTTACGGAAAGTAGGCTATGCTGTTTTTACCAAATGGACAAGTAGTTCTATTGTATCAATGCTCATGCTGAGTTAAAGTCATGCTGTTTTGGGGATTTTTTTTGGACTGTAGAAGAGACAACAGTACCAATTCTACTGTAAGAATGTGGGAAGGAAGTTCTAATAATTATTCACAGAAATAGTATTGAAAGCATTTTTACTTGATTTCCAGAGATTACTATTCTCCTCATTGATAGGAGGTAAATAAACAGCTAAATAATGTGTTGCCCTTTAATAACACAATGATACAATTATAAATAAAGCCATGTAATTTTTATGCAAGTGAAAAACTAAAAAAGAGATAAGACAATTAAAAATTGATTTTATTTGCTAATTCAGCAATCAAGGACGTCCTACAAAATGTATAAAACAGGGGTGTAAAGGGAGTAAAGGGGATTTTTGTTTCTCATTTATAATCCTTAGAAGACCTTTTGAAAAAAAGAGTTGAACTTTCTCAATCAAACAGTGGTCAGATACTCCTTTTTTGAGGGTAGTCAGCCATAGATGTGAATCTGCTTAGACATACTGGCATTCCAAAGGACATTAATGTACAATGCAAAAGTCAAAAGTATTGTTACAAAAGCTAAAAGTGAAACATGCAAATGAAAATAACCGTACTGCCTTTGTTGCTTTTGAGAGAGGATATGATGCTATTCATCATGTTACTTGGGGAAAGGTGGCAAGAACAAGTCAGGTATTTCTCTTAGTGTATTCAGTTGAAGGACTAACCCTGTTGAGAGAGACTGAATGGAAATGAAGCTCCAGAAGCATAGGGAACTTGGTTCAAATGAAGAGAAAAATCATGTAAGATTGGCCAAATCAATTCCATTATATTAATTCCGGAAGTATAAACAGAATGTTATACGCATCAACAAAAGTATAGGATAAAGCAGAGATGACTGACCATTCTAAAGGATTCATTATCAGTAGAACAAGGTGTGATGAAGTCAGTGGAGCCACATAAATAGGGAGCAGGGTTAAACTCCAACCTACTGTGCTTCCGGAACATGACAGTCATAAGATTTTTTTAATATAATGCTAAATGGAGATTATATATTGCTGATCAATAATAAAAGGTTAAGCAACTACAAGAGTCTATGCTTCAGTGTAATCCCCAAGAAAATAACATTTAACAGTAATTCAAATGCAAAATTAAGACAAGAATACATAATCATAACTAGACTGCCATACTAAGCTGAAGAATTTGTGATTCAGTCCTACTGAATAACATAGTTGTCAGTCTTAAGAAGATAAAGCTTTCTTAAGTACGCAATTTTGTGCAGCCTGTCTTGGTTTCTGGAAAGTCAACAATTAAATAATTTTCAACCAATGTTTGCACTTTATTCAAGCAACTGGTAGACTATTTCCTTAACACTTATCAACCTCTTGTAAACTGCATGCAAGGAGTTAAAACTAGGTGAGGTATTCAAGGTAAAATGGTGCAGGACACCTAGTTATATTTGAGCCAAGACACAATCATAATCCATTTCCTTTTCAAAGTAACAATATGTCCTTATATTCTGAATGAATTCCTACGAATATATTTTTAAAGGGAGCTGTATTTTTCATTGTCACTGCAGGCACATCCTCCCACCAGCAGAGGTGCTGGTGCAGCTTCACTGGAATTTGATGAATGTAATTACCAGCATATTAAATTACAATGGTTGCTTGCACTATCAATCCAAACATGGGAACTTAACATGGTAAAGGGCGACAAGAGCTGCACAAATTTAAAGCATTTACTATATTATTAATTAGATTGGTGAGTGAGAGACAACTTTACATGAGCTACATAAAACGTTATATACATTATAAACATTAGACATGAATTCTGATCTATTCACTACACCAGTTTAAATTCAGAAAGTTCGAGAGACTTACTTTAGTTTTGAATCATCAATTCCTAGTTTTAGAATCTGTGATAAATGGAAGTAAAACAAATATAATTGATGTTACTCACTCGAATACAAAAGACAGAGACTGGCTCCAATGCTCACATCTCTTGCTGTTTTCTCCACAGCATCATTACCATTGTTCAGTCTTCAATCACAACACACTAGCACACATTCACAGTGGTGGTATTAATGTTTTAAGAGTGGTTTCAACAACAATTGAGAAGCTCATCCTGTTCTTCATTTTGATAATTTATTTGAAACACAACAAAATTAATTACTCTCAGCAATTCTAAAAATGCTTTCATTGGAGTCAGTTAGTTCACGATAATCTTTACTTAACCCTGTAACACAGGAGGAAGTAAGTTAACAAGTCTTATGCTGAGGTAGCAGTATTGCTTTCAAAGACATTTGGAAGGTTTTGTCATACATACATGCTGCGAGTTACAGTATGTCACCATGTTGTCTCTGCAGCTGAGTATTATTGGTATTGGATGCAGCATGAAGTTACACTTCAGGCATCCAACAGAAATTCTGTTGCACACCATCAACCGCATGAGATGTTATTGTATTCAAGAATAATTTTCTTTTTTCCCCCTCTTCATTGTATTGCAGCTCTTATTTGAAACCAAGTGCTCAGTTTGGTACATTTTCTGTCTTAGCAGCAGAAAAGAAGTCAAGAAAAGACTGAACACATTCTTTTCTCTTTTCTTTTTATAAGTAAACCTTATTGGCCGATAAGAAATGCAGATTAAGCCATTCAACTACAGAGCACATTTATGTGGCAAGTCAATGCAACCCATCATTCTTCATGTTTTAACTCTTTAAATGCTTTGAGGGTATTACATTTAAAATTTTCAGTTACTAAGCAAAAACAGGAATTGGCTGAAAAGAAAATGGTTTTTGTTGCCACAGAACTAGGATTGGTTTGTTTCGCCAGCCTTTTCCACCATCAATTAATGAGTAAATTAAAGAATAATTCCGAATGCCATCCACGTAGGAGGAGGAAATTTGCTTGAGGTAGAATAATTTTGGATGTTAATCAACTGCCAGAGCTTTGGATACACTTATAAGCTACTTCTCATTGACTCATTCTTTCCATCAAGTTAATTGGAAGCACAAGAAATATTACTTCACAATGCAATCTTTACACATGCATTGAAAGCACACTATAAATAAGATTTAATGTAATGACAGATAATTAAGACTAACCACTAAATTGTTAATTATAATTATTATGACAATTCAACACTAATACCTAGCTATTTCAATGCCCCTAATTTGCTGTTCCATCACCCAATATTTTGAAGGATTTCCTCATGTGTTGCTGACGATATTGCATTACTCGGGAAAGGTAAATTCGCTGACAATTACCTGAAGAAGACGGTGTGTACACCCCCAGGTATTTTTATTTGAGTTTGCATTTGTGGAAGTAATAATAATGCAAGATCATGCGTCCAATAAAACTACCTCTCCATCCACAGGAATGCGGTATTTACAAAACTGTCGCACTCGAGACAGAGAGAGAGAGAGAGAGAGTGATGGTCAGAGGGAGTTGCTGCTTTGATGCACGGAGGCGATATGCACCAGGTGTCTCCCAGTTTGGGGCAGTTAGCTGGAGCGTGGCCACTCGCGCCAAGTTACCTGAGACGCAGAGGTGCGCACCTGAGAGGAGAGAGGAGACAGGACCACCCCCCCCCCCCCCACCCCGGCCGGGCGCCTACTACAGCCTTCAGAACACACTGAAACACATACACACACAGCATCTCTAACTGGAAAGGGGCGGGGGTTGCTCAATGGCGCCAAATTCTTTTGTTTGGATAAGGAAAACAACCATCTCAATATAATGATGAAGAGGGCAGCTGGGGAGATGGTAAGCAATCCACGTCAAAACACTCCTGAATAGGTAAACAAAAAAAATTCCCACAACAACCGATTTTTTTTGCCAAGCTGGTAATCCTGAAGTAATATACGTGGGATGATTAATTTCCAAATATATTACATGTCCCTCACCTCCACAGCAGATTTCAAGTTTGTTGTTCAAAAACAGGAAGGATTTTTTTTTGGTTTGCACCCCTACCCCCCAAATTTTTTTTTCACCTGATTGTCTAAGACTTACCTGCTAAATTCCTGGAGCGGGTTTAGTGTCTGGCTGCATATCTGGAGCCCTCTATGCCGCACATCCAATTCTTACCCATTACTGCGTACCCCCCTCAACTGAGCAAATGCCAGAGACACCGCAACACAAAACTTTGTTGCGCTTTCAAGAGTACAACATGCCCCACGCCCACCTCGGTTTCATTTTGTAAAGCGAAAGGGTCTTAAAAGCAAAAGTTCAAACGTGATTCAGTTAACGAACCGGTTTGATTTGAAGCCCGTTCCGTTTATGAAAATGCCAGGGCACACCTTTGTGAATATGAGGCAACCCAGCTAACAACGTTAAGGAAAAGGTGCGCGCGCCACACTGTTACATGCCCCAATGTTCACAAACACATTTCAGAGCTGTTCTGGGATTAGCGAAATCAGTCTGACTGGCTCTCATTTTGCGAAAGGTCGCAACTCATCTGCCCGTGTTGCACCGGTCGAGTCGCCTCGTGCATAAAACTCGAGTTAATTCCAAGTTACTGAGACCGCTCGCTTACCCTGAAAAGTCGGAGTCCACAACCATCGGAATCCTCGGCTTGGTCTTCCACAGAGGCGCTACATCAAAACGGGATTTTGAAAAAAAAAATAAACGTAGGGGAGTTTAAAGTGAAGACCTCTGTTGCTTGCAAGAATGTTTCTTTCGTCGATGCTCTTCAGCCGTTCCTGTCTACCATCCCTTTTTTTTCTAAAAATTTCTCCGTGTGTGAGAGATCGTGAGCTAAGGACACGCTCGCTGTAAGATGACAGACCGCCAGTGCAGCGCGCACACACTGATGTACTTATTTCACCCCCTCCCGATGGATGCAAACATCCTTGGAGAAGCCGGGGGTGGGAGAGAAAGTTTGCCAGAGGATACGGCGGCATTCACGCCCGATTTTGCACCTGTGCCTTCGCTGCCCACCTCTTAGCTCTCAGAAAAGCGAGAGGCTTTGCGACTGAGCATTTCCAGCGTGTGCCAGCAGGAGGTACTTCAGTATTCCTGACAGGTGACCAACACACACACACACACACACATCCTTGGTGTAGCAAGCTTTGTAAGTAAAGAGCAACCCTTTCAAGCGTTGCACAGGTGAATCAAGCCTCTGCTGTTCAAACACGGAAACACTGCGGTCCAGGGCAGTGATTAAATTCCAATAATTCTCCCCACATCTCTACGCCCCCCCCACCCCCCCTCCTACTCCCCAGACGGTCCATTAAAAGATGCACTGTGCATTAGCTTCAACAGTCCTGCTCACGAGCGCCGTGCTGCAATTCTCAGCATCAAGTGTTGTGGAATTGCGCCCCACTCCGCTCAACAACTGTCTTTCACTTCTGGCTCTCTCAGTTCGAGTTTGACCCGGGCTTGCGTTTTTTTTTGATGGGGGCGCTGGGTGGTTGTCGGGGAGGAGGGAAAGCGCGTCGCTTTCAGTGGCGTCTATTGAAACCCGCCTCTGTGTCCATGGGATCATGTACTTTCAGTTCGGCACGGGGCTCGCTTCGCTGAGGGCTCGCCGTCTGAGTAATGGAATCTCCCGCAAGACAGCAAAATGGGACCGACGCTGTTTCAACTTTTGCCCTGTTTCCATTAATATCAGAACAGGAGGGAGTGACTTCCCTCCAACACCAGGAACGGTAACGGGGCCTCATTTCCAATCAGCCGCTGCGTAGCATGAATTGGGCAAAACAAAAATCTCTGTAAACTTCAGGAAAGCAACCCTCGCTTGCTGACATTAGCCAGTTTGGCAGCTCTGCTTATACTGCAGTTTAACCATTTCTAGCCAGCAAGTGTAAATACAGAACGGCGTTTAAAATCCAATTCCTCCTAAGCGGAATGTTTATTCTTAATGGTACAATTTGTGATTGGTAGTTTGTTTGACCATCACAATTTGTTGTTCCCCTGGACTCGATGCTTCTTCCGCGATGGGCACGCTGTCTTCGCAAAAGTATTGTTACTTTCTACAGTTCTTCCGCAGTCAGTATGAGAAAACGCAGATTTTCCAGAGTTATTTGCCAACGACCAGTGCATTAACATGGCAGCTGGGATTGGAGCTCGCCAATATTAACTGATCAAGGCAGCCAAAAGATGGCATGGATGGTTGTTAGAACCAATTAGATGAGTTAGAGATGGGCTGAAGTCTACAACAACATCGCTAATGCCTCAAGGAACGAGCCCGGTTGATTGGAGGGTGACCGTACGGTCTAGGATGTCACATAAACCTTTCAGAGCAATCAGATCTTAATTCCTCAGGCTGTTTGCTCAGGATTTAAGGTAAAATGATTTTGCACTGAACCAACAGATTCTGAGGACTAGTTTTTCTTAGAAAAATAACTTTTTTGGGGTCCAGAGATCTTTTTGGCCCATGATTACCACACTGAACGATTGTTTTATTTAAGACTCATAATAGCTGCCCTTTTGATCATGGAAGGATTTTCCCTGGCGTGATGCCATGAATAGACTTCATTTGAGGACATTTGCCACTTGTGGAATTGCCGACATTTGGAAATGGAGTAATGCAAGGTGTACAAGAGTTTTACTTTTCTAAAGAAAAGTACACATTCACAGCTCTATCAGTTTATCACAGCATACTGCTTTAATATAAAAACAAAAATATAATACAAACATGAGTGAATACCAGGAACAAAAACAAAATTGCTGGAAAAAGCTCAACAGTCCTGGCAGCATCTGTGAAGAAAAAAATCCGTTAACATTTCGGTGTCCGGTAACTCTTCCTCAGAACTGGATTGTGAATGGGAGAACTCCGACTCTAGTGCTCAAAATGCACAATTTTGACAGCATTTAAAGAGACAGATGAATTAATATTTCGGTGTACCTTTGGTGTTCATCAAACCTAGTTTCTAGATGTCAGTTCAGTAATACTTCATTTCTTCAAAAATAATAATGTGCCCCTGAAATTCCTGGACTTCGGCTGGCAGCGTTGGATCATATATCATGCAAAGGGCAGAATTTGATTCTGTCAGGCCTTTGCCCCTTTTCCACCATGTGGGGAATAAAACTGCTGCTGGGGATGTGACCTACCCTTGACTGTACCTACCCTATTCTATCCTGACACAATTCAGAGAATGAATGGCAGGCTGATAATCCTCATTACTTCTGCCCTTCTTGCAGTTACCACAAGAATATCTGCAATGTAGAAGACTATTCATTATGCAAACCTTGGAGTGCAGACCTAATCCTAGCCTCCGAGCAGCAAGTAATCGCATAACTGCTTTAAAAAAATCTTCCCCTTCTTTACTAACCAATGCCCTTCCATCCCAAAAGGAGCATCAAGGTATTGTTCCTAAATTTGTGTGAAAACTTGGTGATCAGGGACACCGTAAGTCACGTGACTTGAGACCCTATGCCTATTACAAAAAATAACCCATCCCAGTGTTTTGGATCTGCAGCAATTCTAGTCTAGATTGAATTGGCAATAACACACCATTGCTTGTGATATTTTATGGCCTTCTATTCAAAGCACATCTAAATCCTCATTAATGTCTGTCTTGGAACTGCAACGAGTCCAGGGGAACAAAAAACATGCAAACATCAGTCAATGCCTTTCTGGGATATTCATTGTGACTTGCTAGTTGTAATTTGTGTAGGCATGTTTGTAGAAGATTGTTGTCCAACAATGAAAATAATGCATTTAGAGTTTGATTCCAAATGAACAAAATTTAGACACGTGAAGTTGTATTAAATTTGTAAAATCAATCTTCGTAGTGTTGAAGACTGAGGTCCCCCAGTCCAATTTTCGTCAGTTCAAGTTCTATTGCACCATTTTTGTCCTGAGCTCGCTGGGAAAAAAAAGGCAATTTCAACAAGCTGATTGAAACCACAACCTGCACACATACAGGTGTGTTGATACCAGATTTCATAATTGAGTTTGATCATTAGAAATCGTGTGGATACTGCAATGTTTTCCTTTTCCTTTCCCTTCAACCAAGCAGAAAATAAGACTGTTTGGCCAAATAGGTTAAAATATTTGATCAAATTTATTTACTATTCAACAGTACACACATGCTGTAAGACGCTAATGAACTAAAATTATGCAGTGCCTAAAAACAATTAGAAAGGTAGAAATTCATTCTCTTCATGTAGGTATTATCATCTATGGTTCAGCCCCCTGTTATATAACCTTACTCTGATTTTAATTTCTGTCTCTTGGAAGATGTACAAACTATACCAATAATATGATTCATGGCTAAGCTGCTCCGCCAGTTTATCATCCAGCCATTTAAGATGAAAAGCTACCTATCCAGTTTCCTTTTCAGGTTGTGTGACTTAGAGCTTGATAAGCAACAGGACTATTGGATGAAACAATCAAATTTGCCCATTGGAAAACTAGAAAGTTTATTATTATGCATACATAGCCGAAATATCAGTTCAACATGGATTTGGGTCCAATTTGTACAGATCTAAAGATTGCTGAAATCTTCTTCAGTTAAGAACCTTTGAACCAATTCTATAAATTACCTCCAATCAAGGGACACAGTGTGTCAGGATACCTGTATGAAATGTGTTGCAGTTTGTCAAATACTACAAATTTGACCATATATAATTTTGTGCTACTCTTGACTACAAATGCACTTTACATCAATCATATTCTTCTAAACTTACTGCTGATCTGAGTCCTCAAACTTATCTACCACATTGGATTATTTTTTGAAATGATCCTCTCTTATCCCACGTTCACCTCACGCATCCGCAGATTGTTGGGAAATGAATCCTTTCTGCCCCTAGGAGACCCATCCCTCAACCCCTAACACAAATTATTAAGTAATTTGCTTCTTCCTGAACAATGGTAATCTAACCATATTTATACCTGCCATCCCACCACTGATCCAACTTGACCAGAAATAAAAATTGGGCTGCAACTGTTCATGAATTGATAGGAGTGCTTATCAATCCAGTAGTGGGGCACTGATCTTTTTTTACATAATAACTCCACTTGATCAGATCATGGACGTTCTGTTGCTACTCACTCACAAATTTGGTCATTTTTTCCAACTATTATAGGACAGTTATTCAACATTATTGTTGCTTCCACATGTATAGCACTTCCTCACCTTCCTGCTCAGTTATTTTCCTGCCTGTTTGATACACTTCCCAGTAATGAGGGCTTCCTCCATTCTTCCAGCCCTACACCTCTACAATGTAATTTTCCAATGTTCTTTGTCATATTGTGCCATTTAGCCTAATTTAGTTTGATGAATGAGTCAGCCAGCTAGATTGCATTAATTTCTTTCTTTGGCAACTTTTATCCTATCTTATGCGTGTCTGTGTGCCTGCTAATCGATATACCATGCTGTTGAATACATCACTGAATACCAAAGAAAAGTTACTGTATGACCAGCCCGTCCTACATCCTAATGTACTGCCAGCTCTGTTCTGTACTACGTTTTCCTTTCATCATTTTTCTCTTTTCTCTTCCTCTTCATTCTCCAAATGACTTCTCTCTCTGACTGCCCATGTTTTCCCTCCAATTCTTCACTTTATTGCTCCGGCTTCTACAATTCTCTTTCTTTCCTTCTTCCCTTCCTCAGCTCTGGAGTCAACTGGATTTCTTCACATTGGTAAGGTATTAAAGTAAGCTAGAAACACTTTGTCCTTGTCTATTTCATAGAATCTAACAGCACAGGAGGAGCCCATTTGATCCATTGCACTGGCGAAGGGTCTTTGAACAGCTCATCAATCATTCCGACTCTCCTGCTCTTATAGCTCTTGCTTTCCTTTTTCATGTCTGTATCCAATTGCCTTTTTAAAGTTACCATTTAATTGGTTCCCATTACTCTTTATGATCCTGTACCTTGTTCCATCTTATAAAGATATATTTTTATAAAGTACAAAATGTGTGATCTTCCACATTATATTTTCAGGGATTTTAAGTTTTGTTACTTCTGGACATTTTAAACTTCTTTCATAAGATTTCTTTCAGTAGCAGAAGGGCTCAAAAGTTTAGGCAGGAAAGAAGCTGTGGTGTCTGCTTGTGACTTGTAACTAGCTGTAAATTACTTCCCAGTTAATTAGTAGAGGTCCTAATTTGCCTATCAGTTCTTTATTTAAAATAGATCCATGATTCATGTTTAAAAAATTCATGTGGTGAATGAGAAATGGTTTTGCTATTTGTTTATCAGTGTTTTCCTTTCTAGGAGTTATTTTAGTTATCTTCCTAATAAGTGCAACATTATAAAATTGTAGTAATAAAAGTGTAATAACATGAAGTCTAATGCAGAAATACTCGTAAAATCTCATCTACCAAGGATGCCTAACAGGAAAAATTTTTAAAACAAAACTTTGCAATCAAATTCATCAAGATTTCTTAGATAGCATCTTCCAGGCTCACAATCACTAACATCTAGGAGGAAAAAAAGGCAGCCAACAAGGGGAATACAAGCACCTGCAAGTTCCCCTTGAAGTTAATTTGCCACCCTGATTTGAAAATGTATTGCTGTTTCTTCGGTGTCGCTTGGTCAAAATCCTGAAACTCCCTCCATAACAGTATTGTGAGTATGCATATGTTAGTTGGACAGCAATGGTTATGACCATAAGATGTAGGAGCAGTTAAGACCTTTCAGCCCATCAAGTCTGCTCTGCCATTTAATGAGATCATGGCCAAGCTGATAATCCTCAACTCCACTTTCGTGCCTTATCTCCACAAACACACAACCTCCTTACTAATTACATACCTGTCTGTCTTGGCCTTGAATACATTTAAATGACCCAGTCTTGACAGTCCTCCATGACAAAGAATTCCATAGATTCGTGACCCTTTGAGAGAAGAAATTCCTCCTCATCTTTGGCTATAACCAGCAACCCTTTACTCTGAGAGTATGCCTTCTGATACTAGATTCTCCCAAAAGGGGAAACAACTTCTTCCGCATCCACTCTGCCAAGACTCCAAAGAATCAATAAGGTCTCCTCTCATTCTTTTAAATTCCAGTGAGTTCAAGCCTAACTTCCTCAAAGTCTTCTAAAAGGAAAATCGCTTCTGTAATCAATCTGATGAAACTTCACAGAGGTTTTGGAGTAGATTTTGTAGGTCAGGTTGTGGGTGTTGACGTTGGTTAGCTCGCCGAGCTGGTTTCTTATTTCACAGACGCTGTGTTACCATGCTTGGTAAGATCCTCAGTGCAGCCTCCAATGAAGTGTCAGTATGTTTTCCTGCCTGGTTTTTAAACTCTGGGATCAGTTGAGATGGATTGCCTCACTTCCGGTTTTCCTTGGTAGTGGAATATATATGGGGTCGAGTTCAATGTATTTATTAATAGCATGCTTCATGGAGTGCCATGCTTCCAGGAATTCTTGTGCCTGTCTCTGTCTAGCCTGCCCCAGGAGCTTGGTGTTGTCCCAGTCAAAGTGGTGGTTCTCCTTGTCTGTGTAGATTGAGATGAGTGTGTATTGGTCGTGTCTTTTTGTAGCCAGTTGGTGCTCATGTTCTCTTGTTGTTAGTTTCCTTCCTGTTTGTCCCATGTGGTGTTTCTCAGTCTCTGCAGGGGATCTTGTAGATGACATTGGTCCTGCCCATGGCAGACTTCTCTAGACTGCCTCCAAAGCCGGTATACCTCGGATAAGGGGACCAAAATGGTTCTCGTTATTCTGTATTACCTGCTGAATTTAGGTGCTAGTTTTCGTGATTCATGCACAAAGACCACCAATTTGTTCATTGTTGCAGTGTTCTGCAATCTTTCCTAATTTAAATAATATTCATCTATTCTTCTTGCCAAAGTGCATAATCTAACATTTTCCAATATTACATCTGCCAAGTTTCACCCACTTGCTCAATCTCCTATGTCCATTTGTACAATGTTTCCTAAGTACTTCTTGCCTACCTACTTTTGTATCATCTGCAAAATTGACTTTCCTCATCCAAGTCATTAATATCTATTGTAAATAACTGCGAACCTAGTGCTGATCTCAATGGCACTCCACTAGTTACAGGCCGCCATCCCAAAAATGCCCTCTGTATTCCAATTCTTCTTCTTTTATTAATAAGCCAATCCTCTGTACATGATACTGTGCAAGCCCAAGATGATTGTTTATCATAGCCTTATGTGTTGTACTTTATCAAATGCGTTTTGGAAATTTAAATATGTTACATTTGCTGTTTCATCTTTACCTATCCTGCTTGTTATCAACTCAAAGAATTCTGATAAATTTGTCACACATGATTTCTTTTTAAGAGGTAGGTGTGTTGCTAGCTGACCAGCATTTATTGCCCGTACCTTGTTGCCCTCGAGAAGGTGGAAGTGAGCTAACTCTTGAAACGCTGTAGGTAGATCCACAATGCTGTCAGGAAGACCATTCTAACATTCTTACCCAGCAAAAGTGACGGAACAGTAATTTATTTCCAAATCAGGATGGTGAGTGACTTGGAGGGGAGCTTGCAGGCAGTGGTGTTTCCACGTGTCTACTGCCCTTATTCTTCTAGATGGGTGTGGTCATCTGTTTGGAAGATGCTGTCGAAGGAACTGTGGAAAAATCCTAGAGTGTATCTAGCAGACAGAACACACTGTTACTACTGACCATTGGTGGTGGAGTGAGTGGATATTTGTGGATGGAATGCCAATCACGTGGATGCCTTGTCCTGAATGGTGTCAAGCCTCTTGAGTGTTTTTGGAGCTGCAATTGTCCAGGCAAATGTGATGTATTCCATCACATTCCTAACTTATATCTTGAATTATGGACAAGCTTTAGGGAATCAGGAGATGAGTTGATCGCTGTAGTATCCCTAGCCTCTGACCTGCTTTTGTAGCCAATGTATTTATATGGTGAGTTCATTTGAGTTTCTCATCAGAGGTAACCCCCAGGGTGTTGATAATGGAGGATAAAGTGATGGTAACACTTTTGAATGTCAAGGGGTGATGGTTAGATTGTTGTTTATTGGAGATGGTCATTGCCCAGCATTTGTGCAATGCAAATATTACTTGTCACTTTTTCAGCCCAACCCTGGATATTGGCGGAAACTTGTTGCACTTGGACATGGACTGCTTCAGTACCTGAGAAGTTTTGAATAATCCAAAGATCATCGGTGAACATCTCTACTTCACTTCTGTTTTTATGATAGAGGGAATGCTATTGATGAAGCAGCTGAAGATAGTTGGGCCTGGGACACTACCCTGAGAATCTCCTGCAGAGATGTATTGAAGCTGAGATGACTGACCTCCAATAACCATAATCATCTTCCTATGTGCCAGATATGACTCCAACTAGTGGAGAGTTATTCTCATGATTCCAACTGATTCCAGGTTTAGTATGGCGCCACATTGACTTTATTTCATATTTATTTATAAATTCTCTGCTATTGTATCCTTCATAAAAGACTCTAACATTTTCCCAATAACAGGTGTTAAGCTAACCACCCTCTTTTACTGGTTTCTCGTCTTCCTCTCTTTTGGAATAGATGTGTTACATTTGCAGTTTTTCACTCCTCTGGGACTCTTTCAGAATCTAAGGATTCTTGGAAGATTACACCAGTGCATTCGCTATCTCTGCTGCTATTTCCTTTAACTTTCTAGAATGCAAACCATCCAGTCCAAGGGACCTAGTGATCTTTAACCCTGGTAGTTTCCCAAGTACATTTTTCTCCACTGTTAGTTATTGTGTTTATTCCCTTCCTCCCCCAGTTAAGAAAGGAAGGAACTGAAGAATGGACTTAGGAGGGCTAGAAGGGGATATGAATAAGCCTTGGCGTGTAAGATTAAGGAAAACCCCAAAGCATTCTGTACTGATGTGAGAAACAAGAGGATGGCCACTGTGAGGGTAGGGCCAATCAGGGATAGTGTAGGAAATTTGTGCGTGGAGTTGGAGGAAGTAGGGTAAGTCCTTAATGAATAAAAACAAAGTTGCTAGAAAAGCTCAGCAGGTCTGGCAGCATCTGTGGAGGGGAAAACAGAGTTAACCTTTCAGGTCTGGTGACCCTTCCTCGGAACAGATGGTGGCTGGGAAAACATCAGTTTATATGCAGAAAATAGTGAGGTGGGTGGGGTAAGGAGTAAACGATAGGATAGAGCCCAAAGAGACAGAAAGACGGTTGGACAGACAAAGGAGTTGCTAATGATCAGGCTGGGAGGGTGAATAGTTGTTAATGGAGACTGTTAGTGACTAACAACGGGGGTTTGGGGAGGCGGTGTAGGGGAAGGCTATGTGGTAATAAGGCCTGGTGTGTGGGTTGGGAGGCTGGGACATGGGGGAGTTTAGGCCCTAAAATTATTGAACTCAATATTGAGTCCGGAAGGCTGCAGGGCCCCCAAGCGGAAAATGAAGTGTGGTTTCTCCAGCTTGCGCTAGGTTTCACTGGAACACTGTAGCAAGCTGGAGACAGAGATATTGGCCAGGGAGCAAGGTGGTATATTGGAGTGGCAGGCAACATGTAGTTCAGAGTCTTTTTTGCGAGCAGAATGTAGATGTTCTGTGAAGCGGTCATTTCCCCAGTGTAGAGGAGACCACATTGTGAGCAGCGAATGCAGTAGACTAGATTCTTGGAAGTGAAGGTGAAGTGTTGCTTCAACTGGAAGGTATGTTTGGGCCCTTGGATACTGGGGTGGGAGGAGGTAAATGGGCAGGTGTTGCACCTTCACCGGTTACAGGGGAAGGTGCTGTAGAGCTGTGGGTGTCGTGGAGAATCACTAGGAGACATAGAGAGTTCTTCAAGAAGGTAAACCTTTATTTGCAAGCAAAGGCTGTGACAATCAGAAAGTGGTTTCCCGATTGCCCCCGACCCTCGGGGTTTGTCATGTTTTATACCTTTTCAGTTGCCATTCTCCTCTAAGGTTATCAGCATGGCCAGTTGTGTCAACTAGGGTTATCTCTACAAACATGCAATAAACCAATTGTGTTAGTTTGCATTATCTCTCTAAAGCTGTTCGTCTTCTGTATCATGTCTGCCACAATGGTCTTCTACTCTGCCCTTAGCCTATTACATCATTGTGGCCTTCAACATTCACATGATTTAACTACATTATGCCACCATTGTTTGAACAACTGAGATTACATGGCTAACAGTTGACAATACACAGCTACTTGACCTAATTGTTGACATTTACTGGCCTGTATCTGGCCTGATGTTTGATCTATGCTAACATAACACTTAGCTGTTGCTGAGCTTTGGACTATGCTAACATGCTGGTATATCACTTTATTTTTCATATGTCCCTGCTGGCATGCTAGCAATTGCTGGCCTATTGACATATTTGACGTTCTGGTATGTTACTTTATTTTCCATATGGGGAGGTGTTGGAGGTGAAGGAAGTATGGACTAGGGTGTCCTGGAGGGAACAGTCCCTGTGAAAGGTGGACGATGCCGGAGGGGAATATGTGTCTGGTGGTGGCATCTTGCTGGAGGTGGCGGAAATGGCATCTGATGATCTTCTGGATGTGGATGCTGGTGGGATGGTAGGTGAGGATAAGGGGACCCTATCACTGTTGTGGGAGGGCAGAGAACGGATGAGGGTAGAAGTGCGGGAGATAGGTCAGATCTGATTGAGGGCCCTGTCAACAACGGAGATGGGGAATGCTTGGTTGAAGAAGAATGTGGATATTTCGGAGGCTCCCTTGTTGAATTTGTCCTTAATGAATACTTTGATTTAGTATTCACCAGTGAGAGAGACACCATGATGTTTGTGATGACAGCGTGAAACCGGCTGTTATGCTTGAACATGTTGATGTTAGGAAGGAGGATGTGCTATAAATATTGAAAAATATGTGGATAGATATGTCGCCTGCACCAGATGGGATATACCCAATGTTTCTACAGCGAGGGAAGAGATTGCTGCGCCTTTCGCAATGATCTTTGTGTCCTCACTGTCCACTGAAGTAGTACCAGATGATTGGAGGGTGGCAAATGTTAATCCCTTGTTCAAGAAAGGGAATAAGGATAATCCTGAGAATTACAGACCAGTCAGTATTACTTCTGTGGGGGATAAGTTGTTGAAGAGATCTGTTCTGGGACCTCTTCTCTTTGTGATCTTTATAAATGACTTGGATGAGGAAGTGGAAGGGTGGGTTAGTAAGCTTGCCGATGACGCAAAGGTTGGTGGAGTTGTGCATAGTGTGAAGGCCTGTTGTAGGTTGCAATGGGACATTGACAGCATGCAGACCTGGGCAAAGAAGTAGCAGATGGAATTCAACCCGGAAAAGAGTGAAGTGATTCATTTTGGAAGGTCGAATTTGAATGCAGAATACAGGGTTAATGGCAGGATTCTTGGTAGTGTGAGGAGCAGAAGGATCTTGGTCCATAGATCCCTCAAAGTTGCAACCTAAATTAATAGGGTTGTTAAGAAGGCGTATGGTGTGTTGGCTTTCATTGGGAGGGGAATTGAATTTAAAAGCCGCAAGGCTATGCTGCAGCTCTATAAGACCCTGGTTAGACCACTCTTAGAATATTGTGTTCAGTTCTGGTCACCTCATTATTGGAAGGATGTGGAACCTTTAGAGAGGGTGCAGAGGAGATGCACCAGGATTCTGCTTGGATTGGAAGGCAGGTTTTATGAGGAAAGGTTGAGGGAGCTAGGGCTTTTCCATTGGAGCGAAGAAGGATGAGAGGTGACTTGATAGAGGTGTACAAGATGATGAGAGACAAAGATAGAGTGGATGGCCAGAGACTTTTTCCCAGGGTGGAAATAACTATTACGAGGGGGCATAATTTTAAGGTGATTGGAGGAAGGTATAGTGGAGATGTCAGAGGTAGGTTCTTCACACAGAGCGTGGTGGGTGCATGGAATGCGTTCTCAGCAGTGGCCGTGGAATCAGATACATTAGGGACATTTAAGTGACTCTTGGATAGGCACATGGATGATAGTAGAATGTCGGGTATGCAAGACAGTTTGATCTTAGAGTAGGATAATAAGTTGACACAAAATCATGGGCCGAAGGGCCTGTTCTGTTCTATGTTCTATGAAACACAGAAACTAGCATCAGGAGTCGTCCATTCAGCTCATTGAGCCTGATTCACCATTCAGAATGATCATGACTGATAGTGTATCCCAATGTTATATTTCAACTTGCCCCCCCCCACATTTTGCTGCCTTTAAATCTAAAAAAAATCTTTCTTGAACATATTTTGCAACATGGGGCCTCCACAAGTTCTGTGGCGGGGAATTCCACTGGCCCATTTCCCTTTGTAAAGAAATTTTTCCTGATCTTAGCTCTAAGTGGTCTACCTACATCCTGATAACAAAGTGTGAGGCTGGATGAACACAGCAGGCCAAGCAGCATCTCAGGAGCACAAAAGCTGACATTTCGGGCCTAGACCCTTCATCTATCTTGGATTCTCCAGCATCTGCAGTTCCCATTATTTCTGATACAATTTTAACCTCACTGCGAAGCTGATGAAGGGTCTAGGCCCGAAACATCAGCTTCTGTGCTCCTGAGATGCTGCTTGGCCTGCTGTGTTCATCCAGCTTCACACTTTGTTATCTTGGATTCTCCAGCATCCGCAGTTCCCATTATTTCTTTACCTACATCCTGAGACTGCTTCTCTAGTTCTAGATTCTCCAACTAACCTTTCTACATTTAAACTGTCCAACCCTGTTAGAAGCTTAGACATTTCAATCAGATCCCCTCTCATCTTTCTAAACGCCAATGAATACAGACCCAGGTAAACCAATCTCTATTATCCTCTACTTGTGTTGTAAATCATTTATTTTGCTCTGAATATTACATGCACTTAAGTAAAGAACCGTTAATTTTGCCTTGCTATATTTTGTTCCCTTTGGCATTGTTTGCTGCTATTTTTATGCTTGTACACTCTGTTTCTTCCTGTCCCAATCTGAGTATCATTATAAAACTAGTTGTCCTTTTGTTTCAAAATCCTACGTAACTCCCTCCTGAACCCATCCCTTCTAATTAGTTTAAATTCTTCTCTACTGCCCAGTTATTTGAAACATCAGGATATGGTTCAAGTGAAGCCTGTCCCACAGAAACAGCTTTCAGACTAGTGCCAGTGGCCCACAAACTGAAACTCATTCAACTCCACCCAATCTTTAAGCCATGTATTTAATTCTTCCAACTTACTTACCCAATTCCAGCTAACCTACCGCCCAAGTAGCAATTCTGAGATTACTACCTTGGAGGTTCCACATTTTCTTTTAGCCCCTGACTCTTTCAGCGGAACCTCTTTTCTAGTTCTATCAATATCATTGTTATTAACATGGACGGTGACAACTCCTCTCTCACTCTGTTCTATTACAGTGGCAAGGAGATGTCTTTAACTCTGACACCAGGCAGGCAACACAGCCTTTGGGACTCACAATCACACTGCAGAGAACAGTTTCTCACTGTCTAATTTTCCCTCTCCCCTCTTGCTGCTATGTTCCTATTTCCTCTGCCACTTGAAAGGCCCCCAGTGCCATGTTGAGTTGACTCCTTCTCCTTGCAGTCCCCATTCTCATCCATAAAGGGCTCACTACCACTTTCTTGAGTGTAACCAGGAATGGACAGTTAATGCTTAGCCAGCCGGTGTTGTCCACATCCAATGAAGTAAAATATATTAAGATGAAATCTTCTTTGTAAACACAGTCTGTGACGGTGTAGTTATGGGTTCTGGCCAACAGGTAGCACTCTGGAGCAACTTTCTGACATGTCCCTCCTAACATTCGTGCCACCTGCGCTCAAAACAACTTCTCAAATACTTTATTAGTTTCAAAGCATTGTTGAGCTACAAAATAATTTAGAAAGGAAATTTCAATTGAATTTTCAGTTTCAAAATCAAGTCTGTGCATCTTTTTTCAACATCAAAACAAAATATTTTTGCTGCAGTTAAAAATTTCTCCTTTCCTCAAACATTATCCATTAATATATTTTAGTATATACTAAACATTCTCTAAATAAAATTTTTGCTTCAGCCAGACAAATTCTGAAGAACACAGCCCAAAGTATTTGACAAGAAAACCAGAGGGAAAAACTACTTGACTTCATGATCTCCAAATTATCTGTTGCAGATATTTGAGTCTTTTTCATTTATGGGATATGGGTGTCATTAGCTGGGTCAGAATTTATTTCCTCTCCCTAGTTGCTCTTGAGAAGGTGATGGTGAGCTGCCTTCATGACCTATTGCCATGCATTTGTTGTAGATGCGCTCATAATGCCATTAGGTAGGGAATTCCAAGATTGTAACCCAGCAATACTGGAACAACACAGTATACTTCCAATTCAGAATGGCAAGTGACTTGGAGGGTAACAAAATTGGCGGTGTTCCTATGAATCCGCTATGCTTATCCTTCTAGATGGAAATGGTCATGGATTTAGAAGCCTTAGTGAATTTCTGAAATGTATCTTGTAGATGGGCTATTGCTACAGAGTTGGTGGTGGAGGGAGTGAATGCTCATGGATGTGGTTTCAACCAAGTGGGCTGCTTTGTCAGGGATGCCTCACTTCTTTATCTTTGTTAGCTTTGCTCTCATCCAGTAAAGTGTGGGAGTGTTCCATCAAATCCCTGAGTTGTAGATGACGGACAGGCTTTGGGGAGTCAAGTGGGAGTTACTCAATGCAGGTTCCCTAGCCTCTGACCAGTTCTTGTAGACGTAGTACTGATATAGCTAGTCCAGTTGAGTTTCTGATCACTGGTAACATGTAGGGTGTTGATAGTGGAGGATTTAATGATGATAATACCATTGAATTTCAAGTGGCAATGGTTAGTGTCTTCTTTGTCGGCAATGAGCATTGCCTGGCACTTGTATGGCACAAAGTTTACTTGCCACTTTTCCACCCAAACTAGATATTGTCCACGTCTTGTTGCATCTGGATACGAACAGCTTTTGTATCTGATATATTGAACATTGTGCAATCGTTAGTGAACATCACAATATTTCACTTAAGGATAGATGGAAGGTCATTAATGAAGCAGCTAAGATGGTTTGGCCGAGAATCCTATCCTTAGAAAAGTTTGCACAAATGTCTTGGAGCCCAAATGACTGACCTCCGTCAGCCATAACCATACCATGTTAGGTATCAACCAGTGGACAGCTTTTCCCCTGATTTCCATTGTCTTTGGCTTTGCTTGTGCTCATTGAATGCCTTCCACTTGACAAGCTTGGTGGGAGTGAACACTGCACAATGTTTATGGAGACAAAGTCCAGTCTTCAGACTGAAAGCAACCTCTATCAATTTGTGACAATACCACAAACCTAAGTGGCTCTTTCCAGAAATCCACTCACCAATATTCAGTTAGGATCCACCAAACTTCTCAGACCATTCAGGAGAGATGTTAGGAAGCACTTCTGTACACAAAGGGTGGTAGATGTTTGGAGCTTTCTTCCACAAATGACAGTGGTTCCTGGATCATTTGCTAATTTTAAATCTGAGCTTTAACGATATGGTTCAAAGGCAGGTCTATGGAGTTAGGCCACAGATCAGCCATGATCTCACTGAATGTGGAACGGGCATGAGGGGCTGAATGACCCTGCTCCTATGTACCCACGCCTGAAATGAAGGGGAAAAGTTAATTAAACATTAAATGAGCCAAAGAATGAAGAAGAACTGAGAGCACGGAGCATGAGGTGGTGCTGATAGAGAGAGAGAAGTTGAGCGCGTGTATGGAAATGCATGGCATTGAGCGTGCATCTCTGGGTGCAGCGAACCAGCTGTCTGAGGAGCATAGAACATTATGGAGATATCTTTGACCCTGCGTGGATTCAAAACGTAAGATGTTGAAACTTCAATTCGAATCTATGTGGGGTGAATCTGAGTAGGAGCAAATTACTGAAAAGCTGGAATCTGTACTGAAAACAAAAAGTGCTGGAAATCACAGCAGGTCAGGCAGCATCCATAGAGAACGAGCTAATATTTTGAGAGGTACAGATAGAGTTGATGGTAGTTGTCCTTTCCCTAAAATGGGGAATTTCAAGATTAGGGAGCATATTTTAAGGTGAGAGGAGAGAGATTTAAAAAAGACATAAGAGGCAAATTTTTAACATAGAGGGTGGTTCGTATGTGGAATGAAATTCCTAATGAAGTGGTGGATGTGGGTCCAATTAAAATGTTTAAAAGTCATTTGCATGGATATATGAACAGGAAAGGTTGGGCCAAGAGCAGGCAGGTGGGACTACTTTGGTTTGGGATTATGTTTGGCATGGAGTGGTTGGATCCAGGGGTCTGTTTCAGTGCCATATGACTATGAGTCTAGACAACTCTTCATCGGAGCTGACGTGAAGTTCAGAGGAGGTAGTATTTACACAGTGGGGTGCGGGGTGGGGGGCGATGGGGTGGGGTGGGGTGGAGTGTGGGGGGTGAAAGTGTACTATCAACAGCCTCTCTCCTGCAGAACTCCACCCTCCCCCAAGCCAACTGTTGCATAAATGCTGCTCTCTCCACACTTCACATGAGCACTGGGGTGAATTTCAGCCAGAGGCAGTCACTAAGGAATGAGATATGGCTGTGGAAGCGAGTTTTGGCAAATATCTTGTCAAACACACAGCACATCAGCAGACGTAATGACGGTGAAAAAGAAAAAAGATTAAAATAAAAATTCTGCCAGAGAGAGAGAGGAGCAGAATATCTTCAAGGTGGACTTACCTTAAAGAGATGTGGCACTGAATTAAACACTAAAACAAAGCAAAGAACTGCGGATGCTGTAAATCTGAAACAAACAGAAACAAAATGTGCTGGATAAAGTCAGCAGTTTCGCAGCACCTGTGGAGAGAAAACACAGTTGGAATGTTGTGAGCCTGTGTGACCTTTCCTCAAAACTGTTTCTGAAATATTATGTTCAAATTAGATAAGTAAATACACTTTTCATGAAGTAAAAAATAAATCCTGAGTTTGAGCCACCATCTCATTGCAGGGTGGGGGTTGAGGAGACAGGTTGCCTCTTGGAACCCAACTAAAACTGCTTTATGTGTGGGTAATGAATTGCATAGATCGGAATTTGTTGATGCAATGCTTCATTTAAAACAGTGATATTTTATTTCTTTAAAGGTTATTTTTCAGAAACTTTTTTCAAAAAAATCAGTTAATTAATTTGGATTTAAGTGTTAAGGTTATTTTATGATATATTTCAGGTATCCGGGAAGCATATCCCACAGAACAATTACATGAGGTGTTACTGAAGATGGAGTGTGTACTTCTGAGTGTTTCTGCTCAGTACCTTGTTTTGATTTAATGCAATGGCTGTTCAGTAATTTGAGATAATTACCTCCAAAGTAGCATTGGTCTTCTATGTTTTCATGGGTCATTGCAAATCTTTAAGGATGCAACCCAATGAGTAACAGAAATGAGATTATGATCTATGATGGCATACTTCATTGTTCTAGTGCAGAAATTCTAGAACTGGTTACAAGAGATTATAGAATATGTCCAGCAAAGCTTGGACTAATAAGTAGCAAGTAATTTTTATGTTGCACAAATCTTAATGAGTGACTGTCTCCAATCTACTTTTCTAGACAACCTGTTTAGAGATATTATTACGCACCTCTGGAGCAGATGGGACTTCAGCCCAGGCCTCTCAATTCAGTGGTAGAGTCACTATGACTGCGCCACAAGATCCCTATGACGATCTCCAACAAGCAAGAAACAAATCGCTTGCAGCAGTCATTCTAACACACTACCCACCATCAATATCACCATTAACTGGGCTGCGGTTAGATATTCTCTAGTGAATGAACTGTCCAACTCCCCAAAGCATTTTGTAATCTGCAAGTTTAAACCAGGACTGTAATGTAATACATTCTACTTATCTGGATGAGTGCAGTACTGTTCTGTCATGTGGTTTTATACCCAGCCCACAAATTTAAGTTCAAGACACACAGCTCAAGGAGAAGGCAAGGTTAAGAACTATCTTTGGGCTAAGACTTCTTTAGAACACTCTTCATTACTTGTTAAAATTAGTACTACCATGCATACTAATCAGAGATATACCAGGCTCTAATATTACTGCTACATTATTGAAAGCCTGCCCCATAACTTTATCATATGATTCAAGTTGGTCTGTACCACATGCTTCTCTGCGTGTATTTCTATCTTCCTATTTTAGCTATTCCCATTAACTGCAACCATACTTTACTATTTATGTTCAATATGGAGAAGCTCAGTGCCCTGGTATCACTTTAGCTTGTTTTAGGGTCCTAAAGCCTTTTCGTTATTGAAAATCCAAAAAAAACTGTGTATGCCGTAAATCAGAAACAAAAACAGAGTTCTGTTTTTGTTTTTGGCAGTTACAATAAAGACTGTCTAAGACAAAGCAGCCCTTTGATCAACACCCTATTCCCTATATCAAACATTAATTCCTTCCATAAGCAGCACTACATTTGCAATATCTACCATTTGCTAGCAATAACCTGCTCTAAGTCACAAGGTGTTCCTTGCAGCAACTGTCACATCAAGTCCAAGAGGAGAAGGCCCCTGGGAACACTACTAACTGTAAGCCTCCTTCTAAGATGTTTATCATTCTGTCTTGAGAATATATTACCACTTCCTCATCATTTATTGAGTCAAAATCCAGAAAATCCCTAACTAGCAATACTGAGGGAGTACTTCTACCACACAGTCTGCAACACAACTAACAAACAGATTATCAGCTCATTTTCAAGGGTAATTAGAAGTAGAAATACATTTTAGCTTTGCCACAAATCTCCGTATGTCACAATCAAAAGACAAAACTAGTCAAACTCCAGTCAAAGACATTTGGAGGCAGAAAATGGAATTTAAGGCTTCACATAATGAGATGAATTGTTTAGCTCCTGATAATGAATTGATTGCATGCTTAGAAATTTTACATATCACAAGACCAGGTGAGCTAAAATTATCCAGTAAACGTATTGATATTTTCACCTCAGTAGCAAATCAGATGATGACAAAGCAGAAGAAAAAGATGTCTTTTTCTGATTTATTTATCAACTACCTTTATCGCCTTATTTCATGACTCACAGAATTGTAGAATAAAATTAAAATTCATGATACTGTCATGTTAGGTTATGAAGATTTCACTACATTCACAATTGCATTTAATAATTGCAAAATATCTGATGTTTTTATGGCAGATTCTGGCAGAGATAGGCATTGACTTTGTGAATATAATTAACATAATGACGTTACAATTCTACTGCAAGATATTCTGATTTTAAGCAGATAGCTCATATATAGCCTTGCTATTTTCCTCAGACAATGATTTAAATTGAATGCTTCCACATACAGTTTGTGTTCTTGTGGAAAAAATACAGTTAGAATTGAAATTTGTAAATTCCCAATGCATTACTTTGGAACTCAATCTTCAAAATAGAATTTTTCCTTATCCAATTGCAATTTACCTAATCTTCCCTTAAAACATACTAGTTGAAACTCAGTTCCTATTATCTCTAGTTGACAATTGGATCATTTTTGCAGTCTCTTTAATTAGATTAGGTAATAATCAATGCATTAATTTTCTATTGTTTCTTTCTTTTTTATGACCCTTAAACAAAACCTGCTTTCTCAGTCAGAAGTTTGTAAATCTCTGGCCTCCAACGCCATTATTTTTCAATTTACGAGGCAATAGATTTAGAATTGCTATTGATTTTAATTAGGTGGACTAATTATACTGACCTATGAGCTGCCTTGGTTGCAGGGTAATGTCATACAAAAGTCCTAGAAAATTATTCCAGCGTATAAGTTATGGTATAAGTCCATTGCAAAATTTCCTGAAATTTCTGCATTGGGATAATGAGGAATGACATCACAGACTATAATTTTACTTGCCGTTAGTTACAAAGCTTAAGATTATCAATGATCCATGAAAATACAGAATACCAGCGCTTCTTTAGATATAATGATCCCAAATTACTGAACAGCCATTGCCTTACATCTGTTGCCTATAACAAACCGTACAGGAATCGGAAATAACTTTAACATTTAAATCAAAATTAATTAACTGATTTTTAAAAATTCTGGAATATAACCTTTTTAAAAAATCAAATTATATTGTTTTAAATGAAGCATCGTATCAACAAATTCTGAACTGTGCTATGTATTACCTGCACTTCAAGCAGTTTTAGTTGGGTTCCAGAAGACAACCTCCCCTAACTTGCTATAAAATGGTGTCTCAGACTCAAGATTTATTTTTTCTTTATGGAAAGTATTTATTTATCTAGTTTAAATGCAATATTTCAGAAGACATCACTGTGTGTTACTGGTGGATGGAACCAGACAGGATTTTCAGAGTTCAAAAGTCAATCATTCATTTAGAATCAGGATACATATCTGGACACTGTATTCCTGGGGGAATAAAAATAATTAAAATAAGCCAACTGTTTACAGAAGGCAATAATAACAGAAAAAAGATATGATACCTTTGACAGGAAATGTACATTTTGATAAAGTCTGAAATATGGTGATGGGGTGTGGGTAGGTTTTCTGCTGTCTAGTGCGGCATAGGCAACAGTAAGAAAGTTATGGAACTATGGCACAAAAGAAAATTTCAGAATCTCGATGTTGAGGAAAATTATTTGTGATCTTCCCCAATCCTTCAGTGGCGACTTCAGATCACTAATTAGCTACCACCAACTTATTTTCATGCATTTGCCTGTCATTAATAGCCTACCTGGCCTTATTTCTGTGCCACTTCCAATTCTCCACACCCTCTCTGATAAATTAGGTGCCGTAAGCTCCCAATATGTAAACCAGAGTGGGTAGCTGCAGTTACAGCACTCCAAATGCTTGTCCTGGCCATCATCCAAATGAGTATGCAGCCCACTGTCCCTGCATGTTCTATGGAGTCCATCTCTCCAGACATTTCAACCATGCAAGTTAGCATCGGCAAACACATATTCTCACCTCATCATTGTACCTGCTCTCAGACCAGCTCTAACACCACTTTAGCCTTTTGACTCTTTGCACACACAATTTTCACACTTCTGCCAGGTCAAGCTGCACACAGGAACACATACACATCTCAGGCATTTTCGCAAGATGCATTTCTTGGCTCTTAGCTTACTGTCTTATTGTTCACTCACTTTGCTCTTCCTTGTATACTTCATATTGCCTTCATTGCTTTCCAGAGTGGCAGAAAAGGAGTGATCCCTATGGAATGTTGACAGTTGAGGAGGGCAGAAGTTGCCTTGGTAGTGATATCCTGCTGGAAGTGGTGAACATGGCAGAAGATGATCTTTTGAATGCGGAGACTGTTGGGGTGGTAAATGAGGACAAAGGAGAAACCCAATGTTGTCCTGACAGGGAGGGTAATGGGTGAAGGCAGAAGTTTCGGAGATGGGTCAGACATAGTTGAGGGCCTTGTCAACCATGATGGAAGCACGTGGAATCATCGAAACCCTACAATGTGGAAGCTGGCCCATCAAATCCACACTGACCCTCCAAAGCATCCCAACCAGACCCACCCCCTACACAGTCGCTGTAACCCTGCATCCCCCTTGGATAATCCAACTGGCATGCAAATCCCTGAACACCTGGGGCAAAATACCATGGCCAATCCACCTAACCTGCATATGTTTGCACTGCAGACATTGGACATGTCTGAGGCAACCTGATGGAATGTGGCATCGTCAGGATAGATGTGATTGAGACAGAGAAACTGGGAAAGTAGAATGGAATCCTTGAAGATATTTTATAAAAGTGCAAAGTTATTCACAACATGTCACCCGTGTCACCTACATGTCCTCAATAAGTATACTTCTGTTTTCTTCAGTACCTTCTATTTTTATTACCAGATCTGAGTGTTGTGCAATGAAGTCTCTCATGATAGCCAGCATGTTGAGAGGAATTCTAGGAATCTCCTTTCGACCCTTCCATTACCAGTAACCTTTCAATAACCCTGAGTGTGGCAGAATGCGGAATTGCATGTGCATCCATAAGACAAAGTTGATTCTGTGAGACGTAGCATTTTCTGCAGATTTCCTCAGCAGACCACCACATCATGAGGAGATTGGACTCATGATTTACCTTATGTACATATTGTCAGCCTTGAATGGCAGTTCATTCTGTTGAAAAGCTGATACATAACATGAACAGTTCCCGCCAGAGATATGTTGAATCATCACTTTCTCCATACTCTGACTCACAATGTGGGTGTAAGTGTGGAATGATGTGTGCGAGCCAGGCCCTAGCGCAATCTGTGCGCAGTGTGCTTAACCTCAGTGTTGTTCAAATCAAAGTGCAACATCTTGGCTGTGTACATCAAAACAATAGTTGAACGATCCAGGTTGACTGAAGCTACTGGCAGTCAATGAGTCAGTGTCTTGTGAGAGATCAGCAATGCTTGACGATTATAAATTATTTGAACCTTCAGATATTCAAAAAGGCTGCTCATGTCTCACTTGGGTGTGACTCAACCAGGTGTGACAGTGAAAATGATATTCAGGCAGACAGTTTGAGATGGCAAGTAAAACAGGTTTATAAAGGTTTAAGATTATTTATAATAATATGTTGCCTGTGCCACCTCCTCCTTTCCCTCCCACTATATCTAAGTGTAATTCTGATGCTGCAGCCTGGGTTGTAGAAGCCTGCCCTGTAGTCGAAGACTTGACTGAGAAAGGGGGAGTGGAGTGTAGTCCCTTGTGGTGTTTGGTCCTGGAGGGCACAAGCTTGCTGAGACCATCCTGCCCAGATGCAGGATCACCCTCCTTGTTTTGGACTTCTGCCGACTTCAGCATTGCAGACCAGGGAGAGTGAGGGGCCAGCACCTCCAGTGTGGCCCGAGAAGAAGCTTCTGGGGGTCCTTTGTATGGCTTCTCTTTCCTGTGGGTGTCAGCTGGCACCAGCCTATCTACCTGAGAAGAAGAAGCACCTTCAGTGAGTTTAAGGTCCTTGTATCCCTCTCAACTTGCCATTGATGCTGAGTATCTATGGCTAAAATGATGGAGTTCAGGTCTTTGTGCACATCCATCAGACACTGTGTGTGCTAGGCTTGGATTTCCCTGGTGGTTGAGCATGATGTGCATGGATGGAAGACTGTCCAGTGGTGGTGCATGATCAAGTAAAATGGCAAGGAGGCCCTGGGGGCTGAGTAGGAAGCACAGAATGAAGGAAGGGTTTATGATTTGTAAGGAAGAGGTGGGTGAGAGTTGTTGATTGAGCATGATGCATACATATTGAGGATTTCAGCCCATGAACCTTGGTGAGGAGCCTGTGGAGAGACAAAGTTGGAGTGAGTGGTGACTGTGTGATTATGAGGTGGGAAAATTAAAACGTTTCACTTGCCATTGCAGAGTCCAAAAGATCATTTGTCTTATTCATGGCACTGATGAGTGTTCTTTTTAACTGATAAGACTTCTCTGATCCAGGCCACTATTTCTGCCCAGGCTGACTATGTTATGTAGTGTGGCTTCAGTTGGTGGTCAGCAGGTAAAAACAGGAACCTCTCTAAACCAACTTGCCTATTGCCTCCAGGTGTCTGTCATGAAATAGAAGCAAGCTTACCATTCAGAGTGATATTCTCAGTAATGATGCTGGAAACCACTGTGTGAGAGATAATTTGTGTCTTGCAGCATCTGTAATAGTCTGTACAGTTAAGGCACTAGTAATATGAATGCTGGAAAGTTCAGGCAGTGGTAAGCACTTCCACCTCTTCAGTCACATGATTTCTCAAACTGGGCACTGAGGAGCTCTGTTGTATGACTAATAGGATGAAGAGTGGAAGTTCGCTCCAAGACATGACAGTCCAAGTACCGTAACTTTCACTCATCAAAGCACTTTAACTGAAAATGGAAAAATTCGACCCGGTTAACAGCAAAGTTGGATATAAGCTTTACCACAATTCACGATCAATTAAAATTGGGAAATTACAATAGGCAATTGTATGTTTCAAATACCCAATTTATTGGTACCAAATTGTCTGCCATGGTATTATCATGATTAACTGAAATAATTTAATGATGTGGTAAAGCAGCAGTCCACAAAGTTTTAATAAAACTGCATAAGATATTCAAATAAGATTAAACGTCTCACTTATCAGCCTTAAGTGCACTTTTCACTAAAACTGTATTTTCAGCAACTTAAGGCAGTTCCCCAGCTGAAAGTAGATACAAGGAATAACACTAATCAAATGATGAATATAGCTAAACATAGCTATCTGATACAAATAATATTCAATTGAATATTGGTTAATATCTATAGTTTTTTATATAAAAATAAGGTTCTTCATGCACAAGTCAAAACATAGACTGTGTATGAGTCTACACTTGCATGAAATTTTTGAGATTTCATTGTATGAATGCTGGAAAGTGAGATTTCATTCAAAAGCATAACAAGATAGGAGAATTGATATGAGAGACTAATTACGAGAGAAATACAGATAGCAGTTCCCTTATCAATTGAAATAGGTGAAAATCCTTTAAAGAGAAATGCTCAAAAACAAGTAGTTATAAAAATTGAGATTTGAATTGGTCTGATGCAGGGCATGTAACATAATTTCTAACAATATCGTTCCCCATGATATTTCATCCACAAGAGGTCCATTTTCTTTTGGGGGTAGCTTCATTTTTTTTTATCGATTAAAGTTAAATATTGCAACAGGCTGAAAATAGCAAATCAATAATGAGTTATGAGCTTACGTGAATGTAGATCAAGGGAACATCTCCTGGGGCAGGGGATGACAAGAAAAATAGATTGCTTTTCACTGCATCATTTTTTTTAGAGGAGATAGGAAAAGAATGGTTATATTAAAAATGAAACTGCTGGAATTGCGCAGCAGGTCAGGCCTCTTGCAAAAATCAAAGGAGAGGGAGTTAACATTTCAGGTTGAATACCTTCCATCGGAACTGTAAAAGGTTAGCATTCCTCAAATCAGGCGACAACAGTTGTAAAGGTAAAGGTGCCAATTCACAAAGGGCTACTCTTTCATTAGCGAGACACAGCTGGTGGTGGCTTAATCTGAGGGTCACCACGACTTAGGCAAGGTATCTGGTTGAGAAGGCAAGACATTGCTGCAGACTTTAACTGCTGCAGGAATTGAACCCACACAGTTGGCATAATTCTGCCTTACAAACCAGCCATCCAACCAACAGAGTTTACTGGCCAGTAATGGGGACAATAACATACTTTCTTAAAATTCATTAACTGATGGGACACGGACATTGCTGACTGGACTAGTATTTATTGTCGTTCTAGTTACTCTTGAGAAGGTGTTGGTTAGCTGCCTTCTTGTACTCTTGCAGTCCATGTCCTGTAACTTGACCATTTGGGAGGGGATTCCAGTATATTGACTGACTCACCAATAGTGAAGGAATGGTGATACAATTCCATGTCAGAATGGGGAGTGGTTTTGAGGGAAGTTTGCAGATGGTGGTGCAATAAAAGCAAATACTGCAGATGTAGAAATCTGAAACAAACACATAAATGCGAGAGAAACTCGAAGTCTGGCAGCATCTGTGGAGAGAGAAAAAGCGATAATGTTTCAAGTCCATTATCACTTCTTCGGAACTAAACGTCTTCTTGGACTCAAAATGTTCACTCTATTCCACCCTCCACAGATGCTGCTAGACCTGCTGAGTTTCTCCAGCATATTGTGTTTGTAACATGTACTTGTGGACTGGGCTCATGAGGTTAAAAGGCCTAGAATTTCTCACCAAACACTTTTCTGTATTCTTTTTCTCTCTCTGCTCAACATTTGATCATTTTGCTCTCCTGGTTCATTGCAGTTTAATCATATCCTCAACCATGACAACAAAATACATCAGGTAGAAACCCCTTTGTTACCTACTTGACAATAAAAAGCAGTGATACATTAGGTAGGGAATCTGTACAGGATTTAGACATCCCCTCCCAGTTGTAGTCCACTGCAGACTGATAACTAACTTGCTTCTCACTTTTCTTTTTAAAAGACGAGGGGATAACCTGACCTACAGTTGGTTGGTTATACAGAACATGAGTATATCTGTTAAAGATATTTTGTCAAAATGTTTTGTCATGCATTCAGCAGAATGTTTTGCAGGAAAAAATGTTCAAGGGAAATAAAATAACATTTATGCTGCATGAGAAAAGAGTGCTGACTAATTGATTGACTACCATGTA
This sequence comes from Stegostoma tigrinum, assembly GCF_030684315.1. Lineage (NCBI taxonomy): Eukaryota > Metazoa > Chordata > Chondrichthyes > Orectolobiformes > Stegostomatidae > Stegostoma > Stegostoma tigrinum. The sequence continues at coordinate 49,303,036 of NC_081373.1, forward strand.
GAATGCACCCAGTACTTGAGACATATAAAATAACCAGAGAGTTAGATAGGGTGGATAGGGAAAGCCTTTTTCCTAGGATGGTGATGGCAAGCACAAGGGGGCATAGCTTTAAATTGAGGGGTGAAAGATATAGGACAGATGTCAGAGGTAGTTTCTTTACTCAGCGAGTAGTAAGGAAATGGAACACTTTGCCTGCAACGGTAGTAGATTCGCCAACTTTAAGTACATTTAAGTCATCATTGGACAAGCATATGGACGTACATGGAATAGTGTAGGTTAGACGGGCTTCAGATCGGTATGACAGGTCGGCACAACATCGAGGGCCGAAGGGCCGGTACTGTGCTGTAATGTTCTATGTTCAATGTTCTATGTTCTATACAGCTAATTTACAACCAATGCCAGGTATTTTAAAAGTTTTAAGTCAAGTAGGTTGACTGGGTATCATGGCATTGCTCTAAGAAGTGAATCAGCGAATAGCTGCCATCCATTTGTTGTGTTCAAACAGGCACAATTTGTGTACATATTCTTTTGATCTGAAAATAACAACACCCTTGTGCACTAATATATGTAACTTTCAGAACACTCAAATGAGCCACGTTGTGAGCCTGACTGTTAAATTGGTTATTGACGTAATTCAGCATTATCCAACAAATTGCAATTCTTTCATTTTCCATTTGATCCATCTATGCTACTATATTGCCTCAATAGATGACTATGCCATAAATAGTACTTATTTGGAATATGCCCACACCATGAACTCACTGAAGTCCAAGTAGTTTGACAATGCAATATCGATGCCACTAAGCATATAATAAATCTCTCTTACCATGTATTGTCTGAAACTAAAGTGTTTGTCATTGTACATGGTTTCCATTTTGGTGTGCTTTCATTCCCACATCAAATGGTAAGGGATGTTTGCTGAGTTCAAACTCCTCACCTCTCATCATCCCACCACAAACCAGTGTCCACTGAAAAGAGCAAATCCTTGAAGACATGCTTAGCTGATTTAGTGTATACATGTTGCTGGAATCCAAATGACTTGTCAATTTTTCACATGCAACATGAATATCTGCTAGTATTGCAAGGTGACAATGCCAATGTGAGCATACATATCTGTAAGCCTGACAAAAGGACTGGAATAGTTAATCTTAACAAGTGGAACCAGATGAGCAAAGTGCACAGTATGCTTAAGGTAAGGTTTCAGATTTATATACATTGGATCTGCCATCTAGGACAACCAGATTGTCTTACTTGAAGGCAAGCTGTAAAAGTGTTTACTGGACTTGTGTAAGAGCAGTGAGCTGCCCGTTGATACATAACATCCTGATGTTGATCCTAATGGTTCACTGCATCTGCAAATGTTTGGGCTGACACAGACTGCCAAATGTGATGTCCCTTTATGGCCTATCTATGACCAATTCTGCACAACATGAACTTTTGAGAGGTTATGTGAACTGCTACAATCAGTGTTGAGCAACTTCTCTATTTGCATGGTATAAGATTCCTTACATTTGTGGAGACCATACAGGACTTATGCGTTGATAGCAATACAATGCTTGTGTGCTCATTTGACATTGCCAGCCTATTCACCAGGGCATCACTCAAAGAGGTTACAGCATTTCACTACAGCAAGATGACCTAGATCTGCCACCAATGCATGAATCAGTTTTTGTTGGCCTTATGATCGCAGCAGCACATGCTGTTTGAGTTCATTTTAATTAGATCATGAATGCCGAGTACAAGCGTAGCCATGAAACCCTCACTAGGACCAGCACTTGCAAATATCTTTATGAGAAACAATTCTGCAATGGAATGACACATAAGATCATACACCTTAGATAGTAGGAACTGCCAATGCTGGAGAATCTGAGATAACAAGGTGTAAAGCTGGATGAACACAGCAGGCCAAGCAGCATCAGAGGAGCAGGAAAGTTGAACATTTCGGGTCAAGACCCTTCTTCAGAAATGGGGGAGGGGAAGGGGATTCTGAAATAAATAGGGAGACAGGGGGAGGCGGATAGAAGATGGATAAAGGAGAAGATAGGGTGAGAGGAGACAGACAGTTCTAAGAGGCGGTGTTAGACCCAGTGAAGGTGAATGTAGGTGGGGAGTTAGGGAGGAGATAGGTCAGTCTAGGGAGGATGGACAGGTCAGGGGCAGGATGAGGTTAGTGGGTAGGAGATGGGGGTGGGGCTTGAGGTGGGAGGAATGGTTAAGGAGACGGGGACAAGCTGGGCTGGTTTTGGGATATGATCGGAGAAGGGGAGATTTTGAAGCTTGTGAAGCCGACATTGATACCATTGGGCTGCAGGGTTCCCAAGTGAAATATGTGATGCTGTTCCTGCATCTTTCAGGTGGCATCATTGTGGCAATGCAAGAGGCCCAGGATGGACATGTCGTCCAAGGAGTGAGTGGGGGTGGGGGGAGGTGAAATCGTTCGCAACTGGGATGTGCAGTAGTTTGTTGCAAACTCAGTGTAGGTGTTCTGCAAAGAGGTCCCCAAGCCTCCGTTTGGTTTCTCCGATGTAGAGGAGGCCACAACGGGAACAACGGTTACAGTATATCACATTAACAGATGTGCAGGTGAACATCTGTTTGATGTGAAAAGGCTTCTTAGGGCCTGGGATGGGCTGAGAGGGGAGGTATAGGGGTAGGTGTAGCACTTGCTTCGGTTGCAGGGAAAAGTGCCGCGGCTGTTGAGGCTGGAGGGAAGTGTGGAGCGGACAGGGGAGTAACAGAGACAGTGGTCCCTCCGGAAAGCACATAAAGGTAAGTAGGGAAAAATGTCTTTTGGTGGTGGGGCCAGATTACCGATGGCGGAAATGTCAGAGGATGATGCGTTGGATTTGGAGGTTGGTGTGGGGTGGTACGTGAGGACGAGGGGGATTCTGTTTTGGTTATTATTGTGAATGGGGGTGTGAGGGATGAGTTGTCAGAAAAGCAGGAGACACGTTCGAGGGCATTTTCAATCACTGTGGAGGGTAAGTTGCGGTTCTTGACAAAAGAGGACATCTGGGATGTCCGGGAGTGGAATGCCTCATCTCGGGAGCAGATGCGGCAGAGGCAAAGGAGTTGGGAATAGGGAATGGCCTTTTTATAGGAAGGTGGGTGAGAGGAGGAATATTCTAGGTAGTTGTGGGAGTCGGTAGGCTTAAAATGGATATTGGTTTCCAGGTGGATGCTAGAAATGGAGACAGAGAGGTCCAAGAAGGAGAGAGAGGTGTCAGAGATGGTCCAGGTAAACTCAAGGTTAGGGTGGAAGGTGTTAATGAAGTGGATGAACTGTTCGAGCTCCTAGTGGGAACACGAGGCGGCGCCAAAATAATCATCAATGTAACGGAGGAAGAGATGGGGAATAGGCCCAGTGTAGCTTTGGAAGAGGGATTGTTCCATGTAACCTACAAAGAGGCAGACTTGTCTGCTCCACACTTGCCTCCAGTCCCAGCAGCCCTGGCACTTTTCCCTGCAACCGAAGCAAGTGCTACACCTGCCCCTGTACCTCCCCCCTCACTCCCATCCCAGGCCCTAAGAAGACTTTTCACATCAAACAGATGTTCAACTACTCATCTGTAAATGTGATATACTGTATCTGCTGTTCCCGTTGTGGCCTCCTCTACATCGGAGGCTTGGGGACCACTTTGCAGAAAACCTAAGCTAAGTTTGCAACAAACAACTGCACCTCCCAGTTGCAAACATTTCAACTTCCCCCGTCCATTCCGCGGATGACATGTCCATCCTGGGCCTCCTGCATTGCCACAATGACGCCACCCGAAAGATGCAGGATCAGCATCTCATATTTCGCTTAGAAACCCCGCAGCTCAAGGCATCAATGTGGACTTCACAAGCTTCAAAATCTCCCCTTCCCCCACTACATCCCAAAACCAGCCCAGCTAGTCCCGCCTCCCTCACTATTCCTCCCACCTTAAGCCCCAACCCCATCTCATACCCACTAACCTCATCCCACCTCCATGGCCTGTCCATCCTCCCCTCCCTACCTCACCGCATATATTCACCTTTACTGGCTCTAACCCCGCCTCTTTGACCTGTCTGTCTCCTCTCACCCTATCTTCTCCTTTATCCATCTTCTAACCACCTCCCCCGTCGCCCTATTTATTTCAGAATCCCCTTCCCCTCCCCCATTTCTGAAGAAGGATCACAACCCGAAATGTCAAACTTTCCTGCTCCTCTGATGCTGCTTGGCCTGCTGTGTTCATCCAGTTTCACATCATGTTATCTCAGATCATACACCTTACATATTTTGATTAGTTGTTGATGTTTGCTGCATTTGAATCTGCAACTGCACATAAGAATTTCCTTGCATTTTTTAATGATCAGATGAGCTGTTTACCTTTTATGCCTTAGTTTAAAAATCAGTCAGTAGACTCTTCAATATACAAGTTAGTGTACAAGTTGGATTCCTACAATTCCATGTGCTATAAGATTGACCTTGACAAAAACCTCATAAGTAGGCTTGATGTTCAAATAGAGCACACCGAAGTCTTCCTGCAGGACAGTTGCTACCTTGATCAGATCATTTTTGTTCAATGTTATGCAAACTCATCGAAGGCCCTAAGGTCATCAGTCCTTCCACTGAAAAGTACCCAGTCTACTTCAGATCATGCTCAGAAATATGGCATCTGATTGCAATATGAATGTTCAAGGAGGTTGCACAGAGTTATCAACTGCTGCCTAGGTATTCCCTCAACTGAAAAAGTTAGGTTCTCAAAATTTTGAGAAGTAGGTGAATATAGCTGTTTTACGCTTCTACTGTGCCTCTAGCAAGATGCTGCCTTCAAGCCAAAAAGACATTCTGCTTTTTGCATAAGTTAAGTAATATGGTATATCATTTTCAATGCTGTTGTGATGCAAGGAATGTAGGTCTAACATTCCAAGGACTGGTAGATTATGTCAAATAGCTTGTCCATTTGGCTCTTCATGACAAACAATGTATTGACTATACCCAACCAGACGCCACTTGCAAACCTCATAGCACAGTGTCCAACATTAAATGTGATGCTACAGTTTAAATGTTGGTTTGTCCTCTGGAATATGTACTTTTATGAACTGTCTTGATGACTGTTAGGCAAAAAAACCACACTCTATTTTGATCAAATTCACTGGATGGGAAATAGACTGAATCAGGTGGAACAACCAGTGTAATGCCACCCATGATGTTCTTCATTAAATATTTTTGAATGGGAAAGTCAGATGTGGCATAAACGCCCTGTGGCACTCAATTATATGCATTCTCTGGTGTGGAGGGTGCAGTTAAAGTTTTACCCACTGTCCTCAGAAAATGAGCTTCCATTGAAATGTAACAATAGAAAGTGAAACACCATTAACAAAGCAATGACTTTATCCTCATGAAGAATAGTTATTACATTCTGTTGCAAAATGCACCTTATCACTAAGAATTACATCGCTTAGTGCCTTTATTTTGTATTCACCATTGTATGATCCACAGCTCATCAATTATGAGAGAACAATTCAGAAAGGTCAGCTAAACAAATTTACAATGGCTGTGACAACCGCTAAGAGAACTTGTTCTACAATCACCAACACCACACACCTCCCCCCTCCACAACAAAGTAAAGTAGCACTGCAGTTGTCATCACAGAGACTATAAAGGTATAAAAGCAAAATGTAATCTGTGAAAGAATGCAGATGGTCTATAACTGTACTGTGTGGTATGAACATTTGAATGCTTAATACATTCATTTGAAATTTCTTTTCAACAAACTAAATTAGCAAAGATATTAGCCCATGAAAACAGAATGTTTTGATGCCTGCATTTACGTAGCAGCCCATTGTCTAAATCCTGACAGCCAGCAGGCTTGCAGCTATACCCATCTTAATTGCTGGATGGTTGTGCATTCAAAAGCTATTCTGGGGAATGATTCCTCAGCTCTCTCCATCTTCTGCTAAGAATGGTGGCACTCATGTTAATGATAATGGGATAATAATTAATTGCTCATGAGGGATTGGTTAACTCTATGCGGGACTTTACTTGAAACATCAAAACGCATGACAAGTTATTGAACTGGTATTATAGCAGAGCAACTGACTCTATGTGTGCACCTTGCATACCCGCAGCCAGGCTAACTGGTCAATGGAGTTACAATGCTGTGTACACACTGTATGGAATTCCTAAATATGAAGTCTGTTCACAGCAAGTTACCTATGAAACATCCTGCTCCTTTCCAAACAAAACTTTAACTGTTTACAACAATAAGTGAGCCTAGAGGTCGAATTTTGATTTTCCTCCCTAAGTCCAAGTTGAAATGACATTTTTGGAGGGGTTTGGGCCATGAAGCCTGGTTGGTTCTCTTGCCATTTTTTTTACAAAACTTATCTTGTTAATCACCTACCAAGTCCTGTGTTGATCCAATTTTACCAAGCATCATTCTGGAACAACTCCCCACCCAGCTGATATCCATCAAAAACACTGACATCCCTCGCACCTGTGCTATCTCTAAAAGCCCCTAATGCACTTAGATGAACACTGCCAGTCTGGAGCTGCTGGCTTCCTGACATTTACCCTGGACCTGTCAGAAATGTGAGAAACAGTCCCCTGCTTTGTGAGCAGTGACCTGGAGGCCCTGCCGGATGGGGTTGAGCCAATGTAGGATGCCCCAGTTCCCTGTTCCCCCAGGTCCAACAGTGGAAGCCACAACACCAGAACATGTCAGCCTGACCCTAAGTTGCCAACCCAGACGAAAGCATCCACAGTTGACTGGGAGATTGCACTGCAAGTAAGAAGGTCAATTTCCCTCTTCACTCTGACAGAACCGTATTTCTGTTACTGTACATTCACTCTATCTACACTACTGCACTCACTCCCATCAAGGCTCATGCTCTGCCACTCTCATGGGTGGCTATAGCATCTTACCTTCGCGTAGGAGCATAGGAATAAGAGTATATCATTGAGCCATTCAATTCAATATGACTGATCAAACACTTCAATACCCTTTACTCACCCCATCTCTATAATCCTGTACACCACTGGTAGATAGAAACCTATCCATTTCTATCTTAAATATATTCAAATATTGAATCTCCGTGGCCCTCTGTGGTAGAGAATTCCAACGGTTCACAACCTTCTGAAAAAGAATCCTAATTTTGAACCTAAATGGCATTCCTCTTATTTTAAAATTGGGCCCCATGGTTCTAGACTTCCCAACCATCTTACCAGTATCTATCCTGGTGAACCTTCATTGAATTTTCTGTATAGCAATAACACCTTCCTGAGATAAGGAGACCAAAACTGCACAGCTAATGCTGTCTAAACAAACTTTTATACAATTGAAGCATAACTTCGCTATACCTGAACTCTTACTCTCACCCTCCCCAGCATATAACATCACTAAGCAGCATGTGTTGTCCGTTAACTCAGTTGGGATATCTTCCCAACTGTGCCAACAATAATAGCTGTGACACCACTTTTATCTCCTGTAATGCCTGTCTTTTCCCATTCCAAGAGGAAAAAAATGCCCAGAATATACAGAAAGAGTCAAGACTGGTGGTGGGTTGCCAATGATTCAACTCATCAGCCCTTATGTTGAGAGCATCCTGACTGTGACCAACCTGAACAGGCCCAAGACTGGTATTCAGGTTGCCCTTTCCTGTATGTGCTGGGAACCACTAAATGAAGGTTATCTCCCCTAATGTGACCAGGGACTGCTTCTAACCATGACAAGTTTCATATCTGTGCTAACTATCGAAGCAAGTAAAAGTAATATGAGACTGGTATCTCTGGCTGAGGGATCAAAAGATAGGAAGGCAAATGCATGACAGTGATGCTGCAAGTACTCAGATTGGCACAAAGTGAGTGAGAACTAAGCAAACAAACAAGAGATGCATCAAACAGATGTTCACCTGCACATCTGTCGATGTTATATACTGTATCCGCTGTTCCCGTTGTGGCCTTCTCTATATCGGGGAAACCAAACGGAGGCTTGAGGACTGCTTTGCGGAACACCTGTTCTGTTCGCAGCAAACAACTATGCCTCCCAGTCGTGAACCATTTCAATTCCCCCCAGCCCTCAACTCCTCGGACAACATGTCCATCCTGGGCCTCCTGCATTACCACGATGACGCCAGCTGAAAGATGCAGGAACAGCATCTCATATTTCGCTTGGGAACTCAGCAGCCCAGGGGTTATCAATGTGGAGTTTACAAGCTTCAAAATCTACCCTCCCTCGACCACATGCCAAAACCAGCCCAGCTAGTCCCCGCCTCCCTAACCATTCCTCCCGACTCAAGCCCCAGCCCCATCCCCTACCCACTAGCCTCATCCCACCCCCCTGGCCTGTCTGTCCTCCCTGGACTGACCTATCCCCTCTCTAACTCCCCCACCTACATTCACCTTCACTGGGTCTAACACCGCCTCTTAGAACTGTCTGTCTCCTCTCACCCTATCTTCTCCTTTATCCATCTTCTATCCGCCTCCCTCTTCCTCCCTATTTATTTCAGAGTCCCCTTCCCCTCCCCCATCTCTGAAGAAAGATCCCGACCCAAAACATCAAGCTTTCCTACTCCTCTGATGCTACTTGGCCTGCTGTGTTCATCCAGCCTCACACCGTGTTATCTCAGATTCTCCAGCATCGGCAGTTCCTGCTAAACAAGGAGATGCATCCTGGTTCAGTCTATGAGCTGGGTGTGTGACCCTGAGTGCAGTTTTCTTGCTACAGCATTTCAATGATAGTACAGCTCAAGACGCAGCATTGATGTACAGATGGGTCCTGTAAATGGATCAGAGATGTGCCATGAGCAGTCTATTAGAGGCTGGCCTATGTGAGATGCTAATGCGCTTGTACATGGGATGTGTTTGGTTGGTACCCGTGGAGTGTACCTTGAGATGTTGGTGCCTAATGTCCACCATGATGGTCATTTACAGCAAGAGACGATTTTAATCTGCCAGACAACATTACCTTAAGTTTGTTTTCTACTGCATGGACTCCGAGGTTTGAGCGTAGTTGCCACTTTGAGAACTGGAAGTGATCCACATGACACACCAATCATTTTGTACAGTACGCTTGAGTGTTGTGCAGCCATATAATTTAATGAGAGCTTTTCTGCCAAATGCTAACTCTGGTTTCCTTGTTAAGTTTTCCTGATGTTGAACTTGCATGATGAATTTGGTAAGATCGGAATACAAACATTGGTGAGGCAAGTTGGGCTGTGTTAAGAAGGTGTTCAACAATCAGTAAAGAACATCAGTTAGTATATTAGCATTGCCCAGCGAGAATCTTCCCATGTTGTTTGCGAATAGCACAAACTATGACAGTAAGATGGACCTCACAGCACTTGTTGCCTAATCCTGCCACACATCTCAGCCTAGGCTGCATTGATCTGATCCCTCAAAGATTCTGTCCCATGTATCTCAATAACATAGAAGTATATACTGATACCTTTGGATTCATAAGGTGATACTGTTGAGAGGTGCTGTTGAGTTTCCCTGTCATTCTTGCGTGTGTTCTTCTATTTTTGCTGTCCCAGAATTTACTTCTCCAAATTCACAACAGCTATGTTTTGCTCTGGGTCAGTGACTCACTGATCATCTTCCTCAACCTGCTTTCAGAGCTTCAGATAGTTTTGGCATTTACTGTGTCATAATGTGAAGCTTCTGGCTTATTTTGAAGCTTCAGCTTTTATACGCTGAATTCATCTAATTCTATCAAAGTTTGAGCCTTTTGTGGGGCCAGTTTATTTTCTTCTTCATGACATGGTAAAACTATGGTCCAACCTTCTCAACTTTTACTTTCCTTTGTTTTCTTGGATGCCTGGGCCTCTTACACTTATTGCTTCAATGATTGTTTGGTTTCCTCTATGTTTTATTTATGTGTTCTTTCCTTCGGCCATTTATTTCTGAAAGTACTGTTATCAGACTGGTTATAACCCCTTATTGTGCGTGCTGTGCATCTCCACTTGTTTTTGCAGATCTGACAATTTCTCCAGTCTTGCTTTCAGCTCAAGCCAATGTTTCTATAGCTGCTCCTACTGAGACTGATGTATTTTTTGGGTGAATTTCTCAAAATGCTCCTCTAAACTGCCAGTTGTTTCAGTGAATGATTGATATACAGCTTGTAGTTAGTCCTGATGTCTTTCTTTCTCTTTAAACTTTTCATTTTTTAAGCTAATCAGACGTAGCCCATAAAGAGTATACCATCTTGAAAATAGATAGTATTCTTGAGTTTGCATTTATCCTGAACTTTTTGTTTTAGCTTTTTCCTTTTAAAATGTCAGTTTTCGCTTTAGCAAGGAAAACTGAGATTTTATATTCACTAATTTAGAAGTAAGTTGAAGTATTGTATTTATCTTCCATATTTGGTTCTAAAATATAAAGTTTGCTGCAATTTTTGTTGCATCTCTGATGTCGGACTGCTTCCATGATTGTCACTAACGGATTCACTTCCTTTTCTAATCCGTGAGTATATGTGTTGCATTTTTAATTCGTCTTATGTTCACTTGTTAATAAACTCATACTTTGTTAATCAAGAAATCCTGGTTATATTGGCTGCTGTTAAAAACAAGTTCATTTGGATTTTGGGGAGAGAAGTATCCACACGAGAAGTTATCTGTTTCTAAATTAACCTTGTTGACATTAACTGAGTTGTTGGATAAACACGGAAGAGGAGCCAGTTCATGTCTCATCATAAAGGACCTTAACAAGCCCAGGGTCCAGGTTTAACAACAGTCTAATAGGGAATAGCTTGTTAGGGATTGATTAACTCTGTGGATTTGTTTATTTAAAACTGTAAATATATTACAAGTTATGATACATACCACAGATTTTTGTGTATTCAGCATGCATACCCACAGCCAAACGAATTGGTTAAGTGGAGTTACAACCTATTATATGCAGTGTATAAGTGTATGGAATTCTTATAGGTGAAGTATCTTAAAGGTGAGGTACACCCACAAGCATTATTTTCAGACTTTTCTTTTTAATAGTTGCTGAAAGATTGACTCATGTTTGAACAACCTCTCATTTATTTACCATGTAGTGCACCTGGCCATTGCCCAGAAGAGTGCATTTAACACCCTTACTTAAACAGTGAAACTTGTTTCCATCCTAATTGAGGGGGATCCAAGCTGTCCTAGATGGTGGTATATAGGTCTCTAGAGCTGGAACTCGCCACACCAATCACTTTTCCTTTTTTTTTCCTTGCTTCTGTTTTGTGTTTTAGTTTAGCTTTTCTCTCTACTTACCTTCTGGAGGGAGCTCGGTCATGGAGGTGGCATCACAGAAGCAGTTGGGGGCCTGGAGTGGCACTGGAATGGGACTCTGGCAGCCTCTGGTGATATTGTTAGTGAGCCCCGATGGTAGTTGGTAGCGTGATGGCAATGTTGTGGGGAGTGGATCAAGAGATCAAAGCTAGCACGAAGGAGAGATCAAGCCCAGCACGGGTGAGAGACAGAGCCCTTGTGGGGAGAGCCCGGTGTGGACTGACTGCAGGCCCATTGCTAAAGAAGCTCTGCAGTTTGGAAATTTTAACTTTATTTCTTATTTACTACTTCATACTGACAAGAACTGTAATGTTGAATGTTTTATTTATTTGTTTTTTGTCCTATTCTTCTCCTAAGGTTTTGTATCTAGGTTCTTGTGCCTAAGATGATGCCTGGAATGGCAATATTATAAACTTTTCACTGTATTCCTGTATCCCTGTACTTGTTTACATGTGACAAAAAGCTAATTCTAATTCTAATTCTAAAATATCCTAATCCAGGTCAAAATCTCGAAGAGTGGCTGTTTCCAGAAACACCCACACCACACCCTGGAACAGGAGCAGTTTCAGGACCTGTATCATGGTTTCTCTTTCCTGTCCTAAAACCAAAATGTAGCCCTCTATGTTTGAAGGTTTTTTTTTAAATTGACACATGTTCCCTATTTTGCTCAAGACCCTGGATTGTTTCATTATTGTTTGAACTAATTAGTTTTAACCAATGAATAGATTTAATATCCTTTGTTTTCCTTTCCAGTTGAACTACCTAAGTGCATCGTTCCTGAAATCTTTCCTGCTGTTAACATCTGCAAAGGTATTCATTGATGTCAAAAGTATAAATTATTAAAGCTCAAACTGCAGTAGGTATATCCATTAATATGTTCTGGTGCACTCTACAATCTTACTTGTATAACATACAAAGCATTAAACGCTTTTCCCTTTATTTTTGCAGGAATATTGCCATTTTGTGTTTAAATTTAACAAATTTATACGAATATGCTTTTCTTTTTAAAATTACCCTTTATGTTTCCAGATCTTTAACACAATGAATAAAGACATCTTGGAAAACAAAGTGGACATGTAATACTTACATTTAAAAACAAATTTTTCTTAGAATTTCAATATCAGTTGAAATGTTTAATTTATATACATTCCGAACCATAAATTACATTCACAGAACAGATTCATTTTAATTTTACATTTCTGAACTAAAATCTATTGAGCAGTATTCATTATACGTTCCACATAAATTGAAAAAGAATACATGAAATTACAATGTTGCTAGGAGTCACACACAAAAGCATTAAATTGATCAATACAATGAACAGACACATTCACAAGGCAGAACTAAGATGAGCGCACAACCCTCAATTATCATATCTATACTGCAACAAATGCAGTCTATTCTCAAACAAAGTAAACTGTAAATCTGGCATTCATGTAAAAAAAGAAGTGATTTTGGCGATATTAGCCTCTGTGAGAATGACATTTCATTGGAGCAAGTGAAAAATAACAGGATTAGGGAAACTGTATTCTAGAATTTCCTTCGTGGGAAAATAACCTGTCACACCAAATCAGTTCTCATAAAGAAGCATATTGAAAGATAAGCCGCTTAGCATATCATTCATGCTGTTTGTATATGATGGTCTTTGATACTATTACTATCAATATGGGTTAAAATTGAGCAGATCCATGTCAAATACACTTCAAAAGTTTGCATTTTTTTGTTCTTTCACGAGATGTGAGGCTCAGTGTTCGTTGCCCGTCCCCAACTGCCCTTGAACTGAGTGACTTATTAAGTCATTTCAGAGGGCAGTGGGTCTAGAATTTCAAAGGATCTAGAATCATAAGTAGGCCAGACCAGGTAAGGATGTCAGACTTTCCTCCCTAATGAACATAAGACGACTAGGTGGATTTTTAAAGCTAATCAAAGGTTAACATTAATTAAAGCAGCTTTCAATTCCAAAATCTATTACCTGAATTTAAGCTCCACCAGATTCCATGGTGGGACTTGAACTCAGATCTCACAGAGCAACTTTCACATATTTAAGTGCCTCAGTGCTTCACAGAAGTTTTTGAAGCTTGAGGAGACATTGAACTGTATTTTTCCAGACCTGAACAACACAAGCAATGGCAAGTCAGTAGAGAAAATATGAAATATTAAATCTTTATAAAGAAAAAAAAGACAAATTTCCAACCCAAGGTTTTAATGACAAGACAGGATACTCGCTGGTGAGTGCAGGAGGGGCCAATTTGCATGCAAATTAACAATCCATTGTTATCCAATCTCATATCATTTATGTAGAGTTTACTATTTTACCAGACATAGAAGAGAAGCTAAACAATGATGCTCCCTGACATGATAATCAGGGCAGGTACCTGGCAGCACCAACTTGACACTTGTTCCTCTGGATCTCCAGCTGGGCCAACATTTCTCAACATCTCTGATTGCATTTCATGAACAGTGGCTGCCTGCATCCTTCATCAACAGAATTTGGCGATAGACCTGCACCAGCCTCACCACATCACCATGGTACAACTCAGCTGTTAAGCATTTGCTGTACAGTACCATGCTACATCTCACCAAAAGTTTATACGGCAAGCACACTGTATGAGTTACAACAAAATTGCCATGCCTCAAGTCCAAGAGGATGAGTCCACAATCAAATTGTGGGGGAATGTCATCAATCAGTCAAAGGCTGTGCCCAGTCTCAGTGCAGGGGCTAGGATGTGGCCATTCAGCCACTTGGCCAGTCAGTATCAAGGGTTCCATTACTCTTAGGTTTGGAGATAGCGCCACTGTTAGTTTTGAATATCTAATGCAAAAATTCCAGGGCTTAATGGCAAATCGGTTGCTCAGATACCAGTGAAGAGTTTGATCAATCATAACTCAGGACTGTCATTCCAATTGGTCCAGATTGGTGACGATGCAGTCAGCCATGGTGACTTGTTCATTGAAAATCAAGAGGGTACATGGTGGTGGGGGGGGGGGGGGCATGTTGTGATAGACAAATTAGGGAAGTTAATTGTAGTGATTGGATGCAGTAAGCTGCAATGCAGAGAAATCAATAACTGTGATATTTGTTAACTCAATATATATGCAGTAATCCATGTGCAGGGGAGAGGGGTCATGAACAAGTCATGACCAACCTGGCTTCTATGGGGGACCAGTCATCATAACTGTTGGCATAACAAAGTTTGAGCTCGGGGATCAGGTTGTGATGGAGGGACATGAATTCTTAAATGAAAGAAGTGGGTAGGAATGTGGGAAAGGTCAGGTTGACGTCAATAGGGAATGTAAGAGAGAAAAGAACAAAAATAACATAAGAACATTTAGGAGGTCACCCAAATTAATAGGCAGAGCCTGAAGCTGATTCTGCAAAGATCAACCTTGTTGTCTTCCATTCTCATCCAAATCATAAATGGATAAAGCAAATGAAAAATCGCTGCTGTTATGCAAGGCGTATGTGTTTTTCTTTTGTCTCAAAGCATGGACTGTACTTATGAGCAATGTGAGGCCTTTCAACAGTAATTACATTAATTAAGGCACTAAATATGCTTGTAATTATGGAATCCTGCTAGAGAAATGAGCGCTTGTGGTACAATGGTAATATCTCTACCTCTGCACCACGAGTCCTGGGTTCCAAGCCCCATCTGCTCCAGAGGTATGTAACAATGTCCCTGAACAGCTCTGTTAGAAAATATCTCCTGCCTGTGAAATGAATGCAATGATCAATATAATGGAATACAATTCTGGGCCACCAGTACTTTTGACCATGCCATTGGTCATTTCAAATTGATCATTAGTCATCCCTGTGAAGCAGCCACCTGTAGGCCACAATTCACAAAAGCAATTCAAAATCTTGTGGCTGCACAAGGACAGGGAGCTCATTTCCTCCTGTCTTTACCTAAATATTTGACATCGTGCTCTTAAATGCAATGCTATCTTTGCTAGGGTAATGTGGGATGGTGTCTTGGATCACAAGGTTTCTCTAAGCATTTCTTTTGGATTGAGTTAAATATGATTAAGAAAAAGCTCAACAACAGCAATTTGCTTAAATGCAAATGTTTATTGAGTAATAACAAAAGACGAAAAAAAGGAATATTTATTAAGTTACTAAAAAGAAGGAAAAGGAGAGGGAGAAAATAATAAACCTCACACCCTTCTGCCTGTCTGGCACCCCTTGATCAATGGCTAGTCCGGAGGCTGAAGTTGTTCCTGGCATTGTTCCCAATCCTGGTCAGAGATGACGTTCAACTTGGAAAGAAACTCTCTCTCTCTCTCTTATAGAGTGTAACAAACAGCCAGCACAGAGAAAGCAGATACAGAAGACAAAATTGCATACTAGTACAGAAATCAAGTTGTTAATTGTGCTGTCTGCGACATGTAGGGGAATGTTCAGTGGACTCATCCAAGGTCATGCAGCTGTTGAATATCGTCAATCATTTTAGCCTCTCAGCCCATCCTATACAGGGAGTGGGTGTGATTTCAGTAATCCTACTGTATTAATAGTCTATCAGTTTGCATGTCTTGGTTTGTCCCACAGACATCAGAGTAAGGTCCCCTATGCCAATGGACCATGTACAGACATTCTATGCTTTCCAGTAGTTCTGGATGACAATGCTAATCTGCCATTTGTGTGTTGATGTGAATCCTGAGTGCTGACATTACTAAGAACCTGTTCTGTTTTGGGTATTCCCCATATAGGTTTGTTTGAACCATGACTGTTAGGTCTAGCCACAGCAGGGATTACCATCACTTTTCCAGTGGTGTAACAAAATTGCAGAGAAATTGAGGAAGAAGAAATGAACCAACAGGCACAGGAACAGCAGAAACGTCTCATTGTTGCTGGACACCCTTCACATGAAGAGGTTGCAGCTAAAGGTCCCTCCAGGATGTGGAGGATGAATAGGAGGCCCAGAATATATCATCCTGATGAAATGTCCACCAGATGAGCAAGGTATTTTGCCATAATAGACTTGAGCATATGCTATGACACCATCATAGAACTGTTTCATTGGTAGAATGGGACTTGAGAGTTGAAAGGTTCGGTGACACTTCTATCCAAGTAGTCATCAAGGTGTTAGCCTCAATAAGCATTTATGTTGCTTCCAGGATTCTAGTAGGAACCTGGGTTGGATCCCTCAATCCTTAACCCATTTATGTATCAAGACTGTCAATGGGAGACGAAGGTTATCCTCCGCAACCATGGTAGATATCTCCATTACAGAACACCCCTGATTGAGGCCGAATGTAGACACAAGGGCATTGTAGATCAATTTCAAATGCCACAAGCTGGACAGGACTTCATTTACATGCAATTTAAATAGGTATGAGTTGAGTGAGATCATCATTTGTAGATTGCAAATTTATTGTTGTTTGAAGGCCAAGCAGCCCCTGTTTATTTCTAGAAACAAATACTGCTTTGGTGTTTGTGTGTATTTTCTCCTTGCATTTCCTGTTATTCGATAAAGGTTAAAGTTATCAACTATTTGAAGGCTTCACAACATGTAATGCACCTACATTGAACAATGACAAAACACTAAATTACGCTGGCTGTTAGGGAAAGAGTAACATTCTTTCAGATAATTTTATAATGGCATGGAGCTAAGGACTGGTAGCCTCTTTAGATTCATTCTTGTGCCTGCAGTTACAGTAACAGCCAATCAGTCAGGTGATGTTGCAAAGTAGCAAAACATTAAAAAATGTTAAAGTCTAATTCTAATGACCTGTATTACCCATGAAACATTTTTGTTTCATTTCTCAACTGCTTTTTACACTCTGAAGGGCTATTCTTGAATGTTTGCTGGGCTTTAAATATGGCACCAGCAACACAAATTCTGGAATATATCAGTGGCCAACACATCTGCTACCGCTGAGCACAGAATAAAGCAAGTGCAGCAATATACGAATGTAGCACATACTCATTGAGGTAAGCAGTGAAGAATGGACTGGAATATCCTGTTTTACCTCTCTGAGATAAACTTTCCTTGAAACTCCCCGAGATTGACACTTAGCCAAGTTTTGGTAAAATTTATCCCATTAGAACAGATGACCAAAAATCTGGTTGAAAATTAAAGTTTCGAGGAATTCATTCATTGAAGAAAGAGATGTGGAGAGGCTGGCAGATTTATAGTAAAATGTGAGTTGGTTTGTTTTATTGGAATCAGGGTAAGATGCTGATGGAGCAGAAGAGTAAAGAAAATTTGGGATAATGTGTACATAAATTGCTAGAAGTAGCAGTACACATTAATATTGTGATACCGCACTCAAAATATTCATAGACCATTGAATCCCTACAGTGTGGAAGCAGCCCAATCAGTCCATTGAGCCACACTGATCCTCCAAAGAGCATTCCACCCCTCTACCCTATTCCTAAAACCCCACATTTCCCATGACTAACAACCTAGTCTGCACATCCCTGGACGTTATGTGCGATTTAGCATGGCCAGTCCACTTACCTGTACATCTCTAGACTGTGAAAGGAAACCAGAGCATCCGAAGGAAACCCCACAAACACAGGGAGAATGTGCAGACTTCACACAGACAGTTGCCTGAGGCTGGAATCAAACCCAGGTCCCTGGCATTGCATAAATGTATATACATCTCGGATTTGATCACGCTTAGAATTATTTCTGTAGTTCTTGCTTCCAAGCTATAGAAAGAATATTGAAATCCTGGACAAAGTGCAAAAGGTATTTAAAATAATCTGAGCAGAATTGAGAGGTATCTATCAGTAAAGTTTGAAAAAGCTTCTTTATTTTCCCAAATATAGAAAATACTAAGAGAAAATCTGGTAGTGGAACTTTCAATAGGGTCAATGTAAAAGAAAAATGTTTCAATTTGTAATGAGCTGAGCACAGGGAAGTATAAATATAAGGTAGACATCAACACAGAAATTTAGGTGGAGTTTATTATGGAGACATCAAAGATTGGTGAGACTGTGGACTTATTGCCGAATGAAACACTGGAAGTATGGACACATTTGAAGAGAGAATTGATACATTTGAAATTGAAAAGAGTCGATGGATATTCAGCTTTGGTGGGTAAATAACTAAATAAGAGGATTCGGGACTACATGTGCTGGACTGGATTGACCAAATGGCAGATTTTGTGCTATAAACGATATATAACCTGATAGCAGATTGTGGAAGAGCACCACTCCATAGTAAAATATCATTTCAATTTAAAAACAGTGCAATTTTCATATATATTAAAGAAACAAGACTCAAACAACTGAAAAGCTTCCTCAAAACTCTGAAACACATAATTTCTTCTTGTTCTTTGCATTTCAAGCAGAGCTCCTTGCATTGTGCTCAAGCAGCACTCTTCTATTGAAGTTAGCGGGATAAGCGATCATTAAGCAAGTCTGATACTGTTCTAAATCAACACAGTTCTACTTTATTATGAGTGACTGGGCAACAGTTAGAAGTGGGAATCCTATTAGATTTCTCTATCCAAAGAGCTGGGCTACTGAGGGTATTGTGGTGGTCTTTTTGAGATCAGGTGATTCATCAGAGAACAAAATTTGAATAATGGGCCATCCTTCTCTCTACAGCTCAGTAGCAGAAAGTAAAATCTATTTACTGAATACTACTTTCCTACTGACTTAACAAAGTAGCCATCACTGCTCAATTACAATAAATATGAACGTATTGGCATAAATATTCATGTAACTTCCACAGACCTAGACCCTGCACCTCCAACAAAGGTAAACTCATAGCCAATTTTCTGAATTTATTGAAGTCAATTTAAAATTCAAATAGCACAATTTCATAGTCAATGAAAACATTTTAACATTAGTTAAACAGGCAAGGTATCAGTTTTGGGCTTCAGGAGAAAAATATTGGCACTTTAAAAGCAAATACAAGTGCAAAGTTGTTGCATAGACCACTCATGCCTAATTGGTGCCAATTAAGGTAAAAGCCTCAATTTATAACTAGAACATTGAAATGTCTATGAAAATTAGTGTATAATTCACAGATGCACATATGAACATTTGTTGGTTTTAAACAACGTTAGTTTTATTCTGTCAAATGTAAACTTTTGGATAAAAGAAGTTTTGATATTGGTTTCAAATGCAAATCCAACAGCGCAAGGTTGACCAGGGAAAATCACTAAATTACAATTTATTGAGAAAATAAGTCCACCGATTTGACAAAAGGCATCCTCTGATCTGATAATTATAATCTTCCAAAAAGTGAGCGCATGAAGTTAAACTGCTAGAGAATTTTACCATTTTTTAGCAGTTAAATACAACCTGACAATGGACACAATTAAAGTAATTGTAATTGAAGAACGATATTAAAATATTTTGCCCATAAATCTAAAAATCTGTGATTATCTCATCAATAAAGAATTGATTAGAACAAAATTTGACACAATTCAATTAAATGCAGAGATGTGACCTTGTCAGAACTATAATGAATGATTCCATATAAATAGTGAAATATAGCTATAAATAGCTAATCCAGGCACCATGTCTTTGATTAATTTGCAGTAAATAGTAATTGCCTTCTTCAAGATAAAATGTGGAGGATGCCATTAATTTAAAATATATGTTGAAATGTTAAGTGGAAATGAGAAAAGTCATATGGCACAGTCAACAAGGATTATCCCTGTCCCTTCATGTTACAGTAAAAGCAGCCGTACTAACTCACATGATTAATTACCTGGTCATTATTTTTAAGTAATAGTCCACTGGCTCAACCATAGGTCATTTGTGCACTGAATTGGGTTGAACTATTCTTCCATGATGAAACATTAATGGAATGATTGAACAGGAGTAAATGATGTAAGTTAAGCTCATATACTTTTTAATATATGTATTTTGTTGTGTACATATGCGTATATATATATATGTTATTGCAAAATGACATCATGTTGTTCTTCATGAGTCTCACTGCAATAAGCTGCAAGATGTTGTTCTTACAAACAAGCCAGTTGAACTGATTCTTCAATGATTCACATACAGTAATTGAATTCAAGGGGCAGCTGGTCATCTCACAGTGCCAATACCAATATACACAAGGCAATTATTCTAATGCTATTTCCCTATTCCTTCACTAGAAACATCTATTTTACTGTATTTAAAATACTTATCCTTTTAAAATGATGCTGCAATTTCCCATGCAATGTATTTAAAAGATTTCTACTTTAAAATTGTCTTTTAACATTCCCATTCATTCTTGCAATAATTCTAAATTCATAACCTTTTCATCAATCCATCAACAAAGGGGACAATCATTCACTATCTGCCCTGTTAAATTGTTTCATGAAAAAAAAGGTTTCTGTTACATTCCACCTTAATAGTCCTGATAACTTCAATCAAAGAAGACACGGAGGGAACAAACGTTGGCTCTTTTATGTTTTTTTTTGGCAATGAATGCTGTTTTGCTTCTAAAATCTGATTCACGGTGCAAGCACACTTGTGATGCCAGCCATGCCAATGTCTTTGTGAAAGAACATGAGCACATTTGCAGGAATGTGTGTGAGAAGTCTGCAGAGAAGGCACAGAGAAGGCAAATTGTGAGGTTTTGTAAAATGTAAAACTGACTTAATGTCAGCAATTGTTTAGGAGCTGAATACACCAGCCAATAGTCTCACTTAGGACTACACAGCTTAAGAATCTTTCAACAGAAGGAAGCAAACCCCAGTAGCACCAAACAAAGGGACTGTCAACTATTTTAAGTTTAGTTGCTGACTGATGTCAGCTGGCTATTGTGTCATGACAGAAGTGTTTAGTGGAAGCTATTCTGCAGAGGCAGTCATGTGCTGAAAGATTGTTTCTGAATTCAATGATTCTCTATGAATCATTTTCTCCTATGTGGGTCAGTAACATCCATATGCAACATCTTGGATCACTGAACTACAGTGAGGAATAGTGACCTAGACATCTCCACTTGACTAAGCAGCTACTCACTAAAATTTGCTACCTGCTCCAGTCACAACTGCAGCCTCTCCTTCCAGGTTGGGGCAGGTGATAATTAGAAATGACTTACGGTTAGCCATCCACTGTTAAAAAAATCAAGTCACGTGAGGTTTTGGATTCCAAGAGACAAAGAACAAAGAACAAAGAAAATTACAGCATAAGAACAGGCCCTTCAGCCCTCCAAGCTTGCGCCAATCCAGATCCTCTATCTAAACCTATCACCTATTTTCCAAGGATCTGTATCCCTCTGCTCCCTGCCCATTCATGTATCTGTCTAGATACATCTTAACTAACGCTATTGTGCCTGCCTCTGTGTAAAGAACTTTCCACACATCTCTCCCTTAAATTTTTCCCCCTCACCTTGAAATCGTGACCCCTAGTAATTGAGTCCCCCACTCTGGGAAAAACCTTCTGCTATCCACCCTGTCTATAGCTCACATGATTTTGTAGACCTCAGTCAGGTCCCCCTCAACCTCCATCTTTCTAATGTAAATAATCCTAATCTACCCAACCACTCTTCATAGCTAGCACCCTCTATACCAGGCAACATCCTGGTGAACCTCCTCTGCCCCCTCCCCAAAGCATCCACATCCTTTCGATAATGTGGCGACCAAAACTGTACGCAGTATTTCAAATGTAGTCGAACCAAAGTCCTATACAACTGTAACATGACCTGCCAACTCTTGAAAGCATGCCATATGCCTTTTTGACTACTCTATCAACCTGCATTGCTACCTTCAGGGTACAATGGACCTGAACACCCAGATCTCTCTGTGCATCAATTTTCCCCAGGCCTTTTTTTAAAGCATTTTATATTCTCTTAACCTGAAGGGTACAAGTGGAGAAAGCATGTGATTGAGAGTTGCACTGATATCTCCATTTTACCATGCACCCTCTTCTGTCTGTTCTACTGGTCGGCTCTGAGATGACCACTCTAATAAAGGATTCAACTTGCTTAATGTCCATCTGGTGGACAATCATCTGCAACCTGCAATGGAGGTCAGTGCCCAGTATCCTAACAACAACTGTAATTTGGGGCAATCTTCTCTGTTATCTGTATTTGAGCCACCATAATAAAAGAGAGGGTGAATCCTGGGTGACAAACCATAATAGATAATAATACGGCTCATGACTCTGATGCATAATCCACAAACACTTGAGCAACCTGAAGATGACTATGTCAAGCTAGCACACAAATTGTGATTGAGCAGATGTTTGGGTGCATAATTTGTGTTTGGAGTGCATAAAGGAGTCCTACAGTGACCTGTTGCATGTTATAGAACCTTGCTATCATGAGGGCGCAAATGTTACCACTAGCTATGTGGTGAATTGATGAGGAGGAGAATGGAGAAGATAAACAACAAGCCTCTCTCTGGCTGGACCATTTATCATTGACTCACTTCGATAATAGTAAATGAAGCTCTCACTTAAAATTATTCATTTGTTTCTGGAAAAAAAAGTTTTACAATGACTTTATACAAACATAGAAGCAATGTTATGAATTGGAATCTACTTTTCCAAAGGGGTTGAGGAGGCTTTTGGAACTCACACTTTCTATACAGACATGCACATTGACATTACAAAGTACAGGAAGCAAAAAAAAACCTCTCAACTATCAATTTATCCTACCATGAGAAAATGAAGAAAATGTACAGTCTGTGTCTTTACCAATTTGAGAAGCTCTATCTCCCTTAAGAAAATGGATAAGTAGCAGAGGAAGTATTTTACTGGATGTTCAGAGGATTTTTAGAAGGACTATTAGAAGGGTTTTGTATATAAAAGTGGCCAAACTCTTTGCAACATCCTTTGAAGAGTTGTTTGTTGTGGGTATTTTAAAGAACTTTTCCTTTGATAGTCGTACTTTTGCATTTTCCCTTTCTCTGTAGAGCTCCCTGTAGCAGTTCACTGCATTGTTTATGCTTCTGTTCACTCTTGATCTATATCCCTGTAAGGATCCACTTCATCAAAGAGAGGCACTGCCTGTTCAAATCAGATGATTTTGAACTAAATGAGTTGGTTTGTCTTCTTGCTTATCAGTATCCCTCTCTGTACAGCCCACTGTTGTTCCGTTCTTCAAGAACACTGTAGACAGTAATATGGGAGGCAAGCAACTTGGTATTTATTTAATACAATCAAATTTGTTAGACCATTTCTTCAATAATTTCTTGGATTTTCTCAGGTTCCAAATACTTGTTGCCACTAAGAGAACCTGGCTACAACTTCATCCACACACCATTCATATTGGATAAGGTCACTTCATTCCTTGCCACAGCTTTTATATCAATGGCCTTATCCTTGTTAGGATTTTTCCATGACCCCTTGAGGCCTGGAGTATTATCACCTTCAGGTTTCCTAATGACCAGTACCAAATGTTCTTCTATGATAATAGGCCTTGAAGTTGTGGACAGCCATTGACCCTAAGGTTGCAAAATGAAGGCGGTAGGAAGATCACCTTCTTATTAGTACAGAGGTTACCAAGAGTCCTGGGATGGCTCGGGGTATTGTTCTGGCTTCATTGGCAAACATATTTGATGAAATTTAATTTTTCATGGCTGTTTAAAAAGTCGGACATAAGTCAAACCTCAAAGGATGCTTATGGTATTCATGCCTGTTTGTCCTACAGCTAAAAGCTTGTTGTCCATAGCTTCACATTGCCCTGAGTGTTGGGAAAGGTTGCCAAGCATTGGCTTTGCTTCAAAATCACCGCTACATTTCCATCAAGCAATGATGTTGAATGATCCTTTGATGCTTCAAAGCCTGAAATACTCTTTTTCTTCTGAAATGTATATCAAAGGCAGAATGAACCAGTTTCATCCACATTAAACTGTGTTTGAAGAGTATTTTCACCCTTATCAGTCTGGTAATGGAGGACTTAGCGACTTGATCATCACTCTCAATTTACTGACTTACAATGGTTTGCAAGGTAGCACAATTTTTATACCTTGCAAAACACTCTGCTTTCTGTATTTGACCTCTCATCAATTTTCTCTTCAGATTTTTGAGCAAACTCTGCTAATCAGACCATTAGGCCACAAAATGGGTAGCAGGAAGATCAACTCAAAGTTATTTCTTCAATAAGTAACACACTCAGAGCCAGTTCTGAGAAAGAATCAAATAAGTCTCAAAATGGTAACTTTGTTTGTCTCACCACAGAAGCTGCTAGATCTGTTGTTTTTTTTTGACGATCCCTGTCTTTATACAGGAGACATCTGCTGTTGAGTTTGATGTTCAATGTAAAAGATTAGTAGTCTTTTCACATCCATCATAATTCCACACTAAAAATTGTTACTTCATCTAACAGAAGTTAAAGGAGTTGTTGGCTTACAAAATTAAAATATCTTTGAGTTTTTTCTTAAATAATTAGCCTCATTGTTGTTGCTGGTAATTGAAGAGCTCTAGTGATATCCATAGTGTGTTCACCTATTTCAGAATGGTACAGGGTATTACTAATTGTACATTTGGCGGCCACTTTGCAGTTCACCCTGCTTTGTCCATAAGTATGATACTGACTTTCCAGTTGTGTATCATATCAATAAAATAACTTACTCCCATGCTAACATTTTCATCCCAGGCCTATTACAGTTAATCAATGACACTCAATGCAAACTCGAACAACATCTCATTTCTGCTATGACACCTTCTTGAATCCCACAACTTCAGACCATTAATTACTATTTATTTTAATGACTTGGAAGAGGGGAGAGAGGGTAATATATCCAAATTTTCTGAAGTTACAAAAATAAGTAGGAGGCCATATTGTGATGAAGCCATCAGGAATCTGTGAAAGAATATAGATAGGTTGAGTGAGTGGGCAAAAACTTGGCAGATGGAGTTTAATGTAGGACAATGTGAGGTCAAACACTTTGGTAGGAAGAATCAAAAGGCAGATATTGCTTCAGTGTAGGGAAACTGCCAAAACATACAGCACAGATGGATCTGGGTATTTTTGTGCATGAAACACAAAAAGCTAGCGTACAGCTGAAGCTTTTATTGGAATATATCCCTTTCATGGGTTTGAATTTACCACCCTTACAAAGGTGCACTAGGATGTTGCAGGGGTGATAAAATTATGGCAGATAATGTGGTGATGGAAGCCTCACAGTCTTTCTACCACCATGTTTTATTACCCTTACCAGTAACGTCAAAGATGCCACTCACCTGCCAGCCTTGTAGAAAATGGCATTTTGCAGGTCAGTAAACAATCCCTCTTCCCTCTCAAAACTGCTGAGGCATCCCCACATAGCTGGCCTTGGTGCAATAGAGGGCAAAAATCTACAGTATTTTTTTTATGGTGCCTTGATACAGAGGCATGTTTTCCTTTTTTTAACATCCTTAATCAGTGGCCACCTCAAGTGGTGATTTTGCCAAGGTGCCGATCTTGGATTCATTGCTGGTGCCAGATCTGGCTTTTTGATTGACTGCCACCAATGAAATGCCACTAAGGATCTTGCTGCCCACTGCCCTTTGAGGAATCCTGCTTTCGATAATGTGGTAGAACTTCTTACCTGATAACGAAATACCCCAACTATTTTGGAGCATTGAAACACATTTGTTAATTTTACAAACCATCAGGTGGTTAAGATGTATGTAGGTTATTGCAATTGTTATAACATATGTGCAAAAGGATAACTGTTATTTAGAACTGTGATCAGAGATGGCAGGAACTGCAGATGCTGGAGAATCCAAGATAACAAAGTGTGGAGCTGGATGAACACAGCAGGCCAAGCAGCATCTTAGGAGCACAAAAGCTGACGTTTCAGGCATAGACCCTTCATCAGAGAAGGGGATGGGGAGACGGTTCTGAAATAAATAGGGAGAGGGGGGAGATGGACCGAAGATGGATAGATGAGAAGATAGGTGGAGAGGAGAGTATAGGTGGGCAGGTAGGGAGGGGATAGGTCAGTCCGGGGAGGACAGACAGGTCAAGGGGGCAGCATGAGCTTAGTAGGTAGGAAATGGAGGTGCGGCTTGAGGTGGGAGGAGGGGATAAGTGAGAGGAAGAACAGGTTAGGGAGGAGGGGACGAGCTGGGCTGGTTTTGGGATACAGTGGGGGGGAGGGGACGAGCTGGGCTGGTTTTGGGATGCAATGGGGGGAGGGGAGATTTTGAAGCTTGTGAAGTTCACATTGATACCATTGGGCTGCAGGGTTCCCAAGCGGAATATGAGTTACTGTTTCTGCAACCTTCGGGTGGCATCGTTGCGGCACTGCAGGTGGCCCAGGATGGACATGTCGTCTAAGGAATGTGATGGGGAGTTGAAATGGTTCACAACTGGGAGGTGCAGTTGTTTATTGCAAACTGAGCAGAGGTGGTCTGCAAAGCGGTCCGCAAGCCTCCGCTTAGTTTCCCCAATGTAGGGGAAGCCACAACGGATACAGTGGATGCAGTATACTGCACTATCAGATGTGCAGGTGAACATCTGCTTGATATGGAAAGTCATCTTGGGGCCTGGGATGGGGGTGAGGGAGGAGGTGTGGGGGCAAGTGTAGCACTTCCTGCGGTTGCAGGGGAAGGTGCCAGGTGTGGTGGAGTTGGGGGGGAGTGTGGAGTGGACAAGGGAGTCACGGAGGGAGTGGTCTCTCCGGAAGGCAGACAAGGGTGGGGATGGAAAAATGCCTTGGGTGGTGGTGTCGGATTGTAGATGGCGGAAGTGTCGAAGGATGATGCGTTGTATCTGGAGGTTGGTGGGGTGGCATGTGAGGACGAGGGGGATTCTCTTGGGGCGGTTATTGTGGGGGCGGAGTGTAAGGGATGCATTGCAGGAAATGTGGGAGTCACAGTGAAGAGCATTCTCGACCACTGCAGGGGGGAGGTTGCAATCATTGAAGAACGCGGACATCTGGGATGTGTGGGAGTGGAATGCCTCATCCTGGGAGCAGATGCGGTGGAGGCGAAGGAATTGGGAATGGGGGATGGAATTTTTGCAGGAGGGTGGGTGGGAGGAGGTGTATTCTAAGTAAATTCCACGTTCTTCAAGGACCGCAACTTCCTCCCCGCAGTGGTTGAGAACGCCCTCGACAGTGTCTGCCGCATTTCCCGCAACACATCCCTTACACCCTGCCTTGGCAATAACCGCCCAAAGAGAATCCCCCTAGTTCTCAGAGCTGAATTTTGTGGATGACAGTGAAGTCCTGCAATCAGAATCAAAAGCCAGCTTGCTGCAGTTGGTGATGGGAACTGGGATAGCATATTGTGGAGTAGACAAATTAAGAATGTTTTCTGGGATTATGAAGGGCAGTGTATCTCCAAGCAGCAGATACCTGATAAAAGGATCGGAAGTTCAGCACCTCTACCACAATCCGTGACAAATGTCGAATGTGCAGGGACAAAGTGCCTCACAAACGGAGGAAGAGGCATGGGTTCAGCCAAGATCAGACTGACTCAACATGCAGCTGGGCGATCTTTTCAAATTCAGGAAGCATCATTACAGTCATTACTAGAGGGAGACCTCTCTGTGGGTCATGAGGCACTCATAAATGTGGATCTCTTCAGCTGAGAATCTCTGAACCTCAGGGTCCCTAGAGGTGCCAGGTCTTCTGATCATAGAACCTCTGCAGTGTGGTAAGAGGCCATTCAACCCAATGAGTCTGCACCAATCAGTCAAAGAGCATCTCACCCTGACCCAGGTCTTGTTCCTGTAACCCCACATTTAGCATGGCCAATCTACCCAACCTGCACATTTTTGGTGAGGAAGTGTCACTGGACCCGAAGAGTTAACTCTCTTTTTTTCCCTTCACAGATGCTGCCAGACCTGCTGAGCTTTTCCAGCAACTTTGTTTTTGATGCACATTTTTGGACTTTGGGAGGAAGCTGGAGCATCTGGCAGAGCTCTAAGCAGAGACAAGGAGAATGTGCAAACTCTGAACAGTCACCCGATGCTGGAATCAAACCTTGGTCCTTGGTGCTGTGAGGCAGCAGAGCTAAGCACTAAGCCACTGTGTCAACCGTGATGCAGGCAGAAAGCTGCCAGAGGTGGGAATTAATCTTTAATTGGCCTCTTAAGTGGGAAAATTTGTCAACTGGTTAATTAGCTGCCCACAATCCCATCACTGACAAGGCAGCAGAGAAAGATTGGCTCCCTTCCTACATCTCCTCCTGTACTTTATTGTGCCAATAGAGTGATGCAGCCATGTTTCACACCAACCTAACAGTTATTGTCCTGACCAATGTTAGCCCTCACTGAGTAGCAGCTTCAGGCTAGCTTTTCAAATTCGTTAAGTTGCTAACAGCACATCGATCAGTTCCTCGATAGTTATGGAGTAGATAACATATTCATCAACTGGAGTGAGCAGCATCTTTTGCAATGCATTGATCAAATTTATGTGAATTTGTGAAGCAGGAGAACATTTTGCACAACGATTGATCAACTGCAAGTAGACCAGTGAGTAGTAGAACACTTCATATAGCGCACTGATAAACTGTGCAGAAGCTTAGCAAGTGGAGGCTCAATTTATGGTTAACTGTCCCACCCCTGGGGAATGCAAACCCAACTTAAATAATGCATTGATCAACTGAAAACTTGAAACACCATATACACATTGATGAGGCTGTGCAGTTGGAAGAGTTCACAAGAGTCAATGACAACAAGTGGAGATAACCGAAGGAAAAAGATACAGTTAAGTATGGGACCTGATCAAGTGTACTCTAGAACTCTATGGGAAGCTAGGGAATTGATTGCTGGGCCCCTTGCTGAGATATTTGTATCATTAATAGATGCAGTTGAGGTGCCAGAAGTCTGGAGGTTGGCTAATGTGGTGCCACTATTTACGCAAAGTGACAAGGAAAATGCAGAGACTATAGACTGGTGGGCCTGACATCAGTGGTGGGAAAATTATTGGAGGGAATCCTGAGGGACAGAACTTACATGTATTTGAAAGGCAAGGACTAATTATGGGTAGTTAATGTGGATTTGTGAGTGTGAAATCGTGATTGAGTTTTTTTGAAGAAATAATGAAGAGGATCGATTAGGGCAGTGTGGTGGGTGAGCTGCCAGAGGAAGTGGTGGAGGCTGGTACAATTACAACAATTAAAAGGCATTTGGATGGGTATGTTAATAAAAAGGGTTTCAAGGGTTAATGACCAAATGCTGGCAAGTGAGACTAGATTAGCTTAGGATATCTGGCAAGCATGGATAATTGGACCAAAGGGTCTGTTTCCATGCTGTACAGCTCTATGACTCTATGTCCAAAAATCACAAATGAGACATCAAAAGAACCTGAGTATAGCAAAGTCGGTACAACTGAAAGGAAAACCAGAGATAAAGACATTTAAGAAGCCAACAAAGTGAGAGCTAAGGAGATAGATAGAGAGACTGAGAAAGATGGGCACTAACAGAGAAAGAGGGAGAATGACAGAACCATATAAAGGGGTGCTGAGAAAAGACATTATTATCTTATTATCCATTTAGCTATGTCTTTGGTTAAAAAGCATAAAATGTAAATATTTAGCCCCTTAAGGATTGTGCAAAGACAGAAGTAGCAGGATTAACAAAGAGACAGCAATAGACAGATATTTCTGTTAATTGCATTGAGGTAGTCCCTATCCACATCAATTAATAAGATTGATGAACAAAGGAAGTGTCTTGTCTGGATACTGTTGGGAATCCTGACTTTTCTTTGTGCTGTGCCTTTGGGAGCAGAGAAGATAAATCAGTATGAAGAACAAGGGAACGCATCAGGCAGATTACAACATGATGCATGTTAATTTCAGTTTTTCAATGATAGGCATGCCCCAGGCTCCAAGACATCAGATATTATGGCAATCATTTTCATGGGGTCACTGGATACTGATGACATACTCATAGGCTGGAATACAGGCTCGCACAGTGTCCATATTCAGAAAAGGGTGATAAATCAGACTCAAGCAGTACTACATTCTTCAACCCTGATATTTGCAGAGGAGGCAGTGTGGGAGGAGGTGGAGGGAAGTCTGGATGGAAATCCCAATAGAACAGACATTCCAGATGATCTACTGAAATTAACTGCAGGACATATTTCAAATTGTTCCAAGCTGCCAATGTAACTTGTTTTGTTTTGCTTCTTGATGGGAAAACCTGTGGCACAGTATTGCAAGCTAATGAGAAGAATAGGTAGGGAGACAGGGAGACTTTAAGATGGAGACGTGGGAATTGAAAGAAGTCCTGGTCGGGGCAGTGGATAAGATTTCACATGGTTGCTGGTGGTGGTGCAAATTGTGGTTGGTAGAGCAATTAGACCCACAAGCAATGCTGTAAAAGCGCAACTTATGGAGCCAGCATTTCATGATCCATTTAGCTACTGCAATGATATTAGAACAACAGTCTCCCTCAAAGTTGAACCGATTGACCCATGCCTTGACAACTGATCAATAATCTTTCCATCACCACCCCTCAGCTGCTCCACAATATCACCAGTGCGCATTTCACTTGCATAAACAACAGAAAGCAGTTGGGGTTCAGTTTCAAATTTGTCACTGATCTAAAGCAATCTGAAAATTTAGTTTTACTTGTAGCATCGCTATATATTGATAATTCAGCAAACAGTAATCATGTTAACAAAGTGTGAAGCTGGATGAACACAGCAGGCCAAGCAGCATCTCAGGAGCACAAAAGCTGACGTTTTGGGCCTAGACCCTTCATCAGAGAGGGGGATGGGGAGGGGGTTCTGGAATAAATAGGGAGAGAGGGGGAGGCAGGCCAAAGATGGGTAGAGGAGAAGATAGGTGGAGAGGAGAGTATAGGTGGGCAGGTAGGGAGGGGATAGGTCAGTCTGAGGAAGATGAACAGGTCAAGGAGGCGGGATGAGGTTGGTAGGTGGGAAATGCAGGTGCAGCTTGAGGTGGGAGGAAGGGATAGGTGAGATGAAGAACAGGCTAGGGAGGCGGGGACAAGCTGGGCTGGTTTTGTGATGCAGTAGGGGGAGGGGGAGATTTTGAAGCTTGTGAAGTCCACATTGATACCATTGGGCTGCAGGGTCCCCAAGCGGAATATGAGTTGCTGTTCCTGCAACCTTCAGTGGCATCATTGTGGCACTGCAGGAGGCCCATGATGGACATGTCGTCTAAGGAACGGGAGGGGAGAGTTAAAATGGTTCGCGACTGGGAGGTGCAGTTGTTTATTGCGAACCGAGCGGAGGTGTTCTGCAAAGCGGTCTCCAAGCCTCCGCTTAGTTTCCCCAATGTAGAGGAAGCCACACCGGGTACAGTGGATACAATATACCACATTGGCAGATGTGCAGGTGAACATCTGCTTATATGGAAAGTCATCTCGGGGCCTGGGATGGGAGTGAGGGAGGAGGTGTGGGGGCAAGTGTAGCCCTTCCTGCGGTTGCAGGGGAAGGTGCCGGGTGTAGTGGGGTTGGAGGGGAGTGTGGAGCAGACAAGGGAGTCACGGAGAGAGTGGTCTCTCTGGAAGGCAGACAAAGGTGGGGATGGAAAAATGTCTTGGGTGGTGGGGTCGGATTGTAGATGGCAGAAGTGCCGGAGGATGATGCGTTGTATCCGGAGGTTGGTGTGGTGGTGTGTGTGTGGACGAGGCGGATTCTCTTAGGGCATTTATTGCAGGGGCAGGGTGTGAGGGATGTGTTGCGGGAAATGCAGGAGACACGGTCAAGGGCATTTTCAACCACTGCGGGGCGGGGGTGGCGGGGTGGGGATCTTGCTGTCCTTGAAGAACGCGGACATCTGGGATGTACATCATCATGTATTTAAAAGCTAAGTTCCTGCTTGACTCATTTGGGGCTGCACTGCTGCATGGTAGGGATGAAACAAATATAGATGGTTTTGAGAAGAGTAGATTAAGTAAGAGACCATGAAGTGCATGTCCATGGGTCCCAGAAGGTGACATGACAGATAGATAAGATGGTTAAGAAGGAATGTGGGTTGTTGACCTTCATTTTGCCATTCTGTTTCTCATTCTCTGTTTATCCCATTCTGTTTCAAGGAATTGAACACTGGAGCGGGAATGTAATGCTGTAATTATGTAAGACACTGGTTAGGCCACAGCTCGGGTTTTGTGAAGTGTTCTGGTCACCACCTTACAGGAAGGATATAATTGCTCGACTGAGAGTACAAAGGAGATCTACAACAATGTTGCCAAAGCATGAAAAGTGCAACAATGAGGAAAGATTCTGAAGGCGAGGGTTGTTTTCCTTCAAATAAAGGCGACACAGGAGTATCTTGATTGAGTTGTACAAAATAATGAAGGGATTGGATAGAGTGGACAGGAAATACTTACTTTCCTGTCAGAAAGGCCCGTTACCAGAGGTCAGGTCACAAATTTAAGGTGATTAGTTGAAGAGTTAGAAAACATAAGAGAAAAAAATATTTCCGATCCACTGCATAATTTGATGGCTGAGACAGAAACTCTCAAACCATTTGAAAGGAAATCGATACTGCACCTGAAATTCTGTCACCTTCAAGGCTACATACCTGTTGCTGGAAAGTGATGATTGGAATGATGGCTAGTTTATTTAGCCTGTGTGGACATGATGAGCTAAATGGTCTCTTTCTATGCTGTAACTTTTATATAATTCAAAGCATTTGACCAAAGAGTGAAGTGGCAATAATGCATCCTGGCCTGTATTAAATCATATGTAATTTGTTTTGCAACTGAAATCATTGGGTATTATAGGGAGGGAATAAAAAGAGTATAAACCAGAGAATAATTAATTTAATTGCAGTTCATAAGCAATATCAAGTACAGGAATTTAAGTCAGATGCTGTAGCGGGGAGATACTTGTAATATGAAGACATGAACTTTGTAGTCAGTTTCTCCCGTGCTTACTCTGGATTGTTACAGTTTTCAGCTGGAAAGGTTCATTTATACAATTTACTTACCTCATTGTGGATCCTTGGGAACAGGTATGCTCCTTTTCCACTTCAGATTAACTCCATGGGCCACTGCTTTCAGCATTGTCCGAATTTACCCCACTCTCTAAAACCCTAGAATAGTCTAATAACTACAGCTGCCATGATTTGTTTGACACAGGCCATACCTCGCAAGGAGCATATCTGGTAACAAGTAAACAAAACCAGCTGACCAATTTGTTGCAGAGATAGTAGGGACTGCAGATGCTGGAGAATCTGAGACAACAGGGTGTAGATTTGGATGAGCTCAGCAGGCCAAGCAGCATCAGAGGAGCAGGAAACCTGATGTTTCGGGTCTAACCCTTCTTCAGAAAATCTGAAATCAAGAGGAGGTAGTGGCCCAAGTCTTCTGACCTCCAAATCATCTCAGATGGGTCGTACGTTGGAAGATGTCTATCAGGGCCTAGCAAAAGCCCTGACCCAGAGGCCCTGATACAGAGGTACATCGCTTAATTGCCCAGGAAATTTAAACTTCTGATCAGTTAAGTTCCCTGGAATCCCATGTACCTCACAAAACCTGAACGCTGTACAGAAACTTTGGCCAGATACGTGGAACTGAACAATATGATTATTCTGGAAATGTTATCTAGTTTAATGTCAATGGAACTCAGTAGTTTTTCAATGTAGCACCCTAACACATCTCAACTATGCCCCAATCTAACACAACTAACCTGTCAATTGACCTCCAACCCTTACCTCCCCATCCAAACTATTCCCTTTGGCGACCCGACTGCCTCCCAGACCTGACTGCAACACTCCTGACCTAAGTACTCATTCACACACCTAATTATTATCACAGCACTGGCTTAAGCACTTACCTACTGTAGCCACCGTGCCCCACAATCAGACACTCACCCATTCACTTACTCATTTTTACTGAAAGATTTGGACCTTCAAAATTTAACCTAAATATGGCCACTGCTATGGTGAAGTGCATGTGTGCCTTCCTGCATCCATCTCTTCTTGTATCTGATTCTCTTCCCGTTCTTATCTCTGATCCTTTCATATTTCAGATGAGATGGAAAGATGTGATCAAAAAAGGATTGTGTTGCAGAAATCTTCACGCACTCAGCATTCATAACCAGAAGAGTTGCTTCAACATTTTAGCTGTCTCACTCTCCAGTTTGTAAATAATGCATCTCAAAAACCGTTACATGGGATTCAAAACAAATGGATACATAGAAAACATTTGGCCTGAATACACGAGTATTCAGCTCCTGGGCAATTTAAAGAATCCATTAACATTGGGAAATAAGGGAAATTGACTTACCTTTAAAAAAAATGGAAAGAACTGTGGATACTGTAAATGAGAAACAAAAACAGAAATTGCTGCAAAAACTCAGCAGGTCTGGTAGCATCTGAGGAGAGAAATCAGGTTAATATTTTTTCAGGTTGAGTGACCCTTCATCAGAGTTCTGAGAAAAGGTTACTCGATCCAAAACTTTAATGTTAACTTGACTTTAGATTGTTATAATTTGTCATTTTTGTCAAAATGGGAGCAGAGTTCTCAGAGTTGATTGTTGGATGTGGGTTGGCCTAAAGCCTCCTCAATGAGTGAAGAAGCCTAACAGATTTATTTTGTTGAACTGTGTAATCACAAAGAATCAAAAAGCCAGAGAAAAGTCTTGAGGATGTACTTCAAAATTGTAACAACTTTGTGCCAACTCAATATGGCAGAAAAATGCATTCAACTGAGCTCCTTTGCCACTTGTCAAATGTATGTTGCAATTCTTGGGAAATCCAATTTCCAACCAGTCATACTGAATTTGCAAGAATTTAATATGAAATATTTTGACAGCTTTGACTAGGTAACAAAACATGAGAAGAGTAAAAATTTTCCACCAGTCCTACCCACACCAAACATAAATTTGACCACATACAACCACTTTCCATAGTTTCCTGATGCTAACCACTAATCATAGATAGAATTCTGTTAAATAACAAGCTTTTGATAATTATCTCACAGATAATCAAATGAAATCTACAGGATATTAGTACAACCTTAAGTCGTACATCAATTATTTTTTGATGATCTGAAATTCAACAGATGAAACACCCATACTTCCAATCACACAGAACTATCATATAACAAAATGTATTTGATGGTTTGTGGCTGACAACTTCTAATTCTTTTCTTAAATGTTTATCCAGTTCATTTTTTCTTAAAAAGAATCCAATCGAAATATTATTAACTGCTTCTGTTCACAGTATAAAAGCTCTAAGGAAAGAAAATTGTCATAAACCTTTAACCTTTCCCATGATCTATAATGTTATTTGCAAACCTAATTATCCAGCATTGCAGACACAATTCAAATTAAATCATCTACTTTCGTGAAAAGCATTCATTAGCAAATGCTGAACCATGTTCCTGTTAGCTTGATTCCTACAATTAAGACACTTTCAATTCTAATGCCTAGGTTTATGATGTTGTGCTGGAAGTTGCAAGTAAAGCCATTTCCTGATGTAACAATTTTGCATCCTGCCCCTATTGCATATATAGTTATTTTCACTTGGCATTTTGTCCCATTCTGTACCTGGGTTAAATGTGAGCTCCCACTGCTCATGTCATCTTATCAAAGTTTACATCCCACATACTAGCATAGCTGAATTGCATCAATATGTGGGGGTTTGAAGTTCAGACAAGGATTCATAATTGGTCTCTATTGCATAGCACTGTCAACAAGGGATCAAGAGCTGAGTACATTAAAAACATTGGAATACTGGAACAGATTTCACCTGTCCACTCCTTCAAATTCTCAGTACATGGATGGGCTCTCAATCAAAGAAAGAAAATAGATCACAAGGGAAAATTGAAACTTTAAAACCTGAATCTCAATACTGTTGAAAGTGTATTTTATATTTTGTACCCTGAATAAAGTACATGAATGCCCCTGAACACTTTCACAATGCTGGCTGTTTTAATGGCCACTTACTGTTTCCATTATTTGTAAATCATCATTTGTAAAATGTACTGAGCTTTTCAGATACCATTAAGCAAGACATGTAAAATGACCAACTCCTTTTGAAATGATCTATCAAAAGGTTTCTGACTCTGTGAACCATGTTACATGCGAAAGGGCATAGATCTATGAGGAATAAATTGCCCATTCTCACAATGCAGTAGGCAAGGGTCGCATTTAGGATCATCATTGCACCCTTATTTCCAAGCCTACTAAATCCCAGAAGCTAGAAACAGACTGTGATCCTGGAATCTAACTTTGCCTGTCACTTTTAAATATACCTGTCACTCTTCTGACATGGATAAAAGTATTAAAATTCATCACTAACGATTTCTCATAATGGCTTGGAATCACTAGTGTCGAAACATCATTGTGACTCAATTTTGAACTTCCTTGAAATGCTAAAATGTTTTTGAAGATTGTTCCTAAAAGAGCATACAATATTGCGATCTTACTTCACAGATGATCCAAATAATTTAGAATGGCTTGTGTGCCTTCGAGTCAAATGATCATGAAATTTATTTTAGTGCCAAGTATTATTATCTCTGTTGATTACCACTGTATATTAACTGAATTTAAAATGCAAAGGGCTGCACCCTATGCTTCTTTGGCTAAGAACAAACTGCATTGATTATTTTGGTGGGACGCTCCCTACAAGTTCCAGCAAGTTTTCTTACCAATCACACCTCATTAACAACCTACCCACCTCTATGTCATTCCTCATATCCATATCTATTCACATTTTATTATGCACTGTCCCTGGAATAAGGTGCCACTCAGTTGAAAGAAAATGTCTTGCTTCCATATTTTGAAAAGCTGCTGTGCACCCAAACAAGCATTAATAATCGAGTGTCACCTCTCGCTGGCAACGACATGGCACATCAGTTACAAACCACACTGCTCACAGCCTGGAGCAGTCATAGCAGATAGTCCCTCACACATTCAACCCTATTCTCTCAGCCTGATCACTGTTTAACCCCCAGAACAGACACTTCACTGGCACTTAGTACATCATGTCTTAAAACCCTCTCTAACTTTCTGCTATTCAGTCCCCCATTGTTCTCTGGTCATCCATATCTTGTCATTGTCCACTTTAGGGAGCATCATATACTGGCAAGCAATTGGACAACTCCAAATGGAAGTATTATCCACTGCCAGCAAAATAGAACATAAGTGAAATGAATAAAGGTTGCAATCTACTCACCTACAATGCAACCCAAATGCAGGCTTGATGATGACCAATAAAATGTGAGGCTGGATGAACACAGCAGGCCAAGCAGCATCTCAGGAGCACAAAAGCTGACGTTTCGGGCCTAGACCCTTCCCGAAACGTCAGCTTTTGTGCTCCTGAGATGCTGCTTGGCCTGCTGTGTTCATCCAGCCTCACATTTTATTATCTTGGAATCTCCAGCATCTGCAGTTCCCATTATCTCTTATCTTTGATGATGACCAATAACTATTTGCTCTTGGTTCACAGTTCACGTTTCATGGATAATGGGAACTGCAGATGCTGGAGAATTCCAAGATAATAAAATGTGAGGCTGGATGAACACAGCAGGCCAAGCAGCATCTCAGGAGCACAAAAGCTGACGTTTCGGGCCTGGACCCTTCATCCTCTCTGATGAAGGGTCCAGGCCCGAAACGTCAGCTTTTGTGCTCCTGAGATGCTGCTTGGCCTGCTGTGTTCATCCAGCCTCACATTTTATTATCACGTTTCATGGAAGTGGGTTCAATGAACTCCAGTTGGGCTCTTAACCCCTGATGCAGCTGAGCTTTGTCGTGCTCAAGAACAGCATCCTTCACCTGAATGTTCTCATCTTATTCCTCTAATGACTGCTCTCATTTTCCCAGCTCTCAGCATCCAGCATATCACCTCAGTCCAATTATACAAAATACAACAGACCAGTACGGTGTAAGTACTTGAGGGCCCCTTCCATTAGACTGCCCTTTCCAATCCAGTAGAACCCCATCTTCAGCGCTCAATCATCTACTTTATCATGACATTGGTCATAGCATGTAAGCCAATTTGGTGAAGGTACGACGGTGGTTGAGTGGTCAATATGTTACGTCAAAAATGGAGTGTCTTCTGCGCTCTGTCTTCATTACCATCTCAGACTGACTTCAACCACAAAACTTGACGTTGAATTCAGTACAGTCTATTGTCATTCTTACATGAGACATGATGGAACAAAGTTCCCCTTGTCTCATAAGATCCTGGGAAGTTCCACAAATGATGGGATGCTTTTGGCTAACAATTGTCTTCTTTTTAAGTCTTTGCCATTAACTCCTACATCACTGAGATGACAATGCTAAATTTGCAAGAAATCAATGGAATGGTGCAATCCATCTTTGACCAGTAAGTGATGCCTAAACAAATATTGAGTGTGCACGAAGAATGGGTGCCTGTGGCCTGTGGCCATGGTTAGTGCTCTGAGATACTTTTTGGTGCTGAGAACATGGAAGCTTCTTGCAGCCAGTAGTGAGCTGAGGTTGCTAGGCTTTGAGCTGTGTGGTGAGAGTTCTCATCCTCT
Source organism: Stegostoma tigrinum (assembly GCF_030684315.1). Classification (NCBI taxonomy): domain Eukaryota; kingdom Metazoa; phylum Chordata; class Chondrichthyes; order Orectolobiformes; family Stegostomatidae; genus Stegostoma; species Stegostoma tigrinum. The sequence goes on from NC_081373.1 coordinate 49,341,528, forward strand.
CATTTGTTCATCTCGTTTGGTAAGATAGGAAGCCAAGCATTGATGAAGTGAGTTGAAGCAATAATAATGGATTGTATAAGCTATAATACCCCTTCATTAGCAACTTGCTACTGCTTAGTGAGAAACTTATCACACTGCTTGGCAGATTCATTAAAAAAATGCATCAAGTAACTCTAGCTAATGAGGGAGGCCCTCGCTGGAACTCTCACCCAATTCTGTCACAACTCTCGCCAAAACCTCCACCAAAACGCTGACTACTGATTTGAATTGCTCAAGGTTGCATTAATGGAAGTGATAGAACTGCCTTTACGGGTTAACAGAGACACCACAGTATAGAGATTGGGCATCGTTACACCCATTTGTGGTCATCAAGCAATTGTGATGAGCCCAAATTTAGAAACCCAATACCCCACACTCTGATTGCCCCTGAGAGACATTCTACCCCTGATTCAAGACCCAAGCAACATTGGTTCTTAACTTTCCTCTGAAAAGCACCTGGATCCTTAGGTGCCTGGTGTTATTGGTGCAGAACATTCCTCATCCTTCTGTTTTTCATCCTCTATAGGTGCGCCAAAGCTATTACTGCTGGTTTAGCTGGTCAACCATTTTGTATTGAAGAATGGATCTATGAACATGTATCAGAAGACAGGTTATTTTCTTTTGAGAAATTGGCACAGTCAACTCATCCTTATCGGTCTGCTGCTGTCTTAAGTGAAAACCTGCCCTGCAGCCACATTAACATACTGATGTCCATCATGCTTCAACACCCTTTTTTTCCAGCCATATTCAAGGATTTTGTAGCCTTGAACAGTTAGTGTATTCCATGTATATGGCATGTCACTCATTAATTCTTAGTTGCCTTTATTATACATAGCTATACAGCCCTGCAAACTTGGAATCAGCATTAAAAAAATGGATTCATCTTCATGTCTATAACATTCAAATACCTGGCCAGTGAAGGGCCCTGCACAACTTTACACAGACCAACCATTAACCCTTCACTGCCACCATCAGTGTGATTGTTCTTCAGATCAGAGTTCAATATATTATGGGACTTGATTGAGGCATTGATGTAACGCATGACTATGAGCTAATTAAACTTTATGCTGTAGTGTGTGCATTATTTTCACATACAGCATCAAATTGAAATGCTTGCATAATCTCATCTTTTCGGCTTCTGTTTCATTTCACATATATTTGATTGTCTGAGCTGTGCTGGATCTCATGCAAAAGGCCCAAGACTACTTCCATTTTACTGCTGAGTCTCATCAGAGATCTCCAGGAGTGGCCCAGCGGAAGAGGAGAACGTTGTGCGTAAATTTTTCCTTCAATTCCTCCAAGACTGAGCTCAACAGATTTTTGTGTAGTAACAGCATCATGGAACAAAAGGTAATGAAGGGCAAATGGATTTATTTGTCAAATTTATATTAAGAAGGACTTAAATATTAACTAAAAACCAAAAGATCTGTGGATGCTGCAAATCCAGAACAAAAACAGAAGTTGCTGCAAAAACTTAGCAAGTATGGTAGCATCAGTGAAGAAAAAAATCAGAGTTAACATTTTAGGTTGGATTCTGAGAAAGGGTCTGATTTTTTCTTCACAGATCCACTGAGCTTTTCCAGCACCTGCTGTTTTTGTTAAATGTTAACTATTGCCTTATCTCTTTATTTTTCTACTTATTCTATGCAAGTTCATGATACTTAACATTTAAACTTTATTTCTGCCTTTCACTAATGTTTCACCTAAGTTTTTGATTCTAAGTACCTTGTACCTAAGATGTTGCTGTGTGTGGCAACATCATACACTTGTCACTGTACTCCTGTACTTCTGTACTTGAGTACACATGACAATAAAATCTAAACATAAATCTAAAAAGTCATTATTTATGATCTAATTCAGTGTTGGAGCATCTTGAAAATCGAATGGCGTATTGCTGTACCTATGTTTCTTTGCAATGATAGTTCTCAAAAGTGGTTTGTAATCGAATTTTGACTTTGAGCATTATATTTGCATTCAGTAATCAAACTGAAAATGTTTGTTAATCTCTTGTATATTACCATACAAATGAATTGTGAATAGATGTGTAAGTTTCTTTGTGTTTTTACTGAGTATAAGCTGTGTGTCATGGCAGCTGATTGTTTCTGAATGCTTGTAGATGAGTTTTTCAAAAATAGACAATACATAACAAAATTAAATTTCAAAGGATTGATTTTATGAGTGCATGCTTTCCACCAAGAACATGTATTCAAAATTGCCTTCGCAAGATTAATGAGTGTTAAGCACATTGTCTTTGGATGAAATATACTTGATTATAGAAACAAAATGGAGAAAAAGGATTAATTCAATGGATGATTGAAGGAGCCAGCACAGATATAGAATAATCAAATTGTAAGCATTGACGAATGCCACTTGGCCCATCAAGTCCATCTAGGCTTCTTTGAAGAGCAATCCAGTTATCCCTTTCTCACTCACTGTTTCCACCAATAGAGTTGTAGAGTGATACAGCATGAAAACAGACACTTTGGCCCAACTCATCCATGCTAACAAAGTTTCCCAAACTAAACTAGTCCCACCTGCCTAAATTTAGCCCATATCCCACTAAATCTTTCTTATTCATGTACCTGTCCAAATGCCTTTTAAATGTTGTAAATGTAGTTGCATCTACTACTTTCTCTGGCAGTTTATTCCACATATGGACTACCTACTGTGTGAAAAAGTTGCCCCTCAAGCCCCTTTTAAATTTTTCACCTCTCAGCTTACTTTACTTCATTTTTACTTTACTTCACTTTGTACATGCCTCTTATGATTTTATAAACCTCTGTAAGGTCACCCTCAACATTCTACACACGAAAGAAAAAAGTTCCACCCTAACCAGTTTCTCTTTATAACTCAAACCATATCCATCCAATGGAAGATGTCAAGAGCTGCAGATGCTGGAGTCAGAGTCAACACAGCGTGGAGCTGGCGGAACTCTGCAGGTCGGGCAGCATCAGAGAAGCAGAAATGTCGATGTTCCTATTCCTCTGATATTGCCCGACGTGCTGTGTTCCTACAGCTCCGCTCTGTGTTAATGCATGTCCATCCAATACTTTTTTCTCCTTTTCTAATTATCTAAGCCCCTTTGAAAGGTTACTACTGAAATTCCTCACAACTTGATGCATGAAAATTATTTTTTTCATGTTGTCTATGGTCATTTTTTCCAAACTCCTTAAAAAAAAATCACCCTTTGGTCATTGACATTTTCACTTTTGGAAACAATTTATTTGCTCTATCTAAATCTTCAATCATTTATAAATTTCCATTAAATCTTTTGACTTTTCTGCTGTAAGTAGAGCAATTCTAACTATTCCAATCTATCTTCATTATTGTAATTCATCATCCTTACAACCGTTAAAGTATATCACATCTTTATCCTCACTGAAGCCTTCACATCCATCCCAAAATGCAATGCCGAGAATTGGGCTCTGTTTTCCAGTAATTAGAGTGTGACATCCTGGCATTGGTACTTTATGCTTTACTAGCTGCTTTTTTCACCTGTTATGCCACATTTAAATGTTACTTCAAAAAATTGCCAGGTTTTTCTGGTCATACACGTCCTTTAAAACTGAATAATGCATTTTCTTTCTTCATCCCTTTGACTAAATGAATTGCCTCACTTTTTGCATTTATTTGAATCTGACATATGTCCAAAGACGGAACCAGTTTGCCTCTGACGTCTTTGAGTCTATTGCTAATAGGGAGGCAATGGTCAAGTGGTATTATCACTGGACTGTTAATCCAGAGATAATGCTCGGGGATCCTGCTTTGAATCCTGCCACGGCAAATGGTGGAATTTGAATTCAATAATTATTTGGAATTAACAATCTAATGATGATCAAGAATCCATTTTCAATTGCCTGTAAAAACCCATCTGGTTCACAAATTACCTGGTCTGGCCTACATGTGACACCAGACCCACGGTAATGTGGTTGACTCTTAACTGCCCTCTGGGCAATTAGGGATGGGCAATAAATGCTCCCTAGCCAGTGATACCCTCATCCATGAATGAATAAAGACTATTTTCCTCATGTTCTACTGCAGTTTCAAGTCTTGTGTCAACAACTAAATTTTGGATTGAGTCCTGCAGCCTCACTTCCATGTTATTAATATACTTCAAGGACAGCAGCAGTCCTAATAGTGAACCGTAGGGAATGCCACTATAAGGCACTCTCCATTACTGAACGCAAGCTTCTTTTTCCAAACCATGGTAAATTTAGTAGGAGGTCTTGGGGTGCAATGGATAACATCACTGCCTCTGAGCCAGAAGGTCTGTCTAGATGTTAAGAACACAATGGATCAAGTGCCCACTTTCTGTGCTACAAACATTTTGTGAGTCTCTGTGATGGAAAGGCAATTGGAGACCATGCCATCACTATCCATAGCTTTGGATTTCAACATAACACGTTGCCTCAGCAAGTTGGATTCACTTTGTGGTCAATTAGCTCAGGTTTCTGAAGGGTAGGTGTATTTGTATGGCGTCAACAACAATGGGTTCAATCCCTCTTCTGGATGGTGTGGATTCAGAACTGGTCTCTTTGCCCTAACTGTGGTGGAGGTTATGGGTGCTAAGGGTTGGGCTCGCCTTTGAAAGAAAGTTCCTATTGGATTTGAAATGCTAACTCTGTTTCTCTCTGCCCAGATGATGCCAGGCCTGTTGACTTTTCCTTGCATTTCTGTCTTTTATTAGAGTAGCACTCATCCAAGTAGACTGAAGGTATTCCATCACACTGCTACCCTTCAGCTAATTTGGCCTTAAGAAATTCACGCTGAATCCCTTTTCAATCCATGGAAGTTCCTGTTAATTTTCTCATGAATGTTTTTTGCAGGTTTTTCCCACCATTGACATTGAACTGACTGGTTTAATATTAACAAGTTTATCCTTAACTACCGATGGGAAATGAGGAGCTGAATGGCCATTTACTGTGTTGTAAAATTCTACAATGACACAAGGCACATTTTTAAAACTGTACCACCAATCTTCATAAAGCTAACATGCAAAACTTTTAAAATGTTACACACTACTGTTTATTTCTGATAAATGTGTACAATGTAGTTTGAAACCACAGGGCCAACACTATTAGCCTTGTTCCTGACACAGAATCTTGCCTTCAGGGAGCACAGATCAGAGAATTGAGATTAGTGTTAGAGCTTTATCTTTAACCCACACTCCACTGACACCCAAGGGGATGAGAAGAGCAATCAAGTGTAAACTGGAAAGGGTAGACTTGTTCCTTGGCACACTGCAGTGCTCATCATTATAGATGTCACTGTGGAATAGTCGGCTTCACATTAGAAGGGTTTGTCCAACCTCAGAACTTGATTCTATCTTCCTGACTGACTGTTAGACTTTCCTTCCCTTATAATGTATCAGCGAAATAACCCTTCGGTTTGTAAAAGGACTATCAATTAGTGACATATGGCATGAATATTGAGTGCGAAGCAGCCGTAGAAGAAGAGCAAAGAACAAAGAACAAAGAAAGTTACAGCACAGGAACAGGCCCTTTGGCTTTCCAAGCTTGCGCTGATCGAGATCCTCTGTCTAAACCTGTCACCTATTTTCTAAGGGTCTGTATCCCTTTGCTCCCTGACCATCCATGTACCTGTCCAGATACATCTTAAAAGACACTATCGCGTCTGCGTCTATCACCTCCGCTGGCAACGCATTCCAGGCACCCACCACCCTCTGCATAAAGAACTTTCCATGCGTATTTCCCATAAACTTTCCTCCTCATTCAGACCCTCGAGCCTGCTCTACCTCTTAGTAAGAACATGGCTGATCTGCTTCGTCATCACCACATTTTTGGCAAATGGAATTGTCAAATGGACTCTGAGAGAAGTCCATGCTTTACATTGTTCAATGTGGGACTTTGGGTGCTTCCATTTTCACATGATCTTGATGATTGGTCGTCAGATTTCAGTGATGTGTCAATCTATGATGACTGGCACCACCTGGCTGCTGTAGCCTTCGCCCACCTTCACAGTCGATACAAAACATAGTCTTCTTTACCCTGTTCTTCCATTGAGTCAAGAAGCTCCACTTGGGTGACAAATACAAGAACGTTATTGGATACCTTTGATGGGATTGAGGTGTATTTGGGCAGCAGTATCTCAGAACAGTCCTCTTCAGAAACCCTCTGTTCATACCAAATGCAAAGAGGCTGGAAAACATGTCCTAAAAATAGGCAGTTCCATTTTGGCCTGGCTGGAGAACCAGTGATATCAGTATTTTTGTGGTTACAAAATAGAAAGAAATCTCTAAATTTCATACCTTGGAATCAGATAATTCACAGCCTCAAGAGTGACTATCCAGAAGAAAGTATTTTGGTCATATTATTTGAACTGCCAAAAATCCAAATTAAATCCATAGAGAAATATTTTAGAAAGACATGATGGACATTTTTTTTACACAGGAGAGTGGGTCATGTGTGGAATAAATTTCCAGACGAAGTGATAGATGCAGGTACAATTACAATGTTTAAAAGACATTTAAATAAATACATGAATATGAAATGTTTGGAGGAATATGGGCCAGACAGATGTAGTCCGGTATCATGGTCAGCATGGACTAGTTGGACTGAAGGGTCTGTTTCCATGCTATATGACTCTATGATTCTATGAAATCACTCCCCTTCCTGTTGGAGGACAGCTGAAGATACAAGCAGTGGGATGCACCTACTGGAAAGGCCAAACTGACAGTGATCTTCACATCTAGAGGTTGCTTTGGCCATCTGGAAAAGAATCTTGGATCTACTTTGAGAGGTCTCTACTTATATAAATGAAAGACTTGTGACAGTTCACCCACAGTCCAGCCATAACCACCTTGTCACACTCAATAGTGCTTATGCCCAGCACTTGACTCAGATGAAGTTGTTCGGGAAAAGATTTATTCTGATCTCAGTGAAGTGTTCTAAAGTTCCCGAAAGAGAAAAGATCATCCTTCTGGGGTCATTAGTGCCAGGGTTGGCTGAGACACCAACACTGGAATAAAACATTTAGGAAAAATGGTGTGGGAAAAGCCAATGCAAACGGAATTCTGTTGACAAAGTTGGCTGATTGTGACAAGCACCATTTGTCAGAAAAACAAATACAAAACCATAAGGAGGGATCATAGATCAACTCCTGAGTTGTGTTATTGTGTCAATGTTTCAAGTCAAAGAAATCACAGACCTCTGTGTCACTCATTCCATGTGGGGACTAACACTTGCTGAATGGATTATCAACTTTTTGGTTCAGTAATGAATGTCCACCTAATACAATGACTTTGCAAGAGGCAAAGTTTCCAGAGGAAGACTACCAATGCCCTCAGCCCTAGAACAACCCACCCAAAGCGAGGAATTTCAAATCATATCACAACCTTCACATGACACAGCACAATTTCACAACAGTGGGATCAAATAGAGCAAGCTGTAGGAGATCAGATCATTGGTTTTGAGTAACATCGTCACCAGAACTGGTTCAACAAATAGGATGCAAATATGTATGATTTGAAAAAAAACCAAAGAGCCTCCCGTGCCTAGCATAACAATCCAAGGCAAAAAAGGCCTTGTGTTTCCATGAAACCTCACTACAATTTTGCAAATGCTTCATGATCATATCATTGGAATTGTCCTAAGTGGGAGATCTGAAACAAATCCCTTTAACTTCTGGACTAGTGTCAAGCAAGGCTGTGTAATAGCTCCTGCACTATCCATAACCCATCTAGCAGTAGCTTCTTACCATATCAAGGATCAACTGCCCTTGGTGTGAGTATTAAATATCACTTAGACGAAAACCTATTTAGGTATACACAGCCTGCAGGTTGTGGATAACTGTGGTGTCATTGCCCACACTGCACTAGATTGGCAAGCTACACTGACAAAAGATTCAGTCTTTCATTGATTGTTGCCAAAACAAGACCTGGCCAGTCAAACGTTCTACCTCCAATAAACATTGAAGGAGAAACTCTGGGAAATGTTGGCAGCCGCCTCTCTCATGAGCCCGCCATTGGTGAGAGATCTGATAACTGATTCAGTCTGGAGGTGTTGACCAAACACTTGTGTCCTTCTTAGCAGCTCTGCATTCATTCAGGTGAAGCTCCTATAAATTCAACTGCAAAGAACTGGACATTTTCCAGGTGGCTGAAAAGCATCTTACCTGCCAGGTCCTGTTTTCTCAACTCTGTTATTATGTTATTGTTATTATTATTATATTACAAATATATTTTGATGTTCAACTACCATTAGCCGATTTTAATACCTGAGACTTTCATGGACTGAAGTTATAAATCTTTAAAGTGGATAAATCCTGACCTAAAATAGCTGCTATGATCACCTGATCACATATAGAGGCTAGTCCAGAGAACACATACGGAATACACCAAAACCAGCTGCACTGAAATCCCTGTTTCTTTGAAAGTCATTGATGCCAGGTGAATAAGTCAGCAACAAGAATTTTTTCCTCTGAACAATGCAAAACTACATACTAAATTTACAATAGGAGATGAAATTTTGCCTGTAAAGTATTCAGCTTGAAAAGACGATGGTACTTGCCTCAAAAATACGCAAGTGCAGCATTTACAGTAGCTTGTTTGGCAAAGCAGAGAGATAATATAGATAATATAATAAGTGGACTGGCCATGCTAAATTGCCCATGGTGTTCAGGGAGGTGTAGATTAAGGGGATGGTCTGGATGGGATGTTCTGAGAGTTGGTGTGGACGTGTTGGGCCGAAGGGCCTACTTCCATACTATAAGGATTCTATGATCTTTATGAGGACAGATGACCAACCTTTTGGCCAGAGGTAGATTTTAAGGAAAAATTTAGAAGAGGAAAGAGCTCAAAAGGCAGAGAGATTTGAGGAGAGAATTTTAGAGCTAAGTGCCTTACAGCTGAATACTCGGCAATGCACATGAGGCTAGAATTGGGAGAGCACAGGTGTCTTCGAGGGTTAATTAAGGATAGAGGAGATTATGGAGATAGTAAGATACAAGGTCAGGAAAGGTTCGGAATTAAGGTCTGGAATTATATCAGTAGCTCACCATTCCAACAACAGAACTAAAAGTGTATGTGCTTTCCATTGTCTTGCTTTTCCTGTTTTCCATGTGCTTGCAATTAAAATCTACCATGACAGCAGCGTGTACACAAGACACATGCGATTCTGAGACAGGAAAGTTTTTCAGTGATGAATTACATCAGCTGATAATGCAGCAGCTACAGGTGGACTAAAAGAACCTGCTGATAACATGGAAGCTCTGCATCATGGCCAAAACTTTCCTGATCAACGCCAATGCCATCAATATACGGCTTGAGGGCATGAAGGTTGCACGGGTGTTTTCTCAAAGATTAAATTTCACTTGTAACTGATTCACCTCACATTGGTTCCACTTCATTCGTGTGTCCATCACACTAATTGTTGACACTAGCTTATTCACAGAGCTCAATGTATTGCTGGAGCACAGTGCTCTCCAAGCACATGGAAAGCATGATGCCCTGATCTTGATGATGGCGAGAATAAGGCATTGGAGGCTCAGCTTAAGGTTCGATAGGACACCAAAAGTTACCCAGAATAATCCAGCTTGGAAAGGTCACCAGGATGGGTTTGGAATCAATGAATTTGGTGTTGGTGGTGGGGCTGTAGATACTAGCTTCAATCTCTTCAGTGTGTCAAGGGACTTGGTGGCGAGGTCAGGCTGTGTATCTCCCTGGTAAATATGTAATGCCTGGCATTACATTTTCAGGTGGTGTTGCTGAGGGTGAGTGTGTTGATGAGAAATGGATGATGAGAATAAAAATGTTGATAAGAAACAAAGTGAACAATTTGAGTGCAATGTGACTTTTTGGAATAGGAGGGGGATCAAACATGAAGGTGCGAGGTTCTATGCATATGAAAATCAAGGTGTTTTGTCAGTTGTAGAAGCTCACATGCATAGATTTGGTGCAAATGGCCAAATAATGCATGGTGTACTCTTTACCTCAATGTAGCACAAGGCTGTTTCTGTGGCATACTTTGTGTGGAACCACTATGTAGCTCATGAGTAGAGCCTGAAGATTTTAAATGTTTATTTTCATGACTAGAAGAGGCAGTAGTTAACAGAGAAACATAGAAACTAGGAGCGGGTGTAAGTCCTTTGGCACTTTGAACCCAATGCTATTCAAAGGATCCTGGTTGGTCTTTTATTTCAATGTCATGTTTGCATTTTATCCCCGTACCCTTTAATGCCTTTTAAATCTAGAAATTTATCTACCTCTGTCTTGAATGTATCCAGTGACCTGACCTGCACAGCCTATTTGGTGGTGAATTCCATCGGTCACTTCTCTTTTAGTGAAGATATACTTCTTAATCTCAGTCTTAAATGGTCTACCCAATGTCTGAGGCTATGTCACCTGATTCTGGATTCCCCAGTCAGGGAAAAACAACCTCTTTGTATCTTGTCTGTCCAGCCCTGTTAGAACTTTATACATTTCAGCCAGAGTCCCTCTCACTTTTCTGAACTCCGCTGAATAGAGACACAGTTAAAACAATCTCTCCTCATAGGATGATCCTGTTGTCCTGTTACCAGCATAGTATATCTCCCCATCGTGCTCGTTCTATGGCAAGAATACCCTTTCTTAGATAGGGACCACAAAACCGCATGAAATACTCCAGAAGTGATCTCATGAAGGCGAGATGTAGCTTTAGTAACACATTGTGCTTCTGAATTCAAGTCTTCTTGCAACTGATGCCAGCATACAATTTACCTTCCTATTTTCCTATTGCATAAGTCTGTCAACTTTCATCCACCAGTCCAAAAGAACATTCAAATCTCCTCAGTGCATCCACACTACATCACCATTTAAAGAATGCTCTCCAGTAAGTTCAAGGCCTTTCCTCAGACCACTGTGCAACATACCTGAGCAAAAGAACCATTCGAATTCCTGTTGTCTCTGACTAGAAAAGTATTAATCAGTTTGAAATTCCCTCACTTTGGGACCATCATTTCAGTAAGACCATATTCTAGTGCAAGTCACATGTTCCTTGTCTGGCATTAAAATCTTTTGTTTTATTGATAACACCCCATGAAAAACCCACACATGCTTTATAAGTGAAAATTAGCTCTGGGAATTGTTCACTTACATTTACGTTGACCTCAATTATTTTATTTTACTGTATTATAATTCAGTTCAAAGTATAAGGAGTTTAACGATATTTATATTATCCCAAATAATTTTACATTTAAGAGAGTATTAGGATTAACAGATTTAAATAATTTAATAGAACTGTTTGAAGAGACAACATGTGCAGACTTTGAAATATGATTTAATTCATGCCCTATTTTAGAAGTAAAGTTTAGAATCATGTTTCTGTTTATTTTTAGATCACCAAAAGCTCTTTTTAAAGTTTTTGTTAAAAGAATTAGCAATTTAATCCAGGCCCATGAAGACTGGGCTGTGATCTTACCGAATGCAGAATATTATAACGGAACCCTCGATCATCTGCTTCTTTGTTGTAATAGTCCAAAAAAGCAATTATTTGCATAATAGGAGCAAAGTCTGAAAATCTGACCTACCAATAGACAGAGTGCAGTAATGATAGGGCTTTGCAGATACAATTAATTGACTGTAAATTGATTATTTACTGCCCCTTTAAAAAAAATTGAGGTGAGAATATGAGGCTAACATCATTTGTTGAACAGTGAGGAACAGTTGACATAGAAGCGACGTTAAATAAACTACAATGAAAGACCTTTGAAGAGAGATCATTCAGTTTAGCAGATTGGTGGACAGGTTGGATCTACAAAAGAACAGGCAAGTTATGAGACAAAATTGTGCTTCAAATTGACACTGCAGATAGATAGAAACTTCCAAACATGACTTCAGACAATTCTAAAAGTGCAATCCACAGTGCATATTTGGAATGATCACTTACTGGATCATTTAATTCTATGTAGTCTTTCTACTCTTTTTTGTTTCATTCACTCCACGGAACAAGTATAATACAATCTTCATAGTGTGACACCATCTATCTATGTAGATATGAAAAACCTGGGATGTATTCACTGAAGCAGAGAAAGTTGAGCAGGAGATCTAAGAGAAATGTTTCAAAGGGCTAAATTGGTGAAAACTACTTCTACTGGTTGTGAATTAGTAGCAATTGAAGACAGATTTGTGGTTGGTTCGAGAAGGATAAAGAGAGAGACGTGAGATTAGCTTTTCAATCCAAGGTCTGGTTCCAGACCCTGCACTGCACTAGCATCATTATCACCACATGATTTCCAAAGGCTAAGGCTCTCATTGGTCCCAGGGTGAGCTTAGCATTCAAGTAGCGATGTCTAAAGCAAACTCCTGGCAGCGCCTTATGAGAGTGGACGATTCTGATTCTGCAAGTGGCAGTTATGATAGGATGCGCTGTTACCTGGAGGCATGGAAGAAGCAAGAGAGCAGAGAGCCAGCAGCTTCATGGTCCATTGAGTGTGTCAAACATTCAATCTTTAGGTGCTTGAACTCCAATGAAAAATTTGTGACACCGCGGGAGCAAAGCAATTTGACTATTTTTTTCAGCACCGGAGGAATGGGATTGTGGGAGATATAGCAGTTTGGATCAGAAATTGGCTTGCTGAAAGAAGACAGAGGGTGGTAGTTGATGGGAAATGTTCATCCTGGAGACCAGTTACTAGTGGTGTACCGCAAGGGTCGGTGTTGGGTCCACTGCTGTTTGTCATTTTTATAAATGACCTGGATGAGGGCGTAGAAGGATGGGTTAGTAAATTTGCAGACAACACTAAGGTCGGTGGAGTTGTGGATAGTGACGAAGGATGCTGTAGGTTACAGAGAGACATAGATAAGCTGCAGAGCTGGGCTGAGAGGTGGCAAATGGAATTTAATGCAGACAAGTGTGAGGTGATGCACTTTGGTAGGAGTAACCGGAAGGCAAAGTACTGGGCTAATGGTAAGATTCTTGGTAGTGTAGATGAGCAGAGAGATCTCGGTGTCCATGTACACAGATTCGCACAGGTTGCCACCCAGGTTGACAGGGCTGTTAAGAAGGCATACAGTGTTTGAGCTTTTCATTAGAGAGAAGAAGGTTGAGAGGTGACTTAATTGAAACATAAAATAATCAGAGGGTTAGATAGGGTGGATAGGGAGAGCCTTTTTCCTAGGATGGTGACAGCGAGCACGAGGGGGCTTAGTTTTAAATTGAGGGGTGAAAGATATAGGACAGATGTCAGAGGTAGTTTCTTTACTCAGAGAGTAGTAAGGGTATGGAACGCTTTGCCTGCAACGGTAGTAGATTCGCCAACTTTAAGTACATTTAAGTCGTCATTGGATAAGCATATGGACGTATATGGAATAGTGTAGGTTAGATGGGCTTCAGATCGGTATGACAGGTCAGCACAACATCGAGGGCTGAAGGGCCTGTACTGTGCTGTAATGTTCTATGTTCTATGTTAGCAGCCACAAGCCTATTGTGCTTCCAAAGCCTGAATATTAATATGTCCAAGACCACCCACTTGTTCCATTATTAATATTAAAAATTTGATTATGTTAACAAGCATTTCAACAGGTTAACAGCACGCTAATTGGTAGGAATGCATGCTTTTAGTGGTATGTTTTGACACTGGTGTAGGAAAAGGCAAGATGGCTGCAGAGTAAGATGACAGAGTTCCTCTGTTCCGCCTGTTCTTTTCCTATCTTTTTCTTTTTTATCACTCACTCTTTTTTTCTCTCCCCTTAGCTCCAGAGGCAAATCCTGGAACATTGGCAGGCACAGGCAGCAATTCCTGGAACAGTACATGGGCTTCAAGTCCTGGAGCAGTGTGAGGGGAACAAGTCCTGAGGGGACGCAGCCCTGGAACGCACCTTGGAGCAGCTAAGTGTCAGTATGGAGTGGATTGGAAGCTTGGAATGGAGTGGGAACGACGGCTAGACTGGGAACTAGCTTTGGTGGTCAGACCATACGTGGAGGCCCTGTGCTGAGATGCTACAACGTAATGGTTATTTGAAGCATTGTTTGGCCTGACTGTAATGTCAATCCTTCAATATTGTCTTATTTCTAACTTATTTTTTAAACTTTGTAAAGTAATGTGTCTACTTTTTCTTCCTCTTTTGTACCCAAGATTTGCGCCTCGATACTGGCACCTAAGATGTCGCCAATATAGGTAGACATTGTAAAAACTTTTCACTGCACTCCTGCAACAGAGTACATGTGCCAGTAATGGATATTCTATTCAATTCGATTCTATATTTTACATTGCACAGATGAAGGAATTGGCTAATGAACTCATTAAAACACTTATATAGTGATACTGCTGGGACTGAGTTAGTAGATAGAAGGCAAGAGTAAGAATGTTGAATTCTACAAATATACCAACTATCAGTGATTTGCAAATAGGGTCATACTTCATCCTCTGGATTGTGATCCAGTTAACGCAGGTTGCAGATTTCCCATTCCCCAACTCCCTTTCAAAATTCCAACATATCCATGATGCAGGCTTCAGTTGGCAGACGTGTCCCATAAAAATAGGCAGGTTTTAATGCTGGTTGACAGCCAAGATTTTTCAATAGATAATTGAAAATCCAACCCCAGATCTATTTTCAAGTAATTGGAACATAAAAATGAACCAACTTAAATGAGCATTGAGGTCAAATCAATCTTAACATTTAAAATAGAATTCTGAAACACATGAAGAAGAAAATTTGAAGGAGCAGAATACAGTGACTGAAGTACGTAGTCCTGGCATGGTGTTAATTGCACAGGAATGCTGATCTGAATGGGCCCCCTTCTGTGGTGGAATTGGTACGGTTCCAGGTTGCTCAATTCTATTTTCACAAGTTTGGTGAGTCAGATTAAAGAAACATTGTTTGGAGGTAAGAGACAGATGTTAAAATATGCATCCCTAATGGACAATACACAATTGTTACTTTTAGACATAAAAAGGTAAGAGAAGGAAGTTGAAAACTCTCTAGCAAATTTGTCATGCTGGAAAATCTTAGCAAATTCCTCAGTTACCAAATGTAAGGCTGCAGGGAAGTTGATAGCATACATGACCTCTGAACATATCCATTGTTTCAGACTCACTGGCCTTGAATAGCTAGAAATCTATCAGTAAGATTTCAATCACATAAAAACCTCATCTCTATTTATTATAGACCACTATGGATCACACTGTTTACTGATCTGCTATAAAGCGCAGTTTCATAGTATATTATAATGGCATAGTACAATTTAGATAGTCTTTGATAGACTGCAAAAATATTGGAATTGGAAACATTACAGAAATAAATATTGACTTGAACTGAAAAGTTATTGCTTTGTAAGTATTACAGTAACGTTATTATTGTTGATTGTTAGCCGGACATAAAGCTTGAGGGAGTAAAGAACAGCAGTAAGTGCTGAATCTCCCAAAAGCCTTTGCCACTTGCCAAAACCAGTCAGATATGGTTTTCTCTCAATTTTTCTTTTTTAATTAGTAGAAATTCTGTGGCTGGTTGGTTAACATGGGCCCTCTCAAGATTGACCAACTCATATCCAGCCAGCTGCTAGTCCTGGGCACTCCATGCTGAATCAACTACAACGTTCCTTCAATTAAGTTCCAGACCAGTCACTGACAGCAACCATCTGTATTTGTTTTCACAGGAGCACAGATGTTCAAAGTTCAACTAACTCTCATACCAACTCAGTCTTCCAACAAAAAAAGAGAAAAGTAAAAGAAAACTATTGAAGGTTATTTATTTCAGCAAGGCGTTTGATAAGGTTCCCCACAATAGGCTATTGTACAAAATGCGGAGGAATGGAATTGTGGGAGATATAGCAGTTTGGATCGGAAATTGGCTTGCTGAAAGAAGACAGAGGGTGGTAGTTGATGGGAAATGTTCATCCTGGAGACCAGTTACTAGTGGTGTACCGCAAGGGTCGGTGTTGGGTCCACTGCTGTTTGTCATTTTTATAAATGACCTGGATGAGGGCGTAGAAGGATGGGTTAGTAAATTTGCAGATGACACTAAGGTCAGTGGAGTTGTGGATAGTGACGAAGGATGCTGTAGGTTGCAGAGAGACATAGATAAGCTGCAGAGCTGGGCTGAGAGGTGGCAAATGGAGTTTAATGCAGACAAGATTTTTTTTCATTGGAGAAAAGGAGGAGGAGAGGGGACCTAATTGAGGTATACAAGATAATGAGAGACATAGATAGAGTTGATAGCCAGAGACTATTTCCCAGGGCAGAATTGGCTAACACGAGGGATCATAGTTTTAAGCTGGCTGGAGGAAAGTATAGAGGGGATGTCAGAGGCGGGTTCTTTACACAGAGAGTTGTGAGAGCATGGAATGCGTTGCCAGCAGCAGTTGTGGAAGCAAGGTCATTGGGGTCATTTAAGGACATGCATATGGTCACAGAAATTTGAGGGTGCATACATGAGGATCAATGGTTGGCACAACATCGTGGGCTGAAGGGCCTGTTCTGTGCTGTACTGTTCTATGTTCTATGTTCTAAGTGA
The DNA here is from genome assembly GCF_030684315.1 of Stegostoma tigrinum. Classification (NCBI taxonomy): domain Eukaryota; kingdom Metazoa; phylum Chordata; class Chondrichthyes; order Orectolobiformes; family Stegostomatidae; genus Stegostoma; species Stegostoma tigrinum. Next base: position 49,358,014 of record NC_081373.1, read on the forward strand.
GGGGTGATGCACTTTGGTAGGAGTAACTGGAAGGCAAAGTACTGGGCTAATGGTAAGATTCTTAGCAGTGTAGATGAGCAGAGAGGTCTCGGCGTCCATGTACACAGATCCTTGAAAGTTGCCACCCAGGTTGACAGGGCTGTTAAGAAGGCATAAAGTGTTTTAGCTTTTATTAATAGAGGGATCCAGTTCCGGAACCAAGAGGTTATGGTGAAGCTGTACAAAACTCAAGTGCGGCCACACTTGGAGTATTGTGTACTGTTCTGGTCACCGCATTATAAGAAGGATGTGGAAGCTTTGGAAAGGGTGCAGAGGAGATTTACTAGGATGTTGCCTGGTATGGAGGAAAGGTCTTACGAAGAAAGGCTGAGGGACTTGAGGCTGTTTTCGTTAGAGAGAAGAAGGTTGAGAGGTGACTTAATTGAGACATATAAAATAATCAGAGGGTTAGATAGGGTGGATAGGGAGAGCCTTTTTCCTAGGATGGTGACGGCGAGCACGAGGGGGATTAGCTTTAAATTGAGGGGTGAAAGATACAGGACAGATGCCAGAGGTAGTTTCTTGACTCAGAGAGTAGTAAGGGAATGGAACGCTTTGCCTGCAACGGTAGCAGATTCGCCAACTTTAGGTACATTTAAGTCGCCATTGGACAAGCATATGGACGTACATGGAATAGTGTAGGTTAGATGGGCTTGAGGTCGGTATGACAGGTCAGCACAACATCGAGGGCCAAAGTGCCTGTACTGTGCTGTAATGTTCTATGTTCTATGTTCTATGTTTGTCCAATGTCCTCTTCACCAACTCCAGCTGCCATATTTGTCAGCAGGATTGGGGAAGTAAGTCATACTGTCCCTGTTTCTCATTGGGAATAGGGGTCAGAATCTTCCCACTATGGTTTGTCCAGTCACCAGGCTTTTGAAATTCCCTGCAGAGTAAGGAAAGAAGCTGTTCTAATTTCAAGTCCAGTTGCAACCTCTTGCGATAGAAAGGAAGAGGCTAAAATCACTCCTTTGTTGGTCAGATTCATTTCGAGATTTCGAAGAAGTGGTCTGCTAAACAGTCTTCAACTTTTTGGACTGTCGCCCAACAGGTTCTGGAAATCTTTATGCAAAATGTTTGTCACGTTTTGTTATAATATGGGCTGACTATATGTCTATGGTGCATGTTGGAACAATTCTGGCAGTGGCACTTGTATTCCTGAGTGAACCACAAAGATCCAGTTTAGAATTTAATTAAAGAGGATTCTAATATAGCCCATCAGCCAAGCAACAATCTGTGAAGCTTATGAAGTCCAATTACTGTTCTTCAACACTGGTTTCTTTGAAGTGTTGGTATGGGATAGTTGGAACTAAATTCTGAATTCCCGTAGATGGATAGGATTGAGAAAAATGAATAACAACAGCCAGTTTTTGTACATATTTGGAAGAGGAAGTAGTTGAACTTTCTCCTGCCAACTCCTAAGATGTCTTTCATGGTATTTGCCGTGACAGTGTGGACATAGTTGTTGCTTGTAATGTCAAGGTATCTATCATGATGTAATATCACAGAGCTTTTTGTTGTGTAAAAAGCAAGGCGTGAATATAGTAGCAGGCAGCAGTCTAATCATAGAATCTGTACATTGGGAAACAGATCATTCAGTCTATCAAGTCCACACTGACCCTTCTAAGAGCATCCCGCTCAGACCCATCTATGCCTGTGAACCTGCATTTACCATGGCTAACCCACCCAGCCTGTACATTCCTGAACACTATGGACAATTTAGAATGGTCAATCCACTTAACTTGCACATCTTTGGACTGTAAGTGGAAATGGGAGCACCTGGGGGAAGCCAATGCAGACACAGGGAGAAAGTGCAAACTCTACACAGGCCCGAGGGTGGAATTGAACCTGGGTCACTGGTGCTGTGAGGCTGCCGTGCTAGCCACTGTGCCGCTGTGCCACCTCTAATCGGGGGCGGGGGGGGGGGGGGGTGACATAATTTTAAAACTAGTGCTCCGTCATTCAGCAGTAAAATCAAGAAGCACATTTTCACACAAAGAGAGTGGTGACCTCGAAATCTAGAAAGAATGAATATTAAGCCCCAGCATCGAAAGAAGGAAGTATTCTCACATTTGCAGTCCTATCCTTATATTCAGTTGGGAGAAGGATTTTGTGATCTTCATTCATGCCAGAAACAAACATTCAGGCTTTTTTTGAGCATGTTTCTTTGAGGCCATGTGTCCAATATTGGTTCGCCCTGATACAGTTGGTTTCAGCATCTGATAGCACCAGTCAAGTTGTGATCCTTGTGATCCTTCCACCCCCATATTAACAATAAACATCAGCGTCACTATCCCGTGATTAGCTCTGCAACCATGCTCCATGAACCTTGCATCAGCAATAGACTTTTGTCACTTTGCTGGCTCTGTTGGAAAGAGATTCAGTGTCTGTTATGCCATTTGCCTTGCCACACAATCAAAAATGGGTGCATCAAATTTCAGCATCATAATGACGCTAAGCAAATGAAAAAAAATTCATTAGAACTGAATTGGTTCTCTTGGAGAATAGATTAAGTGAAATGTTATTCTGTTATTTAAAATGCTGCGATGTCTGCTTAAGCAGTTTGTTTAGCTTAGGCTTTGTGTGCAGAACTAGAAATACATGTTTAAAATTAATGAATTCCAAGTGATGCCCGAGATTGAAGGTAATTGCCTCCTCTCCCAATATAGATCGAGAAAATACAGAACAAACCTACAGCAAAAGCAGTTAATAATATTTTAATTTATTGTTTTAAAAGTATGGCATAATACAGGAGTAAGAACAGGCTTTAAATTTATTATTAAGCATAAATAGGACTGAACTTTTTATTTCGTGACATGGAAAAGGTCTAGTAGAAGATAAATGGGTTTGATTTTCCATAATGCTTGCGATGATGTCATCACTGCAGCAGAATGCCTGTCCTGATTTCTATCTATTCATTTAATTAGATAAATAACAGGCTAGCTACATCAGGGGATAACTATTCTTATTGTTAATTATCATCTATACATTCCACTTTGATTATGTTTTTCACTTAAGCAGTGAAAAGAAAAGTATATCTCCTGATATAAATGTAATGTTAGACAGAGATTGTGGTGTTGTGCACAATCCCCATGATGTAGGGTGTTAAGAAACTTCACAGACTTTCCTGCTGAAAGGAGGCAAATTACACATTGTCAGTCTACCAGGCACTAAAGCAATGGCTATTGAGCAGGTCAGATTTGGGGTTTCTGTGGCATATAACTCATTTCATAAATCCTCAGAGCCTATTCTCCAACTACAAGTAAATTACAAGTGTGACGAAGTATTCTTTATTTGTTTGGATGAGTGCAGGTACAGAAGTACGCAGAAACTTAACACAATCAAGACCAAACAGCCCACATAACTGGCATCTGTTCACCACTTTAATCATTTGCTCCATTTGCAGCACACAGTTTGTTGCTGAGTGCACTACACAATAGATACACTGAAAGAAAAACCTCATCAAGGCTTCTTTGATAATTTGATGTTCAAGAATGGCTCAAGAACGTGGAAGTGTTCTCAGATACAATTATTGAAGGCATTAAATGCAGTTGTCGCCAGTGACAATTACATGGCATGAATGAATTAAAAATGGAAATTAGAAATTAATCAGTCAGTTGTGATCAATTACATCAGATACATTCATTAGATTGTTTCACAATTAACAATGAAATTATTATTGAGTGCTAATTCTGAAAAGTGTTACTGTTTGAAAAGTTTATGTTTGAAGAAAACAGGGCTGGTGAATGATTAGATCAGATTAATACTAACAGCATGGAGATCCTTTTCTTTAATTCATTCATGGAATGGTGGGGTCCCTGATTGCAGCAACATTTATTGCGCATGTCTGGATGTCCTTGTCCTCCATCACCATTATGGCTGAGGTAGATTCGGACCTTGCCTCCTGGCCCTACCAGTCATTAAAAAAATGATAACACTTAGAGATGGTGCACTGAATAATCATCAAGGATTTGCCTTTAGGCAGAAAATGTAAGAATATATGAACAAATGAACACAATTAGAGATGATGAGATGAATCTTACAATTCTTTTAGCAGAGTGCAAGTTAGAACATAGGACATAGAACGCAGAATGGGGAACAGTACAGCACAGAAACAGACCCTTTGGCTCATCATGTCTCTGCTGACCAGGGTGCTATTTTGATGTCATCCAACTTATCTGTACATGGCCCATATCCCTCTATTCCCTGCCTGTTCATTTGACTGTATAAATGCCTTTTAAATGAGCTCTCATATCTGCTTCTACCACCTTCCCTAGCAGCCTGCTCCAGGCATATGCCACCCTTTACGTAAGAACTTGCCGTGCACATTTTCTTTAGACTGTCGGCTCTCACCTCAAAATGTATGCCCCCTAGTATTTAACGTTTCCACCCAAGGAAAAACGACTCTGACGATCTATGCCTCAGATAGGTTTAGATACTTCTATCAGGTCACCCTCAGTCTCTGATATTCTAACAAAAACAACTCAAGTTTATCCATTCTCACATTCCAATCAGTTAATCTGCATTATCAACATCTTTTCTCCCCTAGCACTCCAGCCCACCCACAAGTGCACAATTGCTGCTCCCTTCACACTTCATGTCAGTTCTGAAATCGAGTCATCTAGACTCAAAATGTTAGCTTGCTTTCTTCCCATGGATGCTGACTGACCTGCTGAGATTACCAGCATTTTTAGTTCTCAGCCAAGTTTGTCCAACTTCTCCTTATGGCTGGTACACTCCAATCCAGGCAACGTCCTGATAATCCTCTGTTGCACCCTCTTCAAAGTCTCCACATCATTCCTCTAGTGTAGAGACCAGAACTGCACATAATACTGCAAATGTGGCCGAGCTGAAGTTTTATGCAGCTGCAACATGCCTTGCCAACTTTTATACTCAATGCCCAGACCAATGAAAGTAAGCATACCATTTGCCTTCTTTACCACCTTATCCCCCCAGGTTGCCACTTTCAGGGAGCAATGAATTTGCATCCTGAGATCCCTCTATATTAATGAACCCTGAAGGTCCTACCACTTACGATATATTTTCTTCCTGCACTTGACCTTCAAAAATACATCACTTCACACTTCTCTGGATTGAATTTCATTTTCCATTTCTCTGCCCAACTTTCCAACCGATCTATATCCTGCTCTATCCTTTGACAACCTTCCTCACGATTCACAATTCCACCAATTTGTGTGTCACCTGCAACTTACCAGTCAGACCACCGACATTTTCATCCAAATCATTAACATACCCTTCGAACAACTGAGGTCCCAGCGATGATCTTTATGGAACACAGATCTCCAGTGAGAAAAACTTACATCCACAACTACCCTCTGTCTTCTATGATCAAGTCAATTTTGAAACTAACTTATCAACTCGCCATGGATACCATGTGACTTAATCTTCTGGGTGAGCTTATCAGAGGGACCTTGTCAAATTCCTTTGTAAAATCCACATAGATGATTCTTATCATCATATCAGTCATCTTCAATTCCTCAAAAACTCAATCACATTTGAGAAACAAGACCACCCCATACAAAGTCATCCCTAATAACTTCATTCTTTTCTAAATACAAGTAAATCTTGTCCCTAAAAATCTTCTCCAATAATTTCCCTACAACGTTATATATACCATCATAGAGTCATACAGCACAGAAAAAGATCCTACGGTCCAACCTTTCCATGCTAAACAGAATCCCAAACTAAACTAGGCCCACTTGTTTGCTCCTAGTCCATATCCCTCTAAACCTTTCTTATTGATACACTTACACAGAGTTTTGTTGGACATTGCAAATGTTACTGTCCATTCTTTAAGATGACAGATGGGAGCAGATGGAGCTTGAACCTGGGCCTTCTGGCCCAGGGCTAGGGGTTCCACTGCTGTAGCACAACAGGCCTTTTTACTCATTTCTACTGGGTCTAACAGTCTAATTTGGTTCACAGAGGCAGATAGTTTATAGGTATTAATCAGACTCGGCACTTGCCTTATCAACATGATGTCATTTATTTCCTGATAACATTAGCTACAAGTTACATTGGCGACTTAGACACATTTAGGATGTAGAAGTTGGAACCAAGTGAATCTTCTGGATGATGAGAGCCTTGATTGGGGTTGTTAACCTGGCCCAATCAGGGACCTCTGGCTAACAGAGATAAACAGGACATTCAGAAGGTCTCCTCAGATTGGCTTTGAGCTGACTAGTCAGATGACTGTGCATAGCTAAATAAAGTGTGATTTGGTGACGGGATACCGGCCTCTGTGCAGTTATTTCAACGAAGACTATCAGGAGCCGGGGGGTCTTTTGATGCAGTAGTAACGTCACTATCTCTGGGCAGTGAGGTCTCAATTCACTTCCCACCAGGCATGAAAGTGTGTTGTAGCATGTCCAAAGAGATAAACAAATAAATATCAGGGACTGTGGCTGACCCATCTGCTTCCAATAGAATCTTGAGTGAGAATCCTCTTTCCCACACTCAAGACCACATGACATCACCAGATTGGGTGGAGTTTAATGCAGATTCCAATATTAACATTTTCAGTTTATACAATAAGGCCCCTCATTAACATGCACAATACACTGAACATCTATTTCAGAGAGATACCCACAGTACCTGAAATATAAGTCTAACCCCAATGTACACAGATTGGGCATAGGTTGTCTTTGGATACAATGACAACTGTTGCACCTATTTTCGAGAAATGGAGTCACACAGACCCTTTGGTCTAACTATTCCATGCCAACGATGTTCCCAAGCTAAACTAGTCCCACTTGCCTGCATTTGGCCCATATCTCACCAAACTTTTTCTATTCATGCACTTATCCAAATATCTTTCAAACATTGTAACTGGGCTTACTTCCATCACTTCCTCTGACAGTTTATTCAACACACTAACCATTCTTTGTGTAAAACATTTACCTGTCATGTTCTTTTTGAATCTTTCTCCTCTTACCTTAAAATCATGGCCCCACCTTAAGGGAAAGACCTTTCCCAACCATTTTATCTATTCCCCTCTTGATATTAAACTCCTATAAGGTTGCCCCTCAACCTCCTACACTCAGTGAAAAAAGTCCCAGCCCATCCACCCTACTTTTATAACCCAATATTTGTGCCTGAATAACTTTTATACCACAGAAAAAATATGTCATATGTTCTTTCTCCCCAATAAATAATCTTATCAGACACAAAGTTTACTACATAAAAGTAGATTTACGAAATAGTATGCAAAAAATCCCAGACATTTCTCTAAGAGAACAAAACTGTATGTTTCAACACAGTACTGTATATATTTTGTCTAAAATACCATTTCCTGGCATTTTGTTGAAACAGTAATTCATTTATTTCAGACAGGTTCACAATTCATTTCAGAGAGAGAAATAAGAATTTAAAACAACATAATACATTGAGTGTTTGTCAACTGGCATTCCACTGCGTAATGTCTCTAACTACTGATAATAAAATTTACTTAAGAGGTTTGAACATTACAAAAAAGACCTTGAATTTCTATAGGACTTATCTTCTATTGTATCTTTCAGAAGGTCAGTACTTGCACTAACGTTTTACAGTCAATTAAGCACATGTCTTGAAGTGGAGTCACTGTTCTACAGTAGGAAACAAAAGAGATAATGTTAACATCTTGCATAAAAGACAACACCTCTAACTGTGAGATAGCAAGAAGTGTAAATGTTGGAGTCAGAGTCAACACAACATGGAGCAGGAGGAACACAGCAGGAAAGTTGACGTTTTGACGAAGGGTCCTGATACGAAACGTCAATTTTCCTGCTCCCCTGATGCTGCCTGGCCTGCCGTGTTCCTCCAGCTCCAGGCTGTGTTGACACCTCTGACTGCGCTGCACTGAGATATAGACCTAGATTTTGTAATCTAATCTGCTTAAAATCCTTGCAAGAAGAGGAGGCAAGGCCAACACAAATTTTCAAAAGACGTTTCGCAGGGTACTACATAATAAATTCTTGAGTAAAATGGAGTCAGAAAATAAATATTGTGTGTTCCTCAGAGTGGCCAAAGGTAGGAATTGTTGTTCAGTGCTGAGTTATTCATAACTCACAGTAATGATCTGCTCTGAGAAATCAGAGGTATAATTTCTAAGTGTGGGCATGAGACTGAATTACAGGATGCAATTAACATATAGGAATAACGTGCAAAATCAAAGAGGACGCTAATAATCTTGCAGAATAAGGATTTAATAATGAAAAGGCACAGATCTAGTGATTGTAGTGACAGTGAAACCGGTAGCATTCGCTGTCATTATAGCTGTGAGATTGACAACAACTGTAACATTCAGACATGTACAGTTAAATGTAGAAAACCTGAAACTGCTGGAAGCTGATTCTCAACATCACCACATGGTGCACTACTGAGGTCCCTGCAGATGAAAATCTTCAAAATTGATGTGAAAATATGCTACTATGTGATTCGTCTTGCTGCAGAAATCCTCGAAAAAGCTTCAACTTTCTGAATGACATTATTGCTTTTCTATACTCAAAATTATCATTGAACCATCTAAATGGCTCAGATACACACAATTTTGATTTTTTAAAGAATGTAATATTCTTCAACTCATTAAAGTATTGATTTTCTAACAAAAATTATGCTATTTCAGTTTCCCTCTTAATCCCATTTGCATGTCCCCGGCCTATAATCTGTTGTCTGGAAAACAAATAAAACTGGTGAAATGTATTAATTCTTCTTTATCCCGGTTTGCTATTTTTGAAAATTATTTGCTTAATTGGCTTCATCAACTGTTCAATAATACAACTGCTGCTGAATGCCAGAGATCCTTTGACTGATGTGGGGAGAAGGAAAATCAATATAGCAGATACATGGGAACACCATCAACTTCAAGTTCCCTTCTATGCCACTCACCATTCTGACTTGGAAATGCGTCAGCGCTCCTTCACTGTTGCTGGGTCAAAATCCTAGAGCTCCTTCCTTAAGGGCATTGTGGGCCAACCCACAGCAGGGGGACTGCAAAGGTTCAAGAAGGGCAACTCAAGAGCAACTAGGGATGGGCAAGAAATGCTGGCCAGCCAGTGATGCCCACATCCCACAAATTAACCTCTTAAAAAGTGACACATTTCATTAGATTTGGGCTGGAAAGGTGAACAGAGGTCAGCACCTAACATTGCCATAAAACCTCAGTGAGCAAGACCAACACTATTTGTTGGGAAGAATAGAAAGGTCGGAGATGTATGAATAATGAGATATGAATGGGTTAAAGGAAATTAAAAAGGACAGCATATTATTAAGTGTAACCACATGACATAATAAGACCGTTGGGGAAAATAAAATCTAGCCATGCGATTAGTTTCAGAAGAAAGACATCTTAAAGGCAGAAAAATTATTTATAATTTGTCAAACATTGTTTCGGTTATGCTTGCAGCGTACTTCTACGTCTGGACTTTTTTATTTTAACGTTGTGTGTCAGTACGGTCAACGCAGCAAGACCTCTGTGACCTTGCACAACGGTCGCTGAAAGTAAGCACGCAGGTGCAGCAGGTGATGAAGAAACCAAATGGTATGTTGGCCTTCATAGACAGAGGATTGAAGCCGTGGGGGCAGCAATATCTTGATGTAATTGTACAGGGCCTTGGAGAGAGCACACCTGGAGCGTTGGGTACAGTTTTGCTCTCCTTTTCTGAGGAAGGATGTTCTGATTATGGAGTGAGTGCAATTAAGGTTTTTCAGACTGATTTCTGGGATAGCAAAACTAATACCTGAAGAGAGACGGGGTGGATTAGGATTATATCCAGGCAAGTTTGGAAGAATGAAGGGGAATTTCATAGATGCCTATAAAATTTGAACGCGACGAGAGAGGGTAAATTCAGGAGGGTTGTTTGCGAGGCCCAGATGCAGAGGCCACAGTCTGGGATATGGGGTGAGCCATTTATGACTTAATTGAGGCAAACTTTCTTCACCCAGAGAGTAGTGATCCTGGGGAATTTTCTGTCACAGAAAGCCTGCTGAGGCCAAAAGATTTAATGTTTTCTAGAAGGAGTTATATATGGTTCTTAGGGCAAAAGCAATCAAAGGATATAGCAGGAAAGTAGGATTAAGGCACTAGGCTGGATGGCCTGCCTCGAAGGGCAAAATAGTCTACCCCTTTCAATATTTCAATGATTCCACATTACAAATGTTAGTTTTTTTTACAAGAATCATCTTGGATATCTTGTGTTTATTTGCCACCATAATCTTAGCATTAGTGTCTGCACTGAAACAGTAATACACATTAATACTTTGACTACATGCTGTAAACATTGATAGCTTTGGCAGATAGGGGAATGGAGACACTCTCCAAATATAATTAACTTGGGAGAGAATAAGGCTCCCTAAAGATCAATGAGGCTATCTATGTGTTGAACCACATGAGATGGGTGAGATCCTAAACAAATATTTCACATCAGTGTTTACCATGGAGAAAGACACAGAAGCTAGGGATTTCAGGGAGGTAAATAGTGATATCTTTGAAAAGAGTCCACATTACAAAAGAGGATATGCTGGAGGTCTTAAAACACACAAAGATACATAAATCCCCAGGACTTGATCAACTGTATCCCAGAATATTGTGGATAGCTAAGAAAGAAATCACTAGGCCCCTAGCAGAAATATTTGTATCATCAACAGCCACGGGTGCAGTATCAGGGGGACTGGAGGGGGTGTAATGTTGTGCCATTATTTAAGAAAGTCTGCAAGGAAGATCCAAGGAACTATAGATCAGTGAGCCTCATGCCAGTGGTGGGCAAGGTTTTAAAGGGGATTCTGAGGGACAGAATTCACATTTATTTGGAAAAGCAAGGGCTGATCACACATCTTGCCTATGCCTACATGGGTTTCATCCAAGTGCTCCGGTTTCCTCCCATAGTCCAAAGATGTGCAGTTTAGGTAGATTGGCCATGCTAAATTGTCCATAGTGTCTAGGGATGTGTAGACTAGGTGGATTAGTCATGTTAAATGTGGGGTCACATGGACAGGGTAGGGGTCTGAGTCTGGACGAAATGGTCTTCAGAGGATCGGTGCAGACTTAATGAGCAAAAAGACCTCTTTCTGCACTGTAGGGATTCTATGCTCCCATCACAAAAATGATTTGGAGTTGTCGGAGATGCTGATGTTCAAGATGCAAAAACAAATATCATGAATATCCCACCATCCTCTGTGTGAAACAATCCTCAAATCCTCCTCTAAGCCTCCGACCTTTCACTTTAAAATGATGCATTCTTTGTTATTGACTCTTAAGGGAAATAACTGCTTCTGTCCATGCCCCTCATAATCCACTGTTCTATTTCATCATCTTAAAGGCATTTTCTCAAAGATCACCTCGAGACGATCACCTTGAATATCACAAGAATATCAACAGGATAAGATTTCTTACTCTAAAGCTACGATATGAAAATATTGAAAGAATTTGACAGAGTTGGCTTGGAGAAAATGTTTCCACTCGTGGGGGAAGTCCAAACCTAGAGGCCATGTATGTAAACACCAGAAGAACTGTGGTTGCTGTAAAACAGGAAAGTGATGGAAGGTGTCAGTAACAGCGCTATCTAGCAGCACCTGCTCAGCAATAACCTGCTCAGTGACGCCCAGTTTGGGCTCTACCAGAGTGTCTCAGCTCCTGACCTCCTTACAACCTTGGTTCAAACATGGACAAAAGAGCTGAATTCCAGAGGTGAGGTGAGAGTGACGGCCCTTGATATTAAGGCTGTATTCGACCGAGTGTGGCATCAAGGAGCCCCAGCAAAACTGGAATTATTGGGTATCTGGGGCAAACTCTCCAGTGGATGGAGTCATACTTGACAAATAGGAAGACGGTCATTGTTGTGGGAAGTCAATCATCTCAGCCCAAGCTGCAGAAAGATTGAGACAGTTGAGGAGAGTGGGCCAGGAAATGGCTGATGAAATTCAATGTGAGGTTTTGCACTTTGGAAAAAAGAATACAGGCATGGACTATTTTCTAAATGGTGAGAAAATTCGTAAAGCAGAAGTACGAAGGGATCTGGGACTGTTGGTCCAGGATTCTCTAAAGGTTAACTTGCAGGTAGAGTCCGTAATTAAGAAAGTGAATGTAATGTTGTTGTTTATTTCAAGGGGGTTGGAATATAAAAGCAGCAATGTGCTTCTGAGGCTTTATAAAGCTCTAGTTTGGCCCCATTTAGAATACTGTGTCCAGTTTTGGGCCCCACACCTCAGGAAGGACATACCAGCCCTGGAGTGTGTCCAGCTGAGATTCACATGGATGATCCCTGGAATGGTAGGTTTAACGTATGATGAACGGCTAAGGATCCTGGAATTGTACTCATTAGAGTTTAGAAGGTTGAGGAGAGATCTAGTAGAAACTTAAAAGATAATGTATGGCTTAGAAGGGGTGGACGCTGGGAAGTTGTTTCCGTTAAGTGGGAAGACTAGGACCCGTGGGCACAGCCTTAAAATTAGAGGGGGTAAATTTAAAACGGAAATGAGATGACATTTCTTCAGCCAGGGAGTGGTGAGCTTGTGGAATTCATTGCCACAGAGTGCAGTGGAGACCGGGGCGTTAGTTTCCTTCAAGGCAGAGATCGATAAATTCTTGATCTCACAATGAATTAAGGGCTACGAGGAGAGTGCAGGGAAGTGGAGTTGAAATGCCCATCAGCCATGATTTAAATGGTGGAGTGGACTTGATGGGCCGAATGGCCTTATTTCCACTCCTATGTCTTATGGATTTATCTCTGCAGGAGTTCCTCAGGGTAGCGTCCTAGGCCCAACCATCTTCAGCTGCTTCATCAAGGACCTTCCCTCCATCATAAGGTCAGAAGTGGGGATGTTTGCTGATAATTGTATAATGTTCAGCACCATTCATGACTGAAGCAGTCCACTTTCACCTGCAACAAGATCTGGACAATATCCAGGTTTGGGCTGACAAATGGCAAGTGACATTCGTGCCACACAAATGCCAGGCTATGACCATCACCAATAAGAGACAATCTTACCACTGCCCCTTGACATTCACTGGTGTTACCATCACTGAATCTCTCACTAGCAACATCCTGGGGGTTACCATTGACCAGAAATGCAACTGGACTCACCACATTAACATAGTGGCTGCAAGAGCAGGCCAGAAACTGGGAATACTGTGGTGAGTAACTCACCTCCTGACCCCTCAAAGCATGTCCACCATCTACAAGGCACAAGTCAGGATTGTGATTGAATACTCCCTACATGCCTGGAAGAGTACAGCCCCAACAACAGTCAAGAAGCTTGACACCATCCAGGACAAAGCAGACTGGCACTGCATTCACAAGCATCCACTCCCTCCACCACTGATGCTCAGTAGCAGCAGTGTGTACTATCTACAAGATGTACTGCAAATATTCACCAAAGATCCTCAGAGAGCACCTTCCAAACCCATGACCACTTCCATCTCGAAGGACAAGGGCAGTAGATACATGGAACACCACCACCTCCAAGTTCCCCTCCAAGTCACTCACCATCCTGACTTGGAAATATATCGCTGTTCCTTCACTGTAACTGGGTCAAAATTCTGGAATTCCCTCCTAACAGCATTGTGGGTCAACACACAGCAGGTGGACTGCAAAGGTTCAAGAAGGCAGCTCACCACCACCTCCTCAAGGTGCAACTAGCGATAGGTAAGAAATACTGGCCTGGCCAGCGATGCCCACATCCCACGAATGACTAAAAAAAAGGAAACAAAAACAGAAGTTGCTGGAAAAGCTCAGCAGGTCTGGCAGCACCTGGTAGGTTCTGAGGAAGGATCACTCGACCCGAAATGTTAACTCTGATTTCTGTTCACAGATGCTGCCAGACTTGCTGAGCTCTGCCAGCAACTTCTGTTTTTGACCATGGACATAAGATGTCATTAATAAATTCCAGTACGGAATTCTGGAGAAACTTTCCTACCCAAATATTATGGAAGGCATTGAGCCAAGGAATAATTAATTGGCATTTAAGGCAAAACTAGATAGAGACCTTAGAGAGAAAAAGCAATAAGAATTGGGAAGATAATTCTGTGGCTTATTACGAGTTGGTCATGATGCCATGCTTTAGATATTGTGAAATGTAAGTCCTTGCAATGAGACTCAAAGCCACAACTTTCTGATTTCAAAGTCAGAATGGTATCGTCTGAGTCACAGCTGACATCTCAAAATTCCTCTTCATGTCTTGTTGATTTTGGGAAAGCATACAGCAGTGAAAGTCACACATTTCAAAAAAAACCTTAAATACTTGTACAGCATGGCTCAGAAATATTTCTGCCTCATCCATCTTTTCACATTGCATTGTGTGCATATTTTGAAAAGGGTCGTTCAACTTCACTAATCAGATTTCTGCTTTCTCAGAGAAAACAGCATGAAGAAATCGATAAAGCAAAAAGAAAACACAATTAAGTGCGAAAACAAAAGAGGAATGTGAAGTATTGTGTGGTCTCAAAGATCTCAATGTGGATTACTTGAATTAGTCACATTTCAGAATCCCGGGGCTATATAGACCAAATTAAAAATGCTTCAGCTGTACTTTATGTTTGGGCCATTGGAGGTTTACAACAGTTTCCTGGAAAAAAAACAATTGCGTCTATATTGTGGCTTGTTGGTGCGTAGCAGAAGCATGAGTTTATGGAATATGGGCTGAATTTCTGTGACCTCATTTGGACTAGAATTGAGGCAGACCACTGAAAAGAAAACAATGTTATATGGTGGCATACATTCCCCTACAGAGCTAGTCCCATCAATTTTCCTGAGTATAGGGGGCAATGCCGGCCTCCAAACTCACACACGTTAGTAAATAGGCCAGTGAAATTTATTCAGGGCTTGTCAGAAGTTTGACTCTGCAAAATTAAGGAACCTTCCCATGGGTGGCAGGCGCTCAACAGCTTTCTGCATCAGAGCAACTGAAGACATGTGAGGATAATATCAGGGACAAAATGTACAGCCAGGAGATGTGTCCACCAATATTCTTGATGCTGTTAGAGAGGGATGGGCAATGCAGAGGGTGGAGTGCTTTATCTCCCGTTCTAACCCTATTGCGATCTAGCCCTCTCCCCCTCTCCATAATTCTCCCTCACCTTTGATGATCTGCATTGCTCGTAATGGGTTTTGCATCTAAAGTGATCAATCAGTGAATATGGGTGATTTACTGCTATTGGTTAATAGATTTTTAAAACTGGGTTATTGACGATGGGAAAAAGAATGTTCAGCTGTGTGTAAGAGCACTTCAGGATATGAATAGCTATAGCCACAAAGGGCTTGAAAAATACGTGTTTGTGTTTCTAATAAGAGCATAAACATAAACCTGTTTGAAGTCAAAGTTCAGCCATCAATCACAGGTCAAGACAAAAAATAACATCAAGAATTTTGGACTAAATCTCGTATTTTGTTTTGTCTAACTTCAAGTGTTGTCAGCTACTTTTGGTGTGTTCTTCACCATAAGGCCAAGCAAGCTTTATTGCTGGATCTTAATAAATTACTCTCATTCATCGCCCACTCTGTCCCTATGATGTCCGGCATGTCTGATTCTAGTCTCATCTTACCTTGCATCATTCCCGGAACAAACCCCTACTGCTGGAGTAAGACACAATTAACTGTTAGCCCAGAGCCGCCTTCATGGTGCCTTGACATTTACCTTGGACATCGCAGGGGGTAATCAGGTGTCCCCTTTGTGGGCAGGGACTTGAAGGTCCTGCTGGATGGGATGGTGCAAATGGAGGTCTTCTCCTCCTCAGGACCAAGAGTGGCAGCCATCCTGTTGTAAGATTGCCATCTTGTTCCAAGAAATCTCAAGCCATGTGGAGGAACACAGCAGGCCAGGCAGCATCAGAGGAATAGGAAAGGTGATGTTTTGCGTCGGAACTCTTCTTCAGAAAAAGAACAGGGGTCCAGACCTGAAACAAAAACTTCCCTGCTCCTCTGATGCTGCCTGATCTGCTGTGCTCCTCCAGCTCCACACTGTGTTATCTGTGGCTCCAACATCTGCAGTTCTTGCTATCTCACTGTAGACAATGCATTTTGGCACTCCGCCTGTGCAAGTACCATCATCTTTTCTCTGACCCCTCACATTCTCTCTCTCTCTCTCTCTCTCACACACACACACACACACACACACACACACACACACACACACACACACACACACACACACACACACACACACACACACACACACACACACAGCTGTGGCACCTATCTCTCACCAAGGCTTATGCTCTCCCACTGTCACTACTGCCCACAACATCTGCCCTCACTCACTCTCACCCACCCCAAACATCAACACCACTAACACTACATGTCCTGGTGCCATTGACTCACTCACCATCTCCCCACATGGATGGAAATTGACAGCTATAGCACCCACTTTCATCTTTCTTAATACCCACCTCATTTTGGGAGGTAAAGCATCCACCTGAAGGGCAGAAAGAATAACAATAGGAGATGAGCTGCCTCACATTCAACTCGTCTTCCCTTTTGGGGTGATACAGCACAGAAACAGACCCTTCGGTCCAAACAGCCCATATTGACCATGATCCCAAACCAAACTAATCCTGCCTGCCTGCGCTTGACCCATTTCCCTCCAAACATTTCTTATTCAGGTATTTATCCAAATGTCTTTTAAACATTGTAACTGTATCCACATCCACCACCTCCTCTGGAAGTTCATTCCATACATGAACCACTCTCAGTATAAAAACATTGCCCCTTGTCTTTTTAAAATCATTCCTGACTGACCTTAAAAATAAGTCCTCTAGTTTTGAAATGCCCCATCCTGGGGAAAAGACACCCGCTATTCACCTTATATATGCCCCTCATGATTTTATAAACCTCAGCAAGGTCACCCCTCAACCTCCTATTCCCCAGTGAAAAAAGTCCCAGCCTATCCAACTTCTGCCATAGCTCAAACCCTCCACATCCTGGCAACATCCTGGTAAATCTTTTCCGAACCCTCTCCAGCTTAATAATATCCTTCTTCAACAGGGTGACCAGAACTGGTGAGCACATTGACTATGCCCAATTAGTATGGGTACTGAGAGATTGAACATGTCCAAGCCCTGCATTGGTAATGAAGGCTACTCTTGGTTTACTTTGCCAGGATGCCATCAGTGAAAATTGTCCCTGATTGAGCCTTGATGATAATCATGACAAGCTTCCAGTCTTTGTGTAAATGCTAAGTAGCATGGCAAGACACAAGTAATGTATCCTGATAGCTCTGGCCAAGGTGGCAAAGTGCACAAAGGCAAGATAAAGCGATGCAAGGAATGGATGCTGTGAGCATTGAGGTATGCTCAGAGTCAGTGAGCACTATGAAAGTGAATGTAGAGCCCAGACAGGCAGCCTGGTCTGTCCTTAAATTGAGTCCATGCCCCAGAATGTGCACTGTCCTTCCTGCTGCATTACAATGGTAGTTGCTGACAGAGTTCAAGGTGTGGTAATGAAGAGCAAGAGCATCATTCAAGAGGACTGGAGATGTGTTGTGAGGGTTCACAGAGGATAGCACATATCAAGTGCCAATGCCTGCAGATGTAGTTTGTGAGGGCCACTACCCATGGGATGTTGGTGCCCTGTGTTTGACATGGAAGTCCTTTGGAACAAGAGATAAACAGAATTTGCTAGATATCTGCTCTGATTTCTATGCTGAGATTTCTTAACATTTATCTTACTTGGCATGTTTGGTAAGATAGGAAGCCAAATGTTTATAAGACTATTCAGGCCTTTTATACTGCATTTAAACTGCAATAATTGACTATATAGTTGTTGCCTAGTAAAAAAACTCACCAAACCACTTGTTGAGAAAAAGGGTCTTCTGAAGAAGGGTATCGGCCTGAAATGTCAGCTTTCCTGCTCCTCTGGTGCTGCTTGGCCTGCTGTGGTGGCTTTGCACCTTGTTATCTCAGATTCTCCAACATCTGCACTTCCTATTATCTCTGAAATGGTCTGTAGCTTAACTGCCAAAGGTCACATGATTGTGGCAACAACTTTCATAGCTTGTTTGTGTCCTATTTTTGAAAATATTGACTGAAAGTTGATAACGTATCAGGCATGACACACCGTTGAAAACACTCAAAGATGTCTTGGAACACTGATCCCTTGCTCTGTTGTAGGTGATGTTGGCTCCACATAGCTGACCCATTCATGATGGTGCAGGGACTCCTCAGGCAAAATGAGACATTCCATTCAGCCTCTGACAACTGGCTTTTGACTAACTTCAAGTAGCAGGTAATTCTTCTGCCCTGGTCTCACCACTGGGATAATCGCCCAACAGAGAGATAGGAATGAAATTTCATGCCTGACTACATCTCTTCCTGCCCAATTGAATTATGGAGTTCTTGTCTTTTGCTACTTTTTTTCTGAGTGTCAAATGTACTCTCATTCCTTCCACAAATAATCACTGCCACGACTAAAGTTTTGTTTTGAATTGAGTGTTTGATTCCTGCTCAGGAATAATGTAATGTTCTCACCATGTATACAACTCCAAAGATTTCTAACTTTGAGATCCTCTTTTTAAGTTCCTGCTTGGCTCCTCAAAAACTAATGGTGAGAACCCAGATGTCTCCTTACTTATGGCCATTAATTTCAAAACGGACAATAACATCTGCCACTTTACCTTTATCCTTCAGAATGTTTTGCACAATCTTCATACTTACATTTACACAGGATCAGCAGAAAACTTACAGCAGAAAGCTGAGACCCATACCACAGATAAGGAGCAAAGTAAAATCATGTTCATTATTTATAAAGACATGTGTGATAAAGAAAATCGACTCCAATGACTGGCCACATAGCTTTGCTGACTTTTCATTTGAGGCATTGTTAACATTGTTAGGATCGGATCATTAAGTGAAAAAGACATTTTTAGTCTGGTCTGGAATTGGTTGACTGAAATTACCCTCTTCACCCCTAAATTGCAGTAAGAGAAATGCAGAATCTACTAAAGCATGTTGTAGAGCTTGAGATTATTGTGATATTCTTGTATCCTGGAGATACTGCAGAAAAAATGTTACTTTCTTCCCTGCAGTGTACATAAAAATTGTAGAAACTGGAGACCTCCACAAAATGTATTGTGTGGCTTGCAACACTTAGGAAAGAATTAGTTTGTGAGCAACTATGTTCTAAATTTAAAATATTGCTAAACTTCCTGTCAAAAATGCTCCTTCTTTCAAGAATGAATTGTTAGGAGCAGGTGTAGACCATTCAGCTTCTCAAAATCTCAGCAGGTCTTGCAGCGTCTGTGAAGAAAAAAGAACAGTTAACATTTCGGGTCCAGTAACCCTTCCTCAGAACCATTTTCCTTTTTTCTCAGTGTTGGGGCTATTGTCTGTTTAATGGTCTGTTGTACTTCTTCCGTGGGTCCATTGCTCTTTAGTGTCGATTCCAGCGCAGCCAGGAAGTCAGTCTTTTTGGTGTTCCTTTAGTTATAACTCACTCCACGGAATAGGAAGGTCTTCTCATTGTTTGTAAGTGGTCGGTCTGAGATGTTTTTAATCTGTGCATCTGTATTGTCCATGTCATTGATGTGGGTGATTTTGGACAGTTTTTCTTGAGGGTTATCCTTTTCTTTGTTCTGGTGTTTTGTTGCTGTATGGCGATGGCATGTTCCAGTGTGGATGTCCATTCTTGGTTGGAATACAGTGTGTTTTAGCGTGCAATTTCCCACTTGTATTTGTGGAGCAAACCGAGGCATATAAATAACAAGCAGGACAGAACGCCAACAGTTAACCGGACACACACTGACAATGTTACCTAGCAGAGTGATGAAACGTTTGCCGCGCCCAAACCCACCAGCTTGGCGAGCATGAATACAACCTCATCCACAACCCGAGCTGCAAATCTTCTCGAAAACCTTAGTCATCCATCAGTCTATCTAAGTCCAAGGCTGAGGTTACAACTCCACTCCAGATTAAAGTGGTACAAAATAAAACTAAAGTGATTAACCTGTACTAAAGCACTGTAGGTTCGATAACTCTTCAAAGTCGGCCTGGTAGCCCATCTTATTTTTTTTTAAAAGACTGTTTAAAAGTGCTGATAAACATCACTGATCCAAAAAGTGATCCTGGTATAAAATACAGAAAACTAGCATGCAAAAAATAGTTTAATACACTAAAAAGGCCTTGTTTGTTTTCAGTTTTCAGTCAATTCTGCCTTTTTCTTTTCAAATTAATGCAAAATTTAAAAGGATGTGCCTGTGATGTCATCACTTCTTTTAAGGAAGTGAATGCCAGCTACACAAGTCTGCAACTTTTAAAGATGCAAAACATTTAATAATAGAAAAAAAACAGCAAAAAGAAAGCAGAAAAGTATTAAGACTATACTGACATTTTAATGAGCATAAAGATACAGAAGAGGATGAAATGAAAACATTTAACCAATATCTATCTAACAAAACCATTGACATTCTGTCAGCACTTTAATTGATTCAAGAAAGAATCAACATTGACTCTGTGGATGAGCAGATAACTGATGAATGATGGGTGATAAATGATCAAACTTCTTCTCACTTTTGAACTTGAAGGGTTAATAAAAATAAAATGCTTCTACATTTCTTACAATGACTACAAAGATCCTGGCAAAATTTTCAGATCTTTGGAGATTGATTCAAACTTTAAACCAATGTCAGGATGTGTAGGCTTGAATTCATGTTATACTGTCAACAACTGGTTAAAACAATTGACTAATTCATCAGCAGATGGCAACACAAAGGTAACTTGGCTGGTAGGCGTACAGAACTGATAATTGCTTCAATACTTACCATATCTTTCAGAAAAGCACTTTTGTACAAATCTAAACAATACATCATTGATGCACTGCTCGCCAAAAGATGTAAGTTAAAAAAAAATGATATCAGGCCAAGAGTTTGACTCTGGATTAAATACTGCAGCCACCAACAAGTTCAGTGGGACATCCAAATCTTGCTTATGATGTGGCTTCTCTCACCCACCAAGACAGTATCCAGCGCTACAGGACAATTTAGCATGGTCAATCCATTTAACCTGCGTAGCTTTGAACTGTGGGAGGAAACCCGAGCACCCAGAGAAAACCCATGCAGACATGGGGAGAATGTGCAAATTCCACACAGAGTGTCAGCCATGGCTGGAATCAAACCTGGGTCCCTGGTGTTATGAGGCTGCAGTGTTAAATACTGAGCCACTGTGCGGTCCATAGACAGGAGCTGTTGTGGACATTGGACTTCATATGACCCATACTGGGGCCAGTATCCTGGAGAATCAAATAACTAGAGCTATAGAAAGGGTTTTCAACTAATTTCAAGGGGTGAGGATTTGGGAGAGAGGAATTACAATGCTTACAAAACAAGAGGAAATGACAGCATCATAGGGCAGCTGTTTGAATAATGATAACCAGAGTGGATAGGATTGGACAGAGTATATAAACATAGAAAATATAGGTCAACAGGCTCAAAGGGGGATTTGTCAGGTATGACCTCCCATCGATGAAGCCATGCTGATTCACCCCTAGTTTACTATGCACTTCCAAGTATTCTGCAATCTCATCCTTAATAATGGACTCCAAAATCTTATCAACAACGAAGGTACTGCTATCTGGCCTGTCATTTCCTGTCTTCTGCCTCCCTCCCTGCTTAAACAAGACTGTTCCATTAGCCATTTTCAAGTCTGCTGGGGCCCTTCCCGACTCCAGAGATTCCTGAAAGGTTACCACCAATGGCTCCACAATCTCCTCAGCTATCTAGTTCAGAACTCTGGGGTGTAGTTCGTGTGGTCCAGGTGATTCATCCACCTTCAGATATTTCAGCTTCCCCAGGGCCTTCTCCTTGCTGTTGGTACTGTGCTCTCCTCTGCTGCCTGACTCTCTTGAAGTTCTGGCGTGCAGCTGGTAACTTCCATCCTGAAAACTGTGCAGCTGTCTTTTATATTATTAGCTAGCTTAACCTCCTATTTCATTTTCATCTCTCTACTGGTTTATAAAGGCTTCCTAATCTTCTAGCTTCTCATTAATCTTCACCGTGTTGTATGATTTTTCTTTTGCTTTTATGCTTCCCTGGCTCCCTTTGTCAGCCATGTTTGCCTTGTTCTATCACTAATATGTTTCTTCTTCCTTGTGATGAATTTCAGCTCTGCGCCCGGATTGCTCGCAGAAACTCCAGCCATTGCTACTCTACCATCTTGCCCGCTAGGATACCCTTCCAATCAACTCTGGCCAGCTCCTCCTTCATTCTTTGTACTTAGATAGGTACTTTAAATAATTGTAGTATCAGTACATCTGATTGCAGCTTCTCCTTCTCAAACTCAGAATGAATTCTATCATGTTATGGTCACTGCCCCCGAGGAGCCTGTTTACCTTATCCTCCATCATCAAATCTGCCTCATTACAGATCACCAAATCCAGATGCCTGTTCCCAGGTTCCACCACAAGCTGCTCAAAAAAAATCATCTTGCAGACACCCCACAAATTCCTTTCCTTGGGATCCCCTAAGAACCTGATTTTCCCAGTCCACCTACATATTGAAAATATTTTCCATGATTATTTCAATACTGCCTTTCTTTCATGTTTTTTCAATCGCCTGATTTATTTTTTTCCTCACATCCTCATCACTTTTAGGAGGCTTGTACCTAATTCCTATCGTAGAATGCTACAGATGTATAGCATGGAAACAGACCCCTTGGTCCAACTCATCCAAGCTGACTAAATATTCGATATGATTCTAGGATAACAAAGTGTGGAGCTGGAACAACACAGCAGGCCAAGCAGCATCTTAGGAGCACAAAAGATGACGTTTCAGGCCTAGACCCTTCATCAGAAAAATCAATATGTCGTTAATCCAATCTGTAGTCAGGCTATTTTTGGATCTGATGTAATGAGACAGGTTTAATAAATGATATAACAGTAATAGATCCCCTAGGAAAGAGTGACCATAACACGGCAGACTTTAGCATTCAGTTTGAGAGGAGGAACTTCTCAGAATCAATTGTGCCTGGCTTAAATAAGGATAATTACAAAGGAGTGAATGTAGAGCTGGATTTAGAAAATAATTTAGCAGCAAACAAAGTTGAGGAGCAACGGAATGTACCGGGGTAGGGAATCTGTGGAATTCTGTAGAAGGCTATTGAAGCTGTTCTTTAATAATGTTCAAGGGCTGAGGCAGAGAGATTTTTAATCAGCCAGGAAAGCAAGGTACATATGGAAAAAAAATCCCAGAAAAGTTAAGTTGAGCATTATCAGATCAACCATGATCATATTAAATGACAGAGGAGGCTTGAAGGGCTGAATTGTCTGCCCCAGCTCTTAGCTTTTAGATTATTATTTCTTTTTCAAGTGAATTAAATAATTTAATGAGGGACAGGGGGACGAAAGGAATGGAATGTTCATGACATAATCTAATCTTTCCTATGTTATTGGCCCCAAATCAGCCACAGATTCCTCCTTTATCATCTTCAATATATTTTCAAGGTGGTATGAAGTGAAACTTCCCACAGATTAGGCAGACAGCATATTCTCTGAGAATGTCAATCGTGCTTATTAATCAAATTATTGGCTTTCCTTCTCCTAACTAGTCACCAATCTTGACCCTTATCCACATAGACAAGAACTACATTGTATCTGGTGGATAGGATCAGGCAGATTTATCTAAAGCTTTTCAATATTTTGTTTCTATTTGTTTATTTTCTGGAATCATATTAAAATTCCTGCAAATTGTTGCTTATTTTATGTGTGGGATCAGTAGTGCTATCACCTTTACTATTTTGCAATTTCTTTTTCAACTATTAGCTACTTTATTTTAGCTTTCCAGACAGAAAATTTCATTTACCTACTTTCTTTTGATTATTTCATTTTTGCCGCATCCGAAATCACAATGTCACCAGTGTGATCATTTAATACCAGGTTTGTTTCACAGTTGCCTCTTTCCTCCATTGACCTGTAGATATCCAAACACGAACCTTCTTTTAAGCAATTATCAGCGTCCAATTTTTACTTGCCTCAACTGAAGCTTAAATTAGAATCTGTCATTTGTGGTAGAAACTTACTTCTTGAAAAGTGGAATTACCCTCTTATCACACAATGTAGACAATGAAGATCAAATATTTATTTCTGGTGGCAAGTTCTTGAACCCAGTGCAGGTTTGAAACAAGGCTCTAATTTGCTCTGAAATGGAAGTAGAGGATTCAAAACTCACCTTCTGCCTCACATATTATGAGTTCAAATTCTGATGTGTCATTGGGAATGAGCCCAGCAGTGTTCAGACAGTTACAGATTTTGATGTAAAGAGGGTAGGGGAGAAATGGAAAATAAAATAAACTTAGCCACTTTCCTAAGCCTGGTAGCAGCTATCTAAATTGTAAAATCAAATGGCCTGTCTCTTCTCAAATGTGAATGTGGCTCGCAAGATAACTTACATAGGGAGTATGATTTGTTCTCTATAAAGAGCAAATTGAATTTATGAAAAGTAAGAGGTTTGTCATAAGGTTACTCCATTGATGAATGAATCATAAATGAAAAGAAATGATTTGCATCTATGTAGCAACGCATCAAGTGTTCAAGACAGCACTTCATGTACCTTTGTGGTTGCTGTTATTATTTAGTTATGCGTGGCTGTCGTTTGCACACACCAAGGCACAAATTGTTACTAGTCACACTTTTTAATGCAGGACGGAATTTTGACCAGGACACCAAAATTCCCTGTTTTTTTTCATAGAGTGCATGGTATACTTTATGCTTGTTAAGCAGGCAAGTTGAACTTAGCTTGTGAATTTCAGGGTTTCCTTTCTTGGCTGTGTTTATGATTGAGTATGCAAGTAAATGCAGTTATTAATTTGGGGCTGCATATTGATTGGATTTTTCAGAATTGCAATTTCTTCTTTCTACCATACATACAAATTTCTAGTGTTGTGTATAACATAATCAGATGTTTGTTGTTAACACTCTATTTCATTTAAAATGCTGCTATATCAAAACACAGAATCGGGCCATAAAAGGCCTGAAATTTAATTTTAATGCAGTGCAAACATTGTTACAACAAAATCAGCTTGTTTTACGATACATCCAAATTGATTTCCAATTGTACATTTTCTGTTAACTCAGAAGTTGAAGTCCACCCTCTCTCTGGAAAATTCACTACCAACACAAAATGGAATTTCTGAATGAAAACCAAAAAATTACCACAAGGATGAAAGTAAAGGTCTTTTGGTCTAATATTAATATTAGCTCAATATTATGGTGCTTGCTTGAGCAAATAACGAATTAGCAGAGGACATGAGAATACCTACAGATGTCATTAATATGGACTTCCAGCAGGCGTTCAATAAAGTCCCTCATAAACTATTACCATCAAAAGCTGAGCACATGAAATTGAAGGCAAATTATTGATCTGATTACAAAGATTGCTGATCATTAAAAAGATAGACAATATTGTAAGCAGTGTAGAAGGAAATATAACATTTCTGAGATATCGAGAGAGTATCTTAATATGTATAACTGTCACAAATAGATTCCAATATAGACAATTGGGAGGTCATCTAGATTTGCCTGAAAAATATTGGATTGACCAGTGTATATTGACCAGTGATTTGTAAATCTAGAAACTTAAACATTTTGGTTCTCCATAACTTGCTCTTAAGAAATCTCACCTGGATTTATTAGTCCGCATTTGTCCAGATAACTGTTAAATTTGTCCTGTATTGTCATTTCTAAACCTTCTCCAGCACTGAGGATAAACTGGTTGACGTTGTTACTGGCCTTATATTTCCATCCTTATTTGAACAAGGGTGTAATATTTGCAATCTTTCAACCATATGGCACCCTCTCTGTATGTAAAGGGGACACGACAGGCTAGGTCGTGACTGAAGACATGGAACAAAGGAGAATGCTTCAGGCAGAAGCTGCCATAGAATGGTGATTATGCCACTGGATGTGTTGTTAGTTATTGCAGATCTGAAGTCATGATCCAGAGATAGATTTTAACTCCCACCATAGAAACTGTTGAACTCCGATAAAGAGGCAGTGAAGGACATAACACTGGAGCTAAGTCTTTATTTATTCATTAACTTTTGTTTTTGTACACATACATTATGTATCATGCACCTCTACCCCTGTGAGCAGAGGTGAATTCTTAAGTAATAAATTGTGATACTGAAGAATAATAAATTTTGTCAAATCTTTTACTACTGCATTTAACAGGACAATTCACAAATAATACCAAAGTAAAGGGAGATATATAATTATACTATATAAGAAGAGAGTGCTGATTGGTTTTCAAGTAGATTCTGATTGGTAAAGGAGTTGCTGTGGTGAATTCACTGTTTAAAGGTGAATGCAATTTCACTGCCAGACTTTGTTTAGGTTTGAAACAAGGAAGTTGGCTAATTTATCAGTGCATCACATTGAGCACAGAACCAGCAAATCGCTGTTTTGTTAAGGTAAAACAGGCATACGTTCATTCTAATTCCAGAGAACAAGGCCCTGTGTGTTAATATATGTCGCTTCTGGTGTCATCTTAAATAGCATCTCTTAATGTGGTCTGTAAGAATGCCTGAGATCTAATGGAATGAAGGAATAGGTGATGGATATGTTAGTTAAGATTTAATTGGGTTTGGATCATGGGATGCTGACAAACAATGATGTACGAGGTTCGAGCAGCATTTTACTGAAATAAAGCTCTCTCCTAAAGTTGTGGACGTGAATGCTGTTTAAGCATAGATATCTTTGGTATGTAACATTGGATTACTTTCTTTAAAAAGAAAGCCAAAGAAAATGCAAGGTAATGCTTATCTTACCATACAGAAGATAAGAAGCATTATATTTTTGGAAATTGGTTCTGGATAAATTGAACTTAGGTAAATGCTCAGACAGCTTGTAAACTTTCATCAATAAAACTTATCGGTAAGATTATTTGCTGTTTGCGTATGAGACATTGTCAGACTTAGACATATTTAGAAGGATTCAGGACCATGTTAAGGAACAGACCAAAACCCCTTCAAATATATTAAGATAGTCCAGACCCTAACATTTTTTTCCCTTAATTTTAAAGGCAAGTATAAAATATTGTGTTCCATTGCAATTTAATTGAAGTACACCTTCCCCTACACCTCCCCCCTCAACCCCTTCCCTGGCCCAAGAAGATTTTCCATATCAAGTGGATGTTCACCTTCACATCCGCCAATGTGGTATACTGCATCTGCTGTTCCCGTTGTGGCTTCCTCTACATCGGGGAAATCAAGCAGAGGCTTGGGGACCGCTTTGCAGAACACCTACGCTTGGTTCGCAACAAACAACTGCACCTCCCAGCCGCAAACCATTTCAACCCTCCCTCCCATTCCTCAGATGACATCTCCATCCTGGGCCTCCTGCAGTGCCACAACAATGCTACCCAAAGGTTGCAAGAACAGCAACTCATATTCCACTTGGGAACCCTGCAGCCCAAGGGTATCAATGTGGACTTCACATGCTTCAAAATCTCCCCTCCCCCCATTGCATCCCAAGACCAGCCCAGCTCATTCCTGCCTCCCTAACCTGTCCTTTCTCCCATCTATCCCCTCCTCCCACCTCAAGCTCCACCCCCATCTCCTACTTAATAACCTCATCCCACCCCTTTGACCTGTCTGTCCTCCCTGGACTGACCTATCCCCTCCCTACTTCCCCACCTACACTCACCTTTACTGGCTCCATTCCCCGCCTGTTTGACTTGCCTGTATCCTCTCCATCTGTTTTCTCCTCTATCCATCTTCCATCCGCCTCCCCCTCTCTCCCTATTTATTTCAGAACCCCCTTCCCCTCCCCCATTTCTGAAGAAGAGTCTAGGCCCAAAACACCAGCCTTCCTGCTCCTCTGATGCTTGGCCTGCTGTGTTCGTCCAGCTCTACACCATGTTATCTCAGATTCTCCAGCATCTGCAGTTGCTACTATCTCTGAAACTTTAAGGACAGATGTCTAGTTTTGATTGCATCTACATGTGCATAGATACATACATGACTAGAACAAGTGCCAGATGAACTAAAAAAGATCCTAGAAAAGCATTCTTTCCCAGCAGTATCTATCTCACAAAGGGGACAATCGGTGTTATCACAGAAATTGAGGACACACTGCTAATGAACTAGTGAGATCATCCTAGATGCAGGTCACAAGTGGCAGAACAGGAGAGGCACTGTAGCTAATAGAAATACAACTGATAATTTAAAGATAGAAGAGATTTGGTGGGTTTTCTTTTTCAACAATAACTGACTGAACCTCAAATAGTCAGGGTGTGGTTAATCAATGTTTCCAGCATGATTCAAAGTTCCATTTATGCCATGAACCATCCCAATGCATGTTCATGTATTCAAAACCAAACATGAAACAAAGCTCAGGGTCATTCGACCTGAAACACTAATTGTGATTTCTCTGCCAGACCTAGAGTCATACAACACAGAAACAGGCCCTCCAGTCCAACCACTCCCTATGAACATAAGCCCAAAATAAACTAATCCCACTTGCCTTCTCCCGGCCTATATCCCTCCAAACCTTTCCTATCGTTATATCCATCCAAAAACCTTTTAAATGTTGTAATTGTTTCTGCATTCACCACTTCATCAGGAAGTTCATTCAATATGCGAACCACCCTCTATATATTTTTTATGAAATCCTTCTTGTGTCTTTTGAAATCTCTCCACTGTCTCCTTAAAAATGTGCCCCAGAGTCTTGAAATTCCCCATCTTCGAGTTGATGGTAGTTGTCATTTCTTCTCATTATTTTACAAACTTCTATCAAGTCACCTCTCAACCTCCTATGCTCCAGTGAAAAATAACCTAGCCTCTCTCTATAACCCAAACCTTCCATACCCGGCAACATCCTGCTGAGCTGTTAGGTAATTTTTGCTTTTGTTTCTGATTTACAGTTCTTTTGGTTTATATATGAAACAAAGCATTTGAGGGTAGAAGATAGAGATTCAAATCAGAGGAGGCATATTATTGGTCACGAGATGTTTCTGCCCAGTGATGAATCTATTGGTGACAATGTTGATCAATTGTGTAGTTTTAAACAATGAATGGATGACTACTACGTGTGAGTAGAATAAATTGGCTAAGATACCACTGAGACTCTCCATATAAAAGATTAGGATGAAGTTAAGTAATTTGAAGGTTCCACCACTGTCAGATTTGACTGTGAAAATCGACTAATATTTTTGTAAAAAGCAGCTTTGCTTGTAAAACAACTGGAATCAATAATTTGATTAGTACACCTGTAATGTCCGGTGAAATGCCTTTTGATAGTTTTATTAATAACAATGAAGAAAGCACACATAAAATGAATATGGGGAAACAAAACTATTATATTTGGGAAAATCTGTGAATATGCAATTTACACAATTTGGACACTCCTTTTAATGGAGTTTAACATAAGCACAAGCCACAATAAGAAAGAAATAAAAGAAGAAATTGAAGTGCTGTTGGCATCTATGGCTCAGAAATCTGGAAAACAGGGTCAATTGTATTAAAATTATGCAGACCATTTACCAATCTGTCATTTAAAAGATTAAACATGTGTATCAGTATCATCCCAGTACAGGCAGGAAGGTATCTCAAACGTTAAAACTAAAATTTAAAAAGTGAAGGCAAAACTTGCTTTTTAACATCAATATGCCAAATGGCTCATAAAAACTGGAACTGTATACTGAAGTGCCTACTGTCCTCACCAGATTAAGGATGGACGTGAGTGAGAGATGAGTTTAGGGCAATTGGATACTCCCAATCCAGAAGGCAGGTCTCCTGGCTTCACAGTTGGGAAATTAATATTTCTTTTTCTTTTTATTTGGTCGCTGCCTGAACATTGAACATTGTGTTATCAAGAAGGTGATTTGCTGAGGTCCTTAATTGACCACTTCAGTACTTCAATGCTGGTGGATGGTGAACATTGTCTATTTAACTTTCCACAAACTATTTAATTCGTGAGGTTACAAGAAGGTTTCTTTCCAGGATTAACTTACCCCATTATTTATATTTTGTCACCTTCTGGGAGGGGAAAATTGCATATGTTGATCTTGGAAAAGTTTAAACGAAAAACAAAGTCTATACGACATCAGACCGAAGGCACCAAACATCTGTCCTGCAATGAAGGCGTGGACTCAGGTCCCCAGATCTATGCTTGGTGCCCCGTAAGCCCAGGTTTCTGCCATGTCACTTTGGGCTTGTGCCTTCATTGCTGGAGATACTAGAGTCAAAAGGACCAGACAACTCTTACCTCAGCCCAGTAATGTCGTCGAACGGGTTGCTACAATTGAGAAGCACTGCCTTGCTGGATTGGCAGCAGTGCTGCGTAAAATACATCTACTGTTTTCTCAAGACAAATACATTTATACTTCCATTAATCTTGTTTCATCAACTATATTTCTAATACCTCCCAGCCGACTAGTCAGACTGCTGTCATGCATACCAAAGCAATACGGTGTAAAGCCAGTCATTCAAGGCCTAAAACTGCTATTTTGTTGTTCACCCATCTGAAAGTTAACAATGTTGGAGTTAGTAGATTGCAGGAGTACTAGATCAGGTACAAAGTGACAGACACTAAATGAATGTGCTATGTTAAATATTTCACTTTATTTGTACATATGAATACTTTTATTGGTTACATTTATTGAGTGATTTCTAGCACTGGAACTTGAGTTTGGATAGTGACCAAAGGGCTGTTGAATTTGGAGCATCTAAAATGGATAATGCAGAGTGGAATGATGGATTGACATTGATTTGAGAAATCAAACCTCACAATCCACTCTCAGTTGCAATTTAGTTCCTGGGTGTTCGGCATGCTTCCTTCTTCTATTCATCCATATCTTGCTGCTTCTTCCTTTTATCCTCTCTAATCTTGTCCGTGCTTGCAATAGGCTTTTTACATTTAGCAGTGCATTTGTACCTGATATGGCAATACTTTATGCAAACTCCCATGACTCAAGAAGTAGACATTATCAGCATAGTGTTGAAAGATTCAATAGATATTTTAACACAGCTCCTACTACCTATGTATATTACAATCACAGGAATTGCTGTGTATGGGCTAGTACTGAGCAATCTGCTTCCCTCAGCATCCCATACTGCAAGAAGCGCCAGAACGGGTGTGACTGAGAGCTTTATGTCCTCAATTCACATGCAATGATATGTTGATGATATCATGAACATTTCTCTGAAAGGTATTTGCATACTACCTGTGAGATGTAACGCAACACCCCCTTTCATGATGGGCTCCCAGATTACTGTAGGTAATACTTGGGACCTCATAGCATTAATTGTGTGGATATAGTGGGCTCCCACAAACTTCAAAGCCACCTTGGCACTGTACTGCAGTTATCCCTGCCAAATTATGGTAGCAGAACTGATTGCCTGCTCTGCAACGTTTCGAATGACTCTGGCTGACGACGGCTCAGCCTGCTGGCATAACTGGATGGTGAAGAGGGTATCCTGATGGTGAAGGGGATAAATGGTTTGGACGGGGCTGGGATGTGTGCAAAAACCTGGAAGGAGCGTATTGCAAAAGTGAGGCAAATACTTGGACTTTTGGGAGCACTGCTCCCCCTCCATTGTGTGTAAAAAAGAAGATTGGTCATCATATTTGAGGCACTCTTAGTGGTCCATTCCTAGAAATTGTGCTATTTCAGTTGCAAGACCATCTTCCACTTCATCTGGAGTCTAAGCTGGACCGTATCCACAGGGACAAAGTGTATCGAGCTCTGAATGGATTGTGTGGGGGGGGGCAGCTGGTGTGCATGGGGGTGGGGAATAAACATACTCAATGCTACCCTCATCCTGATGACCAGCGTTGTGGCTAGATTCTGCTCTGCAGAGACCCTCAGGACGCAAATAACAAGTGTCATTATGTACTGAGGTAGTAACTGGTGTTGTGAAGGATAGGCCTGGCTTCATTGCTGTGGACCTCCATGTGGTTGGACTACTCCATGTCACCTGTCCAATTTGCAAAAATTTGCAAAGACAAACACCGTTGACTACAAGTCCATCAAAAAGTGGTCAGAGCATAGCAACCTCCACTCTAATGAAAAGGAGAGGGTGCATCCAGTGTTGGGTTATTCTTTGAGCAGGCTGTCAAAGTCATTTGGCAAAGTGCGTCATCACCAGAACTTTCCAACAACCACCATTACATTTGGCTGGTAGTGAGAAAGGGTCTACGTGAGATCCTTCCTGGATGCCCAGACTCTCTCTGCCACTACATCCTGCCCTCAAAGCAGCTGTGAGGGGATAGATACTGTCACACATTTCCTTCCAGAATGTGCTATTTGCAAAAGTGGTCAGGAGAGAGATGCAACAGTTTTTGTCTTAGTGTCTTGGCACATCGACTGTACATGAATGAGTGTCAACTCAGTTAAAGGCTCTCTTTGGTCTGTCCAAAGCTTATTGGCCTTCCAGAGCGAGGAGTTGTCCTCAACTGAGTTTGGCAGTCCATCATGTTCCAAGGTCCAGGACTATCTGCTGAAGGACACACACTAAAGCTCAGGGCACCTGCCACCAAGGTGCAATGGGGAAAGTCCACCATCTGAGGTTTTTCTGCTGAACTTATATGGGATCTGTTCAGTTATCAGGCCCTCCCACAAATCATGTGTAAATACTTTGGGTTTATTTGTTCAACATATGTAAAGACATGAGTACAAAATTGAACTGCTCTGATGACTGCATGTGTACATAGGCTTATTTTTATGAATAAGTATATTTCTGAAATAAAAAGCATGGCGGAAGTGGGTATTAGCCAGTGTCGAGGGAATAACACTTGTGCTGGAACATGGCAACATGATAAAGCCCACATCTGTGTCCAAAATGTTTCAGTTTCATTGTTATTTTGATAGTTTAATTTAATCTTTGTCTTTACAAAAACCTGAGCACAGAAGGTTGAGGGTGACCTTTTTATAGGAGTTTAGAAAATCACGAGAGGCATAGATAAGGTGAATGGCCACAACCCTTTCCCTAGGATTGGGGAGTTCAGAACTAGGTGGCATATACTTAAGGTGAGACGAGAATGACCTTTTTAAAAAGGTCATAAGTGTCAAATTTTTTCAGAGTGGTTAGTGTGAGCAATAAACTTTCAGAGGACATGGTGCATGCAGGTACAGTTACAATGTTTAAAAGGCACTTGGATAAGTATATATGAAGTTTGGAGGGCTATGGGCCAGAAGCAGGCAGGTGGGACTAGTTTAGTTTGGGATTATGTTCAGCATGGGCTGGTTGGACCAAATGTTTCCAAGCTGTCTGACTCTAAGGCGCCGACTCTAATGAGCTACAAAAGATTTTCTTCCTTGCAGTGTGTTTTGCAACACACAGATGGAGTGCGGATAATCTAATGTCTGATTTACATTTATATTGTTTCCTAAAAATGATGTGCATTTCCAATAAAAAATAAGAATAAGAAACAATTGACTGCCATTTCTCTGGAGATATGCTTTTGTATCATTGCCACTGAAATAACAATTTGCAGAAATGCTGTCAAAAGCTTCAGCTTATTTTCTTCAAATACTAAGAAGATGATTTTCCTTGGAACATCTGTTCCATCTGCAGTATCTTCAGCACCCAGTCCATTTACATGTCAAAACATGATGTGTACCAAACTACATTACTATTAAACTTTGTAATGGAACCTCTGAGGGCAATCAACCCTCTCAATTTGTTCTCTAACCTTCAAAACACTGAATCTTAGGCAACAAAATTGGGTGAAAATTGCCCAGACCTGAGGTTTATCTTCATTGAGTCTTTCTGTTAGCCATTCAAAAAAAATCCCAAGTCAGTTAAGACATTATTTGCCAACTCTTCCTCATCAATACACATTATTCCATGTAAGCACTAATTCTATCCCAAATTATTATTTCTAGAAACATCCCCAACACCAACGTTAAACTGGCTGGTCTCTAATTGGTGGGATTATCCTACAACCTTTCTTGACCAAGGCTATAAGGTTTGCAATTGTCCAGTCATTGGGCACCTCGCCCAAGTCCAGGTAATACTGAAAGATTACAGCCAGCATCCACAATTTCCATCCTACATTCTTTCTAAATCCTTGGATGCATCCAGTCCAGTCCCAGTATCTTGTCAACTCAAACATTCTATCCAAGACTTCTTCCTTAATTTTGAATCCTTCCAGCAACAAGAGTTTTCTCCTCTTCCTATTCTTTCTTATAGCCATGGAATGCAGTATTCAGTTTTAGCTTCTGTTTCAACGATGAAACTCATGTTTTCAAACTTCAACCATGACATAACAAAGCTAATTGCTGT
Source organism: Stegostoma tigrinum (assembly GCF_030684315.1). Taxonomy (NCBI): domain Eukaryota; kingdom Metazoa; phylum Chordata; class Chondrichthyes; order Orectolobiformes; family Stegostomatidae; genus Stegostoma; species Stegostoma tigrinum. The sequence continues at coordinate 49,392,251 of NC_081373.1, forward strand.
AAGTTAAAAGGGAGACATATAGTGATCGGAATGCATAAGGAATTCTCAAAGGCCACATCTGGAAAGGAAATATTAAAGCTGTAGTAGTGGTGCAAATGGAATATGTTCACTTGGAAGTTAGTAAAATGGAGAAAAGACTCAGTCCTGTCAAGAATATTCTTCCTAGATTATCTATAAAGAGAATCAGAACATTTTCACGTCCTGAATGTTATTTTCAAAGCAAGAGGTTTTCCTTTCTTTCCTAATCAGGAGTAAATTACTCATTATATTGACAGACATTGGAACAAGTCAAGTATTGATACTAATTGATATTATTTGCCTTACAGAAGGGTTAATGAAGGAAAAAACATTGACTTGGAGTGGTATATGGGGGTTGCAAACTGGTCCTTTCGTATAGAACAGGATGCACAAATGACTTAATTGATCAAGATGTTGTAGCTACAAAGGAAGAAGAGAGGGCATTCAGCCCCTCAAACCTGTTACTCCACTCAATGAGATCATGCCTGATTCTTTGCTTATTTCCATATCCCTGCCTTTGGCCCATATCCCCTGAATACTTTGGCTTAACAAAACTTTATCTATCTCAGATTTTAAATTAACAACAGATCCAGCATTTATTGCCATTTGTGGAAGAGAGTTCCATTATCTACCACCCTTTGTAGAAAAGTTCTTGCTAAGATCTCTCCTGAACTGTCTGACCATAATTCTCAGACTATACCCCCTAGTTGTAGAATCCCCAAACAAAAAAAAGGGGAAAGATAAACTATCATGTCTTTTCCTATTAATATTTTGCAGACTTTTATCAAACAACCCCTTAACCTTCTAAATTCAGAGAAAAATGCACCTAATTTGTATGATCACTCCTCAAATTTGAACCCTGAAGTCCAGGTATCGTTTTTGGAGAGAGTACAGTGTAGATATACAATAGCAATATATCCTTCCTAAGGTGTAGTGCTCACATTCCTCCAAACAGTTTTGTACAACTGCAGCATTACTTCTGCAGTCTTGCATTCCAATCCTCTAAACGTGAAGGCTACCAGACCAATTAGCTTTCTTGAATATTTTCTGCGCAGTTTTAAAAGCATTTTAAAGAGCTAGGAATCAGAAATGCCAGGTAATAGCATGGCAAATCCCCTCCCAAGAATCTATTTTTACATTTTGGGGCATTACTTGGCTGCTTCAAAATTATTCGTCTTACTGACTGTAGCCGGACAATCTGTAGAAGTAAAGAAACAGAGACTGCAGGAGGACCATACTGGATTGTTTTCGAACTGTACTGCAACCAGATCACAAGGCTATTGAACCAGGCAGGCAAGAGGACAAGTCTGTAAAAACGCTGAGTTTACAGAGTCACTGTCATACATCATAGAAATAGATCCTTTGGTGTAACCCATCTGTGCAGACCAGGCATTCCAATCTGACATAGTCCTATTTATCAGCATTTGGCCCATATCGCTAAACCCTTCCTATTCATGTACCCATCCAGACCCTTTCAAATATTGTCATTGTCCCAGCCTCCACCACTTCATTTGGCAGCTCATTCCATAAACACACTGCCCTCTTGCACACATCGGAAATTCAGTTGTCTACGACAATTTTTGAAAGCTTAAATAAAAAGAATAAAGGAGAAGCTACCGAGAATCATATGTTAAGCCCCTCTTCTTTAACAGAAAGGCAGAATTCCAATCCGGAATTAAGAAATGGTTTCCAAATAGCCCACACAGAAATTAAGTAATAGTGCTCCGCCATTATACCTTGGCCATTGATTTTTAACCTGCAACTTTAACTTGTTTTTGAGTTTTTAAAGAACTATTTAGCAGGATCTCAACTTGATAGAACCAAGAGTGGTAATCACATACTTTCACTCTAATAGATGTGTTGGCAGTATTTCCTTAAGCGATGCCTTGGAGAATCATGGCAAAAAAAAAGCAGTGGAAAGTTAACCCAACTTTTTGTTTCACAAAATATGGATCACTCAAAGAAACAATCAGATTGCAATGTTCACTTGTTTTACAAATACTCAAATGATTTATTGTTTTATTTCAAAACTATAATGTGCATTGCTCCTTATGATTATGAATGATAAAACAGTAGAACGTTGGCATGAAACATTAGAGATCCTTAATAAATTTGTTGCAGAAGTCCCAATGATTGAAATAAAAGAACTTCCTTATTGTTTATCATCAGTGACATCCCTAACATATACACAGGGGTCAAGCCTTTTGAACTGACATGTATGCATATTGTAGGAGCATGCCTTAAATTATATAAAGAAGAATTTTATAAACCAAAGCTTAGATGACACTCCTAAACTATGTATCAAGGTTCAGAGACTAGAAAGCAAATGAAAGTTGCTCAAAACCAGTCCCCAGATAAAGAAGCCAAAACTTATTTTTGTTTTGGGATTCAAGATATTAGAACTGGTGCTCATCCCTGGGAAATGATTCAAAGTAAGGTTCACCGACCTTGTCAATTCAAAACAAACTGTGTGTATTGTGTACTTCAGAAAAGAAGAAAAATCCGTAAATGTGTCATGATAATATAGTAAATCAATACTATTTCATTGAGGATAATCCGAACAGAAGTGTATTCACAGTGGTGAAAATGTTAGGGAGGGAAATCTTTTGTTAAAAAGTCAGGATATTCCATGAACTAAAGTTGAGAATTTGGAAGTTAATCATCCAATAGCCAGGTTAAGTAATATGGAGTTGCTTAGACATTCAAATGAATTATTATTACCTTCCAGAAAACTATCAAAATGATGCATGACGATATGACAGACACTTCAATCAGTTTGTGAAAATAGGCCATGAAAAGAAAAACTCTATAGCTTTATGTGATATAAATGCAGGGGAAACATTGCTGACAGAATACATCCTGCAAGACTCAAACTAGAGAAATTATATCAAGTGATGTTCAGCATGGAGAATTACAGATTCCTAATACTTGGACGTCACCTCTTGTGATAGTATCAGAGCTAAGTTAATCACAAAAATTACATCAATTACCATCAAGTCAAAATGGTAAAAAGCAGATTTGGATTCAACCTTCATGATTAGACGACTGAAATAATTAGAAAAGCTCAATTTCTGAGAAAACTTGGCTTGTTTTAATTGGTATCAGCAAGAATCATTACTGACAAAGCCAGAAAAATATCAGCATTGTTAACACCAGATGGATTTTATCAATCTAAGTTCGGCCATTTGGAATGAAAAGTCAACTTTTCAGCAATTAACTACAAAGTTATTGAGGGACAATGTAATTGTTATCTGTCTGTGTGTACTCAGCCAAACTTGAGAAGAACAATTATACTATTTGAGTGATCTGTTTGCTTCATTATAAAATGCTAATTTGATCATGCAAATGTAAATTACAAAGTTGTGGTTGCATAGTAAGATGCGGATCGAGATGTGTTGTAGTAGAGATTCCTTGTAATGGAGGAATTCAAATCGAAGCCTGAAAAGGAAAGACTTTGATGTTGAATGTTATGTGTTCAAGGACTTTCAACTATGAAGATTTTGAGGTGGGATGGTAACTTGAAAGGACAAAATGACTAAAGGATGACTCTTTTAAGGAAAGGTGATAGTTTTGAAAGGGTACTGCCTGACAGAAGAAAACCTTCTTCAGTAGCCTCCAGTATGAGAGCCAAGCTGAGTAGCTGGTGTGTTAGCATAAAGGAAGTAGAAAGCATATTCTTTCATAATAATCTTAAAGACTTGATTTATTATTATCACATGTACCTGGGTTCAGTGAAAAGCTGTTTCGTATGGATTACAGGCAGATCATGACATACAAAGATCACAGGGTGATTGAACAGAGTGAGGAGTACAAAGTTTCAACAGCAAAGGAAGTGCACAAAAAGCAAAATCAACAATAAATTTTAAATTTGAGAGATTCAGTCAGAAGTCTAATAACAGTGGGGAAGAAACTGTTCTTGAATCTCTTGGTAGGTGTGCAAAGAGGTTATAACTGGAGTAGGCGGAGTCTTTGATGTTGGCTGCCTTTCTAAGGCAGTGAAAACTATGGATGGGGTCAATGGATGCAAGATTGGCTCGAATGATAGACTGGGCTGTGTTCATAACTCTCTACGGTTTCTTACATCATGGACAGTGCAGTTGCCATTCCAAACTGTTTTCAATTTAGATAGAATGATTCTTTCGTGAATCTATAAAAGTTGGTGAGATTCCTAATGGCCATGCTGAAATTGCTTAGCCTCCTGAGGAAGAAGAGATGTTGTTGTGCCTTGACTATCTCATTAATGTGGGTGGTCAGATTGTTGATCATCACTTCTAGAACTTGATGCTGTCGACCATGTTCACATTAGCTTCCATTGTTGTAGATTGGGCGTACCCTCCCCCTTGCTTCTTGAAGTCAATGGCCGGCTCTTTCATTTTTCTGATGTTGACAGAGAGATTGTTATCTTCACACCACATCACCAAGATCTTTTTTTGTCTATATTCTGTCTAATCATTTTTTTTGAGATCCAGACTACAACGGTAGTGTTCAAGATAATAAAGTGTGAAGCTGGATGAATACAGCAGGCCAAGCAGCATCTCAGGAGCACAAAAGCTGACGTTTTGGGCCTAGACCCTTCATCCACATCTAGGCCCGAAACATCAGCTTTTGCGCTCCTGAGATGCTGCTTGGCCTGCTGTGTTCATCCAGCTTCACACTTTATTATCTTGGATTCTCCAGCATCTGCAGTTCCCATTATCTCTGATACAACGGTAGTGTTGTCAGTGAACTTGTATATGGAGTTTGGCTGAAATTTATCTACTGTCATGAGTGTACAGAGAATACAGTAAAGTAAGCACACAACCTTGTGGGCGCTGGTGCTGAGGATTCATGGAGGAGGTGCTGTTGCCTATTCTCACTACGGTCTATGGGTCAGGAAGTGGAGTATCTTGTTACAGAGGGCAGAGCAGCGACCAAGGTCTCTGAGTTTGGAGATGAGTTTAATTGAGATTACAGTGTGGAAGCCTGGACCTGTCATGCCAATAGGTGAGTTGCAAGGGATCAAGGCAGGCTAGAAGGTGAGAGCTGATATGAGCCATGATTAACTTCTTGAAATACTTCATAATTATGGATGTCAGAGCCATTGGGTTATAGCTATTGAGGCACACTGCATGTGTTTATTTGGTACCAGGATGAAGGTGGCCTTCTTGAAGCAGATGGCGACTTCAAATTGAAGCAAGGAGAGGATGAAGATATTAAAGCCTAATTCTGGGAAAAGAAACTGAGGATGACAAACTGAGAGGAAAAGTGTTCAAAACAATGGGAGGGATGGGAGAAGGAGAGCACTTTAATTCAAAAGTGAACAGGAGAAAACTGCAGAGACAGATATCTTAGTCTTGGTGGTCATTAAATCCATTATCTTACTCTAGTTGATAGAGGTTAGGGCAAAGGAACTAGGAAACCAAGGATTTATGAAGCCAGTTGGTTGGGGAGAAAAAGAAATGACAGACTCTCTGCCTGGCCAAGATGCCTCTAGCTGTATGGTTTCAGCAGAGAGTAGGCTCAGGCTTGTTAGATTGATGGCTATGTTCGTTGTATGCTGGATATCTTAAAGCTCAACTCAAAAGGAGAAGTTGTGTAGTTTGTTGATTCATTCAGGTGGCTTATTTCAAATCTGAATTCTATTTGTTTTACACATTTAGGTATGAAAGAATGATATTGGTAGTTGTAATCAATCAAGGAAAATCACTTAATCATGTTGAAGGCTCATTTGGGGACCAGGCTGGATATTTGTGGATGAAATGGATCATGTCTAATTGGGAAATGAAGACTAATCTCCTTTCAGAAAGAAGCTTACCTGTGTATTTTTGATTCAGAAAGGCAAGGGCAGGATGGAAACAGGGCCAAGGTGGTAACACTGGCAGGCAAATGGCAATGTGAATGAGGGTACGAATCCCAGAGGCAGGTATTGCCTGCCACTTTTAAATACTACACCTGCTACTCCCGTTCTATAACAGAAAACCCATGCCTGGAGCATCAATGGTGAAGCTGAAGAAAGATTGGAGCAGATCAACAGCTACAGATGCATCATACCACTTGCAGGGTATAAGGGGAAGATAGTTGAGACTTTGAGTGCTGTTAGGAAAATCACACTGAATACATGTTAAATAAGTTTGAAAAGTGAATATTTTCAGCTCGTCATTTTGTGCACAAGACTGTAGTACATTATTGTCACCATTTCTGAAATGTTTCTGCAATTTGTGTCCAGGAATTGGTAGAAGAGAAAAGCTGAGAAGACGAGCATTAGTAATGAGAAAACCTTGAGCTGTTTAGTGAAGAAACTTGAATGTATCGTGGGATTAATAATTCTAGCCTGGTTGGAAACATTAGAGACTTTGAAGAATAAGGCTGATCTCGCAGACGTACATGCTAAATATTGATTAAAGGTTATACAGTATGTGAAATTCACGTTAGTTTCTAAAGAGACAAACTGTCAACTGATTAACGTATCTCTCTTCAAAAGAAGTTGTGTAGCTTTGATACATTTAATGGCGTAGTTCAATTCTGAATTCTATTATTTTTGTTATGAGGTAGCAGCTTAAAGTATTAACTGTGGACACTGCGTTAGTCTCCAGTCAATCTAATGTCCCACAGATTTATGTTGAGAATTAATGAGTCTAGTTTAAGATTCTGATGGAGACAGATGTCATCCCTGGCTCTTAAGATGTCTAACCAACCACTGTGAAATGTATCTATTACTGAGCAATAAACTACATTTTGTTTTCAAGATAAGTGCCTCTTGTGCAGACCCCTTTAGTGATTCATTCTCCTACCACTGTTAACCAAATGTGCTCTTAGGCCCAATATTGTCAGAGGGGCTGTTGCAACACTCTCCATCCCAACCATCAGTTAGCTGCAGTTCTGCGACACCTACAGCATTAAACACAACACATTTGGTTTTTGTTTTAACTTTCCCCAGTAAAAAAATTAATTAGGCACGGACTTACTACAATGCAAGCATTAGTATACAGGCTATAATGCTCATGTGGATACTATAGAGTGACAGAAGATAACAGGATTGTAAAAATGAATAGCCTGCACAAAATTGTCATTAACAAAGATGATAAATTACATTTGAAATATTGGCTTGAACATGCAGATAGTTTCAATGCATAGTGCTGGAAATATTTTTGTCAGGAGAACAAGATGGGGAGAAAGAGTTTAAATGTTTTAGGTCAAGATGTCCTTGCAGCAGAACTATTTCAATTTTTGTTTCAAATTTCTAGCACATGCATCATTTTGCTTTGGTAAGTAATCTCAACTGTTGTCATTAATGATTACAGGCTTGAGTATCCTATGCAATATTTTCAGATGTCAACCCAGTGACTTATCCAAGATAAGTATTCAAATTGGTTTGCTGTAATGTTTGTTTACAATTCAGGATACTGACTTGCACATGTGCAATTGCACAAGGCTTTAGAATGGCTAAAGCAGATATTTCAGCTGACTGTCTTCCAGTAAAAGGATAGGACACTTTGAGGAGAGGAGTTGTGGAGAGAGGCAAGACACTTTGGAACTGAAATTCCCACTGCAAACATATATACTCTTCCTCTCCTTATCTGCAATATTTATGAAAAGAAAATGCTTTTACTTAAACAGGTATCATCATCTGAAGTTCAAACACATTCCCGTGTTTGTTGGTTTAAGATAAAAGATCTACGTTTGACCCCTCAGTGCACTTCAACATACGACTGGTGTCACTACATACTTAATCGAACATCTTTAACGAGCATTGAAAACATTTGTTTTAAATCAAATGAGGCTGACATCTTCCATGGATGTAACTACTAATTATTGAAAAATGACGTTGTGAATTGATCTTCATTTTGGATGATAGTGTAAATGCACAAAATCTGCTGTGCCAGCCATTGAGCTTCTGTTGAGTTTAATTTCTGAATTAAAAATCAGGATCTTTGTTTCACATTGAAACATGAAATGCTGAAGTATTCTGTAGGTATCGTCTATGGGAAATAGTGTCAGCATTTAAGACTGATGACTTTTTAATCAGAACTGCAAGAAGTCAGATGTGTTAAGGTTTAACCAAAGCAACAGAGGAAAAGATGGAGGGAGAGAACAAAAGACAAATCATATGAACGGCTGCAATACAGGAAGTTTAAATTTCAAAAAGGATGATTGCACATCTGAGATAACAAGGTGTAGAGCTGGATGAACACAGCAGGCCCAGCAGCATCAGAGGAGCAGGAAGGCTGACGTTTCAGGTCGAGACCCTTCTTCAGAAATGGGGGAGGGGAAGGGGGTTCTGAAATAAATTGGGCAACAGGGAGAGGTGGATAGAAGATGGATAGAGGAGAAGATAGATGGAGAGGAAACAGACAGGTCAAAGAGGCGGAGTTGGAGCCGGTAAAGGTGAATGTAGGTGGGGAGGTAGGGAGGGGATATGTCAGTCCAGGGAGGATGGACAGGTCAAGGAGGCGGGATGAGGTTAGGGGGTAGGAGATGGGGGTGGGGCTTGAGGTGGGAAGAATGGTTTGGGAGGCGGAGAAGAGCTGGGCTGGCTTTGAGATGCAGTCGGGGGAGGGGGAATTTTGAAGCTTGTGAAGCCCACATTGATACCTTTGGGCTGCAGGGTTCCCATACAAAATATGTGATACTGTTCCTGCATCTTTTGGGTGGTATCATTGTAGCGCTGCTGGATGCCCAGGATGGACATGTCGTCCAAGGAGTGGGAAGGGGAGTTGAAATGATTCGCAACTGGGAGGTGTAGTTGTTTGTTGCAAACTGAGTGAGGGTGTTCCACAAAGTGATCCCCAAGTCTCTGCTCGATTTCCCAGCTGTAGAGGAGGCCACAACAGGAACAGCAGATGCTCTGTACCACATTGGCAGACGTGCAGGTGAACATCTCTTTGATGTGGAAGGTCTTCTTAGGGCCTGGGTTGAGGGGGGAGGTGTAGGGGCAGGTGTAGCTCTTCCTGAGGTTGCAAGGAAAAGTGCCGGGGGTGGTGGGACGAGAGGGGAGTGTGGAACAGGCAAGGGAGTCACAGAGAGAGTGATCCCTCTGGAAAGCAGATAGGTGTGGGGAGTGAAAAATATCTTTGGTGGTGGTATCAGATTGCAAATGGCGGAAATGTTGGAGGATGATGCATTGGATCTGGAGGTTGGTGGGGTAGTATGTGAAGACAAGGGGGATTCTGTTTTGGTTGTTATTACGGGGAGGGGGTGTGACGGATGAGTTGAAGTAAATGTGAGAGACACAGTCGAGGGCATTTTTGACCACTGCAGAGGGGAAGTTGTGGTCCTTGAAAAACGAGAACATCTGGGATTGCCGTGATTGGAATGCCCATTCTCAGGACCAGATGCGGCGGAGGCGAAGAAATTGGGAATTGGGGATGGAATTTTTGCTGGAAGGTGAGTGGGAGGAGATGTATTCTGGGTAGACGTGGGAGTCGATGGGCTTGAAATGGATATCGGTTTCTAGGTGGATGCCAGCAATGGAGGCAGATAGGTCCAGGAAGGAGAAAGAGGTATCAACTATGGTCCAGGTGAACTTAAGGTTGGGGTGGAAGGTGTTGGTGAAGTGGATGAACTGTTCGAGCTACTTGTGGGAGCACGGGGCAGCGCCGATACAGTCATCAATGTGACAGAGGAAGAGGTGGGGTTTTGGGCCAGTGTAGGCATAGAAGAGGGATTGTTCCATGTAACCTACAAAGAGGCAGGCATAGCTTGGGCCCATGTGGGTACCCATGGCCACCCCCTTTGTCTGTAGGAAGTGGGAGGAATTGAAAGAGAAGTTGTTGAGGGTGAGTGCGAGTTCGGCTAGGCGAATGAGGGTGTCGGTGGAGGGGGACTGGTTGGGCCTGCGTGACAGGAAGAAGCGGAGGGCCTTTAGGCCATCTGCATGGGGAATGCAGGTGTATAGGGACTGGACGTCCCTGGTAAAGATGACGTGTTGGGGACCAGGGAATTGGAAGTTTTGGAGAGGTGGAGGGCGTGGGTGGTGTCATGGACGTAGATGGGGAGTTCCTGGTCCAAGGAGGAGAAAATGGAGTGGAGATAGGTGGTAATAAGTTTGGTGGGGCAGGAGCAGGCGGAGACAATGGGTGGACCAGGGCAGGCGGGTTTGTGGATTTTGGGAAGGAGATAGAAGTGGGTGGTGTGGGGTTGGGGAACGATGAGGTTGGAGGCTGTGGGTGGGAGGAGACGGATGTGATGAGGTTGTGGATGGTTTGGGAGAGATGTATTCTTCGATGTTCGGGTGGAGTTAAACAAGTAAGCCCTGGGGCAGAGGCCTTCGTTGGATGCAACTCACGTTTGGATGTTGAGCAGTTTTTCTGCCACCTCCGCGCTTACTTCTTTAACCGTGAGCCTAACCCTTCCTCTACTGACCCCTCCTCCACCTCCAATGCACCCTATCCTCCTGGACACCACCCCAAGGCCTCCTACCCTCCTTCGACCTCTTCATCTCCAACTGCTATCGAGACATCGATTATCTCAACCTCTCCACCCCTCTCACCCACTCCAACCTCTCCTCTGCAGAACGTGCAGCCCTCCACTCCGTCCGCTCCAATCCCAACCTCACCATCAAACCCGTGGACAAGGGAGGCTCAGTTGTAGTATGGCACACTGACCTCTACATCGCTGAGGCTAGGCGCCAACTCTCCGACACCTCCTGCTATCGCCCCCTTGATCATGACCCCACCCCTGATCACCAAACCATCATTTTCCAAACCATCCACAACTGCATCACTTCAGGTGACCTCCCAAACACAGCCTCCAAACGCATTATTCTCCACCCCTGCCACATCCTGCCTCCTTGACCCGTCTGTCTTTTCTGGACCGACCTATTCCCCCCCCCCCCCCACCTCCCCACCTACATTCACCTTTACTGGCTCCAACCCAGCCTCTTTGACCCATCTGTCTCCTCTCCACCTATCTTCTCCTCTATCCGTCTCCTCCTCTTTCCCTATTTATTTCAGAACCCCCTTCCCTGCCCCCATTTCTGAAGAAGAGTCTAGGCCTGAAATGTCAGCGTTCCTGCTCCTCTGATGCTGCTCGGCCTGTTGTGTTCATCCAGCTCTACACCTTGTTGTCTCAGATTCTCCAGCATCTGTAGTTCCTACTATCTCTGATGCATGTCTGTTGGCATGGGTGGTGGGTTGCAGAAGAGATTGCCTTGGGTGGGGAACTGAACAGACTGCTGAGCCCAGGCTCATGCTAAGAGTATCTTCTTTGTTATAGATACAGTCATCACATTTCTCCAGTTTAACCACCTTGACAGAATCTGTGATTCTGCGATCTCTTGCATCAAGACAGTTAGTTATAGACTGACTGACTATTTATTTACAGTTTTAAGTATAAACTCTTTATTCCATTGGTTCATTTTCTGCAACAAAACGGACCAAGTTTCCATCTGCAAGTTCATTTTTCAAAGAAATACATAAGCCTTCATTGCAGTATGTGTTCAAAAGAAATGTCCATCCGAGCACATTCAATTTGTGCAACTTTTAGCCCCAGTGTTGTCCACATTAAGGTGCAACACCGTGGCTGCAATGTCACAGTTTAAGGACCCCTAACACCTGAGGCTATTTGCAGTCAAGGACTCTCAATTACTTGTGAGAGATGAGCAAATTCTTGTGAAATTTTCGGAGGATGCTCATTTCTCACATGCGTGTGACTTAACAATTATTGAGTGAAAATTACGCTCGAGCAGATATTTTATCGGTACAAGCAGCCTATAATTATAAAATACTGAAACAATATTTCAGTGATTAACTTTTGCTAGGCCATCAGACTTTACAGCCTGCTCTGCCATTCAGATGGCCAGCCATGATCCTATTACCTCAGCGCCATCTTCCTGCTTTTACCTCAATCCCCAGTTTGCCCTTGATATGTTATAACAAAGTGTGGAGCTGGATGAACACAGCAGGCCAAGCAGCATCTTAGGAGCACAAAAGCTGACGTTTCAGGCCTAGACCCTTCATCAGAGAGGGGAATGGGGAGACGGTTCTGGAATAAATAGGGAGAGAGGGGGAGGCGGATTGAAGATGGAGCGAGGAGAAGATAGGTGGAGAGGAGACAGACACGTTAAAGGGGCGGGGATGGAGCTTGTAGAGGTGAGTATAGGTGGGGAGGCAGGGAGGGGATAGGTCAGTCCGGGGAGGACGGACAGGTCAAGGGGGCACATCAACCGCCTCAACCTCTCCACTCCTCTCACCCACTCAAACCTCTCCCCTGCAGAAGTTAAAGAGGCTGGGATGGAGGCAGTATATAGGAGCAGAATTAGGCCATACAGGCTCCATCCCCACCCCTTTAACTTGTCTGTCTCCTCTCTACCTATCTTCTCCTCAATCCATCTTCAATCCCCCTCCCCCTCTCTTCCTATTTATTTCAGAACCCTCTCCCCATCCCCCTTTTCTGATGAATGGTCTAGGCCCAAAACATCAGCTTTTGTGCTCCTAAGATGCCGCTTGGCCTGCTGTGTTCATCCAGCTCCACACTTTGTTATCTCAGATTCTCCAGCATCAGCAGTTCCTACTATCTCTAACAACAATTGTAATCGGATGGTTGCACAGCACAGTACAACTTACTGAAGCTTACTACATTGGCTGTCAATTGATGTCTCTCCACTCCCACAGAAGGCATTGTGCCTTTATGTGTGGCCACTCAACTCTGAGGAGCCAACCTCTCACACCCACCAATCCTAGACCTTTATGGCCCAAGTAAGGGCTAAATTTTCCTTCGTGAGACAAAGTGAAGTGGATGGAAGATCTGCGAATGGTGGTGCATGAGTAGGAGAGCTGATGAGGTGCCCACTGTGTGTGAGTAGTGGATCACAGAGGACAGGAAGGGCTCATGCTTTGTGGGAATGAGATGGTTGAAAACCATCTTTTGGACAGTGTATGCATTACTGAGCTTTCTCGCCCCTGAGCCTTAATGAGGCATTTGTGCAGTGGCAGAGTTAGAGTGCTGACTGTCTGACTGTGAGGTGGCAGAGGGAATGTAATGGTACTTACCCTTGCAGTGCCCAGGAGATCATTGACTTACCTTCAGCACTCTTGGGTGTTCATTGCAGCACTCGTCAAGACTGTGCCTTGGGTGGCAGTCTACTTCCTTTCTGGTAGTCAATAGAGGAAGGGACTGCTCTCCTCTCCAACGCCCAGTCCACCCACACCTCCCAATCACTATCTGCCAAGCAGGCCGGAAGCTGGACATGTGTTTGGTGAGAATGTTTGGACACCACAGTGTGAAGGGGTTGTTCCTGGCTTGTAGCATCTGTAGTACGTATTTGTACTGGGGGATTTTACTTCAGAAGGTGCTGGTAAGCACTTCCGCCTCTCTGGCCAGAAGACGTCCTGAGAAAGGTGCTCAAAGCCCAACGCAGAATTAATGAGTTAATGAGTGGAAGACAGTATGAGGAAGAGGTCTCTCAGAGCCGTGATACACCAGGTGCATGAAACCTGTTTGACAAAACAACTGCAAATGAGAAAATTGCGCCTGTTTCTTAGATTGCTTGTCACCACCGTCCAACACCCCTTTTGCTCTGATCTCTGTCTTTGGCTTTCTGTGCTGTTCCAGTGAAGCTCAACAGATGCTTAAGGAACAGCACCTTCTCACCCCATTAGGCAATTCGTAGCCTCAAAGTCAATTTAATAATTTTAGATCATTTTATTTGTGCAGTGTCTGTTGGTTATGCCTTGGTCATTTACAACTTCTCTGCATGTATCTTTTGTTTCTTTTCTTGTCCCATTATGATTGCCTTTTAGTGCTATTCTGCTATTGAGAAAACTTCAAGTACAATACTTCAAAAATTATTTAACAACACATGCACCTGGAAGCTCAGGATCAATCTCTCACAGATGTGGAAATGCCTGTTAGTTCCCAGCCACATGTGTCCTCATGAGGCAGTAAATATTCAGGAGAGCCACTGTTAAGTATCTTCCATGGAATGCTGTGCAGTTGAAAGAAGGACAGTGGTGCTTTAACTCTGTTTGAAGCTGATGGCCAGATTGCCCTGTCATGATGTCCAGCATATCTGCAATGCTACACCTTTTTCATTTGTCTCCTCCCATCAGCTTTCCTCCCATTACTTCTGAGTACAGCACTGGGGTGGAAGGAGTCTACCATACAGTAGTTACAGTTGGCAAGTAGGCTACCCCAGGGGATTGCTAGCAAGAGGACCGAGGCATATAGAGCGTGCCCTGTTTGGAATAATGTTCATCCCACTTGGTTTGCACTTCCACAGGATTGCGGATTGCAGGCTGCATATAAATAGGGGACTGTCCACCCGTCTGGAGAGGAGGCTCATACATGGAGGTCTCAGTATCACCACATGAGTAATCTCTATGCTATCTCACTAAGACATAAGGCTGTGGAGACAGATGTTCGGCACCTTGCCACCTGCCATGTTTTTTTTGGGCACTATTGTGGGCTGTTTTTTCCCGGGATAAGACAGAGGGATTGAGTGAGATGGCAAAGGTCAGCTTTGCTGTCAGTGCTGGAGCAGGTGGGGAATGGTGGTGAGGTGTCCAGACTGAGTGACTGGAAACGGCAGAGGTCAGGCAGTGCTAGTGGATTGGGAGGATGGGGTGGGTGAGGGAAGATGTCACATGTAATAGTGAGAAGCAGACCACGAGACCTGTTGAGAGGTGGCTGCGGTAGCAAGTTACAGTGAGTGTGAAGCAACAGAGAGAAGGTGGTGGTGCATACTCTTGTGGACTACCGGAGGTCCTCAATCTCCCTTCTGCATGGCTGGGTTTTCCTCCAGACTTTCGACAGTACACTGACGTGTTGGCAACTTTGAACCAGGCCAGTCTGATGCTGCAATCTCCACTAGCACCCTAAGAAAGGGATGACATTCCTTTCCACCACCCTATCCACCAGGACATCCAAGTCCTGGTCAGCAAATTGGTGTGCCCATTTACCTCTGTCGGCTAAATCTGAGGCAATTCTTCCCACACTGTAACAGAAAAGGGCCATTTCTGACTTGCGGCTTTTGATCTGGAGCACAGCTTGAATTTAAATACAGTGTCCATGGCATGAATCCCAAAAGATCCATGCAATGGTGAGGATATCCGATACTAATGACAGCAAGATAGCACAAGAACATCTCTCTGAAGTTGACACTTAACTAATTTTTGTTAAAATGCAGTCTGTAATTTCGCTTGTGTACCTCTTAATTTTGATGGCTTCATTCAATTGCTAAAAGAACATGGAATGATGTGAGAGCTATATGAAGGCTGACGTTTCAGGATGATGTGAGTGGTTTCAATAAATTATTATCACGTTGATTATAACCTTAGAAAGTAAGCAGCATTCTTTCCCCTGGTTAAGAAATAATTGAAGTCTAAAGTGGGTTGGCAGCCTTTCCCCCCACCCTATAACTTGTATCGCCAAAAAAAATCCTGAACTGATGCTTGTACAATCGACACAAACAAGTTGGAACAGTGGATGTGATAATGGGAACTGCAGATGCTGGAGAATCCAAGATAATGAAATGTGAGGCTGGATGAAGGCAGCAGGCCCAGCAGCTCCTGAGATGCTGCTGGGCCTGCTGTGTTCATCCAGCCTCACATTTCATTATCTTGGAACAGTGGATGGTTCTGATTTGACGTTGTGGTCTTTTGCCAAGAAGCTACAAACCTATCAGTCAAAAATGTATAATTATATAGTCAATGATTTTATTTCCACATTTCAATACTTCATTTCACGCACAGCTTTGTCCTTAATTTCTCACAGTTCAAAGAATGAGAAAAATAAGTTAACAAGTTATCGACAATATTGAATGAATCTCTTTATTCCATACCAGTTTAATTCCCTTGACAGAAGGTCTAAACAGCTAGCTTTTTTTATAAGCTTTGATTTTATAAGCTTTTATATGCTTTGAAGTGAATGAGAATAAAACAAGGGAAATTTGTTAAATACTAAAGCACTCTAGACATGTATTATCTGGCCGTGTAGAAATGGGTTTCTGTTTTTCTTTTTTTTTGTAATTATGACAGTCCAACTGGTGAAGCCGTAGTATACCACAGTACAGCAGGAGATCATTCAGCCAAGTCGTTCAATTCTTTTGAAGAGCAGTCACATTATTCCTATTCCCCTGTGGTTTTCCCACATATCCACATATTCTTTATCTTCTAGTATTTATCCAGTTCCCTTTTGAGAATTGTTATTGACGTTGTTTCGACCGTCTTACCAGCCTGCGCATTCCAAATCCTAGCCACTCATTTTTAAAGTGTGGAGCTGGATGAACACAGCAGGCCAAGCAACATCTCAGGAGCACAAAAGCTTTTGTGCTCCTGAGATGCTGCTTGGCCTGCTGTGTTCATCCAGCTCCACACTTTGTTATCTTGGATTCTCCAGCATCTGCAGTTCCCATTATCTCTCATTTTAAAACTGTGTTTGTTCATGCCATCTCTTTGTTTTTGCCAGTCATTTTTAGTCTGCGTCCTTTGATAGCTGAAGGGTCAATAATTAAAGAACAATTTGGACTAGATCTTATTTTTTTGACTCAGTTTGAGTTGTGCGAGCTGCTTGTTGGGGGGCAGGGGTACAATGTTGAGGGGGTAGGTGGTTTCTTGTTGCAATGACCCAGTGAGATTTCTCTGCACTGCCTGCTCAGCCAATGACACACACCTTGCGCACCCCCCACATCCGCCAAACCTGCACCAACAGTAAAAGCTGTGCTAAGCACTCTCATCCCCTTTAAGACCTGCCTCTCTCTCATCCCAGAAGGAAAACAGTCCAGAATAGGGCAGAAAGAATCAAGATAAGAAATGTACTGCCCGTCATTCAGCTCATTGCCCCTTATGGAGAGATTAATTTGGCAGGATGTAGAATATAGGAGCAAGGAAGTCTTGCTACAACTTTATGAAACATTGGTTAGGCCACAGATGGATTACTGTGTACAGTTATAGTTGCCTCATTATGGAGGAACGTGATTGCACTGGACGGAGTACATGGAAGATTCACCAGGATATTGCCTGGATTGAGATGCCTCAGTTTGATAGGAGACTGTATAGGCTGGGATTGTTTTGCTTGGACAGAGGAGGCTAAGGCGGGATCAGATTGAGGCATGCAAAATTGAGAGGTGTAAACAGAATAGATGATAAGTATTTCTTCCCCATGACTGACACATCTAAGACTAGAGGACACAAGATTAAGGTGTGGAGTAGGTGGTTTAGAAAAGATTGAGAAAAACATTTTTATTCCACCCAGACTGTGGTAGAAATATAGAGTGCGCTGACTGACAGAGTGGTGGAGACAGGTGCTCTATTAACTTTTAAGAAGCATCTGGAGGAGCGCTTAAAATACTAGGGCATTGTAGAACATGGACCAAGTGCAAGTGAATAGGGTTAAGTGTAGCTTGGTCTTCACTGGTTGGAATAAATATAGAGGGCCAAAGGGCCTGTTTCTGTGCTGTTTGACCTCATGACCCCTGGCTCAGTTCACTCTCCACACCGGTTGAACTAACAGCTATATAAATAGTGCATACAATAAGTATCAGGTAACTTGCTTTTAAAGTGCAACAATCCTTCAAATTATTTAGCTTTTAATCAAGCTTTTTTCCATTCTTCAGTCCACAAGCAAAAATACAAAAGAAAAGTGGCCTTTACTCATCTACCAAAGCCTATTTTTGTTTTTGTTTTGTACTGAGTAGAGCGTAAGAAAACAAAAATCGGAAAAGAAGTAGGCCATTTGGCCAGTCGAACCTGCTCCAACACACAGCAACATCATGCCTGATCTGCTCAGGCCTCAGCTTCTCATTCGTGCCAACGTATCACAGGCCTTAACTCACCAAAATTATAAAAAAACTATTTCCTTTGTATATAATTTCAGTAATGTAGCCTCCACAAGTCTCTGGAGTAGAGAACTTCAGATATTCACTACCCTCTGGAACAAGAAAACCTTTTGCATCTCAATTTTAAATCAGTGATGCCTTATTCTGTCATTGAGTTTCCTCATTGAAGAAAGTCCCATAAGTAGAAATAAGTTCTCAACCCTGTCAAAATCCTTTAGAATCTTGTATATCTCAGTCAGATTGTCGTTCATTTTTCTAAAATTTAAAGGTTAAAGGCCTACCCTGTTCAACCATTCTTGATAAGTAAGCCCCTTCAGTCAAGGCATCAGCTTAATGAATCTCTACTGAACTCTCTCCAATGCCAATGCAACCTTTCTTAATGCAGGGACCAAAACAGTGTATGGTATTTCAAAGGTAGGTTCAACAACACATAGTTGTAGCAAGACAGAACTGATCCCCAATCCCATAGCAACAAAAAGCCAAAATTCCCTCTGCCATCTTAATTACTTGCTGCACCTACAAATTCAACAAGAACCCCCAAATTCCCTCTGCCGTGTATTTTTTAGAAGCCTCTCTCCAATTAGGTAATAATTCTGCCTTTTGATTCTTTTTACCAATATCCACAATCTCACACTTTTACACGTTAAATTCCATCTGCCAAGATTTTGTTCACTTCACATCAACCATCCACATCCCCCTGCAGGCTCCTTATGCCCTCATCACAACATGCCCTATTATCATTTCATGTCTTCAGTTAATTACACATTACCTTATTGACATAATGCAGTAACGGTGTAGATAGTAAATGCTTGAGGCTTGAGGAATGATTTGTTGTGGCACTTCCTATTTGCAGCTTTCCAGTCTGAAAAGGGCCCATTAATCACAACTCCCTGTCAACTGAGTGTTAACCTAACCCTCAACCATTGCTGAACTGTACCCCTAATACCGTGAGCTCCTATCTTGTTTAATAATCATTTAACTGGTATCTTATCTGGAAATCCAGTGCACCACATCTACCCATTCCCTTTATCAAAACTGCTTGCTGTATATCTTCAACAAATTCTAGCAAATTTGTCAAATATGACTTCTATTTTACAAGACCATGCCAATTAGGTTTGATAGAATTAAGCTTTCTCTGAATCTCTGCTAATTCTTTCTTAATAGTGGAATCTCACATTTTCCCAGCAATAGATGTCAGGCTAACTGGTATATAGTTTTCTGCTTTTTGTCTCCCTCACTTCCTGAATGGGGGTATTTCAGTAGCATTTTTCCAATCCACTGGAACCCTCCCATAATCCAAGGAGTTCAAGAATACTGAATGGCCTGGGCAGAGTGGATGTTGGGAAGATGTTTCAACTGGCAGGAGAGGCTAGGACCCAAAGGCACGACATTCAACTAGAGGGGAGATCCTTTAGAACAGTGGAGAAAATTCTCCAGACAGTGAGTGGTAAATCTGGAACTCATTGCCACAGAAGGCTGTGGAGGCCAGGTGCTTGAGTAAGGCAGAGAGAGAAAGGCTCATGATTGTCAAGGGGGATCAAGGGATACAGAGAGAAAGCAGGAGAATGGCGGTTGAAAAATTTGTCAGCCAGGAATAAATGGCGGAGAAGATTTGATGGGCCGAATGGCCTAATTTCTGACCTTATGTCAAATGGAATATGTCATCCAACATCTCCACAAAGTCTGCAACCACTTCCTATAAAATCCTTGTTTGCAGGCTATAACATCCTAGCAACTTATCTGCCTTTAGTCCCATTAGGTAGTCAAATACTTTGTCTTTCCTGGCAGAGACTGCTACAAGATCTTTCCTCCCTTTAGCATTTTGCTTATTGATTATATTCATTTTTTTTCTTTATTCATTCACAGGATGAGTAGTGTCACTGGCGAGACAGCATTTATTGCCTATCCCTAATCACCCAGAGGGCAGTGATGAGTCAACCACATTGCTGTGGGTCTGGAGTCACATGTCGGCATAGGTAAGAATGGCAGTTTCCTTCCCTAAAGGCCATTATTGAACCAGATGTGCTTTTATTTTCCCCGGCAATCAATTCATGGTCATCATTAGATTCTTAATTCCAGATATTTATTGAATTCAAATTCCACAGCCTGCCACGGTGGGATTCAAACCCAGTTCCCAGAACGTTTCCTGAGTCTTTGGATTAACAGTCCAGCAATAATATCTCTAAGCCATTGCCTCCCTGAACAAAATCACCCAAAATAATTGTAGTGCCTCTCATAATGCTTCCATTATTTCCCAATTTACACTTTTCCCTACACAGAGGGAGATTTCCAATGGTCGAGAGACAGCTCCCACCCACGACTCCTATCAATTGCCATTTCTTATTTCCACGCAAACTTATTCCACAACATGATCTATTGAACTCATATCACTACTCACCTTATCCCACTGTAATTTTTAATTGACAATTCTATCCCATTTCCTGTTTCTTTTTGTCTATTGTTCTGGAGTCACAGCATTTCCAGTCTACCCATGTAATCCTGTCCTCTTCCCACTAGCCATTCTAGTAAGTTTCTTCTTGTAGTCCAAATTTTTGTGTCTTTCCAACAGTTTTTCTTATACAGGTTGAGAGTACCATCCTGGCTTACATACACTACCTATAAATCCCAAGACCCTGTTTGTTTGATAAATGGTTTGTCAGCCAGTTGTGCAATCTTCACAGATTTGTGCACAAAAGCTCCAGGTCTCTCATTATGTTATTGTGTACCTTTCTGAATTCTTTCATTTGGTGTGTATTCCCCATTCCTTCTAACAAAAAGTGTATCACTTCACACATTGCCGTGTTAAAGTTTATCTCTTAAACCGTTGTTTGTTCTGCTGGTTTTTCAAGGTCCTCTTGAAGTCTAATACAACTTTGTTCACTCTTTATTGTACATTTATATTTCGAGTCATGTGCAAATTTCAAAATTGTGCTCTGTGCCTCCTATGTCCAAGCCATGAATGTAAGTCAAAAACAGCAGTCGTCCCAGCACTGATGAATCTTGAGGTCTGCCACGATACCTCCTTTCTATCTGAAAAATAGCATTTCCCGTGGCTCACTTTTCTATTTCTTAGCCAGATTTTATATCCGTGATGTTTATTTTCTCCCATGAGTTTAAAGCGTATTATCTGATACTTTTTCAAGTATCTTTTGAAAGCTGACATTCACATAACCTGTATTGCCCTCAAGC
Source organism: Stegostoma tigrinum (assembly GCF_030684315.1). NCBI lineage: Eukaryota > Metazoa > Chordata > Chondrichthyes > Orectolobiformes > Stegostomatidae > Stegostoma > Stegostoma tigrinum. The sequence continues at coordinate 49,413,210 of NC_081373.1, forward strand.
ACCTGCGCTGATACCTCATCAAAAAACGCAAACGTAGTTAAACACGATTTGCTCTTAATGAATCCATGCCGACTCCCTTGTATTTGACTTTGCGTGCCCAAGTGGCTTTTAATTATCTCTAGGATTATTGTTTCTCGAAGATTCCCAACAGAGCCAAAACAAATCTATTGAACATAAGCAGTGGAAGAAAGAGATGCCTCATGTGGAGTGGAATTAAAAAATGTGGAGGAATAAGAGGGTTGAAAACATTATTAAAGAAATAATCAACTTTAGCTTTCTTGACTGTCACAGAGGGATTTTCTAGCAATGCCAAATCAATACAGCAATCACTATTTACATTTTCACAATTCAAATTCTAATGAAGAAGGAAAGACATGCAGTCATTTAGCACCTTTCACACCTGCTGAATGTTTCAAAGTACTTTCCACTGAAGAAAATACTTATTTTGAAATGTATTCACTGTTTTTAGTAGTAGTCTAGAAAACGCTGCAGACAATTCTCACACAGCAAACTGCCCCAGGCAACAACATAATGATGAGCAGCTCAGCTGGTCGGATGGCTAGTTTGTGAAGCAGACTGACGCCAAGAGTGGTGGTTCAATTCTTCTACAATCTGAGGTTACTGTGAAGGTCCTACCTTCTCCTTAATGGTCTCTAGCTTACCCCTTAAGGAGGAATCAGCATTGTGGCCCTCAGGAATATTGCAACATTAATGACTGGATGATTTGTTTTGTTCTGGTGATCTAGGAATTAATATAGCCATGACATTAGAAACAAGTACTCTGCACTTGCTCAAAGTGGCACATACTCTTTATGTCTACAAGAAAGCAGGTGAGGCCGAGGTTTAATATCTCATCCAAAGGATGACTGTGCTGTATTACCTCTGAACTTTTCTGGACCAGCAACCTCAATTTTCATGCTCAAAACCTGGAGAGGGAACTGAACATGGAACCTTCTTTACTCAGAGGCAAGAGTGCTAGTAATTATGTCATAGCTGTCCAAATATATATCTAATGGGGAAAGGAAATAAAAGGAAGATCATACTTTTAAAATCATTAAATCTAGTAATTGCTTCAAACCAAAACATTTGGAAATTTGCATACCTCTTCAGTGCAATAAAAGGGATGAACACAGAATAAATAAATGTGCAGGATGACCCAATGCTAAACTTTCAGTATGTGAACATTTGAGGCATATTATAATGGTGGCTATCATGTCAGTATTTGTACTCCAAAGAACAAGAACCCAGAATTGAGAATGCTTTAATTCCATTTACAGTCAGAAGATCGCTAGTAATCAAGGAGAAATGTTGAACTGTGCTCTGGCCTGTATTTAATTTCACTTCTCAGCTCCAAATATTTTCTCAAATGTTCTCTTGTCAATTGATACTGTCAGGGTAAATATTCCTCTGAACTTTTTTGTGTTTTCCACCATGTGCAAAATATAACATCCTCTAATCTGTTCCTCCATGTCTATTTTCATGCTTGGTTCCTCCTGCAATTTTTAGATATTGAAAGGTAATCTTTATCTTCTGGTTTACCTTTCTTTTTACTTATGGTTTTCAAATTTTGGAGTATCTTGCATAATAGGCTTGACCTTCTGACCTTGTTTCCTGATTTTTTTTTTAATGATCCTTTCTAGTCGTTAATGGAAGCCAGTTCAGCAGAACCAGAATTGCCCACTTATGAACATTTTTGACATGTGGCCATAAAAACAGTTGTGTGCGAAGGGCAAAATCACATCGATAAAATTTGCTTTTCTGTGGTTAAAATTAAAACATGTTGGTGGGGTTTTACACTGCAGCCAGACTTTGTATTGTGTTTAATTATAATCATTTTAATTCTACAGACCTGATCTCCTTTAACGTGGTGATGGTCAAGTTTTAAAAAGTGAAAACGAGCTGTGAAGTAAAAAGGACAGAAAAGGAAAAACGAAGTGACAACGAAGGTAATATTTCTACAAGCATTTCCACAACACACTGATGCAATCCTCCAGTTTTACCTGTTTGACTAAATTCATAATATGTCCAGTTCTCCTTCATTCAGTTTTAAATAATATATTTTTTGATATCTATTTAAGTTAGTGAAGTAATATAGCAAAGAAACTAATATAGTTTTCATTCTATTCATGAAAAAGAAACCTTTAGTGCAGATTTTGTATTTTGTAATTCTGTTTATAAATAAATTTAGGAAGATTTATGCATTACTAAAGAAAGGCAACTTAAGCTAAGAAGGGGTGATCTTGAGCTCCATTTACATGAGTACTTAAAACTGCTGTTTTAAATGATCCGGGTATCAACAGGATTAAAAACGCAATTTAATAAGTTAGAAACTAGGAGTAAGTGTAGGCTATTCAGCCCTTTGAGCCTGTTCTGTTATCCGATCATCCAACTTAGTACACTGTTCCTGCTTTTGATCTCCTTGGCCCTCAGAAATATATCTGACTCCTCATTGGAAACATTCAATGTTTTGTCATTTACCACCTTCTGTGGCAGAAAAATTCTACAGTCAGCAATCTGTGAAGGGGGGCGGGGGGCGCAGAATAATTTCTCCTCTTCTCAGCTGTAAATGGCCCAGTTTTATATCCAAAAACTGTGGCGACTCACCTCCCCCCACCAACCCCAGCCCTGCCTCCGACATCCCCTGGCTCAGGATCATCAGGATCATCAGGAATGCCTTTCCTGCATTTGCTATATTTAGAATTTTCAGTTTCTTTGAGATCCTTGTCATTCTCCTAAATTCCAGTGAATGTAGCCCTAACCGATTTAGTCTCTCTTCAAATGTCAGCCATGCCAATCTCAGAAATCAGTCAAATTTAGTAGTTTAATTTTAACTATTGTACTCAAAAGGATTGCCAGCCGGAAAAAAAAATGTTCCTAGTGATATTAAAAGCAGGCATGTTAGGAAAGTAGCATTTCACATCAAGATAATGCGCTTCATGCACCAAAGGCTATACAATTAACAATGATTCACTTGTGCAGTGAATTACATCGTTCAAAGTTTAAACGAGATTTAGATGAGTGTGACTTCAATACAAATTTTGCAATAGCCCAGGCTAATCTTGTTTTTTTTATTGGAGGCTTAAGATTATACACAGTCTCCAAAATCAGCAGGGTAACATTGATCAAACCAGAATTTAAATATCCATCATGACCATGCGATTCCTTGAAAGGGCTCCATCAGCTGTACTTCAATTTTCCATCAACAAATCCAATATTCTCAGGCATCCTCCACAACTTCAATCAGTCTGCATCTGCCAGCTCTCACAAATCTCTCACAGAAGATCTAACATATATGATATTATGGTCTGACTATAAGTACGCTTCATTCACAATCTTATGAGAGGGTTCTGAAATCTTGGGAGTTCCTAGAGGACATAATTTTCTTTGTGTAAAACAAAGGTAAATGATCTTTCTGCCTTCCGTCTTGTGCTGCTAAAGTGAAAGTAAAAATACCATAGTCCCAGAGGAGTGTAGGCTGTTCTCATTATAGGAAGTTAATCGGTGTGAAGTTTAACTTGATGATTACTAAGCCTCAGGTAAGGGAACAGGTTGAGAAGGTGGGGCCTTCACGTTGATCTCAGTGGTACAAGAACTACTTTATCCTGTTGGCATCATGCTATTATTTGAGAAGCAAACTCTCCACCGCAGTGCTGAAAAGTCAGCATTAAGGCTAGCGGTAGAGATGGAAGGAAGACTGTGACCACACGTGTATACCAGAATCCTTGAGGAGCCTCAGCCTTTTTTCTGGAATGCAACCATATTCTAAAGGCCTTCTCCACCCTCACTTCGAAGAATAAATAGAAAAAAACTCATGTGTGTCTTTGTCCATAAGATGCAAACAAACCAATCAGCTGTGTCTACCAGCTTCCTACTCTCCCACCTGGATAGACCTCCACTCAGTACAAACCCCTGCTCTAGTCCTGCAATCTCACCTTTCTTGAGCTTCCCTAAGGGCAGGACACACATAGTTAAAAATAGGGCCCTGGGGAGGGTTGTTGAATGGAAAGACAGATCGGGTAGTGAAGATAGCTTCATTGGCCAGAGTATTGAATAAAAGAATTGGGACTTCATCTTATGGCTGTACCAGACATTGGTAAGACTTCATTTGGCATACCACCTACAATTCTGGTCGACCTACTGAAGGAAGGGTTATATTAAACTGGAAAGGGTACAAAAATGCTTTATAAGGATGTTGCTAAGACTAGAGGTCTTGTTACAAGGAGAGGCTGGGACTTTTTTGCCCCTCAAGCATAGGAGGCTAATTGGTAATCTCTTATAGAGGTTCATAAAATCATGAGGGGCATGGATAGGAGAGTCCAAAGCTACAAGGCAGAAATGAGAGGGGAAAGATTTAAAAGGAACATAAGAGCAACTTTTTCATCCAGAGGGTGGTGCGTATATAAAACAAGCTATCTGAGGAAGTGAAAGAGGTGAATATAGTTACAACATTTAAAAGATATTTGAACAGGTACATGGATAGGAAAGGTTCAGCAGGATATGGGTCAAATGAGGGCAAATGGGACTAGTTCAGTTTAGGAAATCTGGTTGGCAAGGATAAGTTGGGCCAAAGGTTTTGTTTCTGCGCGATATGACTCTAAGAACTTTGTGAGCTCATCTTGTTCAAGAGACTCACGGTCAGCTGCCTTCCAATTCCCTGTGCTCCCTCAATCCTATTCTGATTATACTGCTAACCTCGCAATATTTCCACCCAGTTCCCATGCTAACTGACATTGTTAGCGTTTCCCTCTCTTCAGCTGTTGTCACCTTCTCTTTTCTGATGTCATCAGCCCCTCAGCAATAGTATCAAAACAACTCTTTCAAAGCCACAAATGATATCCTTTGAGACTATAAGAAAGGTAAGCCTTCCTGCTTCACTCTACTCAACCTGTCTACAACTCATGACATTTTTGAGCACATCGTCCTGCCACAATGCCTCTATTCTGATGTCCTGATGGGTGGTTCCATTCTTATCTTTCTAATCACAGAGTATCACTTACGAGGTTTTCTCTTCCTGTTCCCATTATAGTTGATGTCCTCCAGGGATCTGTCCTTTGCCCGCTCCTAATTCTCAGCTTTATGCTGCCTTTGGTGACCTACTCTGAAAGGACAATATCAGATTTCACATGTACGCTGGTGGAATGTTCATATCCTTTTACATTTCCGTATTTTCTATTGTGGACTGAAATAGGAAGCTGTTTTGAAAACCAAGGATTGTGGAAGGGATTGCTGCGCTTTTTAAAACTAGTTACGGACGCGCATTATAAATGTTGTTTACATTGTTGTTTGTTCAGACAGTCATGGGGAGGTTATTATAGATGAGTTGTAGCTGAGACTAGTTATAAACGTTGACAGCAAAGTATCTGTTTTGTTTGAGGAGTGCTGATTGGTTGTATTTGAGAAAGGTCTTCTGCCTGCAAACAACAACATCATTGGCTCCCAGGCTGTTGAGCAGCTGGTGGAACAAGATGGCCAGAAGTCTTCAGATCTCCAAAGTAGGAGGTGTGTTTTTATTTTACAGCATCGACAAAATTAAAACCTAAAACCTGAACAAAACCAGCTTATTTTCCCTCACCTGGGAATGCTGAAGTCATTGCCTTTGTTTGCCTCTCAAAACCCTGCCCCCTCAGAACTAGCTTGTTATAAAATGTTAACATTTTAGTTTTGGATTTTGGTGAGTAAACTGCAGATGCCCTGGGATGAAGTCCCTTTTTTATTTAAAGGTCCCAGCCATCCAGGCCATCAGAAGTGTAGTGCAGGGTTGTGGACCACATAAAGTCTAATCACAAGGCTGGCACTGGACCAAAAACTAGACCATGAGGCTGCGGTTGGGGATGGGGGGGAGTCACGAAAAAGGTAGGTCATATAACAGGATTGTAAGTCATGTTGTCAATCTACTGCAGGGTTGAAGATGCTACATCATGCAGGCAGCAGCAAGGATTCAGAAGCAGAGAAGTCTTAGGATCCAGAAGATGCAGCGAAGAGTTGGAGCTGGGGCTCAGATCCTAGAGCAGTTCCTGTCAGGAGGTGTGCTGGCTTAGAGGAAGACTGTGAGCTATTAGGACTTCAGTATGGGGTGAAGAAAATCCACATTATGCAAAAATGTGCACAAAGCCTTTTATTTTTAATCAAGTTAGTACCTGAAAAGGTTATCTGACATCATGGGGTAAGCTCTACATGTTAAGATATAAAGCACTGTTCCTGGGAGAAACCGCCCACTCTTCAGTTGTTGTTCCAGTGCTAGGCCTTTGTAGCCAACAGTAATATCTATATATTAAGTATCACCTGTTTCTTATAAATGAGCCTCACGTAACTCAAATGTAATATAAGTATTTGTTAAGTACTATATAATAAACCTCATTCATTTAGTAAGACACACGTCTGTTGAAGACTTAGTTATCAGCAAATTAATCTAATCTTAGAGGTCCTTGCAGACTTCATCACAGCAGGTATCATACCAGCTAAGCTGGTATCAAAGTGGCATAGATTTCACCATGTATACCAGGATTGCCAGGTGGGCATCACATATTAAGCGAGCAGTGCTGATTGTCTGAAGAAATCTTCTGTTCTACATGAAGCTGCATCCGTTCAAAGAGAAAAACAAAAAAATTCAGTCAGGAAATTGAGAATGTCTCTTTAAAATATCACCAGTTGAAGAACATCTGCAGCTAATTAGCTTCTGTGTGTACAGAAGTAAGCAGTTCTAAAAAGTCTGCAGAACTGAAAGCAATACTGAACGTGCTCATCAAAGATCAAAACAGCTACCACGAATGAAAACTGCTGAGAAAGCCATCGTGGACCACAATGAGAGTCTTATCAACACCACAAGGGGCAAAATCTGAATCAAAAACCAATGATAAAGCTGTTAATATTAAGCAACCAAAGTTAAATCCCTTAGAGAAAGTGTGAAAAATTTGTACATTAAAGGTAAAATTCTAGGCTGCAAAGATAGACAGAGGTATATATCAGTTTATTTAGCCAACATACATCTGCACAATTGCTTAAAATTGTCAGATAAAGCTGGAAAAATCTTTGAAGAATACTCTTTAAAAAAGAACATTTAAGTAGCAATGTAATTCAACTAATTAAAGTGAAAAAGTTGAAGGCAGAAACAAGAGTTCACTAAAATATCATTGCCTTACTTTATAAATTATTTTTATGGACGCAGAAATAGTCTTAAAAATGCATTAATGTGACTCAATTTTCAATTTAAAATGAAGTGAATCTCATGGAGTTAAAGCGGATTTGGTGGAAACCATTAATATGGTTAGAAAAAGGTGTGAAATATACTAAAAAGAAAGGGAAATCATAGAATTAAGACGCTTCTCCATTTTTGAAAAGGTAAAGCTATAGCATTTCTTTATTTCAAAGCAATGATTTTCAATTGCTTGAACTTTCCATTCGAGATGCAAAAGAGATACAAAATTGCATCAGTATTAAAGAAGAAACACATGAAGAACAAATGAACACACTTCATTTATTCTGTATGTCCAGTTGCAGATCATGTTTTAAAATGGCAGAATGTAAGAAGTGGTTTACTAAAAAATTATATCTCTTGTTAAGCAGAAGAGGGAGGCTGATGTGATGGTGAGACCAGATGGTTCAGATGAGGTGATGGAGAGCTACAGATTAGCTAGGAAGGTTTTAAAGAGAGAGTTAAGAAGAGCAAGGAGGGTACATGAGCAGACATTGGCAGGTAAATAAAGGAGAACCCTGTGGCTTTCTATAGGTATGTGAGGAATAAGAGGATGACTGGTGTAGGCATAGGACCAGTCAAAGTCAGAAGTGGGAAGTTGTGTGTGGACCCTGTGGAGATTGGAGAGGTGCTAAATGAATATTTCTCATCTGTTTTCTCTGAGGGGCAGAAGAATATTGTAGAGTAGGTGACTGAATTACGGGCTACTAGAATTGAAAGAGCTAAGGTTAATAAGGAGGAAGTGTTATCAATTCGACAACGTGTGAAGGTGGATAAAACCCCTGGGCCTGGTGGGATTTTTCCGAGGATTGTCTGGGAAGCTAGGGAGAAGGTGGTGGAGGCTTTGGCCTTGATCTTTGAGCCCTCATTGTCTACAGGTTTAGTACCAGAGGACTGGAGGATTGCAAATGTTGTGCCCTTGTTCAAGAGGGGCAGTAAGAATGACCCAGGCAATTATAGACCTGTGAGCCTTACGTTTGTTGTAGGAAAAATTTTGGAAAGGACTTTAAGAGATAGGATTTATAATCATCTAGCAAGCAACAATTTGATTGGAGATAGTCAGCATGGATTCGTCAAGGGCAGGTCGTGTCTCACAAACCTCATTGAGTTTTTTGAGAAGGTGACCAAGCATGTGGATGTGGGTCGGGCAGTTGGCGTGGTGTACATGGACTTCAGTAAAGCCTTTGATAAGTTTCCCCATGGTAGGCTATTGGAGAAAATACAGAGGCACAGGATTGAGGGAGATTTAGCCATTTGGATTAGAAACTGGCTTTCGGTAAGAAGGCAATGAGTGGTGGTTGATGGAAAATATTCAGCCTGGAGTCCGGTTACTCGTGGTGTGCCTCAAGGATCTGTTTTGAGACCACTGCTGTTTGTCATTTGTACAAATGACTTGGACGCAGGCATTGGTGGATGGGTTAGTAAGTTTGCAGATGACACTAAAGTTGGTGGAGTGGTGGACAGTGTGGAAGAACGTTGCAGGTTGCAGGGGAGACTTGGATAAGCTGCAGAATTGGGCCAAAAGGTGGCAAATGGAGATTAATATGGATAAATGTGAGGTGATTCACTTTGGGAGGAATAATAGGAAGGCAGAACACCTGGTCAACGGAAAGATTCTTGGTAGTGTAGATGAGCAGAGGGATCTTGGTTTCCATGTACATAGATTCCTGAAAATTGCCTCCCAGGTTGATAGTGCTGTTCAGAAGTCTGATGGTGTTTCAGGTTGCATTGGTAGAGGGATTGAGTTCCGGAGACGTGATGTCATGCTGCAACTCTACAAAAAGCTAGTGCGGCCTCACTTTGAATATTGCGTGGTCGCTCCATGACAGGAAGGATGTGGAATCATTGGAACAGGTGCAGAGGAGATTTACCAGGATGCAACTCTACAAAAAGCTAGTGCGGCCTCACTTTGAATATTGCGTGGTCGCTCCATGACAGGAAGGATGTGGAATCATTGGAACAGGTGCAGAGGAGATTTACCAGGATGTTGCCTGGTCTGGAGTGAAGGTCTTATGAAGAAAGGCTGAGGAACTTGGGTCTGTTCTCATTGGAGAGAAGGAGGCTAAGAGGGGATTTAATAGAGACATACAAGATGATCAGTGGATTAGATAAGGTGGACAGTGAGAGTCTTTTTCCGAGGATGATGACTTCAGCTTGTACAAGGGGGCGCAGCTACACATTGAGGGGTGATGGATTTAAGACAGATGTCAGGGGCAGGTTCTTTACTCAGAGAGTGGTAAGGGCGTGGAATGCCCTACCTGCCAATGTAGTTAACTCAGCTACATGAGGGGCATTTAAACAGTCCTTGGATAAGCATATGGATGATGATGGGATAGTGTAGGGGAATGGGCATGCATTAGTTCAGAGGTCGGCGCAACATCGAGGGCCGAAGGGCCTGTTCTGCGCTGTGTTGTTCTATGTTCTATGTTCTAAGTGAGAGATACCTTTGAAAATATTATAAGAGCATTTGTCAATTACTTTACCTTTAAGTACAAATCATAAAATTAATAGGGTAGGATTGAGTAGAAAAATATAGACTCCAGGAAAGCCTTTTAAAAACTTTCTTGTTAATCTTTATAGATTGTCAGGGTCTTGTGAATTTGGAGATTTGAAACCAAAACCAATTTGTAACAGAATTGTCTTCAGCAATTTTGATACATTTCTTTCAGATGTGCTACAGTGAAAAGAAAATCTCACTAAAAGGTGGTAGAAGTTGAAATACAAAAACAGCCCAAGAGAATGATGGGAACAGAAAGAAAACTCAGCTCTAGAAGATTGTCAGAGTTAAACAAATGTGTTAGGCACAAAAACACCGAAACATGATACAATCAGCCAGCGCAAAATGCCTCCAAAATCTTTGATGCTGAATTCACTGTTCCAGATGTATAGTTTAAAAGAAAACACACATATAAGCAAACAGAAACAATGTCCAACTTTATCACATAAAAAATAAAACTTTCGGAGGCAAGTGGGACATTTCAAAAGAATGTGTAAAAGATAGAGAAAAACCAGAGTTCAGCCTTAACCTCGTTGGAACACATGCCTTTATGAGGTAATATACTACCTATAGGAGGTGCAACAGAACCATCCCTGGAGACAGTGGCTGACTAATTTGAAACTGACTTGGCAGAGAACATAGAGGTTATCAGTCATTAAGCTTGACACTGGGCAAATGTTACTGTGTTAGAGACAAAAAAACTGCAGATGCTGGAATCCATGATAGACAAACAGGAGGCTGGAAGAATACAGCAAGCCAGGCAGCATCTCAAAAAAGGGAGAAGTTAATGTTTCAGGTACCCTTCTTCAGGACCAGAATGAGGGTGGGGTTGTGGTAAGGAGAGCTGCTGTCTTTGTAGTTCTGGGTAGCGGTGACCACCTATCACCACCATTCTGCTATCCTCCACCCTCCCTTTACCTGCAGCTCCCCCCACATCCACTCCCGAAGAAGGGCGATACCTGAAATGTTGACCTCTCCTTTCCTCCAGATGCTGCCTGGCTTCAGCCTTCTGAATGTTACCATCTTGTCTGAAATCACCACATGATCCGAGGGAATTAAACTAAACCTTCTCACAGAAGACACATCGCGCAGGCAGAATTTTATTCAAAACCAAAGGAATGTTGGAAGTAGTCTTAAACTACATCAGGCCAATAGAATATGGAGCAAACTGACATTACCAGAAGTGAACACTTCTCACTTCTGAGCAGAAAAACGTGTCTTAAAATTCCACGAGATATTGAAGAACCTCAACCAGCTTATCGTTATCCAACTAGAAGAAGGATCTCATGAGTCTCAGAAGAATGGTTACTGAGCCTAAAATAAAATATGTACCACTTGACGTTAATCATATTGCTATGGGGTGACACGATGGCTCAGTGAAGGAACAACATCTCATCTTCAGACTAGGCACTTTACAATCATCTCAAATTAATATTGTGTATTAATAATCATTTAATAACAATGATTAACTTCAGATTGTCAATCAACTCGCATTCCTTCCCTTTCTTTTAGCTTTACCCACTATACTCTCTGTCACCACGTCCTCTCTCCCCTCCCCCCTACCCCCATTGAGGCTGTCTGTTCTTTCCAGTCTGGCAATTAGACACACCATTGTTCTATCATTCTCATATTCTGGTCGCTTAATCTGTGTTATCAACATCCTTTCTCCCCAGCACTCCAACCCCTCACTACTGCGTAAACACTGCCCCCTCCACATTTCACGTCAACTCTGATAAAGAGCCATCTAGACTCAACAGTGGCTTGTTCTCCCTTCCTGAATACTGCCTGACCCGGTGATTTCGAGCATCTTTTGCTTTCAGTATCTCTTACCTAAATTTACTTCAATTAAATTTGAATGTTAACATCTAAATTATGTTAGTATTACAGCTTTGAATGGTAAAGAATTTTTGTTCCAAAGCATGGAAACTTATGGTTTTATTCTCTGAGTAAATAACTGGGATCTCAAACTTTATCTCCTTTAAAAAATATACTGTCTTCACACTAGACTTATATACATTTGACAGTCTTGCCAAGGATCATATAGACTTGATCTTTCTGCTTGGCAACAGTCTGAAATTAAGCCAATCTGCTCACACTTTGGAATCACACTTGACGCCTGACGTGCTTCTGTCTTCAAACTTATCATCAACAAGACTGTTTCAGAGACAGTAGGAGCTGCAGATGCTGGAGAATCTGAGATAATAAGGTGTAGAGCTGGATGAACAAAGCAGGCCAAGCAGCATCAGAGAGGCGGGAAAGCTGACATTTCGGGCCTAGGCCCTTCTTCAGAAAATGGTCTAGAAGAAGGGCCCAGACCCAAAACGTCAGCCTTCCTGCTCCTCTGATGCTGCTTGGCCTGCTGTGTTCATCCAGCTCTATACCTTGTTATATCAGTAAGACTGTCTGTCTGTTTTCGCCTCAGTAACATGCTCAATCAAGATTCTGTCACAGTTCATCTGCTGCTTTAAATTGTGCTGTCATTACTTCCAGACCTGAATATTTCACTGTATTTTCAGCTGGTTTCATGAATTTTACTTTCCGAAAATTTAATATCATCCAATACCCTGTTGCCCACCTCGTATCTTGTACCTAGTTCTGTTCACATTGCAATCTTCTGCCTACTGTCATACATTGGTTGTCAGTCAAGAAATGCCTTGTTCTTAAAATTTTGAAATTTTCAATTCCCTCCATGACCTCACCCTCTCTTTCTCTGTAATTTTCTGCAGGCCCATGATCCTTTGGTGTATTTGTGCTCCTCTGATACAAGCCTATTCAGCATCCCCAATTTTGTTTGCTTCATCATTGGTGGCTATGTCTTCAGTTGTGTAGATCCTAAGCTCAGGAATCCACTGTCCATACAACTCACTTTTCTCTTTTTAAAGCACTCCTAAAAACTTAGCACTTTAACCAAGCTTTCGGTTATCTTCTTGTGATTGACTCAGTGTCACATTTAGTTTTAAAATACCCATGCAAAGTGCATTGGGGCATTTTGTTCTATTAAGGCACTATACAAATATGAATTCTTGTTGTTGTAATAGGACAGTGACCTGGGGAAGAGAGTGCACAGCCCAATGGACTTGTTTCTGCAAAATGAGAGACTTCAGTAGGAATGGCAGCACTTGATGCCAGCACCAGACTTTAAGTTGATGTCCGTATCTTGTTTCGAAGTAATGATTTGTCTTAGGGAAATACTGTATGGTATAAGAGCAGAAATAGGCAAGTCAGCTCAATGTGTCTACTCCACCATTCAATAAGGTCATAACTCTTGAGTTCCATATTGATTGAAGATCAGTCTACTCAGCCTTGTGTATACTTTCTTAACCCAGCCTTTTATGGGGGAATTCCACAGGTTCACAACCCTCTGAGAGAAGAAATTCCTCCTTACCTCTGTCTTAAATGTGCAACCCCTATTTTTGAGATGATGCTCTCTGGTCTTAGACTCTCTCACATGGACAGCCTTTCTACCCTGTCAAGTCCCTTATAAGTTTTATATGTTTCAGTAAGGTTGCTTCTCCAATTCTAAACTCCAATGGATATAGACCTAAACAATTCAACCTCCCTATTTCAACCTCTCAGCTTTTCTCCATTGCTAGTAAATCTTTCCTTCCAATAGAGGCCCATAGTATTCCAGAGGTGATCAAACTAGCACCTTGGAAAGTTTTAGCAAAACCTCCCTACTTTTATATTTCATTCCCTTTGAAATAAAAGCCAACATTTCATCTGCATTCCCTATGACTCACTGAACTTGGTGCTAACTCTTTGTGATTCATGGTCAAGGACTCTCTCTGTTCTGTGGATTTCTGTGGTCTATCTCTTATTTAGCAATACTGTTCCTGCCAAAGCATGTAGTCTCACATTTCCATGCATTATATTCCATTTGCCAAATTTTTGCTTACTTGCTTAACCCATGTATATCCATCCTGCCTTCCCACTTTTTTTAATTACCTCCCTTGCCTGCTTATCTGGCTTTCTCTGAAGTGAATTTGTAGTATTTACCTGAACTGTTCCTTTTTGTGGTGCATTCTGTATTTTCTTTTATTCATTCATGGGATCATGGTGCCGCTAGCTAGGCAGCATTTATTGCATTTAAAACAATCTTTGGGTGAAGAAATTTCTTACTGAAGTCCTGATTGATTTAATAAGGAATATTTTAGAATATCTCCCCTCATTTTAGAGTCAAAGAGATGTACAGTGCAGTTGGGCCCATTGCATTTGTGTCAGGCAAAAGTAAGCGCCTATCTATTTTAATCCCATTTTCCAGCACTAGACTGTAGCCTAATATGTTTGGTATCACAAGTGCAAATCTAAATACTTCTTAAATGTTATGAGAGTTTTATATTTTTGCAAAGATCTGTAGCTCAGGTTGTGGGTGAGGTTGTTGACTTGCTCGCCGAGCTGGCTCGGCCCATAATGCAATCAACAAACATGTAGAATTGGACCCCATATACAAACCCGTACTGAACAGCACTGGAAATGACACGTCTCACCATAACAGACCAGACAGTATGAATTCCAAGCAGAATTAAGAACAATATTGATTGCTTCATCGGAGGCCTCACTGATGATGTTACCTAGCATGGGGATGAAATGTCTGAGCAAAAACAAGGCAGCTCAGCGAGGAAGCCAACAATCTTATGTTATGAGAGTTTCTGTCTCGACTACCATTCCAGGCAGTGCATTCCAGATTCCCACCAGCCTCACGGGAAAACCTATTTCCTTACATTCCCTCTAAACCTTCTTGCCCTGACCTGAAATCTATGCCCCTTGTCATTAATGTTTCCATCAAAGGGAAAGGTTTCTTTCTGTCTACCTTATCTCACCATAATTCTGCACATTTCATTCAAATTCCCTGTGAATCTTCTTTGCATTAAGGAAAACAATCCCAGTCTGTCTAAGTGATAATGGGAACTGCAGATGCTGGAGAATCCAAAATAATAAAATGTGAGGCTGGATGAACACAGCAGGCCCAGCAGCATCTCAGGAGCACAGCTGTGCTCCTGTGATGCTGCTGGGCCTGCTGAGTTCATCCAGCCTCACATTTTATTATCTAGTCTGTCTAATTTCTCTTTATAGCTGAAATTCACCAGTCCAGGCAACATTCTGGTAAATCTCCTCTGCACCCCCTCCCATGCTATCGCACCCCTTCTATAATGTGGATTCAAGACTGTCAGCAATATTCTAGCTGGCCCTAACCAACATTTTATACAGTTCCAGCATAACATCCTTGGTCCTAAAGTCTATGCCCCAACTAATAAAAGCAGGTATACCATTTGTCTTCATAGCCATTTTATCCAGCTGTCCTGTCATGACTAGTGTACATATGCACCAAGGCTCCTCTGACCCTCGGTGCTCTCAGCAACCTACTGTTCATCATGTATTCCATCGCTTTGTTTGTTCAGTCACAAGTGTGTCACCTTACATTTATCTGGATTGAATTCCATTCGCCACTGAGAAACCTGTCTATATTCTCTAGTAGCCTAAGTCTATCCTCCTCACTATTTACCAGTCCAGCAATTTTTGTATCGTTTGTGAATACACTGATCAAACATTTTAACACCTACGAAGTAGAAACATTACCCAACTGAACAAGCACTTTCATAATTGTAAAGAACTTTCTCAGGTAGGTTGGCTGTGGCTTAGAAACAGCACAACTTCAGCAATTAGGCCGAAGTACTGCCGTTGAGGTCAAAGGGTGGGCTTTGGTGAGCATTGGCCTTCATTGAGGAAAGTGAGCAACATTGAGACATGTTAAGGCAATGTCTTTCCTTTTCTCTTAATTCAGTAGTCACTAGAGGGGTAGTAATGGCCATTAGTGGAGCAATACACTCCTCTTGTAAGATGTGGGAGATCAGGGAGGAGTCAAATTTCCCCGACAACGGTGTCTACAGGAGGTTTGTCCACTTGCAGCTCCTCTTTGACCACGTGGATCAGTTGGAGCGACAATTAGACTCACCGCGTAGCATGCAGGAGGCAGAAACTTTTATAGATAGGAGTTTCAGGGATGTGGCCACACTAAAAGTTCAGCCAAATTGATGAGTGCCTACCAGGCAGTGCAGGAGTAATCCCATGGCTGTACCCTCTCAAACAGGAATACTGTTTTGGATTCTGCTGGGAGAATGTCCTCACAGGGGAAAGCTGCAACAGCAGCCAGATGAGTGGCACCACAACTGGCATTATTATACAGTAGGGATGGTCAAAGTATTGGTGAGCAAGAGTTACAGGGGGCGCTATATTCAGGCTTTTCTGCGGCTCGAAATAAGACTCCGGGATGATACACAGGAGTGTATCAAGCAAGATCAACATTACATTTGAAATTAGAGAGGTCCATTCAGCAGCTAATAACAGCAGGGAAGAAGCTGTTCTTGAATCAGTTGGCACATGTGTTCAAGGTTCTGTACCTTCTGCCTGACAGAAGAGTTGGGAGAGATCATTTCTGGGGTGGAACAGGTCTTTGATGATGTTGGCAGTTTTTCTGCAGCAGTGAGAAGTATAGATAGAGTCTGTGGATTGGAGGTTGGCTTCCTTGATTGTGTGGGCTGCGTACGCAACTTTCTGTAGTTTCTTCCGGTCAAGTTTATTATGTTAGTATTAGGCATGAACTGGAGAAAGTAGATTGGGGGCAGTTGTTTGAGAGCAAATCCACATCTAATATGTGGGAGATTTTTAAAGTCTGGTTGGTCAGAGTTCAGGGCCAACATGTTCTTGTGAGGATGCATGGTAAGGATGGTAAGATTCAGGAACCTTGGATGATAAAAGAAATTGAAAGTTTAGTCAAAAAGGTAATAGTAATTGTAAGATTTGGGAAACAAATCAAAGAAGCCCTGAGGTATTTAAAGAAGTAGGAAAGTACTTAAAATATTAAAACTTGGATTAGGGAGAATCCCAAGATATCATATTTACATATGAGAAGCTAGATGGTTGTGCAAACTTTGCTTTAATTGGCATCTTATCAACTGGCACTCTGTTAAACCAGCAAAAATTATATACCTTAAATATTGCGATCTATTGTGATGTTGGAGTATTTCTGCTGTAAATAAAGTATAATCCCTGTATTACATTTTCTATTATTTAATTATGCTTTTACATTGAGTTTAGGAGGTGTGCTGATGTTTTCACATGGATTTTTTTGAGAGATGTTGGTGACTTGAACCTTTGCTTGGTCTGCTTTTACTACAGATATGTGTTATCTCTTCATTTTCTGGAACATTTGATCCCATAGGCACCGATTCAAAAAATATTTGCTGCAGCTAGGGAAGGGGCGGATTCCTTTAAGAACAAAAGTGGAAATTTATGCATGGAGCCACAGGAAGTGGCTTGATGAGTCTGCTCCACCAATTAATCATGGTTGGCATGTTTCCCAACCCAATTTTCCTGCCTTCTCACTGTAACCCTTGCTGTTCTTCTAATCAAGAACCTATCTATCCCTGAATCCCTGGCTTGGCCTCTGCAGCCCTCTGTGACAATGGGTTCCACAGGCTCCCCAACCTCTGGCTGAAGAAATTCCCCCTCATCTCAGTTGTAGATGGTTGTCCCTTCACTCAAAGGCTGTAAGTTTGGGTCCCAGTCTCTCCTGCTCATAGAAACATCTTCTTCACATCCACATTATCCAGGCCTCTCAGTATTCTGCAATAAGATCACCCCCCACCTCTACCATACTTCTAAACTCCATTAGGTGCAAAGCCAGAGTTCTCACAACCTCTATTCATGTGATAAGCCCTTCATCCTCGGGATCATTGTTGTAAACCTCCTCCCGGCTCCTCCAAAGCCAGCACATCTTTCCTTCGATACAGGCCCTAAAACAGCTCACAGTGTTCCAAAGCGGTCTTAAACGGCCTCAGGAGTAATCCCTGCTCTTGTATTCTAGCCCTCTCGAAATGAATTACATTGAATTTGCCTTCCAAACTGTCAACTGACCCTACATGTTAACTTTGAGTGAATCCTGAACTAGGATTCCTAGTCCCTTTGTGTTCACAGTTCAGAAACATTTGCTTATTTAGAAACTAGCCTATGCCTCTACTGTTCCTTTTCAGAAGTGCGTAACCTCACTTTACAACATTGCATTCCATCTGCCACTTCTTTGCCCACTCTGCGAGCCTGTCCAAGTCCTTCTGTAGTCTTCTTGATTCCTCTTTGTGGCAACAATGCCCTCAGTTCCTTCATCCAGGTTGTTAACGTATAATGTAAATTGTTGTGGTCGCAACAGCAGACCCCTGAGGAACTCCACTAATCACTGGCTGCCATCCTGAAAATGACTGCTTTATCCCTACTTTCTGTTTTCTGCCAGTCAGCCAATCCTCTATGCATGCCAGCACCTTGCCCCAACACCAGGGGCTCTAATCTTATTTTGCACCTTCCTGTGCAACACTGTCTCAAAGGCCTTTTGGAAATCCAAATATGTCGCAGCCATTGGTTCTCCTTTGTTTAAATTGCTCATTACGACCTCAAAGAATTCTAATTGAGTTGTCAGGCATGACCTCCCTTGATAAAGCTGTGCTGACCCAGCCTTATTTTACCATATACTTCTAAGCACTTCACATTTCATCATAAATAATGGACTCTAACACTTTACCAGTGACTGAGGCCAAGCCTGTAATTTCCTGTTTACATGGGTCTTGCATTAGATACTTTCCAGAACTCTTGGACCTTCCCTGACCCCACAGATTCCTGAAAGATTGCCACAAATACCTCCATAACCTCTTCAGTTGTCTCCTGCAGAACTCTGGGATGTAGCCCATCTGGTCCAGGTGATTCTTATTTGATTTATTATTATTGTCACATGTGTTGAGAAAGAGTGAAAAGTATTGTTTTGCATGCTATCCAGGAAAATCATACGTTACGTAAGTACATCAGGGTAATAGAACAGAAAGCAGGGCATAGTTTTATATCTTCAGAGAAGATGCAGAGAAAGATCAACTCTGATATATGAGATGTCCATTCCAAAGTCTGATAACAACGGAAAAGAAGCTGCTCTTGAATTTGTTGGTATGCATTTTCAAACTTTTGTATCTTCTGCCCGATGAAAGAGAGTATAATTATGGTGGAGGGGTCTTTAATTATATTGACTGCTTTCCTGAAGTAACAGGAAGTGCAGTGGAATCATTTATCCACCTTCAGATCTTTCAGTTTCCGCAGCACCTTCTCCTAAGTGATGGCCACCTCTGTTCCCTGACTCTTTGGAGCTTTGGTATTCTACTTGTGTCTTCCACTGTGAGAACTGATGAAAGTCCCTGTTTAGTTCCTTTACCTTTTTTCTGCTCCCCATTAGTACGTCAACAGCTTCATTTTTCAATGGTCTAATGACCATTTTAGCCTCACTCTTACCTGTTAAATATCTAAAAGCAACTTTTGCAAACTTCTTTTGTATTACTAGCTAGCTTGTTCTCATATTTCATCTTCTTATCCCCTTTTTTATGAGATGTCCTTGCTGGTTGTTAAAGGCTTCCCAATCCTCTGGCTTCCCACTAATCTTCACCGCATCATGTGCTTTTGCTTTTTTGCAGTCCCTGACTTCCGTTGTCAGCCACAGTCACCTCATCCTCCCGTGTGCGTGTTTCTTCTTCTTTGGGATGAATTACTGCTGTCCCTCCTGAAATATCCCCAAAAACTCTTGCCATGCTGCTCTACCATCTGCCCTGCTAGGCTTCCCTTCCAATGAACTCTGGCCAGCTCCTCCCTCTTGTCTTTGCAGTTACCTTTACTCAATTGTAATACTGTTACATCTGATTCCAGCTTCTGCTTCTCAAACTGCAGGGTGAATCCTATCATACTATGGTGACTGCCCCCAGAGATTCCCTCAACTTAAGCTCCTTTATCAGGTCTGCCTCATTACACATCACTAAATCCCCGAAGTGCCTGTTCTCCACTGGGCTCTGCCACAAGCTGCTCCAAAAATCATTGTGCACACATTTCATGAATTCCTTTCCTTAGAATCCCATACCAACCTAATTTTTCCTGTCCACCTACATATTGAAGTCCCTCATGAATATTGTAATTGTATCAGAGATAATGGGAACTGCAGATGCTGGAGAATCCAAGATAACGAAGTGTGGGAGATAATGGGAACTGCAGATGCTGGAGAATTCCAAGATAACAAAATGTGAGGCTGGATGAACACAGCAGGCCAAGCAGCATCTCAGGAGCACAAAAGCTGACGTTTCGGGCCTAGACCCTTCATCAGAGAGGGGGTTGGGGAGAGGGAACTGGAATAAATAGGGAGAGAGGGGGAGGCGGACCAGAGATGGAGAGTAAAGAAGATAGGTGGAGAGAGTATAGGTGGGGAGGTAGGGAGGGGATAGGTCAGTCCAGGGAAGACGGACAGGTCAAGGAGGTGGGATGAGGTTAGTAGGTAGCTGGGGGTGCGGCTTGGGGTGGGAGGAAGGGATGGGTGAGAGGAAAAACAGGTTAGGGAGGCAGAGACAGGTTGGGCTGGTTTTGGGATGCAGTGGGTGGGGGGGAAGAGCTGGGCTGGTTGTGTGGTGCAGTGGGGGGAGGGGACGAACTAGGCTGGTTTAGGGATGCAGTAGGGGAAGGGGAGATTTTGAAACTGGTGAAGTCCACATTGATACCATATGGCTGCAGGGATCCCAAGCGGAATATGAGTTGCTGTTCCTGCAACCTTCGGGTGGCAGCATTGTGGCAGTGCAGGAGGCCCATGATGGACATGTCATCTAGAGAATGGGAGGGGGAGTGGAAATGGTTTGCGACTGGGAGGTGCAGTTGTTTGTTGCGAACTGAGCGGAGGTGTTCTGCAAAGCGGTCCCCAAGCCTCCGCTTGGTTTCCCCAATGTAGAGGAAGCCGCACCGGGTACAGTGGATGCAGTATACCACATT
This sequence comes from Stegostoma tigrinum, assembly GCF_030684315.1. NCBI lineage: Eukaryota > Metazoa > Chordata > Chondrichthyes > Orectolobiformes > Stegostomatidae > Stegostoma > Stegostoma tigrinum. The sequence continues at coordinate 49,433,729 of NC_081373.1, forward strand.
GGCAGATGTGCAGGTGAACCTCTGCTTAATGTGGAATGTCATCTTGGGGCCTGGGATAGGGGTGAGGGAGGAGGTGTGGGGACAAGTGTAGCATTTCCTGCGGTTGCAGGGGAATGTGCTGGGTGTGGTGGGGTTGGAGGGCAGTGTGGAGCGAACAAGGGGGTCACGGAGAGAGTGGTCTCTCCTCTTCTGCTCCCAAGATAAGACATTCCACTCCCGCACATCCCAGATGTCCAAGTTCTTTAAGGACCGCAACTTTCCCCCCACAGTGATCGAGAACGCCCTTGACCGCGTCTCCCGTATTTCCCGCAACACATCCCTCACACCCCGCCCCCGCCACAACCGCCCTAAGAGGATCCCCCTCGTTCTCACACACCACCCTACCAACCTCCGGATACAACGCATCATCCTCCGACACTTCCGCCATTTACAATCCGACCCCACCACCCAAGACATTTTTCCATCCGCTCCCCTGTCTGCTTTCCGGAGAGACCACTCTCTCCGTGACTCCCTTGTTCGCTCCACACTGCCCTCCAATCCCACCACACCCGGCACCTTCCCCTGCAACCGCAGGAAATGCGACACTTGTCCCCACACCTCCTCCCTCACCCCTATCCCAGGCCCCAAGATGACATTCCACATTAAGCAGAGGTTCACCTGCACATCTGCTAATGTGGTATACTGCATCCACTGTACCCGGTGTGGCTTCCTCTACATTGGGGAAACCAAGCGGAGGCTTGGGGACCGCTTTGCAGAACACCTCCGCTCAGTTCGCAACAAACAACTGCACCTCCCAGTCGCAAACCATTTCCACTCCCCCTCCCATTCTCTAGATGACATGTCCATCATGGGCCTCCTGCACTGCCACAATGATGCCACCCGAAGGTTGCAGGAACAGCAACTCATATTCCGCCTGGGAACCCTGCAGCCATATGGTATCAATGTGGACTTCACCAGTTTCAAAATCTCCACCTCCCCTACTGCATCCCTAAACCAGCCTAGTTCGTCCCCTCCCCCCACTGCACCACACAACCAGCCCAGCTCTTCCCACCCACCCATTGCATCTCAAAACCAGTCCAACCTGTCTCTGCCTCCCTAACCTGTTCTTCCTCTCACCCATCCCTTCTTCCCACCCCAAGCCGCACCCCCAGCTAACTACTAACCTCATCCCACCTCCTTGACCTGTCCGTCTTCCCTGGACTGACCTATCCCCTCCCTACCTCCCCACCTATACTCTCTCCACCTATCTTCTTTACTCTCCATCTTCGGTCCGCCTCCCCCTCTCTCCCTATTTATTCCAGTTCCCTCTCCCCATCCCCCTCTCTGATGAAGGGTCTAGGCCCGAAACGTCAGCTTTTGTGCTCCTGAGATGCTGCTTGGCCTGCTGTGTTCTTCCAGCCTCACATTTTATTATCTTAACAAAGTGTGGAGCTGGATGAACACAGCAGGCCAAGCAGCATCTCAGGAGCACAAAAGCTGACGTTTTGGGGTGTAGGTGTGTAGTTCTGGTCCCTGCACAATGGGAAGGATGTGGAGGCTTTGGAAAGTGTGCAGGATTTTGCCTGGACTGGAATGCAGTAGTTATGAGGAAAGGTTAGTCAAACTTGTATTGCTTTTGCTAGACTGTCAAAGTATATGATTGAAGTAAATATAATAATATGAAGCATGGATTGAATAGACAGAGGGTTTTTTCTTCCCCGGCATGGAAACATTGAATGCTATAGAGGGCATAGGTGAGTGGAGATAAGATTAAAGGGAATGTGCAAGGCAAGTTCTTTTCTACACAGAGGATGGTAAATGCCAGGAAAGCATGCCAGGGGAGATGGTAGAAGCAGATATATTAGCAAAGTTTAAGAGGCATTTAGGCAGATGAATGAACGGGCAGAGAATTGAAAAATATGGACCATGTAGATGGGACTAGTTTAGAATGGCATCAAGGTCGGCACAGACAAGATAGGCTGAAGCGTCTGTTCCTGTTCTGTACTGCTCTATGTTCTACTGCTTCCAATGTTTTTTCAAAGAATTCAATACGATTTGTCAATCATGAATTTTCTTTAGAAATCTGCATTAATTACGTTTTATTACGTATTTCTGTTTCTCGATTTTTCCTCTTAAAGCTTTGAGAAAAGATTCCATTACCATTCAGACCACTAATTTTAAGCTAACTGGTTTGTAATTACCTAGACTTCTCACTCCATTTCTAAATATGGGAATTACAATAGCCCATCTGCCTGTTTGGCTTTATTCCCTTTTAATGACTTTTTTCACATATATATTGAAAAGGGTGGTTAGCTAAAAACAACAAAGGACCGCAGGCCCCTCTCTCCATTAGTGGGGAAGAGACAGAGCGAGACAGAAGCAATTGGTAATGTACATACAATATGGACAAGGTGAAGAAACAAAGCTTCAAGAAGTTCCACAATCAGAATAGTGCTGGAATACATCCATTAGAATCATTCTGAGTCACTATCTGGGCAACTGTCACCCTTTACAACACGCACACAGATACAGTGCCTAACAGTGCCACTGCAATCATTTACATAATGTATCTTTATACAGGCATTCTGGAGTCAGTTCACAAATTAATTTATGTGTAAGGTGAAACACAACAAAAAAAATTTGCTTGTAAGTACAGGAAAATTTTGTATGTTGGATTTTTAAATTACACCGCTGTATGGGATTGCATCCCTGACTACATGCATTTGTAGGTCAGATGTTCATAAATTAGGGACTTATTTGTATGTGATTACAACCTATCCACATCAGTGTTTTATCGTTTCTAGGTTTGATAAATTTAACACATAATGTTTGTGATAGAAACATAATCTATACCAATGTGCCTCTTAGCTTGCTGTAACCATGTGACTTCTATCATGAAGCATTGATGGGGAACTGCTAGCCTGCAGTCAGTTTCAATAAAGTGATAGTACAGGCTGGACTGTCATTCAGAGAGCTCAAAACATGGAACTGACTGTTGTAAAAGCACTAAGAGAAATGCTGTTGAGATGAGATTAGCTATGATCGTAGTAATTGGTGGAGCAGGCTCAGGAGGCTGAATTGCCTATTCCTGCTCCGAGTTCTAAAGTTCTTCCAACATATGTAAATTATTTTGCATGGAAAGGGGAATATTGAGAATGGAAATGAAGTCTAAAATGCACTTCCTTTCTTGCTGTAGTCATGTCGCCTATATTATGAGGCACTGATTGGGCATGTCATTTTGCAGCCAGTTTCAATGAAGTCACAGTATAGGTTAGATAGTTGTCTCTAGAGCACTTCTCCCACTATCTTACCCCAATTTTTTATCTTAAATATCTTAATATCATTTTGGTTGTTCCTTCTAATGTCTTGTGATAGAATCTCAGAATTGTTCCAATTCGGCAGGCCATTCCACCCATCCTGTCAGTATTAGCTCTTCAAATGAGCAATTCACTTTCCCACTTTATTTCCTATTACCTTGTATATTATCACTTCTCAGATGACAGTCTAATTCCATTTTAATGTTTAAGTTGAACCTGGTTCCAGCAGAACGTCGGGGCACTGCCTTCCAGAACTTAACCAATTGCTGCGTGGAAACATAAATTGGCTTTTGATTCTTTTGCCAATTATTTTAAATCTGTCTCTTCTCATTCTCAATATTATCAGAGGCCATGATAGATACTGAGGTGAATTAACTATTCAGAGGGCCGGATCTATGGCCATCCCAATACAGTTGGAACAGTGATAATGGGAACAGCAGATGCTGGAGAATCCAAGATAATAAAGTGTGAAGCTGGATGAACACAGCAGGCCCAGAAGCATCTCAGGAGCACAAAAGCTGACATTTTGGGTTCTTCAAGGACCGCAACTTTCCCCCCACAGTGGTTGAGAACGCCCTTGACTGCGCCTCCCGCATTTCCCGCAACACATCCCCCTCACCCCGACCCCGCCACAACCGCCCTAAGAGGATCCCCCATGTTCTCACACACCACCCCACCAACTTCCGGATATAACGCATCATCCTACAACACTTCCGCCATCTACAATCCGACCCCACCACCCAAGACATTTTTCCATCCCCACCCTTGTCTGCTTTCCTGAGAGACCACTCTCTCCGTGACTCACTTGTTCGTTCCACACTGCCCTCCGACCCCACCACACCCGGCACCTTCCCCTGCAACCGCAGGAAATGCTACACTTGCCCCCACACCTCCTCCCTCACCCCTATCCCAGGCCCCAAGATGACTTTCCATATTAAGCAGAGGTTCACCTGCACATCTGCCAATGTGGTATACTGCATCCACTGTACCCGGTGTGGCTTCCTCTACATTGGGGAAACCAAGCGGAGGCTTGGGGACCGCTTTGCAGAACACCTCCGCTCAGTTCGCAATAAACAACTGCACCTCCCAGTCGCGAACCATTTCCACTCCCCCTCCCACTCTTTAGATGGCATGTCCATCATGGGCCTCCAGCAGTGCCACAATGATGCCACCCGAAGGTTGCAGGAACAGCAACTCATATTCTGCTTGGGAACCCTGCAGCCCAATGGTATCAATGTGGACTTCACCAGTTTCAAAATCTCCACCTCCCCCACCGCATCCCAAAACCAGCCCAGTTCATCCCCTCCTTCCACTGCACCACACAACCAGCCCAGCTCTTCCCCCCCACCCACTGTATCCCAAAACCAGTCCAACCTGTCTCTGCCTCCCTAACCGGTTCTTCCTCTCACCCATCCCTTCTTCCCACCCCAAGCCGCACCCCCATCCACCTACTAACCTCATCCCACCTCCTTGACCTGTCCGTCTTCCCTGGACTGACCTATCCCCTCCCTACCTCCCCACCTATACTCTCTCCACCTATCTTCTTTACTCTCCATCTTCGGTCCGCCTCCCCCTCTCTCCCTATTTATTCCAGAACCCTCACCCCATCCCCCTCTCTGATGAAGGGTCTAGGCCCGAAACGTCAGCTTTTGTGCTCCTGAGATGCTGCTTGGCCTGCTGTATTCATCCAGCCTCACATTTTGTTGTCTCACATTTTGTTATCTTGGATTCTCCAGCATCTGCAGTTCCCATTATCACAGTTGGAAGCTTGATGGTTGGGCCCGTTAGCCGTAGGAGAAGCTCTGTGTTTGTCTCCTCAGTTAATTGGGAGGGTGGAAGGAAATTCCATGGTGTTTCTTGACTGCTGGGGGCATGTTTTCAATTAGGCTCATTAATGAATCAATTCACATTCATTAAATCTGAGCCCAGCTCAAGCTAGCGGTGGCCTTTGGGATGAAATGGGAGACACACAGTTTTTTTTCTGTGGGGGAGGAGGTTTGCACTTGTATTGCTAATTATCAGCTGAGGAGAGGAGCTGTTTAAAACCTTTGTATCCAACTTTGCTGCCTCACTCCCATTACCTGTAAACACCAGCTTGCACTCATGCACCCTTTGTTGTGTTGTGTCTTGCAGCAGGTGCAGAGTAGATTTTTAAGAGACATACTCATTATGTCTTTGCAGTATAATGCCACGTCACCAAATGGCATAAAGGTTTCAGTTTCCAAAGTGGTGAATCCTCTTGCAGCATGACACACTAAGTGAAGCATGCAACAGTACATTCGCATTACTTAGCTTAAGCCCAATCTCACATGTGCCTGCGATTGGAGGATACACGCATAAATATGAGGAGCTGGAATAAAGGTTTGGTAAATTCTTCAGTACAATGTGACTCACGCCTCATATTTTAAGTTACGTGAGCTTTTACAAGGAACACTTTGTAGTAGTTGCAGATCGTCATCTATCACATCACCTTTGGACAGAGGATCCTATGTTGTCTCTCGACCTCCAGAGGGTGCAATGTTGCCAAAAGCCAGAAATGCTGCACTTTGTTCTTGCTAATGCCGACAACAATGAGAAGCTGCCAGACCCTATTTGACTGGCAGTTCTCAGTTGGAGGAGCTTCCACAATTGTAGGGGAGGGACAACAGCAGCGCCTGAAGGACATTTAGGTCAATCAGGACTCCCCCATGGAGCTGATGAGGGCTCTTTACCAGCTCTCTGACTGTTTGGTTGGACCCTGTTATCAACCCCACAAAACCCAAGTAATGTTTCTGCCATTTCTCTCTAGTACCTCTGTGTTTATCTTTGGTTAGCCGCCTGTCCTTTTCTCTCAAATACTCTTCTATTGTTTATGTGGCTGTAGAAAACATCAATATTCCTGTTCGTGTTCCTTAAAATGTTAATTTTATCGCTGTTCTCTGTTTCTTTATTAACTTCTCTTCTGACCTTCCATGTTCTTATTTGTCATCTCACCCTTATATTTCTATGACAGATTTTTTCTTTAGTTTCAGTTTTACTCTTGTCTTATTATTTGTCCAACGAATTTAATTATTCACTAGTTTGATTCTAGTCTTAGTTGAATATATTTGTCTTGCCTTTGCTAAAGTGAATGCATTTCCAATGATTTCCTTGTATGATGTCTTATTTATGAATTTCTCAATTGTGATTTTAAACATCATAATGTTGGAATCGGAATAGCCCAAATGTTGGCTTGTGCTTACTTGTTTCTTCTGCAGTGGATCATTTCTCATCATCCAATCAAGCAGCAATTCCCCACTGGTTTGGTTTCTTGAGCACGGTGTGAGAAATCAGTCCGGAATTCACTGGAATCTCTATTCCTTTTCATCACTCTCAAACTCTTTTCACTTTGTTTTTGGTGGTATCGTTTATATCCTATTATTATTAGCCCACATCTTTAATCATCTCAAAGACTTATTTATATATTTCTGCCATCACTTCCCATTCACTATTTGGTGGTCTGAAGGAAATCCCGACTGGCAACTTATCCTGATTTCTCCTTATTCTTTATCTCAGTTCATTTAAATAATGTGTCTAATCTTATGTCAATTATGGTCCTTTATTCTGCTCACACTGTTAAGTCTCATAAATTTATTCCACCACCTAATTCTTTCAAGATGCATTATACCTGATAATGGATAAGTTGCAGTTACTCCCTTATCAAACCTTGCTTCGCTTCATGCTCCTACATACAGCCCTGCTACAAATTACTGCTTCAAATTTCTCCATTTTTGTTTCAAATATTATGCAGGCAATTTAGTTCATTTTAATTAACACTTGCACCCACTATTTTTACACGCCATTTTGTGCAAAAGTTCTATTTCTTACCTGTTTATATTACCTTTGCTTTATAGATTGTTCAAAACTTTACTCTATGACCTATTTATTTCATCTTCAGTTTTATGATAATTTCACAATATGCATTCCCTGTACCTTACTGTGTAAAGCCTCATCCATATTCCCAGCTATTCTTTCAACTCAGACTCTGAATCCATTCTAATCCTAGTGGAACATATCCTATTGGTACAGTTTCTTTATGTGGTTGTATTGGTACCAGTGTTTCACTTTCTTGTTGGAATGTTAGCAGCCTGATCGACTTTCAAAGCACTCAGTATTCATTTCAACAAGAATCTTTCATTTACAGGTTTTCTACTCACAGTTAGAGTTCTACGTGACCTTCCAGTATCTCCTATATGAGATCTCACTTTGGACTCTTTCTGACTCTCTCTTCCGTGATGCAACCTTACAACATCTATTACTTTACTTAGCTTCATGTTACCAATCCAAAATCTAAGTTACAATCTGGCTGGGGACAGTGTTTATGGGCAGAATCTTACAGGAGCCTGAATGGTGAGGGCTGTGGTGAGAAAGGTGACAGAATCACGAGAGATGTCTAGCCAGGCCTATCATGACATTTCAGAAACATGTTGCTGCATTTTTTAACTAAGATCCTGAGTGTCATTGAGAGATTACGTGACAGGATAAGGTTGTTCCTCTTGTTGGAGAGTCAACGATCAGAGGGCCTCATCTCTGAGTAAGGAATCACTCATTTAAGTCAGAGATGACAACGAACATCTTCTCTTAGACGATAGGGACTCTGTGGAATTCTTTACTACCGAGAAATGTAGAAGTTGGATCAATAAATACATTCAAGGTTGAAATATAGATTTTAATCAGTAAGGGAGTCAATGGTTATGGGGATAAGGCAGGAACATGGAGTTGAGGAGTATCAGGTCAGCCAGGTTCTTATTGAATGGCACAGCAGACTTTTGAACCTACTTTTTAGAGTCTTATTCTCACTCAGAAGAGGCAAGTTGCATTTAAGTATGATTACTGCTTGTGAACTATCCTATCCTCTGCAGATCTCCGCTTGCTCACATGCAGCTTCCTATAGTTCAAGTTGCTCATGGTAGGTGAAACATTGAGAATTCGCGACATGGAAGTCCGAGCAGGTACCTGGCAACTTCATCTCACCGCTTGTTCCAAATGACCTCCACACCGGACAACAGGCATCAACATCTCAGAGCACACTCCATGGCACCAGACATAAGCACTCCACATACACCAGCATTCAGTACATGCCAGCCTTTGATAACCCTCATGGCACATCCCCGAGCTACTTACACAACACTTCTGCACTTTAATGTTGCACCACAGGGTACAATGGTGACTATCGCTGTAATGTTGCAAAAAGGAGACTGTGCACTTAGGGGCATGCATTCAGCTCATGGGCAGGACTAGGCTACATCTCTGGTCGGTTCACGAACTCACTTAGTGCTCCCTCACTTTGAACCTACCCAGATGCTCACAGCATCACTTTCTTGCCTTGCTTTTTTATGCCTTGCCTTTTTACACCCTGCCCTTCAACCAGAGATGCCAGGTTCATGGTATGCTATCTCACCATGCTGTTTAGAGCAGACACAAATTCCAGAAGCTTGTCCTGGTTCACATCAGCCTTCAGTCCATTCAAGGGAGATAACCTTTGATCAGGTGATCCCAGCACAGTATGTCACTGGCAGCCTCTGATCCCAGTCCAGGGGCTTGTATATGATCAGACTTTCACTCACAGTCAGAGTTAGGATGGTCTTGTCATAAGGACCTGAATGTTAGGCAACCCTTCCCCCATCTTGTCTCCTGTACTCCATTGCCAGATGGATAGGAGGCACATGTGAAGGGAGATGAATGTGGGTGGGACGGATGTTACTTTTGGTGCAGGTGGGGGGGTGTCCTGAGTGAGAACATGCTGTGCTGCTGGCAGTTGTTGCAGGTGTCAGTGAGTGAGAGAAGATGTTTCAGACAACAGTGAAAGCGGTAAGGCATAAGACTCAGTGGGAGGTTTGTGTAGTAGCAGACAGAGAATGAGTGTGGCCAATCAGAGAGAGAAGAAGGTAGCACTTACACTGATTGAATGGAGAACATCACTGACCTTCTCCTGTCATGGTCGTGCAATCCTCCTGATGGTTGAAACTGCCCTGCACTGGGTGGTAACCTCAGACCAGGCTGGCATGGTCTGGTGTCATAGACTCCTCTGCTAGTTCTAGACATAGAGAATGTTCGGCTCCTGCACCCTCTGATCCACCAGTAGTTCCAGGTCACTGCCTGCAAAGTGAGATGCCAATTTTCCCTGTCTGCCATGTCCAGGGCATATTTCAGGAATGGTGCAGGGCTTCCTTTTGTTGGTGCTTACCTGGATGTACATTCAGTTTTTAAAAATGGTGCCAGTGGCAGGGATGCCAGTCAATTCTATGATGTTTGGAAGTGCCACATTTTCCCGAGTATGCTGAGGACGTGGACAATGGACAATGTCAGCTTCCTCCAACGTGTGTCCTCTTTGTCCTCCTCGGATGATTGCTCAATTCCCTTGGCATCCAGGACATCACCTTGTTTCCTGTTTCATATGAGCAGAGTATAGCACACCAAGATGATGCAGCACACTCTTCAGATCTAAGCTGAAGGGCCCTCTGAGACTACTTCATGCAAAGGAATGATATGTTCAACATCTCCATTGACTGCTCCACCACGGCCCTGGTTGAGGCATGGGCGGCAGTATTTGTTAATGGCCCATTTGTTCAAAAAAATGCTTGAGGATCCCTCATCAAATGTGGAGGTATGTTCCCATTCTGATGATTCTTTCATAGCATAAGACTGTCAGTCATGTAAGCCATGGCCCCTTTACACAGCAGTCAGCTGCCCTATTCAGATGCGGAAATATCCTGACCCCAACTCTGTCAGCTGTTGTCAAAGGCTAAGTACTTTAGGTAGGTGAGGGTCAGTTTCGCTCAGTTGACTGGCCAGCTGGTTTGCAAGCCAGAGACGATGCCAACAGTGTAGATTCAATTCCTGCCCTTGCTGAGATTACCATGAAGGATTCTCCATCACAACCTCCTCCCTTGCCTGAGGCATGCTAGCCATCAGGTTAAGACATCACCAGTCACGTCTCTCTAATGAAAGGACAACCCTATGGTCTGGTAAGAGTATGGTGATTTCACCTTTATGTAACATAATTGTGAGGGGCGGTTGTGGCACCATTAAGTAGTAAGCCTACCTCTGAGACCACGAGGCCTGGGTTCAAGTCCCACCAGCTCTCGAAGTGTGCAATAATATCTCTGAACAGATTGATTAGAAAACATCAAAAAGGTAAGTGTGGGGTTCTTGTGGTGCAGTCATAGTCTTTATCATGTGTATGTCATTGATCCTGACATGAACCACAGCAACCATCACTTTTCCAAGTTGCTCCAAGATTTACTTCTCAGTGTCCAGCACTTCAGAACAAATATCGAGACTGATACTTCAGTGCAGCACTGAGAATGTACAGCACCCTCCAAGGTGCTATATTTTCAATGAATCATTAAACCAAGGGACATAAAATATCCCACAGCAGAGGGTAGAAGAGGAGCAGAAGAGCCATTCCTCAGTAAACATTAAAGAAAAGCTTTGCAGCGCTGTTTATTGGGAGCTTGCTGGGTGTCACGTTTCTGAAATTTGAACAGTGGTTACATTTCAAAATGACTTCAATAGTTCTGCAATAGTTTGGAAGCAGTTTATATCAATGCAAGTATTTTTTTCTTTATTTCTGCTATTTTCCTTCTGTGCATTCTTCATCATCGAGAAGTAAACACTTATTTATGTCAAACCAAGATGTGTCTTTATATTCTTTATGAGCATGCTCCTGTACTCTAATTCATTTCAACTGAGTAGACTACATGTGGTCCTCTTTATTTCATTAACCTGTAAGAAAAAAAGGGATGGCGTCGTGTCTCAGTGGTTAGCACTGCTGCCTCACAGCACTAGGGACCTGTGTTCAATACAGGCCCTCAGGTGACTGTCTGTGTGCAGTTTGCACATTCTCCATGTGTTTGTGTGTGTTTCCTTTTAGGTGCTCCGGTTTCGTCCCACAGTCCAAAGGTTGGGTGGATTGGGCCGGCTAAATTGCCTAGTGACCAGGAGTGTGCAGGCTAGGTCAATTAGCCATTGGAAATGCAGGGTTACAGAGATGGGGTGGGTCTGGGTGGGATGCTCTTTGGACAGTCAGTGTTGACTTGATGGGCTGTAGGGATTCTATGCTAAACATTTTCATCGTACCATTGCTGTGGGCTCTTACCTGGGAAATGGATTTACTGATATTAAATGAGCTGTCAAAAAAGATATGCAGCAGGTGTAGAACTTGATACATTCTCAAATGTGCCAATAATAACTGGCATATTCCTAGAGTAAAACTTAAACTACCTGAAACAGAATCAGTGACTGAAACTCCATATAGAAGTTTGCTGCTTACTTTTTACAGCTCCTCTGTTACTCTTCCCCTGATAACTTCAAAAGCACTTGTAAATTGGCCAAATACTGTGAGATAGAAACCCAGATCAGGTAGCTTCTGGGTACAGAGGTATTGCCAAGTGGGCTAGAATAATTGATGCCTCAACAGCCTCAACAATTCTAACCAAAGTCTTCCCTTGATGATCAAGAAAAAAGGAAATCACAATAATGTTGATATAGAAAGCATAAACCTTGTCTTCAGCATCAGGTTCAAAGAGGTTGGACTGATCTTGCAGCCCATTATCCCCCCCACTGAATTGAAATGTCAAGTTACCATACACCAGACTGAATCGTTCTAGAAGTATTATATGAAAGGAAAATATTTACTTCAATAAATAAAATAGCTGTAAGTGATCTTACATCAATACTTTCAACTCAAACTACAAAGAAGGATGCCTGCAGATTATCAATGCCACAGAAACCTATCCCTTCCAAAGATCTAGCTGAAATGGTAATTCATATACTACAAGAGAAAACTCAATCAAAATTGAGTACTCATTCAGACAATAGGACAAATAAAAAATAAAAAGAAACCCACAAATGTTGGAATTCTGAAAAAAGACAGAAAATGCTGAAAGTGGACAGCAACTTTGAATCTGTAAATAGAAAATAAATATCGATACTTCTCTGTTAAAACATTTGGCAGTTTCTTAGAGATAGTAATAACTGCTGATGCTGGAGTCAGAGATAACAAAGTGTGGAGCTGGATGAACACAGCAGGCCAGGCAGCATCAGAGGAGCAGGAAAGTTGACTTTTCGGGTGGGCACCCTTCTTCTGACGTTTCGGGTGGGGTCCCGTCTCGAAACGTCAACTTTCTTGCTCCTCTGATGTTGGCTGGCCTGGCAGTTTCTTAGACTCAGAGCTATAAGCACAGAAACAAACTTTACACTCCAACTCGTCCATGCTGACCAGACATCCTGGATAAATCTAGTCCCATTTGCCAGCATTTGGGCCATATCCCTCTAAACCCTTCCTATTCACGTATCCATTCAGATGACTTTGAAACGTTGTAATTGTACCAGCCCCCACCACTTCCTCTAGCAGCTCATTCCATACGAGCATCACTCTCTGTGTATAAAAGTTGCTGCTAAAGTCCCTTTAATACCTCTCCCTCGTGCTTTAAACCAATGCCATCTAGTTTTGGACTCACCTGGCTACTTAGCTTATCCATACTCCTCATGATTTTAATAAACCTTGGTCAGGTCGCCCGTCAGCTCCAATGCTTCAGAGAAAATAGCACCAGCCTACTCAGCCTCTTCTATCTATTCATTTTCTTTCTGTCTGAAGTACCTGTTTTCATATTTCTTGCTCCCCATTTTCTTCTCATTCATTCTATGAAGGGGTTTGCTTCTTTTACAGTTTTCAGGTTTGTGGACTGCAAATATTTCCAGCATTTTCTGTTTGTTCTTGTCATAGCTATGCTAACTTACAATACAAACCACATTTTCAAACCTGAGTTAAAAACAGACAGCGCTGGAGAAACGCAGCAGATCCAGCAGCCTCTGCATAAAGGGAAACAGAGTTAATGGTTCAAGTCCAATGGCTCTTCTTTGGAAGAGGATTCATTCTGAACTTCACATGCTAATTATGTTCCTCTCTCAACAGATGCTGCCAGAGCTGCTGAGTTTCTCCAGCACTTCCTGTTTGCATTTTTAAAGTAATAGTTGTCCTCCTTAAATCAAAGATCTCTCTGTTTGTTTTACTCAAACACTCATTGCAGAATAAAATTGTAGCATGAGATTTTAGTCATAATTATTTTCAATATTTTTATTTTGTATGTTAGTCTATTGGTTCTAACATAAATATGTTAAAACTGAGCAAAACGGTCTAACTCAAAGCTCAATCATTTGTTAGTTATACAACTTGATAGCAGGATTTACAAATTAGCTGACAGGATTAGCTGACATAGGCCATTTTCAAAGGCTCTTGATGAATTCCAGCAAGATAGGTAGCTTTTGATTGCAATAATGCAATGCTTAGCAATTTCTGCTCTGTTCAACTGAGCTTTGAAAGGCATTGAGAATTATCTGAGAAAAATAAGGCTTTCTTCATTGCTTTACGAAGCCCCAATGCCCATTCCATGTAAATGGAGTTAGCTTTGTATCAAGCCTTTGTTGATTAAATAGAAATATGAAAATACAATATGACTGGAGTGGGCTTGCAAAGTAGAAACAAGTTTAAACAGGTATTTATTAATATTTAATGACATATGAGCAATTGTGGGCCTGTGGTTTTCTTCATTTTATGGGACAGGAGCAAGGCATTGATATTGGATAGAGTCTCATATCATTTTAGGCTTTAAGAGGAAATAATCTGCATTTATAATCCCACCTTTCTTGACTTCAAGACATCCCAAAACACTTTACAGCCAATTAAGTACTTTTGAAGTGTACTCAATGTCACAATATTAAAAGTACGCTGTAAATATGTGCATATGTTTGTCCCGCAAAGAGCAATGCGATAACGATCAGCTAAACTGCTGCAGTGATGTTGGCCAAAGGATAATAATTGCGCAAGACTCTAGTGAGAATTCCCCTGCACTTGTACGAAACAATGTCAGGGATCTAAGCGAGCTGAGGTTTAAGTGTGGAAGGGAGACGTAGCACCTCTCATGGGTGAGCTCAGGTGATTTGATTACAACTTTTGGGGTGACCTTTCTTGTATTGGTCCTCACCTATACCTGGCTCTCACCTGCAGCTCCAAGTAAATTATAGCATGAAATTATGTCCACATCATCGTAAAACACTTCCAATAGGTAAGAGGTAGCAGCTGGCAACTTAGGAATTTTTCCACTCTGGAAGGCAAAGTTTGTTTCTGACTGCCTGAATAGATGGCATCATTCTCAGTTCAGTAGGCCCTGTAAGTTATTAACCCCTCTACTGAGGGGAAAAATTTCTCACTCTGTATCCCATGTCCCTCTTAAATTTGTGCACTTCAATAAGTTCTGCCTTTGTTTCTCTGCTCTGATAAAAACAACCTCAGTCTATCTAGATTCTCTTGATAGCTGAATCACTTCAGCAGAGACCATATACTGGTGAATCTCTTTTGCACCCCCTCTACAGCAATCACGTCCTTCCTATAGGGAGATTGTCAGAACTGCACAAAGTGCTCTAACTGTGGCCTAACTAATATTACAACCAGCTCTATCATTAACTCCTTATTCTTTTACACAATGCCTTGCTTAGTAAAGACCGGTATCCCATATACCTTCCTGCCCTGTTGCCTTCATGAATCTATGGACATGCACATCACAGTCACTCTGATCCTTTGTACTACCTAAGTTCCCGCCATTCATAGCGATATCCCTTGCCTTGTTAGTACAGGGGTGTATAAGAAAAAAGAGGGAGCTTGAGGTTGATACCAAAGGCATAGAACAGTGAATTGTGGAATGAGGTCCCACTGCCAGTGTTCAATCATCCTCTCGTATTTTGGGATGATACCTCCTCCAAAAGTATAGAGAAGACCTTTAAATATGACATCAAAACTCCCAGCACATGGTGTCATGCTGCCACTGCTGCCTCATGACTCCCACCTCTGGTCTTGGCAATGGGCTCTCCGGCATTACTGAAAAATTCAAGCTTCCATCTCACTGCCAACCTTTCGGTGTAAAACGGTAATTCGTAGGTCACGCAACATGAATACAATGATATAACTTTCCACTTTTTTTTGTTTAACATATAGTTGCTATTTTGTTGACCAGTAAATGAGCCAATTTGCTCAAAGTAAACTGAAAAATAAACAGAAATTTACATGCATGGGCAGGTAAGATGCTTTGAGAGTGCTGTCCATTAGCTGGGAAGACTCGATGCTATTATACCTTCAGACATAGGAGCAGACTAAGGCCATTCAGGCCACTGCGCCTATTTTGTCATTTGATCATGACTGATTTGTTTTTCAACCACATTCTCTTGCTTTCTTCCCGTAACCCTTGATCCCCTCACTATTCAAAAGCCTATTTATCTCTGTCTTAAATACGCTCAATGAGCTGGCTTCCATCGCAAGTTGTGGCAATAAATTCCACAAATTCACCCTCTGGCTGAAAAAATTCCTCCTCATCTCCATTCTAAAGGATTGTCCCTTCATTCTCAGACTGTGCTGTCAGGTCCAAGTCCCTCCCATCAGTGGAAACATCTTCTCCATATCCACTCAATCCAGGCCTCTCAGTATTCTGCGAGTTTCAATCGGATTAATTGCATCATCCTTCTCAACTCCATCAAGTACAGACCCAGAGTCCTTAACCACTCCCCAAATGTCAGGGATCATTTTTATAATCCTTCTCTGGAACCCCTTCAAAGGCAACATATCCTTCCTTAGATACAGGGCCCAAAGCTTCTGACTGATTCCGAATGTGATCTCACCAGAGCCTTATACAGCCTCAGCAGTTCATTCCTTTTCTTGTAGTCCAGCCCTCTTGAAATGAATACTAACATTGCATTTGCATTCCTAACTGCAAGCTGAACTTGTTAACCTAAGTGAGCTATGAACTAGGACTCCTGGGTCCTTTTGCCATTCAGTTTTCTGAAGTCGTTCCCCATTTAAAGAATAATTTTTGCCTCTGTTTTCTTTACTAATGTGCATAATTGCATATTTTCCCAAATTGCATTCCATCTGGCACTTCATTTCCCACTTTCTGGGACCTGTCCAAGTCTTTCTACCTTCCAGCATTATCTGTGTCAAATGTGTGCTCATTTCCTTCATTCAGATGATTAGTGCATAAGTTGTGGTCCCAGTATTGACTCTTGCAGAACTCTAGTAATCACCAGCTGCCATCCTAAAAAAAGTCACCTTCATCCCTACTCTCTGCCTTCTGCCAGACATCCAATCCTATATCCATGCCAGTGCATTGCCCCGGTATCAAGGGTTTTTATTTTGCAGACTCCAATCTTCACCTTGTCAACGGCCTTCAGGAAATCCAAATTGATCACATCCTTTGTCTAAATTGCTTGTTACCACTTCCAAGAATTCTAAGTGATTTGTCAGGCATGACTTCCCCTTGATGAAGATGTGCTGACTCAGTCCTAGTTTACCATGCGCAGATTACCGTACAATCTCATCCTGAATAATGGACTCTGAACTTTTGCCAAAGACTGAGGTCAGATTAACCAGCCTGTAATTTCTTGTTTTCCACCTCCCTCCCTTCTTTAACGTGAACATTGCACTAGCCATATTCCAGTCCTCTGTGACCCTCCATGACTCCAATGTTTCTCCTAATCTAATGTTTCCATGTGCTCTTTTATGTCTGAATAGCAGATTTTAGCTTAACATTTTCTTTAAAATTTTGTTATTCTTTCAATGCTGTATTTCTTCAGTGTTGTGCTGGAATGTCAGTGTGGACTCTGCGTTTAATTGCTGGAGAAAGACCTGAACCCACAACACTCAGAATCAAAAGCAAAAGTGATACAAGTGATAACGCAGTGTGGGGCTGAAGAAACACAGCAGGCCAGGCAGCATTAGAGGCGCAGGAAAGTTGATCCTTCTTCAGTCCCGAACCGAAACATAATCCTTCCTGTTCCTCTGATGCTGCCTGACCTGCTGTGTTCCTCCAGCTCTGTATCGTGTTATCTCTGACTCCAGTATCGGCTGTTCTTACTATCTCTGAGTGATACAAATGAACTGTGGCGACAGATGATATAGGTCATTGAGTGAGAAGCCAATGTCTCTGAGTTAGCAATTGTTAGATTAATAAAAAGTTAGTAATTTTAAAAAGTCTTAAAATTACTAAATTAATCAAACATTTCCAGAAGACTTTAGTTTGTTCATTTGTTTTGCTAGATCTTGGTTGCAATCAAAGATGGCACATTCAACAGTAAGAGATAAGCTGTGCATTAAGAAATTTAAAAAGACACAGAAAGTGCTGGAGAAACTCAATAGGTCTGGCGCCGTCCGTGGAGAGAGAAACAGACATTTCAAATTCAATCTGATATCTTTGGAAATGAAAAGATAGAAGTGTGATGGGTTTTTGAAAAGGTTGGGAGGGTTAGGTTGAATGACAAATGTTTCTTGGAACAAAATGCATTGAGAATGTCAATGGCTGCAACAAGGAAACTAAAGCATTGATCTCAAATAAATGTGAATGGTAGAGTAAGGGACAACTTTGTTAAAGCAAAATACATGAAAACCAGGTACAGACTTCAATGAGAAGAAGGAATTGAAAAAGAAGGGTAGAGCTTAAATCTGAAGTTATTGAACTCACTGGTGAATCTAGGCGGCTACAAATTGTCGAATCAGAAGATAGGTTGCTCTTCCTCTTAGTTGCCCAGACTTCATGGGAACATTGCAGCATATCAAGAATATAAATATAAGCATGAGAGCAAAGTAGTGAATTAAAATGGCAAGCAACGAGATGGTCAGAGTCCTGTTGAGGACTGAGCTGCAAAGCAATGACCTAGTCTTGGTTTGGTCTCCACGATGTAGTGGAGATTTCACTGTGATCAACAAATTCAGTTGACTAGAACAATGCTGCTTCACATCGAAGGAGTGGTTGGGACCTTGGACAATGGGGAAAGATGTAAACTAAAGGGGTAAGTGTTACACCTCCTGCTAGTTACATGTGAAGCTTCTCTGGGAAGGGCAAACATATTGGGATTTAGATGAGTGGACTTGGACTTGTCATGCAAAGAATGATCCCACTGAAGTGTTGACCAGAGAGGGAAAGGGAAGGTATGTTTGATGATGGCATGATCCTGAAAGGTTGAGTGATGATCCTTTGAATAAGAGGTTGTTGGGGTGGAAAGTGAGGATGAAGGGAATCCTATCAAGGTTCTAAGAGAGAGTGGAAGCAGTAAGGCAGGAGTATGGGAAATGGGTTGGACTTGGTTGAGGATCTGGCCAACTACATTGGAGAGGGAATCCTTGACTGATGAGAAAGAAAGACATATCTGCAGCACAGATCTGGAAGGCAGCAACAGCAGAACAGATGCGATGCATACAGAGAAACTGGAAGGATTGAATGTTGTACTTACCGATAGCAGGGTGGTAGCAAGTGTGGTCAAGGTAGCTGCGGTAGTCAATCGACTTTTTAGGAATATTGGTTAATAGCCCATCCCCAGAAACAGAGAGAGGAAAGTTAAGAAATGCAAGAGAAGTGTTATAGATAGGCCAGGTGAGGGTGAGAAAAGAGGAAAATTGGAAACAAAGTTGGGTTTTTTTTTTCCAGTTTTTGGGTGGCAACTGGAAGCCTGCACTACATAGTAATTTCTATACTGGGGGAAGAATCAGGAAAGAGGACCTGACTAGGATTGGAAAAGGAATGTTCCAAGGAACACCCCCCTCCCCCAATTTAAACGTCTAACCTAGAGCCGGGCAAGGTCCTAGAGAAACGTCTTTTATCTGCAAGAAATGAGACATGTTAAGGGAAAGCATGATCAAAAAAGGACCAAGTTTAACCAGGCAGGGGGGAGTGGTAGGCCCTCAGTAATGAGCTCTCAGACAATAACCGGGGAGGATGGATATATGCAGAGAATTATTGGCCGTAGCAAAGAGGAAACAGCTAAGGTAGGGAAACTGAAAATAAGCAATGCACTGTTGAGCCATAAATATAATCTATTGAATGGGGGTAAAGAATATAATATCTGAAAATATAGTGCCTGAGCTTTTAAGTTGAGTTTAACTATATCAATGTAGCTGGATAGTGTTTCTTCAATTAGTCAGATAATCATCAACTCATGGGTGAAACCCTACAACCATGCAAGCGTACTAGAGAGGTGAAGGGAACCTGGGAACCAGCTTGCATTATTTGCAAGCCACCTTGGACTTAATATGACACTAGGACAGTTGTATGAAGTCCATATGCAATGTATTAAAACTAATTATTAGCAAATGAGCATGTATTATAAATAGTATTTATGTCAGCTGACTAGCAACTCTTGCTTGCCACGGTAACCACTATGACATTTGCTAACACTGGCATCTCCTGATGAGCATATAAAAGGTGTTAAAATAACAAGTGTGGATAGCTTGGCAAAATTCTGGCTCGAGATTTGTAATGTGAAAGGAACATATTGAGTCATCACCAACTTACATCACCAACTTAAAGCAACAGCCTTTTCCACCAGTCAAAGAAATAAAAATGAAAGCTCACAGGCGAAGTTATATTCAGCAATTCAAACATGCATGAAAATGCAATTATGTTCATATAAGCCTTTAACTGAGAAAAGAGAAAACATAAAATAGAGAAACATAAGAAACAGAAAGTTGTGATTGGTCTCTAGCATAGTCAGCTGACCACAAAGCTTAAAAGTCAAATGGAAACTGGTAGAAATCATTACGAACCAGAGTCTGGAAACTCAGTTAGATAAAATAAAAACAAAAACAAAACACAATCTACACTGTGCCGGTGGATTTCCTTCAAACCGAAAAGGCATGGAAATCCAGAAAATTAGCTGTATGCAAAACAGAGCAAAAAGATCAGAGGGTTTAATCAAAAATTTGCAACAAATGATGGAAAAAAATCGGACAGTGCACTACATTTGATTTGAGGATGAATGTACTGCAGTTGAAAACAGAGACCAGAAACATGGTCATATCAAACAGGAGTTAAAGGAAAGGAAAATACAGAAGAAAGCTACAAAGCACATCACACACAACTGCCTGGCTGAGAGCAGCTTCGACAATACTCAAGAAGCTGAAAAACATCCAAGACAGAGCTTGGTTGACATTCCAGTCAACAGCTACAACATTCACTCCCTCCACAGAGGGGGCATTATGTGGCAGGTGCAGTGCAACAGCTCATCCAGGCACCCTTGACAGCACCTTCTGTAACTGGGACCTCTACCACTTGGAGGAACAAGGGCAGCAAATGTATAGGAACACCACCAACTGCACTCTGAAGGTACTCACCATCCTGACTTGGGCTTATATCAGTGTCGTTCAACGTCACTGGGTCAAAATCCTGGACCTTCCTCCTTAACTGAACTGTGGTTGTAACTGCATAACGTAGACTGCTATGGATCAGCAGGCATCACACTACCATGTTTTCAAGTATGATTGGGGAAGGGTAATAAATATTGGCCTACGCAGTGATGTTCACATCCTGTGAAAGAAAAATAAAACTTGTTAATCAGACTTGGGCATTTTAATTCCTCCTGGGATGAGGTATCTTACCATGACTTACCAGAGGCTATCCATCAGTATGAGAGAGTAAGGAAACTCTGGAGATGGAACCTCAATACAACAGGGTTAATGGTGCAAGTAGATGCAAGTTCTCTGTGAGGCTGGGAGCGGGTTCGGTGTGCAAGTTGGATGGTTGCATCACTTTAGAATTGGACCAATGGCTGAAGGGAATTCATTTTCTTGGGCTGTGGGATCTGATTAGCAAAGGAATAAACACAGGGAATACAGCATTAGAAAGGAGACACAAGATGGATAAAAGGATTGAGAGTTATAGTTTGTACTAGAATCGGAGATAGTACAGTACAAGGTGGGAACGGATTAGGTTGACATAAAAAATGTTTGCTGCGTAAGTCTGTGGTAAATAAGACGTAAATAGTCACATGAGAGTATGAAGTCATAGTTATAAGGAGGTGTAGGACTGAAAGATAGATGAATGATCAGTGACAGAATATATTCTGTTGAACTTAACAAACAATAGTGTTACTTTATACAACTGAGTGTTTTCAAGAAGCTGTCAATTACTCGGAACGTTGTATTAGAGGAAATTTAGAATAGAATAGAACAGAACAGAAATTTATTGTCATGTGTGCGTTTATATGAAGAATCTCGTGAAAGGTTTTGTAACTCACCCCACCACAGTATCTACATCAATGATAGAAGTCGTACGTGATAATGAGAAAAACTTGTAAAATTAGTACAAAGTTTATCACAAATGGCTCCTGGACTCAGGGAAAGCTGATTAAGAAAGGATGGAATACATGAAGGCGCAGCTGTAACAGGATCCCATTGTGGCATGAGACTGCCATTCCAGGACAAGGCCGCTAGGCTGGACCACTGGAATACTGGGCCAGAAGCCTCAGCCAAAGAAGACTGTCATATCAGCCAAAGACTGCCACTCCTGTATGCGACCACCTGCCATATTTTTCATATAAAGAGCTCAAGAAAGAAGAAGAGAAAAAAAGAAAAAGAAAGAAAGTGGATGGGATCAGATGTGCCCCAGGTTAGTCAACCTACTCTGCTGCCATCATGGAAAAAAGTACTTGCAGAGAAGTTACGGCTCAGTGGTTAGTACTTCTGCCTCACAGCACCAGGGACCCGGATTCGATTCCACCCTCTGGCGACTGCCTGTGTAGAGTTTGCACATTATGCATGGGTTTCCTCCAGGTGCTCTGGTTTCCTCCCACAGTCCAAAGATGTGCAGGTTAGGCGGATTGGCCGTAATTGGCTAAATTGCCTGTAGTGCTCGGAGATGTATAGATCAGGGGGAAGGGTCTGGGTCGGATGTTCTGAGAGTTGGCATGGACTTGTTGGGCTGAAGGGCTAGTTTTCACACTGTAGGGATTCTATGATCTAATATATCAAATCAAAGATACAGAAAATTGCAAGATATATGCAGTAGTGATATTGAGGACCTTAATTAGCTGAATATAGACTGAGATAGTAATAGCATGAGGACTGAAAAGAATAAAACAACCTGGTGAATTCAGGATAACTTTATTGATTAGTGCATTTTCAGCCCAATGAGGAAAGAGGCTTTACTATCTGGTTCTGGATCAAGTGGTTCAAATGAAAGTAAGGGAACATATAGGGCTAAATTCTTCATTTTGGAGACAAGGCCATAAGAAACTTAAAGTTATAATCCGAAAATGGATTCAGAAAGCAAGAGACCTGAGTTACATGTGCAAACCTATTGAAGCTAGAGGGTATGTTGAGAAAACAGAACTATATGCATATGAAAACTTGGACTTTATAAATTGAGGCATGCAGTGTACAAAAAGCAAGATGTGATGATGAATCTTTATGAAATAACACCATAACTGAATTGTTGTGTTCGATTCTGGTCACCATCCTTCTATAGGAGGTAAATGCCATAGAAAGGAATCAAAGGAGAAAAGTGTTGCATTTACATGGTTAGAGAGATAAACTGTGATTCTTCCGCTTTCCAAACAGAACGCTGAGAGGTGCTCAGAGTTATGAGGGGGTGCGGACAGAATAGACCTGTTCCATTGGGTTCAAGGCACAGAGGATGTGGGTTGAAAAAGATTGCCAGAAGTGTTAAAGGTAAACTGAGGGAAATGTTTTTACATTGCGAGTGGCAATGACCAGGCACACATGACCTGAGAATCTGATGGAGTCAAATTCAATTCAATGCAAAATAGAATTGAATAAGCCCACAAGGGGTTGAATTGCAGAATTAGTGTGATGGGCATTGAGACCAGACCCTGGGTGGGTTCACCAATTTGGTACAGTTCCAGGCTGGATAGCTGAAGCTATTATTTCTCCTGGGTGGGGAGGAATGAATTAGCTCCCTATCTTTGTTCACCTACCCGCCTCAGTGGATTGCAAAAGTTTAATTTAGAAAGGATGCCTTCCCTTGTGGATACCTTTCTCACAGACTCAACTGTGCTTATATTTTAAAAAGGAACCCGTGTAGCCAGGCTTTCTTGAATTAATGAAAAGACTGTGTTTAAGAATTAATAACAGTGCAAAGAAATACGAATAAAACACACATACCCATGGATTAGAAATAAAAGAGGAATCCAAAAAATTAAAATAATTACAATGCTGATCAATGTTCGAACTGTGTGTGAAGAGTAGATAAGACAATTTTGCAACAGTTTTCGTGTTGCACTGGTAGGTTGGTAGGATGAACAGTCAATTTTTGAGATTCTTGGTTTTGTAGGCAAATTAAAGGTCCTTTGTTTTGGATTGTGTTTAACTGGAACACAGCACTCAGGGTAAGAGAGAAGTATTCTTCCTTTTTCCACCTCTGTTGCATGGGTTCCTCAAGGCTGTTCTCAAATTGTGACTTCCGTTGTCTATTTGGCACACTCTGGTCCAGCAGCTGAATAATATCTGTGTGGAGCTGGAGGAACACAGCAGGCCAGGCAGCATCGGAGGAGCAGGAAATTTGATGTTTTGTGTCGTGAGGTCAACTTTGAAGGGTCTCGACTTGAAACAGCAATGTTCTTGCTCCTCTGATACTGCCTGGCCTGCTGTGTTCCTCCAGCTCCACACTGTGTTATCTCTGACTCCAGCATCAGCAGTTCTTACTATCTCTTAATAATATCTCAGGCTGGTTTTGCAGTTCTCCTTTAAATCTTTTTCCTTGTATATTCCCAGAAAGGAAAACTGCAGGAATGACTACAAGAGATGACACTCTGCCAAGGAAGGAGAGAGGGTGAGATTGCTCAAAATCAGAGCCAAAAATAGGCATTGCTGGAAGCATCTGTGGACAGAAATCAAAATTATCATATTGGGTGAGTGACCCTTCCTCAGAACTGATGGTAGCTGGGGAAAATGTTGCTTTTTTATGCAGTACGTAGGGTTGGGGAGGGGTAAGGAGTAAACAAAAGGTGAAGATAGAGCTCAAAGAGAGAGAAGAACAGTTGGACAAACAAAGGAGTGGATATCAGTCATTCTAGGAGAATGAATAGCCACTAATGGACACGATGTGCATAAAAGCTGGCTATGTGATAACAAGGCATGGTATTTAGGATTTGGGGTAAGGACATGAGAGAAAGTGCCTTAAGCCCTAAAATTGTTGAATTCAATATTGAATCCAGAAGGCTGTAGAGTTCCCAAGTGTAAAATGAGGTACAGTTCTTCCAGCTTGTTTTCAGCTTCACTGGAACACTGCATCAAGCCTGAGGCAGCGATGTTGGCCAGGGAACTGAGAGACATCAAGGCAGCATTTGGCCAACTCTGGCATCTTGGAGCCCGAGCAAAATTTGAGTTAATAGGAAGTCATATTAGTGCAAAGGAAGAGGGTTGTGGCTGTTCATGGTCAGTCAATTCAGCTCCAGGATATCTCTTCAGGAGATCCTCTAGGCTGAGCTGTTTCATTATTAGGTCAAAACTGGGGATGTTTGCTGATGATTGCACAATGTTCGGGACAAGCCACAACTCCTCAGATACTGAAGCAGTCCATGTTCAAATGCAGCAAGAGCTGAACAATCCAAAAAATGGCTAGAAGCCTTCACACCACACAATGCCAAGCATTAGACATGTCAAATTAGAGGCAATCTATCTGTCACCCCTTGGCATTCAATGGCTTTACCATCACTGAATCCCACACGATCAACATCCTGTTGACTAGAAACTGACTGGACTAATCATATAAACACAATGGTTACAAGAGCAGGCCAGAGGCTAGGAATACTATGGCAAGTAATACACGTCCTGACTCCACAGAAACTGTCAGGCATGTGATGGAATATTCCCCACTTGCCTGGAGGAGTGAAGCTCCGGCAACACTCAAGAAAGCTTCCAGAACTAGACATCAACACGCGATCAGCGTACTTGTGTCAATTACTGTGCACATATTCTTCAGAGCATGCTAGCACACTCATGCAGATTAGAGCGAATGTTACAGCAGTAGTTCATGTAGGCAGCTCGCTGCCATTTTCACAAGAGCACTTGGAATGAGCAATAAATGTTGGCCCAGCCAGCGACACTTACATCTCCAATGGATTAAAAAAACTCAGAAAACCTCATTTGCAACAGGAGTACAAACTGACAAGTTACAGAAGAAGATGGGAAATGCATTATCTCTGCAAATTATTTTAACATATCCATAATAGACTATATTTATCATAGAATTGAATGTCTACAGCGTGGAAACAGGCCATTCAGCCCATCAAGTCCACATTGGCCCTTCGAAGAGCACCCCATCCGGACCCACCCCATCGCTGTAACCCTGCATTTCTCACAGCTAATCCACCTAACCTGCCAACCTTCGAACAGTGGGAAGAGACTGGAGCATCTGAGGGAAACCCACACAGACAGTCACCCAAGGCTGGAATTGAACCCAACTCCCTGGGTCTGTGAGGCAGCAGTGCTAACCACCAAGCCACCCAGAGCATCAAGAATTATTGGATACAGTGACGAGAGTAAGATTTGAACCCATACACGCAGAGCACAGATCTTGGCCACCTCATCACGTGAGGGAAGCATGCATGGGAAATGTGAATTGCTGGCAAGGCCTGCATTTGTTGCCCATTTTTATTCTTGCCCTTGAACTGCTGCAGAACATCTGGTCCCATGTATTTTTGGAAAGTAAGTTCCAGATTTTTGATTCTGCAATTGCTCTTCTCAGCCACCATGATGTTGGTTAGGCCAGAAGAGATATATCCAGCACTCGTACCTTGTCTGAATTGTTCACATCCTTCTCCTCCCCATCACTGGTTGATTGATAGCCTGCATCCATCTCACAATTATTTTTAATGTGACAGTCAAGTCTATTCTGTTTAATACCACTTGTAGGTCAAAGATAATCCCTTATTCAGAGCAATTTATTTCTTACACTAAACACAATCCGCTGTTTAAACCAATATCAGTGTGCAGATGTTGCTTGTGAAAAGTCACATAATGCATATCTTTATAACAGCAAGAGCACTACATCATGCAATCTAAGTATTGTATTCTGCTGCTAAGGCACAGCTGTGTTTAACTTAGTTGTCATCTTAATGACAGAAAGCTAATTACAGCATATAGTAAGATTCTGAGATCATATGCAAGTTAATTTTTGTTGGTGATGAAAGGTTGTAGATTGGCAGCTACTTATGAATTCCTGACTCTGACTCAGAAAGGAAAAAAGAATCATGAAATAGTTCTCTTTATCTTTCATTCTACTTTAAAAATGTAATCTTGCCAGTTTGAACTGCAAGAAACGATCTGCAACAGACTCAAAATCTATATTAGCATATCCATGTGATGTTATTTGTAGTAAGTTAAAAGATGTACATTATCAGGTTGTGGCGTTATGCCATGCAATACACAAAATATTATTTTAGTTAGCTCAAACAATGACCCTTTGAAACCATAAAATGTATTAGTCATGAAAAAAAAGACCATCAGATTATTTAGACTTCAAATGTCTTCGTTTGCAATATTTTCTTAATAAGAATGATCTTGTCAGTTTTAGGATGGATGTTACAATAGAGGCATGAAAGGGTAGGAGATTCTCTATGGGGAGTGTTTTGATCAGCTACCATGATTTATTTTGCCATTTGCAGTGTATATTGATGATCTAGAAATAAATGTAGGAGGTTTGATCAGTGAGTTTGCAGATGACACAAGAACTGGCAGTGTAATTGGCGAGGAGACAAACCATAGAATAAGGATGATAGAGCTGGACTGGTTTAATAGGCAGAACTGTGGCATGAAGAGTTCAATCTTATAAGTGTAAAGTTATGCTTTTGGGTAGGACTAACAAGGCAAGGGAGTACATGATGAATGCTCATGCTTTGGGGTTTACTGAGGATCAGAGAGATATTGGTGTGTGTGTGCATAGTCTTGAAAGTAGTTAAAAAGGAATGTGGATAGTTGCCTTTATTAGTCAAGACATTAAATATAACTGCAAAGATATTATGATGGAACTCTATAAAACTCTGTTTAGGCTATAGCTGTGGAATTGTGTTCTATCCAGATCAGGACACTACAGGAAGGATGTGATTGTACTAGAGAGGGAACAGACAAGATTCATCAAGATGTATCCAGGTTTGGAACCTTGCAGCCATGAAGACAGACGAGAAAGACTGGGGTTGTTTTCCTTAGGGCAGAAAAGTCTGACCAGGGTGAGATCCTGATTAAGGTGTACAAAATTATAATACACATAAACAGGAAGGAATATTTCCCCTTGGTGGAGAGGTCAGTAAGGAAGGGCCCTCAATTTAAGATAAGGTACAGGAAGTTTAGTGAAGATTTAAGAAAGAAAAGAATTCACACAGCAGGAGATAGATATTTGGAACTCAGTGTCTGAAAGGGCGAGTAGATGCAGGAATCATTATAACATTTAAGATGTATTGCGATGAACCCTTAAAAAGCCATAGCATATTCACTAGAGGCCAATTACTCATGTGAGAGATAAGGATGATTAAACTGCAGTGAAAAGAATTACTCAGCTTTGAACAAAAAGATATCTAGTACTGAGCCGAGTGATAAGAAAAGGAGGTGAGGCCCAAGAGGTTAGAAACCAGCATGAACCGGTCCAGAACTACTAGCAGACACTCAGAGGGTGAAAAGGTTAAGCTTTGCACAATAGACATAGTTGAAGCGCATGCCTAATGAGAGAATGCATATTAACTTTTACGCCCATGCTTGCGAAGCTGCTTAATTAGCATAACATGCGATGTATGAAGGGGGTGGGACAAGGGAAGTAATGGGAAGATTGTGCACCTTGGAGCTCAGATTGGATGGAGCCGAAAGGGGAGGATCTGGCCAGATAAATGATGTATAAAAAGGGGAGGCTCCCTGGCCTGTGTGTGCCTCAGGCAATGGGGGGGGGGGGGGGGGGGCACCTGATTCTGCAGACTCGTAATAAAGCTTAGGTTACTTGTTTCCAAGACTTTGTCTCCACTGACTCTGTGATTGTGGGCACGTGAATCTATATCTCACACTCAGAAATGGGATTAGCTTCTTGTAGACACAATGGGCTGAAGGGCCTTTTCCTGGGCTCTGTGACAATGCTGTCACTTTAAAAAGGTTACTTTCTTCTGGGCCTTTTTACAGAGAGATTGTGATTGCTGAAATGGCTGTGAGAGACTGCCTAATTCAGTGGAGGCCTTCAGGCTTTTTTTTTGGAAACAGTTGTGCAGTGGAAGGGGAGTGAACAGTTCCCCTGGCTCAGGCTTTTTAGTTTCTTTAGCTGTAACAGTAACAAGATTTTTGATTCAGGAAGGGATGCAAGCTTCAGTAAATGACACCAAACTGACTTTCACTGAAAACCCTCTCTTGATGTTGTTCCCTCCTGCCTGTAAGAATCTGTGTTTGAATTTACCTTTCTGCCAAGTGGTGTGTTTATGAGATGTTGCTGTATTGGAACTGATAATTAGTTAAGTTACTGTATTGAATAGGAAGTTTTCCAATAGATAAATTATTCTAAATTCCACTTCCTTTTGTTCATGCTTTAACTGCAGTGTCGAAGTAAATGGTGTTTTGCTTAATGATGACCAGTAACACCACACCTGGAACACCCACTTCACGTCTACTTTTAAAAATAAGGAAAAGTTAGGGTCTAGGTGACCTTCTTAAAATATTTTGAGGGGCTCTAGCCTGGTCC
The DNA here is from genome assembly GCF_030684315.1 of Stegostoma tigrinum. Lineage (NCBI taxonomy): Eukaryota > Metazoa > Chordata > Chondrichthyes > Orectolobiformes > Stegostomatidae > Stegostoma > Stegostoma tigrinum. The sequence goes on from NC_081373.1 coordinate 49,462,530, forward strand.
AGAACAGCTGTAACTTTGCGTTACTCTATTAGCCTAAAATGTCACCAAAGGTTCTGGAGAAGTTGCTCAGACCATTGAGTACAGGAGTTGGACCCTCATGCTGAAGTTGTACAGAACGTTGGTGAGGCCACTTGCGTACTGCTTACAGTCTGGTTGTCCTCATATAGGAAGGATGTTATAAAATTGGTGTGTAGTCAGAAAACATTTACCGGGATGTCATCAGGACTGGAGGGTTTGAGTTAAGAGGCAAAACTGGGTAGACTGTCATTTTTTTCACTGAAGCATAGGAGCTTAATGAGGCTTGTGAAATCATGAAGGCATAGGTAAGGTAAATAGCAAAGTTCTTTTCCCTAGAGTGGGAATGTTCAAAACTAGGGGGCATATTTTTAAGGTGAGCAGAGAAAGATTTAAAAGGGACATGTGGAGCAACGTTTTCACACAGAGGGTGGTTCGTACGTGGAATGAACTACCAGAGGAACTGGTAGATGCAGGTACAATTACCACATTTAAAAGACATTTGGGCAGGTACATGGATAGGAAAGGTTTCGGGGGATATAGGCCAAATGTAGGCGAGTGGGACTAGTTTAGTTTGGGAAACTTGGTTGGCATTGACGAATTGGACCAAAGGACCTGTTTCCATTCAGTGCGACGCTATGACTCTAAAGAACATAAGAATTGTTATCACCAAAAGTTGTGACGACATGGTGAATGAACCACTGTAGAAATTCTACCCCTAAGAACCAATAGATCTTTTTTAATATTTTAGTGGATGTGCATTATTTTTCTCATGATATGCAAAATGATATTCTCAGTACTCTATGATGAATAACTCATCTCCTGACTTCCCAGTTACTGTCCATAACTTACAAGATGCAAGTTCAGAATACTGGATGGGTGCAGCTCCAAAACTACTCAAGAGCTTGTCACCATCCAGGATAAAGTAGTCAGCTTGATTTGTACCCCAATCTGTTGCATCATGTCTCACAGCAGATGTGCGATATATCTTTATGGACATGTTTATGATATCATCACTGCATCATGCCATGTAACCTACTGGTTTTCAGCTCACAGTCTCCAATTTACTCCATCTTTGCTTGCATCATGACACAATGAGGCGAGTGAGTCATTGTACATTCTAGTTGGTGATTCTGAGCATGGACCAGATCTCTTCTATGGGTCGCCTGCCAGCTGTGGTGCCTTGGCACCTTGCAGCTGATTTAGAACTGATGGGAATCAGAGGAATCTGACTGGCTGGGCAGATGTTGATGTGATGTGGCTTCTGCTAATATTGCTTAGTTCTGTGAATGTCAACTTGAAGAAATTCAAAAGTCATTGAGACTCTTTTGCAATTTTGGTCATAGTGACCATACAATCCCACTGGAAACAGTAAGATAGCTTGGCCTGCAAGATAAATTGACTGTTATTTACTGTCCATCACACAAGTAGCCAGCCACACTTTGGCAGTGACATTGTTTGCATGTGAAATTGTGATTCAATTTCTAGATCTGTGCAGGCCAATGGGCTTAAAGCAAAAATGATGGCGCCAATTAGGCCTAAATCACCTGGATGGAATTGGACCAATAACATTCCCATATTGTTAGAGTTTCAGCTTATGCGTATGGCAGATGTGAAACGTGGAGATGCCAAAATCCTAATATCGCTTTTAACATAGAACATAGAACATAGAACATAGAACATAGAACAGTACAGCACAGAACAGGCCCTTCAGCCCACGATGCTGTGCCGACCATTGATCCTCATGTATGCACCCTCAAATTTCTGTGACCATATGCATGTCCAGCAGTCTCTTAAATGACCCCAATGACCTTGCTTCCACAACTGCTGCTGGCAACGCATTCCATGCTCTCACAACTCTCTGTGTAAAGAACCCGCCTCTGACATCCCCTCTATACTTTCCTCCAACCAGCTTAAAACTATGACCCCTCGTGTTAGCCATTTCTGCCCTGGGAAATAGTCTCTGGCTTTCAACTCTATAGTCTCTGGCTATCAACTCTATAGTCTCTGGCTATCAACTCTATCTGATGACTAGTTTATAAATGCAGTGATTCAAGACAATGAGTATGTAGGATATAACACCTTTTAAGAAAGCTGCGCTTAATGAAGGATCCCCGAATGTTTTAATTAAATGTGACAACTCTACTCATAAGTTTGTAAAGTACGTTCTACATTGACCGGCAGAAATAACAGATGGATTGTTATATTCAAGAAATAGGAATGGAGGATTTAGATTACAGGAACTTGAACGTCAGACTTCAATCGCTACTATCAAAAAATTGGAAAATGAGGAGGTAGGAAGTCCTGGTTATTAAAATGCTGTTTTGCTTTTGTTATTGTGGTTCTATGCTTGAAAGCAAATTTATCAGTGGACTAACCTTATATTATTGTGTGAGAATGCTGGTGTTGGTAATGTTGCAGTCCAGGAGTAAACAGAAAAAGATGTTACAAATTTATCAACCAATTATATTGTAGTGAGGCTCACAAGAAACAGGCAGGTAATTAAGGAGCTGTATGCCTATAGCTCAAGTGTGAATTCAAAAAATGGACATCCTTAAGCCTATAGGGCCCTGATAATATTTATATTCAAAACGGCACAATATCAAATAGCTGGTTCCAGTTTAATATGCTTAAACAATCTGCCTTTTCCAACTTGTTACAACTTCAAACAAACAATTATAAGAACCAAATACTTACTTTCCAGAGGAAGTGGCGGCTTTGTTACGGCCTGGTCTCCAGTTTAAAGAAAAGGGGAAGGAGGGCTTTTTGCACTTATCGTTCCTTGGTGGATATTCATTGTGCTTGTGGTTCTGTTTGAAACCCCATCTTGTACAACCTAACATGGCTGCTAGCATTGATTCATACACTATTGTTAACAGCAGGACTGTGATGAGGCCATCTTTGGACCTACCCATGTTAGAACAATCCCCCCCCGATTCCTTATATCTGGATTGTGGACCTTGATTTGTGTCTGTGTAATGAATTGGGTCAAATGTTCCAGCATTAAATTTTCCTTGGATTGAAGAAAGACAGAAAACTTCTCATCCTCATCCCAACTGTTATGTAGTCTCTAATTAATTAATCCTTCAAAGCTCTACAGCCACAACATTTGACAGGGCAAAGTAAATCAATTGAAATGCTTTTATTGATTCTCCTAATTGCGGCGATCACTGATTAAATCTCACCGTTCCATCCATAAGTTTCTTTTGAGGCTTAAGTATAGATTGAATACTTTAATCAATGAAGCATACTCCATAATGCTCTTTTCCACACTTAGTCCTACCAGAACATCATCAGCTACTGGACTGACAATATGATTGGTGGAGCTGCGTTATCATGGCTCTGTTAGTTTGCACTGTAACTGTTGCTTCCAAAGCTCCAACTTCTAGCCTCATTGTGTGCCTTCCACATAATCAAATGGTTGCTGGAATGATAAGACCTCTAACAAAATTGCCATTCCAACTTTTGAGATGATTGACTATTGTCGCATGTACTGAGATACAGTGAAAAGTATTATATTGTGGTGCTAACCAGAAAAATCATACCTTACATAAGTGCATCAAGGCAATAGAACACAATTCATATAATGTTACAGCTAAAGAGGTGTAGATAAAGAGCAACTCTAATATATGAGAGGTCATTTCATAAGCCTAATAACAGTGGGGAAGAAGCTGTTCTTAAACCTGTTGGTGAATTGTTAACTATTTGCACTTTACCTCCCCAATGTCAAAGTGTTCTTACCCTGATTTTGTCCTCTCTAGAGTACTGCTTCATTGTGTTTCCTATCTGTCAAAGAAACTTCATATGCACGTTATAAGAATCATTTGTTTACAAAGACAAAGCTGAGCTGATAATATCTATGGAGAAACCAATCAAATTAATGTTTTGGACCAATAAACTCTCATCAGAATGGAGAAAAGTTAGTTGCCCAGTTCTGCACAACTCAGATGTTTTGTTTCATCTACTTCCCCCTTGTCCAGTACTTTCACACTTCACCTGTGACTGTCCTGATTCTCTCCTTCTCATTACAAACCTTAATTTTCTTGCACATAATCATTTCATTTTCAGCGTGGATATCCAGACTGAAGTTTGCACATGCAAAATGGGACCTAATGAAATTGGATTCACAAAGGAAATGACTGCCAAAAGACAAATGGGGAAATCACACTTGTGTTTCTGTCAGTCGATATATTCAATGGTGCAGGAAAGGGGATATAATAGAAACCCAATACACTGTTGTTTAGACGTGGCTGGAATCATGTAGACGAGGCATTTCAGAACTTCCAACATTTGAAAGTTCCATCAAATCGGACCTGCAGTGTGGAAGCATGAAACATGGACTAGACTTGAAGAGTATAAATGATGAGCAAAAATAGTATTCCTTCCCTTGTTGTTCATTACAAAATGCTCTAAGTTATGTTATATTCTGCAATGTCCTATTCTTCATTGCCTAATATGAAAAGATTAGTTCATTGCCTCCAAAGCGAATTACTTCAACTCTTGCAATTGCTTTCATTCATTCTTTGCACAGTTACTCAGCCAACTGTTTTGCTGTTTGAAGCTTTAACAGATGTGAATTTTTGTTTGTTTTCAAAAGTATTATTGGATTCTGAAATTTTTTAGGTAAACTGTCTTCAGGAATGTGCATTTGATGACTTGGCTACCTTCCAAATTACTAATGGGTTCTGAAGTCAAGAGTTTGTTTATTCAATTTTCCCTGAGAATGTGAGTTTGATGAATTTGACAGTTTTAAATGCTTCTGAAATGTCTCATGATTTTACAAGTCCCGTTCATGTGATAATTGATTATTTTGACATTTTTATATGCTGTTCAATTATATCCAAATGCTATTTTAGGGCTCGAGTTCTACTTATAAATGGATAACAGATGGGGCAGGAAGGCAAGAGAGAGAAGTGTGTGGAGGGGTAAGGAATGAGAATATGGCAGGCAGTATGGAGGGCAAGAATTAAAGGTTAAACGGCTTTACAATGATTTACAAGATTTAATTTATCTGGATGAATTACTGATAGCAACCAAGAGCTGGGTTGCTTGTTTTTGTGAAGTGCAGTAGGCTTTTTAATATAACGCTTTCAGTATTTGCACATCTCATTCTTCGCTGAAGACTAGTCATTCCAGCCTCCAGGACATTCAAATCCTGTCTCCATGTTGAGAAGGAAGAGGGTTTTAATGATCTTGCAGTAACACAATGGCTATTTGAGATCTACGGTCAGGACAGAAATCTGTTTAAATGGACTGAAATATAGAATTCTTGGGAAAATAGGAACAGATTTGATCTTAAACAATACACTTAATTACTCTGGACATAAATGGGCTGTTGGAGATAGGACAATAGTTTGTTTGTTTTGAAGGAGGATTGTTAATGATTTTGGGAAGACAGTGAGAGCAGATGGAACAAGAGAACATGCGAACTGGAAAGGAAGTTGCGTGATCAGCACTTCACAGGAAAACAAAGAAGATGGTCTGAAGCAGACAAAGAAAGTCAAAGGTCATCTTTGCATTCCAAGTGGATCTCAGAATAACCTATTTTACCAATAAGAGAAATATCAGGCAATGCTTTATGTGGTTCAGTCAGATATGGCAATGAATGTGTAAACCAGTTTTCTCATATTTTCTTTCAAGTTCGCTGATCCTTTTACTCAAATGATGCAATGAGGGTTATACCAATAGAACAGTTGGGGTGAGAGACACTAATAGATTTACAGAAGTATGGGGCATCAAAAATTGGACTGAGAGTGCAGTCAAGAAAATTTGCAACACCAGGAAGTGGCAAATGGCAGATAAACTCCAGGTAGTTAAGATTTTGAAATGGTACGTGCAACTGAACTAGGATTTTCTTTCCCCCCCCATGGGCAGATACAAAAGAATTGGGGCAAAGAAGGAGCGTGTGAATGGAAATTAATGGGAACAAATGATCAGATGTGGCCTTTTGTGGTTGACAGCATGCAAGACCACATGAGATGAAAAGATCCTGGGATGTCTGTGTAATTACAAGTTTGTAACACATTTATTATGGAAGTTGAATTTCAGAATAGAGTGGGGTGTATTTGAATCAGTTCTATGCATGTACATTTCTTTTTAAGGTCAGAGAATGATTTGGAACTGTGATCTTTGTACTTTAATTCCAAGAAAGCATACAAATGTAGTCAAGTGTTAATGGATGAAGTGCTTATGCTCTTGAGGCAGTGTAACCAAATCAGTGCGTTACTTTTCTTTAGACCTTGGAGCAGAAGGTTCAAGATCATTGCTCAGAAGAATCAGGAATTGGGTTCAGAAGCAAGTTTGAGTTTTCTCTTTGCAGGAGAATCAAGGTTTAGTTCAGGGGAACCAGTCGCCTTAGTGGAAATAGTCTACGAAGTCTCCAAGCCAGAAGAGTTTGTGTAGAAGTCTTCAAGTTGATCGGGCTAAAAATAAATTAGGCCATCACAATTGTGGAAGTTTCATGCCAGCTGACATTGGGGGAAAAAAAGCTAACATTCTCCCCACACCTAGAAAGCTTGAAACCTAGAATTCAGATAAAAGTGTAATTTCTTTTGAATCTGCAAAAGAATAATTTTGTTGAACAGTTTGATATTTTTGTTTCCTGTTTGTGCCAAGATCTTTCTAACTGTTTCACATAGCCTTGTTTCTGTTTTGTGTAATCAACCTATGTTCAGTAGTTGAGGAATATCTGCAGCCTTGTGTGAATATGTTTAAGTAACTAATCACCATATTAACCAACTGGAAAAATTTAACTTCTGATCCGTCAGGTCAACCTTCATTCTGGGATTTGACTTGTGAAACTGTAAAATGCAAAATATTTAATATTGTAGCCATATCTTCACCTTCCATAAATAGTCTCCTTCCTTTATCTATGGACATTCACTTATTTTTAACATTGTCTGAAACTTTTAATATTTTCATACATGCCCTCATTCTTTCATTTTTTGTTACTCAAAACCCTTTCTTCACTTTTACTTTTAGCCCTTTTTTCCCTTTCTCTGCACTTGATGTTAATTTTGGATTATCTTAAATAATTGAAGCCCTAATTTGTCATGAAACTCCCCTTTAAGTTTCAATTTAGATTCTAGTGTCTTCTCAAAATATTCTACTTTGTTTTTTTTGTCTTAGAGAAATATATTTATTTTGTATTCTATACATCAAATATTTATAAATTCCCAATTAATGTTCCAGAACCTATCCCTTCACTTTTTTTATCTACTTCCAGTATCATTAATCTTTATTCTTGACTTTTTTTGTTACATTGGAATAAACCCATATTATGATGATTAGTTCTTATTTGTTCTCCTAGTCTCAAATCAGTTATTTTTCCCAGCCTAAATCAAATTATGCACCTCATCTTTTTAGGATTAGCAACATACTGAGGCAACAGACTGGAATGCATTGAAAAACGTGTTCCTCCCTTCAACTTGCATTATTTTTAATCTAGTTTACCTTGGTCATAGCTATCCAATATCATTGCTTTGTTGATTATCATATTGCCTTTAATTTTCTGAAGATCTCTTCTTCTGATTAGTTTTTGTGATTTACTGGCCAGTAATGTTATCAATGTTTCTCTTCACCTCTGTCTTAAACAAGAGACTTCGAATTGTCTCCTTCACTTCAATTTCCCTCTTCAGATGAAACATCCTTCCACCCTGTCAAGACTGTTCAGGATTTTGTATGTTTCAATTACAGCACCTGCCATTCTTCTAGACTCTAACAAGTACTGGCCCAAGATGTTCACTCCTTCCTATAATATAACCATCCATCCCAGGAATCAATTAAATGAGTCATCTTTCATTTGCCTAAGTGAGGAGACCAAGACTTTGTCCAGATCTTGTCAATGGCCATACAATTGCAAGAAAACTTTCCTACTTTTTACATTCCATTCTTTTTGCAATAAATGACAGTATTCCATTTGTTTGTCTAATCACCTGCTGTACCTGCAAACTAAGGGTTTGTGATTCATATACCAGGTTACCCAGATCCAACTACATCTACAGAGTTCTGCAATCTCCCTCCTTTTAAATAATATACTGCTTTTTTCATTCTTACTGCCAAAGTGGACAAGTTGATGCTTTCTGCCAGATTTTTATCATTCATTCATTGTAAATTGTTTGGCCAAGATCTTTTGGTAGGAATGTTCTCTTTGCAGGAGGATAGACAGGGATTGCACATGGGGACCATGCACACATTCTAACACAGCTAATGCTGTGGGAATTACCAAGAAAGTTGAGACTTCTGACTGTCAATTTCTCTATGTCTTGAACCCTCCAAAAACATTCTCAACTGATTTCGAGTCAGAGACTTCAGCTGGTCTGACTGACTCAACTCAATTGTTAACCAGGAAAAGGAATGTGGAATTGAAATCTGCCCCAAATCTGACTCACCATTAACTCCGAAATGATACCTGAACCCAACCTCATGAGATGATCCTGCCCACCATTTTGCCCCATCCACAAACCCACTAGGCCCAATTTCTTTGCTCTCAAACTGATGACCCCTATAGATAGCAACAACCCCTCAGATCCTACATTTTGCACTATCTAGCCCCAGCCTAATACCCACACAATTGAACACGCGACCTGAGGCCTGCACCCCCCGCTACTACAATCATGACCTGCAACTTGGCCCCAAATCCCCATGGACTTGATCTTCACACACCCCATCATTCACAATCTATATGGTTACCAATGAAACCTAACCCAACTTGACTCTATTGTAGAATTCCCTAACAAACCGCCCTGACCTTCCCCACTAACCTAAACAGACCTCACAAACCGTATCTCTCTGTCCCAAACTGACCACTACCTGAAGCACTCATGAACTTTCCAGCCACCCTCTGTCCATACCAATCTGGCATGTGCATGAATTACCACTCTGGTATCTGCTCTCCTCACTCACCTGGGATCTGTACCCCAACACCTCACCACCACCATCTTCCCTCACTTGTTCATACTCACCCAATTCCACCACATTACTAACCCTGCATATCCTCTGTGCTGCCTACTCACTCAACTGGGACAACTCACCACACTTTTCCCTTATGAGCACTAGCAATAACAATTGCGCCACCCACTTGCATCTCACTCAATCCCTCCCTTTCCACTATAGGGAAGAAAGACCAACTGGGTGGTGGGGTGCACAACATTCAATGCCTCGTATCCTATGTGAAGAAGCTCCTGACCTGACTGTATTGAGCCTAGCTAACTGACCATACATATCCCCTTTCAAATTATATAGCAAGACCTTCTACAGGTATTTGAAAAGGCAAAGAATAACTAAACAGAGCATAGGCCCAGTAGAGAAGGAGACTGGAGAGCAGCATATGCAGCAACCAAATGACCACGTCTCAACATTTAAGAGGAATACCCCTCGATCAAGTCAAAGTAATACCCGTTAGTTAGGGAGTCTCATTGAAAGGCAGCTTCCAATATTAGCTCAGGGAATATGCATGGTCAGTTAGCTAGGCTCGGTACAGCCATGGTCAGGAGCTTCTCCACGTAGACTCCAGGTGGATGGTGGATCCTTTCTTACCCTATTGTGGAAAGGAAGGGATTGAGTTCCAGAGCACCCAATCTTCAGCTTTTCAATGATAGGGCAGCCTACTCTAACTTATTAGATTCTTGATGAAGTTAGGATGTGGCTTGCATTGAAATGCAGTAATGGAGCTTCTTGCAGGTGGTTATGTGCTCAGGACCATTTCCCTTAGGATTGAAATGCCAGCACAGGTTGATTAACATGTGCATATATTATCAGATCAAAATTATTATTACCTGTATTAAGTGACATTATATTACATTGACATATACATCCATGCTCTATATTTGGACTGTAGAATGTATTCATAGCAATATGCAATATGAATTGGTGAAAGGTTTCTCTACATTTGTCTTACCTCTGCCATTAACATATACAGATACAAGCCTAGATGTTTATGAATAATGCAGACTCTGAAATCATCTGCAGATTCTACTTGGTATTGATTTTAATGCCATTGAAAGGGTCTTCACCTTTTGTTCATAATCTTATTTATCTTTAATTTTATATGGTGTATTCACAGACAATCTCTACAAAAGTACCCAAATGCAAAGATAGAAATTTAACAAGGGATGCAATAATGAATTATTGAAACCCAATAAAGGAATAGTCTAGTCAACGTAAAAAATTACTGAATGTGTTAACATATGATAAAGGAATTCACATTTTGGACATTGGTGAAAGGAAATAATCTAAGTGGAGCAACAAAGACTTTTCTGAAATACAGAAGTTAATAAGATATCATTTAGCCTTCAGGCCACTAAACAGTAATCTCTACGTTGGGTTGTCAAGGCCTAATATTTTACAGAAAAAGGATAGTTCGCAATTCAATGAAGTGTCGTCAGTAGAATGAGATAATATTTAATTGTTCCTGAAGGCTTAAGCGTAAAAATAGATGACCCTATTTGTGGCAGTAAAACATTCAGTTACTGATGGATTGCACAGAAATGACTTGCAGACCAATGGCACTGAACCAAAAGTTAACATATGAAGCTTATTACAGCTGGAGTGCAGTATAATATACAGTGGAGGTATAATTCAGTGAACAGATTCAAGAATATTTTCAGCTTAAATATGCTGTTGAATCTTCTATAAATTTCTGAATACTGTCAGATCCTGATGACATTGATTTCTAACCATATAATCCACTTTTCAGTCCCCATTCATTCCTAAATTATAGCATCAACTTCTCCATCCTGTCATTGTTTTGCTCACAATGAGATTAATATTTGAAGAATTGTTAGCTCAAAGAATGAAAATACCAATGAACCTTTAGTTAAATATAACGGCAGGTTAACTTAAATATAATTATTTGTACCAATTTATAATAGCCTTTAAGCTGCACACAGTGGGGTAGCGGAAGAGGGGTTACACTATATTTTCTTGCAGGGTGTTCCATGAACAAATTCCCATTAATTTCATTACAGACTGGGATATGCATTAAGAACTGAGATTTGATGAAGAAAATCAGTAGCACACTGTTAAGTAGTTGCCCAAACTGTGAAACTAATAAAAAGCATGAGCCCTTCCTTGTTTGATATTGTCAAGCATTCTTTTTCTTAAAGGGTGTGTCACAGGATTTGATAGAAGCTGGAGGAATGGAAAACACTGACAGTATTAATAACAGAGAAAGCTTTTAAAATAGGAGCATAATGCGGAGTAGAACTGAGATGCTCCACATTTACATTTCTGTCGATGGAAAGAAAGACCATTAATATTGTCCAGAACTTTAACTTGGAGATCATGGTCCTTATTTAATTAGTAGTTCCTGTTCAGGTTAAGACTGTCATCCTCAACTGGGAGGATGTTCCTCCTCCTGAAACCCACCTGTAAATGTAGCATAACTATGTGTGGTAGCTGCTACAGAATGGGCAGTCTGTTTGCCTCCAGGACCATTGCTAGGAGCCTGATGCCTTTAGAAGGTGAGGTGGTTTTGCCATGGCCAGCCAGGCAGGAGTTGGCAAGAAGGTTGGGATCTGATAATACAAGGGCTGGGGGAAGAAGGGGACCAGTGGAATAAGGGCAAAAACAAAAATCAGAGATGTAATCATACTTGGAAATAAATGTAGCGGACCTCCATTTTGAGGTATACAAAATGAGTTGGATCTGTATGTGTTATTTACAGGCTTTACTGCTTTCTTTCTCTCCTGGGGGCTGAAAGCACCAGGACAGCGAGTCTTCCATTGGGCACAAAATGCTAATACAGGATATTTAACTCCATTCAGCCCACAGCCAGGCTGCCAGGGGCTGCGTGTGGTGGAAGTCCATAATAAAATGATTTAACATAATGCAGACTCAATTATATTGCAGGGGCCTATATTCCCAAAAGAGGCAAACTTTTATTTAGACCTTCTTCTATGGGTTACAAGTTGAAGAAATAGTTTTCTTCAAGTGGTTTGTCTGCAATGTGGGATTTAACTTTTAAAATCTGCCTTATTACACCCTACCACCATAACCTGGGCACTTTTCATTACAGGTAAAGCCAATTATTTTACTTTTGAACTTTTGACTCTACATGAATAATTACTACCTCTTGTGGAGTCTCTAGCTCCACTGAACATCTCGATTTTACCTTCGAGGTGAATGATGCTGGACAACCAGATCTTTAACCAAAGGTACGAAATGGGTCCTTCATTATTCAATGTTCACACTTCAAATTTCGATCTTGAATACAAACATAGATTAGCTTATTTTTGTTTGTGATAAACTTCAAACTTGTTTAATTTTGATTTATTCTAGGCTTATTTATCAATTTCTTAACTTGATGCTTCCATTTTTCTATAATCAAAACTTTAACCAAAACTATAACCATTCTACAGTTCCATTATGAACCATAAAGTTTCTCAGAATAATCATCCAATCAAAAATAGTCTCAGATCATTACAGGGAAATTTTTGTTTGGAAGGAAGAGGAAGGCGAGACCAGATCCATGATCATGTATTATCACTGCATCGCTAATCAACAATGTTGTGCTGTGTCCAATTTATCACATTTTAAATGAATTCTGAGCAATCAGCTGTAGTCATGTCATGCCAGAAGTGGCTGCAATGTTCTGAAGGCAGAATAGCATGTTTTGCAGTCTGCTAATGCAAGTAAAAGTGCCTTACCTCTGCACCGTGGAAGTGAAGAATTGGAAGATATTATTGGAGACACCTTATGCTGAATTAAAATAAGTGTGGCTTAACAAAAAATGTGCTAATAAACTACTTCAGTCCAAGATAAATGCAATGTACAAAATAAATGACTTCTGATATACCATCCAAGAAGCAAATCAGGCAGTTGATTAGTTTTGCATATGGCTGAGACAATTGACATCCAGCTGCAACTTTAGTGATATTGAATATGCCAATAAAGACACAAATAATTGAAGGTTCTCTCTCAGATCTATTACACTGAAACTCACTCAAGAAACATAGAAAGCTGTCAAAGCTGCAAGAGTTAACAAAATTATTAATCTAATACAAAAGTTAGAATATGTAATAAAGTTACTAGTGACATTGAATATTCAAATTATCCTCATGTTTATTGTTTACCCGTTTAAAAACACACTGTAGGAATACATCTCTCCTGTGTTTCCCAAAGGGGAGTGCTTTGAGTGTAATATGATATGCAGTATTGACCATCCTTCAACTTCTAAACACTTAGGGAACTGTTAACTAAAAGAATTGTTGATGTCCGACTGACAACTGCATCAACGTTGAGCATGAGATTGAGCAGGCTTTTCCTGAACAGCTAGGATGGCTACTCAAAGGCAGCATGCAGTGTCCAACAATTTGCTTACCATTGTCATGAGGTCTGAAACTATCCTTTTCACCAGTAAGGTAATGTCTATTTGTTGAAGAGTCACCATTGCTACCATGTAGTAAGATAAGGTCCACATTCATCTGGGTGAACATTAACAGGTTTTATTGAAGGAAGATATCAATATATAAAAGATAGTCAGAGACTGCACAGACCCGGGCACCAGGTCCATGAGTTCTGACGTTTCTATTATGGAGTTACTTTTACACATGATCGAGAGGTACCCAAAGAGTAAAGGTACAATTTTCTCGACTGTACATAGAAACATAGAAAATAGGAGCAGGACAAGCCCTTTGAGCCTGATCCACCATTTAATATGATCATGGCTGCACATCCAACTGTGTACCATGTTCCTGCTTTCTGCCCATACTCTTTAATCCCTTTAGCCCTAAGAACTATGTTAAATCCTTCCTGAAAACATTCAAATGTATTGGCTTCAACTGCTTTTGCAGCAAAGAATTTCACAGGTTCACCACTTTCAGTGTAAAGCAATCTCTCTTCGTCTCAGTCCCAAATTGAGCTAACCAATATCCTTAGATTGTAACCCCTGGTACTGCACATCCTTCATAGGAACATCCTTCCTGTGTTCACCTTGTCTAATCCTGTTAGAACTTTATAGGCTTTTATGAAATGGCCCCGTTATTCTTCTAAGTTCCAGTGAATATTAATCCTGGAATGTTCAATCCTAAAAATATGAAGCCATGACCTGCAATAGTGAAGTCTGGTGCCCTTTGTATATCTTTGCGTGTTTTGTATGCAGAACAGGACACTTTGTTAATATATTGACATGGAGCTGTGGGAGTTTGATTTAGAATTCACTTCTGTTGCGTAAGTTTCCTATGGATCACAAAACTGGGCTGTGAAGAGGAAGGTGGCAAGCAGATCCACTAGGTGCAAAATGTGCCCTTTCATTCATTCCCTTTGAGCCTGCAAAGTATGAGCACTCTCCCAAGTCCATCAAGGAACCTTCATCCTCTACTTTTCCAGCTTCTTATTTCTCCCTCCCTGATACTGATTCCCCACCCTACCGACTTCAGCGTGTTTACCTCTCTTTTCTTTCAGGTCCTGATAGCTATTCTTCCCTTACCCTCCACACCCTGCCACAATGGATGACTTAACCAACTCCCAACTATAGGGAAGCACCTCTACTGTGGCCTCCTGTTGCCTGTTTCCCCTGCTGAGTATTGCTAACCAGGCTGTCCATGTGACTGGATGTTGGACTAGAAATAGATCTGAAAGCTTCTAATATGATCCTGCCATTAAATTTGGCAGATGTCTGTGTCCTAGGCCTTTACAGGTTCTTCAACCATTTCCAGTCTCTCCCTCACCCCTCCCTTCCAACCTGTAACATCTAGCTCAATATAACCAATGAACCAATGTCTGATGCTGATTCCAATTTTATTACACACTTTATAATAGACTTGTAGGTGACATTCACTGCGCGCCATCAATCCCTGTCTTTATCAGAATATTTGGCATAACACATTCAGGTAGACCCCAACACTGGACTTGACTAGTGCAAAATAATTCAGTTTCAGTTTAGAGATGAGAGCTGTCTTGACAGACATTGGATATAAATGGCAAATACTTGCCTTGGGATACATATGGAAAATCTAAGCTTCCCACTTTAAATAGTCAGAATTTATTACAGCGAGTAGTTTCACAGAGTGATAGATCTTGAAGTACACTTGAGTACAGAAGTATTCAGCTATACCAGAAGAAGATTTAAACAAAGAAATCTACAGCACAGGAATAGGCCCTTCGGCCCTCCAAGCCTGCGATGTGTGTAAAAAGGCGCCCATGCATGGGATGACAGAGTTAATTTGGATTCTTTTTATCTGTCTTGAAAATTATTTGATACATATTAAGCAATCATTGTTCATTGATCTTCAAAGTACTCTCGAACAAATTTGTCTTCCAAAAGATAGATGTTTAATAGTGCCACACAATATTTTTTATGAGTAAATGGTAAATATTTTAACATTTAATTTGTGTAATACAATCAAAGTCTTAATCTTAAAATTCTTACTTAAGGTTTTAACTTTCATTTCTTTTTACCTGCTTACCATGCGTGTAATCCCCTGCCTATTTTTAGATTAAAATAATTTTCTTAACTTGCTTGCCATTTTTTCTGATTTCTGGCTGATGGGGTCTGTACTTTTATAGATTATTCACTATCTGTAAATGAGGATCTACAAATCATTTTGAAGCAAATGAACAAAATGAAAAAAGAATAAATTCATAATATTACACAATTGTAATAAACTTATATACTTTCCAACATCAAGCCCTGGAAGTGCTTACTAGCATTATGAAAACTCTTCATTAGCCATTGTGAACTAAACAAGTGCTATTCGTTCTCCCCTATATTAAAATAGTACCCTATTATGCTTTAGGATCATGGTACATGTAGACTAGTTTTAAGTGATTGTAGCCTCTCGTTGTTTTGAGTCTCTTGCCAATTAAGAGATGTTCCACTTTATCATCTTCAGATCCAAAATGGACAAATCACAATTCCCCACTTTTAATTCCATCTGCCATAGTCAAGATCTTGTATTTGTATTTTAGATGTCCTTATGCAAATTACCACTTTTGCCCACAAAACTTGCATGCAAATTATTTTGTAAATGAGGAAAGGAAAATTTAGGTATGATTTCAAATATCGATGGCAAAGCCTTTGAACATTACTTTGTATCCGTTCCTTCCTCAACTCAATCAACAAACTGATGGCAGCAACACAATGGTTTGCTAGGATAACTACTTTTGGATCCTACAAATGGAAAAGCATCCTACAAAGTCTGGATGGTGAGCTATATCATGCATTTCAATGTTTCCTAAAGAGAGAGGGATGACCTTTACACCAGATTTGCACATTGTAATTTATTCTAAGTACAAATCTTCCAACGTTATAGCATTTAAGCTAAATAAAAACAAGTGGAGGCAACAATGTAATGTAGATCTTATAAATAAAAGTCTTGCATCTGCTGTATGTTTGTTGGAGAGATCTATAGCTGGTGAATAAACTCGTAGCTTTTAATTATTCTTGTTACTTCAAATGGCCTAATTAAAAAAAAACACAATATAGCAAATCACTTACCACTAGATAATTATGAAGAATTATAAATCACTTTGCAATTTTGGGATGTATCCTAGCTCATGGACAATCCAATTGGTAAAGTGAGATAATAGTATCTACTGAGGATTGTTGAAAAAGTTGTCCATTCCCGTGAAACTGGTGAAAGATGTATAGGCCAAACATTGATTCTTGGCATAGACTTTAGGAAAATACGTAGTATCTGAGAATTTTCAGTGCAGGTATCTTGGGTGGACATATCTTTAGTGTACTGTTCAGTTGCCTTGGATCTAAACACAAGCATGGTATGTCATTCTTCAAACAAGTAGAAGTTGCGCATTCAGTGTGACATTCAACTGAGCAAATGATGTTTGTCTCCATTTGTGAAGAAGGGTCTAGACCCGAAATGTCAGCCTTCCTGCTCCTCTGATGCTTCTGGGCCTGCTGTGTTCATCCAGCTCTACACCTTGTTATCTTAGAACAAATGATGTTGTTGTGTTCCATGGAATCTGGTTTTAGGTTGGGATTATCTTGAATGTGAATGCTGCACCTATGAGGAGGATTGTTACTGGAACGATCAGCTCTCAACTGCAATAATGTATCACCTTTCAAGTTGCCAGTGGAATCAAACCTGTCTGGGTGAAAGATAATAAAATGCGAGGCTGGATGAACACAGCAGGCCCAGCAGCATCTCAGGAGCACAAAAGCTGACGTTTCGGGCCTAGACCCTTCATCAGAGAGGGGAATGGGGAGAGGGAACTGGAATAAATAGGGAGAGAGGGGGAGGCGGACCGAAGATGGAGAGTAAAGAAGATAGGTGGAGAGAGTATAGGTGGGGAGGTAGGGAGGGGATAGGTCAGTCCAGGGAAGACGGACAGGTCAAGGAGGTGGGATGAGGTTAGTAGGTAGCTGGAGGTGCGGCTTGGGGTGGGAGGAAGGGATGGGTGAGAGGAAGAACCGGTTAGGGAGGCAGAGACAGGTTGGACTGGTTTTGGGATGCAGTGGGTGGGGGGGAAGAGCTGGGCTGGTTGTGTGATGCAGTGGGGGGAGGGGATGAACTAGGCTGGTTTAGGGATGCAGTAGGGGAAGGGGAGATTTTGAAACTGGTGAAGTCCACATTGATACCATATGGCTGCAGGGTTCCCAGGACGAACTGGGCTGGTTTAGGGATGGCAACCTCCGCCGCATCTGCTCCGACGATAAAATATTCCACTCCCGCACGTCCCAGATGTCCAAGTTCTTCAAGGACCGCAACTATCCCCCCACAGTAATCGAGAACGCCCTTGACCGCGTCTCCCGCATTTCCCGCAACACCTCCCTCACACCCCGCCCCCGCCACAACCGCCCAAAGGCGATCCCCCTCGTTCTCACACACCACCCTACCAACCTCCAGATACAACGCATCATCCTCCGACACTTCCGCCATCTACAATCCGACCCCACCACCCAAGACATTTTTCCATCCCCTCCCCTGTCTGCTTTCAGGAGAGACCACTCTCTCCATGACTCCCTTGTTCGCTCCACACTGCCCTCCAACCCCACCACACCCAGCACTTTCCCCTGCAACCGCAGGAAATGCTACATTTGCCCCCACACCTCCTCCCTCACCCCTATCCCAGGCCCCAAGATGACATTCCACATTAAGCAGAGGTTCACCTGCACATCTGCCAATGTGGTATACTGCATCCACTGTACCCGGTGTGGCTTCCTCTACATTGGGGAAACCAAGCGGAGGCTTGGAGACCGCTTTGCAGAACACCTCCGCTCAGTTCGCAACAAACATCTGCACCTCCCAGTCGCAAACCATTTCCACTCCCCCTCCCATTCTCTAGATGACATGTCCATCATGGGCCTCCTGCACTGCCACAATGATGCCACCCGAAGGTTGCAGGAACAGCAACTCATATTCCGCCTGGGAACCCTGCAGCCAATGGTATCAATGTGGACTTCACCAGTTTCAAAATCTCCCCTTCCCCCACCGCATCCCTAAACCAGCCCAGTTCATCCCCTCCCCCCACTGCACCACACAACCAGCCCAGCTCTTCCCCCCCACCCACTGCATCCCAAAACCAGTCCAACCTGTCTCTGCCTCCCTAACCTGTTCTCCCTCTCACCCATCCCTTCCTCCCACCCCAAGCCGCACCTCCATTTCCTACCTACTAACCTCATCCCACCTCCTTGACCTGTCTGTCTTCCCTGGACTGACCTATCCCCTCCCTACCTCCCCACCTATACTCTCTCCACCTATCTTCTTTACTCTCCATCTTCGGTCCGCCTCCCCCTCTCTCCCTATTTATTCCAGTTCCCTCTCCCCATCCCCCTCTCTGATGAAGGGTCTAGGCCCGAAACGTCAGCTTTTGTGCTCCTGAGATGCTGCTTGGCCTGCTGTGTTCATCCAGCCTCGCATTTTATTATCTTGGAATTCTCCAGCATCTGCACTTCCCATTATCTCTGTCTGGGTGAAAGTTAGTCACGTCATGGATAGATTCAATAAAACTGAAAGACCTGTGGACACTGTGAATCAGAAGCAAAAACAAAGTTTCTGGAAAAGCTCAGCAGGTCTGGCAGTATCTGGGAAGGAAAAAACAGAGTTAACGTTTTGGGTCTGGTGACTCTTCCTCAGAACAGTTATAGATTTAATGTTGCTGTTTGGATTCTTTGGTGTTGGAATTGACATATTCATTATCTCATGGATGGCGGTAATATATAGAACCATGTATCATCTTTCAATGATAGAACATCCTGCTGTAACAATGCTTTAGGCGTCCTTCCCAAGTAGCCCTGTTGGCATTTAAGGTGGATAATGCCAATAAATGGAAAAGCAGAACCATTGTCAGCAGTTATAGACAATAGACAATAGGTGCTGGTGTAGGCCATTTGGCCCTTCGTGCCAGCACCACCATTCATTATGATCATGGCTGATCATCCACAATCAGTATCCTGTTCCTGCCTTATCCCCATAACCCTTGATTCCACTATCTTTAAGAGCTCTATCCATCTCTTTCTTGAAAGTATCCAGAGAGTTGAGCTCCACTGCCTTCTGGGGCAGAGCATTCCATATATCCACCACTCTCTGGGTGAAGAAGTTTTTCCTCAACTCTGTTCTAAATAGCCTACCCCTTATTTTTAAACTGTGTCCTCTGGTTCTGGACTCACCCATCAGTGGAAACATGCTTCCTGCCTCCAGAGTGTCCAATCCCTTAATAATCTTATACATCTCAATCAGAACCCCTCTCATCCTTCTAAACTCAAGTGTATACAAGCCCAGTCGCTCCAATGTTTCAACATGTGATAGTCCTGCCATTCTGGGAATTGACCTCGTGAACCTACACCGCACTCCCTCAATAGCAAGAAAGTCCTTCCTCAAATTTGGAGACCAAAACTGCATACAATACTCCAGGTGCGGTCTCACCAGGGCCCTGTACAGCTACAGAAGGACCTCTTTGCTCCTGTACTCAATTCCTCTTGTTATGAAGGCCAGCATGCTATTAGCTTTCTTCACTGCCTGCTGTACCTGCATGCTTGCTTTCATTGACTGATGTACAAGAACACCTAGATCTCGTGGTACTTCCCCATTACCTAACTTGACTCCATTTAGATAGTAAATGTTACAGTTAGCTTATCATATATGGACAGCATCACATTGTGTCAGTTTTCTAAGTATATCTTGTAATAATTACGTAAAGGGATGTTAATTGTACTTAAACCAGTGTCAACTTTGGCATATAGTGCATTTGGTCCATTCTTTCTAGGGTGTAAGATTTGACTGGCAGTAAAGGCTTCAGATTTTCTGACATTGTCCATGTGATATATTACATTGACCACATACATTATCTGACTGTGATCTGTTAGATGTGGCATTACATTTAACTCTTGGATTTTATTCACATGCCTGCATGCCATGTATAGAATTTTGGAAACGTATTTGGCATCTTTCCTTGGTTCTTCACATGCTGCTATGAAGCATTATGTTCCAACTTGGGATTCTACAAGCTCTTGAACTTGGACATTTTAAGCCAATGATCTCTTCTAGAATGCAACTTGTGTATGTCACAAAATATTGGACACAGTTTTGGTGGGTGAGACAAATTGCGTCCTTCATAGGATTTGCATGTCTTACTGTCCCTGTTGACAGCTGTGATGGTTGTTATGGAGTCAAGTACATGAAAATCTTCCTGGCCTGGTTCAAAACAATTGTTTTGAACTTGAGTCTGTTTTCTCTCTGTGGCAATTGTATAATCTTTACATTTAGATGAAATGATTTTCGGAATAATAAGTGAGAGGCAGTAATCAGTTAAATAAGCTTTTCATCCAACTAAGTTTTAGTGAGTTCACATTCCATTCCTTCATGTCAACATCTGCCTAAGAATTAGAATTGTTTCACCCGGCAGCATGGTCTGAATTCAAAGATAAGAGATAATGGGAACTGCAGATGCTGGAGATTCCAAGATAATAAAATGTGAGGCTGGATGAACACAGCAGGCCAAGCAGCATCTCAGGAGCACAAAAGCTGACGTTTCGGGCCTAGACCCTTCATCAGAGAGCTGATGAATTCAAGGTGGTTTATCTTACAGTTGATACAAACTTTAACCTGAACTTCTAAAAGCTCGAAACTTTTGTCAGGATCTTTCCAGCCATCGCTGGAAATACCAAACAATTTTATTCTAATAATCTTACATTTCCCAGGGTAGTAAGAGGTTTGGATGCCTGTATTTCTTTACAAGCCATTTATTGATCTAAGAAATAGATTCATTCCTCCTTTTAAAAAATTGAAATTCTGACAGAATGTCACTGGAGTACCAATGAATGTTCAGATCTTTGTTTTCTAACTTTACTGTGTAGGTTTGTGTCCTTTAAAAATTGGCAGTATACAAAGGATTCATATTGAAGTGTTTGTTGGCTTCTCTCTCTGTTCTTTTGTTTTTCTCCTTGCTTCTGCTTCAAATTTGCTGCTTTTTAAACTTTTTTTTTCTTTGGAAAGGAAAGGCTGAGCAAGTGCCTGTTTGTAATATTTGTGCCATAAAAGGCATTACAGTGATATCACACATGCCTTTTGTTGTTTCTTCATCAGTTCTGAAGAATCACAGGATGGCATTGAATGGCAACTGTGCGCAAGTAAAGCATTATTGAAAAATAAATGTATTTTTTTGCTAACACTTTGGGCTGTGTTTCATTCTGGGGCCAATTTTGTCAAATTGGAGTTGTCCTATAATGTACACTGCCTTTTACTTTTTGTTCATGCACACTATAGCCTCCTTTCTTTTTGAAGGGAAAGACAGAATATTGTCACAGCTATCCCTCCATTTCGATAACTGTGTGCTTCGGTACAAGTTGCAGTTTTCAGTCTTAGTTTTTGATGTAAACTTCAGCTCTGAACTCGCACAGGTGATGGGTCACTATTAAGGAATTAACTTCTCACACTGGGCATTTCTGTTACCACTTTTTCAGCTTTCAGCACCAACTTACTGTCATGACCTTCTCATACTCACGTCTCAAATTGACTTACCGCCTGAGAATAAGATGTGAATATTTCACAGTAAATTGTCGCATGCCATGATATCCTTTCGCTTTCTTAAACGTATGATGCCTTTCTGAGATCTGTGTGAAAACACAATATTGTCATTGCGTGTGGTAATTCATCTTCATGAAACTGTGCACAAAACAACCAAAGGTTATTTAAATTATCCATTACATCTTGATCCATATTATTTTTCCAAAATGTATTTTTTAAGTAGGAATGCACATTCTGTAAAGTAAGATTCAACATTCAAGTAATTGGGAATGAGGAGGCAGTGAATCAGCATTCAGTGCAATAGAATTCATCAAGTTATTTTAATTCTTGTCTTAAGTATAATATGCATGGATATTTCTACAGGATTAGTTATTCAAAAACCTGCAGTCTCATATGAGTCTGAGTTCTGAAATCAGCTTCTAGAAATCCACAGTAAAATGTGTTTTGAATTGCTCTCATTGTAGCTAGCACTCCAGGCTGGCATTACTGTTACTATCTATTATTTAGGGAGGAAAAGACACTGACTGGATCAGTGGCATTGCGCAGCTCTCAACTTCTCCTGTACAGGAATAAACAGAATTGCCAATGCAGTGATCTTCATAAGAATTGCAGCAGTATGACTTAACTTTTAGGATGTATTTTAACAGGCACTGCATGCTAGTGGTTGTATATTACATTTTCATTATCTCAGTCACTGTGGTTCCCATCTTCCAGATTCCTTTCAGAAAGAGGCGAGCATTTTGCTGCTGAAACCTGGTCTTACTCCTTTTTATCCTCCCTAAGATCGAGGTAAATCATAACATTCACGTGACCTCCTTCCTGTATTCAAAGATACACTGTGCTTGCTTCCCTACCTCCTTCACATCTGGTTCTGGCCCTCCTGAACCCTCCAACCAACTCCTCATGTCCATGCCTTCTCCATTCCCTCACAATACTGCAGGCTTTTGAAATCTCTTCCACTTTACTCCAATGTCAATGGCGTCCTACTCTGACAGTGGGATTGCCAGTCTCCCGTTGCTGGATATTCTGTATTCCCAATTTCTGTATTCCCAACCCACAAGTTGCCCTGACAGTGGTATCAAAATGGTCTCTGTAGGATGTGAGGAGGGAAAACAGTGGGAGACAGAGAGAAACTCACAGGAAATCTCTGCTTAAATCAACAACAATACTGCAAACTGTATTCACACCTCCCAATGTGCTTACCTCTTATGGAACAGAACATGCAGCAGAATGACTCATCTCCAGTTAGTCATGTACAGGTTTCTTTTTTTTTGGCTGTATTCTCCAGTGTTAAAGTTAAGAGGATGTGTGTCACACCAGCTAGTAGGGTTAGTGTTGTCAAAATAATGCTGGCTGCACATGCATAGGGTTCCTTACTGGGCACCCCTTTTAATAGCAGGCAATTCTAGAAGCTGCTGGTGGAGAACAACGTGTCTAAAGGTTGGGAAATCTTTCTCATAGCACCATTAAAGGTATGGAGATGGAACCTTTTCTTAAATGTCAGAAATATGCTTGATTCATACACTTCGACACTTGCACATAAACGAATCTTGTAGTATCCATGAGCAGGGGGATCAGTAGCACTGTTTATTGTGTCAGCTGAAGCCACAACTCAACAAGATACTTAGACTTTCTTAAACATGGGTATTCAATAATGTCCCTGAGAAAGCATTATTGTTGAGAAAACATTTAATAAATAAAACAATCTGACACTTCCATAATAGTTCAATGCAGTTTCGTACCATGCTTCAAATCAAAAGCCTCCTTGGAATAAGCCGAAAATTTCTTTGAATGATTTTATTTTTATTGGATACTGACGCGCAAATAAATTATATAAAAGTAAAATGGATCTAGTTCTGAACTTATCATAAGGCTTGGATTGAGGGTCGTACACTACCTAAAGTCTATTAGATGCAAGTGGTAATAATGTGGTCCACTCATCAAAGATCACATGTTGTATGAAGTGGCACAGACAGTGGCCCCAATACACACAGGAACTATAAAGGTAAGAGGGAAGCTAAAAGCAGGCATTGAATCTGACAGGTCTACACCTTTTTAAATATTTGTTAGCTTTGCCTCCCTCTCTAATGTCCAATGAGCTTGACAGCCTGGCCACTTAAGAGAAGGAAAACACAAGCGGGCACTGCATTCGTCCCAGAGAAATTGTGTTGGGACATTATTAACCGAAAATAAGGAGATGGCAGATGAACTGGACAGATATTTTGCATTGATCTTCACTGTGGAGGATATAAGTAACACCCCATAAAAATAGCTACAAATCAGAAAATGAAAGGGAGGGAGGAACTCAAAAAGTTATCACCACTATGGAAGTAATACAAGGCAAATTATTGGACCTGTGCGCTGACAAGACCTCTGATGCTGATGGGCTTCATTGAAGGGTCTTAAAATAGGTGGCTGGTGACATAGTTTTAATTTTCTGAATTCCCTTGATTCAAGGACCATTTCATTCAGTTAGAAAATAGCAAATGCAACTTTATTTTATTCAAGAAAGGAATGCAGGAAGCTACAAGTCAGTCAACTTAACATCTGCCATAGGAGAGGTGTTGGAAGCTCAAGGTAATCAGGCAGAGTCAACGTGTATCTGTGAAAGGGTAATTATGTTTAACTGAGTTACAGCAGTTTTTGAGGCTGTATATAAGAAAGAACTGGTGGATGTGTTGTACTTGAATTTCGAGACAGCACTGGATGAGCTGCACCAAAGCTTATTGCTGAAATTAGGAGCTCATTGTGTAGGATTAAATATATTGGCATGGATGGAGATTGGCTAGCAAATAGGGAAGCAGGCATAAATGGATCATTTTCAGTTTGGCAAGATGGACTAAAAAGATGAGCCAAAGGCTTCTATGCTGGAATCCCAAAATTTTTAATTTATATAAATGGCTTGGATGAAAGAACTGAAGGTTTTGCTGCTGACAAATGTTGATAGGAGCATAAACAAGACTTAAGGAGGGTGGCTCAGTGGTTAGAACATAATCCCTACAGTGTGGAAACAGGCCCTTTGGCCCAACAAGTCCACACTGAACCTCGGAGCATCCCACCCAGACCTATCCCCCTAATCTACAGCACCCTGAATACTACAGGCAATTTAGCATGGCCATTCCACCCAACCTGCGCACCTTTGGATGGTGGGAGAAAACTGGAGCACCTGGAGGAAACCCACACAGACATGGGGAGAATGTGCAAACTCCACACAGTCACCCAAGGCTGGAATTAAACCCGGGTCCCTGTGCTGTGGGGCAGCAGTGCTAACCACTGAGCCACCGTGCCACTGCTGCCTCACAGTGCCAGGAACCCAGGCTCAATTCCAGTCTTGGGTGACTGTCTGTGTGAAGTATGAATATTCTCCTCATGTCTGTGTGGGTTTCGTTCAGGTTCTTTAGTTTCCTCCCACAGCCCTGGGTTGTGTGGACTAGGTGGATTATCATGGTAAAAACAGGGATAGAGTGGTTCTGGATGGTATGCTCTTTGCAGAGTCAGTGCTGCTTGATGGGTTGAATGGCCTCTTTCTACAGAGTAATGATTTGAAGATTCTATGAGGTTGCAATGGATACAGATAGAACATGTGAGTCGATAAAGATCTGGCAAATGAAGTACAATATGACAAAATGTGAAATTGTCCATTTTGGCAGAAAGAATGAATTGAGAGCATTTAATCTAAATGGTGAGATATTCCAGAGTTGATATATGGAGGGATCTGAATGTCCTGGTGCAAGAAGTTCAAAGGATTAGTATGGTGTTCCTAATTTGCATCTTTGTGTGTTTGCATGAAAGCTCTTCACTGGACCAGCAACACCAGAAGACAGTAGTAGCACTATACTCCCTGCAAAGAACTAAGATGTCCCCCTGGTATTCAAAGATAATGGGAACTACAGATACTGGAGAATCAAAGACAACAAAGTCTGGGGCTGGATGAACATAGCAGGCCAAGCAGCATCTCAGGAGCACAAAAGCTGATGTTTCCTGGTATTGGTAAGTCCAGGGATTTTGGTGTGGGTGTTTGAGAAGAGGATCCCTGATTTCAAGGGCATTCCTCAAAGACGGCAAACTCCTCTTCCTGTCTAATAGAGAGCTGTGGAACAACTTCAATCTCCCTTTGATTTGCTGAATGTTCAGACCCCTGGATGAGCAGTGAAATTTAGGTAGCCTTAAAATTGCATTTGAGTTGCTGGTGTAAATATGCACATATAAAATAAGAATGGAAGTAGACTATTCAGCCCCTTGAACTTGCTTTGTCATTCAATACGATCATGGTTTGTCTGTGCTTTGAATTCTGCACTCACACCTAACCTTCGTAATCCTTGACTCCTGATTAACAAGACTCTCTCCAACTATCTTAAAAATATTCAATGACACTAAGTTCACAACTTTCAGTGGCAATATGTCCCCATGTCACACAGACCATTGAGAAAAGAAAAAAGTCCTCCACAGCTCTATGTTAATTTAAGAGCGCTTCCTTGATCTGAAAATATTTGTTTATTCAATTTGCCATTTATTTATTTTCTATATTAACTCTTCATTCTAACTCTGTAATTGACCAACACTCAATTTACTTCAACTTTTCCTTTTCTATATCCCTATAGAAACTCTTCCTATCTTTTAGTTACCTCTCTCTCATAGCCTAATTTCTTCTTCCTAATTACCCTTTTAGTCATTCACTGTCACGCTTTGCATTCTGACCAATTTTCTGACCTGCCACACAACTCCGTACAGTTATGTGCTTTTGCATTACGTTTAGTGCTTTCTCTACTTCTATAGGTAAGATGTTTTTCTTTTCTTTAGTATTTTTCTTTATTGTAGGAATATACTTTTTTTCTGAGCATTCTGTACTATCCCTTAAATGTTGGCCTCTCTGCCTCTCTGATCATTCCTTTAGTGTAGAATGCAAATTTATTTTAATTAGATGATGTTCCATGCTGAGACAGATGCAGTTACTTAGGTTTAAAATGTTATTCTTTGACCTAATCTTTTCCCTTTCAAACTAGACCTAAATTCAATCATGTAGTGGTCACTGCTACCTAGGGATTAATTAATGTAATTAAATAGTCATATTTTGGTTTTTAATTAACATTGTCACACTATGTGATACCAAGTTTAATGTAACTTTCCCTCTGATCGGTTCTGGAAGGTGCTCTTCTAAAACTGTAAACTTTGCTACAAACTTCTCATCCATGCTTTTACTGTCAAAATGATCTTTCCAGTCCATTTCGATCAAATTTACCCATGATGTTGTTGTCCCTTAATTACAAGCATCCAATATTTCTTCTTGCATGCTTTGTTCCACATTGTGGTTACTATTGGGTGGCACGGTGGCTCAGTGGTTAGCACTGCAGCCTCACAGCACCAGGGACCTGGGTTTAATTCCGGCCTTGGGTAACTATCTGTGTGGAGTTTGCATGTTCTCCCTGTGTCCGCGTGGGTTTCCTCTGGGTGGTCCGGTTTCCCCCCACAGTCCAAAGATGTGCAGGCTAGGTGGATTGGCCATGCTAAATTGCCTGTAGTCTTCAGTGGTGTGTGGGTTATAGGGGGATGGGTCTGGGTGGGATACTTCAAGGGGCAGTGTGGACTTGTGGGGCCGAAGGGCCTGTTTCCACACTGTAGGGAATCTAATCCATATTGCATCCTGTGGACTAGTCCCACCAGTGACTTTTGCCCTTACTACTCCTCACCTCCGCCATACCAGTTCTACATCCTGATCACCTGAATCAAGAGCGGCATAGTCAGGAAATGGCTTAGTAGGAACTGCACATGCTGGAGAATCTGAGGTAACAAGGTGTAGAGCTGGCTGAACTCAGCAGGCCAAGCAGCATCAGAGGAGCAGGAAAGCTGATGATTCTGAATTTTCTGAAGAAGGGTCCAGACCTGAAACATCAGCCTTCCTGCTCCTCTGATATTGCTTGGCCTGCTGTGTTCATCCAGCTCTACACCTTGTTATCTGCAGTCGGGAAATGTTGCATCTATTTGCTCAATTAAAACCCCACCTGGTACTCTCCTGCTGTTCATTATGGGCAGTCCCCTAGATGTTAACCTATGCTGTATATTCCACACAAAGATATATGTAGAAGTTACAGTCCTCTATATATTGCTATGTATGTAACATGCCATTCAGTCTGTTAAGTCTGTGTTAGTTTATCTTCTCTGCAACCATCTCTATGAATCAATTTAGCCAATCTAATCTTGATTGCTGGCCTTGTTTCTGCCTCAGCTGTAACTTTATAAGTGAATTCCAAAGCATTGCAACTCAGCTATCACCTTCAGATCTCCAGGGTGAACTCAGAGCCATACAGCACAGAAACAGACCCTGCGGTCCAACATTTCCGCGCCAACCAAATTTCCCAAACTAGCCTAGTCCCTCTTGCCTGCATTTGACCCATATCTCTCTCGGCCCTTCCAAATGTACATGTCTAAATGTCTTTTAAATGCTATAACCGTACCTGCATCTACCAGTTCATCAGGCTGTTCATTTCCACATAAGAACCACTCTCTATGTGAAGTTCTAGTGTTTTGCTTGTGTCTTCCACTATGAAAACTGGTGTAAGGTACAGTTGCTCTGCTATTTCTTTGCTTCCCCATTACTACTTGTCCAGTCCATTTTCCAGTTGTCCACTCAGCTCTGTCATGGATTTTATATATAGCAAACTTCTTTTTCCTCTTCTTCCCACTTATTGCTATTTTCATTGCTTTCTGCTGGTTTTTAAAGGCTTCCCAATCCTTTGACTTTCCACCAATCTTCGCCACATTGCGAGCTTTTTCTTTTGCTCTTATGTTGACCCTCACTTCCCTTGTCAGTTATGGCTGCCTCATCCTCCGCTTAGTCTGTTGCTTCTTTCTTAGGCTGAATTTGTGCCCAGAAACTCTTGCCATTGCTGCTCTATTGTCTTCCCTGCTCAGCTCCCCTTCCATTCAACTCTGGCTAGCTCCTCCCTCATGGCTTTGTAGTTACCTTTACTCAATTGTAATACTGTTAACATCTGATTCCAGCTTCTCCCTCTCAAACTGCAGGGTGAATTCTATTATATTATCATCACTACCTGTTGGGGGTACCTTCATTATAAGCTCTCTCATCAAATCTACCTCATTGCACATTGCCAAATCCAGAATTGCCTGTTCCCTCATGGGTTGTACCACAAGCTGCTCCAAAAAACTCTGTCTTTACATCATCAAATTCCTTTTCTTGAGATCAGCTAACAACCTGATTTTTCCAGCCCACCTGTACGTTGAAAACCCTATGAGTATTGTAACAGTGCCTTTGTTACATGCTTTTTCCACCTCCTGATTTATTTTATTCACCACATCCTGACTATTGCTAGGAGGCCTGTGTACAGCTTCCATCAATGTGTCTTTTTCCTGTGTAGTTCCTCAGTTCTGCACCCAAAGATTCTAGACCTTTTGACTCTATATCACTTCTTGCTATCAACTTAATTTTGTTTCTTACTGATACGGCATTTCTAGCCCACTCCATCTGCCTGTCCTTTTGAAAGGACTCGTATCCTTAGATACTGTATTCCCAGCCCTGATACCCTTGCAACCACATTTCTGTGATATCCACAACGTCATACCTGCTAATATCAATCTGTGCTACACACATGTTTGCCTTATTTTGCACATGGTTTTAAGAACACCCTCAGTCCTGCATTGACTGCCTCCCTTCTCATAGTTGTCCACTTGCCTGCTGTGCCTAAAGTTAGATTCCTGACCCTTTCCATACTATCTGTCCTATTACTTCCTGGAAAGTTTAATAACCTCTTCTGAGCCCTTCCCCTCCCATCCTTTAACATTTTCCATCATTTTCCATGCAACTGAACCCCACCCCTCCCCTCCATTTAATTTAAAACCTTATCCACAGCCCTAGTTATGTGCTTCACCAGAACTCTGGCCCCATCAGAACAGCTCCCTCCTTCCTAGTGCTCATGCTAATGTCCTATGAATTCAAACCCGTTTCTCTCACATCAATTTCTGAGCCACAAGAATTACTTCCTGCTCTCTTATTGACTCAAGAATGAAATCTTTGGATTCTTTGAGCCCAATTTATAAATGTGGGGTACCGTAATCATTCAAACATCTCACTTGCATACAATCCCTTTAGGATGCCAGCATCTTCAAGCCAAGCCACTAAACACACACACACACACACACACACACACACACACACACACACACACACACACACACACACACACACACACACACACACATACATACGCGCGCGCGCGTACAAGAATATGTGGCCGGATTTAAAATTTTGCCACGTACGAGTAAAGAGAAAATGTTATGAAATTATGCCGTATCCAGCTGGGGTAGGTCCAGGGAGGCTTCAAAGCTAGTACTAGATTTATGCCTTTGAAATGTTACCTTCTATCACAATATGCAAAGTTTGAAACTCAAACTATGCTTATCTCTGCCTTTTTGCCCAAGAATGCTTCATTAATCTTTGGTGCTACTTGTTTTCCATTAGGTTTGGGCCTTCAAAGCTAATTGCAAATTATTTATCATGACCTAGCTTTGCAAAAGCCAACTCCACGTTCCTTCTGTTCAACTGGTTCTACTCTACCCACTATCTGTCATTGCTGCCAACTAAAAATACAATATGTGGGTGATCATTTAATTTAAGTCCGCATGTCATTAGGATTCAGTTCAAGATGCAAACTGTATAATTTGTCTCTGGGAGCTAGGATCAAAAGCAATGTGCTCCACAGATGCAATTACGAGATTTTGTTGTAACATTCAAATAGGTTAAACATTTTTGCCTGCATTTATTTAATGTGTTGTACACTACTGTTGCTTTCATATTTAAAAAACGTTAATGCTAAGTGAGCTCTGAATCCCTTCTTCAGGCTTCAAGAATATGTCTTTAAATGTTTTGATGCTATTTTAATACTCAAAGTCACAAACACCAATAAGTTATTTTTAAAAGGTATTTCAGAATATTTAATTTCTGAACTAAACAATCAGCAAGAAAGGTCAAAAATTCAGAATTTTTTTGGGCAAAAGCTGATTGCTACTAAAGATGACTGGTGCTGAAAATGTATAACCCTGTACATAGTTTTGTTGCAAAAGACAGTTCATTATATCCTCATCAAAATTAATGGCCCAGAGTTTCTGGTCAACGAACAGTTCTGCTGCTTCATTACATTTTCACTTTACCTTCAACCCTTCTGTAGCCTGTTAAACTGCAACTTTCAGTGTCAATAAATCCATCTCAACACAGTCGACATCCTGGGACGTAATGTAAACTGGGCAACATATAACATACCACCATTCAGATTGGAGAATTTTTATCAGTGCATCTAAACCTGAAGTGCAATTTAAGTGATTGTTGCGTCTTTAGCAAACACCAGCGGGAAAGGGCTGAATGTTCAATCTATGTGAAAGCTAGTGGCTGCATTCTCTATTGGTGATCAATGTCCCGTTAGTGGCATTCAGTGGCCGTGGGCCCACAGACATACCTTATCCATGGAACCCAATTAAGTAGCTGCCAACTGGGCTGCTATTCTTATGAAAGTAGATGGTCTACTACCTAGAGCTACCAGCTCGATCAGACAGCCAGCACCAGAAGCGGTGTCCTCAGCTAGGGCTGCTTTTGCAGAATGAGGAAGCATTGACCCTCAACGGCAAGATCCTTCCTCTGACAAAAGACGGCTGAAAGGAAGTAGACTATCCCTACTCGCGAGCCACCCTGGATGATGACAGGTTTTGCTGCATAGTCTGCCACACGGTAGAGGGTAACTCATCTGCCCAACATCCAGGTGGATTTAAGCAGAGGTAGGAATTAGACTCCAGGCAGATGGGCCATCTTTGACCTCTCCTGCCACTAGCCAGATAGTATGCAGTCAGGAGACACGAAGCATGCTGCCAAACAGAGATTTTCTGCTTCCTAGCTGCTGTGGCTGTAGAGATGGTCAAATTCAGACCATATCTGTATAAAGTATGATGCTAGAATGGAGCTTCTGAACAAGGAGATCAATGCAGAATACAACTTTCAGATTTCAATGTTTCATTACCCAATGCAAGCATCAGAAGTTGCTGCTCAATCTATTCCTTAATGACAGTGAAAGCTGACTGCACAGCGCAAGCCTTCAGCTTCATGCTCAAATTACTATTCATCACCTTATAATTTCACTTAGCTCCGGCCTTTTCTCATTACTTTCATTTTTAATTTGATTGTCTTTTATCCATTAGAATTCTTCCTCAGAATTAAATTGCTGTTTGCTATTTTCAGTCCCTGCTGTTTAATTTTTTTCCTGCTTTTTCCTTTGTGTTTCACAATGTTTCTTCACTGAGTAGTTCCTCAACTTAATCGTATTGATCTTTATTTCCATTTCCCCTTTACTTCTCCTCCAAGTTTGTCATTCTTCTGTGCTCATGACCTTGTCAACTCTTATGATTACTCTCAAAAACAGAAGTGGCTGGAAAAATTCAGCAGGTCTGGCAGCGTCCATAGGAAGAAAGCAGAGTTAACGTTTCAAGTCCAGTTACCTTCCTTCAGAACTGCCATCCTATGATCTCCTTTTTTTCTATAGTTTTGATTACTGTTAAGATCCTTTTCGAGACCAATAAGATTTGAAGCTCCAGTGACTGATTCAAGGAATCACAGGACAAGATTTAATGTTTGAACACCTTTCCTGAATGCACTAGTATTAACTGAGCATTAATGAGAAGACTCTGAACTACAGAAAAGGTTTAATGCCCCTTACAACTGGAAACCCAATTTACATTATGCCAAGCTCCCAACAGAAAGGTAGTCTTCGAGATTAAGTCCTTCTTTCTGTTTAAATAATTCCCCTCCTTGTGAGGGTGAACCTTCCAGCGTTCTTCTTTAACACACTGACAATTTTTGTCAATTTTCTCAGTACAATCAGAAGGGTTTCCAGCCACAAGATCCACGTCAGTGACTCTTAATTTTCTAAAAGTCCCATCTGTTCTATATTCTTTCAGAGAAGAAAATTGACGCTTAAAATATCTTGTCCTTACAGCTGTAGCTTTCTTGCTTAGTACACATAGGGCAGCACATCTGTATGTTTATCTATCTGTTTACCTCTGTCCGTCTATTTCTCTCTCTCTCTCTACCTATCTATCTATCCATCTATTTCTCTGCCTGTCTGTCTCTGGCTATCATGGGGTTTCCTGAAAATGGAGGTCTAAAAGTGACAAAAATGGCTGCTTCTCTCTTTGTGTACAGGTATGAAAGCTAACACTTTAAATCGGGCTTGACCTGGGACCACAATCCCCATGGGAACCAAATCACGTGGGCCTGTCATCGGGCAGAGGTGATGTGAGTCACATGCTATACTCTCCAACTAGATTTTAACATTACCATCTTATAAAGCGACACATATATAACAGTACTCAACCCAAACATAATTCTGTGCCATCCCTTGAGAGCAAAATCTCTTTTCTGAATTACTTCTGACTACATTTTCCAACACCTAACCACTTAGATTTCAATTTGATGTTCATATTATGATTAACTACTTGTTCAGTCAGATGTTCTGCAGCGATAGCTTGTCAAATGACTTTTTTGAGGAAAGTGAATGTACTATAGCTATATTTGTGGATGAGACAAAAATAGATATGAAGAAAGGCAAGTGGTGAGGATGACAGAGTTTGCAGAGCAGTATGCACTGTGGCAGGAGGTTGTAGGAACTGAATATTATTTAAATGGAAAATGACTGTAGAAAGCACCAGAGCAGAGGGATTTGGGAGTCCTCACACATGACTCAAAATGCTAGGACACAAGTTCAGTGGCTCATAGGGAATTCAAATGGAATGTTAAACTGCATTTCAAACTGAGTGGAGTATAAAAGTAGGAAGATTTTGCTAAAACAATACGGAGCAATAGTCAGATCACAGCTGGAACAGTTTTGGGCCCCTTGCCAAAGTGAAGATACACTGACATTGGAGAAATTCTGAAGAAGGTTCACTAGGCTTATACCCAGGTATGGAGGGATTGTCTTATGAAAAGAGCTTGGGCCTGGACTTAATTGAGCTGAGAAGAGGTGACCTTTTGAAACATGCAATTTTCTGAGGGTATTTGATAGGGCAGATGTGGAGAAGCTGTTTCCCCTTGTGGGAGAATCCACGACAAGAGGACATAATCTCAGAGTAAGGGTCTCACATTTAAAACCGATGAGGAGGAATTTCTTCTCTGAGGGAAATGAATCTGTGAAATTCTTTACCACAGAGTGATGTCAACACTGGGTCATTTAATATACTGAAGGCTGAGATAGACAGATTTTCAGTCAGTAAGGGAATTTAAGGTTATAGGTAAAAGCAGGAGAATGGAGTTGAGGATAAACAGATTGTCATGATCTTGAATGGTAGAGGAGACTCAATGGACTGAATGGCCTAATTCTGCTTCTACTTCTTATGGTCTTACTTTACCACCAATTCTACCACCTGCTCTGGCCACTGACAGAGTTTGAACCAGACTGTACACAATCTTAAATCCTAGTCAAATCTGAACTGACCTCCCAACACAATGTCAATCAATTTTAATGATGGTGGAAGAATTAAATACACTGTCAATAAGTTTTTGTTGTGTAAGCTGTGGTTCAGTGGAAGCACTCTCACATCAATGAGGAGGTTTGAATTTAAACATCAATCCAGAGAATTAAACATGATCTAAGACATGTCTTCTGTGCAGCATCAGGCAGAGTCATAGACGCTGTCTTTCAGCTGGGACTTTAATCCAAAACCACATTTTGACGTTAATGATCCCACACGATTTGCAAAAGAGGAGCAGGTCTATTGGCCAATTTTATCCCTGAACAGACATTACTAAAACACAAATTCCCCTGTCAGCACATTGCTTTTTGTGGGACCTTGATGAGCACAAATTGATTGCTGTGTTTCTTATGTTATAATAGTGACTACATTAGAAAACTAAAAATGTTTAACTGTCTGCAAAATGCAGTCAGAAGTTCTAAGGCACTGGACGTGATTTTCTACTGTTTCTTCAAAATGTCGGCCAAAATTAGTAGGACACCGGCAGAGCTCCCAGCAAGCCCCTAATTTTGTACACTTAAGTGGACACTGTGTTGGCCGTTTTTTGATAACCGTTGCCTGTTATAGCAATGTTCCACAATCAAGGGCCAGCTGCCCATCTTACCAATTTCCTACTGCTTCTCAAGAGGGAAAAATATTATTTAAGTATAAGCATATCTTTCATCTTTAGAAAGCCCAAGGTAGCCATGTAACTCCTGTTTACAGTGGATAGCAAATCAGCCAACATCGCCCTGAATAATGGACAAATTATCAAGCAGCACTTTGCTCTGAAACCACAGAAGATGTCTCTCAGCTTGTTCTTCACATTAGCTGTCAGATTTTCCATCAATCCATAATCGCGATGTCTGTGGTCTGAGTTGCGCCACCCATAAGCACATTGAGTGCTGTGTGAAAAAAACGTTTGTGTAGTTTGTGTAACAGTAGCAGTCAGGAAGAGATAAAGGTTCATCACTTGTCAGCTCATGCTCTTGGTCAGCAATGAAATCTCCTGTCAGTGCACAAGCATTATCTTGTCTTTGAGAAAGCGTAGAATCCCTACAGTGCTGAAGCAGGCCATTCAGCCCATCAAGTCCACACTGACCCTTCGTAGAAGGTAGCAGTAGAGGTTAGACAGACCTTAGGTTTCGGATGAAAGTTTGGCACAGAAGGGCCCATACTGTGCTGTACTGTTCTATCTTCTAAGAGCATCCCACCCAGAACCGCATCCCCTTAACTGCATTTCCCATGTTTAATCCACCTAGCCTGCACATCTTTGGACTGTGGGAAACCGGAGCACCCGGAGGAAACCCACGCAGACACAGGGAGAATGACAGTCACCCAAGGGCAGAATTGAGCTTGAGTTCCTGTGAGGCAGCAGTACTAACCACTGAGCCACCATGCCACCCGAATGGAGATCACTTTTGTAGCTTTCCAGATAGCTGGAGAGGAATCAGCCGCTTTCCTGGGATTGCAACAGAGGCTGCCTGTTACCTTCCTCCATGAACTCAAAATATTTCTCGAGCTCCATCACTTCTTTTGTATGTACAATAGTTGTCAAACTCTGCATCAGTTGACAGTTATACTTACACTGCACATAGGCATTGCTGTTTGCTTACATCAAGATAGATTCGATGCTTTCAGATAATAAAACATGGAACACTTACTTCGGAGTAACCAATGCAACAAATGCAAAGAACATTACAGGGATGAACTGTGTCCATGACATCAGTGGGAAAATTATTCATTTGGTAAAAGATTCACCACTTTGTTTCTAACTGCAGGGCTGAGAGCGTCAGTGAGTGACCTCACTGGCAAGATAACACACGAGGTCACCCACCAATCATCTTTACAGGCAAGTATCCTGCCCTATTGCAGACCGGCTCATCAGAAGCTGGGTGCCAATCAGAGGCTGTCAGTTTCTGGGCCTTAAAGTCTGCGAGTTGAGTCCCACTCCTTGGGACATCCAGAAAGAAGAAAGTGGGGTTTCTTTCTCTTCCTGTGGGTTGGGGGCATGGAAAGAAGGGTTTCAGAGACAAGGCAAATGGGGATTTTTCAGAGGTCGTACTCTTGCTCTCCCTATCTGTGCTGTTGTTGCTTTTCTCAATGCCTTGATCACGGACCAATTCACCTCATTAATGTTAAGCTTCCTATCTTACAAAAAATGTCAAACAAGCTGGACTTTGAGAATTCTCAGTATGTAAATCTGAGCATGTACTTGGCAACTTCATCTCACCACTTGCACTGAAGAATCACAACATTGGACACCATTTTCTAATATCTCAGGGCACTCCAATGGACATTGTCCATATGCACCCCACATTCCAGAAAAATCGGGAGGCAGGTATTAAGGGAAATGATGGTGGTTCACATTGCTGTTACTGTTTGTGTGGGTGGAGAAGTGTCCCAAGTAAGTGAGCGGGCAGCACAGAGCGCTTGCAGGGTTAGTGGCGCCAGGTGTTAATGGTGGATGACAGTGGGTGAGGGGAAATGCTGCAGGCAATGTGAAAGTGGGAGACTTAGACACTCGGTGGGCTGTGGGTACAGTAGCAGAGATAGAGTGTAAAGTATCAAAAAAAGGTGGTGGCACATATACTGGCAAAGTGGTGAAGATCATTGACCTCCTTCAACAATGTTGGTCATTCCTCCAGATGGCTGCTTGAACTCACTCTCAGACCAGGCTGGCAATCGATGGTGTGTTGGCTTCCATGCTGGTCCTGAGAGAAGAGGAGGTCCTATCTGTATGTCGCTCAGTCCAACAGGACTCCAGATTGCTGCCCTCATAGCAGGGTACTGCCTAATTCCTGTCTGCCATGTCCAGGGAATATGTCAGCGACTGTGCAGGGCAGCTCTGGACTGCCAATGCTTGTCTTGGTGCATAGTGTGTATTTAGAGATGGTGCCAGAGCAAGAGAAGCTGGTTAATTCCTTGATAAAACTGGGAATTAAGTGCGAGGAATGCTATAGGGACAGTGTAGGTAGTTAGTAAGATGAGAATGGTAAGATATGGCAAGAACATTCATCAGACTTCACAGCAAGAAAACCCTCAAAAAATTTGACACTACTTACAGTTAGCCAATAAAATGCAGTGAATTGCCTGTCAATTTTCCATTGGGCAATCCAATTTTTTTATTGATTTGGCAATTGTGGTCACAATTTTTAATTTCAACCATGTGGAATTGACAGTCCAAGGGCCCAGGCTCCAAAAAATATTTGTTACTATCCTTTTGTAAACTTCAGAAAGAAGATGGGATGTAATGAAACATCAAGTCACTTTCATGAGTCTTACGCAAACAAATACTTGTTCTATCTTTGTGACAATTGTCAATAAAATATTTTCTTGCTTACTGAATCAGATTATATTTTCAGAGTTTTATCATAAAAATCAAACAAATGTTTTCCAATTTATGTAAGTAATGGGTAGCTCCTAACATTACCCTTATTTAAGGTATTTGACTATAATTAATTACTCATTATCTTGGAGATCATCCAATAGCAGCTCAATCAAAATGTTTTGCAAGTTTTTTTCTCCTCCAGTGACTCAACTTTGAATAATCAAGTGCCTTAGCAGTCAGATCAATCAACACTTACTGCTGATGCTGCACAACAGCATGGTTAAATTCAGCATAAAAGACAATGAACTTCTCTGGGATATTTTTTGGTTCAAAACTATTTAGATAACTAGCAGGTCACATCCCTCACTCTGGCTCACATTCAATTTTCCATGTCTTCATGTACTTACAGAACCAACACCTTTATGCATGGCAAGTGATAAAGAACAATGGGATGCATTAAACCTTCATCAAATCGTTGTATGTTCTGATCCATTTCCTGAATTCAGGCTCCAATAGCTCCACATCTCTCAAAGTATTACAGACATTTTATTTCTCTTTATCTTCAAGTGCATGGCTTGGCACTCCATATTCATTTCCAAAAATCAAGCCCTTACTAGCTTGGTGTTACTTAAATTTTTAAGGGTAATACATAATTTTATGAAAAAGTTATTTCTAAAAAAGGGGTATTTGCAAAAGGCCATGCAGGAGCATTTGACTTGCTTTGTGGATTGAAACATTCCATTATCTCAAGAGGGAATAAAAGGTTATTTTACTGACTGATACTAGCTCAGTCCTCTCTAAGAAACTAATTCAAACCCGATATTTGGACCACAAAATATCCATTGTGTCATAAAACACTGCAAAACAAGCCCTGCTTTTCCTGGAGTTGTCATAAATGTGAAAAAATTTAGCCAAGCTTTCCAAAGTCCTCAGTTCACCTGAGTGATAAACACGGAATAAAAGAACATTTTTATCAGGTTTCTGTCCTTAACAAGAAAATATATTAATTCTGAACAACCTGTCCTCAACCAATGGCAATTAGGAAGCATAAATTGCCAACTTATAAGTTTCCAACTTAAAATCCAACTCTTCATAAACTCTGGTCTTTCACATAATGGCAGACACACACAGATAGGCAGGGCATAAATACTAAGAATAGAAAAAGAAACAAAAATATCAGAGAAACACAGTTTAATAGCGTTAGTCTGGACCACAGACCTTGCTGAGATGTTTCTTTTGGTCTCATCATCTTTTTTTCATTTGCTTTTGATTCATGATTGTTAACACATTGGCATTTTCTTTCATTTGTTGTTTGGTGATAATTAATCCTTTTGCTGTCCTTGAAGGCATTTTAATCTCCCTTCAACAAATTTGCAAAGAAAAGTGAGTAGCAACAGCTAACTGTTACTAGTTCAGTTTATCTGTGTAAGTGAGAAAGAGACATGCATCGAAAGAGTTTTTTGATGCTTTCTCTTTGCAGTCTCGATGGTCTTCTGGCTCCACATAAGCAATGATTAGCCAGTCAGAAGCCAATCAGATTGCTGTTGTAAAGCAGTTTTCCCTTATTTTAGAACTCATTGGCTCTATAGTGCCTGTTTCTGCTCTCAGTACTCCAGAAAAATACAACATTGTGCATACATCGCGATGTGCTCCAGTAAGCAAAATTTGCAGAACTGGTTGGTGGCTATAACACAGGACTTTAGTTCTGAGGGGAGCAGGGAGAAGTTGGAGGACTTCTCCATGAAGAGAAGGTTCAAAGGTGATTTGTTGGAGATGATCAAAATCGGCAAAGATCTGGACAGGATCAGGAAGAGAAAGTTCCCACTGGTGAAGAGGTTGAGGACTGTGGTCACATATGTTAAGTGATTGGTAGAAAGAGGAAAGGCAAAATGAGGAAAATGTTTTCACAAGTCAAGATCAGGGCAACACTGCCAGGTATAAATCATGTCTGCCTTTCAAGGAAAATTGGGCCAGCACCTGAAAATATCGAGCAATATCCAGGACTAAGGGAAAGGATAGGGAAGTAGGATGTGCAAAGAATTGGCTTGGACACAAAGAACTGTGCAAGCTCCTTCCATGTCACGCGCATTGTATGCTTCACATTACTGTCCAGTCACTCCTTTGATGTATTAGAATAAATGTTAGCATTAATGTCACCATTCCACCATTTCAAATCCAAAGCCTGTCCCTATAAATAACATCAAGCAAAATTTTGCAAAAAAACATACGCAGGTTGAAACCATGTTTCCACAGCATCAGGAGTTAAAATCATCCTAATGTCTTACCTGAAGGGCTACATTGCATTATTCAACATCAGAAATTCACAGAAAACCATTTGTGGGACTGTGAGAGGATAAAAATGAATGTGCAAGTTGTCAAATGTGTTTCTGTCCTCAGAGCTAGAAAGAGTTGTGAACATTTCAAATCTGGCTGGTTTCACAGCAGGAATGCTGAAGAAAGGTATGCAAATTGACACAGGACTACATCACACAGACTGGGAACTGTGTAACTGTGGAACTAAGGATCTACATATAATTCACTAGTACATTATTTAATTATATGATCTGCCTCTCACTTGCAGTTTTTGCTTCTGCAGCATGACCAAGGCCATAACCAGACATAACCATGCCAAATTAAATATAGAATTCAGAGGAGATTTGACTCGAGATATCTCAGGTTAATGATTTTATTGGCTGTCAAGTCATCTTGCTTTGGTTACCTCTGAAAATTATGCCACTTGGCAACACGTCCAAGTCTCAAAACAATCAATATGATTCTCTAAATAACGACTGGAATTAATATTCTGCAAAGACTCTGATTTCAATATCTTTTCATTTCCCTTGAAATGTGCTGAGATGAAGTAGTAAAAAGCTAAAATAGTGCGTACATGAAAATAATAGGAAGAAAATTACTTTTCGAAGAAACAGACAAGAGCAATAATTAGGATTGACCTGTCTTCAGATTTTTTTTAAACTTACTTCGCCCTTAGATGCCCCAGTTTATCAAAGTCAATTCTCATGCAAATCATTCAGATTAATTTTAAAACCTCCCCCATAGCCACAGAGAATGGTTGATGTAGGATAACATCAGCTTTCACTGAAATAATGCCTTCAACATAGTAAAACATCCCAAGATACTAAAATGCTGTGCATTGATTTCAGTTCTGACATGTTGTCGCCCATGTCCATTACCTTTCTAACCAAATTAACTTGGCTACATTTTAATTGCTTAGTTGAATCCGAATGATATCATTGACTCAAGCTAGCAATTTCAACCTTGGGCTTGAAAACTCACAGAGACCTCAATACCTCTAGCAATAACAGCTGACAGCAATAAAGAGCCTGTTCAAAACAACCTATATGACTGATTTGCCAAAACATTTTAAAAGAATACCTTGGGCCTTCTCTCTACTTGCAATTGTGGACAATCGTTCACAATCCTCACACATTTAACTTTCTGGAGACCATTTCTGTGAGTGCTTAGAACCTACCATGGGCTGTTGGTTCCCTGCTTAATGGTGGTGACGTTATTCCCTCTGATCTTGTGTAAGTGATCATATTGGGGCTGTTTTAGTGACTGGAATGAGAGCCAGCTGGATCTCACTGGCATGTGTTTCCTGATTGTCCCAGGTTAACACCCCCAATCAGGGAGCCCTGGCTGACAGATATAAACAAGAGATTCAGAGAGCCTCTGCACTCTAGAGACTGGCTTGGACCAAGCTGGTTGCAGCTCATGTACTGCGGACACGTAGGTTTCGGGTGACTCGGTGATGGGATACCAGTCTTTGTGCAGTTATTTCAGCTGTAACTGAGACTTTGAAATTAAAAATTCTGTGTCCCACTCTCTACGCTTCCAAAAGTGTTGTTAGTTTCTTTGGACGGCTCCCAATTACCATCCCAAGTTATTATTATGGCTAGAGGACAGACTCAAGAGGCAGAGACAGGAGAAATTATCATGTGTATTGAGGAAATAACAGAGATATTGAAAAAAATAATTTGTGCCTGTCTTCACAGTAGAAGACTCAAGCTGCATACCAGAAATAGATGATAACCTAGGGGCTAATAAGGGTGTGGAAATTAATACCAGAGAAAAGAAAAAAACCTAAACTGGAGAAACTAAAAAAACTAAAGTCTGACAAATCCCTGGGAACTGCTGACTAGATGGTTGCATTTTGAAAGAGATGTCTACAGGCCTGCTCGATGTATACTACTTATGATTTTCCAAGATTCTCTTGATTTAGCCTCCCACCAACTCCAAAAGAGGCAGAGGAGATGCTGTAGGAATGCTGCCTTCCCATCCTTGATCATTTCAGGAGGCACAGCATTAGCAGCTGAAGCATCACTCATGGTGAGCCATTAGCTTGGTAAGGTTGTCATACCTTGGGTTAGGTATCCAGCTCTATCAGGACAGGCTGACCATAAGACCATAGACTTTACGATATTGAATCAGAATTAGGCCATTCGGTACATCGAGTCTGCTATGCCATTCAATCATAGCTGATATGTTTCCCAACCTCACTCTTCTGCCTTATCCTTGTCATGCTTGATCCCCCTACTAATCAAAAACCTATTTATCTCTGTCTTAAACATTCTCAATGATTTAGCTCCATAGCTTTCTGTGCAATACACAGATTTACTACCCTCTAGCTGAAGAAATTCCTCCTCATCTCAGCTCTAAAGGATTGTCCCTTCAGCCTGGGCTGTGCCCTCAAATCCTAGTCGCTCCTACTCATGGAAACATCGTCTCCATGTCCACTCTATCCAGGGCTTTCAGTATTCTGTAATTTTCAATGAGATCCCCCTCATCCTTTTAAACTCTATTGAGTACAGACCCAGAGTCCTCAACCACTCCTTATAAGACATGAAGGGTCTAGGCCCGAAACGTCAGCTTTTGTGCTCCTGAGATGCTGCTTGGCCTGCTGTGTTCATCCAGCCTCACACTTTGTTACCTTATAAGACAAGG
This sequence comes from Stegostoma tigrinum, assembly GCF_030684315.1. Lineage (NCBI taxonomy): Eukaryota > Metazoa > Chordata > Chondrichthyes > Orectolobiformes > Stegostomatidae > Stegostoma > Stegostoma tigrinum. Next base: position 49,505,265 of record NC_081373.1, read on the forward strand.
CCTTCATCCTGAAATCATTCTTGTAAACCTTTCCTGAAACCGCCAATTCCAGCACATCTTTCCTTCAATAGGGTCCAAATGTGATCTGACCAGAGCCTTATACACCTTTAGCATTTACATATCTGCTCTTGTTCTCTAGCCTTCTTGAAATGAATGCAAATAATGCATTTGCCTTTCAAACTGCAACTGAACTTTGTGAATTAGTCTTATGGGCTTCCTGGACTAGGACTCTTAAGTTCCTTTTGTGCTTTAGATTTTCAAAATCTTTCCCCATTAAAAAAAACTATGCATCTCTTCTTCCTACTAAAGTGCATAACCTCACCCTTTCCCATATTATACTTCTTCTGCCTCATTTTTGCCAACTCTCCTAGCCTGTCCAAGTCTTTCTGCAGCCTCCCTGCTTCCTCAATATTACCAATCCCTCTGACTATCTTTGTGTCATCTTCAAAGGTAGCAATAATGCCCTCAGTTCCTTTGTTCATTAATATATAACACAAACAATTGTGGTCTGAACATGGACCCCTGTGGAACTTCACTAGGCACCACATACTGAAAAGACACCTTTATGTCTACTCTTTGCCTTCTGCCAGTCAGCCAATCCTGTGTCCACGCCAGTACCTTCCCCCTCACACTGTGGACTCTTACTTTATTTAGCAGCCTGCTGCGTGGCATGTTGTCAGAGGCCTCGGGAATCCAAATAGATCAAACGGCTCGCCTTGTCAGTCATGACCTGCCCTCATGAAGCCATATTGACTCAGCTCTGTTTTACAATGAACTCAGCTCCATTTTAACATGGCTGCCAATGGTGTCTAGAGCTTCGTCAGTGACAGTGTTCTCCCTGGAATGAAACTCAAGACTGATTTCCATCCATTGCTCCAACTATTTCTCACAATAACTTCCCCTACCTTTGACTCTCATAGAACCATTTCCTTTGCTGATCTATCTGATGTCTTTTTGGTCCTTATTTGGGCATCTTTGCTGATGAAATGAGATCAAAAATGAAGGAAGATGCACTGTCATCTGCTTTTATTGCATTTTGAACTGAGCCTGGTTCAGGTTAACAATTATGTGTTGCTGCTTACCTTATGACTTATTAAAAAGGAATTAGTAGCGAAATGGTGATGCTGGTTAAAAATCATTCCCAAGGAAGCTGTTGGTTCTACATAATGTTTTTAATTCATTTAATGTAAGAATACTCCAGATCATAACTGCTGCAGTGTTACACCTTTGCCTACTTCAAATTTTATGACTTATTGCTGGTGCAGTTTTTAAAAGTCAAAAACTAAAACCATAAAACTGCAGGTAGAACTCCAACTTTCCAGGCCAAGTATCCTTGGAGAGGTTTCCATTAACCCAGAGCATTACTTATTAATCGTAGGTCAGGACCTCAAAATCGGAAATCTCTCGTTCCCTACCAATTACCACTAGAGGAACCTATACATTTTTTGACAGTTTTTCTACTAGTTCTAATTATTCAAAATTATTCACTAGCACTATAACTTAAATGCCTCCTTCTGTGCTGTAGCATTCTATGGCTTTACAGCACCATCATCAAAGGGACTCATTCAGCCAACCGAATTGGACACAAAAAAAAGACACTCCACAAAAGAGGATATCACCTCTTGAATGGGGATCCCTACAACAAGCAGATAACCTCAGTAAATGAAATTAGTGCCCCAAAACAATGATAATAGCACTTCATAAATGAAGAGAGCATTCTTAAAAATGAAACCAAGTGCTCTGCAAACGAAGATAACACTCCACAAATGAACAGGATGGCCCCATACTCCCATTCAATTAAGCAACCTCTCACTAAGTGAAGATGACTTTTTAATTCAATGAAGACGGTGCTTTCATTCAGTGAAATGGTGCACTAATAAATTAAGATGGTGTTACCATTCAATTAAAATAGCTCTCCACAAATGAAGATAATACTCAATACAATGAAGGAGCAGTTTACATCAAGTGAAGAAAGCACACCCACGTGATGACAACAATTATCCATCAATAAACTTGGGAATCCTATAGAGTGCTGAAGAGCTTATTTACATTCAGTAAAATAAATGAAGATGGTACTGCAACCAATGAATATCGTATTCTCATTGAATAAAGAGAATATGTATAGGTAAAGATGGCATTCTCATACTGTGAACACGGCACGCCATATGCTGAAGGTAAAGGCACATTCATTGAAAACAGTGTTCCATAAATAAAGAGGATGCACCTATACAACAAATAATGCACCAAAACTATGAAAGGACATGTTTCTTAGTTCAGGGCACCTGCACACAATAAAGTACCACTACAATTATAGGAAAACAGCACTCTATAAACTCTTGTGCCACCTGTAATTTCTGTGGCCTGGAGGAGTCAATGTCAGAGGTAGTAGATCGCAGCTCCTTTTCCATTATCTGAGTGGTGTGATCCTCAATTTCTGCCTTCACACTTCCACGGTCCTGATATTTGGACCCTCACTGTGGAGAGAAGTGATCAGATTGCAGGGCCTCCTAGTAGGATTGGTCCTGAACTTGGCCATCAAGAGGGTCAGGGAGCAGGCAGTTAATGGGCTCTATCGACATGATTACCTGCCTTTCTTCTATGGCTAAGACCAAGCCCACGTCTCCTGGAGGGGAGCACATGATGTTCACTGGTACACTGAAGATGGAACCAGAGAAATGGTAGATTAGAGTGTATTATCAAGAATGGGTAAACCATTTTAATCTGATTAGCTAAGTTTCTTTCAGAGTTTTGATTTTTTTCTTTGTGTAATTCAGTGTTGCATTTAAAAAACACAATTATTTACATTGGAAAACTTCTGCTTGGATGCTAAGAGGTATAAATGAATATGACATTCACATTCAATTAAAGATACCAATCACTAAAGGCAAAAATGGCATTATCATTCAATGAAGATATCACTCTGTAAAAGAAGATGCTACAATGATGAAGTCAAGATGGAACTTTCTTCGAATGTTAAAAGCATTGCATAAATGAAGATACAGTCCCATTTAATGTAGAAAGCACTCCCATCCATAAAGGTGGCTCTGCCATACTATAAACAGGCAACTTACATAATGAAAATAGCATTCCAAGTGTGCTCCCTTACATAGCTATGAATGTATGAATTAGGAACAGGGGTAGGCCATTCAGCCCCTTAAGCTGACTCCAGCATTACATAAGATTATAGCAGATTTAATTCCTACCTACTCACGTTAACCTTTCAGCCCATTGCTTAACAATAATCCATCTGCCTCTGTCTTAAAAATATTCAGCAATCTACTTCCACCATATTTCCAGGGAGATAGTTTCAAAGACCCATGACCCTCTTACAGAAAATATTTTGCCTCAATTCTGTCTTAAATAGGCAACCCTTGATTTTTTTTTGAGTTAAAGATAATTAATTACTATTTTGGTCTCTTCTTTTAAACAAAAGACAAAATTGCATTAGATGTGGTTCAGAGGAGGTTCGACCATTTGACTGCTGGGATTAGGGTTACTTAGAATTAATTAGGATACCTGGGATTATTTTCTGATGAGCGTGTGGTTAACTTGGACCTGTATTCATTGGAGTTTGGACATGATCTTATTGAAACATAGAGGGTCCTGAGGATCTTAACAGAGTGAATTCTGAAAAGACGTTTTGTCTCATGGAAGACTATAGTACCATAGAATGGGTTTTATCAATGAGTTGTCTCCCATTTAAAATGAAGGTGAGGAGATTGTATATTTTACTTCTCAGAGGGACATATGCTTTTGGAATTCACTGCTGCAGAGATTGGTGCAGGCAGGGTAATTGAAATTTTGAATGGCCAAATTAGATAGATTCTTTATTTTTAAAGGAATCATAGGGAAAATGAAGTAAATATATACGTTTATGCAAAGTAAAAAGGAAAGTAAAAGCCACACTCATGTCAGCCTTGATCATACCAAATGGTACAGGAAGCTCAAGAAGCTCCACGATCTGATTACTCCCAAATCTTATGTCTGTATATACTTGATGAAATCAGGATAGCAAAATGGGAATGTACTCTCAGAAATGAAGAGATCCTGTCGTTTAATGGAAATACCGTTTATTAATGAAGTTGATATACAATTAGATTCAGCGATGGCTACTCTATGTAAAGAATATAATCATTGATACGGATTGTCCTGCAAACTATGGGGGAGGCAACAGCCTGGGGTATTACCACTGGGCTATTAATCCAGAGAGCAGGCAACATTCTGGGGACAACAAGGTGTAGAGCTGGATGAACACAGCAGGCCAAGCAGCATATTAGGAGCAGGGAACAGGTAGATGAGAGTAAACCGGTTGATGTGGTGTATATGGATTTCAGCAAGGCATTCGATAAGGTTCCCCACAATAGGCTATTGTACAAAATGCGGAGGAATGGAATTGTGGGAGATATAGCAGTTTGGATCGGAAATTGGCTTGCTGAAAGAAGACAGAGGGTGGTAGTTGATGGGAAATGTTCATCCTGGAGACCAGTTACTAGTGGTGTACCGCGAGGGTCGGTGTTGGGTCCACTGCTGTTTGTCATTTTTATAAATGACCTGGATGAGGGCGTAGAAGGATGGGTTAGTAATTTTGCAGATGACACTAAGTTCGGTGGAGTTGTGGATAGTGACGAAGGAGGCTGTAGGTTGCAGAGAGACATAGATAAGCTGCAGAGCTGGGCTGAGAGGTGGCAAATGGAGTTTAATGCAGACAAGTGTGAGGTGATGCGCTTTGGTAGGAGTAACCGGAAGGCAAAGTACTGGGCTAATGGTAAGATTCTTAGCAGTGTAGATGAGCTGAGAGATCTCGGTGTCCATGTACACAGATCCTTGAAAGTTGCCAGCCAGGTTGACAGGGCTGTTAAGAAGGCATACAGTGTTTTAGCTTTTATTAATAGAGGGATCGAGTTCCGGAACCAAGAGGTTATGTTGAAGCTGTACAAAACTCTGGTGCGGCCACACTTGGAGTATTGCGTACAGTTCTGGTCACCACATTATAAGAACGATGTGGAAGTTTTGGAAAGAGTGCAGAGGAGATTTACTAGGATGTTGCCTGGTATAGAGGAAAGGTCTTACGAGGAAAGGCTGAGGGACTTGAGGCTGTCTTCGTTAGAGAGAAGAAGGTTGAGTGGTGACTTAATTGAGACATATAAAATAATCAGAGGGTTAGATAGGGTGGATAGGGAGAGCCTTTTTCCTAGGATGGTGACGGCGAGCACGAGGGGGCATAGCTTTAAATTGAGGGGTGAAAGATATAGGACAGATGTCAGAGGTAGTTTCTTTACTCAGAGAGTAGTAAGGGAATGGAACGCTTTGCCTGCAACGGTAGTAGATTCGCCAACTTTAAGTACATTTAAGTCATCATTGGACAAGCATATGGACGTAGGTGGAATAGTGTAGGTTAGATGGGCTTCAGATTGGTATGACAGGTCAGCACCACATCGAAGGCCAAAGGGCCTGTGCTGTGCTGTAATGTTCTATGTTCTATGTTCTATGTTCTAAAGCTGACGTTTCGGGTCTAGGCCCTTCTTCAAAAAATCATCAACTTTCCTGCTCCTCTGATGCTGCTTGGCCTGTTGTGTTCGTCCAGCTCTACACCTTGTCATCTCAGATTCTCCAACATCGGCAGTTCCTACCATCTCAGTAACATTCTGGGGACCCAGGTTCAAATCCTGCCATGGCAGATGGTGGAGTTTGAATTCAATAAAATATCTGGGATTAAGAATCTAATGGTGACTGTGAATCCACTGTCGATTGTTAGGGAAAACCCATCTGGTTCACTAATGTTCTTTAGGGAAGGAAGCTGCCATCCTTACCTGGTTTGGCCTACATGTGACTCCAGACCCACAGCAATGTGGCTGACTCATAACTGCCCTCTGAGCAATTAGGGATGGGCAATAAATAGAACATAGAATATTACAGCACAGTACAGGCCCTTCGGCCCTCGATGTTGTGCCGACCTGTCATACCGATCTCAAGCCCATCTAACCTACACTATTCCATGTACGTCCATATGCTTGTTCAATGATGACTTAAATGTATCTAAAGTTGGCGAATCTACTACCGTTGCAGGCAAAGCGTTCCATTCCCTTACTACTCTCTGAGTAAAGAAACTACCTCTGACATCTGTCCTATATCTTTCACCCCTCAATTCAAAGCTATGCCCCTCGTGCTCGCCGTCACCATCCTAGGAAAAAGGGTCTCCCTCTCCACCCTATCTAACCCTCTGATTATTTTATATGTCTCAATTAAGTCACCTCCCAACCTTCTTCTCTCTAATGAGAACAGCCTCAAATCCCTCAGCCTTTCCTCATAAGACCTTCCCTCCATACCAGGCAACATCCTAGTAAATCTCCTCTGCACCCTTTCCAAAACTTCCACATCCTTCTTATAATGCGGTGACCAGAACTGTACACAATACTCCAAGTGCGGCCGCACTTGAGTTTTGTACAGCTTCACCATAACCTCTTGGTTCCGGAACTCGATCCCTCTATTAATAAAAGCTAAAACACTGTATGCCTTCTTTACAGCCCTGTCAACCTGGGTGGCAACTTTCAAGGATCTGTGTACATGGACACCGAGATCTCTCAGCTCATCTACACTACTAAGAATCTTACCATTAGCCCTGTACTTTGCCTTCTGGTTACTCCTACCAAAGTGCATCACCTCACACTTGTCTGCATTAAACTCCATTTGCCACCTCTCAGCCCAGCTCTGCAGCTTATCTATGTCTCTCTGCAACCTACAGCATCCTTCGTCACTATCCACAACTCCACCGACCTTAGTGTCACCTGCAAAATTACTAACTCATCCTTCTACACCCTCATCCAGGTCATTTATGAAAATGACAAACAGCAGTGGACCCAACACCGACCCTCGCGGTACACCACTAGTAACTGGTCTTTAGGATGAACATTTCCCATCAACTACCACCCTCTGTCTTCTTTCAGCAAGCCAATTTCCGATCCAAACTGCTATATCTCCCACAATTCCATTCCTCCACATTTTGTTCAATAGCCTATTGTGGGGAACCTTATTGAACGCCTTGCTGAAATCCATATACACCACATCAACCGGTTTGCTCTCATCTACATGTTTGGTCACCTTCTCAAAGAACTCAATAAGGTTTGTGAGGCACGACCTTCCCTTCACAAAACCGTGCTGACTATCCCTAATCAAGTTATTCTTTTCTAGGTGATTATAAATCCTATCCCTTATAACAATTTCCAACACTTTACCAACAACTGAGGTAAGGCTCACTGGTGTATAATTACCAGGGTTGTCTCTACTCCCCTTCTTGAACAGGGGAACCACATTTGCTATCCTCCAGTCATCTGGCACTATTCCTGTAGACAATGACGAGTTAAAGATCAATGCCAAAGGCTCGGCAATCTCCTCCCTGGCTTCCCAGAGGATCCGAGGATAAATCCCATCCGGCCTAGGGGACTTATCTATCTTCACCCTCTGTAGGATTTCTAGTACCTCTTCCTTGTGAACCTCAATCCCACCTAGTCTGGTAGCCTGTATCTCAGTAATACTGCCTAGTTAGTGATGCCTTCATACCGTGAATGAATAAAGAAAAACAGTTTCACTTAGCAAGGTTCATGGCAGAAGAACAATAGCCATCTTTGACTATTCTGAAGCCTTATTAAATTTTAAGTGTATCATCTTTTGATACAGCACAGGCAGGTGCTGTCTCCGACTTTCTGTGACCCAGTAGGAAACAGGCAGGACAAGAGGGAGACAGGCTCTGTGTGAAGAATCGTTACCTTATGGCCTTTTCTCTTTTAGAGCTGTAGCTGAATCTTAGAGTGGAAAAAGTGCATAGTTTCAGGTCATGATATTCTGTTACTGAAGAAACGTGTAAAGAAAATCAACAGTCAATGTTTTGTAACAATCAAAAGAACGACTTTATAATTCCTTGGGTTGCACTAGTTTTGCTGTGCTCGAGTTCATTATTAATAAAAGTGTTTTGTGATAATAAAGGCTAAAGTTAAAGGATGCTCATTTGATTTTTCAGGCCAGCTTTGATGAATGCAGAGGTCTTCAATAATCACAAAATCACGTGGAGATTTCTCCCTCCAAATATCCACCATCATATGTTAATTTCCTCTAAGTTGGCTTGAAATGTTCCTGCCCAACATGACAGGCATTCTTATTTTAGTACTGCATCAATGGAAATTCACAGAAATCAGCTCCACGTTTTCACAGAAGTGGTAAAATATGACCTGTCAATTTTCAAATTCCATTGTCTGATTTTAATAATTGAGACCATCCATGGACTAAAATGATTTCAAAATGGCAAATACTTTCACCGAGCCAGAGCTTGAAGCAAGCCCAATGACACCAACATGGGTTGAACAAAACCATCTGACCTTTTAGCCAAAAGTTGTTGAAACTGAATCAGTTGTCAAGGAACTTGAATCCCCATTTCAATTTACACATGTCTGATAAGTGATTCATATTGCACATGAAAGGTTTCTATCAGAGTATCTCAGCATGGAGAGACAATAGGACCAAACTTGAAATACACAAATGAGTCCTATTTCAGCAGCTGCTTTTGAGCAGCAGAAGAAACAAATGTCAACTGCAACAACATCAACCAGAGATAGCAAATGGGTTCTTTTCTCTCTGACTTTACAAATGAAGAAGATTCTTCTTATGTCATAGGCAAGAGGATTGACTCTTACATTTGATGGTCAAATATGTGATAAATAAGAAATAATAGTGGAGAATATTGATCAGTTAAACAATGTTTCTGCTGCCTGAAATATTCTGAAGTCCTACATTATTTAATAGAGTGATGTTGAAGTTTTTTGTGGCCTGGCCAACACTCAATAAACTCACCTTTTAGAGGGACCAATACTTGCCAACCTGATGAGCATGAGTTTAAGAGGTGGAGAATGAAGGAGAGGAAGAAGGGGATTTACCTTCACTCTGTGATGTACCTGGCTGAAACACCAATGAAATCTATGCCCGTGCCCATTCACCAATACCTCATCTTCAATCTGACACTGATCATCATGATGTTCCCTTGGCCATGGTGTTGAAGTAAAAAATCAGTTGAAAGCACAATTCCACATCAAGTTTGGATACCAAATTATCCAATACTCTATATAAAAGTCAACTTATCACCCTTGTACTCCACATTGGAGTCTGATGCCTTTACCTATGTTTTATACAGTGCTACTTATTGATGATAGCATGACTGGTACAAGATTATTGACTTTCACTGGGGGAGAGAGCAGCTGGCCTTGCAGGATGACCATGACCAACTCTAACCCTAGAAAGCTGAGTTTTGAACTCTACTTTCTTGGTGGCATGGGTGGCAGCAGGATTTGGCTGGCAGACAGACAACTGAAAGGACACTGGAGAATTGGCAATGATGGGCAGCATTCATTGATAAATGGCCATTAAACGTTGTGTCAACAAGTTCCAGGCAATGGCCAACTCCAACGAGAAAGTCAAACGATCGATCTTTCACATTGAATGGCACTATCCTTATTGGATCCCCAACATTCTGGGTGTTACCATTGACCTGCAACTGGATTGGACCAGCCAACAAAAATATTGTGGCTACAAGAGCACAACAGAGGCTGGTAGCTCTTCTGTGAATAACTCACCTCATGACTCCTCAAAACATGTCCACTATCTACGGTGCACAACTCAGGAATGTGATGGAAAACTCCCCACTTACCTTACTGAGTGCAGCTTCAACAAACATCAAGATGCTCAACACAATCCAGACCAAAGTAACTCACTTGATTGGCATCACAGTAGCACTTTCAACATTCATTTTTCCACCAGCAATGGTAGCAGTGTGCACCATCAACAAGTCGCATTGCTACTACTATTCAACAAGGCTCCTAAAACCTTTCAACTACTACCTAGAAGGACAAGGGAGCAAATACATAGGAACACCACCACCTTCAAGTTCCCCTAAAACCACATAACATCTTGGGTCGGAATTATATTGCCATCCCTTCATTGCTGCTGGGCTAAAATCCTAGAACCCTCTCCCAAATGCGTGTCTACCCACATCACATGGCCTGCAGTGATTTAAGAAGACAGCTCAGTACTGCCCCTTCAAGGGCATCTTGGGATGAGCAATGAATTCTGGTTTAGCCGGTGATCCAAACATCCTGTGAATGAATTTTTTTTAAAAAGTAATTTCGATCGGAATTAGCCAAATAAATGATAGTTAGTTGGCCATGCATTGTGAGTAGTCTGTCTTTCAAGTTCCAGCCACAACAGTTTATTTACATTGAGATTTAAACTTGTTAGAAGCAATATATAATTTTTAATTTAATTTATATTTTGTAGTTATTGTGTTCAGAAGGGACAGACATTTTATTTTAGAGCTTTTTTTCATTGGTGATGAGAGGTTTGAATGTCTGTTTGCATACCTGCAAATTTAATGAAGTTTTACAACATTTGAAATGAAGAGACAGGAGTTAGTAAATTATTGCAATAAACAAGAAGAGATATAAAACACACCATAGTGTTGCCTAGCAAGAGGGATCCAAGCAAACACAGACCTTGCCTTTATAATTCACATGTAGTTAATTGTCGGTTAGGCCCTGCACTTTGCTTCCAAGCATCACCAGCTGACGAAACAGCAGCTAGTGAATGTGGATTAAGGTGACCCCTCATTATTTAAACTCCAATGGCTAAATACTCAACTTCTGTTTCGAAGATAACCCCTTCATCCCAGAAATGAGTTAGGTGAGCCTTCTCTGAACTGCTTCTAACACATTTAAATCATTTTGTTCCGTTAAGGAGAACAAAATTGGATCTCACGAATGTCCTGTACAGCTGCCGTAAAATCAACCAACCTTTACTTTTCATTACTCTTGTAATAAACACCAACATTCCATTTGTCTTCCTAATCACTTCCTATACCTGAGATAATGGGAACTGCAGATGCTGGAGATTCCAAGATAATAAAATGTGAGGCTGGATGAACACAGCAGGCCAAGCAGCATCTCAGGAGCACAAAAGCTGACGTTTCGGGCCTCGACCCTTCATCAGAGAGGGGGATGGGGGGAGGGAACTGGAATAAATAGGGAGAGAGGGGGAGGCGGACCGAAGATGGAGAGTAAAGAAGATAGGTGGAGAAGGTGTGGGTGGGGAGGTAGGGAGGGGATAGGTCAGTCCAGGGAAGACGGACAGGTCAAGGAGGTGGGATGAGGTTAGTAGGTAGCTGGGGGTGCGGCTTGGGGTGGGAGGAAGGGATGGGTGAGAGGAAGAACCGGTTAGGGAGGCAGAGACAGGTTGGACTGGTTTTGGGATGCAGTGGGTGGGGGGGAAGAGCTGGGCTGGTTGTGTGGTGCAGTGGGGGGAGGGGATGAACTGGGCTGGTTTAGGGATGCAGTGGGGGAAGGGGAGATTTTGAAACTGGTGAAGTCCACATTGATACCATATGGCTGCAGGGTTCCCAGGCGGAATATGAGTTGCTGTTCCTGCAACCTTCGGGTGGCATCATTGTGGCAGTGCAGGAGGCCCATGATGGACATGTCATCAAGAGAATGGGAGGGGGAGTGGAAATGGTTTGCGACTGGGAGGTGCAGTTGTTTGTTGCGAACTGAGCGGAGGTGTTCTGCAAAGCGGTCCCCAAGCCTCCGCTTGGTTTCCCCAATGTAGAGAAAGCCGCACCGGGTACAGTGGATGCAGTATACCACATTGGCAGATGTGCAGGTGAACCTCTGCTTAATGTGGAATGTCATCTTGGGGCCTGGGATGGGGGTGAGGGAGGAGGTGTGGGGACAAGTGTAGCATTTCCTGCGGTTGCAGGGGAAGGTGCCGGGTGTGGTGGGGTTGGAGGGCAGTGTGGAGCGAACAAGGGAGTCACGGAGAGAGTGGTCTCTCCGGAAAGCAGACAGGGGTGGGGATGGAAAAATGTCTTGGGTGGTGGGGTCGGATTGTAAATGGCGGAAGTGTCGGAGGATAATGCGTTGTATCCGGAGGTTGGTAGGGTGGTGTGTGAGAACGAGGGGGATCCTCTTGGGGCGGTTGTGGCGGGGGCGGGGTGTGAGGGATGTGTCGCGGGAAATGCGGGAGACGCGGTCAAGGGCGTTGGCCCCTGCCACAACCGCCCCAAGAGGATCCCCCTCGTTCTCACACACCACCCTACCAACCTCCGGATACAACGCATTATCCTCCGACACTTCCGCCATTTACAATCCGACCCCACCACCCAAGACATTTTTCCATCCCCACCCCTGTCTGCTTTCCGGAGAGACCACTCTCTCCGTGACTCCCTTGTTCGCTCCACACTGCCCTCCAACCCCACCACACCCGGCACCTTCCCCTGCAACCGCAGGAAATGCTACACTTGTCCCCACACCTCCTCCCTCACCCCCATCCCAGGCCCCAAGATGACATTCCACATTAAGCAGAGGTTCACCTGCACATCTGCCAATGTGGTATACTGCATCCACTGTACCCGGTGCGGCTTTCTCTACATTGGGGAAACCAAGCGGAGGCTTGGGGACCGCTTTGCAGAACACCTCCGCTCAGTTCGCAACAAACAACTGCACCTCCCAGTCGCAAACCATTTCCACTCCCCCTCCCATTCTCTTGATGACATGTCCATCATGGGCCTCCTGCACTGCCACAATGATGCCACCCGAAGGTTGCAGGAACAGCAACTCATATTCCGCCTGGGAACCCTGCAGCCATATGGTATCAATGTGGACTTCACCAGTTTCAAAATCTCCCCTTCCCCCACTGCATCCCTAAACCAGCCCAGTTCATCCCCTCCCCCCACTGCACCACACAACCAGCCCAGCTCTTCCCCCCCACCCACTGCATCCCAAAACCAGTCCAACCTGTCTCTGCCTCCCTAACCGGTTCTTCCTCTCACCCATCCCTTCCTCCCACCCCAAGCCGCACCCCCAGCTACCTACTAACCTCATCCCACCTCCTTGACCTGTCCGTCTTCCCTGGACTGACCTATCCCCTCCCTACCTCCCCACCCACACCTTCTCCACCTATCTTCTTTACTCTCCATCTTCGGTCCGCCTCCCCCTCTCTCCCTATTTATTCCAGTTCCCTCCCCCCATCCCCCTCTCTGATGAAGGGTCGAGGCCCGAAACGTCAGCTTTTGTGCTCCTGAGATGCTGCTTGGCCTGCTGTGTTCATCCAGCCTCACATTTTATTATCACTTCCTATACCTACAAGCTAACCTTTCAAGATTGGTGTGTAAGGATACCCAGGTCCCTCTGTACCTCCATATTTGCATTATCCATCCATTTAAATTGTATACTACTTGTTTTAACTCTTCTGGTCAAAATAGACAAATATGCATTTTACCACATGATACTCTATCAAGTTTTTGCCCACCTGATCAATTGGTGTCCCTTTTTCAACTCTCCACCTCCTTTTGATTGCTTACTTATTTACCTATCTTTGTGTCAATGGCAAATTTAGCTATCATACATTCAATCCCCACATTGCCATGAATTATAAAGAGTTGAGGCCCAATCACTGATCCATTGCTGGTCGCTAGTTAGAGTCTCACAACTCAACAATGACCCCATTATCCTGCTTTTTGGTAGCTGATGAAGCCTCTGTCCATTTTAATATGTTAGCCTTGCACCATGAGAATTTATTTAATGTGGTAACATTTGACATGGCACCTTATCAAATGCCTCTTGAGTTTTAAGTTTGTAAAGTTTTCTCATCTTGTAAAGTGAAACAAATACCTGTTCTTCACCTCCACCATTTGTTTGTTTTATCGATTACTAATTCCACAGTCTCATTCTCTGATGGACTAACAGGAGCTTCACTTATTCTTTTCTTATTCAAAGACTCATAGCAACTATTACCATCTGTTTTTATATTATTAGTTAGCATTCTCTCATACTCTATTCCCACCTTGGTTTTTTTCAGAAACAATTTGCTTGCTCTTACAATCTGTCCAATAGACTGACCTTAAACAAGAGACATCCTAAGCACCTTCATCACATCGCATTCACCAGCATTGTCAAAGCTGAATCTCCCACCGTCAATATCTTGGAGGTTACCATTAACAAGAACCTTAACAGGACAAGCTACATCGATACTATTGATAAGAGCAGGTCAGAGGCTGGGTATTCTGTAATGACAGACTGATCTCTGAACTTCTTCATGCCATTGTAATACCTGCAAGACACAAGTCAGGAATATGACAGAGTATTCCCCTCTTACCTGGATGCATGCAGCCCCAACAACACAATACCCAGGACAAAATAAGCCATTTGATTGACAGTCTGTCTATCATCTTAACCATCCACTTCCTCCATGTCCACACACAGTGAAGTTTCTCTGTAGCAGCTTATCAATCTTCCTTTGACAGCACCTTTCAAATGCACAGCAAAAACATCAGAAAAACAAAGGCAACAGGCACTTGGATACAACATCATCTCCAAAGTCCCCTCCAAAGCACACTATCCTAACTGGCATTGTATCACTGTCATTTGGTCCAAGTCCTGGAATTTCCTTTCTAACAGGACTGTGAGGGAACCTTCACTATATGGGCTGCTGCAGTGCATAAAAGTAGCTCATCATCAACTTCTTAAAGGCAACTCGGGATTTGCATAAAGTGCTGACATTGGGAGAGATGCCTATACCTCATCAACAAATAAATGCAGTATGACAAAATAAACAGGGCTCTGAGGAAGGGTCATCGGACCCGAAACGTTAACTCTGCTTTTTTCCTTCACAGATGTTGCCAGACCTGCTGAGCTTTTCCGGCAACTTTGTTTTTGTTCCTGATTTACAGCAGCCACAGTTCTTTTGGCTTTTAAAATAAACGATCCATTACCTTATGTATCACCACTACTGAAGGGTGATTAAATAAATATTTCAAGGGGAAAAGTATGATGAAAATAACTGCAAGATAATCTGCAATCATGGCTATAATGTGATGAGCAGGACATGGGTTGAAGAACATCCAATTTGAGTGGACCCCTGATTCCATTTATCATGATGGGAACACAACTGAAGGCTGGAGCTGTGCGGGGGCTCGGAAGAATGAAAAACTTTGGAAGGAAGCTTGCTAGGTGGTCAGGACCTAGGCTGGAAATTACAAAGCAGGGAGACAGTGGGAAAGTATTGTAGCCTGGGCTGGTGATGGAGCAGAAGTTGGGACATGGGGTTTGTATGTTCAGTGGGATTTGGAGAAGGACAATGACTTAGAGTAAGGTTGGAACCTAAAGGTTGGGGTTGATAAATGAGAAGGGTATTGGCAACTTGGCTAGGTGTGGTTTAATTGGAGGCATGAGTGGGCAGGCAAGTCGGGGTTTTGGGTTCAGTGGAGAGGCCCTGTGGCTTGCTGTCAAGGAGGAGAGATGTTTGGAGGATTGAGAGAGTGTTCCAGAGAGAAATTGATGTTCCTCAGGCAAGCACTGCTTGATGGATTTATTGACAGTGTAAAAACTTCTGCCTTCTTGATCAATCAAGTCATCAGCTCAATGAATCTGTGGGGTTCCTTGATGTTCTGGAATCTTGGCAGGCCACAGTGAAAGTTGAAAAATAGAATGATAGTGACATCTGTCATGGTAGGATTTGAACCTATTACCCCAGAGTGTTAGGCTGGGCCTCTGGGTGACTAATCTAATGGTGTAACCATTGCATCATCACTCCCTCTGGTAAAGCTGTAAATGGGTAGGCTAGATGCAGACAGGAATCATATTTTTCATACCTTCATCCCAGCCAAAATTTTGGATGTAAAACTCTGACCAGTGTAACACAAGATTTCTTGAATCTGATTAATTGAAGATCCTTGTTTCCTCACACTGCTTCTAGCTGCAGCAGAATTCCTGGAGAGGCCTCTGTCCTGAGTAAGACATAGATCCTGCCTAACCTGGTGTGATCTTCAGTACTTTTTGTTTTCAAGACATAGATCAGTGCAAGCAGATCAGAGCTTTCAAAGCTCTGAAAATTTTGGGGACAGCTGTTTGCGATGTGGAAGGCTGATCTTCACCATTAAAATCCAGACCTACACTCACACAACTGGGCACTAAAGAAGAGCAACTAAATAAACTGCTGGCTTATTACAAGTAGTCCTAAAATTTCAATTTTCAATTTCCTATGAATTGCTTGTAACCTGACACAAAAGGGTTCTTGCAGGAATGTTGAGCGACCAGAACAAAGAACAGACCTTAGATTTAGTAGCTTATTCAAACATGTTCACTTGGCGGAGGAAAGCAACCATTGAGAACAGTTTTCTTTGTTTTTAAGCTGCGAGCGTGGCTGTGTTGGAGGAGACCTCAGGCAGCAGGCAATAGCAACAACAGGATGAGTCCGATATGGCTCCACTCCAGCCTGGAACAGGCCCCAGGATGACTCCCCCAGCTGGACCTGCAGGTTAGGCCGAGGCCCCAGGTCTGCAGTTTGGCCCGGTTGCCAGAAGGAGGAGACAGGTGGCCTTGTCACAAAGTGGAGGTCTCATCTGCATGTGGAGTTCTTCTTCATCTTTGGCGACCAGGTATTCCAGTGGTCCTGAAGGACAAAAACATGGTATCGTTCAGGAGTGGTGGTCTCAGCTCAGCATGGCGGAATTCTTCAGTTAAGGCTTCTGGCCCAATATTCCAGTGGCCCAGTGTAGCGTTCTTGTCCTGAAATGGCGGGTCTCATCCTAGAATGGCTGTCTCATCCTGGCTGCACCTTCAAGGTGTGCCATCATTCCTTAATTGGGTTTCTCTGAGCCCAGAAACCGTAACAACACATGAACTGCCTTAATTTTTTTTTATTATAGTGTCTAAATTTGGCCATTAACATAGGCGCTATGGTGGGGTGGAATATAAACAAGCATGTGACAATAAATTTATTTTCTATTTGATTCTATACGGCAGAAAGCTCACCGAACACCTGTAATAGTTAAGAAATGGTAAACAGTACTGTCCCATTCATTACTGGTGAATCTCACACTTGAATATTTTGCGCCACTCAGGCCCTAATTACATTGGACCATAACATCAGGTTTTATAATTGCTTTTGGGAAAACAGTTTCACGTCAAGTTTTATAACCTATGAGTAAATCAGTTCAACAGGAGGTATTGAAATGGATTTATATATCTGCTGACTCTCCGTAACTTCCTTGAATTTCATATGTGTAAGTATCACAAAAATAAATGAAGAATAGATTTGGCATTTGCACTGGCATTGATGTATTTCCATGACCTCAGGTAAGTATTTGTACTGGTCATTTTGTAAGAAATCTCCATGGTCTCAAGCAAAAGATACAATTGACCAATTAGCGGTTGAACTCATTTACTTTTAGAGAGATACAAGGAAATTTATCTTTCCAGAAAACTACATTATAAATATAAAAGGCTTCAAAATACAGTAAGAGGGGCATTGCAGGGATGTAAAATCCTGAATTATTAAATACATTATTAAATAATTCACTGAATTGCAAAGATAGAGAACACTGAAGTTGAATTTCATTGTGTTATAACTGGGAGCTTAAGGCAAGTTCAACGGTTTCAGTTCTTATAAGTGGAGTGAAACAATGGAAGCAAAAGGTGTCTTTCAAAAATGAACATGTTTGTGCTGATGACCTGAAACCAAACCAGGAAATAAGCTTAGGGATATAACATAACCCTATCTCGAGTCATAGCGGAACAGAATGCAAGGCCACAAATAAATCACCTTGGGCACTGTTCCTAAATGTCATGTCTGGATGAAACATTAGAGATAGTTACTTAAGACCTAGATGTGCTCCCTGCCTAGTGACACATGAGACATGCAAAACAAACATGTGTGCCTATTTTCACAGTTAGTTTCTCCTGGAGCAGGTCGCCAGGGGGATGCCACTCCATGGCTGACTGGTGACTTGTCCTCTCCTACTGCCTGCGACATGGATATCAGAAAGATTAATAGGCTTTACATCTTGACACAAGTGGTGAGCAAGTCCATGGCACAGAGATGAGACAAACTGCCCATGTGATTTTGGTGATGGTGGATAACTATTGCAGCATCATCAATGTACAGCAATTCCCTGATCCCATGTTGCACCTCGGTTTCAGTTTTGACATGTTGAAGAATGCTTGGAGATTTGCTCCTTCTATGTTGCCAGGGAAATCCAGGTCAGAAGGGCTGAGAAACAGATAGAAAACAGAATAGGAACTAAGACACTATCCTGCTTTCAACACCTTTAGTGTAACCCAACAATAATGACAACTGGGGCCACAACTGTATCATACTTTAGCTCACAGGCTCATCTATGTATTCAGCAAACCCTATCACTACATCTCTGCATAATGGCAGAGTTTGAGACACTCCTCAAGGATAGAAGGTGTTTCCGTGGTGACTGGAATGGACATCTCGCAACATTGAGCAGCCACAGGCCAATAAGCCCTTTGATGGCTTCAAGGAAACACAAGTAGAAAAAGAAAATTCAGCAAATCCTTGTTACTCGGAGGCTCTGCTGCAATTTTTGGCCAGTCACTTCAATTGTCAATAACTTTGATTTTTTTTTGCTGGTTCAGGATCCACTATTACAGTTCTGTCCACTACTTTACACAGTATACTGTCAACAATCAAATCCAGACTCTTGAAGGCATTTAATTTTTACTTTTAGATTGATCTGAAGCAACAACTGCCAGCAACACTAAAGTTATGAAGGAGCCTATTTACATCTTCAGGAATCAGACCAAACTTTTTTCGAGCTGGCTGGCTTGTGTGCAAGGTGACTTCTGTTTAAGGTGATGACTTCAGCTTCAGTGATATTTGCCCTTCATTTTGAGAAGCATTCCCTCAACATCTCCAGAAATAACAACCTTGATTCAACATGTTTGGACAACACTTTCCAAAGACCTACCCCAGCTTATTCCACCCAATGAAAATCCAGACCAAGAAGATTGGAGTAGGTTTTGCCAAGAACTTTGTGATCAGCTTTTCAAAAAGCCTCATCAGTGTTATAGTCCATCCACCTTAGTGCTGTCTGAAGGTTGGTTGCCTATTTTTGTAGAACTTCCTAGTAAGGAGAAATGCCAGTTAGGTTTTACAAGACATGAGTCATTAACTAGCCCAGGTTCAACATTTCAAAAAAAAATTGTATCTATCAAGATTTTTTTGATTTTCTTCCAGTCCAAGGCGAACATAGAGGTCTTCAACTCCTCCTCCAGAAATGTCAGTTTAAGAGCAAAATAGTGGCCTTGAGGAAATGCGACATATGGTTAAGCAGGGCCTGGGATAATGGAGAACATCAGGGACCAATGCTCTAAGGAAACTGCTGTGTTTGGTGCGGGCAGAGGGCCACTATTCTCAGTCAAGGGAAGGGGCACAATGCTTGGTCTAGAGTCTATGGTAGAGGATGGGGCCAGATGTGGAACCAGGGGCATGGGCAAGAGCAGCACTGAGGCCTGATTTCTATTCCTGCTTGCAAGGTGACGACAAGCAATGAACAGTTTGAACTTGAAGTAATCTTACAGTATGTGCAGATTCACAGAGAGCAAGTCGTCTGCAGGAGAGCAGCCCTCTACCTATGCTGAAACATCTAAACATGTTCTAGTCTCGCAAGACACATCAGAACATTCTTTGTGCTTACCTAGTTTTCTGGCTACACTGTCAGAACAGTCATAATTCATTGATAATTGTTACCTCATATGAAAGCAAAACGTTGCAGATGCTGGAAATCTAAAACAAACACAATCAGTTCCTGAGAAACTCAGCCGGTCTGGCAGCAGCTGTGGAGGCAGAAACAGAGCTAATGTTTCAAGTCTGGTATGACTCTTCTTCAGAACTGAAAGATGATAGAGATTTTGTTTGTGAATTGAATGAGGAATACTGGGGTAGAGGGAGCCAAGACCCAAAGCAAAAGACAAAGAGGTTGACAACATTGGTGGAAAAGAAAAAAAAGTGCAAAATTGGTGGAAATTGACAATGTGAAAAGGATAGAAAGATTCTTCTTTACTAAGTACAATGTAAATAAGGCATGAACAGGACAAGGCTATGGGGAGGAAAGGGAAGAGAATGTAAGAGAAATAGAGTGCAGATATATCGCAGTCAGTTTCTGAAGTTGTTGGATTCAATATTGAGACTTCGAAGCTGTAAAGTGACTCAGTAGAAATTGAGCATCTGTAGCTTGGGGCTTGTGTTGCACTTTGTTAGAATTTTGCAGCAGGCCCAGAACAGAAATATTAGCATAAGATCAAGATGGCTTATTGAAATCTTCGTCTCATGTTGTCTTCTCCTCCAGAAAACTTTATAGAAGCCACTGAATAGTTTTTGTAGTCTCAGCTGGAAGCTTTCCATTGGAAGGCACAGCTTCTGTCCAGCAATTCCTCCACAAGTCACAGTATTCCAATCTTTTGAAGAAGTGAATTGGGTGAATCAATACTCTGCAGGCTTCCATTTGATTCCCTCATCTCTTTGTCCTGAAATTGAGCATGTAGCACAGGAGGCTGGAAATGTTATTACCCATGTATACTGTTTTCAAAGAAGAATGGTGACACTTAGCAGCCCTTAGTTGATTGTGCAGCTTCTCTAATCAATGATATTTCAGTGTCTACTTTATTTTACAAAGATGATGTTCGGGACATGATAAAACAAATTGAAATACAATGCATCCACCAGTGTTGCACATTTGCTGGCACAACAGTCCAGATGCTACCAATTCTTGCTGTATGATAGAGTCTGGGGTATGCTAGTAATCTTGCTATTTGCATTCTGTCTGCACATTTCCAGATCTAACTACATGTCGTGACCATAACAAACCACTTTAGGAAGAATTGGGAGTCTGATACAACAGCTGGATCTGGGAACAACTGACTTGGAAGTGGGGAGATTGTGGGCTTGAAAACTATTGGATTGGAAATATTCATAGTTAAATGGTAATTTTTGTAGTTAAATGCTTTAGTTAATAATGTTAAGAAAATGCATTCATTTAATAATGTTGGAAACGAGGAAAATATTTAGGGGAGAAATGTTGAAAAGGTTTGATGAATATATACATGCGCATCTAAGGTCAACTATGTTGAAACTATAATTTTGGTGGTCATGCGTTAGTCTATCTACTGCGAGGTTGTTCCAAGAACTGTTGAAGGGAATAAAACCCATTGTGTGTTTATTCTTCATAAAGATCATTTAACAAAACACTTGAAATTCCAAAAAGAAGATGAATCCGCAGAAATCATCATGAAACAATAGAAGTCCTCCATGTCTTCAGCAAGAGGTGCAGAAAATTGGATATAGGGGGACAGCTATCAGGGAAGATTGTGCTGACCTGACCCAGCATCTGGCTTTCAAGTAACTGGCAATGTAGGGTGTGTCAAGAAAGCCCATATGACTGCACTGCAGTGTCATGGACTCTCCCTGGCTGGGCTCACAAGATGGTAGGTGCTATTTGACCTACAGCAGGAATCTGTTAGCTGCCGGTGCATCTTCACGTCGTTATTGTATCTCAAGATTACTTGGGAATCTACTGCAGCTCAGTAAACTGCTGTGTTCAATCATCAGGTGTGACAGTGCAGAGACATTATAGGGTTTTTGATGATGCAGAGGGTGTCTACTGGCAGGAGAGATGAAATAACTGAATGAAAGCCAGTATCCCATCATCAAGTCACCCCTTTATTTATGCGCGCATAGTACATGCCGCTGACCCAGCTAGCTCACAGACAGTTTCCAGACTGAATAGAACCTCTTACACTCCTGTTTAAATCTGTCAGCCAGGACTCCCTGGTTGAACCAGGTTGAATATCCCAATCAGGGAAGTCCTATTCTATGAGGTCCAATTGGCTGACTTATTACAATTGCTACAAAAGATTTACAAACTTGGCTCCCTCTTCCCAATAAACTAACTAGCAGGGGTGGATCATACACCTGCATTTGATGCATAGCAACACTCTGTGGTAAAGTCACTGACACACAGCCCTCATTTGTTGCACTGTCTAGCATTCCCACCCTAAATTCCTGCATCTCTACACTTAATAAGATCATATGACATAGAACGTGATGTAGGCCATTCAGCCCATCAATTCTGCTCCACCAATCAATGAGATCATGGCTGATCTCATAGTCCTCAGTTCCAGCCTCCTGCTTTTTCTTCCCGTTGTCATCTTGAACAATTAATTGACAGCTTTATCATGTTTTTCTGACCTATGCAGTTAGAAAGTCAGAGAGTAAAACAAGAAGGAAAGACAAAATCTTGGAAATTAAGGAATGGAGAACTTACATCTTGGGATATTTCTTCTGAGCTAACGCATACTATAAACATCACAATAATGACTTCACTTTATGAGCACTTAATTGACTATGGAGTACATTGGGACACATTGAAGTTGTGACGGGCGCTATATAAGTGCAAATTATTCTTTTCCTTCATTAATAATTTTGCAGATTTCTTACCCAGGTTACCCCTTGAAAGCTGGTTGCTGGATTTAAGATGTTAAATATCGTTTTTTTTCACACAGAGTGGGTTTCTTCCTTTGGCAAGTAACTCTGATACCCAGAAGTCACTGGATGTCATAGCAAATTGAATTGTGTCTTTTAAATGATGTATAATGTCTTTTCATCATCCCAAACTTGCTGTAGTTGGTGCAAATTGGATGAGGAGGGGTAACTAGAAGGGAGATTGTGCTGGCCTTAGCCAACACCTGGCATTGGGGTCAATGTGGGTAGAAAGAGTTGCCCAGATGATGGAGAATTCCTGCTTCTCACACCCTCACTATAAATGTTTTGTCAATGTGATTTATTTGTATAATCAGCCCCAAATTTGCATTGTATTAAAATGTTCCTGCCTTGTTTTCATATGGGACCTTGTGGTAAGAGACCATATAGTTTAATTTTTTCAAGAAATTTAGACTGAAATGAATGTTGGACATCCAGGATTGAAATACAAGGAGATCCTTGCACCTTGAAACTCAAGTAGCATGTGTTTTTAAGCTGTTGCTTTATTATGTAGTAAGAGGGAGAATTTGAGACTGAACAGCCCCAGGAGTCTTTTGAGCTGAAGAAATTCTGCCTGACAACAGCCATCTGGTTGGTGCAGCTACAGAACATTTAAATACTGCAAGTGCCAGGGCAGCAACAAAGGAAAAAAGATCCAGAGCCTGTAACCAGAAATCATCCATATCCCTTTCTTTCAGAGAAAATGAAAGAAGGAATTCTAAAACAAGAAAAGGTTTGAATCCACTTCATCACCCACTGAATGGTAGAATGACCATTGGCTACATACAACAATGTGCAAAGTTCAAAAGGAATGTGAGAAAATAACTTTCCACCTTGTGGTCTGGGCTTTGATCTTTGGAAGTTTGTTTGTCATATTTATCTTCTTCATTCAACATACAATATCCATGACATACCATTTGCCTTTCATCTCTCTTTATTGTGTTTGATTGTGTGTGCAATCGACGGGTTTGAAAGAGTACAGTTTAAGTTTCATAGCTGTGGTCAGAAACTTTTTCATTTCTCTTCTGCTGATAAATTTAAGTGTACTATGATAAATAAAGTTATTTCTATTATTGTCTAAACCTACTGTAAATTGTTCTTGTCGTCAGGAGCTGTCAGTCAGGCAGATAAGTTTCATTGGTGGTCTCATTGAGGTGTTTGTGAGTTTATACATTTTAAAATGGCTGTAGACCAGTGAGACGTGATTATCACCGTATTCTTCCCTGTTAAATGACGACATCCTCCACCTGGAGTTAACGTCAAAGAAGATAGTGCCAACTTTACCAAAACAGCACTTCCTGTCAGGATTATTCAAATTTGTTGATTGTAGAGACTACTATGTATGGGACATGGTGAAAATGAAACAAATTTGCAACAGAAAAGCTACTCATTTCAAAGATTCATTTTTAGCAGCATGTTAAGTTTTTACTGTTGCCAATTGATTATTCTGCCACTGAAAATTAATCAACGTGATGTCTCATTCTCTAGCTTTTATTTGCTGTTGGAAACGTTTTCTAACAATGTAAAATGTTTGATTACTTTTTCTTGTTGACTCCTTTTTCTCCCCAGTCCTATCTTTGCCTCTTTTTATTTTGATTTCTGTACCGAGATTAAATTCAAATTTCACAGGATCTTCTTGATTCAAACTCTGCCTTGCTCATTTCAGGATACTCCATTTAATTGCTTATGGAAATATACTATTGCTTATTCAAAACATGATGGTTCTAGATGGTCCTAGAGATATTGCTACACCGTTTCAATCTTCCATTTGCAGGCACACACAGTGGGGCTGTGAAATTAAACATTCAGAGGCATGTCTTACAGCTAGTGCCATTCATTCTCTGGTTATAGTAAACTCTGGTCCATTATGAACATCAGCAGAAAGCCTAACCATCAGTCATTATACAAGTATTGAATTTCTTTTCAACTTACTGTGTAGCAGCAACCGCACAGAACACAACAGATACAGTGTATGGTTCTGTAGACAAAAGATCTGTGATAATAAGCTAAATAAATGTTCTGCAAACTCTTTATGATGGCTCACCAAAATAATGCTTTAACAGAAATTAATTCTTTCGCCATTATTCCTCTGTGCTGGTGAGAGCATCTAATTCCGTTTTTTTCTTGAATAACTTAGCCTTCATTATGGTAGATTCAGTTACCATTGTGCTGCAAATTGCATGCTTAAGGACGTTGTTGTTTTAATGCTGTCAAATGATTTTCAGAACAATTTTACTGGCAGGTGTGATGCTATATTAACATTTAAATGATCGGTGTGTGACATAACAAATATTGGCATGCAGTTGTTCTGTGCATGTCAATCTCTATATTTTTATCCATGATACTTATTAAATCATTTAGGTTGTGTTGTGATGATAACTGCTAATTAAGTATCATTTCTTCTGTTTTCTTTCCTTTTCTGTGGCTTGCAATTATGTTTACTGTGCTTAATACTATCAAGGCTGTATGAGTTTTGTGTAATAAAGTTTATAATGTAGCATGTAGTTTGTTCAATATTACCGAAATGTGATTACTCTATTGATCCTTGTGACATTTGACAAATCTTTAACAAAACAGGCTTGCACCTAACTGGGGATATATCCCCTGAAACCATTTCAATCTCATTTCTTTCATTTATTTACATCAAATATGATCATAGTTCTGGTGGGATAACCTTGAACACAAGAGACACAAGTTCATAGTCTTGAAATGCACCAAAAGGAAAAGAAATGTATGCTGCCATTTGATACAGTATCCTGGTATTCCCTCACAAGCATCATTGCTGGAGTGCCATCACCAGATTGACCTTAGCAGTTCAAGAAGATTGTTCACCATTATAATCTCAAAATAAAGAGGGTTCAGCAGCGAGTGCAGTTTTGACTGCATCACAAACATAAAAATGAATACAAGCAAAAAAAAAGCAACATAACACTCGCACCCTGCAATTATTTGCTTATAATGGCCGCCAAGTATAAGGATCTGTCATTTTGTGGACATTGTCCTTATGGTGTGCTTACTTTCTACAAGTGAATCTGTTTTGTGTTAATTTGGGAATTTGAGGGGGTCTGCTGTTTATTAGTGCAAACAATAAGTTCACCCCAGCAGCAATTCTTTTCAGTGCCTCTGTATCGCTTAACTGAGTGAGGGGAAAGGAGCAGGTGCAGAGAAAAGTGCCAGATGTGTTTGAGGGTAGAAAAGGTTTACTTTTACAGAAACAAGTACAACAATCTGACAATGGTTGGTGGCCAATGTCTCCAAATACTTGAAGTGAATCCTACCAGAAATTAGTTAAATGTCATTTTTGCTACTTTTCCTGGGGGGGTGTATGTGGGCTGTTGTGGGTTTTCGTACCCTACCTTCTCCAGTCAGTTTCTACCAGATGGGTAGGAAAATGGGAAACTGCATATCCATGTGATGAGACGATGTAATAATGAGGAAGATAATTTTGACCTGTTAGAGGTGTACAAAATGATCAGAGGTATAGATAGAGTGGACAGACAGAGGCTTTTTCCTAGGGTGGAGGTAGCTATTATGAGGGGGCATGGTTTTAAAGTGAAAGGAGTTAGATATAGGGGAGACATCACAGATAAGTTCTTTATTCAGAGAGTGGCTGGGATGTGGAATGCATAGCCGGAGAGGGTAGTGAAGTTGGCCTCATTAGGGGCGTCTAAGTGACTAGGCATATGGATGATAGTATAAAGTAGGAGTGAATGTTAGATAGACCTTAGGATTACTCTAAGTTCGGCAAAATATCATCAGCTGACAGGCCTGGACTGTGCTGTACTGTTCTATATTCTATGTTGTATAATTCATGGAAATAGGCCTCTGGCCACTCACTCATGAGAATCTTATCTCACTGTTTAACCAGTGGTTAGAAAGTGAGATTTTTTGCTCTCGTCAGTGGGAAGGCTCTTACTGCCAATCTCTCAATTCTCCCAACTTTCTCATCAATACTCATGTCTTCAGGGGATTGGAAGGTTCCACTCTTTTCCACAGCCTAGCAATAGCAGCATGACAAAGCTATTTAATTTCACCAGCCTTGGTTGCACCATCATTACCTTTGGCCTTATTCCTGCACTAAAAGTTTTCTTTCATTTATTAGATGTGAGCAGTACTGGCTGTACCAGCAATTTTGATTTTGCCCACCCATAGTTGCACTTGAGAAGGTGAGGTGAGCTGCCTTCTTCAACTTCTGTAGCCCATTTTGTGAGGATAAAGCCACAATGCCATTAAAGAGGAAATATGATTTTGACCCAGAGACAGTGAAGGAATGGTGATACATTTCCAAGTCAGGGTGATGAGTGACTTGGAGGGAGACTTAGAGGTGGTGGTGTTCCCATGTATCCACTGCCCTCGTCCTTTGGGATGGAAGTGATCATTGATTCAGAAGGTGCTGTCTTAGAAACCTCTGGTGAATTTCTGCAGTGTATCTCATTGATGATATGCACTGCTGCACTAAGCATCACTGGTAGAGTGCATGGATGTTTGTGGATGTGGTACCAGTCAAGTGGGCTACCTTGTCCATGTGTATGGTACCTAGCTTCTTGAGACTTGTTATAGCTGCATGCATCTGGGCAAGTGGAGAGTATTATGTCACACTCCCGACTTGCTCCTTCTAGATAGTTTACATGCTTTGGTGAGTCAAGCAGTGAGTTACTTACTGCAGGATTTGTAGCCTCTGACATACTCAACGAGCCACAACAATAATCTTTCATTGTACTAAAAATGACCCAACCAGTGCTCTACACTTACTTCCTTGCATGGTTCTGCATTTCTTATTTCTAAAATCTGCTGGTTCTGATGAAAGGCCATCAATACTTTTGTTCCACGAAATATTTGGCTTTCTGAAAGCAAGAGGGTGTTCGACAGTTCTTATGCTGATTTTCAGATCATTAGTTACCATGTGGTGCCTACATAGACCTGCAGCTGATAAGTGATCAACATATTGGATTGTGCAAGTCAATGGCCACATTTCAGACAACACCCATAATGTTTGCATTTTACAATCCATCATCAAGGTCAGAGCAAACTGAAGATCAGATGAAACTGAAAGCATGTTTCCTCGGAGGTGAGGACCTTTCATTTTTGATAAATACATTATTTTGTCACAACAGTGGAAAAGTGAAGAGGCCCCATTATTTTGCTTTACTTTATCATATTGAGGCAACGTTTCAGTCATCTGGATTGATTGTGTGGTATTTTACAACAGGAAACCCACATCCCTTCTCTTTATGAAGGAAATAAACTGATGAAAGCCACTGGTTTTGTGAAGCCTGGAGGACTGCTGCAGCAGTAAATCATGTAAGATACATAACAACTGTATGTTTGATTCATACAGAGCAAAATGTCGCAAAGAACATTCAGTGTCACCTTATTCTGTATCACTAAAAATGTCACTCTCACAAACACTCACAAGGTATGGAATTTAAATGTTATGTCCTGTCAGCAGCAGTGTCCCTAGCAGTACAAGGGAAATCTATAAGTATATACTGCATGCTACTCAATACCTTTTTAAATGCAGTGACTGTATTTTCATCTGACTTCCAGGTTTTTCAAAGAAATTGGGACACATGGACGTAATGACAAACCGGATGACTCTTTTGTTCAGTGGGACTAATTGAAGGGACCCTACAAAAATGAAAGGAATACCTAGGTCAAGGAACAGATGGCACAGTATGAATGGCCATCCAATTTGGCCAGTTTGTGCTTTATTTCATAGCTGCATCTGTGGGTGCTACAACATCTAAGGGCACACAAAGAGAAAATCTGGTTTTAAAAAAGGCAAGAAGTTTGTTGAGATCACTGAGGAGGTTAATAGAGTTTAGAGCCATATTCCCACGTACAGTGAAGTAAACGGGTCTTGTAATCTACAAAAAAGGTGAGTACAATGAAACAGTCAACCATATCCTAATGCTGTATCAGTGATAATAGGAACTGCAGATGCTGGAGAATCCAAGATAACAAAGTGTGGAGCTGAATGAACACAGTGGGCCAAGCAGCATCTCAGGAACACAAAAGCTGATGTTTCAGGCCTAGACCCTTCATCAAAGAGCCTCTCTGATGAGGGGTCTTGGCCCGAAATGTCAGCTTTTGTGCTCCTGAGATGCTGCTTGGCCTGCTGTGTTCATCCAGCTCCACACTTTGTTATCATATCCTAATGGTGTTTTGTTTCCTGACCAGGCCACCAAGTGTATTTTACAATCTGGGCAGAGATCATCGGGACATAGAGCCATATAGCATGGAAACAGACCACCAGTCCAACTCTTCCATGACATCCTGGCATCCTAAAGTCCAATTTGTTTGCTTTTGGATCACATCACTCTAAACATTTTCTTTTCATGTACCGCCCAATAATCTTTTAAATGTTGTAACTGTACCCACTTCCATCACTTCCTCTGGCAGCTCATTCCATACACGCACCACCCTCTGAGTGAGGAAGTCGCCCTTTAGGTCCTTTTCAAATGTTTCCCTCTCATCTTACTTATGCCCTCTAGTTTAAGACTGCCGTAACTTTGAAAAAAGACCCTGGCTATTCTCCTTATCAATGTTGCTCATGATGTTATAAACCTGTATATGGTTATCCATCA
Source organism: Stegostoma tigrinum (assembly GCF_030684315.1). Lineage (NCBI taxonomy): Eukaryota > Metazoa > Chordata > Chondrichthyes > Orectolobiformes > Stegostomatidae > Stegostoma > Stegostoma tigrinum. Next base: position 49,534,223 of record NC_081373.1, read on the forward strand.
ACCTCAGAAGGCCCAGGGAAATAAACTTCCAGGCTATCCAACCTTTCCTTCTAATGCAAACCCTGCAGATCCCAGCAAATTCCTTGTGTTTTTTTTGTACTCTGACTAGTTCAACAACATCTTTCCTATAGCATGGAGACCAGAATTGAATGCAGTATGCTGAAAATGGCCTCACCAATGTCTTGTACAGCCACAACATGACATCCCAACTTCTATACTCAATGCTTTGCCCAGTGAAGGCAAGCATACCAAGCACCTTCTACACCATCCTGCCTACCTGTCTTGCCACTTTCAGGTAATGTCTTTAAAAAAAATAGACAAGTTGTGAGAACCAAAAGACTTACTCAGACAATAAAACCAAAGATTTTAGTGTTGAACAGTGAAGTCTAAATGTTACCATGCACTGTTAGAATAACAATATAATCTACAACATAAGTTCCAAAATTAACATGTGGCAAATAATGGCAACAAACTGTGTTTGAACATCCCACAGTGCTCATGAAATAACAAAATGTGATTAAGATAGATCACATAGATTTCTCAGCAATTCATCCCAAATGTTTGCAACGGAATGTGTCATCAAATCCCACTGTATGTTACCAGGGATCGCAATTTTTCAGCTTTGGTGATCCGGACTTTAAATTCCCTCTCAAGAGCCATTCTATCACAGACTGGCTCAATGACTGTTCCTGTTCTCATCTATTACCCTGCTGTCCTGTATCTAGATATTTTCTAACCAACCTGTTCATATATTAAATACCTCTGGAGTAGGTGGGTATGAACCCTGATGTCCTGGCTCAAAGGTAGGGACATTATGTTTCCCTCGGACTCTGAAATTGCATCCCAATGCTCAACTACAGGCACAGATTATATTTTCTCACCAACAGCTGGCTTTACCAAGCCAGGAATACCTCTAGGCTTTTTCCTGAGCTCTACTTCTGATCAGTTGTGTCAAGCTATTACTGCAACTACCCTCTACCAATTGTACTGAACTTTTAGTCATATACAGTTTCTTCTGAAACCCACAGCTCCCAGGGAGTCTTGACACCAACAGTAAGCTACCTACTAATGCCTAGAGTATCTCCTTCAGCTGTAACAACACAAAGGATATCCAATAGCTCTGTATCTTCCCATTAGATCCTGTGCGTGTAGTTTAATTGGCTTTCTAGCAGTACTGCAAAAAAAGCACTACTTAATATGGCATTATGCCACTTGACCCTCACACATAATCACCAATGTTCTAAACAACTTGACACTTCTGAGTTCCTTTCAAAATGCCAGGCTATCCTCAAGTGATCCATTAAAGATTTTCCAAAAAGGCTTGCTCTGATGCTGGGCATAACTGCATGTAGGCACCCACATGTAAATTTTGGGACTGAGTGTGCAGTAAATGTTACAATTCACAAAATGTTAGCTGTACTAGTAGAACTAGATACAAAAAGAAATTAATTTCATCGTGGTTGTGTTATCACCTTTGAAGTGATGCCCTGTAAGAAATCCAGGCTCTGTGGGATATTGACCCCACCCATTCAGCCTGCTTCTATTGTTCCAACCGTAAGGGAAATAAAAACCCAAGGCCTCACAAACTGCTTACTTTCTGGGCTTTGAAGCAGACCAATCTATATGTCTGATCTCCATTTTTCTTCCTAAATAAAACCAAGACAAAATACATCTCCTACAGTCATGGTATCACCAAAATGGCAGGAAAATTGAGTGTCCTATTCAGTCTGTTTGGTGCACCTGAAGAAATCATGATCTGTTATGCTTACTTGGTGGAATTGTAGATTTTGCCCTTGGTTGTTCTTGGTCTGTGGATGTGTCATTGGTGTGTGGATTGTTATCATGATATTCCATCATACTGGTAGCATCTGGGTGTAGACCTTTTAGAGATGTGTGCACCAAATAAGGCATAACCTTGTAATGTCTTCTGTACATTATTGCAAATCAAATAGTCCTGTTCAGCAAATGGATTGCACTGTTATATCACTTATCCTGAAATATAGGAGAATGAAACAAGATTTTCAGGTTGTCATATCATACTTTAGAGTTACACCTCTGGATAGAAGATTAGCATCACCAGCAGAGATAATGCTCAGAGGTTTAGAGCAAATGAACATGCCGAGTCACTATTTATTTATATGCTCCGAGATGCTGGAAAAACATCTCAACAAACAAGGGAGGATGGGGAATGTGCAGTTTCAGCATGCAGACTTCTGACTTCAATTACTATAACAAAAGGTCAGATTCACATAAACCCACAATGTGAACATGGTTACCCGCAGAGATTTCCAAAGTGCTCAGTGTGTGAAAATTGTATGAAGGCGTAACAAGTAGATGAGCAATGCTGAGAACTGAAACCAGTCCAAGGGAGTGTACAACACAACAACAGTGCAAAGCAAACAGAATTAAACACACCCAGATGCTACCAGTATGATGGAATATCACGATAACAATCCACACACCAATGACACTTCCACAGACCAAGAACAACCAAGGACAAAATCTACAATTCCACAAAGTAAGCATAACAGATCTGGAAAGATTATCAAACCCCCAGGACGATATGTGCGCATTCAGACTTCTGTGTTAATGACTTTTACAATTTTGTATCTCTACCTACTAATTTTGTAATTACCCAATAGTTATGTGCTTTTACATGTAACATATGAGACCTGTCTTTGGAAAGAGAAGGGAGGTTGTGCTATCATTTCTTTAGAATGACGGGCCTTTAAGGTATCAACATGGAAATGAGGTAAGTACCCAGATATTGTCACATGAACCACAGATCATAGACTGTCTGTACTACAACACTTTAGATGCAGACTATGACTGGAAATTACTCTGTGCTGTATATATGTATGTATATGGTTGTAAATAAAAGCATCAAAGACTTCAAGTAGTGGAATCCACATACTTCATTTGTGTTACATTTAGATAACACAAGACTATTATTACAAACATAATATGTATATCGCACCAAAGCTTACACTCTGCCTTCTTACAAGCATGTCATCAGCACACCAACTTAGCTTGCATGTCTATCAATCTGTTTCTGAATGCATTTTCTCACAATCCATCTGACCATCTAACAATGACACTTCTCCTTAACTTAATACAATGCCATGCCTCTCCCTTCAGTGTTGTTCATCCAAATTGTACACAGTAACATTCCACAATCATGATTGTCAATGAAGAAGGCTATTTTACTGATCCCTTTCTAAAAAAAGTGCACCCGAGTGCCATGTTTTTATTCTGATTGTAAAATATCTTGTACAATTTTATTCACAACAAAAGAAGTCGACTGGCCAAGAGGTTACTGACCTACCATTGAGCCATGGATTATGTGTCGAAGAAGTAAAGATTTTTTAACTTAACATTTGTATCTCATAGGGGTAAAAGAAATGCATTTTCACTCTAGCTGAATCCAAACAAAATTTAAAGGCATGGGATTTTTAAAAGTGTCCCCATGGACATAACACTGAAAACAAAGAGTAGTGCTGTATGGCTGCTTATTCAGACTGGAAGCAAATACATGCAGAGTTGTTCCACAAGGATAAATATGGGGACCACTGCTCTTTTTTGATGTATCTTAATGCATGGGGTGTCATTTTGGCTCAGTGGTTAGCACTGCTGCCTCACAGCACCAGGGACTGGGGTTTGATTCCACTCTCATGCAACTGTCTGTGTGGAGTTTGCATATTCTCCCCGCATCTGCATTGGTTACCTCTGGGTGCTCTGGTTTCCTCCCACATTTCAAAATGTGCAGATTCGACAGAATGTCCATGCTAAGTTACCTGTAGTGTCCAGGGATATGTAGGCTAAGTGTATTAGCCATAGGAAATGCAGAGTTACAGGGATAGGATAGGGTGGGATGTGTGTAAGTGGGGTGTTATTCAGCGGGTCAGTGTGGGCCCGATGGGCCAAATGGCCTGCTTTTGTAGGGATTCTGTGATTCAAAACTTGAAACCTTCACTTACTTTGTGGCTGATGTATAAGAGTCTACAATGTGCACCATCTAGAAGATACACTGCAGTAACTCACCAAGGCTCCTCTGATAGCACATTTCAAACTTGTAACCTCTATCAACCAGAAGGAGAATGGCAGCAAATACATCAGAACACCACTGCCTGACAATTCATCCCCAAGTCACACACCATCCACTTTGAAATAAAGCACCTCATTGTTGCTGAATTAAAACCCTTGAACAGCATTCCTAACAATTATCTACACCACTTGGACCTATAGCCTCTCACAACCACATTCTTCAGGGCAATTAATGATGGGCTGTAAACGAAGGCCCAGTGAGCAACTTCCACATTGCTTGGACAAATACATTTTAAAAAGACAGAAAGCTTGAACTGAAGCAGACACAGTGGTGGGTAGTAATGGACGTTGGGAAGACATAGACAGGCTGGATATTAAGGGTAACAGATATGGCAGATAGAGATACTATTTTCATTTGGGTGGAGTGTCTCGAAGTGGGGGCGGTGTCAAAAAAAGAGAGCAGGAGTAAAATTAGGAAACTGATATACACACAAAGGTTAATAGAACTTTGGAATTCTCTTCCCCAAATGATATTTTATTGTGGGTCAATTGTGAATTTAAATTTGAAATTGACATTTGAAGTTATGGAAGAGATCAAATGGAAAATGTTCTGATTGAATGATGCAGGGAGCTAACTGACCTACTTGTGATCAAGGTTCCTGCGTTAGTGTGGTGAAATGAATTTTACTAGAGAAGCGCAGAGAGTTGCATTATATGGTAAGATTGAAGAGTGAGAGACCTGAGGCTGCTAACACACTTATAAAATGTCTCTGACTTATTAGTTAAAACTCATAGCAAATCACATTTGTTCAAAAGGATGAGCTTCTTTTCTGCAGAGTTACATTGGGTTTTGACTGCAGAGAACAGAAAGACTGCTCCTGAGCTGGGGAAAATCTGAATACTTCTCTCCATTTCATTCTTTCTTCGTTTGACTCTTCTTTCACTCAACTCAGTCTCTCTCATTCAAAACTGGTCACTAATTCATAGACTGACCAATATCTTGTCGTCAACAAAAGCTCTATCTGTACCCCCTCCTCAGCTCTAAATCATTTGAGTTCAATTTCAGTGATTGCTCGTTCCACACGTTCTTTATATGATGCTTGAAATGGGTGTCAGGTTACTTACTTTTCAAAATTTACAGTCACCGTTTCAAGCATTGGTTTTAAGCCAGCTTTCCACATTTCAGTCTGTAATTTTTAATAACACAAAGTAAAATGAATGGTCTGTACAAGAGCTGTGAGGTAAGTTGTCTTCCAATCCTGGTACCTGAGTACTGAGAAACACCGTCAGTTTCAATTAATCTCAAATTGGTTAAGAACTCTGTAAGGGGACGCCTCATAGAAACCTTCAACCTCCCCCAACTACATTCTTCAAACTCACACAAGTACCAACTCTTCCAGTCTTGGGCGTCCTCCCTAAATACATCCAAATCGTTATCCCCTACATGCAAAACTGCCACCTACTGACTCAGCTGTTGACATTGCATGGGACAAGGACCTACACTATACAAATAATTACATACTGTTGTTCAATCAATCCATACTCTACTCATTATGCTTTAAGAGCTCTCTGTACTATTGTTTGAAATTGCATAGATTTTCAGACATCAGCACCTTCTCCTGTAAGCAATCTACACGGTCTGCTTAGTCTAGTGTGGTAGAGGAAGGTCACTTGGAAGTCTCATAAGGAGAGGCTTAATAATATTAAGAATGTAAAGTTACAACAACATGATAGCCATGTTTACAGAGACTGTGAGGAAGACCCAGATGGCAGGTTTTACCTCTTCAGTATTCTGAGCTGTTCTCCTTGCAAGACCATAAGACTTCATTCTGGTGGGTAGTGCTTAAAGCACTCCTCAGCATTAACGATTTTAGACCTTTGACACTTACACAAGTGTCTCTATGCTCTGGGCCTTTCAGTCTGACCTCATCAGTACGGCAAATATCGGGGGAAATATGACTTGATGCGTAAAATGCATGAAAGCGGGAGAGAAATTGCTGAAGGAAAAAAACATTAGTATTCAGACTTCTGCTCCAACACATGTTCCTTTGCAGATAGAGCTGCTTTTGACACTGTTCCAGATGGACAAGCAGAGCAATTACTTTGATCAATTGTAAGGAATTGCATGCATTCAGATTAGACACTGGTTTAAGTGCTAAATATTTAAATATTGAAAAAGCTTTCACGTACAATTTGGAAGTGTCAGCTACGTGGGTATTCAGCCTGACCAGAAAATCACCACAGGGGATGTCTTCAGAGACTAGATGCCAATTGAACAACTCCAAATTCTCTGATTCTAACATGCTAAATTCTGCCAGCAAAATTTGGATGTTGACTTTTAATTGTCAACACATTAGTAATGGTTGTTCCACAGCAAATTCTTGCCTGGAGACAATAAAACATTTAAGAACTCAAATATTTTTGCTAAATGTATATTGTCGTTTGCTTATTACTTAAATCAAATTAATGAAAGAATGATTTACATCTTCACATTCCTTCAATTAGATTTTTTAAAATCCTACAATTTAAAAGGGACTTTAATTGAAATTCCACACAATCATAGAAAATTTATACCACAGAAGGAGACTCCTCAGTCACTTGTGTCTTCACTGGTAAAGAGTTATCCAGCTTAATCCCACTTTCCAGCTGTTGGTCATTGATCTGCAGGCTATGACACTTCAAACATCTCTCTAAGTATGTTTTTAAATGCAACAAATCTCTCAGGCTGTATTATCTGTTCAACTAGTAAACTTCTACCCCTCATCACCCTCTGAATAAAACGTAATTCTCTTCAACTCCCTTCTTTATCTCCCACCAATTACTTGAAATTTATGTCCCCTAGTTGTTATTATGAGGAAATGATCCTTCCTTCCTAACTAATTTAACCAAGCTCCTCAAAATTATATAACCCTTAAATGAATCTTTTACCAGACTCCTTTATTCCAAAGAAAATAATCCCAGCCTAACATTCATTATTCATTGCTAACAACATCCTCATAAATTGAACTCTGTACATTTTGGATATTTTTATATCCCTTCATGTAATGCAGAGATCTTCCTTTGGGATCATAAGGGAAGTCTGTGGAGAAAGGGGATGCTGATCTGATTCTTAATGAGCTTTGCGTGTATTTTCACAACAGACAACAGAGTAGGAGCAAATTATTGAAGATACTGAAATCTGTACTGAAAACAACCAATACTGGAGATCACAGTGGGTCAGACAACATCCATGGTGAGACACCAAGCTAACGTTTGAGTCTAGATGACTCTTCATCAGAGTTGAAGTGAAGTGTGGAGGGGACAGCATTTATGCTAAAGCTTGGGGAGATTGTTGTGTGGAGTGTGCTGGTGGAGAAAAGATGTTAATAGTTTGGGGGATGAGATGGCCTAGTTGTATTATTGCTGGACTGTTAATCCAGAGACCCAGATAATGTTCAGGACCGGGTTCGAATCCTGCCATGGCAGATGGTGGGATTTGAATTCGGCAAAAGTATTTGAAATTAGGAGTCTAATGATGACCATGAATCCGTTGCCGACTGTTGGAAAAACCCATCTGATTCACTAATGTCCTTTAGGGAAGGAAACTGCCATCCCTACCTTGTCTGGCCTACATGTGACTCCAGACACACTGCAATTTAGTTGACTCCTAACTGCATCTGGGCAATTAGGGATGGACAGTAAATGCTGCCTGGTCAGCGATGCCCTTGTCCCGTGAATGAATAAAGACAAAAAACTTCAGACTGATATGGGGGAGGGGAAAGAGGACATGATAACAGAATATAACAGGTAAAGCTTCACAATTTGACTGTGTTGAGCTCAGTATGAATTCCAGAAGGCTGTAAAAGTACCTAATCTGAAAATCAGATGTTGACCCTCCAGTTTGCACTGTGATTTGCTGGAGCACTGCAACATGCTGAGGACAGACAAGGGGGCATGGGAGCAGGAAGCCGTGTTAAACTTACAGGAAGATTGGGGTCATGCTTGCGCACGGATTGGAAAGTGATCATCCAGTATGCATTTGCTTTATCCAATGTAGAGTAAGTCGCATTGGGTGCAGCGAATACAGTACACAAGATCGCAGGATGTACAGGTGAAATACTGCTTCACCTAGAAGGACTGTTTAGGCCCTTGGACGGTGAGCAGGGAGGAGGTGAAGGGCAGATGTTGCACCTTTTGCAGTTACACGGGAAGGTGCTGTGGGGAGGAGGATGGTCATGGAATGGACGAAGGTATTCCAGAGTGAAAGATCCCTGCAAAATGCAGTTTCGTGGTGGTGTTCTGCTGAAGTTGTCCGAAATAGCAGAGAATGATCCTTTGAATGCAGAGGCTGCTGGGATGTAAAGTGAGGACAAAGAGGACCTGATCACGCTGGTGTGAGTGATGGGAAGGGACAAGGGCAGAAACACAGGTGATGGTTTGGATGCAGTTGAGGGCCCAATAACCCACAGTTGGTGGGGAACCACGGTCATGGAAGATGCACTGTTTTGGAAGGTGCCATCATTCAAGTAGATGCAATGTAAGGAAAGGAATTGGGAGAATGGGATGGAGTCCTTGCAGGATGTAGGACGTGAAGAACGGCAGTGAAGGAAACTGCGGGAGTCAGTGGCTTTGTCATGAATGGCAATCGACAGTTTATTCCCCGAAATGCTTATAGAGAGGTCAAGGAAAGGAAGGGAAATGTCAGAAATGGACAATGTGAAAGTTATAAAGGCATTGAAATTAGAGGGAAAATGAACAAACTTTTCAAGGTTCTGGTGGGAGCATGAAGTGGCATTGAAGCAGTCATTGATGTATCAAAAAAAGTATTGTGAGGGGGGCCGGTGTAGGACTGGAACAAGGATATTTCCACACACCCCATGAGGAGGCAGGCATAACCAGGACCAACGCAGGTGCCCATAGCCACTGCTTTGACTTGCAGAAGTGAGCTGAATTAAAGGAGAAATTGTTCAGTGACAGCCAAGCATACGAGAGCGGTGGTGGATGAGAATTGTCCAGGCTTCTGGTTGAGGAAGGAGCTGAGAACTCACAGTCTGCCCTGGTGGGGGATGGAGCTATAGAGGGATAGACATCCGTGGTGAACAGGAGACAGTTAGGGCCAGGGAACTGGAAATTGTCAATATGGTGGAGGGCATCAGAGGATTCATGGATGTAGGTGGGCAGGGTCTGGACAAGTGAAGAGAGGGTGGAGTAAGGTAGGAAGAAATGAGCTCAGTGGAGCAGGAACAGGCTGATACAATGGGCCTCCTGGGACAGTCTGGTTTGTGGACTTTGGGAAAAAGATAGAAGCAAGCTATCCAGGGTTGGGAGACTATGTGGTTGGAGACAGGTGTTTTCAGGGAGATAGTATAGACTTTTCGATTAGGGAGGAAAGATGTGAAATATTAGCTGATATTACCATAAGACAGGAAGTTTAAACATGTCTCAAAGAAGATATATCCTCAGACCAGGGGACAAAGAAAGTCCTCAGCTGTTAAAGAAAGAAAGAGAAGAAATAACAAGGGCTCCACCAATCATCTTCCACTTCTCCCTATCAACAGGTATGATGCCAGAGGGCTGGAAAACACCTAATCTTGTATTGTCGCTTAAAAAGGATGAAAGATCGAATAATTACAGACCAATCAACTTAATCTCAGTCAGGAAAGGTATTAGAAAAAGATCTGAGGGAGGGACAGGATGACTCTTCATTTAGAAAGATACCAACTAATTAAAGACAGTTAACATGGATTTGTAAAGGCTAGGTTATATCTGATGAGCATGATTGAGGTCATTGAGGGTAATTCATTTGATGTAGACAAGTGTGGATTTTGGCAAAGTTTTTTGACAAGGTCCCAGATAGCAGACTGATCACAAAAATAAAATCTCATGTAATTGAAGACAAAGTAACAGGGTGGTTCAAATTTACATCAAAGGCAAATGATAATGCTTGAAAGGTATTTTTTGTAACTGGAAGAAAACTGTTTCCAGTAATGGTCCTCAGGGCTTTGACAATCCTTTTGGTGATATACATCAATGATGGGTCTTTAAGAACATGGGTAGAGTTACAAAGTTTGGAGAGGCTGACAATGAAGAATGCAGTTGCAGACTGGAGGGATATATCAATGCACCATAACAGGTTTGCCCAACCATTTCACATGCTGGGTATTAGATTTCTAATTTTCACTTATCCAGCAGGCCAGTGAGCAAATTTCAGAAAGCGAAGATTTGGCACAGCCGTAAATATGATTCTTTTAAAAACATTTTAAAGCAATGGATTAATAATTTAAAGAATTGCATGTTAAATTACATATGGCCATTAAAATATATCAAGTAAACCAAGCCAACTAATAGTACCTTTCTTCGTTATTGCTGGAGCAGACAGTCTTGACACCCAGGTCCTGATCACCAGAGGGTGAGGTTGGGGTCAAGGTTTAACTACAACTGGCCTTACTTTAAGCTGTTGATGCACACTTTGAATTGGGTTTGATGAAATGTGTAGGAAGCTTGGGGTTGGAAATGGTTGCCTTTCACCTGGGCTATTCTCCTGGCCTGCATTGTGAATAGGTTTTTGTGGAAATGCAGAAGTGAAAGGTTCGATTTACAGCTGGCTCATTCAATCACATAGTTCAGCCACTCTCTCTCTATCTGTCTCTCCTGTTCTCTCTCTCTGCCCCCACCACCACACGCACCTCCCCAACCTGCACTACCCCAGACACACACACACATATCCAACCCACACCCCCCAGACACACACACACACACCCAACCCGCCACTCCCCCAGAGACACACACACACCCCACACTCGCTCAGACACACACACACACACACACACACACACAAAAACACACACCCCCCACACTCGCTCAGACACACACACACACACACACAAAAACAGACACCCCCCACACTCGCTCAGACACACACACACACACACACACACCCCACACTCGCCCAGACACACACACACCCAGACACACACACACACACCCCAAACTCGCCCAGACGCACACACACACACACCCAGACACACACACACACACCCCACATTCGCCCAGACACACACACACACACACACACACACTCACACACACACTCGCCCAGACACACACACACACACACACACACACACATACACACACACACACACCCCACACTCACCCAGACACACACACACACACACAAACAACCCACACTCGCCCAGACACACACACAAACACACACCCCACACTCACCCAGACACACACACACACACACACACACACACACACACACCCTACACTCGCCCAGACACACACACACACACACACACACAACCCACACTCACCCAGACACACACACACACATATACACACACATACACACACACACACACACACACACACACACACAACCCACACTCGCCCAGACACACACACACACACACCCTCACTCGCCCAGACACACACACACACACACACACACACACACACAACCCACACTCGCCCAGACAGGCACACACACACACACACCACACTCACCCAGACACACACACACACACACACACACACACACCCAACACTCGCCCAGACACACACACACACACACACACACACACACACACAACCCACACTCGCCCAGACAGGCACACACACACACACACCACACTCACCCAGACACACACACACACACACACACACACACACACCCAACACTCGCCCAGACACACAAACACACACACACCCCATACTCACCCAGACACACACACACACACAAAACCAGTACCCAACACCCCCCCACACACACACACACACACACACACACACACACACACACACACACACAC